>NC_139404.1:135545830-136776330 GCF_905368555.1 Meleagris gallopavo | reverse complement strand
ATGGCTTACATGGAAGAAGAAAAAACAAAACAACCGCTAAACACAACAGAAAAAACACCATGGAGTCTCCTGAGCATTAAATGTTTCTGAGAAACTCTGTGTATGAGAATGGGATGAAGTGATGGAGGACGTACCAGTTTCCAAGGGCTCTGAGGGCAACTTGTGTTGGTACATTTGATAGTGACAATCATTTGAACAGTTTAGAAGAAGTCTTATTTTTAATGACTCGCCACTTCATGTTACGTGTAGACAATCTATTTGTATAATCTATGCAGCTTTCAAATGGTTATCATCTTTTCCCTTGTGATTCTGACTTTGGAAGATAGAATGCATGGTACCTTTTTTATTCTTAAAAAAAAAAAAAAAGAAAAAAAGAAAAAAAGAAAATCCAGGTATAATTTATATATGTAGCTAATAAAGAAATTACTGTCAGGTCTGGCATTGTAAGATTCTGAAGCTGTGCTATTAAATTCACTGTGGATATGTACTGTTAAAATGGAGGCTTTGTTACTGTGAATTCTAATGTGGGCTTGGCTTTTTTAGTCTCCTGTAGCTCTTTTTTGTGGCTAAAGCAGGAGGAATAAGAAAAGAAACTCTCTTTGTACAATAGAAAGCGTACCAAGGAGTGCTAATGAGGTGCATGGCATCTCTTCTGCCTGCAGTAAACAGGAGGGCTAACGCTTCATACTGCTCCTAGAGCTTCCCAACCAGTGTCCCACACAGACACTGAATACTATACATATTTCCAGTTCTTCTGGTTCTTCTGCAGGGTCTCCTTCATCTTTCTAGAGACGCTTCTGGCATGGTTTCTCAAAACTAGAAAGTTAGCTGTTTATATGCATTTTCCTCTCTCTGTGTCCTACCCAGTTCATGGTTGTTTGGTACACAGGGAGACCGCTCCCAGATGAATGAGGAACTATATTATTACTGAGTATATATTAAACTTTTTTTTTTTTTTTTTTTTTTACCAGTATGTCCTCTTGAGCAGCTTAGCTCTTTCCCATCAGGGTGAAGGTTGAAATAGCTTTATTTCCTTGTTGCAAGTGTATTGCAGTATACTTGGTCTTGTTTGTGACCAAAGTGGTCTGTGAAAGATCTGCCACTGGCTTTGCTACATCCCTACAGTCTTTCCAAAAGCTCTTAGATATTTTTACTGAAAAGGATGCAACATTCTTTGCCCACAGGGCTACACTTGTGGAATATACCATTTATGGTTTTGCTTTGCCAACCATGGGGGACAAGGGAGTGCATAGCAGAACCCAGGAGACCCAGCAGTACATGGAGGCTATTGGTAAGAGCTTAGGAGGGAACCTGGGTTGTTCAGTGTGCGTGCTGGCCCTGTTTCTTCGCTGCTTTCTGAAGTCACATTCAAGCAAAACTTGAAGGTTTATGGGACTTGATGTAGGTTTTCTTTTTTTTTTTAATTAGTAACTTAAGCTCTGCTACAGCTGAGCTCCATTTGACAGCACAGTATTGATGCACGTATCCTACTTTTTCTCATCTTAATAACTTCCCCAGCTAACACGTGGTCATATAGAAAAAAGCAACCACTTCAGGAAAGTGAAATGGTGCAGGAGAGCTGCTGTCCTGACATGATTTGGGGTTGTGCAGTTGCAATGAGCCTGGGGATGCCACCAGCGCGGGGGCTGCAGTGGGCGCCATTGCCTGTGGTGATGGGCAGAAGCTGCACAGGGGGATTTTTGACACCAGGCAAGCAGAGGCTGAGCTCTCCAGTCAGCCAAAATTCCAATCTCCTGAGTGCTGAGGCAGTATGTGGCTGTGCCCTTTGGGCACATCTTGGCTGTGTTCCTCCTTAATGCCAGCTCTTCTGTGTCCTGCCAAGTTTTGTGTTGCCCTCCCAAAGCTGCTTTTCTCATTAACAGTTCCAGTGCGTGGTCTCGACTCGGGCCTCTCATGGCTGTGCATGGGTATGCCTCTGCATGAGGGTTGCCAGTGTTGTATGAAGCTCTGCCTGCCCTGTTGCAGACAAGGAAACTTATTTTCCAAGTACTTATTGTTCCCTCTTTTCCATGTTACGTTTGTCTAGATTATATGGAGCATGCAGACAGCAAAGCAGATCTATTTTTGGTGACACCAGGTGAACATGAGACATGGGCCTGCCTGTACCGGCTGGGCCAGGCTGCCACCTGAGAGGTAGCTCTGGATGGGGCAGGCAATGGTGGGTCTGCAGCCAAGGCTGGGCTGTGTTTGCCTGTTTTGGCTTGGCCATGCCCTTCTCCATGTCACAGTGGAAAGCCCAACAGTATTCAGACTGAAAGCAGAGCGAGCGAGTGTCTTGAAAGTGGTGCTGGAGCGAGGCAGGGGTAGGGCTGCAGTCTGTTGCCCAGATAAGGTGCAGCCAAACCCATAAAGGGGTGAGCATGCACCCTGCCTGCTGGCAGCAATTGGATACCGCCTGTTACAGGGGCATGCCTGCTGCTGTGCCTTGCTGCTGTTCTATTTCCAGCTGCCTTGGACAAGCCCAATCATGCAGTGTGTACTTGGCAGAGTTGGTTGATACAGTGAGAAAAACATTGGTGTCACCTGGTCAAGTTGCACTGATTTTTTTACTACAGCTGTACTGGTGCAGCAGTGCTCCACTGCCTGAGGAGGAGGATGTATCCTTGCTGACCTTTCTCCAGACTCAGAAGCATGCTCCACTTCACGGTATTTTCAAGCAGCAGAAGCTTAGAAAACAGAAGTGCTATGTTTAGAACCCTAAGTTTCTAAACAGTAAGTGCATGGATCTGAAGCACATGACATACACAAACAAAATATGAAACTTTGCACGTGCACAGCATGATTTTTTTCCCCCTCCTCGTTTCTTGACCCATGCCCGCATTTTGACTCATACTGTTCTGGTGTACAATGCTGAGCAAACGGCTTGCGAGTCAGAAACGAGAGAGGAAATGCAACTTTTGGGAAGGACCCATCTGCTGAATTCCTCAAAATGAACTAGCTGCAAAAGAAGATTAGGCAATGCATCAGTCATTGAAGTCATGAATGCTTAGCTGTTGCTGCTGACACAATAGTTTTTACGGGTTTGTATAACTTCAATTCGAATGCTCTTAAGACATTTCAGCTGCTGCACTACAGGCATTGCAAACTGTAAAAATCCCCAGTGATGTAATGTTCAGTTGTCCCACAGCAGTGTCTGTCTGGCAAGATTTGGAAGAGGCAAAGTGATGACTCTCAGGTGTTTGTCACCACTGTGTGCAATCTGAAGGGACGGGCAAATGTGGAATAGATTTGGCTGATGCAGATGGCAGCGTTTGCAATTCTAGGGATTTAGTTTAGCTGAAAGAAATAGTGGCAGATTTCGCTCCAGTATGATCAGTGAGCTGATTTCAAGCACAGGGAAATTCTCCATTTGTGGATCTGTGTAATTACATACACAACTAATATAGGCCAGAAACCCTGCTGGCTGAGAACTTCATCTTCACTTGCACTTTACATTTTTGCAGAGGTAACACTTGTTGAAGTTGGTCAATGTTGGTTTCCTGGACATTGGTGAACGTGAATAATATTTAGCTTTAATTTGCTGCATCACCATTTATTGACTTAAATTCCCCTTTGTGACAACAGATGAAATACCACCACGTCAGCCTAAATGAGCAGCTCCTGAACTGCAGGTTTCCTCTCGGAAGGATTTAAGTGCCTCAAAGTGTATTACTGGTTGAAGAGATTGAATTTCAAGAAGGTTCTTTATAGCAGTGCCTCTTTTTTTTAATTGCCTTAGATACAAAGCAATTCAAAAGAGCCGTGCATACGCATTTTATAGGAAAACAACAACAACAGCAAAACCTGTTAAAAAATTGAAATAATCAACAAATAGAGGTGTACAAAAAACCCATTTATTTATGACACAGTGAGGATGGAATGTAATTACAAAAGCCAATAAGCACCCGAAGCAGGAGTGAACCAGTGACTTTGATATCAGCAATTATTTTTCATTTCAGTTTTTGGTGTTTGGGAATATATAACCAGAGTTTGCCAGGAGGAAGAGAATAATTTGCAACTGATTCTTCCCCCCCCTCTCCTGCAGCAATGACAGACAATTGGATTAAATTGCTTTCTTCTCTAAAAGGGAAGAGCTGGCTATTTGGGGCATTTCCCAAGCCTGGCATGCAATGACACAGTTCTTCATGGGAAGAGATGGTGCTAAATAAATGCCCTGCTTCCTTCCCCTTTGTTTTCACGAGCATGGGCTCCAGCTTTGGAGGTGATGTGGCATCGAGCAATAAGCTGACCTGGAAAGCCTCTCCTATATGCGACTGCTGCTGCAGCAGCACACAGTCACTATTTGTGGTGAGTGGCTGCTTTCAAAGGGGAAGAGCTGCAATTCAAAACCACTCAGTGCTGCTGTGAGTAGCATCACACAGGTGAATGCCCACAACACAGTGGACCTTTGTAAATCACAGCACCATGGAGTATCCCGAGTTGGAAGGGAACCACAAGGATCATATTGTCACGGTGGTGCGTTTGACATGGTGGAAGGAAGGGATGCCATTCAGAGGAACCTCAACAGACTTGAAAGGTGGGCCTGGGTGAACCTAATGAGGATCAACACAGCAAAGTGCAAGGTTTTGAACTTGAGCCAGAGGAATCCCATGCATTTATACAGACTGGAAGGAGCAGTCCTTGAGAGCACCCTGCAGAGAAGGACCTAGGGGTCCGGGTGGGTGAAAAATTTGGTGGATGAAAAATTCTGAGCTTTTGCAGCTCAGAAAGCAAATGGTATCCTGGGCTTCATCAGAAGAGGAGTGACCAGCAGGGACAGGGAGGTGATTGTCCCCTCTACTCTGCTCTTGTGAGGCCCCATCTGGAGTACTGTGTCCAGGTCTGGAGCCCCCAGTACAAGAAGGACAGAGAGCTGTTTGAGAGGGTCCAGAGGATAGACACGAAGATGACTGGGGACTGGAGCACCTCCCCTGCGAAGACAGGCTGAGGGAGCTGGGCTTGTTCAGTCTGGAGAAGAGAAAGCTGTGGGATGACCTTATTGCAGCCTTTCAGTACCTAAAGGGAGCCTACAAACAGGAGGGGAATCAACTCTTTGAAAGGGTAGATAACTGCAGGACAAGGGGAAATGGTTTTAAGTTGAGGGTGGGAAGATTTAGGTTGGATGTCAGGGGGAAGTTCTTTACAGAGAGAGTGGTGAGGTGCTGGAACAGGCTGCCCAGAGAGGTTGTGGATGCCCCGTCCCTGGAGGTGTTCAAGGCCAGATTGGATGGGGCTCTGGGCAGCCTGGTCTAGTATTAAATGGGGAGGTTGGTGGCCCTGCATGTGGCGGGGGGTTGGAGATTCATGATCCTTGAGGTCCCTTCCAACCCAGGCCATTCTGTGATTCTGTGATCACTGAGTCCAACTCCTGGCTCCATTGGGGAGCACCCAACATTCAAACGCTATGTCTGAGAGCAGTGTCTGGAGCACATCTAGAAAAAAATGGCCAGACTTGTAAAACAATATGCTAATCATTACTGTATAGTCTCCTAACCAACACAGGAAGGGATAGCATTTTGTGGTCATTCAATTGTGGGCTTCTCTATTTCTAGTGACAAAGTGCTAGGAAATAGTGAGACTTAAAAAAAACCCCACAAATATAATAAAAAGCTCTGACTATGTTGAGATGCCTGATCATAAAATAGTCATGCATTTTAATGCTGGATGTAAGCACCTTCCACTGTACAATGTCAAAATTTTGCAAGGCTTTAACGCTCAGTGTGATCACTATGTGTTAATGGTTTGAATTGTAGCTGTTAGTGTTTAGTGTCGTGACAAATACCATAATAGAAGAGATGTATATATTATCTTAAAGTAAACGCAGTGGGTATCTGACCACGGTAAGCTTTTATTTCTGAAGTTTTTTGTGCTTCAAAGGCGTGAGTATTTGCAACATCTGTTAGACTAGCAAAAACATATATATGTACTGTATAGCAGAAGAACACAGCACTAGGTCTGTGTATTAACTTGTGTTACACTTGTTTTGCTTTTATACACTTTTAAAAATTATCTTTCCGTTCAGCTTTTGAGGTAATAAGTTAAAAAAGCACCAACATGATTTATTCAAATGTCTAAACATCCTAGAAGGTTTCACTGTACAAGTACTAGATGGTAAGCAGGTTCCTTATACTATGAAAGGCTTCTATAAATTTTTCATACAGACTTGACATCTGCTGATATGGCTTCGGATGAGTCCTGCCTTGAGTGTATCTGCAGAGGGCTTGCTTTGGAAGGGCTGGTCAATCGTAGTGAGCCAGAAGCTGTACTTATTGGCAAAGTAATGACAGGTTCCACGTGCCCCATTGCACTCGATGAAAGGAGTAGCCCTGAAATCTTCCAGGCAGCTCCCAGGAGAGACCAGCGACTGCCCTCCACCTTCATCACCGGCTGCAGTGTGCTAAAGGAGACAAGGAAGGCAGTGTTCAGAGCACAATCTCAATGCCATCAACAAATTATGCGTGGGAAGACAGGAAAAGCACTAGAAATTCTCCTAATTCTTAAATCCAGAGTGACTGATCCTGCAGCTGTGTAAGACTTAAGGGTTTGGCTATGCTTTATAGTAAGGAACTATCTCAAGCGTTGATGTCATTTCTGACAAACATCTTTTCTAGAGTTAGGATTCTCCCTGTTGCAAATCTTATAAATGAGGAATCATGAAGGTGAGAAAGGGCCCTTTCAGCGTCACTTCAGCCAGTCCTCTGCTCAAAGCAGGCCCAGCTTCAAAGTTGCACTGGGTTGTTCCAGGGCACAGTCAAGTTGTTGAGATATCCGAGGATGGATTTTCCACCACTTCCATGGGCAACCCTGTTCTTCTGATTGTTGTCACTGAGAAGGTTGTTTTTCCATGTATCTAACTTGAATTTTCCTTATTATAAAGTCTTATTTATTCCACATTGCATATAAGGAACTCCATGGAAACAAAGACTTGGCTTCTGTACAAATAAGTAGGTTCCCTCTATCAGATGTTCATTAACTGCAAATTACACCAAGTTTATGCATCTGAAACCGCTCAGCTGCTACCTTTGACACAGACAGTAGTAACAAACTAATGTTACTTGTGTTCTGTCAAAGGAATCTCTGACAAAACAGGCATTCCTGGTCTGCCTGAGGGCTGTACAGCTGCAGAAGTGACAGGGTTTAATTTTCTCTTAAAAACTGAAGGAATTTGCAATACAAATGAAAGCAGATGGAAAATACACTTGCTAAATAGTTCAATAAATGTAGGAAGAAACCTGCTGGGTAAGTATGCTTGCCTGCTTACATTTCAGTAAGTACTGTATTATAAAAGTCCCTAACTTTTATAACATTACTGCCTTGGTTTACACTCAGAGGCCCACCATGTTCATATCCACAAGGAAGACAAGTGGCCTTGGAGTGGAGCGAAGGAGTCTGACCTGTGGGCAGGGTTGCATGTTGCTGAGATTTTAGATTTGTTTTTTTTTAACACAACCCGTGGGCTGTGTTACAAATCACAAGATGATGTACTAAGCTATAAAGCTTCAGAGTGAAGCTGTTCTAGCATCCCTCTAGATAAACAAAGTTGGTAAGTAGAAGGGCTGAACTAGTAATCTTGCCCCTGTACTCGGCACTGGTGAGGCCTCACCTCAAGTACTGTGTTCAGTTTTGGGCACCTCAGTACAGAAAGGACACTGAGATGCTCAGGTCCAAAAAAGGGCAACAAGGCTGCTGAAGGGCTTGGAGAATATGGCCTACGAGGAGAGACTGAAGGAACTGGGGCTGTTCAGTTTGGGGAAAAGGATGCTGAGGGGAGACCTTATTGCTCCCTTCCAATACCTGAAAGGTGCTTACAGCAAGAGCGGGGTTGGTCTCTTCTCACTGGTGACAGGTGACAGGATGAGGGGAAATGGCCTTAAGTTGCACCAGGGTAAATTTAGCTTGAATATCAGGAAACACTTCTTTACAGAAAGGGTGGTTAAGCACTGGAATAGGCTCCCCAGGGAGGTGGTTGAGTCACCATCCCTGGATGTGTTTAAAAACCGTTTGGATGTGGTGCTTAGGGACATGATTTAGCGGAGGGTTGTTAGAGTTAGGGTAGTATGGTTAGGTTGTGGTTGGACTCGATGATCTTTAAGGTGTTTTCCAACCTGAGCAATTCTATGATTCACAGCTTTGAGGCCTCTGCTGTTGGATCTACAAAGCAGCCAGAAAAAAATTACATGTGTTCTACAAGCACTGGGTTGGGAGCAGTCCTGCTTGGCAACCTGAGGACAAGGACTGTGACATTCCTATGCTCAGTGTACACCAACTCTGTGTCTCCAACAGCTTCCTTTTTACTGGCCAGAGCTTCTTGTCCCTCTGCAAGGGTTACACCTTTCTAGGAAGCACTACACCTGTGTACCCTTTCCACATGAAATCTTAACCAATCTCCAAGGCTGCCTGGGCAGGAGTCCTTGGTGACTCCTTCATGATTGCGCCTTACCCAAGGGAAGGAGGTGACAAATTTCAACCACGGAAGTAAAACAATATGTACCCTGAAATAACCAGAAGCATGTTTCCCTTCTCCTTCAACAGTTGCATGAGAAGTGAAAAAATGTGTATGTCAAATACTTCACTCGCTTGGCGTATTAGATGGGATACTGAAGATCTGACTCTTCTAAAACACTTCTCACTGTATGTTCTGTGGTGCTGGCAGACTCTGTCCTGGCAAAAGCTTCTTGCTAAGATGACAGCTTTGCCCTTAACAACGCTGAATGTTTACCTTTACAAACAATTAATCCTTGGCATTCCTGTGAAGGAACTATGAGATTGCTATCAAGGGCTTTTCAAAGAAGCAAGAGAAAGGTCAAATATAAGGCTTGTAAAAAACCCGATCTGCCTTTTTTCAAATCTTCTTTCTATAACTTAAATGAAAAATATCAAATTTCCTTTTTTTTCCCTTCTTTTCATAAAAAAGAAAAGCTGAAACTTTTGAAAAGCAAATAGTTTGTGGAAAAGATTAACTTGAGATATTCTGTGATGATTTCTGCCAAGCGAATCTTATTCTATTTTTCCAGCCTTAACAACATGGCTCCTTGAACTCCGGCACTGAGGGCGGTGCCCACAGCCCTGGGCATCCTGTTCCGTGCCCAACGCCCTGTGGTGCAGCCCCTTTCCCTGACCCCCAGCTGCCCCTCCCCTGACAGCTCCATGCCGTTCCCTCGGGCCCTGTCGCTGTCACACAGAGCAGAGCTCAGCGCTGCCCCTCCGCTCCCTGTGAGGAGCTGCAGCCGCCATCAGGCCTCCCCTCAGCTCCTCTGCTCTGCGCTGAGCACACCCAGGGGCCTCAGCTGCTTAGGGGGAATACATTGAAGATTAACTTTTAAAGCAACAGGAGACACTCTCTCTTTCCAGACTAAGTGTAACATTTTTGCAGCTAATCTAAATAGCAATGATTTTCAATATCCAAAAGAAGGGGATTTATCTTGTTTTTCTCCTCAGATCAGCTTCTTAATAGTGAGGTAGATCCCTGACTCTTTTTCTAGCTGTGAAAATGCTTTGTAGGCTTTGGTTGCACCTCAGCATGGTTTTACCTTCTAAGCCACAGCTGTCCCGGTGTTCTGCTCTCAAACACTTTGTACATAAAGACTCCAGATGCTATTCTGACAAAGGACTCCAAATTACTATTCTAGCCATTTTCTCTGCAATTCACAAGAATTTTGCTTCTCATTTTTGCTTCCTAGGAATGACTTTTGTTGTTCCCCAGGTCCTCAGGATGAAGCATCGTTTTCATGCTACTGAATCTAAGACAGAGCAGCCTTCCTAGTATCTAAGACTCATACTTCAAATCTAGTGCGATACAGAATGCGACACTGGAGAACAAATACCATAAGGAAGGAATATCCAATCCACAAACTGCGCCAGCCTTCGGGGCAGCGAGGAATGGAAGCTTCTTGGCTATGGACAGCAATTGCCACAGCTGGGGCCTCACACACAGAGCAGCGGCTGATATATGGCCTAATTTCTTCTTCTGCCACGGGCATCATTGGAAGAGGTGCTGTAGTTGAGAGCCAGTAGGATTTGTCATTTCGATTTGCATAATAACAAATATCCCCAGGGTTACAGTAGAGGAATGGCATTGTACTGAAACGAGCCAAGCAGGAGCCAGCCAGCCCTGTTAAAAAAAGAAAAAAAGGAAATTATGGCAATCATTCTTGCAGAATGCAAGTGTTCAGTTTCCTGCTCTTTCCTAAGTGAGTGTCAGTAAAACCTTGCAGTCCATAATGTGCCACTGGCTTTACAATTGCATGATCTCTCTCAGGGACAATCTATGGAGACATACAGTTTTTATCTTCTCTTTTTGATGCTTCCTAAGCTTGCATACTGAAATCCAAGCCTTCTCTAAGTTCCATTTCTTTTTCTTCTTTTCAGTCACTGGCATGGAGTTGAGGCTGCTGCTGGCAACACCTGCACGTACCTAGGTCCTGGTTGTGTGCTTTCTCTTGTCCCTCGAAGTACAGTAGGCTGTAGCCACTCCAGAGTTTGTTCATGCCAATTGGGCACATTGGCTCTTGGTCAGACTGGCTGTGCTTCACCAGCAGGTAGCCGATGCTAACGCTGCGACCAGGCATGCCTGGTAGCCCAGGGCTACCGGGGCGACCTGGCTGGCCTTAGATGAAAGAGAGAAGAATAATACAATTCAGTTTGTGTTCTCACAAATAGTCACTGATATTCCAGCTAAACTGCTCATGAGCAAAGATTAATTGCAAGATAACTCTTCTTATGGTAAGTTATTGTTTAAAAAGCTGTAGCTCTAGGATTAGAACAGTTGATTTTGAAGCAGATTGGTGCTGTAACAGGCTCCTTGGTTCCTAACATGGTGTATTTCACTATCAGAGCCAGGGAAAGTTACAGATAAAGTTCTGACGGATTTTAGCAGGATTTGTGCAATACAGATGAGGACCTGTTTCCTTTACAACATTTTCTTAGCTTAAGATTAACCAATAGCTTTTCTATTGCTCGCATTTGCTTCATATGGCTACGATTATGCTCTGCGAATACCTTTTTCTCTTTGTACTTGGCTTATTAAGATGGCAATCTTGCTGCTCTTTGTCTGGATAAAGATAATTTTTTTTTTCACAAATACAATCCCTTAAACATAATCTATCCAAATATCACCTACTCAAACATTGTTTAATTGCTAACAAAACACTGTGCTGAAATAAATCAGTATGTACACTCAGATCAAAAACTTACTCTCATGAGTTGACTGCCATCTACACCTATCAAAACTTATTTAGAAAACAGTGCATCCTCTTTTACAAGTTAGTGGTGCCCTGTGAAGAATGTGCAAAGACATGAGCTTTCTCCAGCCTCCCTCCTCCCATCCAGTGAAATAATTACAGAACAATTTAAGGCAGTGAAATGGGAAAGAGGGAAGAAATGCTGCGTGAATCTCTTACCTTCGAATCCCACTGGACCTTGAAACCCCATTGCTCCTTGTTCACCTCTGGATCCAGGAGGAGCTGGAATGCCACCCCTGCCCTGGAGTCCTGGTTCTCCAGGTAAGCCTCTGAAACCTTGCACCAACAACAGTGATGAGCACAATGACTTACTCCGTTAACATGCACTCTATTTGCATGTGTTCAGTCCTGTCTGCCAGTTTTTCCAGTTTACACCGAGAGCAAGATCTTACTGCTCAAACAAAGAGCACTGAATTCATTGGAAAAGATTGCTAGGATCAAGACTACATGACACCCACCACCTTAATCTTTCACTCTTGTTACCACCAGATGTTTCTAATGAGACAAGTAGCAAGAGGTGCGCTGTGTTTGCTCTATGTGTCACTACATTTCCTGCATTAAAAGCACGCCCACAAGGATGAGTTTTTCAGTAACTTTTGCTCTTGATTTAATTGACTGTATCCATATTTGATGTTGCTTTGGCTGTGCAAATGTCGTCAACAGTTCTCTCCTGTTCTGCTTAAGTTCTGAATGTTAGGAGGCAGAGGAAAGCCAGGCCTCTAGCTTCGAAAAGCCTGAGTTTGACTCTCCTTTCTGAATCATATGATTTTGAGTTGAAGAGAGCCAAAGCAGTGCACTGGTTGCCTCACTATTCACAGCAACTGAGCTGTTGCTCTAAGTGTGCAGTTCCTACCTGGTTCTCCTGGTGGACCTTGAGGTCCTATATCACCTGGACTTCCCTGAGGTCCTGCACTTCCACGGGGACCTGGTGAACCTTGCTCAGCAACCAGCCTTGGAGGAAGAGGTGGCAACCCAGGAGAGCCTGGAGGACCCTGAAAGCCTGTGATAAGAAACAAGATGAAGCAGTTTGATTAAAAATAAAAAAGCTTACTTGCCTTCATATGCTTTCATTCACAGACATGCTGGTGTTACTTGGCTGCATATGCAAGAGAGGGACTGTTCTGAAGTGTCTGCAATACACTTCCTCCAGTATAAGATTTATGGTTTTTATATTAGGAGAACATATATGAGGATGGGAATTGTTTTTTATTGGACAACATAAAGATAAGCTGAAGGAAATGAATGGTGCTCCCCTCAGTAACAACATATGAAGCTGGGAAGTTTCCACCCCAAAAGCCAACAGCTCTCTGAGGTGGAGCATCATCTTTTTATGGGCTTCTGGAAACACATAAACAATGGTATAGATTTCTAAATAACTAGTATGTATACTCTGCAGAATTAGTTTATACAAAGAAATCTTTTTTTCTCCCCTTGAAAGTGGCTCTGATTTTGGAGTACCTTGTATAAACTCAGGTTTTAAACCTACATCAGCACTGTGTGGCTGCAGAAGGTTTAGAAACTAGTCACGCATCTGACTGCAATTACTCACCAGTAAGTCCTCTATCCCCTTTGGGTCCGATGGGTCCCAGGTCACCTGGAAATCCTACTGTGCCAATAAAGCCAATGACACCTTGTTCACCCTTACGACCTTCGATGCAAAAAGACACGTGACATTACTGTATTTTAACACGGATCACATGAATTCTGAAGTCACGGTTGTAGCCTAGAGGGTTCCGTTCTATAGATGATCAGCATCTCCTATCCTTACCTTTTGGTCCGGGATAACCAGGAATCCCAGGTCTCCCTTGTAATCCAGGATCACCTCTTGTCCCTTTGGGGCCAGCTTGTCCGCTCACACCTGCTCGTCCACTTTCTCCTTTGCTTCCCGGTGGAGCTGGTATTCCAGGCTGCCCATGTAGTCCCGGATAGCCTGTTTAGAGCACATTCAAGCTGTAATCTGTTTATACTGCCTTAATACCTGGGCGTAGATGAAAGTAGAGGCGCTAATTGTATCACATCAGGCTTTATTTCCTTAATTTAAGCAAGGAGTTCATGCTCAGTTGTCTAACAGTCTTAATCTGCATCCTGCTCTCAGCCTGGCAGTGGCAGAGGAATTAGAGCATAGAGTTCCCGCAGAATATGGTGTTGTCACAGCCTTTGATGGGCTATCTCTGCCCCAGCAAACGCCCCACTTCACTGGGTGCCTCCCTGCTTTGTCCTAAATTTTCCAAGTAACTAGAGGGAAATCAGACAGCCATGAATACATAATTGGTGCCAGGTGGTAAATATGCTAGGGACTCGGTGTTCTATGTACTTTGGTGCTCCAGCTGAACACCTGGATACAAATAACTGCTTCACTCTCTCTCGGCAGTTATGGGAACAGCTGCTTTTTCCAGAAGTACCTATTGCCTGAAGCTAAACTTGGCAGGTTTCTGTTGGCTACCTCTGCTGCCTGAGAAGAGAAGAAATGGACTTTGTTTCCAGGGAAAAAAGGATTTAATAACAATGTTTTTCAGTGGGGCTTCTCTGATGCTGCCTGTTGAAGCTGGATTATGTGTGGATATGAATGCAAGATGCTTACGGCAAAGTAAAAGAGCCATGCTATTCCACATCAGCTGGCAGGTGGTCTTCCTGTTCCTAGCCCAGTCTCTTCATTACTTTTACTGATTTTTTAATGGAATGACTGCTTGGAGAGTGGAAATCAGTATGCAGAGTCAGGCCAACTAACATATTCTTCACACTTGGAAACCTAGGTATTTTGTTAGTTTCACAGATAGTCTGCCTGCTCTAAGTTTTTGCTGAGTTCACATTTCAATTTCCACACATCACATGGAGATGTATACACCTGCAACTTTTGCTACAAGTGCTTCACAGTGGCACTGAAGTTTGAAATGACAGTGCAACAAGCAGCAGGACTATCAGCTTCTAAATATACAGTCACAGATTGGCTCTTTCATGTGTGAAAAAGGCAAGCTCACAGCATGGAATTCTAGAGATGAGAAATGATAATCCTTTCTTACGTAATTTCACATAGGAAAAAATTGGGGATGATTAAGAAAATGTTCTGCAGATCTGCAAGTCCACCACAGGGCTAAGATTTTAAAGCAGTAAATTAGCATAATGCTTCTAAAAGCTGTTAAGAGAATTTTAGGTGATTGATTAAATCTGCTGTTTGCATGAAACAACAAGCCTTTCCATCAGGATATCCTGCAGGAATGGCCTTTGACATAGAGGTCTGCTCCCTGGTTTTGTCGGAATGCTGGGATGCTCTCAGTCTTCAGGGAGCATTGAGACATGTACTTCAGTGTTGCATTTAATAGAGATACTTTACTGAATAAAGACTGAAGCAAACTGCTGTTGCTAATTTTGTATTTAATCTCCTATTGTTATCTGATGGATACAATGCATGAATTACCTGGCACTCCATCTAGACCTGGGGAACCTATATCACCAGGATATCCTGATATATTGGAAAACCCAGGAAGCCCTGGAAGTCCATCCTGCCCAGGAATGCCAAAGGGTCCTTGGATTCCTGCAAAGAAGAGAGGAAATAATCAGTACTGCAAAGAAAATGGACACTTTCAATTAGAAAGACTGACTTTTCACTAAATGCAAAGAATGGCATTTTCAAAGTGGAAACACCTGCAGTTCCCACTGATCTTTGCTTTTTTTTCCCCCTCAGATGATGCTGTGGAGGTGTTTTAAAAAGAAAACCTCAATATTAGTTGTGTTTCAAAGCTCTCTGGATAGTTAATTACATCTTGCTATGTGGAATGCTAATAATATTGTGTCTGCCAGGTTAAATATTACTTCAAAACAGGGAGTACTTGAGATATCCTGAGTATATTGCAGCAGACAAGAAAGCAGCTTTGTTCCTCTGTGTTCTATTGAACAGGGATCACAGACACTTTGTTTTTCTGGAGGGTTGAATGAAACCAAAAGTTTGAATACAAAGAAATTCTCTATAGATGGAAGATGTTAAATGCCCAAAAGAAGATAGATGGCCTTAGAAGAAGCTAAATGGCCAAAAATTTGCCTTACCTTTTCGCTCAAAATTATCCTTCCTTGCCAGGAAGCCACAAAACCCCCTTTGTTTAGTCAAGTAAAAAAAAAAACAACACCCTAATAATATTTAATTCTGATAAGCACAAACAAAATAAGCCAAATGGTTATTTCTTCCAGGGCTTGATATGAAATGTCTGAATGGTATTAAAAAATATGCATCCTGTTAGTAAGGACAAAGCAGAATACAAAAGAACAGCCACTGAACAGTTCAAGTAGAGGGAGTCAAGTTTTATGCTTCTGCCAGTCCTTGGTGCTTTTAGAGTTAAAAAATTGGAAAACTTATTAAATAATACAGTAGTTAATTGTTTCATCCATAGCATTGGTCTGGAGACTCCCTGATGGAAGAAGAACTGGTGGTGTACTGCACTGAGGCAACTGCAGCTTGCTATAGCAAGGTGGGTCAAAGCTGGAAAGCTGTACGCTCATCTGGCATGAGGGTGACGATATAAGTGAAACATGGTGCACGCAAATAGAGTCCAGGAGGTATCAGGAGGAAAATCACACACTAACGGACTGTGAGGCTTTCAGGAGAAAAGTAAACATCGAAGGTTTTGCAATGAAAAGAAAGAAAGAGGGCAGCCATAGTGTTCGTGTAACTGGAGCCTCTTTAAAAATATTTTGGGAGCTGAGAGCAGCCTCTGGCATGTGCAGTGTGCTGAGCTCTGGGGGGAGTACAGAGGGCTGCTGCTGTGGGGAAGGATGCGGGCCATCCAGAATTGGGCAGTGCATTGTTTCTGAGTAAGGTCTGGGTAAGCAGAAGCAGTAACTACAGTGACTTTCCCCACATTGGGCACTGCTTCTGTAGCTCTCCTAGGCTGCTGTATTGCAATTCATGACATCTGTAACACCCGCAAATGGAACAAATAATAAGCGAATCCCATTCTCCAGTATACGGACCTGGAACACCTCTGTCTCCCTTCTGACCCGGCGGGCCTTGGCTGCCCTGCACTCTGCTCGGCTCTCCTGCTTCTCCTTTGTCACCCACAGCACCTGGGAAGCCTGCAGAGCCATAGCCATCTGGACCTGTTGTAGAATTGTTCACAAGTGAGAAGAAATGTTTCCTCACGTAGGAACGAATCAGCATTCTCACGTATATGTACAGAGCATATGGATTTACTAAATACAGTGGCTCGTAATGGAAAAGGAAAATAATGAGGATTTAACTTTACGCAAGGAAAGAAATTATGAAGTTGTATTGTAATTCAGCATGTACACTGTAAGTGGTTGTTTGCCAGAGTCCATAATAATAAGACAAATTCACATTGAGCTTTAGAGGACAAGAAGGAAAGTCCCATTGCAAAGATCTCACAGACAAAACTTGCAGCTAACCCAGTGCAGTGCCTGTCAATAGGCAGAATGAAAGTCTCACTGACCTGGTGATCCTGGTAAGCCCTTAGTGCCTGGTAAACCGTGCAGTCCACCAATTCCTCTTAAGCCAGGCAAGCCTGTTTTAAAATCACACTCATTACCTTAATAGTTTCTACAAGATCATATATATTCCTCATGAAAAAATGGAAGTGCTTGAATAAATATGATTCTGTGTTAAGCTCTCACATATTATATGCAAATTAATTAATTATAATAAGCTTACTATGTAATATATTATTCTTTTTTTTTATATTAGCAAATCTAATTAATATCCAATAAGCTAGCAATGAGATACTTAAAATCTCTCTAATCTGTCTGGTAGAAGGCCATTAGTTCCAGTTTTGCGACCACAACTTTCTAATAACCCCTTAATGTTTTCAAAAGTCCTCAAACCAAGACAATTATGGGATAATTGTGCTACCTAAATGTAATTATAATGAAGCCATCTTCAGGAGAAATTCACTCTGGGTCATTAAAAAAGACACAAACAACAGTTAGCAAAATGTCTAATAGCTGCTACTGCTGTTATAGGTAAAATTTATCCCATTTATTTGTGTCTATCAAAAAGTTAAGGACGATGTTAAAGTGGGTATCTTTAATCAATTGTCAGAGCTCTGAAGGACAATTAAACCTTCACAAAAATAATTGTCAGCCTCTCTTCATTGCTTATAAAGGCAGCCTCCATAACTCTGTTAGCTTTGATTTGACGCAGATTCAGATAGATGAATCTCACTAAAATCAGGGCAATTTCCTGCTGTAGTTGTAGAGAAAAATCTGCTCACTTCATATACGAAGGAGTCAGGTGGCAGACAATGAGATCCTGTGTCCTGTGATACAGTTTCATTTTAAGCCATTGCCTGTGTTCTGATAGCAAATTCTGTCTGAGCCTCCAGTCGGATGTAAGCCACCCAAATCCATAAAACCACGTGTCAGATCAGTATGTGGTTTTGATGATGGTGGAAGACAAGTTTATTGTTTGGCATCTAATGCCACATTTTAATATTCTAACACTCTATCTCACCACTCTTTCTTCTTAGCTTCATTATAAATGAAAACATTTCTTGAAAACTGCTTTCTTGGTTGAGTGCAAGGTTACAATCATAGAATCATTAAGGTTGGAAAAGAGCTTCAACATCATCCAGTCCAACTTTCAGCCTATTCCCACCATGCCTACTGACCACGTCCCACAGACATACATCCACCATTATCTGGAAAACCTCCAGGGATGGTGACTGCACCACTTCCCTGGGCACCCTGTGCCACTGCCTCACCGCTCTGTCTGAGAATAATTTTTTCCTAATATCCAACCTGAACCTTCCCCAGTGCACCTTCAAGGGAGCTCAACAGATAACAATCCTTCAGAACCGAGGAATTAAAAAGCAACCGCACAGGTCCCCATCAATGCATCTGGACTTCTTGTGGAATGCACGTTTACTAGAAGGAGCTCTGCCACTGTGAACTGCAAAAAGCCCTCTTTCTTCTTCACCCTCAAAGAATAAAAGTGACTGCTCACACTGAAATGATGAGTAGCCAAAGCTGTATGAATACCTGCTTGTCCTGGTAAGCCAGGCCAGCCGGGAGTTCCTTTTTCTCCTTGGAATCCAGGTGTTCCAGGGCTTCCTTGCTGACCTGGAGGGCCGACCAGTCCAGGCAAACCTATGTGACAATGGTACATCATCATGAGTGTCCTTAGAAGCCAACAGCCTAGCACACTGGCTGTGGCTACCTTCATTCTCCCAGGTAGCAAAATAAAATCTTATGTCCTCAGCATCACTGTATGACACTGCACCCTTCATCCAAGTGGATGACAAAAGAGAGAAAAATTAAGACAGGCAAGGTGTAACAGAACAATTAATTGCAAATTTCAGGCTTGTGACAACCTCAGGAATATAATAAACTCCTTCTACTAAAATGATTGTCTGACTTCAATTAGCAGTCACAATAGGTAGTTTCACTTATGTGCACCTTAGTTGCCCCATTTGCCCCCTCTATTTTGGCTCCCTGACTGGAAAGCTGAGCGGAACAGTGCTGTTTCTCAGTAGGTTACTTACTAGCACAGCTCCAGTTTTGGATGGAATTTATATGCCCTATAATTATGTAGGAAATGTGGAGCAACTGCTCTGAAGGAGCACCTTCATGATTATCCTGGAATGAGACACTCAAGCCACAAGTTTGTGATCCAGCCTGAGCCAGACCTGACTTTTTTCCCTGTATTCCTGTATGTTCAGCCAGGGAAAGTGGCTCAAAGGCTCCCCAACTGGGTCCTGTGGGATATTTATTTCATTTATGGCAGAAAAGAGTGCTGAAATGCCCACCTCCTTGTTGCATTGAGAATTACTGTACCTAAGTATGCCAAAAATGCAACAGTTTGACTGGGCATATGACTGTTATAAGAAAGAAACACTGCTGTGAACCAGAGTTAATCTTTTGAAATTTCCTCTTAACAAGTTCTCCTGGGAGTTCTTGGTTCTTTTTATTGCTCTTTACCAACTTACAGAATAATTAACATTTTAAAAACTTAAGGTCTTTCTCATGAGTGAATAGCATTTTTTCCTTTCTTTTTCTCATCCTGTCTTATTCTTTGGAGTGTTAAAAGGGAAGAATATTTTACCTTGCTGTCCCAAGGAGCCAGGTACACCCTGTACGCCCTTGAGGCCTTCAATGCCAGGTAAACCAGGATCACCTCCTTCGCCTTTTTGTCCAGGGCCTCCTCTTAAGCCTGCAAAAAGAAATGACAAAAGCAGTAAATTCTCTCAGTAATCTTTATATAATCCTAAACTAACTTGCTAATGTGAAGCTGGCTACTTGATGAGTCCTGGTCTAGCTGCATAAACACATTCTTCAAGTCAGGGTGCTTTCATAGTGTGGGAGAATAATGGTCTTCTACCGCACCTTGGCCAATCTGTCATTAAATTTGTCTTTTTAACAGTTATCCCCAGATTATTTTGATTATGACTCTGATGTTCAAATATGCAGAATGTGCAGAGATGTAACCAACCCAATCAAAAACCAACCTAATTCTGCTATCCTCCCCTTACATAATTTTGCCCTGACATTGCTCCTTTTGTCATCAATGGTAAAAAAATATATACATACATTATAATGCTTTACTAGAGCTGCCAGTAATTGAAGTTTAGTGCCATAACAGTCATTTTATTTGAAGAGATAAACATAGCACATACTAACTTCAATTAAGTAAAGATGCAGCTCTTCAAGAGCTGTGAAAAGAGCTTAAGCTCTTAACATAATAAGAGCTGTGAAACCACAGGCTGAATAGCCATCAAAAGCACGTGCTAAGCTCTTCTATCTTTTCTCTGTGGAATTTAATCTGTGAAAAATGAGAAATCCAGAGTAGCTGTGACATTAGTACCTGTAAGACCCGGCACACCAACTTCCCCTTTAAGGCCTGGCATTCCTGGTAAGTTTATAGTATCGCCCGGCTCACCTGTTTCAAGGTAAAAACAACAAGTGGGTGGCAAAGCTTTAACCAAAACCTGCAGCATTTCCTGTACTTTTGAAGAACTGCAACTTCCAAGACAACATTCTGCAATTATTATCTGTCTAGATAAAAACAAAAATAAGTTAAAGGAAGAAAAACACAGAATGTAGCCCCTCTACTGACACCCTGCCATGGATTTTTTTTTATCTGGCATGAAATTAACAGTAGTAAGCTTTTCACAGCCTCATGTGTTTGCAACACCATACTCTAAGACCGTGAAAGGATTCATTAAGACTGAAGACCCTCTCAGATCCTACAGAATTTCATGTCACTCGATTGTTGATGAATAGAAAGAGCGCTCAAATAAGAGAACAAACTCACCAATTTCACCATGGGAGCCAGGAGTACCAAAATGACCCGAACTTCCTGGGGCACCCTTATCTCCCTGTCATATGATTGAAAACAATTATTGGTTAGTAAGAAGGAGGATTTATTCAACCTTCCAAGCAGCAGAGTTTGAATATTGAAAAAAGACCATTAAATTTACCTTTTGTTTTGCTCTGTGTGTTTTGGTTTTTTGTTTGTTTGGTTTTTTTTGCTTATTTCCATTGTACTTTGAATCATTTGGCTGAAATCAGTTAAACCAAACCAGTGCAAACCAACTGAAAAGCTGTGTTTACTAAGTCTCAGTTTGAAATGGAAAACATCATATTGCACATATATATAAGACAGTCTCTCTATTCTTGGTCAGGAAAAAGTTCTACTGAAGTTGAAGGACATTTCTAACTGAGAAAGGAACACATTTTCTTGTCTCTATTAAATAAATTATGCATGTGAGTCTACTGCCAGGCCTTTTGCAAGACTTCAGTGTAACTTAGTTTGATGCCAAAGTGAATCACCCTCAAGCAACTCAGATTCTTAAGCTTTTTGCTATTAGGGAAATGACAGTGAGTAATTATAGGCAGTGGCACCATCAATCTGGAAAGAAAGAGTAAACATACTGCTGAAAATAATTTTTACTAACAGCTACAGTAACCAAGGACCTCGAAGGAACAATCTGGGTTCTCATAGGCAGAAAGCTAGCACCTGAAATCTGATGTCTCCCAATGAGAAGAGATTCTCCTTAATGAACATTAGAGAGATCAAGCAAAAAGATTTGATCTACTTATTCCATTCTTATTGCATTTTTATCTTTGTACTTCAGCTGTTCAGTATAATTTCAAAGGGTGAATGCCACTCCCTAGAGAAGTTGAAGGATGCCATTTTGCCAGTGCTGGTATGGACTCACCCTGCCTCCTGTGCTGCCAGGGAAGCCTCTGATGCCTGGAGAGCCAGTCGGACCAGGATACCCTTTCAGACCTGTCAGCCCTTTTGCACCGATGTCCCCCTTCACGCCAGGCACATAACTGGGGTGCCCTGGGGACCCAGGAATTCCTGTCTTCCCAGGGAGGCCTGGCATTCCCTTGCTACCTGCAGGAGGGGAAAAAGACAAACAGAGAAGACTTAAAACACTAGACCAGAGAAGGCTGATATACAGTTGCCCATGTGGAGAAGAACTTCATGCTAACAGCCTTCCTGCAACACAGCACCACAACGTGCTGGCACAACAGGGCAGCACACACAAGTGGCATGAACAGACAGTTTTCCTCGAGTTTTCTCTCTGCGAGCTCAGCTTTGTTTGATGGAAGCTTCGCTGGGTGGGCTGCAGCATGGGGGTGCATTGAGCTGAGAATGTTTTATACAGTACGTGAGAAAATACCTAGACACCAATTAACCCTAAACGTGCTCGCTTTGCTTTGCCATTAGCACTGACCTTTTATGCCAAAGAACCCCTTGGTGCCAGTTTCTCCAGCATCTCCTTTTTCACCTTTAACTTTCATCATCATGCTAGGCTTCGGCTTCGGGGGCTCTCCCGGGGGACCTCGTTCTCCACGGTCACCTAAAGGGTAAAGAAACACCCATATTTAAAAAAGCTGGTCAGCTGCACTTTGCTGGAAAAAGAGACAACAGAATAGTGTAATGAGTAAAAAGGGCTTAATGGAAAACCTTGTACAAGCCAAGGAAAACCTGTTTGCATGGAAAATTGACCATATCAATATAACATATCTGCAGAACAAATAAGCATAAGAAAATATGAAAACTAAGCTAGACTTCCATATGCTATTCTGAAGAGCTGGACTTGGGCTCCTCTGTGATAGGGGAGTTTACCTCTCAGTAGATCAGTTACCGAGTGTTTATGAAAAACAAAGTCACAGAAAGCAGAGACAGGTGGGTAGTTTCCAGTGAAAGGGAAGCCCTCACTCAAACAGGAACTTAAAAAGGCTTGGGTGAAAGAAAGTGTTTGGATTTGTTACCAGCTATTTTGTTCCAACTTCCTGTTGGAGGACTGAATTACAGAGTTCCTTTCACCAACTGTGATATCAACTGGTATGTTTCTGACTTAACTGCACAGTTTTCTGAATATTTTGTTGCCTTTATCTTGAGGCAAAATTGGAATATTTTCCCCAAAACATCTTACACCTCCCAGGGAAAAACTCTGTTGAGTTCTGCATGTGCCTGGAGCTGCATTCAAATTCAATGGAGTGTCTCTCCATCCTGACCATGCTCAAGATTCACAACCAACCTTCCCTTGTGCCTAAGATCCAAGCCTCTCAGCCAGAGGACCATGTGTGAAATGGGTGGAGCAATGTCTGAGCTAAATTATGTCTAAAATGTGTTATCTTTGTCTGTGTACTCTTGCAAAATAGTTCTCCATATATGAAAAGCCAACACTGTACCACTCATAAGCAAATACCTTTAAAGCCTTGTGCGCCCTTTGTGCCTTTATCACCCCGAGTCCCATATAAGCCAAATTCTCCTTTGATTCCTTTGATTCCTGGTCTTCCTTTCAGGCCTGGCATGCCTTTGAAACCATCAATGCCAGGTGAACCTCTTGAGCCTTTAAAGAGAAGTGGAAGACAACTGTTATCTTGTTCAGATTTCTGCAGAATAAGTAAATATGAACTGATAACGCGCGACTAAAGCAGTTGCACTGCTGCAGCACCATGTCTGTGTGCCTTGATGCCTAGGACAATGTGCCATTCTATATTAGGCACTTAAGCTCTCTGGGAGGTAGGTATCTAAATGAGATCAAGGCTTTAATGAGTTGCTTAATCTGGCCAAAAGAAAATGTGGAGACGGCCAGATCTTAGTGTCATCTTCTGAAAAAGCATTTCAACCTTGATCCTGCAGACCAAAAATTATGGCACTCCTCTCTTCTAAACAAGAGGATCCTATTTTACATGGGTCACGCTAACAGATCTTCATTCTTCTAACAAGGAGCTGATCAGTACACTCAGTTCTTCTGTTTAAGCAGAGTTGAATTCTGTTGAAACTCCTTGTGACACAAACAACTTGCATCGTATATTGTGCTTTTGTTGCAGGTAGGAGAGAGTCTCTACTTGTCTATACAAAAGATCAGTGTCCTGCTAAAATTCAGCATCAAGATCTGCTGTCTGGCACTGCTCAGCACATAGCTGCCAACTTTCAAAAACTTTAAAGGTTTGGGGAAACATCTCTCAAATTCACCTGAGAGCTGGTGGGACTGGGCCAAGGGAAAGACTTTTGGAAAGAACAAATAGTAAATATTGTAAACCACCACTGCTCTTCAAGCTAGCTTTGCACCAAGCACAACACAAGAGAAAACAGAGAATGATTTTGGAATATATTAAGCCTGGGAGTATAACTCTTCTGTTTTAAAGAGGTAGCCCAGCAGAAAATGTATCCTATTCATCTCAGCACTGAGCAGCTTTAAGCAACATTATTTCTTCCAGTGCAGCTATTCAGAGCTTACCTTTGTCTCCTGGAAAGCCATCCATTCCACTAATGCCAGGGGGACCAGTCACGCCAGGGATACCTTGTAATCCTGGGAAACCTGTTTCACCTTTGTCACCAGACTGACCTTTCATGCCCACCAGACCAGGAAAGCCTTGCTCGCCATCTTCTCCCCTTGCACCTGGTGGACCTGCCATGTGAATGTGTGAAAAGGGAGATGAGTGTTTGGATATACACAATGATTATATAGAAGGTAGCCCAAGAAGGGAAAAACTGCTATCGTACTGGCTTCAAGTTGGAGAGGAAAAAACTGTTTTTTTCATCAAAGAACTTCAGAAATTATTACAAAGACAAAGCAGCTTCTCAACACAAACCAATCTTGCTAGCATCCTGGTTTTACACTCACTCCAAACATGGTCTCCCCCTCCTCTTTTATTTAAAAATTAAGCCTCTTTAATACAAGATTACTCCCATTTAGTTGCTCCATTCTCCCAGACTGACTGCAGTGAGCTCTGTCCCTGCATGGCACATGGCTATAGAAGGAAAAGCAGCAGCTCTGCCTCCGAGGACCATCGTCACCCCTACACTCCAGCTGAGATGCCAGCATGATTTGCATTCACAGTGCCTGAAATATCCAAGTCATTTCCATGACTGAGAATTACAGCCTGGCATGTGCCACAATTTCAGAGTTAACTTTCCCCTGGGAAATTATACGGGCTCCTTGTCACAGAGAGTGGGGAAGAGAAGCGACACAGGACAGCAATACTTCCTCACCAAGGGGTCCTTGAGAACCAGGTCCACCGTCAGGGCCGGGGTTTCCTGGTGGCCCTGGGAATCCATGAGTTCCTGGTGTTCCTGGTAAACCCATCAAACCAGGGAGACCTTGCAGCCCTGGATCACCTTTGGGGCCTGGCAATCCTGGGTTACCATCTGCTCCTAAAATACCATAATACCATGCGTTAGTGAACATAAATACCGAGAGAGCAGATTATTACCTATCATTTCTCAAAATAGGTGAATTCCTTCAGGATATATTTTTTCCTCTGAAAATCAGTGGGAAGAAGAAAAGCAAATTAAAAGACTGATCATTAGTTTTTAAATTCTTGATGTTATTGGTGCTAGTCTCGATATTTGCACTGGAAAGGTTGATGGACTCTTTCAAATGAATGGGAGTAATTTAGTATCAGGTAGATCTAAAACAGAGTAAGTCTCTTCCATTTCTAACTCTAATAATTCTGTAATTTCTGATCTTTTCCTTTGTTACGTACGTCTTTGTAAGAATTGAATCGAGTTGACCAAAACACAGAAATAATGCCCTATGTCTTTTCTAAAATGTGATAGGCAGAAATGGAAAAAAAAAAATAAAAAAATAAGGCAACAGTGGGTTCTTTGTGTTGTGTTGTATTCAGAATTTTTCAAGTGAGGTAATGCTATAAGTTTCATACAAATTCCTCAGCAAAATGCCCTGATTCTACACGTAAATGTTTTGAGTGAAAATTTACATCTCTACAAGATAACAGCAAAGGCAATGTCAAGTCCTTCCAGATTTAAATGGTAATACACGCTTTGCATTCAGATTGGACAAGCAATAGTGCACAAGATCTCAAAAGCACATCACACTCAAAATCCAGGATAGGTGGCTCTGCTTCTCTTTGGGTTTTACGTCATTGTAGGTGCAGAGACTTGAATGTAGTTGCGTGTGCTTTGGAACTGAGAGAAACTAAAAGGTCACCGGTGGTGAGTTTTCCTTAACAACAGAACAGAGACATTTCCTCCCTGTTCTGAAGGGCTAATAGTTTAACTGGCACAGATGAAATAAAAGAATTGCCAAACACTTTGTATAAAAGTAACAGGAAAGAGGGTTTGGTCACATCATTTTATTTTCTTTTTCAGTCTGTGTTTACTCTTGAATTTCTTCCCCTTCAGAGAAAAATAGTTTTAGGGGCATTAATGGTATTGTTTTCTAGACATAGCAAGTGTTACCACAGTGCCACAGAGCTGCCTTTATTCCATTCCTTCACTCTGTGACTGTACAGAAGACGAAAACAGATCTTCTCACTTCAAATAAGTCATGTAAAATGACATGCTTATCTTGTCTTTATCCATTTGCATTGAAAATCATGAGATGAGTCACCAAAATAAATTTCTATCAATTCCTCTTTGCTTTGAGCTAGTCACACAATTTCTCCACCTTCCTCAGTTCCACAACACACCAAGGGGGTAATCTGCAGTCCTAAATGTCCAGCTGCTACTGAAACAGTATAGAAGGTAATGCCCAATTCCTATAGATGCTTTTGAAAGTCCCCTACTGAACTCAAAGAGTGACACAGACAGCTTTTATAAAGATGTTATGTTTTTTTTTTTCTGTCTACTGTAAGTAGAACATGCTTTTTTAAGTTCTGTAATATAACAAAATAAAGTGAGCACCCTAAAATTATGAATAAATATGTAATGCTCCCTTTTTCTTGTTCCTGAGTGCTCAGAGACCCTTGAGGTAAAAGGGCTTATTAATGTGTTACTAAATGCTGTGCCTTCTCTGCTAATATTTACAAATTCTACAGTGAAGCAATATGCTATACTGCAAAGCCATGTATTATCCAGACATTTTGGGGGTTGGAAATTAAGCTGAATATTATGCAGTACATAAGTGAAAATTCAAGATAATTAACTATGGTGGGAAAAACTAAAGGATACATCTGATACAACGAAGATGAGAAAATCTTGTTCTTTGATGATCTATTATAGGTGATGCCATGTGGTGCAGTATGAGAGAGTGCTGGTTATAAGCAGTGAATCTCCAGAAGGTGTTTGAGAGGAACCAGGCTCATAACCAGGGGTTATGGGCACTTGGCGTGAGTTCTATTGGTCTTTCACTTCCCTCACATAGTCATAGTTTGGCTACATTTATACCCCATTAACATTAACATGTCTTAAACATTTCTTTACTTAAAGTACCTCTAATTCCTGGTATTCCTTGATCTCCTGGTGCACCTTTCAAGCCAGGGAAGCCAGGCAGCCCAGCATCCCCTTGAGGACCTGCTGCTGCTCCCAAAACATCACCAGGAGCACCCTTCTGTCCGTCCAGTCCTGGAGCACCAGACTTTCCCATAAGACCTGGATGTCCTTGTAGTCCAGGTAAGCCATTTGGGCCACTGTCTCCTCGGGGCCCAATAAAGCCTACAAAAAAAAAAAAAAAAAGCAAAAAAAAAAAAAAAAAAAAAGCAAACAACTGGGGATTAGGCATCACAGTGTCCACTATAGAAGTTATAGAAGTTGCAGTGCAAATCCCAGATACAGCATCGTAACATCTGTTATATTATTGTAACTTCCCTTAGTTCTCAGCAGAAACATATAAAATTAAACAAAGTGAAGTGCATGTAAAGGTTTTAAAAACACATATCATTCAGAAGAATTGTTGACTGAGCGTGGAAATTGACAAAAATTACAAATGACCCTTGAAGATATCTAGTACCTTGGTGTAAAAGATCTACAGCTCCATGCACAGTTACTTTCATGAAACTATTTTGACATGGCTACTGCAATGCAGCATCTGATGCACGGACTCAGATGTGAATGATCCAAATTGTTTATTACAAGTTCTCACATCACTTAGATAGCTTCACAAGTTTTCTTTTTCTAGCTTTCCCATCCACCCCTACAACTTTCCCATCCACCTTCACATGTCAACAGAGCATTCTACAAAACACTCTTCAACCATTCACAGGTGCTTATCCAATCAGAGCCATGAGATGTTCTTTCTTCTTCTAGAGGTGTCCTTGATTCTCATGCTGCTTATCTTGCTCCACAATTGCTGCTCTGAACAGTTTTTCTTGTATTCTCACATTGCAACATTATAAACATCTTACAATCTAAGGGTGAAAAAACACCTCCTGTATACCAAATTGTGGTTTGATACGCAGCAGGAGATAGACAGGAGTCAAATCTGAACAAATAAATGAAGATCAGTAAACTAGAAAGGCCTTGGGGAGTTGCCCAGAGGGGCCACTGCCTCTGCTGTTCCCTGTACATCTCAAGGGGCCAATGCCAATTGCTTCATACTCTTCATATATCAGTGCCATCGTGCCTTGTCTACTACCCTATTGGTGAATGACTGGGGAGGACTACCACATAGGAAGCAGGGAAGACTGGTAAACTGGACCTGGACTGGAAGTTAAGTCCAAGTATGGTTGAGAGACAGTATGGAAGACAGCTGAAAATCAGTCTGAGTGCTAACTACTCTGTGGCCTGGCAGCCATACAGTATAGGAGCCCCAATTTTGCAGTTAGTGCAAGAAACTTGGAAAGGGAAATACAGATTCATGTTCCTGCCAAGAATTAGTTTTTTGTCTACACCCCTTCTCTGTTGATCAAGACACGTATCAACCTTGCTTTCACCTATTACAGATCAGGATAAAACGTTACTAGCACTGAGCACTTGGAAACACTGGAAACACAGCCAACTGTGGGTAAGGTGTATAGCTAGTACTTTGTCTTTGCTATGTTCATTATTATTTAAATCAATGCTATAAAGACTTAAATTGAAACAATAACACTACTATCTTCTTCCTTTCTGCAATTATCATTCCACGTGGAATCCAAAGCACCTTATTACTGAATTTTCTTATTTCTAAATCATCTTCATGAACTGTTGGCATTTGTAATTTTGCACTGTAAAGCAGATTTTAAAAGGCTGGAGTCTGTGTTACTTTTTGTCATTACAGGAAATTGCAGAAAATACTTTTGGCTTCAAAAAAAGAGAGCTTTTTTTATAACAGCTTATTGTTTGAAGATAGAAGGTGAGGTAAATGAAGATGGATCTGGAGTAAGGTGATTGTGCTCCCGTGACAGTAGCCAAGGTCATAAATATATAAAGAATGATTAATTATTTCAAGGTACCTGGAGGACCTGGGTATCCTTCCCGACCCGGATCACCTCGTGTACCATTTAGCCCTGGGAATCCCACTGGGCCTGGATCACCTGGGAATCCTCTTGCACCTTTAGTACCTAAATTATATAAAAGAAATTAAGAAAGTGTGATCTAAACAATCAAAACAGAAATTTGTGTACAGTGTAGGAAAGGTAGTGGCAAATACTTTAATTATCTGTTTCCAGGTACAAAGATGGACTTTTAAAATAAAATTTATGGTATGACATTGTACTCAAGATCCCAAGAATGATCCCAAACTCTAGGCTAAGTGCTTTTACAAACATAGATTAAAGACTACTCCTGATTTTTAGACTAACACTATGTAAATGGTGAGGGTGAAAATCACCTGTCCAATGTTCTGGAGACTTTTTTTGAAGAATATTTTGTAATTAAGCTTCTCAGAATTATGTAATCATTTGAACTGGAAGGGACTTTTAAAGGCCTTCTACTCCCTTGCAATGGAAAAGACATCTGCAGCTAGATCAGGGTGCTCAGAGATCTAACAGCCTGACTTTGCCTGTCTCCAGGGACAGGGCATCCACCTTCTCTCTGGACAACCTATAATGTTGGATCTTGGTGTTCCTGATCCCATACCTATATAGCCTAGCAACATCCATATACTCCTCCCAGGATACCTGCCCCTGCTTCCACTGCCTGTGTGCTTTCCTTTTGTTCCCCAGTTTGACCAGCAGGTCCCAGTTCAGCCATGCTGGTCTCCTGCCTTCCTACACCTGGGGATGGACAACTTTCGTGTATTAAGGAAAGCTTCTTTAAATATCTTCCAGTTCTGCTCTGCTCCCTTGTCCTCAAAGACAGTTTCCCAGGGGGATTTTGATGACTAACTCCTTGAAGAGATGGAATTTGGCTTAAGGTCAAAAGGCAGTGTCAAACAGTAATGGGCATAAATGAGATCCTGTAGGAGAAACAAATGTTTCCCTTCCCTGCTAAACTGATCACAGGACAAGAGCTGACTGGTTTAGATAACCAAAAAAAAAAAAAAAAAAGAAATACAAGGCTAGAGGTTAGATCTAACCATCCTAGAAACTGCATACAAATTAAATAGCCTACATACTATTTTTGTAATAGTGGAGGTTTATAGCTTAGGTAGTAAAATAAGAGCTGTGCCCTAAAAATGCGTTGCTCTGGCACTGAGCTCATATAACTGTTTTTTAGCACCTCAAAAACTGCAAACATCTTGTAAAATTCTTTTTTTTATGTTTATAAAACTGTATTATATACATATATTTTCATGCAATAGCTTTATTACACGAGTCTCATCAATTCATCGCATTCCAAGATCCAGATTTTTTGGTCAAGTTCCTTTAAAATAACCCTCATGCAATACTTTGTTTTTCTCTACTCCCCTGCTCCCTGCACTCTTTCAGTTCCCAGCTCAGTCTTGAAGGTCAGCAACATGCTTTAACATTTTAAGTGCTGTTGCTTAGCATCATCATGAATTACAGCTCAGTTTATTAGACTGAAAGTAAGTTTCTCTCCACTTCTAACTATAACAAAAAGGAAAGTATCACTTGAATTTTGATACTTAGTTTTCAGAATTTCTATTGTTTAGCCATCAATTTTTGCCATTTTAGCTGCTGGACTTCTTGTTTGTTTGTTTTTTGGTGAGTCATATACAGAAACCTTTCAAAGGCCAGAATTAAGAAGCACATAAATAGCCAGTGCAGCATGAAAAGCATTTTCTGAGTGCAATACAGAACTATTGTTCTCTCCCTTATATGAACAAAAACTTCTCAGAAAGCAATTAGAAGGAAAAATCTTAGGTTTTTAGGACTCAACAACAAATTCTAGAACTACTCGTACCTAAATGGCATCTTCGTTTTGTTTCCCATCTGCAATAACTGACTTTCATTCATTCTGCTCATTCTCATTCTAATTAAAAAGCCGTATTAGAGAAAGAATGGAGCAGATGGGGAATGGAGCCACAGTTTACCACATGTTTCAGCAACTCATTATGTGACGTTAGTTGGTGTTAACATGTTGTGCCAAACAGTACTAAGACAAAGGTTTTGTTATGTAACAATGTTTATTTTGCAAGCATTTTATTTGTATGTTTCCTACAGAAAACAAGCATCTTATTCAACAGTAGCTATACAGGTCCTGCCAGAGTTCAGAAAGCATTTGGACAATGCACAGGATTTGATTTTTGGGTTTGGAGCTGTGAGTTGAACTCAACGATCCTTGTCGGTCCCTTCCAACTCAGGAAATTCTATGATTCTTTGATTCAGGAGCATTGCAGCCACCAAGGCTGCATGCTGCTTAGACCTCTGCCTGTTTCAAGTCAACTCTTTCCTCCACTGGCCTTTCTAAAACACACTGTCCACTAAGTTGCAACTATGTTAGAGTTGGCAAGATCTCTCTCAAAACATAGTGTATCTGTGAAAAAAAAGGTGAAAATAAAACATTACCTGTGGCTCCTGGCAGCCCTGGGTTGCCTTGAGATCCCTTTGGTGGCCTCACACAGCCTCCACCTGCCAAGAAAGATGTTTAGTCACAGCATGTGTGCTTACATGCTGTCTCTCATCAGTGCTGTGCCTGCAGTTAGGATAACACTCTCAAAGCAGGTGAATGAAATCAACAGGAGAAATCCCAATTTTAGAAGTTTTATTCTTCATTAAGAAAACAGCAACAATGCAACACTGGTTATGGGTGGCATTCTTCAGGGACCACTCATGCAGAGCTCAACTCCAGTAATTTAATCAAGAGCCGCTCTTCTGCCTATTTTACAGAGACTATGGTGGTGGCTACTTTAGCTAGGCTGGTGTGGGAAGGCTTTTTCAATGTCCTGGACAGCTGTATTACCAGAACAAGGGAGACACTTTGTTTTCCCACAGCCAATTTATACCACCTAATACATCAAGTCAAATTACGGTACAACTGAAGGTCCTTATTTTTTATGTGTCAGATTGCATTGAAACTCCTCACTCAGAGTTCTTCCAAAAGTTTCTTATATTCTCTTTGGAACTTCGTTTCTTGCTCTGTTGCTTAATTTTCATGGTAATCATTATTTTATCACAATAAACACAACAGGAGCAATTAAACAAAGAATTTCTGGATTGTAGAGGTAAGACTGCAAGAATTTTAGAAAACATTCAATTCGATTAACTCACTTTAGAGCTATGTACTGCATATGCATGGTTATTTGTGACCTGAAGTTTAAATAGTTTACAATTAATAGCATTCAAAGCAGTCATCAGAAAGAAAGTATGAAGTTATAACAGCCACATAAAACTTAATGTTAAAATACATTCTAGCCATTTGTATGTTCAGTACCTGACCATATAGGATCAGTTGCATCTCCTCTAGGAAAATCTTCAATCACCTGCCCACAGTCTATGAGCAAAGAATAAGAAAAGATAGTTATCATTTAAAAGAAAAAAAATCTAAAAAGCTTTCATTTCTCAAGAAAACATCTATTACAACATCAGATATATGTTATTTTATGCATTATGCATTGGAGAAACCGTATACAACAAGAACATTTGAACTCTATCCATATATTAATTACAGCCTGCATTAGGAGCCTATATGTCACATGTACTGTGGGGGATTGACATGTGCCTGTTTTGGCTTGTATATTCTGCTAGGCATCTTGAACTCAAGCAAAATCCTCTAAGTCTGAGCTTTTGTGAGCACAGCCCTGGCAATCTTATGCAAGAAGGGGCTCAGATAGCTGCAAAGATACCATGAAGAACTCTAAAGGACAGATAAAGGATTTTCTCTGCTCAGTTAAAAGACGAAGTTGGGTGGAGAAGAACAGAGAAAACCACCTGTAAGTAATCTAAAGGCAGAACATTGCTCCATTCCCTGCATTTGCTTAAAATAAATAAGATTCTAATTGCTAACATCAACACATTCCCTGATGCTATTTCAATACCTTAAATGAAACTACTTTTTAAAAAAGATTTCTGGACATTTAATGAAGGCAATCCCTTTCACTCATATAATCCTCCACCAAATGCTACATTTTCAACATTGTTTCGGAACAGATGCTGTACACACAATTCAATAATGATCTCACAAGGATTTGATATAAGATAGAGAAATTGTTCTTACCTATTTGGCCAGGCTCTCCTGGTGGACCAGGCAGACCTGGAATCCCAGGGTTTCCTTGTGTTCCATGATCACCTGGAGGACCACGGTATCCTTTAGGACCAGGAAATCCTCCACCTGGCAGGCCTGTTTCTCCTGGAAAGCCCTTCGGGCCTAATTCTCCTGGATAACCAGGATCCCCGGGGAGACCTCTGATACCATCACCCTGTGGGAAGTAGGAAATGAATATTTCTGCCTTTGCTGCGAAAGAAACAAAACTCAGAGTTGAACTACTCTCGCAGAATCATAGAAACACCAAGGTTGGAAAGGACCTACAAGATCACCCCGTTCAACCACCCACCTTTCACCAATAGTTTTCACTCAACCATGTCCCTCAACTCATCATCCAAACTTGAACACCTCCAGGGTCAGTGTCTCCACCACCTCCCTGAGCAGCCCATTCCAGTGCCTGACCACTCTTTCAGAGAAATAGTATTTCCTAATGTCCAGTCTAATCTCCCCTGGCACAGCTTGAAGCCATTCCCTCTAGTTCTATCACTAATTACATGAGAGAAGAGGCTGACCCCCAGCTCACTATAACCTCCTTCAGGTAGCTATAGAGAGCAATAAGGTCTCTCCTGAGCCTCCTCTTCTCCAGACTGAACAATCCCAGCTCCTTCAGCTGCTCCTCATAAGGCCTGTGCTCCAGATCCCTCACCAGCTTTATCACCCTTCTTTGAACACTTTCTTGCAGTGAGGGGCTCTGATGAATAACATCTTATAGGCAGCTATTTCTTATGTATTGCATCCCAGCTTTTTAAAGCAAAATTGCAAATACAATATATTTGGAATAATCAGACATTATTTTAGACCCCCACAGCAGAAAAGGCATGGGAGAAGCACTGTTAAAGGGAGCATTCCCCTAAAAAGGCTGGCCAATGAAGAACATATGGGAAATATGAGTCGCTGCTGTAGACAGCCTTACTACCCTCTCTGAAATGCTGTGAGTGGACATGGGGGAAAGCATACACATCACTAGAGTGCATGAAAGTTAGTTCTGGTGTGGCATTTAGTTCTTAGATCTTGACAGAAGCTGACATAAAATTGTGCCCAAGTGGGCAGATTTTTCTTGGTCTGTTACTCTAGTGATGTTACTGCAATATTAAATCAACATCTTTAGAACATCACCAGAAAATGTTCCCATCCACAGATTTAATAAGCACCATTTTTATTAGTAGTAAAACCCACTGTAGGCCACACTGGATGACAAAGCTCTGGTCCATCCTTGTATATGATGCAAGAACCCAGTGGTGGAAAACAACATTTGTGATAGGTGATGAGGTATTATCAAGCATGTAAATAATGATGTCACCTACATTTTGGGGATGGAAACTGTTAACTCCCTCATATCAAAATGCCACACACAATCTCTAGATAATAAACCACTAATTATCACAAATAAACCACTTATATAAAAGTGGCCTAGATGGGTTATATAGTACCACTTTTTTATTTAAATAAAATTGAAATAAATAAATAAAAGTGTAAGGTGGTTCTAAAGAATCTGAGAGTAAAATTGATATTTAGTATATCAATAATCAGCAAGGCCAGTTCAGTTGTGCATCACCATCTGTGTGTGAAGGGCAGCCTAATGATCATTAATCCTCAGAATTAAATGCATTAGTAATTGAGTGTGGCGGAAATAATTTAGGGCTTTGTTTCCAAGTTGGACAGAATGATGTTGGATGTTGTGGGAGATTGTGTGAAAGACCTTACAGAAGTCCAGACATGGTGTCAGTGGCTCTTCCTTTGTGCAGTGATGGAGTCATGCCATCATAGAAGGCCACAATGCTGTTCAGACAGGACCTGCCCTCGGTGAAGCCATACTTGTTGTCATGTATCACCTGCCTGTATTCCATGTGCCTTAGCAAAGCTTCCAGGAGGATCTGTTCCATGATCTTCCCCAGCACAGAAGTAAGGCTGACAGGTCGGTAGTTCCCTGGGTCGTCCTTTCTTCCCTTCTTAAAATTTGCTACTTACCGGAAGGCCAGGCAGTCCTGGTAAACCATCTAATCCATCTCTGCCTGGGAAACCATCTTCTCCTCTGATACCAGGAAGTCCAGGATCTCCTCGGATTCCTTTGGTGCCTAAAGCAGACCTTTCATTGGGAGACTGCTCTCTCACAAAAGGTATAAATAATTGCAAAATACATGTGACATGAATTTTTACTCTACCTTTAGTAGTTATGTATATAGAATCTCCCTTTTCTCCTTTTGGTCCAGGAAATCCTTCTTGGCCCGATTGTCCCTGGCATTACACAAATCAGAAAACAAACAAACAAACAAAAAAACCCTCAAAAACACAAAATAAAACCACTTAACAAATAATTACCCAGATTTGTGTTTCCACTGTCTTGCTTAAACAAACAAGCAAATCACGACAGTAACGCTTTCTTACTACTCTCTGTATGATTTCCTCTTCAATAATCCTATTCTTGTGCCTGAATCCTTATTAACTTACTTAACGCCCATATAGCATGGTAGGGGTGCTTCTACATGAGGATAGCATTAGGAGGTCTGTGGCTTATCATAAGATCAAGTCTTGTAGATGACTACAGCTGGAGAACTGCATGAGAGAAAATGTAGTAAATTACTTATTGTTTGCCAGGAAGGAAATTGCTGTAAGCAACACTTTGGCACCATGGTAACAAAACTCTGTTATATTTACCTGCATTTTCTCTTTCCCAGTCTAAAAAAGATGACAGCTGCATGGCTGGCAATGGATTGTGATTCACAGCACCATTGTAGGGTTGAAAACCAGCAATTTTCCTCATTTATGAGAGGAAGGAACTTAGGCATAGAGCGATTAAGTGAAGTACCCCAAACCACAGCCCCATAGGATAGATTTTGGTTGAAAGGGACAGCTGGAGGTCCCCATTCCAATCTGCTGCTCAGAGCTACAGCAGGTTGCTCAGGGCCTTGTCCAGTCAAGATTTAAAGTCTCCAAGGAGAGAGATTTCCTCTCTTGCTAAGGTAAGCTGTGATGAAGCTAAGGATGAATCCTTGGCATTCCTTGGTATAGTGCACGATTCTCCTCAGCAGCCCAGCTGAAAATGGCACTACTAGATTTCTCCACAAGAGCTCTGAGTCACCAGACTGAATGCATGGGAGATGCCAAGGGCTCAACATTACAGATTCATTTAGTGCTGATTGTTCTAACCCAGTTAGCTTTAGTTCTGAAAAATCATATTCATGCACACTAAAATATAGGCCACTATGTTTTCCCTATCTTCGTCTTACTGAATTTCAGTGCACACAATATATGAAGAGAATGTTTGAAGCATTTATTTTTTATCCGAAATACTCCTTTGCCATAAATTACTTAATTTGATTTCTTTTCCATCGCTGTCTTTCATTGGCATTTTCCAAGCATTTCTTAGGTGAAAAGCATGTGTGGAAATGGAAAGTCATCTCAAGAATATAGGTTCACACTTCTATAAGTCTAAAGTGGGAGACCAAATTTGAGTAAAAGGATCGTATTTTACCTGTTTGTGTTTACCTCCTGCATTTCAGTGAAGCCACATCTATATATCCCTGTAGAGATTCTTCTTTTGGACAATGGTTTTTATAGGCCAAAAGAAATCTCAAAAACTTAATATAATACTGAATTATGTCACTGACTGTACAACTGCAGAAATTTTCAGCAATAGCACTGCACTGTATTATGTTCACTTTGTTGCTTTCTAGGTTTAAATGTGTATCATGCAACTTAGCACACGAGTGTTTTCAAAATGGCTTACAGCTATTTCTAATTTCTTTTTCTCCACAGAAAAGAATGTCCATTGCTTGGAATATATATGTCTATGTTTACATTAAGTTCACATAGATCTGATCTAAATTAAATATATTGATTTTCTATAAAGGTAACTTGTTGAATGTGTTAAGAAAATTATGGACTCACTTCTGCTAAGAATATGGACTAAGAATAATTAAAATACTTTGTTTTATGGTGAATCTGTGCCAGACCAGAAGTTGAGATAAAGTCAGAGCTTTACTGCTGAGTATTCTACTATGATATGACATGTCTATATGTGTCTTAGGTCTACAGTAACTTAAATTCTGGGATGAAGATAATATAATTATTATCATTTCAAAGGCAAAAAAAAAAAAAATTGCAGAACTTGTAAAAATTAACCAAAGTTTCAACAATGAACATTTCAAAATGTGTCTTTTTTCCCTGACTCACAGAAAATAGAACTTTTTATTTTCTAAAAAAAAATCCAAACTCTAACTAGTTGCAAGTAATTTTTTTTTTTTTTAATGTTCAGAAACCCAAAATTATTGACTGAAAGCATTTTATTTGCTCTGACATCTCTACACAAACCAAATCAGTTTTGGGGTTAGCTTAACTAAAATCTTACTCTAAAATCTTGAGTTTCAATTGTGAGAAAACGTAAAGCAGTTGGGATAACACAAAATATAGCACCTTTAGCAGTAAATAACAAGTGAGTACTTACTAGCAAAACACTCTTATCAGGGTTGTTGACAGTGTTTTTTTAGGAAAAAATTATGTATTTCTAACCAAGAATCTTACATTTAATATTCTAACCAAGAATCTTACATTTATTAGAAACAATTTGAAGGAACTAATTAAATTGTTTCCCTTCATAATCACTGCTGTAGTTTTGCTGAAACAGCTTTGTTTAAATGGAAAGTGCATTTTAGATTATGTGGAAATCTTTTGCTCTTCCCACAGTAAACTATTTTAATTCCCATCTTAGCAACTTTTAGCTCTTGGTATTTTGCAGCAATCTGAAAACTATGGAGGTGGCACAGAAGAAAAAAAATTGTATTTTTCATCATTTTTTTTTCTCATGGAGAATAGCTGGTTTTTATTTGTAGTAGATGTACAAAACTATGCATTAAAGAAATAAGTATCTCACTTTTGCTCCAGCGTAGCCAGGAATACCATGTGGACCTTGATCACCAGGTTCTCCTTTTCTCCCAGGCTGGCCAGGGGTTCCTGGAAAACCAGGAGGACCACGGGGGCCAGTAGATCCCCTTCTGAGTTCATCACTTAGAAGGCATTTACTGCAGTCACCTTCTTCGCCTAAGGAAGTGATTGGAAAGAGAAGAAAACGGTCACAACAAACACTTCAAACTGTATCCTTTATACACACATATATACCTCAAGTATTTGAGAAAATCGCTTTTTTTTTTTTTTCTTAGAAAGAAACTAAATCAGTTTTTACTTGTTGTGTAAGCCTCAGATCAAATTCATTGGTCCCTGAGTATGTCATAATTAGACTTAATTAAAACTTAGAACAATGGAAGTTTTACACAATGCATAAAAGCAGATTATCTTTTGACTTATTTATTATAACCTACCTTTAGGTCCTCTTTGTCCTCTTGGCCCAGGAAAACCTTGTGCACCAGGTCTACCTGGTGTCCCTTCTTGTCCTTTTAATCCAAAGAGAGAACCTAGAAGCACAATAGAGTAAGAAGATAATGTACTGTAAATTAATGTACTGCTTCTCCTCATTCCACCTTATTCAAGTTGGACTATGTCTCTCCTTTTCTGTTTCTCCTAAAGTCACCGACTGTCTAACTCAGATTATTAAATTCTCTTTTCTTGTTTCTTCCCCTCGTCACAGCTTCCCAAACCCATTCTCAGTAACTTCCATTTGTGTGTTAATGGTCCCTTACCATCTCACTTATCCAAGCTTCATCTTCCTCCCTCTCTGTACTAGTACAGCCACCTACTTCAGAAGCCATTTGCTTGTCTCTGCATTCCCAAGCCTTACTTGCTTTCATCTGCTAGCAAAGAATTCATATTTTCTATTTCTCAGCATTGAATGTCCACCCAGACCAGCTTGCCTGGATTGTTGCTCCCTCTGGCCATGACTGCACTGCAGAACTCCAGTGACCAGCAACTAGCTGGAGGCCGTGGATTTTCTTGTCTGGAAACTAGCATGAGGGAATGTCTCATGTCTTATTTTGGTATGATTACAGGACATGGCCTTGACACATACACAGTCCCAGGACCTAAGTCTGCTACTGTGGATATGACCTTTGAAACTTCTGGTTACAGCCTCCTATTCCTCATTACTTCTTTTCCTGCTGTGGTAGATGATTCTATCCATTCTTTGGTCTCTTCACCCTTAATTCCTTTGTTTCGAACTCTCGGCACAACACAGTTTGCAGTACCACAGACCACCTGCTCTGGATTACTTCCTGCAATCTTTTTCTCCACTCCTGTTCTTGCACTGCTGTGTGGTGCATTTCACAGAGACAAAGTGTAGTCTGAATTAGAACTGGCCTCCGGAAAGCACCTCCAAACAGGGCTAACCTCACAATTACACCAGTTGCTGAGGGCCTTATTCAGCTGAGTACTGAGTATCCCCAAAGATGAAAAGTCTACAACCACTCTGGGCAAACTGTTCCGCCATCTGACCACAGATGTGAAAAAGTTTTCACCGAGTGAAAAAGTTTTTCCTAACATCTGAGCAGAATTTCCCTCGTGAAAACTTATGAATGTTCCTTCTTGCCCTGCCACCTGTACTGCTCAGTCAGTGCGTCTGGTTCCATTTTCACTGTTACCTCCTGAGAGAGAGGTACACAAAAATAGCAGTAAGATTCCTCTCAGCACTTTTCTTCTCCAGGATAAGGAAGGAACCCAGCTCTCACAGCCACCCACTCTATGACTTCTGCTTCAGATCCCTAACCATCTGGATGACCATTTGTAAGACTTCTTTTAGAATGTTAGTATTCTTGGACTGGGGAGACAAAAAAATAAACTTTTCCACAACTTACCATTTTAACCTCTGTTTGCTAAATTCAACATATACAGTCAGTGTCCTTCATGCCAGACCCTTCTCAGTCTAGCACACTGGAGTAAGTAAGAGTACTGGTACATATAATTCATTTGAAACTTGAGCTGTGAAAATTACTTTTACCAGAGCAGAATGCAAGTCTAAGAATAGAATGCTCATATCTCTCCACCAACCCAAAACAGACCTCTTTTTCAAATTTTGCCAGGAATGTCTGAAAGTCATGCAAAACCTTCTTCCATCAATGAGCATACATCACTTCTATCCAATGTGTCTTTCCACCACCCACTCTGTTTCATTCCCTCTATCTACTTTTTCACTTTGTCTTGCCAACTGTTATCTTTAAAATAAGCAATGATGTTCCTGAGTTCTCACCATCTCTTCTTGCACTTACCTGGAGTTCCAGGGGGACCAGGTGGACCACGGGGTCCTGGTTCGCCATGTTTACCTGGAAACCCAGGTGGGCCCGCTTGATAAGCAGGAGATCCTTCTTCACCTTTTTCACCCTTTGGTCCTATCTCTCCAGGTAAGCCTGGCTTATCTGCGTCTCCTGAAACAGAACCGGGAAAGAAACTCAGAAGAATTTCTTACCAGTACTGCACAAAGAGCTATAAGGTAACAGAAGGGACCGTTCCTATAATTGCATGTAGGAAGCAGGGAAAAATGGAGACGTGTTAGTGTACAACAAAAAGTGTAACCGCACTTTTCACTTGGGCAAATCAACAGTTGGTACTGAAGCAAGGTTCTGCCGTCATCTCTACCACAGTTGTTTTGCAAAGACTCACTGGGGCCAAAGCAGGTACATCAAATGCACCTTTCGGTTTTTGCTACTGCAGTTAGTTACTTACCACACTGCACTGCATATTTCACCACTGTACATGCATTTTCTCCACCTCAATCCCATACCAGTTAAAACTTGTTAAATTGTTGGAACAAGTGTTACTGGGATATTACCATCAGAGAATCCTGGAATACCAGGCAGCCCACGATCACCCTGCTCTCCTGGTTCTCCCTGTAGTCCAGAAGCACCTGGAAAGCCTGGATCGCCTCTTACACCTGAAAGACAACCCCAGTACCACAAAACATGTTAGTGTGATGCTGTTTGTGACCCATACATGATGACCTGTGGTACTCTTCAGATTGCTTAACTCCTAAAATGCTTAAATTAGGAATTTCACCTGCTTTGAATATTACAATTCACTATTATTTCTTAAAGGCAGCTTTAGAAATACAGAAACGTGGTACTTCATGCTGTCGTAGTGCGAATAAACAAGTATATCAGAGAGATTTCTGTAAAGTCCTAATATCTGGAAGCTGAGCATACCCTGGAACAGGAATGGTGTAGAGCTGAGAAGATCTCTCAACTCTTTCCAGTATGCTCCTAGAACTGCACTTCTCCTGATGAGCTTTCTGAGGATAACCCCTCCTTTTTCCTACAAGAATTTGCCATTGTAACAATGTTTGAAATATGAGTTTTGCTCTGCTCTACTGTACCAGAAGCATCTACTTTGGCCCAACTATTGCATGAGGAAAGTATTGTCCTTTTGTCAAAGGCACAGGATATTCCATCACCCTGCCTGCTTCCTCCTCTCTCCACAAAGCCTCTCCTGCTCCTAAAGGCTTGGCAGGTGTTCTGAGTGATTTAAACAGTGTTTACATGATTATCCATTCTCTCCAGGAGGAAGAGAACTATTCACTATTGCCAGATGCTCTTGCATTCAATAAGACTAGAAAACTCTACAATGTAAGGATGCAGCACGGTGCAACATCAAGTGATCATCCTTCCTGCTAGTGCTTTCCTAGGAAGTTTTGGCCTTTGCAAACTTTTATCACTTTCAGTGTGTTTCTAGTCTGGCCAAGCAGATCCACCACAGCCATACAGGGCAGCTGGCTGTGAGCACTACAAATGATCTCTGCATTTTATCCAGAGACTATGAAATAAGACCCAGAACACAGACTCTCCTTTTCTTCTTTTCACTGGACACTTTTTTCTTTCTTTTTTTTTTTCTTTTTTTTTTTTTTTTTTCTGTGAACTCAGGAGTGTATGGATGCGTTTTGTACAGCAATTTGGCTTCAGCAGGAGAGACAAAGAAGCCATCTGCCTGCAAAAAGGTAACTAGGGCACTCTTTGGTTTACATTTTGGACGAGTTTAGCAGTCCAAAGTTTTTGAAGGAGTTGAATTCTCTGGCTTTAATGCTTTTGATCTATGTAGCAGGTGATAAAACCTGGCTAAGATACACAATCTAAGCAAAGGAGACGTACCTTTTCTTGGAATGCGGTAAGGAACATAGGCAGGTGGTCCTGGAGGACCCATCTCTCCCTGTTCCCCCTGTTAACAGAAGTTGAGCGTCATATTTAAGCATATTATTCTGGGGAATTTCTTTTTAAGTGGAAACAAAAGCCCATGAAACACAAAGAAACAAAATTCCAAAAGCACTGACACAACTTTTAAGAAATGTGAGCCATTTCAGTCAATAAACAACTGAACTGGTACTACAGTAACAAGGAACACTTTGATTGTTACTACATCATGGAGAAGAAAAAGAAAAATTACACCTGGATTATCACTTCTAGCAAATGGAAGTAAAGTAGTACCTTCCCTCCTCTAGGACCATATTGACCCGGTTGACCATCAAATCCTGGAAAACCCTGTAATACACACAAAAATAGTTGATGTTTCCTTTATCAGAAAGACAATAAAATTTGTTGTCTGCAGCAGTTGTCTTCCTCTGGTATTATAGTGAGAAGTATGTAATAGAGCTGAGCAGTTTGTTTCCCTGGTGTGTAGCAATTCAAGCAATGCCATTACAGAGTCACAGAGTCACACAGAGTCACAGAATTGTAGGGGTTGGAAGGGACCTCTAGAGATCATCAAGTCTAACCCCCCAAAAAAGCCTTACTTTAACTTTGCCTGAAAGATCCATCTGCTAAATCATTATCTATTTGTTTCTATATGAAAGCAAGAAACCTATCTAAAAACATAGTGTGGAAAAACTACCTGGCATCACTGAGAATAGTATTTCTCCCAGAGCTGGACAAGTTCTGACATAATCCACAATGCTGTTGCATAAGGACAGATAAAAACAGCAGTCACATTACACACTGATATTTAGTGCATTAGAAACATAAGTGGGTGTGTTCAGTCAGTACTTGGAAATAATCTTTCTTTCCATATTAATACTTCTTTATATGATGAAAATCCTACAAGGATCATAAGCAAAAGCAAAAAAAAAAAACAAAAAAACAAATGACCAAGCAAAAATCTCCATGCAAATTTAAAAAATAATGGGATACTTGTAATTTATAAGTTGAGTATTTAGCACGTCCTGCTGTTTTCTGCAGGTTCAGTTCCAGAATGGTTCTATCTTAGAAACGAGCAATGAGTTATTTACAAATTCACTCATGTATGCAAGCACAGAAGGCAAGCATTCCTTACAAAAAGCAAGATGATTAGGCTACTTTATATCTGATTAAAATTCTAATAACAAGATGTTCACCGATTATTCAATCAAATGTCCCAAATCTACAATTCTGCAAGCTTGCACATCTTCTGTCCCACCAATGTGTGGGGCTGTATAGTTACAGGAAATGCTGACATACCTAGTAACTTGAAGTACCAGGGCACAGAGTTACACATTATGAGAAGCAGAGCGCAGTTCTGTTCCTTTTGAAACCAGCAGTATATGTGCTGAAATTTAATACTAGGCCAAGCTGCCCAGGGCCCATCCAGCCTGGTTTTAAACACCTCCAGAGACAGGGCATTCAAGATGGAGGTGATGCTCCATTTCCCAATGGGTTTTGCTAACTCTACTCTTCAGGTTTCAGTAGTCTCAGCTTCATTAAGTCTCCTCGTGCTTCAACATTCCATCTGTTAGATCAAATCTACCACTCATCAAAGGCTGGAGGGACCTGCTGTGGCGCAGGCTTTTGTGCTGCTGATGATAGTGCAGAGAGATGGAGCACCTACACTTGCACCATCCCCTTGGACAATGAAGGGTGGGAGAAGAGAAAGAAGATGCTCTCATTGCTGGTCAACGGCATGGAACCGAGAGGGGCAACTAGGGATTAGGGAAAGGGTCTACACCAGAGGGCAGTGGGCATGGAACAGGCTGCCCAGAGCAGTGGACACAGCACTGAGCTTGCCAGAGTTCAAGAAGCCTCTGGACTATGTTCTTGGACATAAGGTTTGACTTTTGTTTGTTTCTATGTGGGCCAGGACTCAATGATCCTTATGAGTCCTTTCCACCTTGGGATTTTCTATGATTCTATACAACGCATTCTGTCACATGAAGACATATTTCACATGCACAGAAAAGAGCAGATTTCATTGATGCTGATACAGAAAAAACAAGAATCTATGCATTTTATTTAGTTATTTTTGGGAACCTCTGCTTTCTATAGAAAATACTCATCTGTACTCCGGAAAAGGACTAGTGTTAAAAAGGTGAGCTTTTAGTAGAAAACAGTGGCTGGACAATTTAACTGATACAAACTGAAGTAGTTTCACTAAATCTAACTATTCACACTAGTTAGATTTAAAACAGCACCTCCTGAATTTCACAGTAGGAACAACTCCTACACAGAGTGAGAATTTTCATAGTGGGCCCCTCTTGAAGACATTTACACAATTTTAAAGCTCTTGAAATTCCACAGCTCTCAGCAAGATACCACAAACAGAACCGCATGCATCAGTGGCACCTACATGACAAACCATCAGAGAAAGTTAAGTACTAAGCATAAAACCTCTTTACACTAGGTGGAGCTGGTGGCCTAGAAGTGAATCCAGTAGCTTTCTGATTAAGAACTACTTCACCCAGTGCAGGCAGACAGGGCAACTATCTTCTCTTTCTTAAGAATCAAACCATTCAAAAAACTTTAGAAAAGGGGTTATTGTGAATAGCAAATCAGGCAGCTTATTCCCCTTCATACTTGTCCAAATCAATACAAATTTCACTAAAGCTGTTGCCAAAACTCACTTTCAATACAGGGAAGGCATCGAACGTTTCTCACCAGAGCATGAACCTAAATTGAGGTCAATCATTTGGCTTTAATGGACTTTGCATTGCTCTCTCCACGTATGTATTTTGGAGAGTGTATTCCGTTCCACACAACCAGCTTTTGTCATCAATTCAAGAGTTACTTTTCGTGTATCTTGTACTTTAAGTCCCTGTGTTTCACGTTACTACTGTTGTGCCTTGGTGGAAAGTCAAATCTGTAAACCAGTTAAAGATGGAGGAGTATGGAAAAGTCATACATCCCACAGTTATCTGAATATCTCACGGAAGTTATTCCTGATGCTAATTGAAAGGGCCCTTTTCTGAGCATAAAGTATGAGCTCTTCCTGGTCTGACAAAATGCAATTTTAAATATTTGGGTGTGTTTCCAAGGGGACAGAGATTTAACTGCTGTATTTACCATTTTCCTTCTTTTCTTTTTTTAAACTTTCGATATCCAAAATGTACCATAGACACAGATCTTAACCATGTTTGCAGAAAACTCTTCAAAATAATAACTTTCTGCATGTGGGAAGAAAATTACAGAAATCATGGTAGTAATAATGGGAACAATGAAAATGACAGCTCATGATGTTTTTAAAACATGGTCCTGTTGAAATGGTAAAACAGACTTTAATTAGAGGATTGTTTTTTTTTCACACTCATGAGGAAATGAACTGACCCAAAATTACAATGATATTTTAATCCAGATGATGCTTGTTAGACTACAGTTGGTATAATTACACGCAGAATTTGTCTTCTGCAGTCTTCTTTTCAGACAGATTGCCTACATGTGTGTTGGAAACAACAGTTGTATGGAATACTTACTCTTTCTCCACTGAGTCCTGGAAAACCATCGTTACCAGGCAGTCCCTATGAAAGCACATTAAAGTTAGTAAAACAAGAAATGACATAATAACAGATTCTTTATTTCTTAGATAGAATAAATATGACAATTACTTTGAAGCTCTAAAACTTACACTCAGAATTCAGGTACTTTTTCAATGTGACTAATGCATGATGTAAACAGAAAATATCTGAAATTTAAGCAGGTATTTAATTTTTATCTTCTTCTTAATCAATCAATCAATTGTAAATTGACCATGAATATGTTAAGCTTTTAAAAGTGCCTGAGATTTTTAAAAAAATGTGTGCTGACTACTGTTACCCTGTTTAAGCACTTTAGAAACAATGCCCCCAGAAAGCATTCATACATGCTACAAGTAACAGTATTCACATTAGCTTTCTTCTGGGGTCAGTGAGAAATTGGAGTCAAACTTGTATTTGTTAACCACAGTTTGAAGAGGATTATGGTGGAAACAGTGAAATGAAGTCCATCCTGCAGACCAGTGGAGGAGCAGTGGTAAATGAGCACAACTTTGAGTGAACGATGCAGGAGGTTTCCCAGTGAGGGTGGAGGGTGGTGAGTCACGTGGGGCCCTTCTCCTGTTACCATTTTAAAAATGTCATTTCTCCTTTCCCATATCAGGAAGTTCAAAGCTGGCCACAACTTGGAAGACATAGGCAGAAGAGCACTCATTTCTGTGGCTTATTTCTCTGCGTTTTGCTCCTAAAAACAAAGTCTCAGCTTGGACTTGCATATGCAGCAGCATGAATTTTACCTTCAATGAGCGACTCACCCTTTGTCCTGGGAAGCCCATTACCCCTTCTTCACCTTTTTCAGGAGTGAAGAGAAGTACACCCTAAGAAATATTATAGTCAGTTCAACATATTTCTACATTATGTGAAAAAAAAAAAAAAAAAGACTTCCTGGAAGCTAAACAGAAGAAGATAACATTTCAACACATATATGATTTTATTACATCTGCACGTAAGAGAACTAACATCCTTAAAGTAGAGTGTGACATGCTTTCTCCATTACAATAACATGACCAGGACATTAGGGAGAGGACAGGTTTTCTCTCTTATCATCTCCTTCTGTATTTCTTCCGCAGCTGTGACTTTAAAAATAAGTCAAATCAGCTATACGACCAAGTAAGCAATCCAGATTATGCCCTAACTGTAGCTTGAGAGAGCTATTTGACAAAGATAGACATGGTACTATCAGAAAAAAAAGGAGAAACATATCCCACTCTGTTATATCAGGACAAAAATCAGCAGTTTTCCTAACTGAGTCACAGCAAAATTCTGCATGTGTAAATTCTTACCAAGAGCAGAAAGACAGGAACTGCAGCAGGATTCAGACTGCAGCCTTCTCCCATAACCTCACTGGGAAGTTGACTAGACCATCTAAGAAAATAAAGGTCTGCAAAATGCCCAGTGAGGCATCCCTAATTGGTGAAGGCTGTATTTTAAACCACTCTGGGAAGTAAAAAGGAACCGCTCAATAACAAAGCTATTTAGACAGACTAGAGATTTCATGTGAGTTAACTGAACCACATTCAGTCAAGCCTGGTCGACAGCTCTAAATGATACAGCAACACATGGGATTATTTTCACAGTCAACAGACATACGAGGCCAAAAGTCAGCATGTGCTGGAGAGAATTTGGACAAAATTTTCATACGTAATTTCTTAATGGAATTTAACATAATTTTTAAACATAGTCGACCAGCAGTAGTAAAGAGATCTATTGATAGTTAAAGCTAAAATTAAAAAATGAGTGAGGGAAAATCTTATTTTGCTTAACCAGCAAAAGAATGATGGATTGCATTGTGGAATTCTTCGACATCATATTGCTGTTAAGGTTTTCTAAAGCATCAAAACTTGTGCTTCTGATAATGTTGCTCCAAAATTGTATCACATCATGTCAATGAAGAATACACTAACGTTAATTCTGATTTATTTGTTTTTGGTACTCTCCACTTACTGGAAATCCAGCTTCCCCTTTTAGTCCAGGCTCTCCTCTTTCACCCTGGAAATGAAGAAAAGTGTTCATATATTTTAGGCATTCACATTTTAATAACTTCCAAAATAACTTTTAATAACTTTTTTTTTTTTTTTTAAATACACAGTGAAAAATGTTCAAGAGAAAAACCTAAATCACAAACTAATATCAACTCACTATATCTATCTCTCCATTGACTATAAAAGCCATCCAGAGAAGTAAATCATATGCAGACATCTCTCCTTAGTGAAGGAAATTCTAGATTGGCACCAAGGAAGTTTTTAGATCTTTCAGTATCATACCAGTTTATTTATCTCTCTGCAGAAATGCTATGAGCCATGTGAACTTTATAGTTTCAAATTCAGGACTAAGGACTACTTACTGGTCTGGGTTGGTGTTCAACATAGAAAATGTTTATATAGAGCATGAGAATTTCTTTTTCTAACAGAAATAAGAGATGACAATTAAGCTGTATCTTTCTGTAGAGGATTTCTCCAACATAAATGGACAAGCCTTAACTGTAGATATATGGACATCTGTACCACAGAGACACCTTACATAAATATATACAACAGCTCAGGTTGCTTCCACGAAGATAAGTTTCTTACTGCATGATAATTTCATTCATCATTACAGAGAATGAGATACTAAACAACTTTTCAGCCGGTATTTCTGCTTGTAGAACCAGAAGACGTCAGTGATTGCCAGTAGTGGCATACTAGGGTTTATTTAAATAGAAAGAACAAGTTTGCTAAGGCAACTCTAGTCATTGTTTGTGAGAAGTGCATTCTGAATAGCCACTGTAGCTGCAATAAATACCTTAGGATTCAAGCTACAGGAAAGCAGCAAATTTGTCTTGAAGTACTAATCTCTTCTAAGCACAATATATAAAAGCACATTTCTATGATATTTTAGTTTTGATAGTGCTGGGCTCATAATTCTTCTTGCATTTTGGCAAAGTATTCTGTACTTACTTTGTGTTTGTCAGTGGGGACACCAATCAGTTCTCTTGTGGGAAGCCCAGGTGGACCTGGAGGACCTGGAGAGCCCTGAAGGAAAAACATAAAGGTACGTCTACTAACAGTTACAAAACCTTGTCAAGTTGTTGGTCTGCACAGGGTGATGAGTGGAATGGAAGATGAATAGAAAAAGAGTAATGCAGATATTCCCTTGCTAAAAATAATTTTCTAAATCTCTAAATAAGTTGAAGGCAAGAAACAAATTCATTTTGTACTGGGATAAACAAATATGAATAGATACTTGCTCTTGCTGTGTATGTTTCCAGAATAAGTGTAAAGGTTATCGCTTTATACAAGGAAGTCTGGCTCTATACATTTCATACTCTGTCTTGGTATAAATAGGGCACAGTTAGACCAGGACATGCAGAAGTTAGTTCAGCTATGACATTTGTTATGCAGATTATCATTAATTTCAAAGCTGTATTTGTTTGTTTTTCCATTAAAATTATGTAATAAAATCACAAATTAAGAGAGTATTCAAATAAATAGCAAACAATATCAACCCGCCCTTCTGTAGTGATACTACTTCATTAGTTTTCCTTTACCTGTTCACCTTTTTCTCCATAAAAGCCAAGACCTCTGTTGCCCTGCAAAAGCAATAGGTCAGGGTTTACAAAAAATACAGCTCTGTTTTCTAATGTAAAGTTTAAATTTAAACATTCTGAAAGGGCTTTTCAGATTTAGAATTCTGTTAGATGCCACTGAAGAAATGTAATCAAGTAATTGTCTAGTTTTAAATCACAGTAATTTTAGAGAACTGAAAAATATTTTCATAGGCCTAAACATTTAGATGACTTTAATTGAAATCTCATGATACCGATGTTAACAGACTTTGAGTCACTCACTGAGTAAGGACCAAACACTTCTTTTGCAAATTTTTTAGCAGACACTAAATAAAAATACTCAGGTGAGTCAGAAAAATTAACTCATATGTATTTTTTTCAGCTGAGATATAACTGAATATTGTACAGATGGCCAGGTTTCTCTGCTCATGGGAAGCCACTGTGACTACAGTAGCAAATAAAATCTGGCTCTAGAACTGGTTTAATTGTTTCGGAGCAGCTGATCCAGCATAAGATTAACTTTCTGTGGTATGCAGCCAACACAAAAAGTCTTGTGGTACACAGCCTTTGGAGTGGCCCGTGGTTCTTTATTTTACTGCCTTCAAGTCAGTCTTGGATAAACCTTAGCGACACAAAATCAACAGGAATGACTTAGAAACAAAGACTTACTTGTGGTCCTTGTGGTCCTGGGGGCCCCGGTGGTCCCTAGAGAAACACAACAGGGGGAGAAAGTTACTTGTTGCTTGGTAATCAATGCATGCAGCAGCTCAGTTACTCTGTGCTGGAAATAAAAGTCTGTATTTGGAAGGCAGTGTATTCCTTAGCACTTAGTGTACTAACATCACTACATAAACTGTATCACTGCTCTGAAAAATACCCTTCTAAGTCATACAATATTCTCTCCTAACAAAGTCTCCTAGCTTAGACATAATTAAATTCCATTTTTTATTTCAAGCAGTAAGAACTTATGCTTTTGGACCCTGACTTGTTAATGTTTTATGTTCATAGCTAGACTAGACACAACACACTAGACTGGTATTTTGATACAGAATTGGTGTGCAAAGGCTGCTGAACTACCATTAACATCTTAGATTACCGATTTAATGTTGTACAGAATGGTATCAAAGGGAGATTGTGAGAAATGAAACTGTAACAAAAAAAATGCTGCCACAGTTTTACAAAACAAGTAGTAGAAAAGCTATTAATTGAATTGACAACTTGCATTGCCTCAGTTAATTATGGTAGATAATGGGCTCCAAAGGGCTCTAAACTCTAAAAAAAAGTCAGTGGGAGAAGTGGGGTGAATAAGAAGCATGAATTTCCAGAGAAAAAGACGCTGAATAAGAGGAATAATAGAAGAGCTGCAGATGGAAATGTCCACCTGCGGAACCCCAAGGAAGTGCAACTTGGGTTAGGCAAAATCTATCCCAACTTGCAAGAGTAAATCATAATTTTCTGGCAAGAACTGTCCTTGCTATGTATCTCTGTCCTGCTCTGTATCTTCATGTGAATAAACAATAGTCTTGATCTGTTTTGATTAGTCAAGCAGTCTACGAGACATTGCCTGATCTACAGATAAGATGCACTGTGCAGGCATCCACCATTGGAGGCTCTGCAGTAACTTGGGGTAGCCACATTTACCTTCATCTGCGGTCTAAGATTCAAGGACAGTACAAACCTGGAAGCATTTCCTAAGTCCTTCCCAAAGGAAAATCACAGCTTTAGAGATTATGAAGATGTATCAGTTTTGTTAAGAGTGGGAGATAGTGGGGATGCATCTACAGTGGCAGTGTTCGAAAGAGATGTTGCCATGACTGCAACATCACGGGTTGCACCACAGTGTAGAGGGAGAATACAACTCATTGCAGGCTTTGTGAAGCTCAAAATTTAAAGATTCACTATAGACAGACAGTAACTAAAGGACTATGGAGATTTCACTTCAATAGGTCCAAAGGAGAAATATATGGTGCAGCTTACTCCAGATGATATTACAGACACTGCGGAAAATGAACTTTGGGAAGGCTTAGCATGCTATGAATTTAGTCCTAGAATTTTTGAGCACTGTTTTTTTTTGTTTGTTTGTTTCATGTTTTTTGATTTTTTGTTTTTTTTCCCCCAAAATCAGTGATATAGAGCAGATTTAAAATAAAATGTTGAAAAGCAAGTAGAAAAAAACCCAAACAAATGCTATGAGGTTTGTTACAGGAAAATAAAGGAAGCCTAAAAAAATCGAAGTATACTGAATTTGAACATCTGCTCTCACCCATAAAATCATTAACCATGGCAAATAAGAAATGTAGAAAATGATATATGGAAAGAACACAATCTCCTCAGACAAATATTCAGCAGCAGTTGTCAACTCCAATGCTGTAAGCATTGACTTTTGACAAAGATGTCTAAAAAAAAAAAATTAAAAATATTTTTTTTTTCTAAAAACTAACGAGAAAAGTTAACTAATGCTAATAAAATACTATTTACAAGCAGAAAGTGGTATATTTAGATTCTGATATCTTTGATAACTCACTGTGGAGGGTCACAGATACCTAAATGGGCTACATTCAATAATCTTTTCAAACAAGACACTCAAGGAAGTAAAAAAAATGCAATATAAATCAAGAACCTTGGGCAATACAAGGTGAAAGAAAGTACTGCAATTCTTTCTGCAATACTTATCTCTGTAGAATCAGTGTCTCGGTGCTTTTTCCAAGGTTTTGTATCCAACTACAGATACTCACTATTTTTAAACCTCTTTTTTCACTTCATTTGCTACTTTGCAATCTAATATAATGGATCTTGCTGACATGATTCTTCCATTAGGATAATTTCCTATAGAAAGTGTTTTAAACATACTTACAGGTCTTCCTGGCGTTCCTCTTGGACCAATAGGTCCTTGAATACCCAGTCTACCTGGAGCTCCCTTTAAATAGAAAAACAAACACACAAACATCAATTAATGTTGTTCTGATGACAGTTTATACTGACAATTTATTATAAGTTGCTACAATACTACTTACTGGAAAACCAGCCAATCCTGGATCCCCAGGCTCCCCCTAAAGAAAACAAAGAAGTAAGAAATGCATTAAACAAGACATACAAAATGAAATAAAATGCTTTCTCACTAAATTTTCTTATTACAAAAGGTATTTTAGACAATCATAACATATAATCTACACAAATCCTTACATACAGACACATTCAATGATATTTTGACATAATCTAACGTGTTTTATCATAGATTGATTTTATACTTTCTGCATACAGTACAGTTGCATACAATATGTTTGGAGAGTACCAGATTGACTAGGGAAGTTAGGGAACCAAACTGCAAGGCTAAGACGGACAACAGACCATGTTCAGTTCATTTTGAAAGACCTAACCAGTAGCATAATTGAGATACAACCTTAGATGAAAAGTACAAGATCATTTTTCATGAGTTGCATGGGACTTACCAAATCATTTTGATTCTCTTCTGAGTCACTGAAAAGCACTTGGAACATACTGTTTTCAGTGACCACATATTTTAACTGCAGTACATGTTGAAATGTTTTTGGAAATTGGATCCAAAAATGTTCTACTGCAAAGACATTCCAGCATCCATAAATAATGTGGTCTTCAGTCCAGACACTTTCAATCATTTTGAATAGCATCTTAACTTTTTTTTATATCTAGTTTACTTGAGTTTAGTTAACGGAATAATTTGTGGAACCATTTCCTTTCTGAAATGGTACAGGTGCAAGTATCTATCTTTGACTGCAAAATACTTGAGTAGTTCTGTAATCATTACTAAGTGCTAACAAGTGAACAGAACTTAAGAAGTTTCTGAAAGGAGAAGATTCCATTAAAAAAAACATAAGCTGCTACAAGTATGTCAACAGAAAGATATATTTTGGCACTCATCACCGGCACAAAATATATACAAATGAACTCAGCAGATCCATTAAGTGCACAGAATAGATCAGGTGCATGTTTTGTATTTAAATTCTTCACAATTTATACTCTAACTGTTAATGTAAGCACTTACTATTATCAGATATTTTCAAATTATACTAAACTATACATGTGAAAAAAGATACAAATAATTTAATCAATTTAAATTTAATAATTTAAAAACAAGTTTTATGGATTAGGGAATGTAAAAGCATCCATAAGAATACTTGGAGTTTCCTATATAACTATACAACACATGGAAGCATATTTTATCACAGGTCAACCAAACTCCTTCATGGAAGTTATAAAGAAAGGGTGATAACATCAAATCGAATCATTTAGTGGACAAAACATGAACACAGGAATGACTCTGCCACAAATGATATAAAGGTAGCCATTGAATAAAGAAGATAATTCTTGAACCACAATACTTGAACTTTTATTAAAAGCACAATCTTACAAAAAATTTTTAATTGACAGGTTATTGTGTTTGCTCAACTGTATTTGCAGTCCACCCAGAAGGACTAGAAGTCCTTGCCATGAGTGGACATTACTTCCATGAATATCAGATAGGCTTTGCTGTAATCAGAGAGCAGAAGCTGCCTGGAAAAATCTACACAGAATCTAAGTGGGTCTCTGGGAACATTTCATCCAGAATGTGAGAAAAACTCGCTTTCCACCCGTTTGTAGCACCTTGCTGAGCACAGATTGTTAATTCATCAGTTCACAGGGGCTGCGCACATACCCGATATTGGCTGGCGATGTCTGGCGGTAGCACATAGGGCTCCCCCTTCTGGCCTTTTGGTCCTTGAACTCCCTGGTTGTGAGCGAAAAAGGAGTAAAATCTCATATTGTCTGTGAACACATCATCAGTTAAGAGTAATAAAAAAATATTTGTAGGGCTTTTCATGAGTACGTACTGCGTTACTGTTTAAAGGTAGAGACCATGTTTAACTCTGGAAGTTTCTGATTTATAAAAAGTATGAGCTCTCATGGTATATAAGAAAATGGATTTAAGATACAGGGACAAGAACTCCCTGTTACTGTGATATTACAGGAGCACATCACATCAAGAGCAGCAGTTCATCAGGGCTGACATATGGGCTAGTAAATCCAGGAGCTCCAGTGCTCACCTCAGCATGATGCTACCAACTGCTCCACAGAAAGCTGGGATGTTGGATATGAGATAGGGAAGAAAAGAGTTACTTTCATCAGGAACTGTACAGGTTTTCCTGAAGTAATCTCCCTGCAGGACCTGCGTGACAGGTATAGCTCTGAGCAGACCTGTCAGCCCTAAGCATTATGGGGCATGTCTGTGGTAGGTCCACAAGGATGCTCGATGCTCTGCTAGGCCAAAAGGGATCTCCTGTTCCATCTGTTTCCAACACACACTTGTGTGAAATTCATTTCAGTAATGATCTTTGCTTCAGGTATTTATTTACTGTCAGCTACTTACAATGGTACCAGGGAAACCAGAGTGTCCTGGTGTTCCTGGGTCACCTGGGTCACCTACTGTCCCATTACAGCCATCATGACCTGGCTTCCCCCTTGATCCTGGCTGCCCTGGATGACCCTGTTGAGGAAAAAAAAAAGTGTTTATCTATCCATCTGTTTCTAGTTTTCCTTTTCCTGTAGTCACACAGTATTTAGACGTTCTCACATTAAGCCCAAGGCTTGGATCCATGGGAAACTGATTTTCAAAGAAAGAAACAGACAGTGCCTTTTTTTAATATAGCTACAGCTTGAACCATATGCCCCAGACAGCATGAGTAGTGAAGGACCTTTCAGAAAGGGTAAGAAAGCTATGTTCAATACAGTCTCTGTTAAACAGAGAACTAAGCCAGATGAAACTTCTGTGCAGGGAGTCACCAAGAAATGGGTTTGTTCAGAATTTCAGTGCTTCACACTGGAGGAGTGGGAAGAAAGGTTCATTACTGGCTTTGAATAGCTTCCAAGCTAGGAAAAAATCAGTGATGCCTTTAGAACTTGGTTGAGTGCCATGATGAAGCTGTAAGTACAGAGATGGGAAGAAACCAGACACTCAAACCAGGGGTGCTGAGGACAATAGAAGCTCCACACTGAACCTCTGAGATACAGGAAAGCAGGGAAAAGTTACTCCTGCCTTATAATGGGTTTCCACTGCACTACTGATGTTGCAGTTGCTACTGGTTTGCATTGGGATTGATGGGAAGAAATTCTGCCCTTGATCATCTTTCTTCCAGGGGGCTTAGTCAGGAAAAACAGAAAGTAACATAAACAGAATACATCTATTTCTTCTTTGCTACCTAAAGCAGGTTTTATCTTTGCTTCCGCTCCCTTGCTTAGAAGAAAAAGAAATCTGTCCATGCCCTTTCATAGCTCCATCAAGTACCTGCATTCCTCACTACAGAACAGAGTCAGGCTTCTCAGTATCCTTCCTTGGTCTCTAGCCCCATATCCTAGTATTCTGTTGTTACAATTCATGTATGTGCCTATCTGCCTTCTGATGGTCAGTGTTATGTCTTGGCCTAGAAAAACTGGTTGGTGAACTAACCAAATGGGAAGGGTAAGGGGCTTGAGGGCAGCACACAATAAGCATGCAGATTCAAATTATATCTGAAGGTATTTATTCCTGACAATGCAATTGCAGAGGTTGTGGAAGCAGGACTAAGAAAGAAAACTTTCTCAGGTAGCAGAAGTTGTTCAGACATAGTGACACAGAGCTTTGCAGGAGAATGATATGTTTGCAGGAAGACAGAGCACTGAAAAACAACTCAGTATGATGTGATAAGGTAAATGAAATTATAGGCTACAGAATTTTGCATAGGAATGGGAAAGAAGGTCTTGTGATTTTCTTCTAAGGGTGATAAGGAGAGAGAGGAGAGAGGAGAAAGCCCTGAAACTCAATATAGAGTTTTTCAGGAAACAAAAAAGGGGTGAAAGCTGAGTGGATGTGGATGTGTGGGTTGCAGAGCAAGGCCCTGGTGTCAGGGAGCACAACAAAGGAAACCCAAGCCTGGGAACTCTGTCCAGGGATTCCAATGACTCAGATTTCTTTGTTATTTTATGACACAAGATGTAAAGAAGTGTAAGCTGGGAAAATACTGTGCCGTGAACTTTACCCAGTTTTCCTCTTTGAATGTTTCAGATTCATGGACCAGGACAGTTTGTTCAAAGTTAGACACTGAACAGTTTTTTTAAGATCATCTCATGCACACTGTATGAGATACAAACCACATAACAATAGTTACAATTATTGGTCCTTCTACATGCTTTACAGCTTTGAAATAATTAAGGCATGACCCAGGGGTGTCCCTCGCTCACAAGCCTAAGAGATGTGAAGTACTTATCTCACATGTTATTCCCATAAAAGAACATACTTTTCTGGGTAATCTCTAGGGACACAGGGAATTTCCTTCCTTTTTTTGTCGTTTTTTTTTTTTTATAAGGGGATTTCTCCATAAGACAAAGCAAACGGACCTTGATTATCAGAGGGAATGAGCAGGAGCACATATTTCATCCTGTTGTTGAGCATCTGCATTTTCACTTACTTCAGCAAATGCCCTTAGCTTAACACTGTGTATGTGGCTGATACAGAATTCAGACCAGACACATTAAGGTACAAAGGCATTAACACAGTCTGCCATACTTGCCGTTGGTGGTTTCTTAAACATGAGGTAACCAGCTACTTACAGGAATGCCATCTGCCCCTGGGAAGCCAGTGACTCCTCTTAGCCCCTAGAATGAAACAGCACAATTAAAATGATGTTCCATCCAGTACTTTGCTCATCAGCTAGAACATGTGATGTTCAAAAGTTACCATTTCTCCTTTGGGTCCACTTATTCCTGGATGTCCTCTTTCACCTTTGTGACCTTTAGGACCTTGCAGTCCTGGGATCCCCATCAATCCTGGTGGTCCAGGGAGCCCCTGTGATCCAAGGTTTCCTGGCTGGCCCTGATAAAAATAATAAAAAAGCATTTATTTAGGAACAGTTGAGATGCACGAAGCTCGGCTGCAGCTCAGCTTCCACTGCTTTTGCAGTGGAGTCAACCTCTTCAGAAGCAATGAAACACAGAACCTCTTTTTATTCCAGTAGACCAGACACTTTGGTGAAGGTAGACACCACACAAAGAAACTCCAACAAAGTGACCACATTGTTCGTGACAAATCCAATACACGGCAATGAACGATCAAATCAATATTCGCTACTTGAACATTCACTGCTACTCTATGAAAAAAGTGTTTTTTCTGGAATAAGGAGAATGACTTCTCAAGAGTGATTCTCACTGATATGTGACATAATCAGTTACATTCCAAGCAGTTAAAATATGCTTAACTGCGAAATCTGCTTATTGGGTCATTTCTTACAAATGGAGACTGATATTTAATGGCATGAATTTCTGCCTGTTTGGGACAATACTTCTGTTTAACACTGGAGCCTGAAAGTGATTTGACACATATGCCATTAGGGCACCCACAAAGGTTGAGGGCTCCCTATGATTAAAAGCTCCCTTCCATTATTGATTTGGTAGAACAGCCTTAATGACACTCTTAAGGCCACTTCAAACATTGTTTGAAAATGATCATCTGTTGACTGCCAGCATCACAAGGCTCATCACAGGGAGAAAAAATCATTTTGAAATGACACAATGGTGGTTTAAGTACTGAGGCTGTGACAGTACGGCTGAGATCTGTGAACCAATGTATTTGAAAATTGTTCCAAATGTAGGATCATCAAATGCACATATGTTTTTTATGCTCTGGGGTACCCATAGCACTAATGACTCTAACAGTAAATAGCCACAGTCTTTTCTGAAGAGAGATACTTAAATAGCACAAAGCACCACTTACCAAAACACTCTAATTAAACAGATTCTAATGAAAGTATTTTAAAAATGCAATTGAATTTTCACAGACATTCTGCAACAGCACCAGTACCTCACAAAGCAGCAGGACATGAACAAGCAGATATGTATTTACACAAAGGAACTGATACAAAAGTAACATTTTGGGATAAAATATATAGCACAATTGCATAAAGATAGTGAAAATCTATCCTATCCCACCTTCCTGGCATAACTTTTTTTTTTTTTCCACTCACATCTATGCCTGGAAAGAAAGACCTAAAAGATGTCCCTATCAAAGGACACTTTGGATGTTCTATGTTCAATTCCATTAAACGTAATTGAGATGGGAGGAATAAAAGAGGGCAGTGTGTAGACTCAAAGAAAGGAACCTGAAGATATCCATTTTACTTGTTTCAGAAAGCAGTAGTCAAGCCAATGAATGTTGTTTTCTGATTTTATGCAAACTTTTATGCTCCTAATAACGGATAGCCCCAGTTGAGACACAATTTAAACATTTCATTTTCAACAATCTATATATAATTATATTTTATATATGCTGTAGTTGTCTTATCAGAAAGTCCAAAATAAATACCATGAACATAGTGTACTTCTAGTTAAAACAAACAAACAAACAAACAACAACGAAAACAATCTATTTTCCACACCTGTTTTGTGAAAAAATACTCTAACAACAGTTTGTGTAGGTTTTTACATTTTAAGACCCACTGTATTACATCAAACAAGTCCATCCTAAGGAGATGAGATAACCAAATTCTGTACAAAACTCAGTGAATTCTTTTTTCTTGTAAAAAGTCTAGGAACGAGCCAGTATAAGGAATGAAATACATGTAGTTTCTCAGGGACAAGCCACCAGTATGGATCTCTGACAGTGTGGATCCTTCGCTATACTGTTGCGATTAATTTGGCAGAACTGATTGTTTAGGAGCATTGCCAAAGGACAACAGGGATTTAAGTGTTTGAGCTGTCAGCATGAAAGATAATCTCTCCTGTGCTTTTAACAAAGCACAACTTAATACAAGTTCCCCACTCTTAAAGTAAGCCTGCTCATGGGGATTACTGATGTTTAGCGGGCCAATGTCTTTCCATTTATCAGTTTAATAAATAGAGAAGAAATAAAGACACATATAAAATATGCTAATCCTGTTGACAGGAGACATACACATCTGAGTAAGCAGCAGCTCATTTCCTTATGCCAGTCACAGCTGGCAACTGCAGATGCACCTTTCTCTACTTCAGCAGTTTTCAGTCTTTTAAAATCAGTTAATCTCTAGAAGTTATCCCATGGAGGTGCAGACGCATGCCTAGAACAGCTATACTTTTCTTTGCTACTTGCCTGAGATAGAAAGCTGTTGATTAGAACCACTGGAATGCTTCTAAGCTACAAGATCAGGAAAAAGAAACCTTTTCTGATGCCACTTCTTCTTATCTACCTTTAAATATAACAGGCTTGAGAGAGTACAAATGAGCATACACCATGGAAATGCCTTTTTAAGGGAAATAATGGGTATTTAATTCATTTTAAAAAATGCAGATTTTTAAAGTACAGTATATCTGTTCTTATGCAAATATCTAGTTAAAATATTCCATCATGCCTATAAAGATGTAAGGCCTAAATAACTTAAGATAATTTGTCCTTCCCTTACACCAGATATGGAAAGGAACACTTAATAAAGATGAAAACATATCCTGCATATTTGCAAAGAACAGATAAAAATTATTCAAATCAATTTTAGATATCTGAGTTCAACTTAATTTTGAGAAGTTCTGAAAATAAACAATTTTCTTCCACAAAGAGAAATCATGGATTCTGCATACTGAAAAGGTAGAGTTATGTGGGAAACAACTGCCTCTCTAAACTGTGCCAAATATCATTTCTACTTGCATCCCCATTTTCCTATCTAGTATGAAGAAATAAGTAAACAAGGAATGGGAAACCAGGAGAGCTGGGCAATTCCAGCACCTCTTCCCCATGCCTTCCTTAGTTATAGTTGAGGAACTGGGGTTGATGTAGATGGATAATCTAACATTATTTGCAATAAAGATATATGATAATTGGTCATTCTGGAACTATCATGAGGCTAGAGTAGGAGCTGAAGAATTAGCTAATACCATGACAGTTGGTGGTGTTCTTCAGTCAGTTAGCATCCTGGCTTGTTAACTGAATTAGCTTTATTAACCTTAGCTAACTCAGACATGTCAGCTTTTCCTCTGCTCTCTTTATGTTAAATCTTTTGTTGAACAAGTATGTCCCTTTTTCATTAGCAAATGACCTTAGAACATGCACTCTTTTGCAAAGGTCATTGAGGAGATTTAAGCAAAGACAATAGATTTGAAAGGTTTAGTCAAATAAAGCATGACTCAATTATTAGAGTCTGGACTTCCCCTGTGTGAAACATGCCATGCATGTTACTGCTCTGGTTGTGCTCCTGGAAGTTCAGAAATCCTACAAATTCTGCAAGGCCATGAAATGATGTTTGGAAGAAATTTCCAGGTTAAAAAAAAAAGAAAAAGGCAAGCATAGGGGAAAATGATGTCCCTGGCTGTCGTATTTTAGATAACTTCCTCTGGTGCTCTCTTTTCTTACATGATAAAGCAATGCAGAGACGTGTTCTGGCCCAAATGGCTCTTCAGCAGAAGTCTTTGCATATTGCTGGGGGAACTGAACTCTTCCAGCATCCAGAGCATGGTATCATTGCCACTTACTGCCATAGGACTAACAAGCTAGGGCTGTGAGGCTTATGGTATTCTGTGGGAAAGAATATCAGAGGGAGCATACAAAAAGAAAGGGAAAAAATGGATGGATGGAATACCTTATAGATCAACAAAGACTCTTACATTCCTCTTTGTTCTTGTTATAAAATTTCCTGTAACATTCAGATGAATTTACAAAGCTGCCAGTATCAGGACATACTCCCAAACAGGCAGTCCCTGCCTTGCTCCTCCTGAGACTCCAGCTGACTGGAAGAGGTCTCATACAATCCCTGTGGCCAGCACAGTCATGTGCAAAAGCTATTTACAGGGAGGAGCAAAGGTCAGAAATTTAGGAAGCCTGGAGGAAATCTTCCCAGAAAGTATTTGCAGTGTTGTATATACATCGTCCCCTGTCCACTGACGCGCATGAAAGAAAATGCTATCAGGGTTGTCATTGAATTTAACAACTGTATTTTGCAATTCAGTCCCAGTGGGCTTAAGAAGATCCTGAACAGACTTTTAGATCTGTACTGAATGTTCACGTATTGCAGCTTGAACTTTAATTTCCAGTTCTTTTAAGAACCAGCCAAAAGAAAGAGATGTCATGTTGCAATACTTTCTTCCTTCCAATTTAATGCTAAATTTACATGCATAAAGGAAAGTGTGCTAATTTTGAGAGCAATCAATTTTTTGGGGTGCTATAGAAATAAAGGCACAATGAATGACAGATCCTGTTCCAAAGATTTTAAAGCACAAGATTAATCTTCATGAATTGCTGAGAAACTCACTTACCAGTGTTTAGATATAAAGAAAGAAGAAAAGTAGTTCTCTGCTGTAATGAAGAAATGGACAAAACCAGAATTACTGTGGAGCTTCATGGTCATTGAGCCCAAATCACTATATTATGGACTTTTATTTTGTAACTGCTTCTGGTACATGGAATGTGATGATTCAGTATTCCCCAAACGAAAATGACCCTTGAAGGACATAATTTATTTAACAGTGGACAAGAAGAAAGGAGGTTAATTCCCTGACATTTTAGAAAGGTCATTTGTGAAAGGACAAGTTCACTTCCTGCAGGAAGGGGGATCTGACTGTGATGGACAAGAGGGAGCTGGGGCTTTCGTGAGAGGGTTCAGTCTGGCACAGTGACCATAGGGGATGGATGCGTAAAGGAAATGACAGCACGAACCTAGATGCAGCTCCACTAGCCAGAGACTGAAACAAGCAGAACAAAGCAACTCACCAGGGAATAAAATCAGTTTTAGGAAAAATGGGCAAATTTTCAGCTGATTAAATGTGTGATTCTCAGAAAAGTCACACAGGAAAGAAATAGTAAAGTTTTTTTGTTTGTTTGTTTGTTTGTTTTGCTAGCAAAATGAAGAGAATGGGGTACAAATTTAGGGATTTTGCAGTTCACTTAGACAGCTTTCATAGAAGTAGGCACATTAAAGCAATCTTCGAGTCTAACTGAAAATGGATGGCCTTGGTGCTCACCTCAGCTCAAAGGAATAAGCTCATAAATGCAGTTGTGGTATAGAGAACGAGATGGGCATAGCATGTGGTATATCTCCTCAAGTGTGAATCCAGGAATTTCTGGATTGAACACATCAGAGTGTTGTGCCAGAAATACTTTAGCTATGGGGCTGCACAGCTTTAGGCTGAGAGGAAGAGATACTGCATGGAATATCCTGCTCTAATAAAATATTGTTTCTTTTAGCCACATTTTTCAGTGATTACTGGAATAAACTGATCTTAAAACACTTTTCTTTCAAAGCTTCCTTGTGTAAGTTGGTTAGCGCACACATTATAGCAACCATTTGATTTCTAACTCTACAAGGCTGTGACAGTGTCCCCTTCCTGCAGCGGGCAGCAGGCCAGGCCTGCAGGTAGGGGAAAAGGCAGCAGAAGAGGCAGGTTTCCTGACAGTGCAGCATGGCTTCCCAAAGGGCCTATGTTCCCCTTTTATTTCATGTAACAGAAGGGCCCAGTCCTCTAAGAGGCACAAGAAAACTTGCCTGAGTATTGACAGATCTTTCTCACGTGTCTCAGACTGCACGGCTTCCTGTGATAAAACATGGAGTAACAGCGACAGAGTCAGCGGGCTTTGGAAACAGGGCCACAGCTAATGGTTATTTCTAGTTTTAATTTATCTTCTCCTACTTTACAGAAGGGTATTTTGCTGAGTTTCACATTCCAGCTCATTTTCTCAGAAAAAGCTTTTCTTCTCATTTGTTAAAAAGCCATTTTATTTATATCAAAAAGTAAACAAAAATTAGAAAGTTCACTTTAAGTTAAAAATAACTAAAAAATGAAGATAGTTTGGCATGGTAAAATTTGCTGTTCTTTCAGCTGCATTGTCTGGACCTGTGACATTTTCTCTCAGGACAGCAGTGACCGAATGACATTAATGTTAATTCCAAAGTAGTGATTCAGCTTGCAGGAGGTTCTTGTTTTTTTGGCTTTTTTTTTTTTTTGTTAAGTAAGGGATAAACATCTTCTTTAAAAAAAGAACTATGAAAGGATTCTCTTTACCAGAACCACAGTTTTTTTTTTTAGTCAGTAAATGAAATAATTTTGTACTGTTTTCTGTTCCCACACTTTGATGAATTTGTGATCTTCCAGAAAGTTGCTATGTCACCCAAAATGATAAAACAAGCATAAAAGAAAACATGCATTGGAATGTCGGTCAAACACTCAAAAAGAACCAGTTAGAAGTTTCTTCATGTCACAAAACACATACAAGCACATGTCAGAAATGCTTTCTGTGCTTTGCAGAGCTGCTGTAGAAAGAACGATACTGGAATCATGCTTTGCAAACATCAGTAAGGGCAAATCTAGACAAAACTTCTCTTGGGTTTCCATGCCAAGTCTTCAAAAGGTCACTGTGTGGAGGAAAGGAGAAGAGGAAGAAGGAGAAGATAAGAGCAGGAAGCAGTAGGCAAGAAGGAAAGGGCTTTTCGGTCTGTAGAGTCAGTGAGGGGATAGCTCTGAAGACCAGAGCGGCATCTCTGCTGAAGTGTGGATGCACAAAAATACTGAATCTTGGGTTTAGATCTGCAATGCGCCAGATACCTGGAGAGCCTGCCTGCTTTCATCTTCTTACTGTGTGGTACATAGGAATTCTCTATCACCATAGCGTCACTGAGGAGTCAGCTGTAGTAGGGTTGGCATGTATGTCAATGCTAGCTATAAATTCACATCCTAATTTCCTGGTAATTTACTGCCTTGGTAATACAGAATTAGAATAGAGATATATTAGCAAATATACTGTCTGGTGATATGAATTATGTAGTAGAATTTGGAAGGCCTTGAAAAAGATATGGTTTTTTTTATTGTTGTTGGTGTTCTTGTTTGTTTTTGGTAAAAGGATTGTATTTAATGAACACATGTAGATATTTATCTATCTACATTCAGTGTAGTCATCCAAACGTCCCTTCAGATGAGGGTGACAACTTTTGGCATGATACAGCCTAATGCAGATGTTCAAACTAGGTCAAATGAATACACATTCAATGTACCAGTTTTTCTTAACTGTCTATAAGAACTTAGGTCCCTAGCGCAAATGTTGACCTCCATATTGTTGCTTTCTAAAAAGGTAACATCCTAAAAGATCAAGCTCCAGAACCGTACATTTGACAGTTAGAATAAGGAAATAAACTTGAGCATGATGATCATGCTGCTTGAAAAAAAGAGCTGGATGTAAATACAATAAATTTACTGAACTTGGCAGGCAGTGATGCAAATTAGTGGGATTTTCTTGGAAATCAGAAATGATTCAGTGTAAAAAAGTGATCAGATGACGATAATGACATGTACTCAAGAGCATATTAATTTATTCCAGTTATTTCATCTGGCCCCTACCTTGCTTGCTTCCTTTCTGGTTACACAGATACACGTTTCTTTTAGGCTAGTAGAAGTTACTGAAACGTCGCCACCTCTGCACAGCTTCTCAGCTCAGTTTCTATCATCTTTTTTTAAAGGCAGAACAAAATTTCTAACTACATTTAACACTAACTATGACTTTGCCAAAGTTTTTGTATGGGAGATCATGGGGATCATGGGGAAATCAGAAAAGTGAGCAGAACTGGAGCTGGCCTCACTCTGAGTCAGGTACTTTGGACTAGGACAAGACTGGAAGTGTGATGAATGTCATTTTATGTTGGTAAAATGGAGAGCATCAGTCTAACACAGCTATAAAACCAGAAAAAAATATACTTCTACTGGCTTGTAAATATTAGTTCCAACTAAAAGCAGTATTCAAAGAAGAGTTAACTAAAATAACTTAGAGATGCTACTTTGAATCAAACATATGTAGTGAAGTTGAGATCATGAACTAGTGATGTTTTACAGAGCACTAAAATGACATTGATTTATTCTTGCAAACATTCATTAGCATTTAATTAATTGAAGGAGACAAGATTTTAGTCAACAAAAGAAGTCACCAGAGAGGAAAACCACCTTGCCAAATTTGCTCTTCCAAACAGACAAATATTAAGATGAAGGGTGTGGAGCAGGAGGAACTCCCGGTTACGTCGTGACAGCTGCTGTATCATTCTTACACAAAAGGGCAGAATTTGGTTATGGTGCCTATCAAATGTTTGACTGAATATTTTGAGGCACAGCAAATGCCTGACATTTTTAGCACAATGAGTATGTTTTCAAAACAGAAGAAAATTCTGTTCATTGAGTATGGGTTTTGACAGGATTACAAAAGCCAGACTCTTTCTAGGGCAACATGCAATGCATGGTAATTCTCTGAATCTGCTAGTACCTATACTTTTGTTTTCTAATCCTTTCCACTTGTTTTATTAGAATCACAATACTAGAATCAGCTGTTCCTTATGCCTTTTACTAAATCACAGCCCATGTACAATCCTAAAATGTCAGATAGCAAAGGGTGGTGGTCCTCTTTTGGGCAGTGGTACGGCTGCCGCTTAGCCAGCCAGACTCCTAGAGACAAGACAACAAGCAGCACCTGCTCCTATTGGAACATTTAGTAATAGACCCGAAAACTGATCTGCCAGTCCAATTGTTTTCAAATGGCTTTTGGTGGTGTGTGGGAGTGTTCTCAAGATCCTAAAATTCAGGAAGTTCAACACAGATGTTTTCTGTCAGTAGGCGTTGGAAACACCAATAGTAACATCTGTTCACTCTTCATATTTGTGAGAACATTTTTTTTCTGTCCAAAAACCATTCACTGTTGAAATTTCTAAATTGTGCAACTGGCCAAAATGTTAAGCTCATTAGGATCCATGAGTTTAAGAGTATGTGAAAATTAAAAGCCCTGCAGGAACTCAGTCTATCGCATGCCAATTTTTCCATTCTGTGCTCCTCTTCTGTTTAAACAAAACCGTAACTATTTTTGTGGTGGGAACAGCTATCAAAATCATTTTGATCATTCACATATAAGTTACTACTGGCTATTTCAGTTGTAGAAAGAAGCTAAATCTCTTAAAGAGGCTGCAACTGTTTTAGCTAGTTTTGTGTTAAGATACCTTCCCAACCCAGGAGTCTAGAATATGCCTCCAGCAGTCTGTACACTGGACTCGGTGCTCCCTCATGATCCATGGAATGTACAGTTTGGGACGGTCTCTGAGTTCCCAGGAAGGCCAGATAACTGGCTCTGAACCACCAGGAAGGACTGGGGGCTTTGGCCAGATGTGTGCAGCACTCTGAAGAGACATTGTTGATGCAGAACAAGTGACATCTATTTTTCTCCTAATATTTCTGGCCAGATGGGTCTCATGATTAGCGGGGTGCTGTGAAATCATCTGAATGGAGTTTGCACAACTGTTTTCTCTACATGATTTGTGAACATTAATGTAAGTATCAACATGGACAGTCTACAAATTTCAGAAACTGAGATTCTGCTGAAGCTGGCTGTTGAGACAGTTTACTTTGAACCTATAAGAACTTTAGGTCTTCCAGCGGATGTTGCTTGCTAGCATCACACTCTAACACAATCACTTTGATGGTGAGTCTGGCTTCACATCGGGCTTGTCTACAAAACAAGAAATAGTCTATGAGAGGTCCTATCATCCTTAGGTAGTAAGTGGAAATACTGAAACTGTCAACTCTTTTCTTATATATAAACACAATAAAGCTTCCTGTATTCTGCATGCAGAAGATTCTTATAATTTGACAATACTAGCAGTAGAATCAACTAGATATAGGGAAGTTAACTGATTTGGGAAAAATTATTATTGCAACCAATTACTTGGAGAAGTCTCACAAAAGGTTTTTTTGAGAGTTGTTGTTTTTTTTTTGTTTGTTTGTTTTCAAATCAGACAGAAGAGTGAAAATATTTTCCATTGAATACTGAAGGAAATAGTTTTATATCATCTTGCTGAAAATATATTCTTTTAGTGTAATGTAACTTGTAAGAGCTGTCCAGAAGATAGACAAGATAGGCATGTTAACTTGAATAGGAAGGTATAGTTCTGCAGATCCATTATGAAATCTAATTTTTCCATTACACTTGGTTTTAGGTAGCCAAGTGTGCCCACACATCTTCTCTGGATTCCAAAATCTCAACACTCATGGGAAACTTTCTGGAGAACATCATTAACAGACTGACTGTTCTACAGCTGTTCATGGAGAAAGCCTATTTATTATTTCAAACACTGATTTCAAAACCAACAGGAAATTTTTAAACCTTTCACTCTAGACAATGTGGGCTACATAGTTGTTTCACCAAAAGATCAGAATGAGAATCAGAGCAAATCATTCTTTTTGATCCGTTATTCCTTTTTATCTGCAGATACTAAGGGAGTGAGAGTACTGTTAAACTGTAATGGCAAATAATTTTTCCTTGAAGGAGATACAACTGGTTTGACAGGCTCAGGAGAAAGCTAAGGTTGTTCTCTAACAGCAAATGCATCTAACCTGGAGGAACAGATAAGCCTTCCAAAACAGGAGAAACAATAGAAGAAGCCTTTGCATTCTACAGGAATAACGGGTTGCTGAAAAATTTGTTGCAACTACTAATCTGAGTCTCATCACAGCCTTCAGTTTGAGGAGCTCATTTTCAGTACCTCAGATTCTAATGCTGGAGTACCTCCAAGCTTCGGCAAATTATCACCTTCTTGGCAAAAAATACAGTCTAGTAGTTAACTATTAGTTATCTCTAGCACTATTAGTTATCTCAAAGAAATCAGTGCTGTGTTGTCTTCATGAACTTGTGATTATTCACCTACAGAGGTACTTCCATCATTCTCATGGGAGAAACTGCCCTTATTGACAGGGAGATTTAATTTGTTGGTGATGAAAGGACAGAACGGTGTAGTCCACAGGTTAACCATGACCCTGAACCTCTGCTAGTACCCTCTCCTGCGTTACCCTGACTTCTACAAGCAAGGATGAAAGGAAGTAGGAAGTAAATTTGAAGCTATTCCTCCTTTCCTAAAAATTAACTGACTCTGAAATATCTGTGTCCTAGACTTAAACGTCCTGGATCTAGTGGGTACCTGAAATGACCTCAGCTGCCACTAGCAGCACTAATCTTCTGTGTTTTTGACAGACAGTAACAAATACACTTTGTGTTTATGTGGCTCCTGCGTACCTTTGACCTCCCTCCCTGCTTTGTCCATGATAAAATGTTTCAACTTTAATTTTCTCACTTTCTCTGCATCTTAGAGAGCTTAGCTGCTGAAAAGAACCAATGCTAGCTCTTCTATGCCTGCTAACATCTATGTATGTATGTGTATATTTTTTGTCAAGAGGCAAAGAACACCTGTTAAATAAAAGCACACAAACTCTGAGCTATATCATTAAGTGCTACAGCACTATGACAGTACAGACTGTCATAATGTGGACAGTCAAGTGACTACAGCTTAGAGATTAGTAACCCCCAATTGACCTGGATAACAATTAAGACTAACCGAATAAGCTGCTCCAGTTGACCCTGCATTATTAACAAAAGCAGAGATGCAAGTCTGTGACTATTTGCCTGTGGAAATACTAGCTGTGTGCTTGCTGCAGTCATGTCTGGGTATGTGTGAGGTCTCTTCCATCTTCACAGATTAAGAAAGCTAGACTTCTGATTCTACAATACTACAATAATCTTGGCTAAAGCCCTGGCAGACCTGTCACTCTACTTGTTATGCAGAACGTGCAACTGTGAATTACACTGCAAAAGTTTCTGCTGTTGAGTTACATCTTTCCACAGGAAGACATTAGCAAGCACTCCTGAGATAAAACTGACTTTTATTTTTCTGAACACATACTGACCATTTCATTATTTTCTGGCATGAGGAACAATTGAAATGCACTTAAAATGAGAGATTTGGATAAAAAGTCAGAGAAAGCCAGATGATGGAGATTTTCAGCCTCTCATGTATGCTTCTGAGTTTGGGCCATACTCTTCTTATTCTCCTGCCACCTCTGAACTAACAAGAAAACCACAGCAGACTTTGAAATGGAGACTATACATGAATTTGTCTTAATAAGGATGAAAGAATTTTCAGGGGATACATATGCAGTAACAAGTACTGTATTAAAGATCACTGAAAACTTATTTCTAGTTACACCTGTCAGTTAATGCAACATTAGTTCCATAGATATTAACCCAACTGCAACAAAAAAACCTTGTCTATTTCCATATTCTTCTTGGTCTTTATGATTTCGTGTAGTTCATGCTGATACCTTGAGAAGGTGGAATGAATTCTAAAAGAATACATTTTAGTAACCCTGTGGAGACGATGCAAGTCAAGAAGAATTTTAATGAAGCATCATAGAAAAAGCATTTGCCTTATTAACTATGATACACTGTGGACAGAGAAGAAAAAATCAAAACTATTTCCTTTCAGCATTCAATTAAACTACTGTATTTTTGAAAGAATATTAATTTGTTGCAATTTCCCAATTATTTTACTAATAAAGGGCTGTCTAGACATTGAGATGGATATCTTAGATTTGAAACTATAACAGAAATTTGAAGTCTTTTCCTTATTTTATGAAAAATAGTTACAAGATTTCTGTAGAAGGCCCTCCTAAACCAAACTTTCCCCAACAAATTAAGATAAAAAAAAAAGAAAGAAAAAGGTGAAATGTACTTTGAAAATACATGAGGAATGGTAAGGCAATAGATCTGACGAAAGACTAAACATAGGAAGCTGCTTTTCAGCTGTTTAACTTATAACTTCTCTCAACTCCTGTCCTAGAAAACTGATGACTTCAATTCCCAGTAGAATATCTAATCCTTGACAGTTGAAAATACTGATGATTTGAGAAAATAGCTAATTAACAACAGGACACAGCATCAAGAACACTAGTGCCTTAAAGAACTGCTGACAACACGAATAATTGAAATGAAAAAAATAAACCAGCTGAAAGTAGCTGGATCGGAATGAGAGCACCCTGGTAGAGGAATGTTGAGAAAGACATGGAGAGGAAGAGCACGCTATGTCAGTGTGGAGAAGGCAAGGACTCGCACAGCCTGGTGATGGGCACAGCCCCCTCGCTGGGTTATGACTGGCAAGCCTCCATCTCAAGGAGCATTTTTGCTATCTGCACAGTATACTCTTGTTATTATCTTCTCAGTGGGAAACAGCCACCACTCAAATTCTCTGCATTCAGCCTTGGAAAATTCTTATCATGAAGTTACAAAAACCCATCAACCCTCCACCAGGTCTGAAGCAAAGAATGTAGAAGTCACAGTTGATGCATGGGAAACATGGGTGCTTGAAGGTTCCTTGGTTCCCACAAGCTAGTATCTGTGATCCCCTCCTTCAAATACTAGTGTTATGAAGCTGTTTGGTTAGCAGTTTACTTCTAGTCTTTTCTGGTCTGTGCTATTAATAAAGAACATATATGTTTTCCTTATTTTTGTATTTATATATCGTAAAGCTATCAATCAGTACATTTTTAACAAAGGAAAATGAACAGTAAATCTTGATTCACTTCATTCCCTATGGAAGAATAAATTAGTAATAGTAAGGAATCAGAAGTTGTTTTAGGAAAAATGATCTGAACTGGGGCAAGAGATGCTCCAAGAAGCTGTGCTAAGGAACACCATTATTTCTAAAACCTTGACAGCTACATGTCAGCCATTAGGTCTATTTGGAAATGATACATCTGAGGTGGAGGGCAATTGAGAAAGAGAGGTGAAGCTACATGTAAACCCTTGGAAAGAAAATTGATAGACATAGACTTGATTCCAGAACATGACACTGTTCAAGCACACAGCTTCATCTCCCACAATGGCAATGCTGCCTTTGAACCATTTTTCAGTTTTGAAAAACAGACTTCAGATGGAGCGTTAGTAGGGTAAAAGAAGGAACATATTTGAAACAAATTAAAATATAGGTAAACATTATTATTATTATTATTATTATTATTATTATTATTATTATTATTTTTAATTCTTACTGTACTGCTTTGTTGGTTGTTGTTTTAAATTTTTTTTTTTTTAATTTTCTGCAGTGACTTATGACAGGACTGCACTGAATTAACAATACTATAATTCCTCTGCAATGAAATGAACATGAGAAGCATGCTTCTCGGAGAACAGTTCCCTCCTGTTAATGACCAGTGCTTCCTCACACTCACCACTCTGGAGTTAGAAGGAAATTCTCCTTCACCCAGTTGATGTAACCTATTCAAATGTCAGCAAAGCTTTTGATACAGTTTCTCACAGTATCCTTATGGACAAAAAGTCCACCAAATTGCTAGAAAAAAAACATAATGCAATGGGCGAAAAGAATTATAGTAGATGGGGTTACATCAGGCTGGCAGCCAGTCACAAGTACGATTCCTCAGGGTTCCATTTAGGGCCAGTTCTCTTTAATCCGTCAATGACTTGGATAAAGGGCTTGAATATATACAAAATAAGTTTCCAGATGACCCTAAAGTCAAAGAAGCTGTTGATTCCCTAAAGGGTAGAGAGACTCTGCAGAGATATCCTGACAGACTAGAGAGCTAGAGCCAACTGTGACATGGGATGCGTCTGGCCCAGCACTGCCACTGGACAAGGGAAGAGGTTGTCCCACAGTGCTCTGTGCTGAGTGGCCTCACTTTGAGCACTGAGTATGGGTTTGGGGGCCACAATGTAAGGACATAAAGCTTTTAGAGAGTGTCCAAAGATGGACTACGAAAATGGTGAAAGGTCTAGAGGGCAAGATGCATGAGAAGTGGCTGAGGTCCCTTGGTTTGCTAAGCCCAGAGCAGAGGAGCTGAGGGGAGGCCTCACGGCAGCCTACAGCTTTTTACAATGGGAGCAGAGAGGCAGCACTGAGCTCTGCTCTGTGTTGAAAGTGATAAGACTCAAGGGAATGGCATGGAGCTCTCTCAGGGGAGGGTCAGGATGGAGGCTTGGGAAAGGTTCTTCATCAGAGGGTGGTTTGGCCCTGGTACAGGTTCCCCAGGACAGTGGTCACAGCATCAAGCCAAGTTCAAGAAGTGTCTGGACAATGCTTTCAGACATAGGGTTTGGATTTTGAATGGTTCTGTGCAGAGCCAGTAATTGGACTCAGTGATCCATGTGGGTTCTTCCCAACTCAGGATACTTTACGATTCTGTGATTCACCCTTTGCAGACAGCCATGTGGGGGTTATAATCCCTATCCCATCTCAGGAGAGCTGCAGGTCTCAGACAAGCTCTTCTGCACTGAGGTGAACTTCTGTCAGTTTGGTATTTCTCAATCATTTTTATTACACCAGTCCATAAGCTTCAGCATCAGCAATAATGCTACAGCACAGAGATAAATGGGACTACTTCAAATTTATGGAGAATACTAAGAAGTTTGGAAGCATATTTCAGATGACGTTTTTTGTGCAGATTTAACAACTTCATAGTAGAAATACTGAAGATACATGCTTTCAAAATAATACAAAGTCAGGGAAATATAAAGTTAAAAGTCAAGCTATCGTTTAAATTAAGCCTTGTTAAAGCATATACTAGCTAAAATATGTTTGTATCCTCATAATTAAAAAAAAACACCCACATCAACACTAGAAATTTGACATCTACAGTGGGGTTGAGTGCACCCTCAGCAAGTTTGCTGACAACACCAAGCTGTAGGGTGCGGCTGACACACCACAGGGACAGGATGCCTTCCAGAGGGACACAGACACACTTCAGCAGTGGGTCCAGGTGAACCTCATGAGGTTCAACAAATTCAAATGCAAGGTCTTGCACCTGGGTCAAGCCAAACCCTATTACCAATACCAACTGGGGGATGAAAGGACTGAGTGCAGCACTGCTGTAAAAGACCAGGGAGTACTGATGGATGGGAAGCTGAACATGATCCAGCAATGTGCCCTCACAGCCCAGAAAGCCAACCGTATCCTGAGCTGCACCAAAAGAAGCGTGGCCAGCAGGTCAATGGAGGTGATCCTGCCCCTCTACTCTGCACTGGTGAGGCCTCACCTGAACTACTGCGTCCAGATGTGGAGTCCTCAGTACAGGAGAGACACAGACCTGTTGGAATGCGTCCAAAGGAGGGTCACAAAAATGAGCCATGAAACGGAACATCTCTCCTACGAGGACAGAGAGAGCTGGGGCTGTTCAGCCTGGAGAAGAGAAGACTGCGAGGTGACCTGATAGCTGCCTTTCAGTAACTAAAGGGAGCTACAGGAAAGAAGGGGACAAATTCTTTTACAATACCTGTGTTGATAGAACAAAGAGAAATGGTTTCAAGCTCAAAGAGAGTAGATTTAGATATAAGGAAAAAGTCTATTACAGTGAGGGTGGTGAGGTGCAGAGGATGCCCTGTCCCTGGCGACTTTCAAGGCCAGGCTGGATCAGGCTCTGGGCAACCTGATTTAGCTGTGGTGTCCCTGTTCGCTGCAGGGGAGCTGGACCAGATGGCCGAGGTCCCTTCCAACTCTGAGGATTTTATGAAACTATGATCTAAAACACATACAGTAACAAAGAAATGCACTGTCTCAAAAAATATGCCTTGGAAAAAAAAAACAAACAACAAACAACAGTTAATTCTCTGAGATTAAACAGAAAATATGCAAGCATGCATTTAGCACACTTTAAAACTGTTGGTCTGTTCTTTCTCTAAATCTAATAGAACAGTTACATACATACAACGTACATCTTCAGTGAAACGTATAACTTTCAGATTTATAAAACCAGTGATAAGTAATGAATTAGAAACCACTACTGAAAAGACAAGATTTTAGCTCTACTTTGACTGAAGCAAGAGTCCCTGGTTAGACGTGACCATCACAAGGGCACCTTGCAGGCCATTGTAAGTAGAGACAAAGAAAATCTGAGAATTTCTCCAGCAGGTCATCATAGCAAAGTTGACCATCATCAGCCTACAGTTCACGAGTACATAAGAGGCCACTGAATGAAATGAGACATGAAAAGCAGGCGTTATATGACCTTCAAGATATGGCCCAAAATATGCCTTTCTATCTCTTCAGGTTGAAAGTTTAATAGTTCATTACAGGCAGTATAGAACGTGACTATCAAAGCCTTACTCAAGGTCAAGTATCTTTGCAGCCACGCCTACTTATGTTTTTGCAAGCAACGGTTGAGGAATGTAGGAGATGCATGGGAAAATCTGCAAAGCAATCTCAAATACTTAAAACTTCCTCTTTTTAAGTGCTCCTATATATCCCTTGGGAGACTAAAATGATGCAAAATTGAATAATTCCTTGCAATACATTTGTGGTTGTGTACACTTTCAAAAATAATACTTATTGATTCCTTCCTCCCAAGATTAAATTTTGCCTTGTGGATACTCTTATGCCACTGATACATCAATAAATAGCCCTAATGTAGAGCAGTGCATCAGAGAAGGGCCATCAACATGCATTCCTGCAAGGGTTGCTGTTCTACAAGCCAGGAAGCCACTGGCTATATCTAATTGTTGTGGTAGATGGTCAAAGCCTAAAAAATGCCAAGTATGAGTTACTTCTGGCTAAATTAAGCCTCTCAGTTCCTTTTAGGGAGAGACAGGTGCTGTGCAGAATGGCTGCTCTCATCGCTGCCCTTCCTTAAGGATCATGGGAGCCCACTACAACTCGACAAAAAGAAACCAGTTACTTTTGGCACAAAGGAGATGTTCCTTTGTAGAGGCTGTCGATCTTGCCTTGCTTAAGGGAGAATATGGTGCTATCTTACACTGCCAGATCTTCCTTCACTATGGGGTAGCAACCACTATTTGCATCTCCCCAATATCATCAGCAGTACCATCTGCTTTGAGTAAAAAAGACTATCTCCATGCTACTGATCCACAATAGGCTCTATAAGCAAGAAAAAATACAGCTCAAGTGCAGTATTCAATTTTCTTTACAGAGTGGTAAAAAATTCACCTAACAGTTGGAAAGACTCATTTTAATTCCCTGCATGAAGATGAAAACATTAAAAATGGACATAAATACCATGAAAAATGTCCCAAGGCCACTATCACAAGCATGAAATATAGAACTCCTTGTTTAAGTTCTCCTACACCATTCCAGTCTACTCCCTCCTCATTATCTCCACAGAAAGACCATTCATTCATGATAAGTTAGTTTGATTAGTTCAGATACTTTTCCATGCTATTCACATGCCCCAGTCTGCCTTCTCCAAAATAGCTTACACTGCAGTCACGGCAGAATTTTTGAATCACTCTCATTAACTTGCTTCAAAATTCATCTGCCCAGTGCCTAAACCCACCAAAATAATCACAATAATAGCTGCATATGATATTGCTAGTTATATATTTGGAGCTCTAAGTGGAGAAATAAGGATTAGAACTTCTACCAGTAATTAAAGTTATTTTGGATTTGCCAATTTTAGTTGTTGCTCAGACTATCCATGACAGAAGTGCGATAATCCTGTGGGAAAGGATTGTGGCAGTGAAGTCCTATCGTGCAGTCTACTGGTTTGAATGGAAAAAATAATTGGGTTTTGTCAGCTTAATTTGATTATGGGGCAGGCAGGAAAAAAATGAATATGATCCAGCAACTGACGTACTTCTATCATCAAAATGTGTTCATTTTTGTATTGCTATATATTTTAAATATATAAAAAATTGTGGGTGAGAAAATTTACTGGCAACTGATATACTCTATTTTTATTTACATTTTATTGGTAAACAATCTTCTGACACCTTTGTAAGTAAATAGACAGTAAGACATATCTCTAGATAAATATCAATGTTGAGGCATAAATAGTCTGAGGGAGGAGGTTTCCAAAAAATCCCAAGCTGTCGTGTAATACTAACAGGAATACAGTGTGCTCTCAGCAGCACGACTCGGAGCGAAATGTTATGACCATGGATGGTAAAGCAATGAATAAGCTGCAGTTAGTCCTGTTCGTGAAGTGCTATGTTTGAAGGTTGCACATGAATGCCAAAAAACCTGCACAATTAAGTGCTGGTAGTCCAACAGATCCCGAGTGAGCCATATAAGAGCTTATCATTCTTACTGTTGTGAAAAACCAAAGTGAAACTCAAGCTAAACAACTGAATACTTGCAACATTTCTGGAATTACAAGGCTAAAGAAAGCTGAGAATACAAAAACAATTTTGCTGCACGTTGGCCATCAATTCTTAGGACAGTCCAAGGAGATTTTAGCACTGAACTTCAGTGCTAAAACCAGAGCTGTTTAGGACCATTTCACTGAATATTTTATCAGAAAACACCAATTCATCAGAAATAATTCTCTTACTGTCTTGATTTAGAAGACGGTGCTGGGGGAGAAAATGGGACAGATTTGCCAATTCCAGCATGGAAGTGGTCAAAACAAGAATTGGATTCAACCCTTGTGTGGTGAACTGCTCCAGCACTCTATTCTGATGTAAGAAGCTCAGGTTCAAGTCTACAGAACAGCTACATTGCCATGTCTTTGTTTCTTTATCTAACTGTGGTTTTCCCTCTCACTCCTTTAAAAATAAATAAATAAATAAAAAATCATAGTTTTGCCTCATTTAGAAATAAAATATCTCAAGTTTTTAAAATATTTCAGGTCAGCAAAATCAGTTCTGTTAACATTCTGCATATAATAGCAAAAGCTTTCGTGCTAGAGGACAGTATGTTTGGTTGATGCTGTCTCCCTCCTCTTACACCTGCTATGCTGTGAATGGAGTTAATGTCACCAGACTGGCTCTCCTGGCTTTATTCCAGCCTCAGATTTCCATGTGTTGGAACGAAACTTTTCAGCTGCTTCTGCAGAGCAGCTTTAATTCCCCTTTTCTCTGCAGGAGTTTTGCAAAAGAGGACTTAATAGAAATCTAATCTTTCTTATTTTTCATCTCTTTCCCAACAGAGCTGCTTCTGGGAACTGTGGCCTTGATAACTAAAGTAAATGAGATACCAGAATATGTCCCTTCTTCATTAAATGGGTTTTTATTGCCATCTAGCCTTTATCTTCACTAATCTTCATGTGAACAGAAGTACAAGTATACAGTCTGCAGGACAGAACTCTGATTTATCCTAGAACTGTAGAATATCCCAAGTTAGAAGGGACCACCAGGATGACCGAGTTCATTTCCCAAATGAGAAGTGTATTCAGCACATAGAACTGAGTGAATATCGTGCTGGAATAGGAAATTCACTGCACCGCAGCAGTGTATGCAGAAAAGGTTTCCAATGAAGGCGATACTGATGGTGTAAGTCTGCTAGAATAAATCTCTCCCCGGACCAACTTCTGGCTGTTTGCAGTTTCTCTACACTGACAAGGCATTCCTGATTCCTAGATTTCTCTGTCTTTCATGATCAGATATTCTCGATTTGTACTTATTTAGACACAGCCTGTGTCACTAATTTAACAGTAAGTATGTTGCAACAAACTGCATTGCTTTGTCATCCCTAACTCCACTGAGCTCAGTTAAATGATTCCAGTACTAAACCAGTGCAGCTGAACTGGGAACAAATTTGGGCCTAACATCTAACAGATGTGCAATGGGAAAATTTCCAGCGTCTCTCCTTTTTTTTCTTAGAAAGCAATTTATGGCAAAACCTAGTTTAGCTCAGAATCTCTCACAAGAACAAGCTTTAGGAATAACATGAGAATGAAAGAAACCACACTAATATAACAAGAGGGAATAACAGCTCAACTTAAAATACAAACTATTTCACAGGCTTATTCATATCCATATTATATAGAATCCTTCAGCTGAAAGCATTCCAAGAATGTGCCATTTACCATTAAATCAATGAAGTCAAAGAGCATGGGAATGTACTTTTAGATCCCAGAAGAATCCATCCAGATTGCACTATCAAAAACCTGCAATGTAGTGCAAGGTTGAGACCAAGCCTGATATTTTGTCCAAAAGCAGGATAATAATTTTTTTGAAAGCCCCCAAATGCATGCATTTAAATAGCATCATTTGGGACCATTTGTCTCAGGAAAGTGAAACAAAGTTGGACAACAATGCTTTCCTTAATAAACATACTCTATTTTCATTCAATGTACATATGAATGTTTATTGGAAACAAATTTTATGTGAGTTGTTCTGAAAGCAAATCCCTAAAAATAAGTAATTGAAGCTTACTCAAATACATGTCAGAAGCAGGAATTTTGCTGAGTTATTACACGCTCAGCTTTTTCATCCAATGCCTCATATAATGCTAGGACCCCAGCTTCTGAGATAAATATGATTCTTGTATAAACACATTCTTTCCAACAATATTCATCTGGCTCTTTGCGTCTAAAAGAGTACGAAGCATTACAGAGCTCTCAGCACTTCGTCCTCTCCCTCATTCAGCAAGCAAAAATAAATCTTTGCTTTTTCTGCTGGTATATAATATGCAGTGCCAGGAGCTTCAGAATCCTTCCCTTTTCTAGTAGTGTCTAGCGCACTCAAGAACTTGTTGTTAGCCACAGACGTGGAAAAATGTTAAACAAAGTTGCTACTGCATGAGCATCTCCTCCTCCATAAGCTCTTGCAATAGTTGAAGATTCAGTTGCACTTGAAGAATATTTTTGTTGAGATTAATGTGGCATCACAGCCGAGCTGCTTGCGCAGTTTTATTTAGAGTTGCGTCAGCAGCCTTGCTAAGAGATCCAGCCTGGCTATTTAAATCATGTCTCAACAAGGCGAGAAATCAGATTTTTCACAAATAATAGCCTGGAATTTTCACAGGGAAATGCACAGGTCTTGATTGCTATTGATTTTCAAATGAATTAATCCTTATACATGCAGGACAGAACCTGGCTCCTGCTTTTTTAAGTTGTGGCAAGGTACCTTGGCTGCATGTGAGGAAAAGGATCCAGCACGACTTCTCACTTCTTGGCTAGAGATACTCAATTCTTCACTGTGTATCAGGATCAGACAGGTGCACTTAACCTCCTTCTTTCCTTTCTGCCCCATGCTGGAAAGGCTCTAAGCTCATGAAGAAGGATGAAGAGAGCTTGGAGGGACACCCACACTGCAGGGCTGGCTGCAGAGGGACCTTCAGAACACTTCAGTTAAACACTACTTTAATGAACCTGCTAGTACCAGTTACATGCAGACAAGAAACAGAAATCCAGAGCAGTACAATGATTTCATAGCTAAGAAACTGCATTAACATTTTGTGAGCCTGAGTAGTTTAATTCTCAGCTTCATCACAGATTTCCTCCTTAACATCGGCAGATAACATTTCCTTTCTTCAAGCGTTTGCTTTCTCTGCTTCAATAAGCAGCATACCATACAGAGGTGAAACTGTATCTTTTGTCTATTGTTTACATTACTTTTGTGTATTAAACCTCCTTTCAGGATTAGGATCAAACTGCTGTGTGAATAATGATGGTGGTAGTACAGCTATAACTCAGCCTGTTATACCAATTTGGAACTGTTCATAAAAGAGGTCCATTTTTATTCTTGTGTTTATGTCATATTACAAAGAAAACTTCAGTAAAGTTATTCACATGACTTTTCTCATCAGTAAACTCATACTTCTTGCCAGAGCGATCTATCCAGTAAAAGCATGAGTAAGCAGCCTTGCACATGCAAGCGTGCACTCAGCGACCTCTCCATGTCATGCAGGTGTCTGTCTTTGTGCAGAGGGAAGGCAGAGCTCCTTCACATTGGCTCCTCACCCTTACTGCACGTCTGCTGAGCCCTGTTTCCTGGAGGTCCACCTCCGGGAGAGAAATGTGATATGGGCAGCTTTCTATATTTAGATCTGAGAACAACTGAGAAGTCCAACGTTGGCTGCACTGAGTGGCTTTTCTGCCTATTGCCATGCCTACAGCAGCCCTGAAAATTCATGCTTTGCATAGCAAAGGGCCATGTTTCTCTACTAACCACGAGCTGGCTTATGCTCTATTTGCAGTTATAGAGCCTATCAGTAATACCGAGACAAGAGAGAGGACAGATGAAAACCAGACCCTGATCCACCAAAGCATTCTTTTCAGCATTGCATTACTCAAACTACAATAAAGCACTTCTCATGAAATAGAAGCTACTTTTTTCTCTTTAGTACCTTATGGTGGAGTTCTCCATAAGTGTATGTTCCTGACACAGAAACCTAAAAAAAATCTTTTCCTGTTTCTTTGTTTGCATATACCTACATGTGCCAAAAGGAAGTATGTTTGGACATTATCAAGCAGCTTGCTGAGAAGCTATCTTAAATGTGAGGTTTCTTCTTTCCTACTAGCTATTATGATTCCTTATCTCAAGTATTCAAGCTATTTACTAATTAGTCTATCCTCTGTTGTTTTTTTTGTACTTTTCTTTTGTTTCACAAAGCAGTTGCTATGAAAAGAATAACTTGTGGACGTGAACATTTTGTCCATTTTTAATATAAAAGCATCCTCTTTTTTATTGCGTAGGAATGTTAATAATTATTTCTGGGAATATCACCATTGAAAGCAAATAGAATATTGTTGTGATGTTGCTTGAAAAGCTTATGAAATAAAAGGACCAAGTGAATCTTTTGTGAATAATTGCTGTCAGGAGATATTACTAAGACCTGAGTCATACAACTGAAATGAGTAGAAAATACACCCCATCTACTTGTCCTTATGTAAGATATGTGAAGCATAAAGGCTTCAATTATTTTTCAGTGCAAAATCTATTTTCCATTAACTGTTACTCAAACACTTGCCCATATGCTAACATATTTAGGGGGCTGTTCAAACATAATGTGCTCACTAATTTGCCAACACCACTAGAAACAGGTTAAAAAAGGGTGTGAACTGTATATGGGAGTAGAAACTTCTGACAAGCTGTGCAGCATTCTGCTTTAGCTGGCACTACCAGCTGGCTGGTATTGCACGGCTGGAATTCACAACCAGAACATGGAAACAGAGAGTTTGTTTCTTTTTAAAAAGGTAGATGGTATCAAATCCAACTTCTAAAATCTTCCAACAGAAACATCTTTCCATCTGTTGCTATAGTTTCTTTATCCTGAAATTGTTCTGTGGAATTTCCTGTTTACTCTCAATCCACTAATTTATAGATCACGTCCTTTGAAACCAATGAAGAGTTTGTGTAATTCTCATTCACTGAACTCCTTCATTATACTCCTTTGCAATAAACTGGATTATTATCTTAATGTGCCTAAGTTCAGGAGGCTTAACATTTCTTTGCTATGGATTTTTTTTTTAAAGATTCAATTTAATTGCAACTTTGAGCCTCTTACTGACAATTACCTAATGAAAAACAAAATTAAATTCAAAGGGCATTACAAAGTAATGTTACCATTACTTTTGAATTTCCTTGTTTTGTTGCTGCTTCCAGTACTTACTAGTTCTACCTGAAATAGCAGCAAAATATATCTCCTATTCACTTACCTTCTTATAAATCCTTCTCATTACCTTTAAGCCTCATCCCCAAGCACTGCATCAGACACTGCAGCACCAGCTCAAAAGGGAAGAGCTTGTGAATGTTTCTGTATGGAAATCCATTTTCACTGTTTGATGGAGCTGACAGAACAGGCAGCATTTCTACAAAGTGAGCTGTGGGTCTCATCTCTACCTACACAGATGTTTCATGACCAATGGAGGGCAGGGCCCAGCCCTTCCAGCCCACTCCCTTCCCCTCCTGTCATACTTCCTGTCCAGAAATTATAGAATGGCCTGAATTGAAAAGGACCACAATGATCATCTAGTTTCAACCCCTCAACCACGGGCAGGGTCACCAACCACCAGACCAGGCTGCCCAGAGCCACATCCAGCCTGGCCTTGAATGCCTCCAGGGATGGGGCATCCACAGCTTCCTTGGGCAACCTGTTCCAATGCATCACCTTCCTCTGTGTGAAAAACATCCTCCTAATATCTAACCTAAATCTCTCCTGTCTTATATTAAAATCACTCCCCCTTGTCCTAATCACTATCCACTCTTGTAAACAGCCATTCCCCCTCCTGTTTATGTGCTCCTTTTGAGTACTGGAAGGGCACAATGAGGTCTCCCTGCAGTCTTCTCTTCTCCAAGCCCAGTTACTTCAACCCTTCTTCACAGGAGAGGTGCTCCAGCCCTCTGATCCTCTTAGTGGCCCTCCTCTGGACTCGTTCCAAGAGCTCTGCATCTTTCTTGTACTGGGGGCTCCAGGTCTGGAAGCAATACTCCAGATGGGAGAAGAATGTCCCTCTGGCAACAACAGACACAAACCCAGCCTCTGCTACCCTCCCTAGGCAGTGTGTAAGGGTAGATGGATGAGTCACTCTTTCCCCCTGGCAAAAGCATGCACTTCCACCCTTAGTCCATTTCCTAAGAGTCCTTTCCTCTTCTGACCTTACTTCCAGCTATCCGCAAAAGGTTCCTAGACAAATCACAACCCTCCTCCTTCTATCCCCTCTACAGCCCACTCCAACACCCTCCCTAAATCTCTTCCCCAAAGAGCTAGTTGGCAAGAAGAGAATCTTCAGGTTCATCAGCTGCACATTCCTGGAGAAAAAAGCTAGAGAGAAGGGTGGAGCAGGCATGGAGATTGCTGGGGAGAAAAAGCAAAAACAAATAGGCAGTGAAAGCAGGAGAGGAATGTGCTGCACAAACTAGGGATGTTGCATGCCAGGTAACACAGGAGGCCAGCAGGGTTTTTAAGAGAACCTTCAGGTAGATAAAACATCCCACCTCATATCTACTCTATACCTTGTCTTAGAGAAAAAGAAGACAGTGACTGGAGCTCTTTGATACAATTTTCACAAGCTGTGAGATGCAATAAAATCTGTCACTGAAAACCTGCCAGAAATACAAGTAGCCAATTTGAGGGCTCGTGTTGTTTCAGCAGAAGAAAGTACAACACAGCCTGAATCACAGCTAATTATCAGGAAACACTGAGTGGTAAGAAAGAGCTGTGTTTTTTGAGAATAAGCTATCAGGAGGGAGAATGTATTCTACCTTTTTTTTTTTTCTTTTTTTTTTCCTTCCTTCCAAACATGGATTTGAGGTCAATAAAGGCCAATAAGCTCACCTCCCAGTAGAGATAAAATTCCACTCATACAACTGATTAGCTACATGATCGTCCTCATCATACTAAAATTATTCCCAACAAGAAAACCCCACAAAACCTTCCCACAAATCCCCATCCGTATTTCTCAGTGCTGCTGATGAACAGAAGAGCTGTTCCATCTACTGAGTTTTCTAAATGTTATGTTTTAGCTATTTACTGGCACAGTTATACTGCAAATGAACTCCTCATTGACTGATATGTTCTAGTAAAATTTTGACCTTAGCAAAACATGCCCAGTCACTTTGGCCAATTGGCAATGGTTGATTAGATTCCGGTTATTACCTTTGTTTTGACTGGCTTTGAGCAGGCAGTCCTAAATAGGCTCTTCTTGCTTGCTGGAATCACAGGGAGCTGAGGAGGTATCATACCACCAGGCATATCCAATATCACATTTCCACACAGCACTCTGTACTCACAGGCTGCCACATATACACTAATGTCTCCTTACTCTGATTTACTACCCTGCTATCAAAAAAAGATATACTGTTGTGCAAGCATTCCTTCCAAACTTTGATAAGGAAAATGATGTTAAGACCCAAAGAGATATACACAGATTTCCACAACTTTTGGTGAATGCCACATTCTTCTCGCGCTCCTCATCTTTTACCAACTTCTTCAACTTTTACCAACAGACTGCAATTTCTTGCACCTTTCTAGAAATACTCAGGGTCTACCTGTCTGGTGTGAGCCTCTGATGTGGGACACAAGAAACCTTCTCATGTCAAAAGAATTATTATATTGACTGACAATATTCACAATACTTGTTACAGGCACAGTCTTACAGTCTATGCAGTAACTCTCCACCTCCTATGACTTAGTTCTCACAAACTGGAGTTACTATAAATGGAGTTACATCAAATATTTAACAGTAATGTTCAGATATTTGTTGAAAATAAAATGAAAATTTGAAGGGATATCATGGCAACAACATAAAATATGGAAATGACAACTGTCTTATCTAGTGAACTTCCTCAACTCTGAATTTCTGAAAACTGTAGAAATGCATATATACTGCATTAGACGTATACAGTAATCCCTTCTCAGTATTTGACAAGCTCTGGGCCAGATGGCTTATGTTCAGTTCCAAACATTTCATTTTGAGAGTCAAGAGAAAAATTACAAAGAAAGATCAGGGATATAAGAAACCTTAACTGCAAGCAATAGATGAGTGAATCTAGCCTGCAGCAGCAAAAACTAAGTGCAGACATATCAGCAGAGAGATAACAATGGAGCTCTTCAGATATGCTGACAACCTTTCTAAAGAATACCACATAATCTCCATCATTGGAGATCTTCAGGAGAAAGTAGGACACCTTTCTGTTGATAACTGTAGCAGAGGATCCTTTAGAAAGGATTTACGGAGGTAACTAAGGAGAACTGAACTCCTCAAAGATTCTCTTTACATAACTTTCCTTCCAACAGACCAGTAGTCTACAGCTAAGCCCAAGGAGGGAAGCAACATTTCTTCCAAGGCAACACATCCTACCTAGAGGCTGCAGCCTCATTTCTGCTGATGTGCTGGCTGCAGGCACATCCCAGGTGCTCATGTAGTAATTACTGAACTACCAGAAGTGCATACAGCTGGGACAAAATCAGTGTTGATTCCCTGCAGGAGGGCAGGATGACCTGCTGCATCATGAGCTAGCTGCCAGCCGATCTCAGAAGCAGACGCAACTTAGTATTTTTATTTGAGTAGAAAATTCTTTTTGCTTTAATTTTTCTGTTCTTTTTTTTTTTTTTTGTCAATTATTTCTCATACTCCCACGTTACTCAGGTTTTTTGCTGACAAACATATCTGTGTATTAAAGTGTCATTGTCCCACTACACCTGAGAGCCCCAGAATGCAAAAAATTGCACTTCTAGTAACTAAATGGTAGTATTTGCATGTTGTCTACAGACAATACAGAAATTTCATCTCTTTGGGGAAATAAACCAATTTATAAAATGGTGCTTCTGATTTTGTTTGTTTGCAGGCCATGGGTCAGTCTAAAAGAGAATTAGGCACTGCAGTGATGTCTGATTTCACCTTTCGTGCTCTCGACTTGCAGTTTACTGAAAACATTGTAACTGCTTGATGCTAATAAAATCTGCACTTTTTTGTTCATAAAGGCAATTAGAATCTGAATGAGTACTGTGTGCAGTTTTGGGTGCCACAGGAGATAAAAACTATTACAGAATGTCCAAGAGTGGGCTACAAAGATGGTGAAGAGTCTAGAGGGCAAGATGCATGAGGAGCAGCTGAGGCCCCTGGGTGTGCTCAGCGCAGAGCAGAGGAGCTGAGGGGAGGCCTGATGGCGGCTGCAGCTCCTCACAGGGAGCGGAGGGGCAGCGCTGAGCTCTGCTCTGTGTGACAGCGACAGGGCCCGAGGGAACGGCATGGAGCTGTCAGGGGAGGGGCAGCTGGGGGTTAGGGAAAGGGGCTGCACCACAGGGTGGTGGGCACGGAACAGGATGCCCAGGGCTGTGGGCACGGCCCCCAGTGCTGGAGTTCACAGGACATGACGACACTGCTCTCAGATAAAGGGTTTGAACGTTGGGAGTTCCTGTACGGAGCTAGGAGTTGCACTCGATGATCCTTGTGGGTTCCTTCCAACTTGGGATATTAATGATTCTATGATTTCCTTCTTGAAGCTGATGCTGATGTTTAGTAACTGTCCTGCAAGAAGACCTAACAGATATGTTTTCCCAAGATCTTTTGATATAAAAGAGGCTATAGAAGAAATACATGTGGGCAAAGGAATGGGAATGGAAGATAAGCTACCTACATGGCACCTGACTACAACTGGTCCCAAAAGAGAAAGACATGGTACAGAGATGGATCAAAGTGTTTTTCTTACTCCCATTAAAAGAACCTTCACTATTTTCTCTCCCGTCCAAATGGAAACTCCAAATTCTCAGCCATAAACTCCTCAAATCTCATTTCGAGATCCTGAGTGGAGACAGTTTTAGGGTAGAAGACAACCACGAACTCAAATCACAAGAAACATAGACTTCTTTGTTTTAACATTTTTTTTCAGTGTAACATCTTGTTCAGCAACACACATTGTGTGTACCCTAAAATCCGGAGAAAATCTGCCCTATTTTTGACCTCAGAAACTATAAATGAATGTAGACATAACACAGATAATAGCAGATGACTGAGTATTTTTACATATATTATAGTGTTTTATATGAAATTATAGCAATATTCTTCTTCACAGAATTTATTTGTTCCCTAAACCTCTTGACAACTTCATGCTTAGCAAAAATGGCTGTATGTGTGGCACTTTAATGTAATGACACAATCTGTAAGTACAATAGCTTAAGTTTAAATAATGCTTCATTACAAAGTTTCAGGCACACAACTAAGGAGTTAAGTAGTCTCCATGTTTGTTTTTCCTGGATCCTGTTCTGAGACTATCTTCCATAGCTGGAAAAGGTCAACATCCTACCATTAATACAACATTATTCCCACAAGTTTCTACAACAAAAAAGTTTTCATAAACAAAAGCCATTTTTTAATGTGGTGCACCAAGAGCCATGTTTACTTGCACTGTTATTTTGCCAGTACCTTATGGCTCAGAGAAGATAAGGCTATTAATGGAATTTAAAATACATATTTTTTGATCTTATTCCACACTGGGAAGGAAAGAAAATGTTACTAAACTGTCCTCCCAACTTCCTCTCTTGAGAGGTCAGACAACTTGGCAATCTATCACTTCTGAAAAAATGAAGTATACACATATATATTTGAAGGAGCCATGACATGTAGAAAATATATACTATCATTTAAAGTTTTCTGAACTTCGCTCTGAAAATAAATAATATGACATGAAGAAAATGATTGTATTTTATAGTTATTACAGCAAAGTTCTACAAAACTTCTCGTAATTAAAATGCTTAGAAGAATTTGACTTTGAGTTTTAAGTCACTTCTTCCCAATGCACTGGATGGCAAATATAGTTCAACTGGGAAATGTGTATACACTTATACTCCTTCTATTTCTCTCTTTTGTATAATGTTTCAACAGAGTGTTCATTTACTGAAGTACTCATATGACATCTGGCTAAAAATGTAAAAGGACAAAATATGGAAAGAAGTGAGTTTTTTTCTTCATCTATAGTTTTCAACTGCAGCACCTGTTTGGATTGCTCATTTGTTGACAATGCATATGACTCATCCATTTTCTCCAGAGAACAAATGTGCAAAACTAGGATGTATGATCCAAAACATGGATCCTGCTATTTCTTTCCTTTAATCTTTCAGAATTTATGTGGAAAGAATGTATTGAACAGTGCTATCTGAACAAGGTGTGGTACATGGAATTTGGTGTGTGATAAACTCTGAAAAACATAAATTGTTGTTATCTGTCAGTCTCATTTATTCTGTCTCTTCTCCTCAACATATCTTCCAGAAAACAATCAATGAGCTGATACGTGCAGCCAGTTAGCATTTTTAAATGAGAAACGCTCACTCTATAACCTTCTGACATAGGTATGCCCTGGTAACTGGGTATGTCTCCTTGGGAACTTACTGTGAAAGACTCTCTTCTCTCTCATCTTCTTCACTGGGAAAAGGATTTTATGTCAGGGAAGTAACTTTTGACATTTGTCAAAGCTGGAAGAGCTTTGTAAAGCTACATACACATAGCAGAACTTTTTACTGTTAGTGGTTGAAACATGAGATGATCCCACTGCTGTGGAGTGTGTCCAGACCCTCACAACTCTAAAACAGGACCAAGCTTTGTGAAGATGGACCATCCTCCGTGGCTGGGTCTGTAGTGCAGACCACCAGTCGTTCATGTGGCATGTCATCAGCCTCACAGTGGCCCGAGTATGTGCTCACTCTAAAACTGAAGAGATTTGGGAGAATTTCTGCTCTTCCAAATCAGCATTCAGGCAGCGTAGAGCTTTCACCCAATCAAGAAACTTTGTTCACAGGCTCAGTCACTTTGAATAGCAAGCACTGACCCTGCACTCTAGAGATTAGGGTTAAAACTAAGAACAAAAATGTGCAATGGGGCTACCCCTAGGTAACTTATCTAGTTGAAATATCTCAGGATCACAGAATGGCTTAGGTTGGAAGGGACCTTAAAGATAATCTGGTTCTAATCCCCTGCTGTGGGCAGGGCTGCCCCCCACCAGCTCAGGCTGCCCAGGGTCCCATCCAACCTGGCCTTGAGTGCCTCCAGGAATGGGAAATCCACAACTTCTCCAGGCAACCTGTTTATATTATATGTTATAAATATAGAAATTATAAATATAGAAATACTATAAATAATACCCCAACCCAAAGGAGAGGGACAAACCACAGAAACCCCCAGAAACAGCAGTAAAAGTAATGAAGTCCTGAAGTGATTGCAGGAAGACACATAGTAGCACGTTAACAGAAAGCAAATGTGCAGCATATTACTGGGGAGAAATATCCACCAGACACAAAGCAGTAAAAATACTTTTAGCAGTGTTAGCAACAGAGGAGATTGCATCATTTCAGAGACACATGTGACTGTAGCTTTTAGAGAGTTCAGAGGAGCATGTCAGTCTAAAAGCTGGCAAGAGCCAATAGAGCATTACATGCACCATGGTGTCATGGCATATGCACTGGCCACAGGCTAGACCAGTCTGAGTTTTGGGGTCATAAACAAAGCAGGAGATTGTTTCACAGCCCCTATAAGAATTTATTCTTAGCATATTCATCTGTCCAAGTATTCATAAGTCAGATAGGAAGTAAATGAAATTCATCATTTGTCAGCTGGCTGATGCTCTTGTATCCTGGACTGCATACAGGTTGCACAATACTTCCACTCCCACGGAAAAAATATTTGTTACTAGACAAAATGCATTTTTCAATCATTGTTTCTTAATATCACTCGTTTATTGAGGTTTTCTTTGCTTTTTCTCTGCATACCTTATGACAGTCTAGTCATTACTGGATTGTTCAAAAGACTGCTTTCTTCTTGACTGACGTATCACTATGTACACTTTTGCAATTTCTTTTTCTAACTACCGTCCTTTCCTCCATTGAGGCCATTCTAGCCACCTCAAGGAGGCTTCCAATAGTTCTACAATTACACTGAAAGCTTTGTACCCTTGGAAGGAAGCACTTCTAAGAAGGAAGTCCTGTTTCTATTTTGTTTTGGAGAGTGCTAGATTACTGTGTCAATTCTCCCTGAAATGTAAGCAAAGAAGAATATTTCCTATTTCTATTACAAGTAACTGAAAGGTTCTCACAGAAGAGTAACTTAGAAGCTTAAGCATTTCCCTCCTGGACCCTCTGGAATGCCCTAGTTGCTGCTATAGGTTTGATTTGGAACATTTTTGTCTTCTCTTGGTCAAAAACAGTAAAATCCGTCTGTGATATTTCTGCTTTCTTACAAAACATGCTTTGCATCTTCCATGAATGCTTAGACGCCTTCTTAGCTCTTAAAAAGCCCAACCTTACCTCTTGCCAAATTTCAGTTTTGAAAACTAATTAGTCCAGCAGCCACAATAACAAATTATGACACCAGAAATGCTTCTCTTGCATTATTTCAGTGTGTATTGTGAAAAATATCATGATTTATTCAGAGAATGCGTGGCTCAGGTAGGATACCTCCTGGATATTTTTATATGTGCCTAAAGCTAAAAGGATTAATTTGCAACACATGCTGAAAGGGTATCATGTACTTACCTGAGCTGGTCAATTCACAGACGCTAAAGGACCTGAGGACTGACTTGGTCTCCAAATGAGCAAATTCAGATGAAATTCTTCCTTGAACTAAATGTCCACTTAAGCTCTAGGCTTAAGTTTAAGTTAAATTTTAATCCATTAAGAAAAGTTTATAATACTTAAGAAGACATAAAATGACCAATTTTCTTTCTGAATACTGCTGTAGCTGTTCGCATAACCAAACTGCAAGAATACATGAACAATTATAATCTAATCCTAAGTGTTGAATTTCATTACTGGAATGCTTTTAACTGAAATGAAAAAGAGATTGTGCCTCATCAGACACAGCCAGCAGATATGCAGCCACTAAATGCATAGTCTTCAGAATTTAGATCAGAATATCAGGAAGATTTTAGAGTATGTCAAAGATTGCTTGAAGCAAAGGATTCACGAGTGCCTGCAAGAGTATTCCTGTCAGGGAAGTACATATATTCCTGCAAAAGTGAAAAGCAATCGTGTTGATTTAGTACACAGACACAGGAACACACTCAGCTTCACAATCACGCCTAACTGAGCAACGCTTTATTCAGCTAGTTTGTGTTCTGATTTACACCACACAAAACATCTTTGAAGTCGGTGAGATTACACAATGTATAAATAAACAGAGGGACTAAGAATAGAGAGAGAAGGAAAATCCTTACAGGGAAAACGCAGAACAAGGTGTCTGCAAGGGAGAGAGCAAACAGCAACCAGTACCACCACAGCTGTGTAAATGCACTGGGCTGCAGAGGCTGCAGACAGAACTGTGTGCACATCCATACTAGAGCACTGAGGATTTTTCATTGTACTGAAATGTCCTTCTTAATGCTCTCTTACTGAGAATGGCATTTAAGGTTTAATTAGGACACAGAGAAATTATTTAGAAGCTATACATGTTGATTGCACGTAGAATGAATAGAAGAAATACTGCCTAGCAGGAAGTGATGCCTTAATAAAGTTACTATCGTGATGGCAACACATACCCTTCATGGTTATACATGTACACAGCTCCTGCCACAGCAGAGCACTGTGCTTTCCAGTGAGGACTGCTCCCACCAAGGATGAAGATGGAGGGAAGGGAGTGCCTCCAGCGCCCTGTGTGGGAGGACCACAGCCCCTGCTGCATGTTTCTTGTTATGCAAACTAAACATCACAGTGGTGGTATGCGGACTGGCTAAAGTGTGTTATACTCCTGGGGCAGTGTTGGGCTCCCATCATGTTCCCACTCACAAGGCTATTCAGCTCGGACAGCAAATGTGAGCCTGAGCTTCAGCACACTTGGCTGAGGTTACCACTGCAGACCAGGCCCCAGTATTTGCAGAGGTACCTTGCTTCTTTAAAAACATTGCTCCAACACATACCGTTCTCCTGAAGAGATGCTCAAGCCCTTGTGCCAAATAGAAAGTATGCGGCTACATGCCTGCCAGGACTAAGGACGTAGCTCTGTGGCCAGCAGCACCCAGATAAGGTGCTGAGGCACAGCCCCACTCCCCTTGGCCATGAACACTAGGTTGGGAACCACCACCAGTCTTATCCTCCCCTTGTTGCCCAGAGGAAGGCCTGACCCAGCCCTAGCTGAGGTGCTAAGGGAATATAGGGGAGGAAACAGTGGCCCCAGGACATCTGCTCCTCCCTCACACTGCACACCAACACAGAACCACCACAGGCCTATAGATGTTTATTCACCTCTGCATTTTTTGCCTGTGAGCTCAGGGACAGCTCATATTGTTGGCAGAATTTTCTATGGTGGTCAAGCATTTATTGCTAAGAGCAACTGTGTTTTATGATGGCATTTTTCAGGTGCTTTTACAGTTCACCATGTGGTTTTCTTAGACATGTTTGCTCAGTTCAGGCTGCTCTGCTGTCTTCCCATGGACCTTAATGTTTTTCTCCCATCCCCTCTGAAGACAAAAGACTATCTCCACTTAAGAAAGCTTTCTCACTTCTTTCTGCTGAGCTCAGTCTTTCTCTGAATCAACAGCTCTAATTTTAACGTTGTTATTTAACTGGATAAGCTGGCTTCTTTCACTTTACATTTACATTTCATAGCACATCTGCACTGTCTGAAAGTTCACTGCATGAATTTTTCAAACCACACCATAGGATCTTGGCAGTTGCACATGACTTCAGAGATTTTATACACATATATCTGAAGCTCTGAGGAAGCAATTAAACCATATGGACCTCTCCCATACAGTAGGAAGCACAACACAAGACTTCTCGCTTGATTTATTGTAACCTTATGCCATTTAACAAAACCAACTCTGCAACTGTTTGAAAGAAGTAAGCCAGCTGAGAGAGAGGGAGGGCTTGCTCAGAGAACTCTGGCTCAGCAGACCCCAAGCGGCTGCTTTCGGCTGTGGCCACACAATGTGTCATAGAACAGGCTGGAAGGACCAAGTGTGTGCTAGCAGAATTAAAACCCCGTCATTTGGTTTTGTGACAAAAAGGAAAACAAGTGAATTTGTGTTCAGCCACTGCTTAACTTTGAAGGGAACTCGCAGGAACTCGCTTACCTGTCTTTCTCTTTCCCATGCAAAGTCCACAGCAAATATAAAGTGAACATGGGGACATGACTAACTGGGCATAGTAGTGATGGGCTGACAGTCAGTCTAGATGATCTTAGTGGTCTTTTCCAACCTTAGTGATTCTATGATTCTATGAAACAAAAGCTGTGGAAAATAGTGCAAAGCAGTGTTACACCGTACAACTGTGTTGCATACTTGGATAAGTATGCTCTGTCCAGGGGAAGAAGTTTGTCTCACAGAGGTGAGAGACACTGCAGTAGCACTGCAATGCATAACTGAAGTGGTTACTATGGAGGATGTGTTCCAACCATAAACCAGCCTGGTAGACTCATGCCCTCACTAAATATCAGAATTATGAAGATATATGGGTCCAATACCCACAACATGGTGCAGCACCATTGGGCCTTTTGCTGCTGGAGCTCTTGTCTACTCGAAGGAAAGTATCACAGTGCTCTATGGTGTGCTACCTCTTTTATTAATGCAAGAGTGCTAACAATGCTCTTGGCACCATTCACAGAGATAAATGCAAGTAGTTCCTGCCCCAATGAGCTTACATCCTCCCAAAGGCAAACACAGCCAGCAGTGAGGACCACACAATCGCAGAACCAGAGGGATTGGAAAGGACCTCTGGAGATCATTGAGTCCAAGCCTCTGCTAAAGCAGGTTCCCTAGAGCAGGTCGCACAGGAAAATGTCCAGGTGGGTCTTGAATATCTCCAGAGAAGGAGACTTCCCAACATCTCTGAGCAGCCTGCTCCATTGCGCTGTAACCCTCACAGTAAAGTTCTTCCTCATGTTTGTATGGAATTTCCTGTGTTCAAGTTTTTGCCCATTGCACTCTGTGTTCTGGAGGCAAGTGTTCATCTCACAGAACTGACTTACTTCATTCCTCTTCCGGGCTATGAAGAATAAAAGTGCCTTATGGGAAGCTTTTAATATGAAAAGGGTGGTGAAACACAGGAAATGATGTTATGAATGATTTAGAAAAAGGTAGGGACAGCTCTGGGAGCAGATGACAGAAAGGCCATAAAATAATAGAGAAGTAGAAGATCTAGAAACTGAGAAACAGCCTAAGGCAAGAGATAGTTTAGATGGGAAAAAAAAGAATATTTATATAAAAAGAGAATAATAAGGATGTATCCAAATCCATACTTTTCTGGATAGAAAAACTCTCTATTTGCCACTGTACTCTGAATAGAGTGAAGCAAACTACCTAATTTTAAGGTATTTTAATGCTCATCATCCTTTTCCAGATCAATGTAACAGAAGCACTTACATATACTTCAACAGCTCTGTTCATTATGGGATGACACTTGAAAAGCCTTACATACAAACTGAGGTAAATAAGGAACTTTTCTTCTCTGAAGTTTGTTAAAGAAATGCTGAGAATGAGCTCTGTCAGCCTAGACAGAGGCTGTACATGATGACAGTCTGTCTATTCCCACATTCCTGATCTGTCCAGGTCAGACTCAAAGGATTCCATTAATAGTTTGGTACTTACCGAATAAGACAAAAGGAAAATAGGTCAATGGTACTTGCTCCCTTGTGACAAAAATGCAGAAAATAGAAACTAGCACTATCTGAGAAACTTGTAAAGCCTTGGATACATGTCATGAGAAACCATTCACATTCTCTAGAGTACAATTTAAGTGCTGCAGAATGGCCTGGATTATCCTCCTTGGATGACTGTTTGGGCTACCCAGTTACAGAGCAAGGTTATCATCCACAGCCTCTATGTTCTTTTAACTGCTCCTCTAAGTAGAAGTGGCAAAACTTGTCCAAAGGTATTTTTGTGCATTTGTTGCACCGGAAATCAAAACCCAACAGTCTAACTAAATGGACAGCATATTTGTCCTAAAACAATCCGGACAGTGCATTTCACTTCCATAATGAAGTGTGATTCCTATGCAAAAAATAAACAAAAATATCAATGATACATGAGAACGTACTGTGCTGTGCAGATCCTATTGACCATGATGAACAAAAAGAATGCAGATGACAGTCACAGAATTGCTTAGTTGCATGAACTTCCTTTCTAAAAAAGGTAAAATATACTTTCAGTGTTTCCTGGAAAGTCAGGAAGGAAAAAAAAAAAAAAAAAAAAAAAAGCTGTTTAGTTTTGATTTAAATGTATGATTTTTAAATTATTGTGAATAGCAACCAAAGTCTTTTTATTACAGTTTCAGCTATTGTCACATTAGTTTTCCACAATACATCTTCAACCAGACAGCTAACGTTTAAAAGTTTCTATTATTTCTTTACTGCAAATATGTATATTACAGTTAAATTGGAAGTTTTGTTTTATCTTCTGGACAGTGTTTCTAGATTCTTTAGTGTGCTTTGTCTTGCTTTGGTTCTCCACCTTTCATTCAAGTCTGTGATATGCACATGGCCAAATTCACTCTTAGAAATGCTGCCCTCAAAGTAAATTCCTAAAATATCAGTGAGATATCAAACCACTGTAAGATTTGTTTTCTTACTTGACTGTAACAAGCCCACAAATCAAGGAAATATATAGCTAATGCAAAAGGCATCAGGTTGTGTCATTTCAAATACTGGAGCTCAACCTGCATTAGAGATAGGGTTAATTCAAGTCATTTACTTTAGTCACAATTTTGTTTGAACTGCAACCTTGGTATTCATTTTGATTGATGATATTAATTCTTGAGCTTTGTCCAACGCTGCTGATTTGTTCTCTTGTCACAACAGCTGAACTTGCAAAGGTTTTCAAGACAAGTTTGTAGAAGTATCTGCACTAATGTAGGTCAACAGGCTTTGGAGAAGTGCATTATCTATACTCTAGTACTTACTTTGCTGGAGAAAATGCAATGAATATGGGAAAGCAGATGAAGTTGCACATGGAAGTAAAAAAACTGGATACTAACTTTTCAGTAAAGTACCATTCTTCTCTTATACTATTGATTTGAGAAGGTTTTAGAAGAATCCTGCTTTCAGAATTGTCTTTGCTGAAGCAAAAGACATTTCATATCTGGCTGAAGCAGAATGCTCCACAAAATAAAAGAGTAAAATAGAGAGAAAATAATCTTTTCATAATGTGCAGATACTTTTTTTTTATTTAGGAGATTTTAGATTTATTTAACTTCTAAACAGTCTTTAAAATATTCTGGACATTTACAAATGTAAATGTGATTCAATTGTTTTTCTATATGTATGAAAATGCTCTGCTTTTTCTTATGTATTTAGCTTTTTTTGTTTGTTTGTTTATTTGAAACTGCTTTTTAAGAAACCATCCACTGAGTCATGTCAAATGGCAGATTTTTGTAGAATACATATGTGGAGAAAGGATTTGTTGCTTCTTGCTCATGGGAAAGTTATCTAACCTTCATCCACCAGTTCACAAAGATCTCTGATGTTGATTAAACATGTACAAACAGAGTTAAAAAAGAAGAGGAAACATGCATATTTCACTTGAAAAAATGTCAGGACAAATGTACGAAAGAATAGTGATTAACAACAAACATGAGTATCTAGCTACAATATTTGATTGATAGTCACTGTAGCCTAGGTTAAGCAATTTTCACTAAATAAAACATTAGGTCATAAAGCATTAAGTTTCAGACTGACTCAAATCATGCTATATCAAGCAAACCTGTATCCTGCCTGCCTGCCTCTGGTATCTAACTCAAGATTATGAGCCTATTCACTGCTAACAGTTCCTGCAATTAAGCCTTAAACTCAACGTTTAGATGCCTATGGAACAATGTCAAGTATTTAAGGATGTATGCCGTTAAGACCTTATAAGGCAGTGTTTGGCAAGTATAAACATAAACAAAAGCATGCATTTGAAACTGTACCCTCAAACGTGAATGCAAAAGGGAACTGTACTTTTGCAACTGAGAGCAAAATTTAGGCTCACACTATTAAACGCCTTTTTAAGATTACACTCTTTTTTCCTTCCTTTTCCAGGCACTGATATGCTGCTCTCCAGTAATCTATTGAATAGCCTGAAAAAAAATTAAATTGCAAAACAGCATACCAGACTTGATTAAAGGGGTTGGAATAATTAAAGATATCTTCCTGTCAATGCATAATGCTTATTAGCACTACCAGTATTTTGCATTTAAATCTGCCACCCCTGCAAATACCTTCTTTCTGAGGCAGTGCCTCTTTCTGAGAGCTGTCAGAGATAGAAAGTTCAAGGCCTATGAAGCGATATGAAATCTTGAGGTATCTTTTGTTTTTGTGATAGCTCGTATCCATTCAGGCACAGAACCTGACAATACTTTCAGTGATGCATGACTGAGCTCACTCCCAACACTTTGCATGAAGCAAACAATGAGTAGCAAACAGGACACTTTTCAAATAATCAGGGAAAGTTAAAAAAAAGAAGAGAAAGACAAGCAAGGGCAGGTCAGTGCAAGGCATGTAAGCACGGTGAATATTTGCATGCATCATGCATGCATCAGTAGGGTTTCCCTTAGTGGTGGGTACATGTTTGGGTAATTGATTGTTAAGTGGCTTCCTTAAATGATTGTTAAGTGGCTTCCTGAGGATGTCTGGTAAGGTGGTTCCTTCATCCAAAGGCCATAGAACTTGCATGGGTTCAGAAATCTGCATCAGGCTGTGTACTGAGGCTTAGGTCAGCTTGTCTTCTCCCCACCACTCCTAGGCACATCTCATCAAGGCCAGATCTTCTATGTTGCTACTTAGCTTGATATGAGTAGAGCAGAGAAAGAACAGAGTAATACTACCCAAAGGAGAAGTTATAGTATATAAACTTTCAAGTGCTAACATATTTTAAAGTTAGGATGAAGGCAAAAATTGTACGGCAGAGCAAAGACCACTCAATCTGTTGCACAGAAAGGACAAGGTGCGTTGTGTGAAAGTAGCAGAAAATATGAGATGTCCAGAATGGTATTTGTGGTGGTAAAAATGGAAGAACTGGTGGTCATGTTGTCCTATGGGATTAATGCATGGTGGAGTACTGATGTGCGGATAAACTAAAACAAAAGCAAGCAGCACAAGAGGAATGAACTGGTCTTCAGACAGAATGGAACAAGGCTTCTATTACTGAGAGTTAGAAAGGTCTCAGAGAAATAGTTAAACTAGAAACAGGGGAAAGACTGGCATGGCGGAGCACCCAGTCTGGATAAAAGGAATTTGACAGTGAAACATAGCTGATGCTCAGTACATTCTTGAAAAGCAAGGAAGGAAATAAATACCATCAATATAATAAATAGGGAAGGTAAATAACACTACAATGCCATCTGAGTGGCACCTGGACAGAGAGTGAGCAAAATCTTTAAGTGCTTTCCTCCTGGTATTTAAAGAGACTTATAGAAAAAGATGGAGAATGACTTTTTACTTGAGCAGATAGTGATAGGACAAGGGGGAAAGGTTCTATACCAAAGTAAGGGAGATTTAGATTAGATGTTAGGGCAAAATTCATTCTTCAGAGGGTGGTGAGGTATTGGAACAGGTTGTTCGGAGCAGCTGTGAATCCCCATCCCTGGAAGTGTTCAAGGCCACACTGGATAGGGCCCTGGGCAGCCTCATCTAGACCAAGAGGAACCCTAACTACCACAGGGGGTTGGAATTGGATGGTCTTTAAGGTTCCTTCCAACCCAAGTGTTTTGTAATTCTATGATTCTGTAGCAATGCTAGAAATCTAAAAATTAGGAATAAGAAATTATGACAATTCTGTTGCAAAAGGCGTCTCAGGCTGGTGGAAGGTGGATAATCAGTGGCATACTGAGTTGCTAGGCTGTCAGCTTTACTGGAATGACTGGAGACAAGGTACATGCAGAGCAGTGGCACAGAATGTGAAGGCTAATATGAAGTGTAACAGAAAAAATAACAACAGAGGACAAAGGAGAGAATTCCTGTAGGGGAAAATAACAGAAAACCAGCACTGTGTTTACATTTGGGACTCCCTGTTAAAGACAATGATCATGAAGTATTCTAAGAAATTAGAGGAGTTGAAAAACTAGGTCAGTAATGCTGGCTATTTCACTTACCCACATACAGTCAGACACAACACCTCATTCAGATGAGACAAAGAGATAAAATATTTGGACACAGTGACACTTGAGTCCTGGAAGCCACAAGAAACAATGCCTCTCTGGATTTAGTCTTGAGTGCACAGGACCTGGTTCAAGAGGTACTAGTGGGAGAATGCTTTCTAATAGCTTCTCAACACAACTTTAACTTAATAATGTAGTCAAATGGAGTAAGCCAAGCAAATGCATCACACAGATATTCAATTTCAAGAAGGGGAAATACATAAAAATCAGACAAATAGTAAAAACCTCATAAAAGCAATCCAAAAGGCAGGAAGCCTAGAGAACCTGGAGGCTTTTCAGAAACATTGTATTAAAAATCCCGGTAAACTGTTTCGCATATAAAAAAGAAAATAAAACAGTTCAATAAAACCCCTACATAGCTCATAAAAAATGCTACAGAAGCTATTGCAGGGAAAAAGGTTAACATTTTAAAAATTGCTTAGATGAACAAGAAAGCTCATAAAAAGCAGATCAAGAGTAACTGGCAATTAGGATGTCTGAAAAAGAATGCCAACAGTTTGCAGAAGATCCTCAAGCTGATAGTAAAAAGCAAAACAAGAAGCCATCAATGGGAATAACAATACCACACAATGTCAAAGGCTTAAAAGAACTTGGGGACAGCAAGACCACAGCAGAAGAACTCAGGGAAATCTTTGTGAAGGTCTTTACTGCTGAAGGTGTTTGAGATAGCTCCAAATCCAAGCTGTTCTTTGAGCCAGATTAATTTCAGGTAAATATACAGGAAGCAGAAGATAAAATAGACCAGGCAGACCTTAGTAAGTGAGCAGGGGTGCTGACATTCACATGAGACTTCCGAAGAAACTCAGTGTGAAACTGCAGAGTTGATGACTAAGGTGTGGAAACATCACTGCAAACAGTCATGGTTGATGCCAGCTCAACTGCCATGTGAAAAACAGACTCAAAAGGAGAGCATGGGAACTGTGGGCCAGGTCGTCTGACTTCCTTGCTTGGCCAGGCAGACCTATGCCATAAAGAGTACATATCTGAGCACAAGGATATGCATGGTAAAGCAGGATCCAGTAACCATAATGAATTTGGATTTTCAGTATGGCTTTGAAAAAATTCTTCACCAACACATTCTAAAATAAATACCTCTGGGTTTGGGAGAGAGGTGCTTTTATGGACCATAGGCTAAAAGATAAGAAGAAAGGAATAGCGCTTGGCAGTCACATTTCAAAATGGAGATGCAACAGGGTCTGAGCTGTGAAACATACAAGTCTGTAGATGATACTAGCTGATATCAAGTTGTTAAATGCCATGCTGGTGATGGGGAGATCCAGAAGGATCTCACCAAACTGGGGGGGCAGTCAAATTTCAGTACTGGCAAGTGTCAGGAGTGTATGGAGAAGAAAACAGAGCGTCAATTTGCTGCTGAAGAAGACTTCGGTGCACTCATACCCATAATCCTGCAAATTCTCACAAACCAGAAAGAAAACAGTAATGAGAAAAGAGGAGCTGGAGTGCTGCCTTCTAAGGAGACGCTAAGAAGGCAGGGAATGTTGCTTTTTGGACAAGACAAAGTGCAGAGGGGAAATTATTGAGGTTTACATAATTCTGGAAGCAGGAAGCAAAGTAAATGTAGAACTGCTCCTTTCCCAAACTTACAGTAATAGAAATAGGGTGTACTTGATGAAACTAGAGGGAAATAGAAGGTGTTGGGCAGTAATTTCATTTTATTTGATTAGTGAACTCCTTGGTACCACAAGAGGTTGTAAAGACATAGAGCAGCTTCAGAAAAGGATTAGATAAATTCAGGGAGAAACGTGAATGCTGAAGAAATATAGAAATATGTCATACCTCTAACAACGTGATTTTGGTTACAAGGGAACGGACTGCAGAAAGTTTTCAGATCTCTGCATTCCTCCTAAATAGAACATTCTACCATCACTGTTATAGACAGAGTAATGTGTTAGATTTACCAGGGGTAGATGATGGGAAGAAATTTCTCATGTTCTTATTAAAAAAGGGTAAAATATCAAATATATCAACTTACACTAACCATGAGTTACCAAGGAGCTACTGCCATTATATCACCTGAGAACCTGGTTTATTGTGAAGTTCAAAAATTACATTAACAGTTAATAAAATTATTTTACTGGTTTTAGCAGTTTCCCTAAGGATATAAGAATGGAAGTGACTTTAGAATATTTAAGTGTTGCATTTTGTTGACTTCATTTAACTACAGAAGAAAACATCTGCTTGATGTAGTCCATGTGTTAAAACTTAAGCTTGTATGGAAAATGCTTGTAAGTTAAGATCAGACACTGGATTTCACAACTGTATAGTACTCAAAAGCAGACAGGAATAATTATACGTGAACAAATAATAACGTAACCTTGGCCATTGCATTAGTGAAAGCAATGCAACAAATATTTGTAAAGGAGCTTTAATGAATTAAATTTCATTTACTAAATTAGTCCTGATTAAAAAGAAATGTTTTGGCATTCCCATAAAATGGCCTTTATGGGAACACCAAGCTGTCCTTTCATTTCAGTTACCATTACTCCAGTCCCCTGCAAAAACAACAGCACAAGCAATGCTTGAAACTTGCTTCAGATAGAAAATGCAAAGCTAGATTTCAATAGAGTGCATTTTCTCTACAGAATGATCAAAAAGTTTGCTATTCGTTTCCACTTTCTACAAAGCCCTCTGGGTTGATTATGAAGTGAGGTTGATTATGAACTTCAGCAAGTCAAACAGTTGGCCATTGTACTGAAAGGAGTTACCATTTCCTACGTAAGTGCATTCATGTTTTAACAGACTTGAAAGGTGTGTATATATGCACCAATAGATGCAATCTCTGCCCATTATACGGTCCACAAAGAACTTTAACTCTCAAAATTTTAAGAGCTGCAATAAAAATTTTGAGGAAACGGAAAGAAACTAGAAGTTTATCCATTTTTTCTCCCTGCCTTCAGCTGAGGGCTTCTGCTTCATTTAAAGCAGAATTTCAATACAGTGTCAGTGCTTCCCTCTTCTCCTTCCTGTCTTATCCAGGCACTTTGGTATTCCTCACAATCTTTTCTTCACACATTAGTTAATGAGAAGATGAGGCTGCTGTCCTTCCTCTTCCTTGTCACTCTGCGCCCTCCACCTAAGGCTTGAATACACACAATTGCTTGTTGCATGGGTCAGCACACTCCTGCAGGAAGTTGGATTCTCATTGTATCTCTGCTGAGAGATTTGCCAGCTGCAAGAATGGCTGGATGACTGTGCAACTGGCCTTAAGGTATGATCAGACCTTTAAAGACTGGATATTTGTATCCAGTTAACAGTAAATACACACCTAGGTTTGAATTAGGTTCCTGCTGTGAACAGGAACAAAGATTCAGGTGTCATTAGACAGTAGAAAAAAAACAACTTATGGAAGAAGTTCCCTTTCTTCTTTTTGCTCTGGAGGCATCAACTGAAAAGCAATGCAGAAGGTGGTAACTCCAAGGGAATCATATGTGGCCTGGGAAAGACATGCCTTTAGAGAAACTTTTCTGAGCTGTGAATTGCAGAAGTCATCATCATTTGTGATATCCCGTGATTCTCTGAAGGTCTGAATCAGATCTGTCTTCCTCATGGAAATGAGGCAGAAAGTGCCATACCCAAGCTCCCAGTTCAAACAAGAGGTGGAAGCTTGCACATTAGCTGCTCCATTTGCCTTGCTGCAGAGGTTCCTCACCACTATGGCAAGTGGGTCAAGCTTCTGACACTTCATTTTCACATCCCCAATGGATTTCACTCTGCTCCATCTGTGCCCAGAGAAAGCTTCATGGCCAAGCTCAGCCATGAACAGGACAAAAGGCTGGAAATAGTAAAAAATCACAACCTAGGAATACCATAATTCTTTTTTTGGCAGGCCTGTTGGGTGCATTGACTTGTGCTAGGTGGCCTTTTGTCCCTAGAAACTGCCTGCCTGACACATGATTCAACTTCTCTGTGCCTTCATGTATAGAGTTATTAGTTTCAAACCAAAAGCCATGCAGATAGAACCACAGGGCTTCCAGCCATCATGCATCTGGAGACCTGGCACACATCACCAGAGTCTGGCTGAATCCTCACACATCTGGACAGACAATGCCTCTGTACCTCTAGCACAGAGCCCCCACAAGATACCACTGAGCATACTTCAGTAACAAAGCACTTATTTAAAAACAATTAAGACAATAAGAAAAAGCATCTTTATCTAAATGCTATACTTTAAGATTGTAACTGAAAAAAAGAAAATGAAGCAGAACCATATATGAATAAAAAGATAGAGGTTTGCTCAGATCTTTTCTACTGTCATGTTTTGCAGTAGTATTTACCACTCCAGTGAATTTACTTCACTCAACAGTTTCTGATATGCATTCAGCAGCAGGAAACTGAAGAAAGTGCTTTTGTTTGCCTGGTTTTGAGAGATGTGCTATGAGAAGAATGTGCACTTACACTGTATGGCAGGGCAATGGTATTGCCATTGGCTGTTGGCTCTTGCAGCACTGCTTCTACCTGAATTCCAGACACCCTGCAAGTGACAGCTGTGTTGTACCTGACATAGAGTCACCAAACAAGCAGGCTCCAGCAGGCTGCTTCAGGCACTCTTACAAGTACAAACATGCAATATGTCTATTGTAATGAGTCACCTCAAAAAGAAAATGTGTGTCGTGCCAGATTATACAGAGGTTCTGTGAAAATAAATATTCCCATTGAGAACTGAGCATGAGACCAGAAGCTATGCCAAATTTGACTAGTCTCTAAAGGCCGCTCTTATTTCTTAAACCAGATGTTTCACCAAGGTTGTGACATCTGAGGAGACAAGCAGACACAAAATACACGCACAGTATGCTGACTCAGAATGAGGTATATAGTTGCAGAGAATTTAAATACAATTTTTGAAGTCTTTAAATCACTTTCCCCAGTAATCCTTCACAATTTCCACCACTAACCACAAGATGTAATCAATGAAAAATGCAATCAATGTTTTATAACATCCTCTTTTTCCCTTTTTCAGTGCCTATTTAATCTGCGTGTTTAGTTAATGGGATTACTTACTTCCCTGACATAAGTGAAAGAGTGAGAGTGGAGAGTGAGTATACAAAGTATGCCTTTGTCTCCTAAGCTAGATATGAAGCAACTAAACTTCTGTGGCACCTGGGTGATTCTCTGCTTTGATAACTTCACATTTCCAGCTTTTCTAACCTATGCAATTGCTTTTGTTTAGCTACCTCTCTTTTCCTGCAGATGTAGCAACTTGAAATTAAGGGTTATTTACAGTCAAAAGGAAGGAGAAAAATATGTTAGTCACAAAGTTGGTAGTTTTTCAACACACGACAATTTTCATGAACATTAGTGGAGAACTAGTAGGTCTGTGCTTTACCTTAGAACAACAACAACAAAAAATCCCACTGAAGAGAAGCATAGAATATCATACTTAAAGCCATTTCACACAGGAACAGTAGGCTTTCAGTGCCTTTGCAGGGGAGTGGCAGGAGGCATCTGCTAAGCTTCATGTGCTGAATGATCAGGGAAGGGCAATAACAGCTGGAGAGAGCTCCTGCAGAATCTGTGCCTCAGGGGCAGGATTTGTTTGACCTCAGTGTCGTCAGTTTGTCATTAGGTTATTGCAATGGGAAGCAGATCAAGAACAGATTGTGGTCAGGAAAAGGGAGTATAACAATTGCAATGCTCATGACATGGTAACCCAGGGATCATCTGACTTCCACAGAGACATCAGGATTCTGCAGTAAACAAAAGTGTTCCATGCCTTCCACCTACACAGTGACTTTGCTACCAATCTCTTCTTCCACTCAGACGTGGAGTCAAGCTTGAGGAATGTGATGGGAATGGGAACTGACAGCCTGCTGAATGGAAGAAAGTAAGAGTGATAGCAGAAAGCACATGATCGGCCACATCTCTTGCCTGGCCTATTCTTAGGTGATGGGTGGATGAAAAAGGCTGAGTCACTGTCTCAGCTGCAAAAGACCATGCTGTACAAAAGGAGCCTGCCAGCCAGGGCTTTGAGCCACAAAGAACTGCCCAACTGCTCAGAGCTTTATGGGCAGGTGGCTTGTTGCCTCCACCACATCTCCCATTTTCTGCCTCTCATCTTTATTCCTTAAAAGAAAAGAGTACCAGAAACAACCCAATGCCACAATGCCAAGAAGTCCCAGGCAGTTTCCTTCCAGTAGGAATTTCATGTCCCGCAGACCTGCTTCCCATCTGATTTAATGGAAACCACCTCTACGAGGTATCTTTTCATCAGATACAATTTTGTTAGTAAGAACTTCAAGAAAGTTATTGGGTGATTTTGTTAACAATCATTTAGCATTGTGAGGTCCCTTGACCCTTAGCTTTAAAAGAAGAATCTGCTATACTTCATAACAAAGTTTTTTTTTTTTTTTTTCAAATCTATAAGCTCTCAAGGAAGTAAGACGCAACAACAGTACCTTTTTCCTACCTCCCCTTCCCCCCTCAAAAAAAAAAAAAAGAAAAAAAGAATATTCCCAGCACTCTGATGCAAGTCTACCTATAGCAAATGGCACTGAGCTGATGGCATGAAGATCTTTCTGCAGGAAAAAATATTACTTACACGGGCTCCTTTTTCAGGGAAACACTGACATCCTCCACTGCAGTCTCTTCCTCCACATGGTCCTGTGTAACTCTTTCCACCCTGCAAGCCAGAACACACAAGAGACAAAAATTAATTGGCATCAACTACGATATCTGGCACAATATAATAAATGTTAATTAGTAGATTCATTGCAAAGACCAGGATTAGATGACTATGATCCATGGATCTATGACTTCCTGGTGAGACCTCTTAAAGCTGCACTCGGTGCAGCAATCAGAGGATTTCCAGTTCTTGGAGATCAGTATCAAGAGATATAATGTCATTCTATTCATTTCCTTCCACATTTTCAAAATGCTGCAGCTCCATGCTGAGCGATATCTCACCTATCTCTTTGACACATGCAACACATATCATGTCACAGAAGAACAGCTGCTTGAATTCTTCAGGGACATGGACTAAGTCCTAGGTCACAATGCAGCACATCCTTCTATGCAAGCTCTAAATCACTGCTATATTTTACAGTATTTATGGGTGGACATAAAAGAAGACATAGATATCATGCTCAAAATCATAAGCCAAGCTTCTGCCCTCTCCTCTTGAATGGCTCTCTATTCTAAAGACACCCAAAACTTGCTAGTAGCCAACCACAGTGACTTAGAATTCAGACCTAACCCAAGAGTTAGTTGCAGGTTTATCTGTTCTGCTTGCATAGAGCCATCTTGGCCTGGGCTGAAAATGTGCTGATCACAAGACTACTGGGAAGACTCCATGGGGTAGCCCAGCTCAGATTCCACCTAGCACACCAAGGGCAGCTACCACAGTTACTCTTGTTCGGAAATGTAAACAGCAGAGCTGCTGTGCATGCTGTGGTGTAACTTTTAAAACTGTAACTTAATGATTAGGAATACGATGAAGACCTGTGGCCCACCGCAGGTCTTAAACCCCTGAAAGTGCTCTGGCAGCTTCTTAAGCAAGCTGAGAAAGGGAAAAAATGATTCCCCATCACTAATGATGAGTTAGAAGAAATAGGCAGAAGGCCCAAAGTCTGATGGTACAGGAAAGATGTTCTGTGCCCAAGTCCCTCATTCAGAGCTGCTGCTAATTTTCATGTGCACTGCTGCTGGTAGAAAGAAGCCTCCAAAACAAGGCAGGTACTCTGAGCTGCCATGCTGTGGCTTACAAAGGCAGTAATGCTGTCACTCCTGCTTCTAGCCCTGGGTCAAGGACCTGAAGCAGAGAGGGACCAGCACTGCCATGCTTAGCATTCTTCATGCAGCTGTAATCAACCCATGCTCAGCACATGGGGCTGATTTCTCAGGTATTCACTTCTCCCTTTACACTATCAAGATCCTGAAAATACAGCTCCAGGCTTTGGATTCCACTCTGAGAGCCAAATAAGTAACAGGTATAAAGCAGGTATCTGGCAGACATTGCTTAAGTCCTCCTTTGATGATATTTATGCAACAGGCTCTTAAGCTTATGGCAACAGCAATGCAGAGTTTCCCAGACAAGTCATGCTTGTCATGAGAGGATTACTGTCTGTACTCTAATTCATTTTACATATTAAAATACTTTTGTTTCAGTTTTGTATTTACTTTTAATGAAACAAGTAGGCATTCCATGCTGCAAAAACAAGCCCACAGAACTGAAACCATGCCCCAAGCTATTTAGAGGTTAGGTGTAGGATTCAGGAAATTAATTCACAGAGGTAACAGTGGCCTACGTCATATTCTGAACTTTGCTTTCTGTTTAGACTATTATTTAGAGGAAATAATAAGTCCAGACCATTTTATAAACTCTAATAAATTGTCCAGGTTGGTCCATTTTAACTAAATGACTGGATGGTCACAAGCTTATTATGTCTTTATTTCTTCCTTTTTGCAGATGAAATGTACATCTCTCCCTCAGAACCCTTAATGTCAGAGTTTCTCCTCCCTGTCTGTTCAGAAGTGAACAGTTCTATTTGTTTCTATGCATGTCACGTGGATGTAATGCCTGTGTGAACCTACACCACTGCAGGCACATGTCTGCATGGAAACCAGTGTAATAAGCAGTGCAGCCACTCATCAGAATTAATCCCAAATTTTTAGAGAAATGTTCTGGAGATGTAAATAACAACATACTGCAGCCTAACAAACTGCAGCAACAAACTGTCAAATGCAGTAATTAAATCATGAGAGACTTCAATTATGCCTGCTGAGAAAACAGCAAGGAGAACAGTAAGATTTTTTTTTGTTTGTTTAATTAGCAGGGTGACTCTAAATTTGGTAAACTGTTGCTAAGGAGAAAACTATGGCAAGAGAGTTGTCCACTTGTAAAAAAAACCTGGAGGCTGCTAGTATTATTTTGACTGGAAGAAGTTCAAGGCCTATTGTTTGTGTACTATCCATCATCCAACCTTTAAATTTGCGTGTTTTAAAAATACCAGCAGCTAATGTGGGGACACAATTGTTTTCTTCCACAATCTTAGGAAGTTTTTTTTCTCTTCTCATTTTCTGTCCTTTAATGCACATATATTCTTAAGATGATGAAACATCAGGAAGACTTCTTCAAAGATAGGGAACATAAATGGAAACAGGGAGCTGTTGGAGAAAGACAGAGAGCTGTTGGAGAGGGTCCAGAAGAGGGCCACGAAGATGATCAGGAGACTGGAGCACCTTCCCTTACGAAGACAGGCTGAGGGAGCTGGGCTTGTTCAGCCTGGAGAAAAGAAGGCTGCGGGGTGACCTCATTGCAGCCTTTCAGTACCTAAAGGGAGCCTACAGACAGGAGGAAAGTCAACTCTTTGAAAGGGTAGATAACTGCAGGACAAGGGGAAATGGTTTTAAGTTGAGGGAGGGAAGATTTAGGTTGGATGTCAGGGGGAAGTTCTTTACAGAGAGAGTGGTGAGGTGCTGGAACAGGCTGCCCAGAGAGGTTGTGGATGCCCTGTCCCTGGAGGTGTTCAAGGCCAGATTGGATGGGGCTGTGGGCAGCCTGGTCTCGTATTAAATGTGGAGGTTGGTGGCCCTGCGTGTGGCAGGGGAGCTGGAGATTCATGATCCTTAAGGTCCCTTCCAACCCTGGCCATTCTGTGATTCTGTGATTCTGTGAAAACATTTGAAGATCAGTGTTAACGTCGCTACTTTGAATTATACCTCGTCTCTCCATATTGCTCAATTTCCACTTCTTCACTTTTTGATGGTTAGTGGGAGGTCTCTGGGAGCTTTCAATAACACGTAACATTTTCTGCTTTATTATGTATGAATGTATACAATTTCTCAAAAGCAGATCACGGCACATTCACTTAGTCTGACATTACTGGGAAGTTATAGTATCAACTTTTATAGTTTCAGACTTTAAAGTTGAAAAATAGATCTTTTAAAGATCCTTGTAAAGCCTTGACAAAACGAACTCTACACATGAGTGCATAACTGAGACAAAGGGAAATAAAATGCAAGTATATCAGCAAAGTTTACAATTTAGAGGTGGGATATGTAGCTGTAAAGTACCATAAAAGTGTTTATTTCCTGAGGAAAAATGCATTTATAGGAATTTTACACCAACAGTGATATGCAGACATGCTTGTTTTGATCTGAGGAAGGTGCCACAACAATGTGTTTGGGCAATGGGGAGAACTGGCAGCCTTTGGATACAAGGCTGCATGTCTCATCTACACAATTGAAATCTGCATTGGTAAAATTGCCCAGATTACAGAAACAGCAACTTGGAATTCTATCCTAACAAAATTGGGATTGATGAGGAAAAATTAACTAACAATGGTTTGTTTGTAAGAGATATTTATAGTAGTGTAACTGTGTATGAATATTATTATTAACAATAAGCAATAGAATTGTAGCTCTGTGTTTCTTGCAGTGATATAACTGTGAATTAATACAACTGATAACAGTAGTGTGTTAATTAGCCAAGAAAGTATTATTAGGTGTATTCTTTAATTAGCAAACATCATGGCATCTCCACCAGTTACATCTGAAGTCTGCTGTCTACATGGAGTCCCAGCCCTCTGCAGCATCTCACTTCACCCTGGTAGCACCTAAGCTCACTGACCATCTCCTACAGCAGTGCTGTGCTAGTTTTAGCTCTGGTCACACACACATGTACATGCGACTTGGCCATCTGGGTTCCAGCCCAATTGCTCTGGAGTCTGAAGATCAGGTAGAGGAACTTCCCAGTTCCTCTACTACAGATGCAGGGCTGGAAACAGATCCTGGAGACAGGTTAAGAGGCAGAGAGACACTTATGTCTACAGTGTTCGCAGCTGGCCCTCTCTAGAGCAGTCGATGAGTATCTGCAATTCACTCTCTGCCCTTTTCTATAAGAAATATCCACAGGGGCCCATCAACAGTGTGCCTATCTCACAGAACTCAACCTACTACAAAATGTGGTTGCAGCTCGTTATGCTTTTAAAATGCAGCTGGAGAAGACTACGCTGAAGAAGAGTGAGTAGGGCAGCTTTACTCTGTCCCATTCATTGCCCATAACAGTACAGCAGTCACAGGAGGCTCCAAGGAAATGTGAGCTCTCTTGAGAGCTTCTTCTTGAGAAAATCAAACACGTGCCTACCCTGGGAAATCTCTAACTTGCAGAACATGAAGTAGACTGGAATGGAGAAGCTGAAATGATGGAAAAGGGGGAATGAAGAAAGAAATGAACAGAAAGGGAGAATTTTCCAACCATACTTTTAACATCATTGGGTCACTCTGTGCTGGAATGAATATATGATTAATGATTTAAGGAATTGGAACACCATTTATACTTAAGAACAAGCAGGGGAAAACATATGTCATCTATATTTGTAGAGCTTATATATTAGCCTGGTGGAACCACTGTCTTTTTTTATACATATGAAACAGCATACATAAAACACATATGCTCCAACACTTTTTTTTTTGTCCTCTTGCTTTCACATAACTTTCTTTTGTCCCAAAACATTATTACTTATGTTAATATATCTTCAGCCAATAAAAGACAACTTCTCCTCAAAGAATTCATACAGTTTTGCTTTTGACAGTTTCTTTCAGCCAAAATCTTAAGAAACCTAGAAAAATACACCTAACTCTCTTTAAACTTTTCCACACACTAATGATGTGTTATCTCTGTGTGTCCATTGAAGTACCTTCACTTCAATAGTTGGTATTCTGACAAAGAACAAAGGCAATCTGAGGACAGACCTCAAAGTAAAGTTCTATGAGTACAGAAAGACCAGGAAATATAAGCCATTTTCTTACATGCTGCTAAAAAACACCCCACGGAAATTATAATAAAAATATTGCAACCTAGAATCAAAGGATTCTACACACCCATATTTTCTTCAATAAAGTTTTACAGGTTGCAATTGTGAATTATCTTCTGGCTTGACACAGCCCAGTTTCGTGCTTTTCCGTCAATCACAGCAACCCTTCTGAACCAGGCTATGGTATAACAAGGAGATTTTGGAAGGTCTGGGAACTTGCAGGAAGTGCTGATGCATCGCGTGCTCCTGCCATGTCACAACAAGCAGCAGACTCAGATGCTCCATGTGAGCCAAAAAGTAGATTTTAGCCAAAAAGTCCAGTCAAGATTGCAAACCTGCTTCTGAGGCAGAACACTGCCGCTGCCAGGGAAACTGGCCTATACTTCCCCTTTGGACCTCTATTTCCAGATCTGACCTTCAGTTGTCAACACTCACATTAATTCCAAATGTGGTCCATTAAAGCCCTGATTTAGAAGCATTAATCCTCTGCTGCCTTTGAAAGAAAGGAGAAAAAAATAAGAATATGGTTGGATAACCCTGTTGCTGAGGAAGCAGACAGATAAGAAATCAGTTTCAAATGTAACTGCACAGTTGCATTTGCTCCAAACAAGCCTTTTACTCCTTAAAAAGATGAAGACATTTGTTTCCTGGATATCAAATTTATTTCTCTAGAAACATCCATAAACAATCTTTCAAAACAAGTATGGAGAGCTATTAGTGGGGCAGTCTGAATTAGTCAGCATCAAACTTGGTCTGGAAAATGCTCTGTCGTAGGAGAAACACATCCAAAAGAAGAATCAGCCATCTGAAACTGCCTGTTTGCAGTGAAATAGCTGCAAGTGCATTGGACAGTATGACCACTGTCATACTGAAGACTTTAACTGTCAAAGGAATGGCAGAAAGACATCAGCGCATTTAGAGAGGAAGGAAAAGATGTGGGTGTGGATCCTCTCCCTAACTGTTCTGAGAATTATTTAGCTAAGAAATAATTCTTTCTTTCATATTTGAATGGGAGCCATAATCTTTTCTAGACTGGATGCATGGATACTGGAATAGTTTGTGACCTCAATATCTTATGAAAGTTTACACCTCCCATCAGAAGTAGAGGGAGTCATATATTTACATGTCCTTCCAAGAAAAAAACCTGGAGGAAGAAACTGGTCCCAGAATGAACACAAGAACGCTTACCACCAGCAATACTAAAAAAGCTGGTCAGTCTACTGGTTAAGGCAGTCTTTCCAGTGTAACAGGAACAGCAATGCCTGTGGTAAGCACTTACAGATTACTGATTTGTGTGGAGTTTCCAGATCTGCCTCTCTTAAGATGGCGTTTATAGAGAAAACTGTAAAGCAGGTTGTCTAGCACATAAGCAGCTCACTTCTGAGTCCTGATGGGAACATCAGCAGAGAAGAATCCCAAAATAGCACAGTTCCTGGGATACAGACTGGGATGCCTGTGCTTTATGTCTGGGACTGAGAGGCTGGAGGATGAGAATACAAAGTCTCTGATGCTGCCAAGTCCCCAGTGGACAGAAACTCATCCTTTCAAGTGAGTCTCAGCAAGGACGTCAGAGCCAGCAACGGGAAACATGAATCCTGCACCTCTTAGATGTGAAGCTATAAAAGACTTTCCTCTTATGGGCTGGCTTGTGGCTCTTGATTATATGAACTTTTTGGCATGCAGCCTTGATGTGAAGGCTGTATAGTTTCATTTCAAAGTGAAATTTCACAGCTCCACATGCTCACTTTATTTGAGGTACTATTTACCATCCCCTCTTCAAATCAAAATGTTCTCTCATCCCAGTCTTGAGAAACTGACTTCTAAAAACTGTGGAAGCCAGACATGCTGCAGTGTGAACTTACCCTTCACATTTTCATGAAAGCATTTCTAATTTTGTAGCTTTCATCCAAGCTCACAATTACTGAGCAAGCCAGATGGAATCCAGAAGGAGCTGCTGTGATATGGCAGGCATTAAAAAAAAAAAAAGAAAAGGAAGGTCTTTAAGAGGCTGTGTCACAGTGTAAATCTACAGATCTGCCTAAATATAAGGCACAGATATCTGCATAACTGTCCAGGGATCTTGCTTGCTCACTTGACCAGAAATGTGGCTGCTTGCAAACAGTATCCTTCCAAGCAAGAAGTCCATGCAGTGACATTGGTTTCTGTCAAGAACTCAGTGAAAGGAGGTCTGGTATTTACAAGTAAAGAAGTTGGGATCAGCTGCATTTTGATGGTTTTTTTCCTCAGAGGGATGTTATCCTAAGAAAGAGACTAGAGTTTAAGATGGGAAAACCCAGCTAAAATGTTTTAAAATGTCTAAGAAGAAAAGTAGTCATATTTACATAAAAATTCATTACTTCTGCTTAGCTTTGTAGAATTTACAAAGCTATCAGAAAGAGAATCCTAAAGAGCAGCATTAGGTCACTGCTTGAAAGTGCTGCAGCTTCTAGGAGCTGATGAAGGATCATATAAAGGCTTACAGAAAAACAAACAAACAAAAACACAGGGATGCGTCTAGTAAGTCTGAAGCTGGAATTTCTTTTTCAGAAGAGGAATGTATAATTAAATCTGAAAGGTAGAAGGTGCATAAGCAGCTGAAGGAGAATATGGATTGATAAGTTAAAATTTGGTTTGTAATCTTTTAAACTTGTTTCCATCTTTATAAAAGTATGCTTTTAGAGATGCATATTATTTTAGCTTCTTATCTTTTCTAAAGACACAACAGATCCACCTCTACCATCCAACATGCCATTCCTCATCTGATACAATGGTGGACTTCAGAGAAAGTGTGCAGGGACATCTTAATGTAAGCCTGCTTTCCAACACAACATTTCTAGGAATAAAGATTGTCTCCACAGAAGCTATGTAGGTGGTCTCAGAAGTTGATATTGCAGGAGTCGGAAGAAGTATTTTCTAGTTATCAGCAATGACAAAGAAAGCTCTGTGATGTGGTGAAATAGATGTAATCACTCACAAACTATACTGAAAGGCACAGTTTGTCTCTTCAATTTTTATTCTACCATTTTATTTTATGCAAAATCCTATCTACTTTATATCTGATTTGCACAAGTGTAAACACTTAGAGAATGCACAAATCAGTGGACAGTGTAATCATCTCATATGTTCAGTTACATTGCATGGTGGATCTTAAAAATATTTTCCATAAGGGAAAGAGGGTAGAAGCACTATCAGATCTTAATCTGAATTTGGCTTTTGTCCAATATCTTATATTACTGGAATAAAATCCCCCTTCTCATCTCCAAGCACAGAGAGGCATTTGTTCACATACTAGTAGCATAATAATGAAATACAGCATCCACTCATTAAAGTAGCAATCCTATATTTAGCTACTTCTAGTTTCCGAAGTCTAGTCATTTTCAGTTCTCGAAAGACATCCAAGTAATGATATCATTTGCTTCAAACAATAGAAAGTCTGGATGCTATTCTATATATGGAGATTTCTGTAGTCTATTTATAAACCACGCCAGTTATTTGACCTGTCTAGTTTACTCACCTACGTAAATTGGCAGACTGGGGAAACTTGCTTAAGAACATATTATTCTTAGCGACTGATAAATTTTAAAGTTGCTAAATTATACTTGAGATACATCCAATGTTTCTGAAAACTCATCTCCACCTATTACACTACAAACAAACAAACCTGCCAGCGTAGGGAAGATTTTTGCTTCTGAACAAGCAGTAATGCAGTTGCATTAGCCCTGCTCATGGAGAAGGGATTGATATAAAACAGCCTCACAGCTGTTTTCATGGCTGCATTGTCTATATTTGCTCAGTGCAGTGCAACGATGCCAGGTTTTCCTAAACCCTAAGCACCACCAGAGGTTTTATTCCAGTTTCATAATTTCCATAATTAAAAGTGCTTGACTGCATATGAAATTCATTTATAAATGGAGTTTGTTTTCCTCCTAGACATAGTTATTTACAGCCATAACCTGCTGACCTGGTTCTTAAGTGTTCAGAGACCGCGGGATCATGGCACTTTCCTTGGGAAGGGTGAGGTCAGTGACAGTTTTTAATGGCCTTTTAAAGTTCTATTGTTTCTACAGAATTAAATACAGCAGACAGAGAGAAAGAAAAGAGATTAAGTTCGTCAAGCATCACTAGTTACTAAATTGCAATTAGATTTATATAACAATAAGTGGAATTAAGGAGTTACTGAGAGCATGATTTGCAAGGAATGGATTTGCATGGTTTATCACTGATGACACAAACTGACTGACCTTGTTTTTATCATACGTGGTGCTGAGTCGTTCTAGACCAGTGTTCTAGGCCAGCTCTTACAGCTCTGGCTCATTTTCAGAGCCAGCTGTTAGAAAAAAGAACTGGAAATATTAAATGTGGAAATTTGCTATGAAACATTTCAGAACTGTTTCTCAGAATTGGACTGGCATTTCTTTAAGAGTAAGAAAAATACACAAGAGATTTGGGAAAAGAACTATATTTGATATTTAACTGCCAGGCCAAATGCAACACCCACCATTTCCTTTCTATTTCAATCAAGAAAAAAACTAATGAGAATTAATTTTCTCACTGACCCATTTCATTGTCCAGTTTAGATTTCAAAAGTTAACCTTCTCACTGAGCTCTATGTGCTCTCTGTTGATCAGTGTTGTTACTGCTAAAAGATCTCTGGATAATGCTGATTGCTGTAGGAGATGTAGCAGATTGAGAAGGCATCTTAGAGGATGCAATACAATAGGACAATATGCAGTTCTCAGTGAAATTTCTGTTATTTGCAGTGTGGTCGAGGCACGTAATCTAAAATAGAGAAAAAGGTGCTGAGACAAGATCTCTTCCCTGTGGACATAAAAACTGATAGTCAATTATTAGTGATAATCCCTTTCTCATCCATATACTTTTGGTCAGCAAAATGTTTTTACATATTTTCACAAAAGAGAAAAGAAGGTACGTAGACAAGTTTTTTTTTGTTTTTTGTTTTTTGTTTTTTGTCATTTGCAAACAAGATGCCTCCATGCAGATAAGAAACACCTTAAGAACTGAAACAGGAGAAGCATTATTATTTTCTTGCTCATAATACTTACATGATATTTTTCAATTGCAATTTCTACCAAAAAGCTGTTTTAGATATTTGTTACATAGTCAGGTGACAAAATTATACCTCAACACAAGACTTATTTTGTATATTTGTAATCTATACATTAATCCGATACCTGGGATGGACAAATTAAGTTCTCCTTAATACTAACAAATAAATAACAGCTGTTCATTTCTTCAGTTTTCTTTTTCACACCAACTTTTACATAAATTTCTTTTGATGGTGGGAAGAGTTTTTTTTGTGTGGGAGGTTCTATTTCCTTGAAAATACCCAACTAACTTTTGAAGAATGTTACCACAGCCACACCATGTAAGAGTGGCTCAGGAGAAGATACTGCAGAATTTACATTTATCCTGAAGAAGAAAAAAGGCTCATATTTCCCATATGTACTAGTGACTTGTCACTTACAACCTGCTCCAGTTCAGCCCAACAAGTAGGCAGATTTCTGCAATACTGCAGTACTGAGTTGAATGTACTTTCCCAGCACCACACGATGAGTCACCAGTTCAGCTCGGTCTAGAAGCCAAGACCTTCCTGCCTTCCAGTCCATTACTCTAACCAACAGACAAACACTGTCTGCATCGCTGTAATAAGTCTTGTGGCTCAGTCTCCACACCAAAAATGCTCTTATCACAGTACAAACAACTAACATACTGAGATTATAAACAACCAAATATCAAGCTTCTTTAAACTGACTAAAGTGATGTCACTTGGCTTTTCTTTCACATCCTTTTTTATTATAAGCTTGTCTTTGCAAAAAGATCAAAGAAAATCCAGAAATATTCATACCTTGACATTAAAGAGTAGAAAAGAATAAATGATGGAATACACTTATATTTCACTATATGAGAAATAAGGTAGTCCAGATTCTTAAAAGAAGTAGGATGGAACCCTGAGTGCTCATCAGTATCAAAGGCCATAGCAATTTGGAAATGCTGCCTGATTCAAAACCCATTCCTTGTGTAAGCCACACACCTCATGTACCTCAGGAATATCTGAATCAGAAGGGGGACAACCAGTAGACTGGATTTATGTATTCAGCTTTGAAAAAAACATCTTAGTTTTTAAAGCTTTCACAGTTGATGTTAACTCAAAATGCTAATTTTTAGCCAGAATGCCCAAAGCCCAACAATGGAGCTCAGAAATGCTTTATCAGCAAAGGCACAGAAATAAGCTGGGAATACAGTACTCACGTTAAAGGGCCGTAGAATCATAGAATATCTCAAGTTGGAAGAGACCTATAGGATCATCAAGTCTAAATCCTGGCAGCACACAGGACCACCCAAAAATCAGACCCTGTCTGAGAGCATTGTCCAGACACTTCTTGAACTCTGGCAGGCTTGGTGCCATAGCTGTTTCCCTGGGAGCCAGTTTGAGGGCTTGACCACTCTCCAGTGAAGAACCTTTCCCAGATATCCAGCCTTAACCTCCCCTGATGCAGCTCCATGTTGTTCCCTCAGGCTCTATTGCTGTCAACTGAGAGAGGAGATTAACACTGTACTTCCACTCCCCTTCTGTGGAGGCTATAGGCCATGGTACTGCTTACCAAAAAAATCCAAGCTCTATCTTCTTGTTTGTCTCCCTGAAACTTCACAGACATCTAATGTCTGCTTCAAAGAGATCTTCAGCTGACGGACCAGCAGTGAGTCTGTCAATGTCTTGGTCAGATATCACCTTGTGAAAATCCCATGGCTTTAGTTTGGCGTAAGACAAATGACTCTGCCAAACTCCAAGGCATGGTAGAGAACAACAACTTTTCATGTGTAGACTAAGGACTCAGGACTCATTATTATTGTAGTTATGCCTCAGAGATTGTCAGACTCTTCTGCAGGGGCCCTTTGCTCTCGAATGCATAGCCACAGCTCTATTTTCAGGCAGCAGGAGGTAGCACGGAAAATTGGGTATTTAACTTGTCTTTCTTTTCCTTGAGTATGGAACAGATAATTTCTATGCCATATTTTGTGAGCAGGATAGATCTTGAATGTTTCTGATAGAACTCTGCTACTTTCCCCTCACAGAAAAGTATTTTCCCACACTTTTCATAGGTCACTCTGAAAGTAATGCCTCCTATTTATTTCCATGGAAACTACAGCAGATTCAAAAAGTACCATAACACTATTAAATAGAAAAAATTATCAGGAATAGAATGCTATCTTTCAACACAGTCACACCCATTATCTCTGCATTTTCACCAATGATGACCAAGAGTCTGCAAGCTGCAATTGCAAAAATCACACCGGCAGAGGTGACCCACTGTCACTGTCACCACTGCTGAAACACACCACCCACTGCCTTGCTGTGCTCACATCCATTGTTTGGTCTCCATAAACATTCACCAAATGCTAATGAAGGTCAGAAAAATGAGTGCCATTTTCCTGCATAGAGGAATTCAGTGACACACTTTTGCTACATCCACACTTCCATGTCAGACACCATTCTGTCAGATCGCTCCTCTGCTGCCATCTCTGCTGCCTTCACACGGCAACAACATGCAATGGAATACTGGTGGGAAGGTTTAACCTCTACTGCCATACCACCAATGTTTGTCTCTGACATTGTGGTCCAACACAATAAAATAGGAGGTAATATTCTCAGAGCAGCCTTTGTGCTTTTACAGAGATTCAATGCTTAAACTCCTGAAGACGTGGTAAAATAGCCTCATGAGCTGTCTCTTAACTAGATCTTTCAGTCTGTGACCTTATTTTTTTTCAGATTCTAATAATTTTCTCCAGTTGATTCTTGAAAGGCAGATCTTTTTCACAAAGAATCAATAGGACTGAACCATACTGGATCAGTAGCAAGGCTTTAAGTCCTATCATGCCTTCCAGAGCCAGAGGTTTTTCACCATTGGCTCTCACTAAGCATATATTCTTTAGATGTTGAGCACCAAGTGTGCAGTGCCCACTACTTGCACAATACCTTCATTCCCCACCAAAGGGGATGAGCAATGGTTCCCAGTAAACTCCCACTCTGTTTATATTAAGTAGTTTGTGAATTCTTCTCTTTTATATCTATAAAGGTAAGAAGAGGGTTTTCCTAGCTGTCAGATCATGGAACCTGTTTAACTGAACTGGAAAGATGTTAAAGTGAGTATTGGAGGCATTTGGTCCAAACCTCATCCTCTTTATTTCCTTAGTGTGTACTTACATACACACAGAAGTGTAATTCTTTTTCCAGCTGTGAAGTATAATAGTTTTTCTTCTGGCTCTTTTGCCTTACTGTCCTTTTCTGTGAACACATCACTTGGGTTACACTCAGACAGGAACTTCTCAGTAGCAGGAGATCCCAAATCAGCTGCTACCTTTGTTTCAATTTCAATTTTTGCTGCCGAAATAAAGTCTTTAACACAGTAGGAGCACTTCTCCACAGCTCCCGGTTCTCATGATGCCGGCTGTTCACGCAGTCCATTCAGAAAACATATTATGCACTTTTTATTTCTGGTAACCCAAGCACAGTATTTTACTTCTCTGAGGCTTTTTTGACTGTTGCCCATAGTCTTCTTTGTGCGCACACACACTCTTCCCTACTTATTGTACAACATGTAGAGTACCAGATCATTTGGAGAACTCCCTGTATTACAGTCACATTGACATTCAATCTTCTTTTGTGGTGCTAGTGATTCCTGCTGACTCACATTACGCAGAACACTGGCTTTAGTATCTAAGGAAAGTGCTTCTCCCTTTTAATGTTCACATGTGTCTGTATTTACAAGTGAGCCAGATTTTGGAGTTTAGGTCACAACTGATGCAGCTAGGCAAGACAGCATGACAACAACAGTCCTTGAATCATATAATCATAGAATGCCTGGGTTGAGAAGGACCTCAAAGATCATCTAGTTTCAACCCCTCTGCCATGAACAGGGTAAGAAGACCTTGGAAAGAGAGTAACAAAGCCCCTTTTGGATTTCCCCATCCCATCAATTTACCAAGCAAGAGAAAGGATTTCCACAGAAATAAATTTCCTAGAAATTCTTGTGACTTTCCCGTGCCCTTTTGCTCCTCACTTATCTCCCAGTGAAAATTATCAGTACACCTGAACTCTGTGTCACTGAACCCAAGCTCATCCCTTAATGATGGACACCAGGCCTCTTGTCACGTACCAGACAACTTCATCACCATCATAAAGAGTTATACTCTTGGCTGTGAATTCCTGCTGCTGCATGTGCTAGATGGCAAATGAGTTTTTCCTGTCTGTGCTGTTTTTTATTAAATTCAGGTAACTGAAACATCGGTTATGTTTTCTCTATTAAGCTACAATGGCAAGAAGAATGTTCAAAACTGTCCTTAAATCTCATAATGGCAGAAAAATGCTTTCTCCACAGAAGTTTCCTTATTAAACATTTAAAACCAAATCTCATTATGCTGATCTTCGTACAAAAGCACAATTGTGACTATTACCTACAGTGGCAACAGTTTAACTCTCACTTCTTCTAGCAACAGAGGATCTAGATACATGACTACTGAAAACAACAGTTTAAGCCAGATGCTAAAAGAGCAATGGGATGCATCACAGAAAAAAATGGGCATTTTTTTTCACATTTTGACAGAAGATAAAAGTTATTAGCCACCCATTTTCTATTTTATTCCTTTTTACCAATCCGTTGCTTTCAAGGGGAGAGCACTACAGTGCTAACATGTTTTACTATATTTATTCTGCTAGGAATAGTTGGTAGAGCTGGCAAAGGGTAGGTTAAATTATTTCTCACTTCCCCTACCCCTGTCTACCCCCCATCCAGAGGAAGGCAGTAGGAAAAAAGGAATTGTTCTTCTCAATTGCACATCCGTCCCCTGTCTCCTCCTGGGAAGAGACAGCTATTTCTTATCTTGGCTGTTTTACATCACTGAAATGTAAAAGGAGAGTATGAAGGAAGGAAATGAGAAAAAGACAGAGAGATCTCTATGCTTCAGAACATTGGAGGGAATTTCTTCCTACGTACCAGAAGAAAGAAGGGTGGGGTGGTAGTGGGGACAGGAATGCTGTAAGTAACAAAGAGCTAGAAAACCTCCACTGACAGAAAAATAAAAAATTCTGGTGAATAGGTGATCTTTGATCCGCTACCTGCTCTTCAAGCATTTCAAACTACACTTAAACAAAATTTTCCACATTGTTTCAGCCTTCAAACTTCATTCAGTAGTGATTGACCTTAGAGAACATAAAGATGTAGTTGTATGCATTATTCATGCCTCAAAGATACAAAGGAAAGAAAAACATCCTTTCTGCACTATTCTAAGATACAATGCCCCTGGAAAGGGATTTAAGGCTACAGTTAGTATAAATAATGCCATTTGGTAAAACTTCAACAGATGACAGCAGGGTTAACTTAGCCTTCCTGCTGAGGATCTTACAGGAGCATAGGTCTTCTGAGAAGACACAAACAAATGTCAGTTATCTCTTTTGGAAGAAGCTCTGTTCAAAGGACAAGGACTTCTAACATGAGGGGAAAACTTCAAAAGATCTAGAGTTAAACACCCAAAAACTCAAGAGTACTTCTCCGAAGCTTATCTGAACTACTTGATGTCCTGTGAAACAGTACCAAAACTGTTGTCCAAGTAGGCTTTCTGTGGTAATTTCAGCTCTTCCTTTCAGGCTGGACATTTGATCTGTTTGGTAGCAGTTCTTCACCTCTGCAACGCTGAGAGTGTGGCATGAGAAAAGAAGCGCCAATAACTTAAGAAACTCCCATTACCAAGTGCTAATCAAGCACTTCAAAGGTCAGAATTCTGCATTTGAATGCTGTCACAGAAGCAATGGGAGCTTAGACAAATATGGTTGACTTTTCCCATGAAAGACTGTGGTGTGAAGAGCAGCCCTTTCCTCCTGCAGATGAGCAGTGTTCTCCTGAGTCTGGAGAAGGAATCACAGCTGTTGGCATCTGCTAGCAAGGAAGAGGAACTACGTGAGTTGAAATGGACTGCAATGCTATCAGGCTTATTCAAAAATTTGTTTTCTAGAATTTGGGCCTTTCTGTTAAAAACATCAAGTTAAAGTATAGAAAATGGCGTGTACAAACATGTTTGCAAAAACTTGGGTAAATTCCCTGTGCCTAATGTATCTGGGGTAAACTGTAGTCTGAATAAGCTGTTCTAGTCCTGAGGAGCAGAGAAATGAGTATACGCGAGGAAAAAGATTCCAAGAAAATTCTTTCTTTTTTCTTCAGGAAAGAAGACTTAATTCAGTAAGAGCATTCTGTGTGGCTGAGGCTCTACGTGGATGCTTGCCTCACTGCACTTTTTGTAAAGGAACAGAAACGCCATGTGGCCTGCTGTGAGGTAGGCTGAAAAGACCAGAACAGGGAGTTGTCAGGAAGCTGGCTGCCAGAGCAGTAGTCACAGCTAGCAGCAACTCATGGCATAGCCAGCAGTGGAGCTCAGCCCAGCACAAGGCACACAGGGATTAGGATTGGAGTGGGATGGACTGCAGACGGTGCCCACCTGCTGTGACCCGGCAGCCCGCTCCCACAAGGCACCAGGACTGAAAGGCAAAGTAATTCACCTCACAGCTCCTGGGGACAGCTGGATGCTGCCAATGTGCTTTGTGATCGCAGTTGTGCTTCCTGCTGTGGATTACTTACGTTTTCCAAAATGACGTATGATTAATTGGGAGGTAGAAAGAACAGGGAAGTGTAAAGATTTATTTATTTAAGCCTTTCATTTGATTCATTGTTCCTGCGGAGGGAAGCACTGCTCAATAAGAGTGTAATTTAGATTGCCAGATTTCTGGGTGGAGGCTCAAACTGCTGGTGTTTGTTTAGCTCTCCGGTGTTGTTTTTTCTGGTGAGGAGAGTTAAAAATCAATGCTGACCTATATTGCTTCTTGTCAGAGGAGTTCCTCTTACGTTGAGTTCCTTGCTGGGTTAGACATCATCTCTCTTCCTGAATGATGTTGGTTCCAAAGAACCAATGCAAACAAGCAGGTACCAGATCTAGAAGCGTAACTATCTCATGGATGCGAAGAAGAGCAATTTATCATCAGTTCAGCCAGGAAAAACTGCTATTACAATTGAAGTAGAAGAAGCTTTTCCTATACAAAAATGCAAATTGAGAAAAGCACAGACTTTGCCTTTTGAGCTGTACCTATATCAGAGGCATTTGTCAGCAAGAAATAAATTCCAGTGAAAACTGAAATTCCAAAGGAACATGTTCTTTTTGGAGATCTAGCTGTGAAACGCCGCAGAATCTTCTACTTTCCCATAATAAAACTTCCTCGACCTCTAACACCAGAACTATCCGTTCCTCCAAGTGCAGAACACACCAATAAAATATTTATCATCTCAGAAAGACGTTGGCAGTGTTTTTCATACCATGTACATTCTGACTCCAGAAGTTCTCAAGAGCTGATTGAGGGTGCCTCCTAGACAGCTGTCAAAAGCTGGGGCAAGAGTGCTTAGCACGCCACAGGAGGCAAAAAGCTCACAGTAGAACTGCTGCTGACCCACATCACTCCAGGCATGTCCCACCCCATGTCCACAGCTCAGCCATCATCCTCCACCTTTGATAAAGATATCCTCCTTATTAGGGCATTAGGAAAAGGGTCTGGACCAGAGGGCAATGGGCATGGAACAGGCTGCCCAGGGCAGTGGTCACAGCCCAGAGCTGCCAGAGTTCAAGGAGCATATGAATATCACTGTCGGACACTGAGTTTGGATTTTGGGTGGTTCTGTGTGGAGCCAGGAGTTCAACTCAGTGGTCCTTGTGGGCCCCTTCCAACTTGGGATATTCTATGATTCTGTAATTCTTTGCCTATGTTTCTCTAGTAGCTCCAAAAGCATTAATGGTTTCTAATTTGCAGTCCTGAAACAATCTTACCTTGTTTCATCCTAAAGCACCTCTCCTTCAGTAGAGTAGCACCCCCAGTACACATTTTGTGGTGATTCAGTCCCTTAGCTGAGGATATGTTCTTGTATTAGCACTGCTCTCCATAGTGCTCTTGTCCATCTTGACTAAAAAACTCTAGCTGCAATTGTATCATCTGAGGAACTCATTGAAGTTGGCGCCACTAACCCAACTTCTGTTATGCTGTTTCTTCATAATATATCATGCTTCCTCTATTAATTTTAAGCTGAAATTTCAATATAATGCCTAAAAATGCTTCCTGTTACAGGTTGTTATTTTGTTTTTTGTTTTTTTTTTTCCTAGTTCTTGGGCTCAAATAGCAGAAATTGTATGTGGTAGGAGACAGCAGCAACATTATCAAATCACATAAAAGTCTTTGATCAGCCAGGGCAAGGCTTGGAAAGAGTAGTTACACTGATGTTATACATATATGTATTATTGGTACAAAATGTATACTTTCATTTGAAAGAAGAGATTTCACAACTTGGACTACAAGTTTTAGCTCTATACATCCAAGTAAGTGACATACTCTCCATATAAAAATGAAGTAAAAATCAACGGTATCAAAATGACAGGTAACTTGAGTTAGTCATTTCTCCTTCCTAAACACAAAAATCACAGAAAGACATCTCTTAGATATTTTTCACTGATGTTCACTACATATTTGAAATATGTCTCATTTTCTTTTACCTTAAAAATAGCAAACACCTTCAGGAAAAAATAATGAAGAAGTTTTTTTTTCCATGCCTCCCTATTGATGGAAGGCGCCTGTGTTCCATGACATGTCCTCTGCCCCAGGGAGGCACGATGAGCTCAGGAGTCCTGACGAGCCTGCAGGCTGAGGGAACAGAGCTGCAGGCCACGAGGTTTGGCAAAGCTGCTACTGTCTGCAATGTACAGCTGGAGCCTGGGGACACTGCTGCCTTCTGTGTGAGATGGCTTGCCAAGTGAAGAGGCGTTTCAATGGGTGGGTTTGGTATCCCTTTGCTTTCTAACTTCATTGAGATATCAGAAAGAAATTTGGCTCTATTTCAACTGAGTTTTTTACTTTTACAAGCCTGACTAAAGGAAACTTGGTCTAGAAGCTCTATCCAACAGATACAGGTGTCCCCTAACGTACATATCACTGTGGATATGCTTGTGCCCCAGGGCCATGTGGAACACTTGTGTTAGCTGTGCAAAGGCTGCAATGCCTGGGTAAGCGCTGCTGCCAAGCACAAATTCCAGATGCTGAGACACAGGATGTAACAGAAGACAAAGGAGGCAGTGATCCCTCCCAAGGAAAGAAGTCGTTTCACTAAATCCTTCTCTGCACTGAAGTTCTTTTCTCCTGGCATTCAGTTGCTCCCCTTCTTTAGGACACAGCAGCACCTACCACATTAGGAAACAGCATATCGCAGAGTGTTGGGAGCAGGTTCCTGGCTAGTAATGCTGAAAAAATGTAAATGTTTCTCTCTTTCTTGCCCATCTGCAAAAGAAGGAATGCTGCTCAGAGCTCTCAAGCCTCTGTTATCTCTGTGACCAATTCTTGGAGAACAGCCGGCAGCAAAATGAACTTTCCAGGATGGCTGAATATCAAATAAATACAGTTGCTTGGACTAGAGAACAGTACCGCTGTGCCTTATCTTCTTATGGCAAAACAAATTAGCATATTCTTCATTCCCTACTTGATAAATGTAAGCAGACACAAAGGGTATGTAGGGACGTAACATCATATTCTTCTATTTCTTATAATTAGTAAAGCTAAAAGATCTCTGTAAACACAGCATATTCTAAACTTAGAAATACATAGATCGCAGAAAGGTTTCTGGAACTTAGTTTTCTTATTAAATAATGGGAAAGATAATTCCTTTCATCCTTCCTGTTTTCCTACAACTCTGTCAGCAAGTAAATGGAAACAAAGTTGTAGTTAAGAAATACAACTGAGTAATATCCAAGTTTTTTTTAAAAAGAAGAAATTACTGAACTGAAAGAGACTGTACTTCAGCATTAAAGTAGTATGACGTAGGGGTTTCCCTGCTTTGCCTGGATGATGGCTACAATGCTTGTCCTCATAAGTGTATGACTGGGTCCTTTGAATTTACAAATTTGAACTCATAAATTTAAACCTGTGCAATTATTTCTTCCATCCTTCCACACATATGCTCACACCCACTGCACACAAATCCAGCATCCTGGCCTGGAGCTGCAGGTACTCTATGCGCTTCTTTGCAGCATGTCTCTGCAAGAGGTAATGGCAGGAATAAGTACTTGTAATTTTGCCTACACATGGACAGTGACTAAATTGGGTAGAACTGGAAGACAACACCTCCTAAGGGTACATGTATATCACTTTCAAGTACATACAAGGCTACTGAAAACTAAATGGTCTGGGAAAAATACATGAGACTGAAGTAGGACAAAAACGGGGATTCTGTCCATTTGGGTTGAAAAATAACAGTGCTAAACATTTGGCTTCCTAATGCAGCCTCAGTCATGAAACAGACCAAACCAGCTGGTTTGTAGGTTGAGCTTTGGTATCAGAGATGAGTTCTGTCATTTGTGTCAGCCCATGAAGGAAAAATGTTCATCAGCACTAGTCCTGAGCCTCGTGTATGGAAAAGCTACAACAATAAAGCAGTTAATTCAGAATATTCCTGTCACATAACTGCCCTAAAGAAGAGGTAGTTGTCACGGGAAGACTGGGTTGGAGGGAAAAGTGGGATTACTTGCAAAAAGCAGAATTAGGAAATCTAAAATCTCAAAGAACACATTCACAAAAAAAGAATAATTTGATGACTACTCAGTGTTCTGATTGCACTAAAAAAAGCAGTCACATAAACTAACTTCTGTCGCTCCTTTTTTTTTTTTAAAGCAAAAGTATGCAAAGTGGCTTTAAACTTATCTCTTATCTCTATGCTTACTGCATATGGAATTTTCCAGAGGAATTTCTCTAGCAGATGTTTTTAACTAGAGCCCTAATAGAGAAATAAATATCAGTGTTGTGACACTACGAACCCAGTTGTCGTTATTAGTGATGGGGAAAGATAACTGCCTGTTCTGGTGGTCTCAAAAAAGCCTACAAGAGAGGAAAACAAGCTGGACTGAGCAGTCAGGGAAGCACAAGTATTGCCTCATGTGCCTTCAATATACAACAAGCCCCAACTAGTTACTCAACAAGATTTTAGGAACTCTAGCTATGTATCTGGAAAACAAAATATCTGGAAAAGCTAATTGCTTCTGACTCCACCGGAAACCAAGAATGAAAGGCTCGGGTCCTCAGATCTTTAGGATGGAAATAATTTATTTTACAGAGGAGTTTCTCACAGTTAAGCTACTGAAGATAGTCACAGTGGACACAGAGAGGCAGAGAGGGAGGAGTTGGAATTGGCATTTTGTGCTAACCATGCGGCTTGCTTCTTCAAGACTGAAGAGGGAAAGTGCCTGGAGGAAGAAATTTAGAGGAAATTCTACCAGGAATTTTGTAATATTTCCTTCCCTCAGTTTTCATATGGAAGGTGACCTGAACTCTTAAAAGTAAAATAAATGCTCCGTGAAGCCTTGTATGAATCAACTTCACATCAAAAATCTTGCTCTTCTGAGTGCAACTCTTTAAAGAGATCCTATGGAACAATTTAATATAATTAGTTCCATGCCATCTGCAGAATGCCTCTACTAACATGCTGCTTTTGCAATACCAGAAGTAAAATTGAGCATGACTGAACTCTTTTCCTGCAATGTCACGTTACTATACAAATAGCAATCGGCTTCAGGCTATGACACTGTGCTGCCCTTTGGGCCCAGGTTATCCTGCACAGGGTGGCTGCTCTCTCGGGCCCCTTTGCAAAAGCAATGAATGGACACTGTGGGTGGCAGGCTCCTGTGGTTCTAATGGCCACAGAAAAAATGGCTAGGGAGGAGGAAAAGGGAAGCAAGACCAAGAAGTGGAAAACTATTATATGTCCACAAAGCTCAAAGGGAAAGGACAAACAAAGCACTATTATCCCTTCTGTTGCTTTTTTTTTTTTTTTTTTGTAATTCATTTTCTCAGTGCTTTTTTTTTTTTTTTCATCAGGTTTCTTTCATCTCTCTGTCTCCTCGTCATTCTTTAGCAAAAATCTGCCATGTTGAGACACGCTCAGGCTTAAAAATGATTAAAAGAAGTGCACTGTACTTATCCTCGTAGGTGGCTCTTTGTGATGAGACATGTCCCTGCTTTCCTGCTGACCTCAAGATGTGGTACTTAGTCATGTGGCAAAAGCACTTTTCTTCATCTTATATGTTCCCTTCTCCTCTGCACCTGTATGGCTGCAGAGTGAGGAGTAGGGTGCCACATCTTCCTCTGGGAAGCATTTGAGAAAGCAGAAGACGTCTTATTACAGGTACACAACCACAGTGCCACATTGCTGAGTTTTGCCCTGCAAGATCAATACAGATGAAAGCCTACAAAGACAAGTTCAGGCCAGTCCTTTTCCAAATCTGATTTCTATGAAGCATCTCAGTTGGATATTTACTCTCGGCACTACTTTTTCTACTATGAAGGGGAGAACCTTGCATTAATGAGTTTATCAGGTTGACAATTTACAGCAAGTTGGCATCAATGTTTTCAGCTGTTGGCTATCTTTTGTTGGCTTTTCTAGGCAATGAGGAAAAATTCTTGGATTACCAGCAAGCAAAAGGAGAGACGGATGTTTGCAGCCATACATTCAGATGTATGAAAAAAAAATGTAAGGGGCTATTAATGTGTGCCTGATAACATTTCAGCTTATTGGAGAAGGTACACTTCCTTGCCCTAAGCATGGAATGTTTCTTCAATATTTTTCAGGAAATCTTATAATATAACCATTAAATTTATAGTACTCAAAGAAAAGCTTCCTCCTGCTACCTGGGACACCTCCCAGGAGGCACTTGAATGCTCAGTAAATGCTTATTTTTGGTAGTATAACCATTGTTCCAACAAATGTGTGCTTTCTGGTTATTTTGGTGGAAGAATAAGTTTGGAATTATCTATCTGCAAGGTATTTTTTAATAGGATGAAAAAAATTACTTCTCTTAAAAAGGAGATTTTGAAAGATATTAAATTTTGTGAGCTATTAGAATATTAATCAAAGAAGCTCACAGAAGAGATCATTTCCCACGTGGAATGAATGACATATATTTGACAAGCATATACAGATAGAGAAAACTTTCTCTGACCAATCCATTAACTTTGTTCCAGTAAGATAACCTTCCAGGAAATACCTTTTCTATACAGAAAGTAGGACCTCAGCCAAATGCTCTAACTTTATGAAGAGGTTTTAAATAATCAGTAGAGCTGAAACTGTCTAAACTGTATGTTTCTTTGAATTACAGCAAAGATTTATAGGTGCAAATATATGTAAAAATAACCTCTTCCAAAGAAACAACTACTTGGTTGCATGTTACTGTTACAAGGTGGAGGTCACAACAAAACAATCTCATGGTTTTGAAAACTGCATACTCAGAAGAGTAAACAGTCTCCAGTCCTCTTGTATCCAGAGACATGGACTTTACAACATACTTTCTAATGAATTGTAACAGTAATTCCATCTTTTGAAGAACTACTCAAGAACTACTGCACTGTCCACACATACTGCATTTGTTTGTTTCCATTATTTTATCAAGAAAATTCAAGGTAAGTAACATACAAGCTCCTCGTTCTATTCCCAGTGTCATCCTTAGTAAATACAATTAAAAATTCTAACTCAGGGGAACTGTTTGTAAACAATGGTAAACAATTTCCTTATTGAATAAGATGACCTCTTTTCCTAGGTATTAAGTATCTCAGCTTGAGTTTCTCTCTTCACACTGTGAAGCCTGTATTAGGAAACAACAAAGTAAACAACAGAAAGAGAAAAAAGCACCAAGCTCTATGCTTCTTCAACTTAAATAACTTAGCTTAACCTTAAAGAAGTTAATTGAAATAGCTTGGTAGCTTTCCTGTTTGTCTCCAGAAAATACTGCAGGCTTCCTAGACTACATTGCATTCTGAGCTACGGAGTCTCAAAGCATAGAAAATTTAATATGAATGTGCACACACATAAAGGATAGATGCTGCCTTGCAGATCAATCCTAAACTCATATTAGCAGCTCTTAACAGAACAATTCTCAACTTTTCATCCTGACAAAGCTATAAAGAAAATGTAGCAAAAATATAAAGAGGTTTCTGCCTCTTTTCTTGTGGAGCTACAGCCTGCCTTCATGGTGGTCCACATATTGCTGCACTGTGCTGGGTGGAATTATCTACTGGTGACATAGGAGTCACCTTATTCTACCCCAAAAAGGAAAAAAAGACTTGTGAATAGGGATTAAAATCATATTCCCACAATTGTGAATTTGACAATCATAATGGCTAGTTGAACTGGATTTACATTCAGGATTTTGTCACCATGCAGAGTAAAATTATATGAAGCAACAAAATTTTAACCTTAAAAAATGTCAAATTAAACTGCCCACAGTAACAGTCCCTCAGCTGCACTGCAGACACCAAGTAAGACGATGAAATTAATATAATCAAGGTAAAGTTACACTTGTGGAAATAGACCAACTGATGAATGACACATACCTGATTTTCTGGATTTCCTTGTACTTGAAAAAAGTCTCAGCTGAAACCTGTCATTAGTATTAGTATAGGACTTTTTTTTATTAAATGTAAAAACACAAGGATCCAAAGTTGAAAAAGATAGGATCATTGGTTAAGTCACTTTAAACTACCACAACTGTCTTCTGAGAAAGAAAACGCAAAAAAAAAAAAAAAAAAAAAAAAAAAAGTGGGCATTCATTACACTGTAAAGAGCAGACACACCAAACTTCAGTTACTATTTTCAGCCTAGTACACATAATAGGACAAGAGGGCAAAGGTAGAGATTAAAGAAAAACAAATTCCATCCGTCAGGAAGAATTTTTCACATGAGAATCATAAATGTTGGAACGCTCTATCAAGTAAGGTTAATGAGGCTACAAGCTAGCAGCCAAGGAACATAAAATTAGGTGGCATCATGGGTGGATGACAAAAAAGGAAGCAATTTTGTAATTATCCTGAAGGCAAGAATGCTTCTGATGCTCCTTGCATACCAACATACAGAGCCACATTTGCCTTTCAGTAACATCTGCAAAATCTGATTACATTCCTTAGGGGAATTATACAGCATCAGTGACAGGACAGTCTGGGTCCATGGGTTTTATAAAACATATGTAAGAAGAGAAAGGGCTACTTTTCTTTAATGCATTGTGATTTAAAAATTAGGTTCATTTTTCCCATTCACTGTATTTTGCATATTTCCTGTATTAACTTACAGCTTTATATAATAAAATAATACCTAAGGAACTAAGAGAAAAATTATTCTTGAAACTTTTTTCATAAAGTAATATATAAAAGTTTATCTGCAAAACTCTTAGACTTGATAATGTGCAATATTCTTCATTTGCTAGTTATAAGTTTTAAAAGTGACTAGAAAGAAGTATAGAATCTTCACTAACAAAGTTAACTGATATCACAGAGATGGGACACTAAACAATATAGAAAACAATAGTCTGGATTATAATTTAGGATGGGAGCAATGAAAGGAAAGTATGTATTAGTTCTGTCCACTGTAAATTCTTAATTGTGAACACAGAAACACTGGGCACACGGAGCAAGAAAGACTGTTTTCAGGTTTTATGTTTTTCCAAAAAGAAGAAAAGCAATGTCTTGATAAACTATCATTTCAGCGTGGAGTCCCAGTACCATACCTCAGTGAAAAAGAGATAATACAACATTTGTCCCCAAAGCTGAATGGAAGAGAGATATGGAGGTTAAGTTGAATTCATAGTAACAATATCCGTGGTCTAGTTGTGACTGACAATTTCAAAGACAAATGCATGATGACTTAGAGAAGAGCTATGGGCAATGGTCAAAGATCTGAGAAAAAGGCTTCTGTTTAATGACAAATTACAAGGGGCTAATTTATGTAGCTTCAGAAGCAGAAAGTGATGATAAGACTTCACAGGAAACAAGCAATGTCACCAGCAGTGATGTTGCTGTCACCAGCAGTGGTGGTAGAAGACACCATCACAGCTATGACATTCTTCCAGCTCCATGCCCAACCCTGTAACACTCCAAAACAGGTCAGATGCTCTAAGCTGTGTATATATGCAGATATCTACACAATGAAACTCATAATTCTGTGCTCCTAATGTATGTTGCAAAAGTAAAACAAAAGCTCGATGGCAGAATTTACAGCTAGATAATTTTGGTAGAAATAAGGCTAACATCTATACTTACTTATTGTAAGAGTCATTACCTACTGGAACAACTTAGCAAGAGTTGTGGTAGATTCTCTGGCACTGGAATATGAGATGTAATATTTCTCTGAAACCTGTACTGTAACTTAAACATGAACTGAACTCAATAAATTCTCATAACCTGTAGTATAAAAATTAATCTTGATCTAAAGATTCAGTATTTCTCTTTACAACAATTTGTCACATCAATCATCTGTACTCTAAAAAACTCTTTGTATTTTCAACTAATGACAAGCTACAATGGCAAATGAAAGAAAAGAGACCTAGAAGTTTAATGCAGTAAGTCTAACCTAAAAAGTGCAATGTGGTATAGGTGTCATGAAGCTAAAACAAATAAAATTCCCAGCTGATTGATAACATAATCATTATTTAAGTCAAACTCCAGACAAAACTTCACTTGATGAGAAAAAATGGAGGTCAGAAATTTGGGGATGTATTCTGACTCACTCTTCTAGGATCCTATTCTGAACTTCTGGCTGCTAGAAATTAAAATCTGAACATGTTTATAGCAAAACATTTCTCAGCTCAGAGAAACAAATACGATGTACTACTACAAAAAAACGAAAGCCAGAAAACGTATATAATGCTAAGTCACTCATTATTACCTGAGGGAGGTTAGGAAAGCAGGACTTCAGTAACCATTAACATGAAACCACATTGTCAGCGTACACACAGGCAGTGTTTCTATTAATTGTTACCCTGAACACTTAAATTCAGTTAATCCTATTGTGTGCTGTTGCATCTCTCAGTAACAAACGAAAAATGTTGAAAGCTTACTACCTGATCCAACATGTGCTCAAGTCCATTGATTCAAAGGGTCTTCCTACAAATTAGCTGAGATTTCATTTTAAAAACTGACTGACAACACAGACCACTTGATAGCACCAGCTTAAAAGAGAATTTTCTGATGAAGTCAACAAGCTGGTCTACTTAAAAACTGGTGGCATGGAATGCCTCTCATGAAATTGCAGTTAATTATTACAAAATTGTTAAGCCTGGGAAGTATTGTGTCCTCAAAATATTTAGACTCAAAGCAATCGGTCACAAGTCCTTAGCACAGAATCTATGTGATAATACACCAAAATCCCATACCACTATGCCTTTACAAAGCAGGCTGAACATGGTATTTAGAAACATGGGACAAGTTGGGGGCATGTCTAACGCAGTGCATGACAATACAGTACAGAGATCCAAAAAGCCATTTTCAAAGGGCCAACCTTGGGCCTATTTCTCATTGTGGGTTGTGGTATGTTCTTTAAAAAAAAACAAAAACAAACTGCTAGAGGAATTCATTAGGAATCAGTTGCAGAAGCACAGAGCCTACTGAAGGTAACTTTCATCATGGCAAACTTGCCAGCTGAGTAACCCGCAGTGATTGAAATGAGAAGAGAGCAGCATGTTACTGTGGGTATAGAAGGATGTAACATTCCCTCCCGTTGCTCTTCCAAGTTGAGAGGTATAATGCAAAGCAACTGTGGTATGGTTTTATGGGTTTACTTATGGACCTGAATGCTGAGGAGGAGAAAGTGATTAACACCCTGCCTGCAAGCTAACAGGGAGAACAAGGTTCCTCTCCTGCCTTGCTGCACACCTTCTGTGTCACGTAGACTGGGGACTGGCTCATCTGCACTGTGATCGCAGCAAGACCAACACCACCAGCGTGGACGTGCAGTGAGCCCTGATTTGTTTGAGCTCCCTACTTATCACCACAGCTTTTGTTTGGGGTGATGTTTTACGACAGTCTTCTGTGTGGCTCTGCTGCTGTGGAGGCTGATGGATGATTTAAAACCTAGGCCTGAAGGAGGGGAACTGTGCGGTCAGCACTTCCAGGTCTCCTGCAGGCTCAGTCCTGCAGCAGGACCCCTTAGGCAGCTGCCCTCTGCTTCTGCTTGTGAAATTCTGGAGCTTTCCCTTTTCGCAATTCTCCCAGCTCTCTGGTGTTTGTCTTACTGCTTTTGGATGCGCAGAGATTTTGGGAAGAGACAATCAGATCAAAAGGCCAGAACGCCTTCCTCTGGAGAACAGTCTTTGTGTACATTGCTCATTTGAAAGACACAAGGGACAGCTGATGTTGCTGCTCAGACCTTCTGAAGAGGTTAACCAGATTAAATCAGAGTTTAATCTAAAATAAGATCATAAATGTCAGAAAAAGAAGAAATTTCTTCAAACTATGGCAAACGTCAGTTGGTCTTTCATTCAGAAAAGAAAGAAAGAAACAAGCAACCCCCTTGTACTTTGATTTAAATTCAGTAGTTTCTTACATACATTTTTTTCTTTCATAGGCTAACAGTACTCCCTTTTGGCCTTCTCTCTGGCTGAAACAACTTCAGGGTAATTTGAATGGATGATAAAATGTCAACACAATGGTCCCAGGCCTGTCTTCTCCACTACTAAGAATAGCATTTTTCTCAAAGATTAAGTTCTTGTTTACAGAGAATCTGTACACAGTGAGATGACAGTTGAAGAATCTTGGGAAACTCTTCAAATAATAATTCAAAAATCCCCGATTTCTTATATGTAAATTGTTTTGGGAAGATGGTATTTCTGTATAGATGAATAGATTATCATCAGATTCCCCATTATCATTATGAGGTACCATAATTTTGCTGTAGAATATGTCTAGAGGGTAAATAGTGAGAATACTAGGCATGTGCATTTTTGTATCTCCATATCTCCTCAGAAAGATGAACTAATCTCCCATTACGAACCGTGCTATACTATGAGGTTATATGTGTGTATGTCTTAATGTAATATTTATTTATAAAGGGTTGGTAGGGTCAAAACTAGGAATAAATGGCAGGGCTTGGACTCAGCCTACTTCTCATTTATAACAAATGACAACCTTAGCTCAGTTCCTTTCTCCTCATTTACAAATGTTAATGGTTTTAAGGAAGACAGTGAATGATGATGCACAAATAACAGGGAAATTGCATCTACAGAAAATGAAATATCTTGAAGAAGTAGTACGAACTATAGCATTATTAAACGGGGATGGTATTCTTCCAGTGAAACAGCTGACAAATCTGGAGTCCATTTCATGGAAACTGGATTCCATATGCAAAGCATTTCCCAAATGCCAGTAAGGTTTCTGATTTGGTCACAGTAACTCTGTTGTATATCCTTCCTTGGGAGAAACAATAGACTAGGTGGCTCAAAGCATGAAGCCCTGCATACCTTCTAAACAAAACAGGGTCATGTATGCACATTGCTGTAGGGCTCCTGTGGATTCCTCGCTCAGACAAATTCAAGACTACGATCCCAATCTTTAAAATGATTTACAATCCAGCTTCAGGCTACCTTACTAATCACCCATGTACTCTATGGTGACCCAGTGTAATACAGTGCCCTAAGGGACAATACAAACCTCAAGCAAGAGATTAGAGTTGTGAAAGCAGAGCTAAAATTTTCTTGAAGTTCTCCAACATCTTAGACTAGTGAACATAGTTTATCAAGAATGGCTCTGATCTTATTCCCATGAAGGCAAGGAATTCAAAGTTCCCCTTCTCACATAGAAAAATAATCAGAAGATTAGTATTGGTCAGAGCATGCTTTGGATGGATGGTATAGGATAGTTTGGATCTTTATTTAATGTCATAAATTCCTAAAATGAAATCAACTTAAAGAAAAATCTATTTTTTTCTAGATTATTCCCTAATCCCTCAGCCACATGAGTTTATTTGGATAACTACTCTTTGGAAAGGATTCAGATATATATTTTGATGCATGGAAATATTAACATATTCCACACCTTTGAGACCAATTAATTTATTTAACTCAGAGGAAATTGTACTGATTGCTTTATTCCCTGCGTCACTAAAAGGATGGAATCTTAAGAAGTCCTCTTGATATTCCTTGTGACTGGGCAAAAGCTAAGCAGACTGTCTTATAGAGGAAGGGTTTTTTTTGTGTGTGTGTTTATTTTTTTAAAGGTAATATCAATAACTCCATAGATAAGACAGAAAGGCTGCAATCTGCAAAATAAATCTGAACTATTGCCATAGAAAAGGAATGGAAAAGTAAGAAGCAGATCTAGACTGGAAACTGACACAATGTGACTGACAACTGATAAGCTCCACTTAATAATAAATGAGGACAATGAAACCCCTTGCCTTTGACTTCTCAGTTAGTCATAACTTCATTCTGTAAACAGAAGGTAAAAGAGCGCATTTTTCACATTCTCCTCTTCTGACTATTCCTTGTAGATACAAAATCTCTAGGGAGAGGGAGACAGATGGAGGAGATGTGTTGCAGTTCTCATACTTTTCAAGAACAGATCAAAGTGCAGTTGGGAAGTGCAATCTAAGCCAGAAAATGAGCCAAGTACTATGTCCTCACATCACCGTCCTTAGCTCGGGAAGGACCATCCTTCCTATCACTCTGACAGAATGAAGATGGTTAGTGAATGTTGCGGGGTTTTTTTTAGATTTCTCTTATTTTGCAATTTTGTTTGTGACCTGTTACTATTCCACTACATTGACATGCTTATTTTTGTCCATTATTTTACTTACATGACCCAGATAGAGACCAACGGAGTATCACAATGCCATGAAACGTCACATAATTTTCAAACAGAACTTTCAGGACAGGGTTTGTTTCTCCGCGGTGTTAATTTCCTATTCAATCATGCCACATAGCAATACAGTTGCGAAGCAAGCCACAAATATTCTGACTATTAACTGCTGCCTGCAGTTTCTGCATCTCACCATAAAGCAGATTAGTTCTTCCATTTTGTTCCTATTCAGGTAAAATTACCCAGTTCACTGAGTTATGCAAGATGCGAGTGGAGCCCTGATTTCCAGCCAATTATTTTGAACTGAAGTGTCATAATCTGAGGCAAACACATTCTGTGTTTACATTAATATATGACATACTCCTGTGCCCTACTGCTCGACCATCTGCATTGTTTAGCTGCTAGCAAAAGTCCCTTGCATGCTTTTCTCTTGGGCTAGCAAGCTTTTGCTTGCTTTGCTTCAGCACTCTGTCAAGACATCTCTCATCACTGTTGAGAGACCATGGGCAGGCTGTAAGGGGCTGCCTAGTTTGAAAACTAAAGAGGCTAATTACAAGGGCTAATGACTACCATGGACATGGACAGACTGTGCCAACTGGCCACAAGGGCAGAGAATACACCTGGGACTCTGTGGTTTGCCGTAAAGGACGCAGCCAGAGAGGAAGCAGCTTGTGAGCTTTACAGAGTTAAGGGATAACAGATGTGCTGGCTACCTCATGGATGGACACAGCAGACAGAAGATTTGGGCAACCTTATGTCTTCTCTGACCGTGCACCTGCAAAAGCACCTGGGGAAAATTCAGCTGCAGTCCCACACTGCAAGGGAAATGCTTAAATTTCCCTGCTTGCTTCCTTCTTCCAGCAAGCGCAACTGAAGGTTTTCCAAGTGTCATGCAGAGCTGCCTGGGCCGTTTCCAGCGAGCTGTTTCTCTGGCTCCCAGCTCAGGGAGATATTCCGGCTTCCCATGCTCCACAGCCCCAGCGGCTATTCCCAGCCCTGTGAGGGAGCAGCATTCCTTTCTGCTCACTCCCTGTGTCATGGCTGAGCCTGGGACGCCCTGGCAGCCCCGGTGGGCAGCTCTGCTCTCCTTCCACAGGGGCTCCCAGAGGCTTCTACACGCATGCGTTTGGAGTGCTGTGAGACCGTGACCAGGTGGCTGAACATCAGCTGTCCAGGGTCGGAGGGCCTGCTGCCCAAATGTAACACTCCTTCCTTCATCTGCTTGTGGTATGCAAAAGGAGGTTGTGCAGGCAGAGCAAGACTGAGCCTTGCAGAAAACCAACACTGTGGGGAGAGTGAGGCAAGGCGCACACCAGCGGGACAGAGAACCCTGCTGAGCTCTCCCAGCTTCCCATATCCACCTTAAGAAATGATTTTGCTCCACACAGCTGCAAGGCTGCGGCTCTGCAAGCACAGGCAGGACTTGAGCACATTATGAGCACGTTATGATTTGTACAAATGCTTTATTCTCCCCAAACTTTTTATTTTTTAATTCCCCCAGGTTTGTTTCCACCCCCATGTTTCCATAAGTTGGCCATGCAGTGAGAAGGCTTGCGTCCTACTGAGCCAGAGGCTACAGCCTCCCGAGGATGAAGATGGGCAGAAGAGCACCATGTGGCTTTGCCTGCTGCAGCCAATACATGGGCTTTGTGAGCCACATCACACAGAGCACTCAGGTGCTCTACTTTAGAACAGAGCTGCAACCAGAGACAGTGACAGCTGTTTGTTTTCTAAAGACCTAAACAGAAAGAAAAAACAACAATGAAAGCAAAAAACCGTTTGGCAAAGCATGACACATGGAATGGTTCATGCCGTATCCAAAATACCTCACTCTGCTTGAAATACATTTTTTTTTATACAGACTGATTATATCATCAGAAGGTAATTTTAAACAGCAAAGAAGCTTTAAAAGCCTTATGAGATAAAAAGGAAAAGTATAGGTGGAATAAAAAGATCATAACATGGCTTCAACAATCAATAGCAAAGGGAGGTTTGGGCACGATCTCCATCCAAGACCTGCCAAAACCAAGCCAAGCCCTATTTATCTGAATGATCTTCACATGCTGACTTCAGAAAGCCACTTCAAAATAAAGGTTGGGATCACTTAGGCATAAATACAACTCCTGAAATATCCAAGCAAGTGTACCTCACTGGTAACAGATGTGATCTAAAAATTCTTCAGAACTTGCACATGTAAAATGATTTAAAAGAAACCAAGCACCTGCCAGTAACAGAAAGCACAACATAGCATGAAAGGCAGTTGAGAGGAAATAAAAATGTTGCCATTCATAAAAGTGAGGAAAAAAAGTCCATATTCTGGAATATAAAGTACCTTGAAGAATTTTAAAGATAGACTCTCTATGGCAGATGTAGTAACAGCACAAATCTCTCTTTCTCCAGTAGCTATTTGCAGAACCTCTTGGGTTACAGAGCAAAGCTAATTTCACAGGATGGCATGACAGTTTACTTGGAAAGAAAGCAGTTAAGAGACAGTATTATTTCCTGATCTGCAAGGACAACTCTTATGTCCTTGCTCATATGAAAGCATTTTCTTCTTGTTTGATTGTTTAATGTTTACTTATGTGTTAAAACAAATGTCCAACAGTGAAAACTTTAATGGAGATCCTTGCCTTGGACATTATAATATGGATTATAATGGTGAAGGAAACACTTTGTGCTGCTATGCAGCCTGTGGTGAGAGCAAGCTGTGAGCTGAGAACTGTAAGGAGGAGGTAAGGAGAAGCAGAGCAACCCCTTGGCTCCTTTGGAGACTGGGTCAAACCCTTTGCCGTGGGCAAAGCCCCTACTGCCATCAGCCAGGCCTCTGCCACAGGCCCTCCAGCCCCCACCTATGAGCTAATGTCTTGGCCTCAGCACATCCTCATGGCCTTGCACAGCCATTCCAGCAGCATCTGATTGCAGGGACCACCCCCAGCCTTGCCCACCTCCCCACCCTGACTGCCATTTTCTGCCCCTTACCCTAAAGGGCATCATTTTGTACTGCCCCTGACTACAGAAAGCCTCTACTCCTTCCTGGGCTACATATCTGCAGAGATGGCACAAAAATGTGCACGTTCTAGAAATGTAGCAGTCCAGTGAAAAGCATAATGGTGTAAAAGTAGAAACTGGGCTGAAAAAATAAAAATAAAACATTGAAGAACCAAAGTATATGTAATTACTCATGCAACCATCAATTTGCTCATTAGCTTCTCTGCAAGAGCTTTTCTCTTGCTGCATGTTGCTTCTTGTTTCTATGGGTGGAAACAATGAGATGCCCTTGCACAGTAGTGATCCACACCATCACTTTCTGCCACCCAATAGGCACAAAAAGGGCACATGAAAATAAAGATTATCGGACCTTAATCACTCAAGAAATGTTTGCATGATAAAAATCACATTCTTTCACCATGAACTGAGTCAAATGCTGATGTCAACTACTTGCTGCAATTTGTAAGAAAATAGCTGTTGATAAACACCCAGAATGACTTTGAATTTTACTGTTTTTTGCTCCTCAGGAGCAAGCAAGGTATTGTAAAGAGAATAACACATTAGTTTTCTAAGGGAGAAGGGAAAGAAAAGCTGTAGCCTTTGGCAAGCAAAGGCATCATAACAGTAAACTACGAGATCACCTCTGAATCCTCCAAGATCTTGGATCAGTATAATGCAATATGAAGAATGTTCCACTCCTTGACTTGGAAAAACAAAAGCAAAGAACTGATTAAAAATACCCATTTCATGCAAGAAATTAACTAGTGCAAAAACAAAAAGATTCACTCAAAAAAAAAAAAAAAAAGTGCTCTAAACCACTGAATTAAAATGATTATAATACATCTGTCAGCTTATATACATAACAGAATAAAGCCACAATGCTGGTTTACATTTTGGCAAAGTCAATTCTGTTTGGACTTATAAATCATTTGTTTTTTTTGCACAAAATCTTAAAAAAATAAATGTTAGGTTTAGAGTCATAATGCATAAAGACTTCCCGTGGTGCAATTACTACACAATAAAAGCCAGATGTGCTACTTTTAAAAGTTTGTGGAAAAGCAATGTTAAATGTTTGAAACAACTTTGGTTGCCTCCAGAGAAAGGTGATAAAACAAGATGCTTTTATGACATGATAACGTACCATGACAGGATTCTTGTCCCTCAATGTCAACACTTTAACCTCTGAGAAACATGGGAAGCTGATAAAACTGCCTCTTCTATCAAATGCGGTGTAGCATGACTATATCACATTCAATTCATAGTAAGTCTAAAAAACAGAATCACACTGAAAATATAATTGCAGACATCCCCTGCGCATGCCTCTATCTACTCATAAAATAAAATGAGCGAGGGATGTATGTGTGGTTCTCTACTGAGGGATTACAGAACAGAGACATGCACAAGAACTTCTTTCTCATTGCGAACTCCAGGGAGAAACTATATACTGCTTTTGGTGTCTGTAGTTCCTGAATGAATAACTTAAAGCAGTCTTAGCTTTCTAACGCCTCTATATAAAGAACTGTCTAATTTAATCTGCACAGACATAGTAGAAGTAGTTCTTAAATCTACCTAGGAAGATTGATTAATTCATAAGAATTTGGGTCGAGTATTGGCTTCGTAGGCAAGACAGCAAAAAAGAATTTCATGAAAGCAATTGAGAAATAGCAAGGAAACTATCTTATCAATGAGTGGATGAGTGGAGCAGGCAGCATATGAGAAAGAAAGGACGAGAAGTAAGGAATTTATAGCTATAGAACGAGACTCTGTTTCCATATACATAATATTTGCAGAGAGTGTTAGTCTGCCTGATGTCATACAGATGCTGACAGGTGAAATCCTGCCTCAGATAACGGAAAAAAACATAAAAATCTCATTTGGGCAGCCATCCTGCTGCCTGTCTGCAGCATGACACACACTGACATTCAGGATGGTGACATGTCAGATTCAGGCATGATAGTGTCAGTGGAAGTGAGGGGCCCTGCAGCTGCCTTCATGCCACCTCCTTTGCTCAGAATTCCTCCCAGTTCTTTGGCAGAACAGCCCCTTCTACACATATTTGTGACTGAACGTAGAAAGAGCCCCTTCAAACTACCCAGTTACTCTTTAAATGTCCAAAGAAATGGTGTATAAAGCAATCAGATATACTATGATGACACTCCAAATATCTTTTTTTTTTCTCCACATATCATTATTCTGGCCAATTTTCTTATCAAACACCACTGTTACTCAAAGAAAGATGAGCCAAACCACTCTCAGTTAAGCAGACATAAACAAAGCTTGTCTGTAAGCAACAGAACTGTCCGAAATCATCTCACTGTAGTGCTGAAATGATGCTGTTCTAAAACAGGATTGTCACATTTCTCTTTGGGAGATCTCCTAGAAAGAGTTATCTCTCAAGTAGTGCGTAGGTGCAGAAGTTGATATGTCAGATTAACTTCTCCAGGCACGTCCAACTTGTGGCACAGGAGGCAGTGCAGTGCCAGCCCAAGTGATGGCAAAGAAGTTTGTGGATTTTGATACGTTGGGTCAAAAGAATTCTGTGAAGAGTGTAAAATACACAGCCGTGCTTTCTGCTGCGATAAAGGAATTTGAGAACAGGCTTCAAGATTGCAAAAAAATTATCAGTTTTTTGGTTTATTTGACAGTCCATTCTCAGATGGCATAACCTGTGAATTTTCTAATGGAATGTATGGACTTGCAATCAAAAATTTGATCATCTCTCTTTAGCAGACTTCTATAAGCCCTCTCTTAGCAGAGAGAAATATCCCTCACTTCACAGTCACACCTTATTCACGTAATCACTTTTTGCAGTACATACATTTGTGAACAGCTGCTCTCAAGGATGTAGTATAGGAAGAGTAAAATTTCAGCAAAAATCTCTGATGAACACCTGGAGAGCTCTCTGAGAACTGCAACCACTGCCACTGAACCTGACATTGTGGGGCCAGCATCACAAAAACACTGGTTTTATGAAAAAGATAGCAACAAAACCATATGTTCTAATAGTAATAATAAAAATTAAACATTAAAATAACTTTTGTTACTTTTATACATTAACTGTATCCCATATTTTATGAAGTGAATCTTAGTGCATGCATTCACAGTGAGCATGCCCAGAAGGGCAGACTGAGTGCTCCAGTCTTGTTTCCTTCAGCCTGGAAATCCTGGGTCAACATAAACAGTCCTCCTGCTTCCACCAGACAAAATTTTTGAGATGAAAAGAAACAGAACACACTGGGGAAAACCCGCGTACATGATAGCTGTAGAGCGCTGAAGTATGATTTAGTGCATTAACTTGTGCTAGTTATCTCATTTCACTATAAAATCAATAGAAAAACGTACATAGTACTATTGGTTCCATCCATTCTTATTAGGGATTGCTGCTTTTCTCTTTTAGATGCCATTTCCCATAATACATCCCTTTACAATGTTACAGAAATCAATAGAATCTTATTTCATTCATACTGACTCAATTTTCTTTCTATATAAATCTCTCTATACATCAATACTTTTTTTTTTTTTTAAATACATGACAGTTATGATCAGTTACTCATAGGTATTTTTGCGTATGTTATTCTAACTTTCTAATAACTTTCTTTAGTCTAAAATTCACTCCTTTTCTGAGATTCTATTGCTCTCACCAGCACACAGCTTTAGAAAAAGTAATTTTTGTTAGGAGCAGTCTGAATAATGTACTAATGGAGCACCAATAAGGTAATCAAATAGAATCATAGAATCATAGGATGGCCTGGGTTGAAAAGGACCACAAAGATCATCTAATCTCAACCCCCCAACCATGGGCAGGGTCACCAACCACCAGACCAGGCTGCCCAGAGCCACATCCAGCCTGGCCTTGAATGCCTTCAGAGATGGGGCATCCACAACCTCATGGGACAACCTGTTCCAGTGCATCACCACGCTTTGTGGGAAAAAGTCCTCCTAATATCTAACCTAAATCTCCCCATCACGGTTTAAAACCATTCCTCCTTGTCCTATCACAATCCACCCTTGTAAATAGCAGTTCCCCCTCCTGTTTGTACGCTCTCTTCAAGTACTGGAAGGCCACAATGAGGTCTCGCCAGAGCCTTCTCTTCTCCAAGCTAAACAATCCCAGTTCCCTTAACCTTTCTTCATAGGAGAGATGCTCCAGCTCTCTGATCATCTTAGTGGCCCTCCACTAAGTTACAAATGTTAGAAAAATTAGATGTTACAAAGCTACTTAAAAAGAAGTTTGTTTTGGAAAAGACGACAGTTAAAAAAAAAATCAGCTTTATCAGAAGGTATATTCTATAAGAAGAACAAAATAAAATTATATTTTGAACATAGTACACATGCAGGGAGAGAAAGGAAGAAGAAATCTGTGAATACGACTAAATTTGGTATAGCGACTACAATTTATTTGAGACAGATGAACATTTAAATCTATAATGTAAAAAAGTTCCAAAGTTACTCAAGGCCTTTAGCATCACCAGCCAATGTATGCCAAAGAGTACAAAAGATAACTGGAGCCTTATCCACTCCATTTGGCTACTTCTCCCAGTATTTCCACCCAGGGATTCCTCTTCCTTAGCTCTTTTTGAGCCAGAGGCTGCCATTCCCTCCCCTCACCAAATCCACCGTTTCTCCTGCCTCAGTCCTTAGCTATTCTAAACATCCTCTTTCTTCTCTGTTCAGAAACATCCATTCCCTAGCAGCCACAACAGTCTGCCAGGAAGATGCCCAGTCAAATGCTTTGGGTTCCGCCTTTTATCTGTCCTTCCTTGTTGGCTTTCTCCTTAATCTCACTGCAGTGTCTTCACATGTATAATTTCACTCATTCAGCAATGTTTATCCTCAGCAACTGGAACTCATTCACATATGTGGCTATCAAATTCAACTGCTCTGCTTGTCTCATTACAGGCAGAACAATGATTTTTAATCTGGTCCTGCAGACTTTAATAATTCATTGCATTTTTGTTTTTTAAACCCAGGCTAATGAAAGTCTACATACCATTCACATGTTAATTTGTGTAACAAACTGTAACAGATCAATGTGACAAACATGATGGCAGTATGAAGAGAATGGGGGTTTTCCTGACATACAGAAAACTTGGAATTCAAGCCTTCTCCTCAATCACAGTCCTTATGCACAAAATAAATCCTCCATACAGCTGCCAGCCACCCACCCGCAATTTCTCAGGTGCTGCTGCTGTTTCCCACACAAGCCTGCTCTGTCACATTGCAAATACATTCAGCAGGGGTGAGGCTGAAGAAGCAAGGAACCCCTTGTTCTCTCCCCTAGCTTCTCTTTGCAGATCCAGCCCAAGCTTCCATGAATGTGTTTGGGGATCTGATCCAAAGTTAGGTCTTCCCACTCTTCTTTTCTTGAAGGCTGGTTAGTTTAACCAATAACTTCCCAGTTCAGCTCACCGTGTGACTACTGAAAGATTTGCACTGGCTAAACAGAGAGAGTGGCATATGAGCAAGAAAAGGGTAAGTATTTTGGTAGCAACAGTGCTCTAATTTCTTATGGAAAGATGACCATACTTCATCACTCACAGATGCACAGCAGAGCTTCATCTTCCACACAGCTGCCATCTTAAAGATGTTAAGTCAGGGAAAATGGATCTCCATGCAGGACACCCAGCTACCATAAAAGGGAGAATATATTTTGTACAGATTTTAGCAGCAGTGGCCAGACTGCATCCACTAACTTGAGGAGGTAGCTCATGTACCTCCTCTGTATCCCTCTATGCTAACACTGCAGCCTACAAGCCAGAACACGAAGATATATGAGTCTGTGCTATGGCTAAAACTCAGGTATCATGCCACGCACCCTGCAGCACACCTTCACAAAGAAGAGGCGTACCACAAACGGTACCTTGTTCTATCAGCTAATCCCAGTGATTTCGTTCCCCAGCCTAAAATGCTTGCATTGTCATCAGACTGCTCCACATACAACAGTGTCTGGCAATATTGTCATTCACTACACACAATTCAGCAGGATGATTCCACCAAAAGATCATGGCAAGGGAAATCAGCACGTGACACTCGAGTTCCTCACTCAGTGCCTTTCCTGTGGGACCGTGTGAGCTGCCTGCCAACTTTCGCTTTGCCACAGAGGGAACAATGCACCCCAGTATCCCACCTGACACCAACAGCCCAGTGCAGACCTAAGGGCCAGCTGCAGCTTGAGTGTGAAACCTGTATGGTGTGCCACAATACTAGCTGCAAAACTCCTAGTATTTCCCAGTTCTTAGTGCATTATGCCACAGAATCATAGATTGGGCTAGGTTAGAGGGGACCTTACAGATGATTTAGTTTCAACTCCAACCCATTTCACTGCAGCCACGTAACCACATAAAAAAGGGGTAAAAACTCCAGAGTGGGATTAAAATGTAAGTAGGATAGCTCTTAAAAAACATAATTGAGGTTCAATTTCTCCTAGCATGTGGCCAGGGAGCATCACCCCAGCCTAATGGCTGACAGACATGGCCACAAGCCAAGCCTTTGCGACCTCCTGGCCTGCAGCAGCCAGGCCTGATCCTAAGCCTACTCACAATAAGGAAAATCATCCCAGTGAACTCACCAAGCACTGGGACAGGCATATGCAAACTCCTCCACTTCTTTCAAACCCTCATGACAACGATGAAGAGCTAAAATAACTTCTGTTTACATCAACATCTCAAGCAGATACTCATAACCACCTATTGCAGCATTATTTTTTTTTTAATTTATTTTTAGACTTAATAATCATAGAATCATAGAATTGTTTGAGTTTGAAGGGACCATCAAAGGCCATCTAGTTCAACCTCCCTGCAACGAACAGGGACACCTACAGCTCAATCAGGTTGCTGAGAGTCTTGTCCAGCCTGACCTTGAGTGTCTCCAGGGATGGGGCACCCACCACCTCTCTGAGCAACCTGTGCCAGTGCCTCACGATCCTTTATGTAAAAAACTTCTTCCTTGTATCCATTCTAAACGTCTCTTAATTTAAATGACAATTTATTTATAAACATGCTTCTCACTTGTACAATGAAGCCGTGTCTTCAAATTCTCAGTCCTCAAATGAGGTCTGTACAGGATTAAACACATTTCACCTGCAGGTTCACTTCCCTCCGCACTCTGGTATCTGTAGCACTGCATTTCTGACCCGCCCACCTGCCTCGGTGCTTTTCTCATGAAAATGAAGGCGTCTCGGGGTTTGCTTCTAATTGCTCGCTACGGCTTTAACAAATTAGTCATCCAGAGCAAAAGTAACTGTGGAATCCTTCAAGCTACCTGACAGCGAAGCCCCTCGCTTCTCTGCTAAACATCACCTCGCTGAAGGCAGCAATCTGTAAGGCTTGCAGAGATGATTTGTTGGTTGTTTCTTTAAATGGCATGACAGATAAGCCATCTGGCAAAGGGAAACGCGGCTCCCCGCTTGCAGGTACCAAGGAAACCGCCCTCGCCTTCCTTCTTCTCAGTAAAAGCCATCCCCAGTGCGCGGTACTTACGGCATCGACTCTGCCGGCCAACAACACGACTTCCAGCAGCACCAGCAGAAGCCCCGCGTCCCTGCGAGAGAAGTGGACAAACTCAATGCTGGTCAAAGCGAGCACAACACAAGCACGTGATAAACCCCGCAGCAAAAGGTGAATATGACTTTAAAAAAGTTGCAGTTACTTACTGACAAACGAAAACACGCGCGCCGGGAAGCGGCGAGAGGTCCATGTCGCCTCCTTCCCAGCCGGGGGGCTCGGCTCAGGGCTCGCTGGCTCCGCGCGGCCGTCCCTACGAAGCAGAGCAGAGCACAGCCCGCATGTAGCGCCGGACTCGGGGAGCGGCCCCTCCGCAGCCACGGGACGGCGGAGCCCGCGTCCCCGGCCTCTCCGCACCGCAGCCCCGCGGCTCTCCGTGCCCTCCCGGGCGGTCGCGGCGGTGCGGGGCGTGGGAGCGCCGCGCCTCCCCCCGCCCCCCCGCACCCACCCGCGGCGGGAGGAAGAGGAATAGGAATTGCGGCCGGCGTAGAGGGAGCGTCGTTGCACCCTCCCAGGGTCCCCGCCCGCCCGCCCGCGGGGAGGAGGGGGCTGCCGCCGCCCATCGGTTACGGCGCGGCCAGTCGCTCGGCCCCGAGACATTGCAGGCGCCGCGGCCGGCACGGAGGGAAGAGGCGTGCATGTGGGACCGGCCCCGAGGAGCCCCCACGCCGCGCTGAGCCGCCGGCGCCTCGCCGCCCAGGGACCGACGGAGCAGCGCGGTGCGCGGTAACATGTGGCGTTGGCTGGGCTTCGGGCTGCTGCTGAGCGCCGAGCTCAGCGCCGTGTCTGCCGCGGTGAGTACGCGGGAGCTGCCCCAGGCGCGGGACGGGGCGGGGGACACGTGTGGGGAGAGAACAGCGCGCTCCGGTCCCTCCGCTGCGCCCATGTAAGAGGAGAGCGGGGCTGCCAGATGGGCTCTGCCTCGCAGCGGAGCCGTGCGTGGGGCTCCGACCGCCCCACTGGGTCCGGGTCCTCGGGCAGCACTCCCGGTTGGGAGGGGAGGGGGAGCTGTGCCAGGCGGGGCTTTCGGCTGCCGGTGCATCTCCGAGGGAAAACGAAGCAAAACAAAGCTACAAGTTAAGCTTTTGTAGGAAAAAAAAAAAAATAAAAGAAACACAAGAAGGGTTTGGCTGCGTGAGTTCAAAGCGTCGTGCTCGCTGCCTTTTAAGCCCCGTGATGGGCAGCCGACTGGAGGCCAAAGAAAGGTTTCTAATGTTAATGATTAAGTTCAGCTTTGGCACTTTTCCCGACAGAGAGAAATTCGGCCACAGACATGTAAAATCGAAACTGTGCAGGGAGCCTGAACATTTTGCTAAGGGAGCTAATTTTATCCCTGAGATACTGGCTACCCACTGTCCTTAAGTTAAAGGACCGTTTCCTGGTGCTCCCGAAGTATTTGTGCAGTTCCTCGGACCTTCAGTCGCCTAAGCAAAGGCAGTTGACATCGTGGTGTGAACTAGGTCATCTTTCCGTGTCTCTGGTTTCTTGCATTGGGCAGATTGACACTGTAGTAGTGAAATTTAGAGGGGCAGAAAATTTGCCTGGACGAGGGCAGATGGATTTCTGTCACATTTCCTGCCTTAAATGTAAAATCTGGAACTTTAAGCAGTGAAGGATGTACCAGAGAGGGTAGTTTTAAACTTTTTCTGCTGCAAGTAAATTCTATATTGAATTGCTTTCCCTGCGTGACCATGGGGATGGTATCTGTGCCTTGGATCAGCTGAAGTAAGAAGCCCTGTTGAACTGAACTCCTGTTGCTGATATTATCAAGCTCACTGTCGTGGCAGTAAATCACTTGGCGATGCACCTTTTGGCTGACTCACCCCTCTCTTGGTGTAAACTGTCATCATTTTGGGATATAATTAATTTTAATTAATTAAAATCTTTAAAGGTAAGTCATTCACGTTTGAATTCTGAGTTTGGTACTTCTTGAGGTATAGGTGTCTATTAGTGACACACATTCCCACCTTGTGCAGTTTGTGAAGTCATTGGGTAAACCACAGCTGTCAGAGACAGAGAACTATAAGGAAGATGTGCACATCAAAAAAAGATGGAAACTTTAATGTCAGTTGTACCACCTCAGGTCTTCACTAGCAGCTCAGAAGAAAATATTTCTGAATTGTCTCATGTACGACAGATAAATTGTATTAAATTCAAGAACCCTTAAGGTAACCTAGAGCTGTTAGTTACACTGTGGAGTTAACACACACTTAACTCTTTCTGTTGTTAAGCTGGCTGCGGATTGTTCCCTATCATTGCCACTGCCCAAGTTTGTCAAGGAAGCCGAGCAATTTGCTATTCTATTACCATAGACAAGCTTTCATGCCCAACAAAGCTAGCCACTGCCCACTTGACAGATCTTCCTCCTGTTTTCAGAGTGCTGACCCAGTCTCATCTTGTCCCCAGACAAATGTGCTCCTGCTGCTCTCTTGCTCTGTTTGCACGTGAGCAGTGTTTGAGGATGGCTGCATGGTAAGCAAGGTTGCATGCGGTGCTGATTGCGATAGCTGCTTCATTGAGCCTGTTTTTCTCTAACAAATACATGATACTGGTTCTTTCCTGCCCCCAAACATTTTGTATCAGCTAGATTAAGGAATAATCATATTTGTGCAACTACTTTCTTATCACACCTGTACTACGGCCTTTTTCACAGTGTAACTGAGATTGGAGGCACCTTGGAGAACGTCTCATCCAACAACTTGCTCAGAGCAGGCTGCTTAGGGCCGTGTCTTGTGGGGTTGTGAGCATCTCCACAACTGTAGACTGCATAACCTCTCTGTGCAGCCTGTCCCAGTGCTTGGTCACCTTCACAGCAGAAATGTTTCTTCATATCTTCCCATCATGGTGCTGCAGGAGAAGCTGGCTGCTAGCTTGTGACTAGCGAGTGACTAGCTAGGACTTGAGGTCTCATCTGCGAAGGCAGACATAACAAGCAGCTTGTGCACTGTTGTGTGTAGGGGTTCTGCATAGTAACAGGGCCGACAGTAAAAAACTTTTTTATTGCTGACATATTCATGATTAAATACATAGAAGGAGATTTGGAAGGACTGCTCCAAGGAGGCATTTGGCGCAGCAAAGCCAGCGTAGAGCTGGCTGCTGCCAGGATCACATGCCTAGTGCAGGGCAGGGACCTTGCCAGGGCGTAATACAGCACTATAAAGTGCACCCAGGTGTGGTACTGGAAGCTCATGTATTATGTGTTGATTAATTATAATTGAAATATTAATTATAGCTAATTTGAGCTTTTGTACTGTTCTGTATTTTTCTCAGGAAGTTCATTTTCAAATTGTAAGGAGGGAAGGGAAGAAGATGGGGAACCAGATTACAGATTTTCAGGTCAGGCTGAGAGACTGCTCTTATGTAGTGGTTACAGAAGAAAGTTGTTTTGATGGATCTCTGCGGGGGCTCTCATTTCTGACACTCTTCAAGCTGCCGTTTCCTTTGGAGAAAGTCTGTTTCCTAACATTTGTACTGTTTGACTGAGAGGTGACAATCCCATGGAAATCCTGCTTTCTTGTCTTGATACCCTCTCCACACCACTGCGGATGCATTCTGTGTGTTTTCTGAAATAAAGCAAGATCTTCTGGCTGTGTTTAAACACCAGGGCAGATCACCCAGGCCACAAGTGGGCTGAGTGCCAGTAGGAGGCCAGGAAACACTCGGCCCCATGTAGGCCCTGTCTGGGGTAGGTGCCCAGCGTTGGCTGGGCTGGGCCTGCTCTGCTCTATGCCCTCAGTTGTGGGCATACAATTCTAGGCCAAAAGCACAAAAATCTAACCAATAAACTATTGTTCCCAATTAGACTGGATGATATTTCTGTTCTGTTTTTGTTAGAAAATGGTTTATTGAGATGAAGAAGCACAGGGCAGCTAAACCAAAGGCAGGTAAAAGAAGTGATTAAAAAAGGTTGCATGACTGCATGAGAGGTACACGTGGGTGTGCCATTGTCAGTGACATCAGGCTACACTGGACACCTGCCTTCTGCTGTGTTTACCCTGGGTTGAGACTGCTTTTGGTGCTGAGAAACTCAGTTCACCTGTCCCTCTAGGCCATTTGACATCCTTGTTCCTAAATGTTCTTAAGGGGTGGTCTTGCCATCTCTATGAGCACATGAACAAACTTTGACAAATTTTAGTTCAGTGACTTGTAGGAAGGGGTGTGAGATCTGGAGTGGCTGAGTGTGCACTTCAGAGAGACACGAGAGCATGCATAGGACGGTGACCATAGGAGGTAGGGATATCTTCTCCCCTGTGATTCTTAGTGTAGCCTATTGCCTTGTAGTGGCAGGAACTGCACTTGCCCCAGAGGTGGGAGAGATGCTGAACCCCTGGTTGCTGCTAGTAATGTTTGAGCCCTGTCAGCTGAGCAGGCTGTGGCCAAGATTGCCTCCTGTGACTCATCTTCAACAGCCCCATTCCTGCAGCCAGCTGCTCAGTGTCAGCATGTGCAAATGCACTTCTGGACCGGCATCCCAGGTAGCATGGTTCTTGATTCTGTGCTAAATATTTTCAGAAATAGTGCAAGGTTTCATCACTGCTCATCTGTTTAGCCTACGTAATCCTGGGATGAAGTTAGGTTATATTGCATATGAGGTTATGCTGGATGTATATACTGTCAGTTGCCATGATCACACAAGGAAATGTAGGATAGCTGTTGCAGGCAACTAAGACAATTGTTTAAAATGTCAGTAACCATCTCTAGGGATATGCTTATGAATATTGTTCTTTTTATAGAACTAGACTAAACAAAGGAAGATTCAACAACCTCAACATGAGAATAAATTGACTTCACCAGTGTTTAACAGCTACGTAGTGTTCCCTTCCCAGAAGTTCCGTTGACTTTCCCATTACAAAAGCATATAGCACCTTGAAAAATTTGGTCAGAGGGGGAAATTTGGTCATGGGCTATAACCTGGCTGGATCAGCAAACAGTACGGATAAGGAACAACTGCACATATGAAGCACTTTTACAGTTCAGTGATGTTTGTGGGAAGATAAATTTTGACTTCCCTGGGTTGTGACTGGCTAGAAATATTCTTGGTAATTTAATACTTCAGAAAAGTATGTGGCATTAGCCCTCTGAGAGTCTTTATATAGCAGTGTCTTGGACAATGTGGACATAAAATAGAGAAAAAATTAAAACACTGTCAATATATATCAGTTACTATCATTCTGTCATTCTAATCTGAAGTGACTTGCAGTAAAGGAAAAGGAAAAGCTATACTCTATAAAGAATATAAATTGACAGTAGAAAACCCCTCTGCCTGCTGTTGCTCTCTGATATGTATAAACAGGTAAAGGATGATGAAAAGATTTGATCAGAAAAAGAAGTGTCAATTTCAGCTTTCAGTTTCTATTTAGTATTGAGAAAAATACATGTATGCAACTAAACAGTGTTGAGTAAGTATTTCTAGGATGAAAAAGATGACTATTTAAGCTTAATTTATCTCTGAGATAATATCTTGCAGGGAGTGGAACTTGGATGAACTTTTTAAAGTGAAAAAAGAGGTGCAGAAGTGTGTATCTAAAAGCACTTTTGCTACCAGTCCCTTCTACATCTGCTGTAGACCCCATTCTGCACTAGATTCACCTTTTATTGCTTTGATTGATCCAGTATCTCAATTGGGTGTGTCATAGTACACATCTCACAACCTGTATCCCATTTTGTCTGCCTCAATTGCATTTCCAACATGGGCAAAACCCACAGCAAGCCTTAAGGTGGCATTAAATCTTTTGAGACTATGTGGTTTTGTGATAGTGGTAGGAAATACTAACGATCCTGGATATATATATATATTTTGTAACATTAATGCATTATTACTTGTCCAAGGTGCTGCTGTGTGCAGCAAGCAACAGGTGCTGTGGGAAGCTGGAGACTGGGAATCCACTTGGATGGAGATGGAGATGAGTCAGCCTGGCCTTACAGCCCACAGATGTAGTTGTGGTTTATTTATTTATTTATTTTTGTACAGAGTGCCTTACAAAAATGTAATAGAAAAGGCATGACTAAAGATGAAATGAGAGAAGCCGGAAAAAAAATGGGAATGAGATGGATTTTTTTCTTTTTCTTTTTTTCTTTTATTTTTTTTCCCTTCAATTGTCTTCATGTATATAGGATCTTTATAAAGGATCCTGTCTACACATGCTGTCTGAAATAAATGGCATAAGATTTTATGACACTGTGAGAAACTAATCCATAGTGAGTGTAGCTGTGTTTTTAAGTTATTCAACTTGTTTTATGGAATATTATGTAGGTTGGGTTTTTTTGGGTGGGTCCATCCAAGAGAAGAACTAAACATCCTCTGTTCCCCTCCTTTCCTCTGCCATTTCTCTCTGTGCACGTTCCTGCTGCCTTCAGCCTTCAGTGCTGCTTCTGCTGGCAGTCAGCCCCTTGCAGGGTCTGAGGAAGGGTGTGCATTATCAGCAGAACAATGTAGTGCACAAAACACAAAGTGCTGTCAAGTGCACAGAGTAAACACATTGCAAAGTCTTAATTTGTTTTCTTTCATCTTTTTGTGGCTTTCATCTGCTAGTAATGGTGACAGACACAGCATTTTTGAGATGAAGGTGCTCAAGATGGCTGAGAAGGAGCTGGCAGAATAAATTATCAAAGTTATGAAATAAATACAATGATTAATTTAATAGACAAGGATTAGTAGGGTCAATGATAATATTTTAATTAAAAGCCTGGTGGGTTAGATCTTTTGCATTTAGAAGAGCTAACAGCCTTTTACAGGCAAAGGATGCACAAAATATCAATTGTTCTATCTGTAAAACAGAATTATTTGAATTTTCTTGAAGAATATTTCAATCTCTACTACTGGGAAGCAGAAATACATTTCTAGGTAAAGTTTTAGGTATTAAGTCACTGCAGTGGAGAGCTCTATCCAGCTGTTAAAGAGATGACAGAAGAGATGTGCTGAAAAGCTTGGATTTTGAGACTCCGTATTTCATCTCTGAGTTGAGATATGATGAAAACCACCAGTTAGTTCTGGATATTGAACTTCTTTGAAAGCTGCCAGAAGCCTAGTGATGTTCTCTTGCATTTGCTAGAGTAAAATGGCCTGGGGTGGCTAACATTGCATCTCCTCTACCATTTGTGAAAAAACAAATGTCTAGATTTTTCTCTGTCCCTGTTTCTTTCCCAGCTGATGGGGAATTTATAATAATCATCTCCCTGGCTACATGGAAGCTTTGTGGTTTCACCAGCAGAATAGCCTGGCTTCCTAGCCAAGGTATATCTTGTACATCTTTTTCTATATAAGGATGTTGCATTTTCACTCTGGTATGAACCTGATAGAGCATTTCTGGGTGGTTTAATGGATGGATATCTTCTAATTCAGATGACAGAGTGAGAATGACTTTTAAAAAATTATTCATTTTGCTGTCTAATTCTTCAAATGATGTTTCACTTGTAGCTAAGGAATAAAACAAATTAGCCCACTTTCACTGAATAGCTATGCGCTGACTGTGTATTTTGAGTCTTTTGGTCTTGCTAGTCCAGTTGTTTATCTAGTGGAAGAAAACATCTAGTCTACTGAAGACTTCTGTTGAAATACTTGATAATCTAAAGGCATTTAAACTAATTCTAAGATTGTAATGAAACCCAAATATCTGAAAAAATACACTGACATGGACTTACGGGGCCTTAACAAATTAGAACACAAGTATGAAGAGAAATTAATGGTTTGTATTCATGCTGAACATATTAAGGGAAAAATAAGCTAAGCGAGGTTGACTCCAACATTCCAGGAATTTTCATATTGAGCATGAAGTTCTGTCCCTTTTATGGCAATGACAAGTCTGTTATCTGGTGGTAGAGTAAAAAAATAATAATTTTGGCTGCCATAAAGTTAGGAGGCCTCTGCAAGCAGTACTCAGGACCAGAACTACAAGACAATTTAGCTGTAGATGCTCAAACATGTGTTTTTAAGAGTTGGCATGAACAGGCGAGGAAGACTAAAATGATGTAAATACTTTGAGTAATTTATCTTTTTAACTGAAATTACCATATTTTTTTTTTTTTAGCAGAAGCGTATTAACTGTATATTTGTTAATTACTAATTGATTTTTTTAAATCAACATGGGAACGTTTAGAGAAAACTGGGGAATAGCAAGAGATAAAAATGAAAGTGAGAAGAAAATAAAAAGCTTAAATTTATCCTAGGAAGTATGTGGTCTTATCCTGTGTTAAAAAAAACTACAGTAATTTTGAGAAGTTAAGGCTGCGTGACTGATCCCAGCGAGCCAGAGAAGAAGCCAGGGTAAAAAACCTCCCAGAAGCCAGGGGTCAGAAAAGATTGTCAAAAACTGGAATTAAAACAAAACAAAATAGAACAGGGAAAAAAAAAAAAACAAAAACGGAGGGGGGTGGGGGGGGAAGGGAAAGGACTAAGTGCTATAGCCACAGACTTTGTTTTGATCAGACTGGAGATCAGCTGTGGGAGGAGAGTCTGGATCCAGGCCCCTGCCATCAGCTGCAGGGTCCCCAGCTGGCTGTCCCTGGCTGAATGAAGTTCTTCTGACCATTGCTGGCATATCCCACTGGGAAAAGTCTCATGTGTGGGTTCTGGTGACGTTAATTCTTATATGACGTAATTTTACTGTCTGTGACTGTCTATTGCTATTTTAAAATTTACTTCCCATTATGGACCTTGGTACTATAGCAAATACTGTACTGATGCCTAACGTCTTTGGGTTAAAAAATGTCTTGGCTTGTATCCTTGAGAATACCAAACTCATTCAAATCATGCAGAAAAACATATCCATCTTCTGGGGACATGCCTTTGAAAATGTGCTCTGATTCACACTGGTCAGACAAATAATGAATGCTGATTTTGATGCATTTTCCAAGAATGGTGTGTCTGGTTGGGAAAGAGCTTGTGATCTGGAATAAACTGGAAGTATCATGAGCACAGAAAAGCTCAGATTGATAACCCGTGAGATAGTTGGTAGCTTGGCTGTGATGCTAATGATTTCATTTTCCATTGAATTAATCTTTAGCATAGCTGAATTTGCTAAGGACGTGGAATGATTTTTTTACTTGTGTATCAAAGAGACCAAAGAAGATGATTTTGACAGCGCGGAGTGAGAAAGCTGCATAGATCAAAGATGAGGAAGATTTTATCTGGTCTGTAGGATCCACAAGTAATTCTTTGCCTTTGAAAATCTGCATTGATGGAACAGGCTGAAGTCTAAAAGTTTATGAGCAAAATGTGAAAAATGCTGGATCTCCCTCTTAGTGCTTGCTGGGATGTTTTCTGTCATTGCAATGCTAATGTACGATTACATGGAACGGGTCTGCACATGGCACAGTGTGTATTTACACTGTCCAAATGAAATGTAGGAAAATGATACGGGGAGGTGCATATGGGGTTATGTCATGTCTTGTATTGTTTGTGATAATGCCTCTAAATTTCTAGTAAATGTGGTTCAGCTGTCTAGAGGATTATTTCACGGTTCTAAATCTGAAGATACATAAATCATATCAAATCAGTCATAAAGATAGAAAATCAGTTATTGGTGAAGTTTCACATGCATGTAGCATTGCTAAAAAGAGTTAAATAATCTGATGCATTTAAAACATAAGCATCTTATATGAGCTTTTCTGTGTCTGAAGACAACTAATGAAGTTTCATTTAAAATGTAGAGCTTGGTTTCAGCAAGACTAGTTAAAAATGGATTTGTAATTTAGTGATCTGTTTCTCATAATTATTATTTTCTGAGTTAGAAAGTGTGAAATGCAGTATTCCTATTCTTAGATTTATCGTATTAAATTGAAGCTGCCAATAAAGTGTTTTTAAAATCTGAATCGTGGTGAATTATGATTTATCTTTATGATTAACCAGTGTCATATTCCTCACTGGTGATGGCTAGCTCTACATGCTTCTCTCTGACAGCCCAATGTCAAGTGAGATGAGTGATGGAGCAGTTGTTTGCTCAGTAATCTGATTAGATTTGGTACTTCAAAATAGTATTTTTGAAGCTTCAACATTTGATTGGTTGCTGGAATTATCTAGTGATCATTTTCTTAAGTGTAGAATTGGGTCTGTCATGAAAAACCTGATCTGTAGAGACTTTAAACTGGCTATGTGCATGCGTGTATTTGGAGAGGTGAAGAGATGGGCTGTAAGAGTCAAGGCACTGCCCATTGTGGCAAAATGCTGTGATAGCAGCTAGGCAGAGAAATATTTCACAAAGCATTGGCTCATTGAGACGAGTTGCCACCCTGAGTTGTCCACCAGTTGTGCTGTGTCCCCCAGGGTGGCTGACATTTTGTCTTCTCACACTGGCCAGAGGCTGGAAGCATCATCAGTTTTTCCTTTCCTGCCTCCTCCTATGTGCAAAGCCTTGGAGGTGAAGCAACAGCACCATTTGCCTCATGATGGCCACAGGCAGCTGCATGTTGAAGCAGGAATGTGACCCAGCTCAGTCACTATTGTAAAAAGGAGATCCATCCTTTGGGCTGTTTGAGGATCATTTGGTTTCAGCAGATTTCCTGAGGGGAGAAAAAGAGACTGATCGGGTTGCTTTTACTGTTCCCTTACAGCTGGTGTTACCCTGTTCTGTAGACTTCAATTCAAGGATTGTATCAGTCACTGTTTTTATTTTTTTCATGTTTTTATTTAGATGTTGGAATTTAGTGGTGATTGGCCAATGGCTTCCTAAAAAATAAATCAGTTAAGATATAGCAAGTGAAAATAAATGCTGTGATCTAATATCATGAAACCATTAAAGATCACTGGGTATGTTGACATCTGAGAAGCTAGCTAGGTAGTGATGAAGATAAATAATGCTCTAAGCTCCATAATCAAATAGATGTTTTTATTTTTTTTAATAATAAAGACACATCAGTAGAGGGAGATTTTCCAAAATGTTATTGATGATATACAAGGGAACAGCTTTTCTATAGTGTTCATTTTAATATTTCTGGAAAGGACCACTAGAGCAGATCTTTTAGTCCCGAGCTGTTTTCAAAGAAATTGGGAATAAGAATGGGACGTTGACTGAAACCCATAAAGTTATGTGGCTGTGCCCAACTGATGTAGTGTTTCTTCTTAAAGGTCTATGAGCAGCTAATACAGGTTACGTTGTGTAGAACCCTTGTGGAATGCATAAATGCGTGTACTTTGAGGAAGAAAATCCTGAAATGCTTCAGAATAAAAAATCCCCTTTTTATGGTTTTGTTTTCTCAGGCCTTATGTAGAAATCCTAGAAAGGAAAATACTTAAGAAAAATTGAGAAGAAATTTATATATTATTCTCAGAATAGGCAGTAAAGTAATCGCTACGGCAATAGTAAAAATGCTACCACTGTACTTTTATTTATCATAATTCTTTCTACAGTTATAAATAGTATGAATAAACAACTTCATTTTGGAACCTGCAGTATCAGCCAGGCAAAATGCCTGTGCAACTGCAGTCTGCATTAGTCTTGTGCTGCATACACAGTCACACCTATAAGTTGGCATATAATATTATTTTAACTAAGATATTTTTCACCAGAAGCATCTCTTTTATTTTTATTATTGAATGAAGTACCTGTGCATATCCTGGTTTCTGAAAGCTTCTTTCTTGTTGTTTACAAACTAATGATACTGATACTCTTTCTCGTTCATGTTTTTTTTTTCTTTTCTAAATATATTTTATACATATATCATTGGTGCCTACTAGCAGAAGTACCTCTTCACAGAACCCCTTCAATATTTGATACAATAGTCAAAAGTATTTTATACTTATTTTTGTGCAATCATATCTGGCATGGCTTAATTCTTCTTAAGATTGAGAGATGATGTGCTTAGTGTAAACAGGACCTTATTCTATTAAGAAGATATCTGTTGCAGACACTTTTTTTTTTCTTTTTTTTTCCTTTTTTAAACACTCACCCTCTTATTTTTGTTCAGGAAAAGCGTGATTCCCTCTTAGTCCCTCTCCCGGTGCCTTCAAAACTTGTGGAAATGTTTCACATCTAAGTCAGGATCATGGATCTAGATGGATAATCCAGGAAGAATTAAAAGTTCCAATGAAGTTGGAACTTTTAATTGTCATTTCCAATGACAATAAACTCAGTGTAGGTGAAAACAAAAACCACCTTTTTATTCTTTGAGACTAAATTAAGAAATTGCTCACTGTGCAGTCTAGGTTTTTATTTTTCTAGTCTGTTCTGCAGCCTCATTAAACCTTTTAAGGTATGAAACTAGCTATCCACATTGCATCCTGTCCAAGGGGAGAATGTCCATTTGAGAAATAGGTAGATGATGTTGCTTCAGGACCATATCCCACAACGCTAGAGGTCTGTTATTTCTGTCTGATCATTGCCTCCCAGTTATTTGCATAGTGTCACACAGCCCAATGCTCCCCCAGCTACAAACCCAATTGCCAACAGCTCTAAGTAATACAAGCCTGTCTTGAAGGATCTGCCCGAAGATGACGTCATTTTGTTGCTGATGTGAGGGGGATGCTACAGCCAGCATCCAGTATCCATACACCTGTGACTGTCTTCATGCTTTAGAAAACTCCATTCCCTATTATGCCACGGTCTGTTCCTGCTTCCTCATGTCTCACTTTCCTAAAAGCCAAGTAAGAGTAACATAACTTCCTGATATTCAGAATAGGGTACAAGTCTGATGTTGTAGGTATTATACAAAGCCTGAAAGTGTATAATAAAAACTAATTTTATCAAGTTTGATGATTAATTTTTCAGTATTGTCAGCTTCAGGAATAAAAGTCATATGCATACCCCAGAATCTTTCTATTCACACCCATTGCTTACCATGTAACTTCAGGTTTTTTATCACTTTGCTGCATTGGCCTCTGCTGTTCTCATATTTAGGTATTTCTACAGCAACCACAGAGAAAAAAAACTTTATTTAAAAAGACTAAACATATGAATGGGAAAAAATAGGTGAAAAAGGGGAATTTTAAAAGAGAATTCAAGATACCACACCAGATTAGCTGTGGATTTCCAGCTGAAGCTTTATTTTAGCTACTTCTTTGTGATCCTCTTTAAGAACAAATTTGTTCCTAACTTAATTGTTTAATAGATTTGAATTTGAATATCCAGTGTAGTGGAAGAAAAAAAAGTAATTTAACAGAATAGCTTTAAACCTACATGCCTGATGATATCTGCCAATTTGTCTGAAGAAGAAAAAGCACCTCTTCCCCTGGTTCTAATTGAAAATAGGAGGGGAGTGATCCAATTCTTTATGATTAATTTTACAGAGTTGGACAAGAGGGAATCTCGGCTGTTCTCAGCTGGACAGCAAACAGTAGAGCTATTCTTTCTGTCCTAAAGCCCTGACCTTGTAGGGAAAAGTGATCCAACTGCTTCCAAAACAGGCACATCTGTATACTGTAGTACTTTGTCTCTTGGTGATGCTTGATGTACACACCAGCAGCTGACATGTCAGGGTTTGTAGCATGGGATTGAGAATAATAATACTGGCTGGAGTGCACAGGAACTGTGATATGTGTCTATATATATATATATACAGCACTGCCATCAGGGAAGGGAAAGGGTTGTCCTGCTCTGCTCTGTGTGTGGGTTTGGGCATAAAGCTATTAGAAAGTGTCCGAAGGAGGGCTATGAAGGGAAGGGTCCAGAAGGGAAGACGTATGAGGAGTGGCTGAGGCCCCTTGGTGTGCTTAGCACAGAGCAGAGGAGCTGAGGAGAGGCCTTAAACAGTGTTGGGGTTTGAGTGGTGTGAAGAGTGCTAACTGCAGCCTTGAGGTGTGGTTTCATACCAGGGCTCAGGCTGGAGGATAGTTGGAGTGGGCTTTTAGCTGGCTTCCCAAAACTGCAGTCATGCTTCCACCCCTGCCTTTGAGTTTAGAACAGCAGTAGCCATTAAATACATTTATGTGATGTACGGCCAAATGTAATTCTCTGTTAGTGGAGTCTGTATGCTCACATAATATGAATACATCTTCCTACAGGGAAGATATTTAAAGAATATCCTGTTATTGCAGTTGAGATCTAAAAAGCTAGCAAGGTTCAATGCAATCTAAATACAGGCCCTTTCTGCTCGTGCTAGCCTGCAGTTGATTGATCTATTTCCCAGGACCCCATTTTATTCAATGCACAGAACTGTTTGCTCTCATGAATAAGTGAAGATGTAAGGTTTGGGTGGTTTTTTTTTTTAATTTTTTTCATTTTCTTTTTTTTTTTTCTTTCTTTATTCTTCAATTTTTGGCCTTGCTTCTTATTTGAAATCTGATAATCAAATTACTCCATGAAGATGACATAACCACCTTCAGGTCGTTGGAACTTCAGATTGCTTTTATCATGATTGTACCTTAATATTTCCATGATGGTGATGGTGTGTAGCTTCAGTTACCTGTTTCTTTCAATTCAGTTTATGTGAGCCAGAGTGGTGCTTGAAACTATTGGCCAGAGAATTCATAGTTATAAGAAAGAGACCAAATCCTATTCTCCAGTAAACCACTCAACTGCCTTAAGCAGGAAGCATCTTTGCAGTTCTTTTCTTTTGAGAGACATAGGGTTGCTAGCTTGAATAGAGCAGGCTGATGTGGAGGACTCAAACTGCTCTGGAGTAATAGTAATTGAAGGAATTTAGCCTGTACAAGGAAACCAAGCAAGCTTTTTGAAAGATAGTAACCTTCTGCTGAGAGGAGAGCTTATATGGAGCTTTTCTGGAAGACTGTAGTTTTGCATTTCCTAACTTACTTTACCTTGGAAGGAGAAGATTTTAGATATAAATACTTTGGAAACAATGAAAAGAGCAAGGAGAATTGAATTAACAAAGAAAAATATCATTATGTTTCTGTTTTGACTATTTCAAGAAAATAAGTCTGTGAAATGTAGCTCCACCTCAGAGATTTGTGATGAGAGGTGTTGGTTCCCTGCTACTCTTATCCAAGCATTTTCTCTAGAGGGAAGAAGGTGTGGTATTTATAATCCTTTCTCAAAGTCTTCCTAGTTGCTCACTGAAAGCTGTGGTGAAATGAGAATTTCTTTTGCCGTTATCTCATCCACACCATTATTTTTCTACAGTGAGGAATCTACACTCTAATTTAGATTATTCTTCTCAGATTCTCAGCCCACAGTCTTTCCTTTAGTGGTGTTGATTATTTTCCTTTTACTTTATCTGTTTGTCAGTGTGATATTTCAGTCTTACCCCTCCCTATTCATGTGAAGCCAGTCTATCTTACTTATATTGCCAGTGCTGCTAGTTTTGCTCTAGTAAGAAGGGTGTGTGCAGTAAACTACAGGTTTTGTTGTTAACACTGTAAGTACACAAGTATTTTGCCATTTAACTGCTGATAAGCAAGCAGTTCCTAGTTTACAAGCTGCTTAATCTGTTTGATGTATCCATTCCAACATCAGTGCTTTGTGCTCCTCTTTTGGTGTTCCTGTCTTTCTGTTGAACTATTGCCAGACACAGCTTGTATGTCTGAAAACATGGAAAGAATTGATGGAACAATTGTGTTTCTTTTTCCCTGGAAATTGTTCAATCAGTCTTTGCTTCAACGGGCTTCTGTGTTGTTTTTATAGCTGTCCTGTCTGGTGTTTACCATTGCCATGAGGGAAGGGAAAGGTCGGATGCTGCAAGACCTTTTTGTGAACCTGCTTTGCATCTCATGAATATGAAGTTTTCAAACTACCTAAAAGCTTTGTGGAAGCAACTGGAGAATGATAAGATCTGTGAATTCAGATGAAGTAATGGTAGAACTGTAACACTTATTTTTAGGCTTCATTTAGACAGACACAGGTTTTTGTAACCTGTTTTGAATTAGCTGTGGTAATAGAAAATTATGCATTACCATTAATGTGTAAAACTTAGTTCTCCTAAGCATGTTTCTAATTGTGAGGGCTGCTCTGAAAGTAATGCCTCCCATTTTACTATTTTACTATTGGCCCGTGATGACAGAGGTGGGTGCTGATGATATAGCAGTAGAGGTTGAACCTTCTCACCAATTTTTCACACCATTTTGTTGCTATGTGACAGATGGTAGCAGAGGGGCACAATGGTGTCTGACACATTGCTGTCTGTCATGGAAGCGTGTATGAAGTAAAGGGCTGTCACTGGATTTCTCCATGTGGATAAAATGGCATTCATTGGCATTCACTGACATTTGATGAACACTTCTGGAGAACAAACAGTGAATGTGAGCACAGTGAGATGGGTGGTGTGTTTCAACAGTGGTAACTGACATGAAAGACAGGTCATGTTCTGGATGCACAGCTGTCACACCATGAAATGAAGAGCATCTTGATCAGCTCCTCTACACAAATCATCAAATTACAACCAGATAACTGTCTATGGAGCCGAATGTCCATTTCAGTGTGTTGGAAACAATGATGGCAACACTGAAATATTGCAAAGTTTGCAGCAACTGATTCCCACAAATGCTAACACAGGAACAGAAAGAACACTGTATGCAAATTTGTCAGTATGTAATGAACTAATTTGAGGCTGAAGGTGACAGTTTCATGAATCGCATCATTACCAGTGATGAGATGTCATATCAACGTGATGAGCCGAAATCGAAATGAAAACCCAATGGAGTGGTAACATGTGAAGTCTCCATCAAAGAAAAAGTTCAAAGTGTAGCCTGTAATGGATATAGTGATGTGCACTGTCTTTTGGTATAGGAAAAGGTGATCCTTCTGGATTTCCTGGAACCCGGACAAACCATCAACTCTGACCAGTACACCATGACACTGACTAAGTTGAAGGCTCAAACTCCCAGAATCAGTCCAGAGTAGAAGACAACATTTCTCTTGTAACATAATAACGCCCGGTCCCATACCAGTTTGAAGACCATGGGGCACACTGCCAATCTTGGCTGGACTAGCCAACTTCTACCACACTCACCATGTAGTCCAGATTTGATGCCTTCTCGCTTCCATCATTTTAGGCAGATAAAATATGGAAACGTTCTCATAGCAATGTCACTGTCATAGTGACATTGAAACTGTGAAACAGTTGGTCATCTCTGCTGGTGCAGATTTTATAAGCACGACATGCAGGCTCTTGTTCATAGCTTGTGTAAATGCAGAGCTAATGGTGGTGACTACTGGCTAATGAAAAACAGTGTTTTGTAGCTGAGAATTTCCTCTATCAAACATTATTCTGCTCTTTGTATTGAGTGTTACTTTCAGAGAGACTTGTTTACTATTGGTTGACATTTCCGTGGAAATAAACAGAAGGCATTACTTTCAGAGAAATCTATGTAGATAGTATCTCTTAGAAGATCTGCATTGGCATCGTGAAAAGTTTAAGCATACATTCATGTGCTGTTGGTAGCAGGTAGCCTCTGCTGTATCCTGGATGGCAGTTAGCTCCTTGAAGCTAATTGCAAATTTGGTGTGCATTACAGTTGTATTAAAAACACAAAGTTTATGGTGATTTTTTTTTCAAATTATCTATACCGAATTCAAACCAAAATAGTTGTAGTAGTCTTTGTTGTCCAAAAATATTGTTTATGTCTTTCCCAAATAAGTGATTGGACAATGTCAGTCTGGATGAGCAGTGAAAAAAGAAATACATAATTTTAGTCTTTTAATAGTGGAAATACAGTAGGAGGGGAAAATCATGAGAGTTGAGTATAATATTATAGCATGTGTTTTATAGTAGATGGAACATTTTCAAAACATACGAAGACTGGTAAGTTTCCTGGGGCTTAGTGAGTTTTAGATAAGATCTTGAAAATTGATTGGATTTAAAGCTTTGTTAAGACTATGAAATGAAGAGGGAATCCAAAAGAAATCCATCAGTCAGAAGTTCATACTGCACTGGAGTGCTGTGTTCATATTTTGCTAAATCTGATCAGTAAATATTGATGAATAATTCCAGGTGAGTATCACAGCACATACAGACAGTATAGTAATATTGGTGGAAAAAAAATGGGTGATGGGTGTGGCTGCTTCGACTGCTACTGTATGAGGATTGTTTCCTGGTAATTCAAACTGAACAAATATTAGAATTGCATTACATGTCTTTTAAATGTTTATGGGTGTCATGACTTCCATAATGCATAAAACTGCAAGGAAAGAAATTATGCTTTTTGAACAGCAAGATTTCAGATTCTCACTGTCAGTATTGCATTGGTTTTAGGACTTTTTCTTTTAAAAGAGTTTTGCTTCTAATATAAATGAGTAATTGTTTTACAATTTCAGAAGAATAATAATGACATTGTGTTGCATTCTAGATAGTTCGGAATTTAGGAATGCGACTTTTATTTTAAGGTTGCATGGGATCTCCCAAAGGCATTTCACTTTTGACCTTTAGATGAAATAAATGGATGTTCGCTTTTTTGTAGAATGGACAGAGCCTGCTGGTGGAGGGTAAAGGCATTTCTTATTTAGCACAAAGTCAAGCTTTATGTGGAGAATTAGATATACAGATTAGCAGCAGTACTAAAATGAAGTAATGCCAATATAATGCCAATCTTGTTCTCACCCTAAATAAGTTTACATCCTTGGACTCCGGCTGCAGATCTGTGTTATTAGCTCTTTAAGCCTTTAGCTTCTGTGCTTCTAATTTTCTGTTCATAATTTCCTGGCAGTAGAGATGCCTGTTTGTGTATGTATGTGTTAAGGGCTGGGCTTTATTTCTTCAGAAGTCTCTGGTGCCTGCCATGTGCGTCACACACACTTCTGTTAGCAGGTCTATCTCATTTTCATGGTAGGGTGGTTTTAGTTGCAATTAATGGGAAATAGATGCCAAGATTATGACTTCTGTATTACATATACCTCAATCTGTGTCTTCCGAGTACTATGGAATTTGCAACACATGAATGCTTCCAGCTGTTTTTCATGAAGCTGTATGCGCTTTTGTGAGACTTTTAAGTAAAGTCCCTGCGCTATAGATGGATTATCTACCATATTAGAGAAAGCCAAGTAAGAAACTGCTAACCACTGAAGCAGAGGATGGGGAGATTTACTGCAATGCTCTGTGATTCCTGTGGCAACGCATCCCTAACTGTCACCAAACCTGTTTTAAGTGCAGCCAGAGAAGATTGCAAGATCCACTTGCTGTAGAGTTGTCTGGCTTCCCACTGTGGTTACACCATAAAGAGATGGTGAAGGTTGCTTTCAGGTTGCTTCACACTGCACGCAGTCTCTGATCGGAGCCTTTTCCTGAGAAAGGTTGTAAGACCACTAGTGCTACGTGGGTCTGTGGCATCATCCTGGTCCATTTGGTTGTGCTCGAGCAGTGTGTACCGCAAGGAGGAAGCACCAACCTTGTTTTCAGTTATTTACTGTACATACAAAGGAGATGTTAGAGCATCAGTTCAGTTTTCAGGCACTTGTTTTAAGTGTAACAATGACAAAACTCTGCAGCTCTCTTCCTCTCCATCACCTCCTTTCACTGGACCCACATGGTTTGGGGAAAAAGTCAAGTAAAGTTAGAGAAAGCATTAGTCACTGTCCTGTAAATGGTAACTTTGAATCACAGGTGGGATGGGACAGAAAATGGCACCTGCGCACAGAAATAGCTATCAATAGTTTCTAATATTTAAATGGAGTATTGCTCTGATGAAGTCTTTTTATAAACTTGGGTCCAAACTGAATCTTGCATAGGCCTCTTCACATGGAGAAGCAGTATGTTTGGCCCTGCCAGGAATTTGACAGAAGCCAGGTCTTTTGAAGAACAGCTGCTTCTAAACCTCTGAGAAGACTGAGCCCTGAGTGGGCTGAATTACGTGCAAATGAGTGCTTTGCTTCGCTGGACCTCCTCACCTCTGTAGCTTGAGCCCCTCTTTGTACTGAGATGAAAGGGCTGCAGAGAAAGTTAAAACTTAGAGGCTGCAGTAGCGCTTATGGAGTTGCTTTTGTAGGTGAGAGATGGCTCCAGCTGATGGGAAAAGAAAATAAGCTGCCTTTGTGCAGGCTTGGGTCTTTGCTGCTTTCCTCAGACTATTTTGTAGATGCGCTTAGTGCAGGGGGTTGTCTGTATTGCTCCACTGTTGTGAATGTAAAGGATTCTCAGCAATCTGGCATCATTGATGGTATCAGATGTAGAAACAAGGGGGAGAGGGGCACGTCCTTTCCTCATCTCCTCCTCAGCACTGGAAATGAGAGATGAGGATCACCCAGCATGGCAGCTGTGTCTGCTCAGCAAGCCTGGCTGGGCCCTGCTTCCGTTCTTCCCTGGTAAGGATGCAGAAAGAGGTCTTTGTCCTGTTTATTTGTCCTGTGAGCTTGTACTAGCGTGCATGTTTCCATCTGACGGCCAGGACGTTTTGATTTTGAAAAGCTGTGGGGATACTTCTGTGCAATTTTTCAGTCTGCTTTTGGCTTATGGGAAAGTAGAAGATGGAATATGCATATGCAAGCAACAAAATTCTCACCAACCTTTTTTAAAGTATAAGCATATCAATTTGGGAAGTATTCTTACTGTGCTCGAATAACCAGGTGGAAACAGCAGTCATAGAGCTTCCTGTTGCCTACATGCTGGGGGGAGCCAGGGGAAAAAACCATGACCTCCCAAAGGTGATGGTGTGAATCACATGCACCCGAAATACAATTTCCTGTTTGATAGAGGCAGCGAGTTCAGCGACTGCCCTCTGTGTTGGCTGCAGAGAAAACATTCCCAAGCTCTTCCGAGTATTTAACCCATTGTCCAGTTACAGCTGTGAAAAATACAAAAAGCTCAGAGTCCATAAAAGGAGATAATTTGAAGTTAATAGAGGCAGTGCTATGTAGCACATAAATGGAATGTGGGTGGTTGTGTGTTTTACCCTTGTATTCTGCTCTATTAAATTACTCTAATTTGCCAGTTTAATTCCTGTCTGTGCTAAACAAAACTTCACATGACATAACAGAAAAGAGCTTGTGTGTCTGCCTTGTTGCCTTGGCTCTTTCATAATACTGCAGCTTTCTGCAAGCCGGATGACAGCAGGATGAGCCTCAGCATGGGCTGAAATGTGGCATATTGAATAGCTGAAACTCAAGGGCTGTATAAAGGATTGCTAAAATGCCAGCTTTCTGCTGTGTTCCCTGACACATATTAACCTAAATTGGTTAAATATACAACTTGATTTATGAAGCACAACATTTCTTCAACAATGGAAAGCTACCAAAGCCTGTAGAGATAGGATATTTCATCACCCTGCTTTTGTTTTTCCTGTTAATAAGTTAGGATGTTAGTTACTGAACTCAATACAGAATGCAGTATATGAAACTGTCCATCTGAGTATGTCTGATTAGGTGGTAACATCATTATCAAGTGGATGGTGATTATCCCTAATGCTCAAGGTTGATGGATTCTACAGCAGAAAACTTCTCATGTGAAAAATAATATCTTGAAAATTTGAAACAGAGAGAAAGTAGCTGTGCACAGGTGCTGAAAGTTGAGGCATCAGGGTTCCCATCAGAATCTGTAGGCCATTGGTGCTCTCCTCCCTCCTCTATATTGCTAAGAATTAAGCAAATGGAAGGCAGTGGGGGCCCTGTCTGCTTATTGATAAACTCATTTCTGTTTGGTTGGCTGCCATATTTCTGACACCAAAAATGAATGATAAGGGACAGAAGTAGGCCTCTGCCATGCCCTCTTGTCCCCTCAGAGATCAGCCTATTGCTGGCATTGGGAAGGAGGTGACAGCTGGGACACAGAGGAGGGAGGGAAGGTGATAGCAATAAGGTATAGTATATTATGTTTTCTAAAATATAGTATTTCCAGCCTTGTGCTGGTCCACTGTGACTAATGCTCGAAAGACTGATGGTCAGATGCCATCACTGATCTGTTAATTGAAGTTGGCTTTTGCCTTAATCTCCTATATTGCAACATGTTTGAGATGTGCGTCATTAAGTGTTTACTGTTGAAGATTACTGATGTTCTTCCAGACTGCCTGGTGTATGCTCAGTTCTGTAGACTAAGGCAAATCGTTCCACTGTGAATTTTAGAAACATATATTCAGGAATATGTATCTTTCATTGTCCTCAAGTGCAGCTGCTAGCAGAAACTTCAGAAACTTGGTACTATCTCTTACTGGAGGAAAAAGCAAAGAACGTGCTGTATCCATGTATGAGTCATGGTTCATTTATTTTCAATGAGAAATTTTAAATGCTGTATTGCATGACCTTTGTCATCTTTGTGTACCGTGGAAAAAATATACCAAGCCAGGAATATCAGTGAAGATCTTCTCAATAACCAAAAACAGGCAAATATGTTTCCACTGGACCATTTTTTTTTTTTTTTTTTTTTAACCAAATGGATATTTACTGTGGAACAAATGATGGTGACTGCCTGAGAATTTACAAGCTAAATAAGCTTTGAGATCATACTGTCTCCTTGACTAACCAAAAGAATAAACATCAAAGGAATAGGGCTTTTTTGGTTGGCAAACTAAGGTTGAAGCAAACATGTCTGGCTTGTGTTTTAAATTAATTGAAAGCATTGTTTATTTTATGTATCCATTATTTGTTGGTATGTATAATGTGCTAAGTATAATGTGCTAATTGTGAGTGGTGGCTTTAGCTGTGGCTTGGTGCGTTACTAAAACAGAGTGAAAGATAGTAAATAAAAAATTAAAAAACCTCCTCAGCTAGGCCTGCAGTGCTGCTAGACCATCTATGATAAGGTGCATCTCCCAGCTTCTTCCCCCTTGTGGTTCAAGTTGTGTTACTACCCAGTGAACTATGTATTGCAACAAGCATTTCTCACCTGCCTCCTTCCCCCCAGAATCTCAGATTCTTTTTTGAGAGTTAATGTTTGGCTTGGTGCAAACCTAGCAGCTTACTGCAGCTTGCTCTGTGAAACCAAACAGATTGCATACATGTCCTTAGAATAAGAGTGGTAGTGTGATTGCTGTCCCATATTATTTCTGGGGGTGGTAGAGAAATCAGAATGGACAGACAGTGAAATGCTCTTTCATTCATGCCATATTATTTGTGAAGCCTAGTAATATTGTTTTTCTTCAGTGTGTGTTTCACAAGTCTGTCTTCTTGTATTATTTTGTTGGTTTTTTTTTTACTTATTATTTTGTTTATTTACATACAGTTTATAAAAGTGAATCCTAACATAAAAATACAGCAATTACACAGTGTAGCATTCGTCATAGTAAAATGGGAAATTCAGAGCAACTTTATAATCCAAAAAAGGATTAAGCATCAGGGAACTATTTTGGGGACATTTTTGTCATAGATGTGTCTTTCACCTATGGGGAGAAACTGGTAGAGAGAATGAAAACGGTGATGAGTTTTGAATTGTGATTAATGATGATTGCAAATTGTGGTTTTCGTAATCTCCTGGAAGGGAAGAAATAGAAAATAGTTGATTGAATAAATTTAAAGAAGGTTCTCTTCCATAGACCCATGATGTATAGCATCATACTCTATGCAAAATTAAGCAATCAAAGAAAATGTGTGATGCCTTTAAGAAAGAGAACCAGCATAAACTATACAACCGCAATGGAAAAGAAAAAGGAGAGCGTAGTAGGACATTAAAGGTGTTAAGAGGTTGAATGAGTTGAAGTAGTTCCCTAGACAATGTCAGTGAGGGCAAATGACTAAGGATCATTGTTAGTGAGTAGCATGGGCATGTAGAGGCAGACTTAGTAAGGTCAGAATGAGATACAATGAACAGGGGGCATTACCAGTGAAATGACTCCAATATGCTTGCAAACAGTAAGAAAAAAACACGGGCAGGAAGTAGTATGTTAGTAATTGGAGATGAAAACCCCCTGTTGAGTGAGGCATATATGTTCATGTGGTTAACCCATCACTAGGAATCTGAACTATCCTAGGGAAGGAGCAGGCTGGAAGCTAGCTAAATTAGATGGATATTTTAATATTATTCGACCCTCATGACTCAGGCTTATAGCAATGTGCACAGTTATATTTTTAGGCTGCACTGCCATTAGATGAAGCTGTCTTGCTTTCTCCTGCCCCAGCCCAGCCCCAAGAGCTTACTCCCACTCTTGAACTCTGCCTGTTCCTCTGCTACCATGGGAATTCATCCAGTTACATGGTAGGGCAGTGGTTGGCTCAATAATTGTGATGTTTTAAAAATCCTTTGCTATGTTATTTTTTAGAAAATGAGTTGCACCAGCCTGCAGTCTGCTGCTGAGGCTGATATGAGAGGATAAGTGGTATGTCTGCTTTTGGTGGCTGCACTGACATCAAGAATTGCTGTACCTACAGCCTCATGAACTTAGGGCTGGACTTAGAGCTTGTAAGAAGCATCAAGGTGTAGTTTTCTCTGACACAGTTGAGAAAAGGCGCAGATCTTGGTGCACACCAAAAGTTGTTGAGACATGATAAGAAATTCGTTCTATTCTTTAGGAAAGAGCAGTCCTTTAATTGCTAGGAGGATTCAGGTTGGCCATTAAATGAATAAGTTTTCAAACAAGGACCGAGGAGCAGATACAGTTGATCCTTCCTTGTGACAGCAGCCTTAAGAGCTTCTTGGGTTTTCTTTTCAGGTATTGTTTTCAGTTTTTTGTTTAGCTTACAGAGGAAATGTGATGCTTAACTGCTAAAGCCCAGCAGCAGAAATTCTGCATGTAGACACATGATATTCTCAGAGAAGCTTTATTTGGCTTCAGAGGAAGTGAAGAACTGCTAGGCACAGCGTCTTGTCCTATAGTTGTCTCAAACACTGGCAATCAAAACTCAATTGCAATGTATATCAGTGAGCACGTGGAAAACAAATCTTTTCAGTTATTATATTCATATATTTTTTTGCTTCCCATCTCTCCCTCTGTAGGATGCAATAGGGAAGTTCTTTTCAAAAATTCCCTTTTACCTTTTTCTTTTTCTTTTCTTTTTTTTTTCCCCAAGAAGACAGCTTTTGGAGATGGTTATAAGTGATTTGGGGTGAGATTTCACATTCAAGAAACAATTTTCTGTCACTTCAGATCCTGTTTAATTTCATTTGGTCTTGTTTTGGAGTAGTAATACTCAGGGAAGTAGAACAATGGCTTTGTTTGAGCGTACCTCAAACTAAGTGAAAAATACGTGTGCAGACGGTTTAGAGGATCCTTAGTTCTTTATTTTAGGGTTGTGGACCAGATGTAGGGCCCAGCTGCCTGTTCCTCCTGACCCTTAGTTTACTTTTTTTTTTAAATCTCATGAAAGACAAGCACGCACGCACACACAATCTAATTAAGGAAGAACCATTAGCAAGGATTTGCTTTCATCAGGGAACCTGGAAGTTTTTAAAAAGGGCTTCACAAGAAGACCCTATCTCTGTATGGTGCTATTCTTTTTTTTGAAGCTAATTTTACCATTCTCTCAGTTTCTCCATATTGGAAGTTGGAGTTAATAATTGTTTTGAGAGTTAATATGTATAGAGTTACGAGGAAGTTGTTAAAGATTTCAGTGAGTTCCATTGAGCTGTGTGAGCACCTGCTCTGTAACACAGAGGAGCTGGGCAGCCCTTGAGAGATGTGTGAGGTCTCAGTGTTTCTTAGAATCATAGAATCATAGAACAGCTCAGGTTGGAAAAGACCTTAAAGATCATCGAGTCCAACCACAACCTAACCATACTACCCTAACAACCCTCTGCTAAATCTTGTCCCTGAGCACCACATCCAAACGGTTTTTAAACACACCCAGGGGTGGTGACTCAACCACCTCCCTGAGGAGCCTATTCCAGTGCTTCACAACCCTTTCTGTAAAGAAGTTTCTTCTGATATCCAACCTAAACTTATCCTGATGCAACTTGAGGCCATTTCCTCTCGTCCTGTAACCTGTCACCAGTGAGAAGAGACCAACCCCGCTCTTGCTGTAAGCACCTTACAGATATTGGAAGAGAGCAATAAGGTCTCCCCTCAGCCTCCTTTTCTCTTTATAAGGAAAAGGATGTGTAGTTACGTGGTGTTAGCATACAGGTCTGTGTATAAGAAAATTCCTGTATCTTCTTTTAAATGGCCCTTTCTTCACCCCTCTTGTCTGCCCTCCCACATAAAACAGATTCTCAGTGCAGCTCTTTTTATTATTATTATTTATTCATAAAACATATGTCTTGGGGCAGTTAGTGAAGAGGATAGAGCCAATATAGTGTTCTCTTAATTTACTTAGCATATGACCTTGCACATATCTGTGGCTTACATTAAATTGCATGAGCCATGGATTTAGTATTTCTGGGCATTTTTTAAGCAATATATTTTTATAAAGATAAGGCTTTGACTAGTGGGAAAAGGAAGGCCTTATTGTTACAGCAACATGTCTTTGTAACTTGAGATGATTTATTTCTATTCAGAGCCTAGGCTTTGTGTGTGTAATTAGAATGGTAAAAAAAACCCACAGATCTTTGATACTCTAAGCTGGAGGTAAACATAGTTCAGTAAAGGAATGAAAACAGTCTTTTAATTTTTAGTGGTTTTTCTCTTATTAAGAATCAAAAAAAGATGAATTGTGATCTAATATTTCTCCTTACTTATGATTTACAAAAATCTGAAGTGCTGATTCATGAATGTACATCAGCCTGAGAAGGGTTTTGGATAGCAAAAGAAAGTCAACAACTGAGGGTTAGATTTGAGTGGCAGCCCTGTGCATGTTCACACAGCCAGATTAGAAGGTCCGGAGATGAAAAGAGAGACATTCCTACAGTATGCTCTTGCCTTGTAGTCTGACTGAAGTAGTTTCAGTTCCATGCTGGAACATCTCCTGCTCACAGCTTTTTCCCTATGAATCATATTCCTTCACTCCATTTCCCCATGTATGGTCTCAAACTTCTGTGCAGCCTCTGCAATACTAGGCTCTCCTGGCTTCCATGCTGGTACCTCTGTTGCTCCATCTACACTGGTCTTCACCTTCCCCTAGGTCCCATAGGATAATGCTTCTGACGGCCTCTTCAGTCCATCCCCTTATCTGGCCCTTTTTTGTGGAGAAAATCTGTTTCCCTCTGGCTTTGTGCATCTTATGCCCTCCTGATCTCCCAGCATAGGAAACCTACCTACCCAGTTTTCTGGTTGCTGCTACTCTTCTCCAGTTGTCAGCCTCTGAAGCCATTTGTGTGCATGTCCCCCTTCCCACTCCATTTTGCCTTTCCCCCAGCCAAAATAGTTCCTGGCATCTGGTCCTGCATCCTCAAATCCCAAACCAGGGCACTAGCTGATGTTCCTGGATTTAAAACTCCAAAGCAAAACAGGAATCAACACCTGCAACTCACAGCTTCTCCTAGTGCTAAGTACAATCGCTCATGAATTGGTCATGTGGGAAGTGAGGTTTATTTTCTGGGCATTGGCCACCTTCCTTCTATGTTAACTCTCCCCTTTGTCTCATGAAACATCCCTCTGGGGGCACATTCGCTATGCTGGATCAATATGTATAATGAAGATTCACACAAATACAACTTTTGCCTAAAATTAAATCCTTCATTAGCTTGAATGTCTTGCTGGTCAACCAAAATCCTAGCCTCCTGAATAAAGAGAGGACATTAATAATTATTTTTCTAATCTTGATTTCTAAATCTGTTATTGTTATTCCTTCAGTAATGAAATAAAAATGTGCATGGCTTGGATGGATGATATGTATGTGCTCTTGTGTGGCATAACCTGGTGATGACCTCAGTGTAAACAGTGTTTCTCTTGCAGCTCTCCTAGGGGTCAAATCAAAAAGCTATGTAGGGAAATGGTGACTGAAAATGCTTAAGAAAATTTCACAGTGCCATTTGAACCACTGGTTAGTACTGTGTCAGAGTTTACAACATTTCCTGTTTCCAGTGTTTTGTAATTGTAATCTAATCTCTTCTGGTTTGGAGGGGAGATTAAATCATAGCCAGGGACTAAGTTTTGAAAACTGAAAGTACATGAAAAGTCAGCTGGTTTTGCTTGAAAGTGAAAATATAAAATGAAGTAGAATAGGCTCCTTATTTGAAGTGAAATTATACTGACAACTACTGCATTATTCAGTGCAGTCATTTAAGAACATTTATTTAACACACACCTCTAAAATGTTCTTTGCTTCTACAAAGACTGTAGACAATCAATTTTTGTAGTAACCCATTTCTATAATTCACTTCTCAAATACAATTAATACTGCTTTATAAGTCATAGAAGTACCTTTCAAGAATTCTTTCATTAGTGCATGGCCTGCATTTATTTTTCTATACCCATTTTATTATGAGATATGCACTTCTAGGAGTTAATATAAACAAATTAAGATATTTGATACCCAAACATCTAGCATAGCCACCATTTATTAAAAATAAACAGATAATGTTTACAATTAAGTATGGTAATCCTTCATTAAAATAGCATGTGACTCTCCTTAAGTGTGCACAAAGCTGCTCTTCTAACTTGTCCTTACTTTGCTTTAGACACCTCATCATTTCCTATCCAAGGCTGCCTTTTCAATATTTGATAGATGTTGGAAATCCATTTACTACATCTTGGAGTGTAAAGGTGGCTAATCTTGAAGAATAGGTTGAAAATCCTGCTCTTGCGAAAGCCAGCCTGGGAAGGAATTTTGTAGTCAGTCTCAGGGACTCCTCCTGCTCTACGTTCCCTCTCAAGTTGATTCTCTAGCCATGCAGGTGTTTATTGCTAATAGGGCATACCAACAAAGGGAGAAATGAAGTAATACCTACATGCAGTGCACGGAGTTACAGAGCAGTTTCTGTATCTGCTTGCAGTGCCTGCCTGCAGGAGGGCACTGCTTTCTGCACTGGCTGAAGCCATGCAGGATTTCCACACAAGGATCATAGAATCATAGAACCATAGAATGGCCTGGGTTGAAAAGGACCACAATGATCATCTAGTTTCAACCTCCCCTGCTATGTGCAGGGTCACCAACCACCAGACCAGGCTTCCCAGAGCCACATCCAGCCTGGCCTTGAATGCCTGCAGGGATGGGGCATCCACAACCTCCTTGGGCAACCTGTTCCACTGTGTCACCGCCCTCTGTGTGAAAAACTTCCTTCTAATATCTAACCTAAACCTCCCCTATCTCAGTTTAAAACCATCCCCCCTTGTCCTGTCACAATCCACCCTCGTAAACAGCCGCTCCCCCTCCTATTTATATACTCCCTTCAAATATTGGAAGGCCTTAATGAGGTCTCCCCAGAGCCTTCTCCAATCAGAGGTTGAGAATTGGAGGATCTTTCTCCACTTCTTCTGAAGGGCAGTTTTTGAACCTGGAGCTTATCATACAACAGTCTGCTGCAGTAACTCTGCTATCTGAAACCTTAAGAGTGTGCAGCTGACCCACTGATTTACAAATTACATCTATTAGATGCATTTATATTTATACTGCAAATCGCTTTAAGAATGAGCAAGGAATCTAAAGTAGGCTCAGGAATTCCCTATGCATTACTCAGAAGAACCATCATGTTGAGGTCAAAGAATCTAACCTGATGACTCTCCAGAGTAGAGTAGCTTAAACTATTGTCTGACAGCTTGGTTGCTCCTTAAACTTTCCACTGCCAACAGCACCTTTAGGTCAGCTTGCTACAGCTAGTCTGTCTTCTGCTCAGAGATGATCAAAAGCTTCCTGTGCCTTTGCACGTTTTTATTAGAGCTCATTTGAAGTTTGCTTGTGGTTCAAGTGTTTAAGAACTTTCAGAGCAGGCTGGGAATATATTAGAAGTAGCACTGGAAACGGAAAAGGCCAAAAAGAATTTACAAGAAGGGAAAAAACATTTAAGTCAAGGTTGTTCAATAGAATGAACGCTTCCATGCGGTATTTCAAGTTAGTCACCATCGTTAAGAAAAATACATGTTTTTTTGGATAAGAATTAAATATTACAATACCTATAATTTTTTTTTTTTTTTTTTTTTTTGGTGTGTGTTTCATTACTCCTCCACAATGACTTAAAAATTCTGGAAAAATACAGAAAGAGCATTTAGAGGTTTCGCAACGATAAGATTCACATGCTTTCTTTTTTGCAAAATGGTGACACATAGTCATCTAAAAGGAAGGAAGGATGTAAAAAATAAAACCAAAGGAAGAAGGCTGCTGTCTAATGAGTATAACAGAATCTTGGTACTAATTCCCTAATGTTTCCATCTTCCTACGGAAGCTATTTTTGTATAGAGTTTTTCCATGGGATGAAATGGTGATTCCATGATCTAAAAAGTGATATGGCTTACATTAGGCCTTGATTTGGGAAGTGCAAATAATAAATGACCATTTCAAAAAGAGTATTTCAGTACACTCTGTAGAGCTAAAAACAATTTTTAAATATTTTTTTTCACTTGATACTACTGTTTTTACCCTAGTTAGTCTTAAGTTTGGAATTTTGGATATTCAAATCTGAATGAATAACAAGATTTATCAAAGTTGTTGATCATAGTGCTAGGTCATGCTGTGGGTGCAGCAGTCCATAGAAAGAATCTGCTGCAAGGATTTGGATCTGCACTGCAGTTTTCAGAATTATGAAGCTTTGTGCCTCTGTATTTGTCAGTCAGAACTCCTAATCCCCCATCTCAGCAGCTCTTCCTCTTCTTTCTCTACTCTTAGAGTACTCTCCTTTGTGCAAGTCTAGGATGATGCTCAAGAGATCATGCAGGAGAAAGAAATGAGGGAAGAGTTGGCCCCAAGATTGGATCCTGTAGGCGCGAGCTGTTTTGTTCCACATGTTTCCTGGGCTCTCAGTTTTGTTCGTGAGTGATGACAGGGCTGAAAACTTCAATTCCTGATGATTCTGAGAACTACTGCAAGCTCCAGAGCTTCATTATTAAAATTCTTTTCAATAAAGTAACTTTTTTTCTGTTACAACTTAGATGAATCTTTATCTCAATAGGGTACTTTTCAAGCCTGAATTATTTTACTTGAAGATCAGATAAACTGTTAGAGATATGGAACAATAAATACTGTAAAATCATAATATAAATAAATATCTCCTTCAAAGCAAGCACCAGTGAAATTAAGAAACTATATCCCTTGCAAAATTTGTGCTTACATTAACTTTGGTTAAAATGACTTTATCAAATATACCAAATCTGCCCTAAGAGCTTCAATTCTTTCACATTTGTTTCAACTGCTGAATAACATCAGTGAGATAAATGATCCATGAGCAAATCTGATAGAAGTTACCATTATCCGCATGCAAGAAATGCAAGCTGGGCCCAAAGCAAGTGTGGTTTTATTTTAAAAGGAATGTTTGTTTATTTGTTTTTCAATAATTACCCCCTGGTTTCCTTGGAATTATCTGTAGGTTGCAGATTTGCAACCTATAAGACAGTCAAAGGGGAATGACAGTTTTTAATTATTTAAAAAAAAAAAATCTACAAGTTTTTCATAAACTCACATAACTACAAGCTTGAGTAAGAGTGCCAAAACTCAAGGGATCTTTGGTAGTTATGAATATTTGCTACTTATCTGTAAGGAGCTGGTATGGTTTATAGTGTTATATGGGAATGGCACAGGCAGCCTTTCTGTTAATGAGCCACTTTTAATAGGTAGATGTAGTGTTTTTGAGAATTACATGGGGTTGTTTGTTTGTTTTGTTTTTAACTCTTCACGCAGCATAAATGAGATTTTTTGTTGAGTGTTATTTAGATGTGTGGTTAGAAGTGTGGTCTGTTCTAGAGAATGATTTGGGAATACATCTGGCGCATAAAGAATGTTACCATGAGAATGACATGTTCTGAACTTTGAGTTTTAATACAACTTCTGCAGATGTGCTGGCATGGAAGGCGGTCTCGTGATGTGACTTTGGGTGGTTTTGCTTACATTTATCACTTTTATTCCTGTTTTTTTGAGGACACTTGTTACTCAGAATTGTCAATGTTTGCATTTCTTGCAGTAAGCTGAATATTTTTCAATTAGTGAATCTAGTCAGAATGTTCTGAAACAGCTAGACTAATTTACAGCTTGTGAACAGCTTTACATCTGGCACTGAAATGTCAGAGAAATGCTTGTCAGTTAGGACTGTTTTTAGCCTTCACATTTTGTGTCTGCATCACTCAAGGTAATTTTTCATTATCTGAGAATAATAATTGGAAACTTACTGCAGATTGCAAGATTGTATACTGTAAGATGCTGGATAAAGTTTTTGCTATTAGAAATTTATCATTTCTTTAGCAAAACTACAAACACCGCATACTGCTAGTGCTGTCCGTGACATCGACCAGAGCTGTTCACAGGCTGGGAATGCTCTAGCAAAGAGCACTGGGAAATTCCTTTTCAACACCTGTCTGAGTGCCTGGAAATTTGCAAATTATGGCATGAATCCATGCTGGTAGTGCCACAAGGTATGATCGTTTTTCACAAACTAGAAGCCTGTCTAAGCTAGCATTACAGCTGACTGCTGTAGTCAATTCAGTTCTTTGGAAATTAAATGAAGTCAGTCAACCTGTTCTAGGAAAAAAAAAGAAAGAAAAAAAAAAAGAGAGCACTATATCTTACAAACTAATATAAGATTACCAGTAAACCAATAAAAATGGAGGTATCTTAGATAGTGGCAGTTACGGTCTTGGAAAAAGCAGTACGATCAATAGTATTTCATTAAACTGAGTTAAACTCAGGTGACTCCCATCTTTTTCTGGCACAGAAGCATGTGGCAGCTCATAAATACATCAGCTTAGCAAATTACCTCAGTGCCTGGTAAAATGATAAGTGCCTCTGGTAATTGAAGTACTTGAGAAGCTTGTCAGTTTTACATCTCTCACATTAGACTGACAGAAAGTACAGGCCCTCAGTGGTTCAGTCTCTGGTTTTTCTAGCATCATTTTTTTGATTGACTCAAACATCATTTTAGTTTGAGAAGCTAAAATTGGCTGTTAAGAACATGGCGGGGATAAATGTTGCTGTATTAAGTCCTCATATAATTTAGTTCTTGAATGGGTCTGATGCATGCCAGTAGTAATGCAATAGTAGGGTTAGGCCTGCAGGAAGGAGAGAGCAAGCCTGCAACAGGTCCCACCAAGACTGTGCTCACCTGTTATGAGCTGTGGGAGGAAGAGCCATCCTTGTATCCTACATGCTGCCCTTTGGGTGCCTTGAAGCTCTTATTGGGAGGATATTTTTTGAAAGAGCTCTATTCTCTTCCTTCTCTACCATTTGCTATATTAACTCATAGGTATTCATTTCAGAAAATTTAGGTTTTTTTTTTTCTTCTTTTTTTTTTTTTTCCCAAAGAATATGATGTTTAGTGTTTAGTATGGAGCTTTTATTGGATAGATGAGCTTACTGTGCTCCGGATGGTTTTTAATTCTAAATAACATACATGTCTGTTGAAGCCTACTTGTGTCTACTTGCTTGTCACGAATAAGTAGAAGCAGTCTTGTAGCTGAACATTACCTGACTGCTTCTTACTGTTTTGAAATAAACAACTCACAAAATACTTACAGCTAAATGTTGATTTTCATCAGTGTTTGCATTCCTGCTGGCCTTTACCTGTGGAATGCAGGTTAGGCAAATATTTCATTTTGCTCAGCTATGGCTTCTCAGGAAGTTGCCAAAGAAAATAATGGATTTTCTTTTAAAACACGTTATTTCCGTTTCTGCAGCAAGAGCTATTTACTTTTAGTTTTGTACTCAATTAGTTCAGCATTTTTGTAAGCAGTCAGATATGAAACACTTTCCTGGATGCTCATGAGGCAGGCTTTATTTACTGAATGCAGTCAGAGGCTGAAATGTTACAATAAAAATTACATTGTATGTTTTACAAGGACAAAAGAAAAAAACCCAACAATTTTTGTCAACTTCCTGTCTAGTCAACAAAGAAACATAAAAGAAAGAGAAGTCTGACAAGTTTGTTTCCTTTTGCGTCTGACAAATGTTGCACACTAAAATAATATTTCCTGTCACTATTTTGTTCTACTGTGGTCATGTTCCAACATTTAAATTTTTAATAAAAACGTGGTTTTGAGAAAATTGTTTCTGTTTTCCATTTGGGCCCAACAAGTACACGTTGGTAATGCGTATTTTCCCTTGTGGCTATGTTTTAAAAATGCTGAAAGAATCCAATTGACTAGCCACATTATAAAAATTTATTTAAAGGGCAGAAAAAGAAAATTAAACTCTTTGAAAAATGTTCTGGATAGTTGTTAGCTCCTCATTTTGAGACAAATTTGTCTTTAGTGAATATACTTATCTACAGTATTTACAGTTTATCACGCATCTGGAATTTCACAATCAAATTGCAAGTGAGAACATTTTCTGGAAGACCTGATTTGTGTAGGAAGAGCTAGCATGATAGTCTGTCCCAGTATGCATATTCTTTATGTGCCTTTATGTAAGGGCTGAATTCAGCTCAAGTTAGAGGATTAGGATTAGGATTAGGATTTTCCCTGTTCATTGCAGAGGGATTGGACCAGGTGACTTTTGTAGACCCCTTCCAACTCAAATGGTTATATGACTCTAACTTTAGGACAATAGGGCAATAAAAGCTACACTGGTCATTTGAATACCTTTCTGTGAACTCCTGTGTGTCCTAAGTCTCATAAGTAAGAACTGGATCAAGTGGGAGCTGAAACCTACTGAAGTGTGGAATTTCATGCGAAAAAGTGTGTGATGTAGACTATCTGATTTTCACCTTGGATAGAATTTCTTCCTTCCCATGTAAGTTTGCTGCTTATGGGATAAGTGAGATCACCAGTGTCCCTAAAGGCATCCAACCTGCTCAGTCTTACAAGCATAATGCTCACTAGTAACTTGAGTTTTTGCAAGTTGTAGCAGTCATTTTACCAGTGCAGCGGTAATACTGCTTGTTGGGAAGCAGGTGACATGACCTCTTCCCTGTAGCTCCTAATCCTCTTAGGAGCTTTGCAATCCACAGTTTAGGCTGTTCATCCTCATTCTTTTTGTTGAAGTCAGATACAAGAAAGTCATAAATCACAGGTGTACAAGAATGCTTGTGAACGAGAGAGGTTGTTGATCTCTGAGGAGATTTTCCTACTTCTCACATCTGTGGAGGATGTAGCGCAAGTGCATTTTTATGAAGTGAGGTTCTGCTTCAGTCATAGGGCATCATAAAGTCCTTGAGAACTGGATTTGTGAAGTGAAGCAGTGGTTTGGCAGTTGATTCTCAACTATCTGTCCTGGTATTAAGATTTGAAGTTGATTTGGGGGTTGAATTCTCTTCTTCTAGTTGTTCTGTTTTGTTTTCCTTTTGCTTTTTAAAATCTGCTTGTTTCTTCTCCCTAAACCCTTTCTTAAAAGACAATATCACTGGGACAAAGTATTACCTGGTACCCCTGAGTATTTATCTGGTGCTTCTCAGAGAGGAAAGAAGAGGCCTTTGGGACTGTTTGCAAGAACAGACAAAAATGGTTGGTTTCCCTCCCTCCCTCCATAGCACCTTTGTTTTTTTTCCTTTGTGCTTCTGACCAGTAGAGTATTTACTTCTTTACTGAGAGAGGATTTTTGTAAAACCATGAGCTTTGCATTTAAGATCTATGTTTTTTGCAAGTTGAGGCTCTTCAACAGCCATAGTCATATCCATGTGTTATCTTTATGGATCAGTGTCCTTTGAAATGAGACTGGAAAGAATGAGAAGTTTCTGGAGTGTGCGGTCTTTACCAGAAAAGATACTGATGTATCTTGAAGAGAAAGCAATACATAGTCAATGTTATCCTTGCTGGCCTGCTTAAAAAAAACAATGCTTCCTATTCGGCTTTTTAGGAGTCTGAAGAGGAATCTGGCTTTTGTCAATTTGTTGCAAAAATTATTAATTTAAGTGAACTGAAGTTATATCTCTGAGCATGAGAGAGGATGCCCAGGTAGGTTGTTGACTGTTGATTTGTTAGAATATTTGAGAAAAATGCATGTAAATAAACACCTGTTCCTGCTTGCAGTCCAAAATGAATGATGAGACTATAATGCAAACAGTCCTAAACAAGTTTTCACTTAAGGAAATATTGTTCCAATTTTAGGTCTGCCTGTGATTCTATAGGTTTTTGAACTGTCTGTCTGCAACAGCGGGCTAGAATCTTTCACTGTAGCATTTAAGTATGGCTTTTTATTGTACGGTTTTCCTGTAGGATGAAGCTGTTTTGTAGAGGTTTGAGATCTATGTGGAAGGAAAGTGGGTTTATAAAATGAAACATTTTGTATGTGTGTATATTTTGACTGGCTGCTAAGCAGACTAAACATGCTGCATGCATATTAAATCCAGTGTTTGACAAGGATGTTGAACTGCTGTGGTTACTGCTGCTGTTTCCAGAATACTTTACAGTTTTTAAAAGGTATTAATTACTCATTAACAATCTTATGAGTCTTTGTTGAGTCTGCTGACCAGAATGAGGCTATCACTATCTTGCCTATCTCTTTTTCCCAATGTTATTGAGGAGATTAGGGAGCTAACATCCTATCTAGAAGAAAAGCTTATGTGGAGTGAACATGTTTTTAATTCAAGAAATCTTTTAGACAGTTCTGATAGAATCATACAATAAAAATTGCATGAAGTCTAGTAAAATTTGGTAGCCTTTAAATATTCCAGCTGAGGGACTGCTCCTGCAAGGGTTTTAATAGATAGTCGTGTACTTCTCAATATGCCATGGAGGTTGTTGGAGATTTCCCTCAAGGCTTTCTTTGTAGAAGCTGTGGCATTTCACAAGTAGGGGCAAATCTTTGTGTAAACAGGATGCTGCACCTCTTGTGAGATGGGCTTGTGTACTGTGGAGGTACAGCCACTGTTTCAAAGAGTCACAAGGGTCATCAAGTCCAGCTCCTGGCTCCACACAGGATTGCCCAAGTCATCTGCTTCAGCAGCAGTCTGTCTGTCATGAGGAACAGGTACAGGGCTATTACTGCAGGCACTGCATATGCCTTTATGGACGGGTACATGAAGCTAAATCTTTTTGCACATCATATGGAGCCGATGTTTCGTAAGTCATTCTCAGAATCTGATCAGGAAGGGCTGAGGTGTAAGGAACCAGTGATGGGAGCAGAGGACCGGGAAGGAGCAAATGGGTGCCATTCATGTATTTTATGGGACATGGAGGATGGATACTTCCTGGGCAAGATCAGGCCCACGGTGGCATTGGTTCATAACTTCCTCCTCTGGTGGAAAGTGGAGTTATGTAAGTTAAAGCGCAGTACTCAGAGCCCACAAAAAGGAAAGCTGTGCACAGACCATGTGATTTGTTTAAAACACAGCTGTCCTCATCTGTGCTGGACTGAATGTCACCTGGGTTTATCCTTTAGCCGGGCCTAAAGGTCCAGGAATTTATTTTTTTTTTCCTGGGCTTTTCTCCCATTGTTCAGTGTGTGTCCCCACCAAGAGGATTTCACCTCCTTGTTTATTTAGTCTAGGCAACCGGTGGCCAAGGGAGAAGCCCTCCACTTCCCAGGGCTGTGCTGTTTTAGAGATGTTACTTTCAAATCTGTTTGTTTATGTTGACATCCATGTTCATCAGCTAACGGAAGGGAAAAGCATGGCTCACCAACTCGCTGTAAACATTTGCAAAATTGCTCCACTGGTTTCCTGCACATCCCCCTGAGGCATTTCCTTGGCCTTGAGGTTTACAGAAAGGCCTGGGGATGGGTTGGAGCACTGAGGCAGTGTCTCTCCTACATACTTGCTTTTCTCTGCCGTCCTGATGTATTAGGGCCTTATAGGTGTCAAATACCAGTTATAAAAGTGAAAGGCTGGCAAAGGCTCTGGACATGTGGAACAAGGGAAGTTGCCTTTCTCTCAGGGTAGCAGCCAAGAGGGTGGAAGCCCACACAGGATGAGGAGCAGCACCCACCTCACCAGAAGGGCCATTGTGCACATTGTTTCATCTTTGTGCAGGACCTCCACCAACTATATAGATGTGTATGGACACAGGCTCTGAGGGTCTGTCCACGTCCTGCAAACCATGGTGACCAGTGAAACCATGAGAGAGAATGCAAGATGGTTACATGGCCTTTAAGAAGGATGCTTATTCTCAATGTGAGCAAGTGCCCCACCATAAAGGAGCTTGGCTTGCTGCCATTTTGCTGCAAAAGTGGCAGTTCTATAGGATGGTTTTCAGTCCTTCTCAACGAGACCTTGATTCTTTTCAGAGTTTCCTGTAAAGAATTTTACTTAGAGGAAACACTTGCTATAAATGTCAATTTTTGTCCAAATATGGACCAACAGGAATAACTTCATATTTCCTGTGAACTAACTGGAAGCTCCCAGGATTTGCATTGCTTTGTGAAAATGATGTTCAAACAATTGACAGGAAAGTTGTGTTCGCAGAACAGCTTTCAGGGAACTCCCATAGTCATGACCCCATGTCCAGGACAGACCCATAGGGACTTTAGAAAAGAATTTCAGAAATGAGATCTTTACAATAAAACATTTCATCTCCAGCAATCTGGGAGTCATTTGACTAAGAAGAGGTGACTGTTGTTTTTTTTTTATTACAACTTTTTTTTTTTTTTTCCAGAATACTTCCATTAATGCTAATTAAAAAAATGTATATTTTTTTCTGAAATAATTAACATTAAGCATAAAAAATTGAGCTAATATTGCTGTCAGTGGCCAGAATACACTGGAGATCTCTGACAAGGATCTGTGGTCTGTCTGCAGTTTTTATATAAACATCCTGTAAGATTCTGGTAATAATAAAAACAACAACAACAAAACAAATACATCTCCCAGCCAAACAGAACAGAAACCTGCCAAAACCCACAGACAGCTCCGCATGTCCTAAGAGCCATAAAAAAAATAGTCCAGCTTAGTATGTTGCGATTTATTTGTACAGAATCAGTTAACTTTCTAAAACTTGTACAATTATTATAAATAAAATCCAAGTTGAATCATTGTAATCAGTTCAGATTTCATCATGCACAATGGTATTTCAGGCAGTAAATTGCCATTTCATCTTATCTGTATGTTAATTTGAATGAGATTCCCTTATTAATAGAGATACTTGATGCACTGATGCACTAGTAACTGAAGTTCCATTTTTCCACTGTGTAGGTTTGAGAGAGGAAATTTCTCATCTGGTCTAAAGTGATCTCTAAAAGTTACATTAAAACAGCTTTACATTAACAGGGAATATGTGGAGACCACTTGTGCTTCCTTCTGTCCCATACCTGTCCATCAACTTGCATCCTATAGAGCTCTTCAGCAGAATCAGTATTTTGATTCATCTTATCTGTACAAGGTTTAATGAGCCTTTGGAGATTACTGGGTAGTACTCATTTTCATTGCTTAAACCTAGGCACCCAGTGCCATTTGGAACATTTATTAGGCATGGCAGATATGAACTAAGACAGAGGGGAAAGCTGTTTCCACCTGGCCTGCCAGCTGGAGACAGGTGGGATACCATGGGACATCTTGAATGGAGCTGATCTTCTGTGCTTGGTGAATACCAGATCTTCAGAAAATGGAAATGACACAACCAAGGGTCTTAAATAGCTGCTACGTGACTGAAACTTTTAGTTAATGCTCACCAGAGCCAAACTTGGAGACCCAGATGCTGAAAAACCAATAAGCTATCCCTTGGTTGAAGGAATTCCCAGTACAGTGGTAAGTGTAACCTGGCAATAATTTCCTGGGAAACAAAAAAAATGAAGATAAGTGGCCAACTTTTTTTTTTTTTTTTTTTTTTTTTAATAGGGGATAAAGAGGACTATGGAGAGAAGGAAAGACTGGAACTTGCTGGCATTATAAAATCATAAGATATTCTTTATATATTTTCTCATTTAACTTTCTTTAGACATCTGAAATTGATGGTTTTACAGTTGAAATGAGAGCTGCCATGTTCAGTGCAGTCAGCAAGTTTTGATTCCACTCTTCAGCTCATGGTTGATCTATTTTTTAGTAGACGAGATGTTTTGGTTTTTATTTTTGCAAACAACGTTATCTTTTTCTTTAAATATGGTGTTGCCATACAAAACTTTTCATACTGCTGTATTTATTTAAGGAAAAAAAAGAAAAAAAAAATTATTTTTCTATTCTTTTTTTTCTATCTTTTCTTTTTTTCTTTTTTTCTTTTTTTTTCAAGTGTAGCCACATGTGTCCATAATCTAAAATAAATCTAACAGAGGCAAATAAGATTAATCTTTAAAAAAAATAATAATTTTTGTTCTAGCTAGCTGTAAATCAGAAGTTGTAGCAATGTCATTTTTTTCAAGCTGTTAATAGACTGCAATATCAGTTAAGAAACATTTTGACTAAGTGTTGCAGTTAACTGAAAAATAGCAGTGGTTTCCTCTGGTGATATTTTACACAAAAGGAGAGCTCAGGTAACCCAGTACAGCCCTATCTAAAGAGTAAACGTAGGGGAATTGTAATGCAGCTAGGGAGCTATTTTGACATTCTGAGGAGAGAAGAAAATATGAGAGGAATTTGAGATAAGTATCCTGCAGTTGGCACCACCTCTCTATTCCCGTATTTGGTGTGATGTGAAACTGAAGAATGGATTGATCCAGATCTTTTGTTGGCTATACGAGTTGTATAAGTTCGTGAATAGGTGGAAATACAGCCTTTGCTATACAGAGACAAATCTCCACCGTGGGAAAGTTTGTGCAGAGAGGGAAGGACTGTCTGGAGGCAGGAGATTCAGCTGTCACTTCGAACTACCTGTGTGACAGGGACATCCCATTGGCGTAACCAAAATTGGTGTTTGAACTGGGAATTGGTATCGGAATTCAGTCCAGACTGGAATATGAACAAAAGCAAACAGGGTGGGAAATCTTCACAGTTCTCAGAAAACGTGACCAGTTTAAGTATGTCTAAACAGAAAATATTATTTTATAATGAATGAATTATGAGATGAAATCCTAAGTATTTTTTACTTGCTGAAGCATTTTAGCTATGAATTAGAAGATGTGGCTAGCCACAGAATTTTAGTATCAGTGCTGATCTCATTGGTCACCTGTTTACAAGGTTTTCAGTCACTTGAAGAACACCGTATTCCCTGGAATGAGATTTTCAACATCACCAGCCTTAAGTAAACAGTGAGAATTGTATCAGATTTTACTTATGCCTGTGTTCTACAGTGTAAGATTTGAGCTAGAGTGAGGCCTATGCAGTCAGCTTGAGCTAGTAGGAAACCTGGCAGCTGAAACTCAGCCAAAGAAGGCTGGTTGATGCTGCGGGAAGGTGAACCACATTATGTCTCGAAAAATACACTTCTGTCAGAGAGGTGAGTGCCCAGGAACTGGCTCTGATTTGTGTTCTTTTGGTGCTATCTATGGTTTCCAGAAATGGTGCGTTTCCAAATATGGCCGCTGTCTCCCTCGCAGGCTGCTAATCTGGCTGTTTGTATTGTTCCTGTATGTGTTCCAATGGCCCTCAACTGCCAGGAAAGTAGCTGGACGTGGAAAAACAGAGCAGAATGCAGAAGTCTGTAGCTGAGGTTTGACAGATGTGCTAGAAGCTGAACTGCAAAGCAGAGTTTCTTCCATCAGCAGCCTTTTTAGCATGTTACTCGGGGCTGAGCACCCTGAGGCCTGGGATATGTGGCCGTTGTGGGCTGGCTTGGGAGACCCATTCATCAGCAGCACACTTTTAGGACTTTTTGTTAATAAATGAATTGCTCTCTTGTAGGCAAATATTTGGCCTGCATAGCACACTCATTTGTGTGATGTTAAAGGGACATAATCTTTTTTTCTTGTTTGATTCTGACTTGCTAGCATGATTCACTAAACTTATCAGTTGCAGACAGTCTGGGAGAAAGAAACAGAACGGAAATGCTTGTCACAAAATGAAGCAATTCATTCTGCTAAAATGAGCTTCTGCTTCTGGGCTGATGTTTTGTGGGAGGAAGAAGAAAAATGCATGCCACCAAATATATAATAACAGGCTGGCCAGCGATGGAAGGGAGCTGTGGCTGCTTGAAAGCTGCAAACTTGACCGTACGGAGGTGAAGTATCATGGTACATCTGGCAAGGGTCATCATGTTAATCTGTAGCTGGTTCCTATGCAAGTGATAAAGGGCTTTCCTCTTCAGAGTTCCTCCCATGTTGCACTTCCTGCATAGCACCATTCCTTCTCTGTTTTTGCACTTGGAGGACAGCAGGGATTGCTTTGAGATCCATGCAGTTCCTGGAAAATATACCGTTTCAGAAAGAATGTCTACAAGATAGAACAAAGCTATATATCTCATCTTTAGGCTTGTATGATGGGAAATCATAATCTAGGTTCTTCATTTCCTAAGATTTATTTAAAATCAGAACAATTTAAAGTAAGTAATAATTTGCATAGTTTCAGCTCACTTACATTGAGGTGACTGTAATTTTTCCATCAGGATAAAGTTTCCCATTGAGGACTTGATCATGTAAGGTTCATAAGTAAGTCATTCCTAAATTAATACCAGAAATGTGAATCTCTTTGTTCAAAAGATATACAGCTGAATTATATTCTCCACTTTCCAAGGGATGAAGAGTTATTATTATTTTCTATCCCACTTTTGTCCTCAAACCCTCTGATCCCCTATGTACATTTTTTTTCTCTCGGTTTTTCCCCTTGTTCTCATACATAGCCCATACTCCTTTCTGCCTGTCTCTCCTACTTGTTCATCTAAGGTGTGATTCATCTACATGGAAAGCAAACATCCAAAATAGGTGAGATGAATCCCAGCCCAGAATTGCGTTTCTTGCCATTGAATAAAGGGTGATTGCAGTGAAGTGATATGGATGTTTGTACAGGCACTAAGTCAGATGAACAAAAATCCTAAGATGTACCTGTTGTAACCATCTTCCTCTCTCCAAATTTCCCACCTCATTACTTAAATGACCCTTTGACCTCCTTAAAGTGACTTTTGATCCATAAGTTTTTTCCAGTCTGGCCTTCTCATCTTCCCCAAGGACCAAGAGAAAAAAGCTCAGACTTCTTCCTAGCATATGCATAGTCTTATCACATCCTTCAGATTTAAAAATAGGTTTTCATAGCTGCAGATAATGTTATCGACTAGAGGCTGTCATTGTTGGCTGATCGTCCATCCGCTTACAAATGTTACAGCCAGAAACAGTAGGAGGTGATGCCACTATAAAACAAACAGAAAGTATTGTAGTACAGGTGGTCTGCTTTGACATAGCAGGCCACAGCTCTTTTCTGCAAACGGGGTCTTATGCAGCTGTGCTGCCTGATGCTTCATACTTTCTTACCTTCCTTGCCTTCGGTTATTCTAAACTAAGGCTTAAGAAACAGGAAAAACAGAACATAATAGCATCTGTTTTGGAAGTACAAAAGGAGATGTGAAAGCACAAGTCCATTCTTCTGGCCATGCTAGATTTAAGAACAAAACCCAACTGAAAATAAATAGCAACATACCTTTTTCTAAAAGGGTGTATGTTAAATAACAGGCTTAAGGAAATATGAGGGGATTAACTTGAAAACAGATGTTTATAATGATTCGATGACGTGTTTTAATTACATTCCCAGATGCAATTAAAACAGACTTCTGAATTTAAGGGATGTGTTGATAAAACTGATAACATTCTACATGATGCTGGACAAGGAAGTATGAGCTTCAAGCATGCGTCCTCCAGTTGTGATCTCATCAGGTCTGAAAAACTAAAAGAGGCTGTACTTGATCAGTTCTTGAAACAGGACTTTCAAGTGTTTTTCTAGGCAAAGTGAAGTTTCTAGCACAAGAAGTGAAGCTGATTATTCAGAGAGTGGCAGTTTTCCCTCCTGGTCAGTATTGAGTTGGCATTGTACCATGTGTTGGCATTGTTTTCAGGTTCTCTTTCTACAGTATAACGTAAGAGGAAAAAAAAAAAGAATATTTTTTCTTTATGTGAATGTGGAGAAAGCTTTGACTTCAAACAACAAAATCAGTGTCTCTACTTATAAAAATATAAGATCTTATCAAAACAGTTGCTTCAGGTGTTGGTATTTTAGTTTTATTGGACAGCTTTTAATAATTCCGTTTGCAACATTAAAGCCCATGTTCACTTTGATGCTTTGGTTTAAAATAAAATATACTTAAAAAGTGTTAATGTATTATTTAGTTTCCCTGAGTAATGTTGTTTTTTAGTTTCTTTTGAGTTTTCCAAATTCAAAACAGTAGCATTTGCTTTGGCTTCCCAGCTGCACTGAGGTCCCCGTAGGTTGTGGATCTATAGATATAGAGGAATGGGTGCTTGGAATCCGTGATGAGACGTCATTCCAGAGAGGTGCTGCCCATGAATGGTCTGAGATAATGGCTTGCTGTGTGGTTGGTGAAGGATCTTGAGTACATTGGTGGATTATTCAGAGATTTGCTTGTTTGCCTCCTAGTTTTTTCTGAGAGGTATGATAACTAACAGAAGTGATGGATTTGCCTGAGTTACTTACAAGTATCTTCATGGAGGCAGTGAGGAGGAGAAGGGAGGAGTAGCCCAGATGCACTTGAGTGTGCAGGAGCACTAAGAAACCATAGGCTTTTTCTTGATCATCAGTTAATCTGACTTCTCTCATCTGTTTTCTGATTTCATGTTTTGCAAAGAAAATGAGAGGCTCTTCATGACGAAGTGATAAATATCTCAATACTTTGATTACTGCTGACTGTTACCCAGGAAGTAGTCATTGCCTGTCCAGTAGACATTAACAATTGTGTCCACGTCTCGCAGTAAAAGGAGTAGTTTGCCCTCTTGGAGACTGTGGTTTGGTTTGATTTTGTAAAATATGTGCAGATGTACTTGTTTAAATAGTTCACTGTGGTAATTATAACAGTATTTTAATTTCCTTGCAAAACAGTTATCTGGAGACTGCTAATTACTGATTAAAAAAAATTGATACGATCAATATTGAGATACCTCATGGTAAAGATCTGGAGAATGTTGCGTAAATATTTTGCATCTACAAAAAAGAAACATAGGTGGTATTCTTCATGTCTGCTGTTTTTCTTCTTAAATCTAGAAGTCATTAAAAGCTGTTTTACCATCCCTTTCTCCTCAAAGCAATGGCATGTATTTGTAGAGGTTAAATATATATGCAGAATGCAAGCCATATATTAATGATCTGGTACTAAAGAGATGCTTCTAAGAAGGGATTGATTATATTTTAAACAATCTGTTGGGCTTTGAATGTATAAATATTGAATAGATGGAAGGTCATGTTTTGAATTGTCTTTCATATTGCTAGATGGAGAATGCCTGTGTATAATGATGAATTGTGTTTAAAATGGTGGCCCAAAATACAATAATTTTCAAGTAATGTAGTGTTATAGTGTTGCAAAATCATTTACTGGACTTTTTACTGGACTGTGACTGAGAGTGTACATCTGTATAAGGATAACAAAGCATTGCCCTGGGCTTAAGTGGACATTCCCTGTGCTGTCTTACCCTGCTAACATCCCTGACTTGTTTTGATAGGTTCTGTCTGTCACCTAGGTCAGATGATTAAACCCTGCTTTCTGTTTTATTTTCAGGGTTGTTCTTCTAGTTGTGGAAAATGTGACTGCAGTGGAGTAAAAGGACAAAAGGTGAGTATATCAGCTGTCTCTACTTCATTTTCTCTCACTTAAACTACACAGTGTATAATCTACTGCCGGGCAGGTGAGCCATTGATTTCAGTGGAAGCTTGCACCACCTTAGGGCATTTCCAAGACCAAGCCTTTCAAGGAGGGTTTTCAAAATGCAGTCATCTCAGTACCAGCAGTGGCAGAGGGCTGAAGGGATAGGGATGGGAAATACCATAATGCCATCACTGTATGTTGAAGCCCCTATGGCTTGCCCATGCCCTCCCTACTGAACGGGACACTAGACCATCAGTCTCTTCTTTCCCATGCCTCACCCGTAGATTCCTCAGAAGGCAGTGCAGACCTTGACTTGATATCGTGACCACCTCTGGAACAGATGAGCACCTCCATTCAGAAATGCTCCCCTTCAGTTCTCTTCAGGAAAGACTGTAATACATCATAAGCAATGTACACTGACTAGTGTTAACCCCAGGAGGCGATGATCTACAATAGGAAGAAGGAGGTTAATAATAAACTCAAATACAGCAAAATGTTTCAGTTCAAGAAAAAAAATCTTTTTTTTTTTTTAGAGACCCTTGCAAATCCATTCCCATTCAACTGTCCAAATTATTTCCATGTATGGAAGAAAAAAAAAAAAACATATTAAAGGCTTCTTGTGAAGCATTAGCAGTGAAGAAAAAATCCAGTGTACTTAAACATTCCATGAATTCTCTCTGCAAATTACCCACTTCGTAAATACTGTAGACACTCAGTCATTCTCCTTATCTCTTTCAATTTTGCTGTAGAGATTTTAATCTACACTATCTTTGGTTGTGCATGCACACATACTGTGTATGTACTACAATTATAAACGAGTGCAAACTAAAGGCTTTATCATCCAGTGGGATCATTTTTGAAGGTAAGTTGTTTAGGTCACCCAACAAAATACTCAGAAGAGTGTGTTTTTTTTTTTTTTAATTATTATTTGTTTGCTTAAAAAATAATAATTTATATATATATAAATATACAGCTGGTCTTCTACATTTTCTCACATGTGATAGCTACAGATTAGGATATTAAGAATGTTTGTTGGTGGTTGTTCTTTAATGTTTTCCAAAACAGAGGAATGTAAATAGCTTAACTGGAGACTGAAGCAAAGATAATTTTATGTGTAGCAAAACATAGATTAATTTGTGAGTAAGATGAAAAGTGCCAATTTCCAAAACATCTTTGAGGTGGAGTTTCATTTTTTAATGACCAGTTAGTATCTGTTTAATAAAAGTCAGCTGTCTAATAAAAACAAATAAAGCAGAGATTTGTGAAAGGTCTGAAAATCAGAATTTTCCCCTTGATATCTTGATCTTTTTTTTCAGTTGTGGGTGCAAATGAATCATTGTAGAGCAAGATGGATATTATGCTGTAACTTGCTTGTTGAAAGCCATTATTTTCAGTTCATGGCACATGCCAGCATCTTGTAACTAGATCATTTTAAAAAATGATAGTTTGGGGAAAGAAAGTGTTGTAAAACTTACGCTTCATTTATTTAAGGCTTTGCACCTGTCTTAGCTAGATATTCCCTTGCTGACATTTCCTATTTGCAGGTTAGAGTCTGAGTCCTATTTCTCAAAGAAAAACAAGTGCCTGATACAATCAGAGCCAAAAGTACCTCAACTTAATGAAGATCATTTAAAAATGTAGGAGAGATAATAATATCAGTATGTAGCAACAGAAGTCATTGCAGTATATTTGAAATCTCATGCTCTTTAGCAAAAGAATGGTGAGGTGCTAGAGCAGGTTGCTCCAAGAGGTTGTGGATGCTCCGTCCCTGGAGGTGTTCAAGGCCAGGTTGGATGGGGCCCTGGGCAACCTAATCTGATATTAGATATGGAGATTGTTGGCCCTGCATGCAGCAGAGGGGTTGGAGCTTGATGATCCTTGAGGTCCCTTCCAACCCAAGCCATTCTATGATTGAACAAATGTTCAGCAAATCTTACGCAGCACTTTTCCTGAGTCCCATCACAAACTTTTCTATTTTAAACATGTGTACTGTGAAATATTGACACGCTTCCAAAGCTTAAATTTAAATAATTCAATTATTGACTTTTGAGACCTTTGAACAAGTGAACAAATAGTTATGCCTAGAAACTATGCTCAAGAAAAGCATTTTAAACTATTTTAGAATACATTTAAAAATAACTTTATTCAGATCAATATCTATCAATGCTTGCTCATTATACTAACCCTATAAGACTTTCAAATGTGTACTCGGCTGTTTGAGCAGAAAATTAAGTTTTTACTCAAAAACATGTCCCCAGGTTTTAGTAAAACTTTTTTATACCTAGTACCTGTGCAGAATAAGAACAGACTGCTATCCTGACTTAGACTCAAAAAAGAGAAATTGGTCAGGGAAAGCAAGAGAAGCATTCTTCCCAATTGCCTTGAAATGGTCTCTCAAAACAGCACCTTTGGATTTGAAACTCTTAAAAATGGTTCCTATTGATGTTCACAGTACTCAAGGCATCTGTTACTTCAGAGATCCGTTTGCATATCATTTAATTGGAGAAAAACTATTGAGAAGGGCTGCTCCAGGCCAGGATCCAGGCTGTGAGAGGGCTGCCATTTTAAGTCTGTTCTTTGTGGTGCCCAAGAATATGTTAGAAAACATCTGCTTTTCACTCCTCACGTAGCCTCCTGTGTGGGAAGTACATAACCATTCTGCCCAGCACCATGCTCAGCCAACATGTTGCCTGAGCTGGAAGCCCTTTTGATCCTGTGTTGTGCAGAAGTGCATAAATACTGAAAGGCCCTTTCCAATCCACCCACACTCTTTAGCACTCTAACCACAGTATTTTACTGCCATGGGAGCTGCAGCAGCTGCGGAAGTGGGTACTGGGTTTACCCTTTAATGCCTTAATTATTAACATCTGGAGGTAAATTTCTTACCATAGTGTGGGAAGAAGTTCCAGGCCCTAGGATTTGTGGTTGGGGAGTGGAGAATAATTAACATAGATTTGGTGAAATAATCTTATTAATGATCTCACCAGAAAAAGTGCTGAAAATAGTATTTGACTTAAAAGCTGTGGAATGCCCAAAGAGTATTTCTTAATAGCATTACAGACATGGAAGAGTGAATTATACTGCTGTGTTATTGTGTTTCATTTGAGAATCTTTTTATCAATAAGACCATTTGGATGACCATTTTCAATATGTTCTCTCATTAGACTGTTTCCATGAAAATTGCATTTGTATGCCAAACGCCTTTGAGATGACTCATACTTTATCAAGGGCGTGTAATCAATGAAGTCTAAGGTTTTTCATCCCTTTCAGAAAATCTGAGAAAGTGAGTGTAATTGCAACAGATGGTTCTTATCCTATAAAGCCTTTATTATTACACTGAGCATCAGACTGTTATTTTAAGCTATATAAAGTCAAGCATCCAGTATCTGCAGAACAGAAGGTGCAGAAATTTTAGAATAACATAGTGTTACTAAAATAATGAAGTAATAAATAATACCTTACTCTTCTCCATTTAATAGATTAGCTTGAAACATCTTCATTTGTTTCCTCTTGCACTTTTTATTTGTCTGTCTACATTATAACTGACTGTTCTTTCTAACCTCACTGAAGTGTGAGATCTGCTTAAACTGATTACTCTCCTCAATGCTTGTCTACTTTTTACTGGGTCACTCAGAATTAGGCAGAAGATGTATTTTCTCTTTTATCCATCTAGATTTTGAGAACAATTTCAAGCAGCTGTGAAGATAAGAGATGCTAGCCATTAACATGTAAAGAAAAAGCAGGTTAAGCATTTAATTGCTATTTAAAACAAAGACTGCATAGAGCAGAATAAAATTCCTCTGACTTTTTCAAGAATATTCATTCCCTCATTCATGAGCATTTACATTCGTTGGCATTTTTTGCCTGCCTAAATCAGATAAGGTTTTATTATACCTACACACAAATTACTTCTCTGTTTCCCTCGATGGGGGTATCATCCCTGCATGGATTGGCTGTGTTGCAGAAATACACACTCTGTCTTTGCTTGATCCATTTCGGGTCTGGAAGTCCGGCAGATATCTTAGACAGGTGAGCAGTGTGCAACTCTGTGCCTCCCCAGTTCAAAGCAGCAGTGACTGGGCTTTTCTCTCCTGTAGCCATGTTGTACAGTCTAGAAAGTCACCCATACTTTTGCTATCTGCAGATGATTGGGCTTTTTTGTTTACTCTGGATATTGAAATGTTAACTGTGTCCAGTTGACTGAATTGCTGTGTTTTTATTTTATTTTATTATTATCAACATTAAAGCTATCCAGATTGGGAGGGCCTTCAAGGCTTTTCCTGCTGTCTTACATAGCAAAAGATAGAGAAAAAATAAATATTCGTGGTATTAATTAGTTAAAACAATGCAAAAGCTCTCTACTGGAGAGAAAGTCAGGCTGTCAGTGGGCAGATCAACTTAAAATAGTTCTGGGTTTCCTTTACAAAATAGCAGATGGCAGCATGTCCATTCCTTTAGTGCAGCAAGTTGGAAGTCAATATATCTGCACTTTTCATATTGAACCTATTTTAACAGCATGAAGACTTTTTTTTTTTTTTTTAATCAAGACTTGGTCTTTTTAAACTTCTAATTGTTTCCTTGGCACTGTCTCTTGTAAATGTTTGCTATTTGGTTTTAATTACTTTCTCCTCAGTTTTGCTCAGTATTTCTGCCTAATAGCTGCTGTTGGAATGTACCTCGTTGATAGCACCTGCTCATGCCTGAATTGGAAAGACCATGAATTCAGGACACAAAGGAAAACAAAGCTAAATTATACATCCCACAAAGGGCCATCAAGTTGACAAGAAGGATGATAGGCAATGTTTGAGGAAAGAATGCAGTCTGGAAAGGACTAATACGTTGCATGAAATTGTCTAATAATTCCTGAAAGGGGGAAATTGAAAGACCGTAACAAGATAAGCAAAGATATTGTTCAGCTCCAGATCTGATACTCTTCAAGGAGACTTATAGTTCAGAAATATTTATGAAAATCAGGTCATTGTCCCAATGTTTGTGTCAATTCTGCAGTGCTAGTAGTGTATTTTTATTTATTTACCCTTTCTCAGAGAAAAATAATCAGCGAAAAGCATCTATGTTTCATAAAGAGAACAGACGAACAAAGCTCCTATTCTTGAAAAGAACAAGATGTCAAAAGGCTAAATAATATTGAGTGAGATATAGTAAGTATTGAAAGTTTCCCAATTGGCAGGCCAAACTTTTAAGTGATGTTTGAAACCATTAGATTTTCATACTTGGAAATTGTTAGTGGAAGCATTTGTCCATTTGCCCAAATGGAACTGAATTTCTCTGGCAAAGTTTTCTATGTTGAGGTATACTGTGAACTCAGTACAGTAGATATCTGTAATGAACACAAACTTGTTGATTACCCAATGAATTTATATCTCTGGAAAGAGTGCTATAAAAGCGAATATCCCAGTACCACTGTGTGGTGGGGTGTGCTCATACTTTGTTTCCAGAGATGAGTTCAAAAGGTTTTCACATGGTTATATTTCAGTTGACATAACTTTTTCAACATCTGTTGCCAGATGCATATTTTTGCTTGTAAAGAGATTATTATAACAATCTCAGGCATTTAATCATGGAAGAAAACATGCTCTATAGCCTCCCAGTGTTTGATTTTACATTTGTACAACTGCTGTTACTGTATTTTGGTTCCTTAAAGGATTACCGGAAGTTATTTTCATCTGAATCATGTAAGCCTCCAATGAAGTCAGTAAAGTTTCCCAAACAGGACATTAATGTAAGATCAGAGAGCACCTATAAAATCCATGCTTCTCTGAAAGAAGAACCACCCAGTGCCTCAGCAATAGCCATATACCATTTGGAATCATCTCAACTTGTAACCGTTGTCTATGTCACGTTCCCTGTGTCTAAAGACGACGCAGTGGTTATAACAATTTTGAATCAACATGCAGTTTTTTTAGAAACTGGTCATACATGATTACACCTGCAGTCTGCTTCTGCTTAGTGTGTGTTCTTACTGCCTGTAACACAAACACTCCATCCTGCTGACTGCATTCTGTGGGCCAGAGGCTGCATATGCCTGGGGAGCAACATTACCTACATTTTGTAATTTACCTCTCAGAATTCTTTAAATTATTCTTCCATTCAATTTAAATTGTGTTTGCTGGGGATCTCAGACCAAGCCAGCTATTTTAATTGACGGTTCTGTGACACTTCTTCAACAGAAGAATTTAATCATACATAATGTATTTAACAATCTGTTTCTGCCTACATTTTCTCTGTAGCAGTATTGACTGCATGCAATCTTGTATATGTATGTAATTGTTACCAGGGAACCACAGTAATATGATAATCTCTGTAAGTCACTTTCTGGTCTTCCTGGCTAAGAGCAAAAAGTGGTTTGGGGTTTGGTTTTGTGGTTTATTTTTATCTCCTGCTGGTGGTAGTTAATTGTTTGGTTCTATTAGCTCAGCTAACCTCCTACTTCAGACTGTAGATTTATGTTTTCAGTCAGAGGTCATCATAATTCAGATTAGTCATTGAGAACAGCCAGCCACGTGGTGTTGGCTTTCCAAAAAGGAAATGTAAATTCCCTTAAAGTTTGGATTTTATTAAGAAAGGGGAAAAGCCAAATTTCATACAAAATTCTCAAAACGACTTCCAACAGGAGCAATAGCAAAAACAAATATGTAACCATATATGTTTTGAGGGAGACAGAGCAGGAAGAACCATCATGAATATGGGATTTCCAAAGAGGAAGTTTAAAGTAGCTGCTAAAAAAGTGATAGTAAAGTAATTTATCACTCAAGCAAATTCCTAGCCAGCTGGAGAACATCTTTAGTTTAACCACAAAAGAAGCTTTGTGCCACAGAAAGAGCAGCTGAGAACAGCTGAGAAAGCATTTTCAAGAGATGCTAAAAAGATGTCCACTTTCTTTCAGGTGTGGGTCACACCTGAGAAAGTTCAAGGAGCAAGAAGTAAACTGAGTCATAGACAAAGCAGGAAAGGAAGTTAACCTAAATGATGAAAGTAATTATTAGATTTCAGATAGGGGGAAAGCAACTTAGATTCTTGCCTGGAAAATCATATTTTTATTCCTTAGAATATTTCAAAAGTAAGTAGAATGGCAAAGTGTACCCATAAATTTTGTTGCTCTTAAAGAAAGCATGTGACAACTTCCACTGGAGTTCAGCTGGAACATTTTTAAATGTTTTGATAGGCCAACAAAAATAATTCTCACTGAGGTTTGTGTCAAAGATCACTGCACACAGTTAAAGTAAATACTGAATTGAGTGAGTGAGCGAGCACAGACACTGGCATCACACTGGATGTCTTCTTGATCTTTTCTCATTTGACACAGTTACTGACTTTTAACTGATACAACAAGAAAAGCTTGTGGCTAGTTCACAGAATACAAAAAGCTTTGGTGCTTTTGAGAACCCTTGATTTTGTTGGAACAGTTTGATCAACTGCCAAGCAAAGCCTGAAAGACTGCAGAACTGCTGAACAAGTGGGCGTAAGGAGTAGTAATGGGGAGGGACAGTAGGGCAGTAGGGGAGTCTGAAGTGTGCTCAGATGCTAAAATCAGAACTTATGGGAAAAAAAATGAAAGAATACCAAAGGCTCATATAGGATAGCAGCGAACAGAGAAGTCAGTGTTGTCCAGAAGTGCTGCTGCCAGCTGTATGCAGCACCATTAATGAGATTTGTGAATTACGAATGCAATTACGAATCCGCGACTCAGATTTCTTGTCTGTTTGATATGGGCATACTCCCCAACACAAATATAACAAGAACACGTGCAGCCTTCTAAAACTTGTGCAAAGACAATCCTTTAGAATATTCTAAATATTCTAAATATTGGAAATTCTAAGTATTAAATTTACACATGTCCCTCAACTGTAAGTTGTACTCAACCATAACTTTTTACCACAGAAAAAAAAAAAAAAAAGAGAGAAAAAGGACAGTGCCCAGAAAAGCAAAACTTTCCAAAGCTATGCAAGGTATAAGCCTTTGATTGCAAAATTGTCGTTGAGTACTGCTTGTCATTGGGTACAATTGGATTTGAGGAAGGAGCAGAGAATATCAGCATCGCCACTGTGAGTGGTATCAAAGGAGAAGAGCTGATCTGCCTGATGGATCCACCTGAGTCTCACAGTCTCAAACCATCTCTCACCAGGACAGACGCCCCATTCGAGGCTGTGTCTCTTTCCTGTGAGCTCCTCTGGGTGGCAGTCATACACCACAGATTTTTGTGTATCCAGCCATTCTGTTTTACGCAGCTTTCTCCTTTTGTCAAACAAACATCTAAGCAATAATCCAACTTCTGATCAGTGTTTGCTGACAAGGGATTTCTGACTAATTATTCTTATATCCTTCACAGCCTCAAAATGAGGAAAGTATCTGTTTTCCATAATTATTGGTGGGTTTTGCATCTTTCATAGCTTCATTGGCTTAGATTGAATTATTCTGAAGGTGCTACAGAAATTACACCGTGGTATCTGTTCTCTAATGCTTCTCATTGAGTCAGGAGACTATAGATTAAATTGAAGAAACACTGACTGACACTTTTGAAGCATGGTGTTATCTGCCTGATCTGGGTATTTTCATGATAAAAAATGGGAAGCCAGAATATTTCCTTTGGCTTTTGTGGAAGGATTTTTTAATTGTATGCAACTTTTTAAATGTTTAAAACTTTTGAAATGCCATTTCAGACCTAACTGAAAAAGCAGCTAAAATAGTGCTGTCTAGAATAGCACTGTCTGTCATGTACTCCTTAAGATACGAGCTACTTCATTATGAGAACTTTATTGCAGTCTGTACTGTCTAGGACCAGCTGCCCATGTTTTTACTATTTATGGAAGAGATTATTTTCTGTAAATATGTCCATGAAAAAAATTGGCAAGAGAATAAAACTTGCATGTAACGTCACAGGTTTAGGATGTGAACAAAAAATAAATGAGAAAAATCTGAAAAGTTTAAGATTTTTTTTTTTCTGCTGTTTCATCTTTGAATGTGAGCCTTTAAACAATGCCAAATGCAAACAAATGCTAAATAATTTTCACTAATGAAGAAGGAAGGGTGTGGAGCATTTTTACCCCTTATTTTTTTGGACCTTCAACATTGGAAGTGACTTAACACAATATGCAATAAAACAAAGGAAGAGTTACTCAGACCTAACGAGTTCAACAGATGATTAAAGGGGTGGGAAACGCAGCACTCTTTCGATTCAACCTGTCTCCAGGTGATAGAACTTCCTTTTTTTTTTTTTTTAAACAGATGCATTTGTCCATCTACATCCTCTTCTCTCGTGCCTCTTTGAGGTAGTTCTGTTCCCCAGAGTGGCTCTGAGTCTGGTCTGATTAAAAAAAAAAAGTTTGGAAATAAGCCATGCATACCTTTGGTGAAAGGTTTGCATGACTTCCTCCTGAAACATCACAAGATGTGCTTTTTAGAAAAATCAAGGAAAGTTTAAACATAAAGACAGTGAACCACATAGTTTGATGTAAAACACCCAAGCATTGTGCAGACAGACCTTTATGATCAGTAAATGAAGCTCATGTGCTGTCTGTTAGCTCCTGCTCTCTGCTAGTCTTACCTTCATACTTCTGTCCTTCCATGCTCTCCATTATACTTGGAGATAAACTACTCCTGGCTTGTAAAATGGTCACGTTAGGGGTTATGCATGTTTTCTTTCATGAGTGAATGGAAGATGCAATGATTCTTTCCCTCCTTTTTTATTGAAGACAAATCTAAATGATAGTTTGCTGTAAATAAAAGTCCCCTCCTTCTGAGCATCATTCCTACTTCTGGATCTGCAACACTCATTGCACTGAAGTCAAATACAGTACAAAATACACAATGACAAAATACATGCAAATGCAAGGAATCATTGAGAGTTTAAGTTAGGATTGTGTTTGGCTCAACGAGTCCTAGAAATTGAAATTTAGGCACCTTTGTTGAAAAAAAAGAAGGGCAGCATTTGGAAAATGAGGAATAACTATGTGATAAGCAAGAAGAAGAATGACATGAAGAAGGTAAATTAAGTAGAGAGGAGCCATTATTGGAGCTAATTGAACAGAACTTGTAAGGTGGTGATGGACAACCAATTGCTTGACATTAGTTAAATAGAAGCTGAAGTTGTAGCCATGGGTTCCGAATATTGATTTACCTTCACTCAGCTTATTTTATTTCTTCTTCAGCTACTAAAACAAATTCAGACATGCCACGTACCCACCCACTTACTTGCATACAGACTAAGCACATCAGTACTGATATGTAAAGGATACATGCAGATTGTTATTTCTGGTTTTATACCAAGTGCTCTCAGGAAGCACTTAGCAGCTTCCTGAGGGATGCTCCTTGCAGCCTTGGGGTGACACTGAAACATGCTTCCTGCCTATATGTGCTCCTGTATTTGGAAGGCAATGAGAGAGCCCCTCCTACCCTTGTGTATACAAGTCTGTGTGATACTAGGTTTTGTACCATAAGTGGATGCTTTTCAGTATTTCCATCTCTAATAGCAGAGTGAGTGCTGAAGGAGTATGGTGGGTGAAGGGCAACAGGGAGGGGCCCAAGAGAGAAGATGGCAGATCCAGCATCGCGATAGACAGGGCATGACTGCTGGATGCTGTTTGCCAGCAGTTACTGGGATAGCTCTTTATATTTGTGTCTGCGTGTAGTGTAGAGCAACCCTGGCAATGCCTGCAGTTGTGCAGGGGACTCAGCCAACCCACAGCCAGCCCAACTGGGGAACTGTGCAGGTGATGTAAAACTGCTGTGGCTGCTCCTGCTCTTAGTCATGCCAAAAATGCCGGAGTTGTGTCTCCACGTGAGTGATTTTTCTCAGTTTCCTCCTGGCAGTGCAAGAATCTGGATTTTGCTGACTCTTTCCTTCCTTTGTCCCCTCCTCTCTTTCCCTTCTACTGTCAGCCCCAAAACTTCTGGGAGAGCCAAGATATTTACAGAGCTCCTACACAGATTCTTCACATGTCTTTGCAGTTATGTTTCTGTAATTAATTACTTGTTACTTGTATGGCTCCAGAATTGTATAGCTATAGTGCAGATAGATTCTAGCACTGAAGAATGCACAGTGGGAATTCTGTAATGCTAAGTATCCTTACTGCATTTAAAGACTCCTGTGCTGTGAGCTTATAGCACTAACTCTGTTTGAATGATATCCACTTCATAGTTCCAGTGAAGTACTGAAAATGGTAAGTGCAGCTGAGGACAAACAGCTGATGCTTATTGTACATGTTAATTTTAATCCCACAAGATATTTGGGACTGGTGCTCCCTCTGGTGGTTAAAAGTACTGTTTTAGTAGAGGATTGACTTCCTCACCACTGTTTCTCCACTAAATCAACTCTGAGCCAATTATGGTTCTGTAAAACAAGTTTAAAAGAGTGTGGAGAAAAACACAGTCAAGAGTGCTACTTGGATCCCACAATAGTGTTTCCCACTGTGTAGTGTAATTATGGGTCTGACACCTCAAAGCCAATTTCTTTGAGTGCTCACAGTTATATCAGCTGAAGGAGCAAATACAGAGCTGGTATTCACCTCTCATGTGGTTTGGGTTAGTCTGTCTAGAAACCTGTAGGTCACTGTAAGGCTGTTGTGCATTCCTGTTGATTTTCCAAGGTCACACTGAAGCACAGAGGTGTGATGAGAGCTTCAGGCTTCATCTGTTGGGTTTTTTTTTTTTTTTTTTTTTTTGTTAACAGTTGCACCTAGAATTCATACTAATCTGTATCAAAAGCAACATTTGAGAGTATTTCTAACATCAGACTGAGAAAAGAAAAAAAAAAGAAAAGGAAGAATGCTGAAATGTCAGGCCCTTTTTCCCTCTTTTTGGAAAACCTCATTCCCAATCTCATTTGAAAATGTTACGTTTCTTCGCTGTCTGTGCCCTTGGTAGTGTTTCAGTTCAATGAATATGAGCTTTGGAAAATGGAACGTGTATGCTTGTGAGAGAGGAAGCTTGAGATTTGAACGGATGTTGGGTTCAGCATTGACAGCGGACTGGAAATGGCTGTCCTGCACGTTCAAGCATTTGTTAGCCCTGAGCTCAGTTCCTCCTGCAACAAAGGCACAGCTGAGGAGCTCTAGTAGAGGAATTCCATCCAGCCCCACCATGCCAGTGCGAGAAGCCTGCTGCTGTAGCCTCTCTGCCCTGTGTGGCTGCATCCTCCATGAGCTCTGGCAGCCGCCCAGCTGCCTGGTGGGTTTCTCAGCTCACTGAGGTCAGAGCAAGCTCGCCCACCAAGGGAAAGTGAGGGAATTTAGTGAATTGATGTGATGCAGTGATGTTGGGGGGAAACCATCAAAGGTGCTGTAAGAAAGGCTGTGGTGCACCATCTGTTTCAGTGGAGTGGAGAAGCCATCTTAGCTGGTTAGGCCGGCTCAGCTGCCTTTTGGCATCTCACCCTAAAAATGAGTTTTACACATTTTCAGCGGAAGGGCAGGCACATGTCTGTCCTTCCATCTCTATCACGGGATGATCTCTGGCAGAGGCAAACCAAACAGGAGGAGCTGGCTGTGTGATAATCAATGAAATGATTCCAGGAGGCTCTGTACATTGTTGTTCACCACATGCCTGAGTCTCTGGAGAGCTGAAGAATGCAACATATGTATGCGCCCAGCCTTTGCATGGAGCCCGCAGTTCTGCAGGCATTTGATTTATATCCATGTTATCAGTCTCTCAAGACTAACATCTCCCTGTCTGGCAGTCCCTAGACAAAATAATAGGGGAAATAATTTATAATGTGGTACTGGTTGTTTCCTCTCCCTCAGAATTTGATTTATTACAGCTAACTCTTCTAAAACTACTTGCTTCATGTGACTCTTGCACTGCCATCTGCAGTTGTTCCATGTGTGAAACAGTATTTCATGGCTAATTTAGAAGGGTCGGTGCCAGCAAAAAAGTCGGCCTCTATGGCTATACTTTTAACAGGTTCATCTCATTTTAGAAGTCCATTCTCAAACTATCTAATGTAAAGGCATTTGGATGCATTTCACAAAAGTGGGACTACAACAAGCATCTTGCTGATCAAATAGGTGGAACAGTGAGCGAGCACTTGCTGTCTTTCTGTGTCTCCACATTTTCAACAGCAGCTGAGTGGCAGGATATTCATCTTTGTGAGCTGAATAATGAATTCTTCTTTGTGTTTTCTGGCAGCTTGTGTTGAATCAGTGGAGGTACAGAAAATTTGGTTACATCTGTTTTAATTTCTGAGTCTCATGAATTGATTTGTAAGAAGCAGAAGCTCTTTCAGTGTTACTTGCCAAGATTTCGCAGCTGTGAATATTGGAACATGAACAATATGTAGCCCTTGCAGTCAGAGTCTCATGCTCTTCACGCGCTGCAGCTAGAAATCTCAGTACTGAGAAAAAATAAGTGGGGTAGCAGCAGTGGTCTAGTGCTTACCAATTAATGTAGTATGGATGCTTAATGAGTTGCAGCATAAACATAGTGCAAACATTATTGGGCTTTTTGTCTGAAACATTAAGTAAACAAAGGAGCTGGGCAGGCAAGAAAGAAAGGGATGCTGCTCAAGTATTTCCTTGCAATTCAAGGCATCCTCAGGACATGCTTAGGTCTCTGCTGCAGAATGTAGTAGGTAATATCTTCATCTGAGCTTGCAGTTGTAAATAAGACACTTGGGGTAGGAAAGATGCAGTACAAATGCTGCTACCCAGGAATCTCTGTGAGTTAATTTCAGTTTATGTAGGACATGTGGAACTCAGCATTGATGTGACATTACTGCTTCTGATGGTGGAGTTTCTGTACTCTCTTGTTCAATGTAGACATTTTGAGCCTGATAGAGTTTTACTGTAATTTAGTACATTTTCACTGATGCCAAAGATGCCAGAAAACACATCGTATGGTGTAAGTTGGTAATATCTGAATCACTGAAGAATTGAAGTTAGATCTTTGTTCACTTGTGAATGCTGGAAGAGCATTGTATTTCTTTACAAGTTCTGGCACACTGGTTCCCTAAAACTGATATATGAAGAAGTGATCTGACACATGGACTAAAGAAAGGACCTAGAAAGTAGGATACATCCCTAGGTCTTGCTGGAATAGGTTTTCCTAACTTCTGTGAGTTTCATGGATGGCATGGAGGATGAATGCCCCATTATCTGTCTGCACGAATTTACTCTACTTATGCAATACTTAACTGTGAAATTAGATGGGAAAGCAAAGAAGAGAGTGGATTGTAAGCAGTGTGTAAGTCAGTATCCCCCGTTAGAATAAATAGCTGAGATGGCAGCTCATATGCAGAGAGATCCTGTTGCTTGCATACCCTCAAAGCTGATTCAACCAGTTTTATGTTTCCTTACTCCCTTCTGACAAATCACAGGCAAAAATATGAGCTCAGTTTTGTGTGAGAAACTGTGAGTCTACAGTGCTTGGGATGGGACAGCTCTCCACACTCTCAGGAGTTTTGCTCTGAAGGCCTCTGGGTGTCTGGTAGCTCGCCTGGATGTCCAGAAGAACATATAGCCACATACTTTTCCTCCTTTTGTCCTAACAGTTAATGCCAGTTAAAAGCAATGTTCCTGTGGAAACCTGGACATACGTTAGCTCAAAGTGACCCTGAGCAGCTCCTGCTGCTATGCTTTACCTTTCAGGGAGAGCAACCTGGGAGGCTGGAGATGGCCTTGCAGCACTGATGGTGGTTGTCTTGGAAGCCCAAGTTGTTATTTTTGTTAAGCTTTGAGTTAACATCTTTGGCAAGATGAAGTGGTCGTTACTTTAGTGAGTGATTTACAGGCACAATAAAGGCCTTTTACAGTGCCAGAATAGTCTTCAGGGAGCCTTCAAATAAATGAAAATCAGATCTGTAAACCCCAGTTTTGTTTTTCTGTAAGAATGGCAGAATGAGTACTTTACTGTGTTGCAGAGTCCAGTGGTTGAAAGCGTGTTGAAATCCAGAACATGACAGAACTCCTGAATGCAGGAAGCGTTATTAGCTGTGTTACATATGACTCATACTTCTATGTAGGTGTCATAATAATCTTGTTTTCTTCTCATTTGCACATATTGTACTTTCCTTCAGTAATGGAAAACCTTGCTTTACGTACTTGAGTGTCTTCTGTCTTCCAGATCTCCCAGCAAGTCACAAAAGCAAGTGGCCACAGTGTAGTGTAAAATTCTATTCTGAAGTGATTACTTCAGAATTCAGACTTTGCACTGACCTGGGAATGTGTTTCTTTCATTGTTCTGCTATTTGCTTTGTTTTGCAGTGTTTTGTGATAACACCCCACACTGCCTTGGGTTTTATAACTAGAAAATATTATTATCAAAATGTGACAATGAATGCTGAGGGGTAAACTAAAATGCTGTTTTGGTGCTTCAAGAAAAAACTGTTTATTTCCCTCAGAACATGACTTTTAATTGAAAAAAAAAAATTTTTTTCCTGTGAGAAAAGAGAGGAGATTCAATGTGAGAATTTTTCCTGGCAGGAGATTTTAATAAATGAGTGTTTTTTTGAATTTAGAAATGCCATTCCCCCAGTTTGCATGGCCAGGGATTGCCATGACAGCCAGTCCAGTAAACTTACCACGAAGAGGTGAGTGGACACCTTGCACCTCAGACTTCTGCTAATTGCAGAGTTCTCATTGCACTCTACAACTTCCTGAAGGGAGGTTGAGTTGAGGAAGGGTTTGGCCTCTTCTCACAGGCAACAAATAGAATGTGAGGAAATGGCCACAAGTTGTACCAGAGGAGGGTTAGGTTAGGTATAAGGAAGAACTTTTTCTCTCAGTGGTCAGGCACTGGAATGGCCTGCCCACGGAGGTGCTGGAGTCACCATCCCTGGCACTGTTCAAGAGGAGTCTGGATGAGGAGCTACAAGATATGGTTTAGTGCTTGTGGTAGCAAGGGTAATGGGAGGACAGTTGGACTAGATGATCTTGTAGGTCTTTTCCAACCTTGTGATTCTATGATTCTATGATTGTGTGCTCCATCAGCAACCCATGTGGAAGCATTACAAACAAGTTATGGTGTTATTAGACCAAAACACTTCTCACAGTCAGGTTTGTGTTGGATTCATTTATATATATATATATATTTTCCATGGCAGCAGTCCTGTTTTCTGAGCACTGATTTGGGGGGAGATGTTAAGGATAGGGCTGAAAGGGATGCAGTGAGGCATTTTCAGACGTACTCCTCCTCTAACCCTTTCCATTTTTTTTTTCTTCTATTTTTTCTTCTTCTCAGCAATGTGCAGGAGTGGCTGCATAATTTTTGATAGGACTGATTGTTACTCTGACACTCATCTCACACTATACGCCATGTAGCAGGGGCTGTAAATGCTGGGTGTGTTTCTGGGTCCCTTTCTTTGAGACTTGAAATACAGTGGAAATTACAGCCCAAACCTGCAGAAACTCAGGCCAGCAGGAGCAACTTCAGCGAAAGCACTAAGTACAGCTAGTGTCAGTAGATTTCTTTTATTTCCCCTAAAATCATTTCTTTGTGCTAAGTTGTTATTTTGCTTTCATTTCCTCTCTATTTTCTCATGCTCTTATAATCTCCATCATGGTTTACTTCATTCCTTCCTGCCTGGCCCTGTTTTTCTTACCCATCAGTCATCTCTGGACTCCTTGGTTCCTTCATCTCAACAAAATCCTACTCAGGGGACTAAACACCACTGTCAACCCAGTCACTCCAAAACTTCCAATCCCTGCCATCTTCAGGAACCATCTCCAGGAATCATGAACTAGCACCATGTCTGTGAGTCATTGCACTGCTTCCTCTGCCTGCTTATCACGTTTTTTTTTGCAAGATACCCATTTTACCATCTCTCCAAGACACGGATGTTGTTCTTTTGTGTACTCAGTCCTGACCCCATACCAACTACCAGAATGTTGCTGATAATCTTTATCCTGAGCAAATAGGGAAATTCACAATCCTAAGGTCCCACTAGCAAATCATTTGTTAATTACAAATAGCAAATTTGATTTGCTTAATTTGCTGTTTGCAGGCTTTGACATGTGGATGTGTCCTTTTTTCCCCTCTTTCCATCTTTATTTGGACAGTGTTCCTCTTGGTTTCATTGGTGAAAAGTGAAAGTGCAATGGTAGCAGAGTTGATCTAGAGTGTAGATGGATTTCATTTTCTGCCTCTAAGTTTATCTGTTTTAAATACATTTGGGTTAATAAGGAGAGCACAGAAAACGTGTATGTCCCATATAGCTATAAAAAAGCTAACGGATGGCAGATACTATCTTGAGTTCAGCTTCTTCAGATGATCCTATATAATGAAACACTGGCTCTGAATCACCTGAAACTGAAGACTGAGAAGCCAGAGATATTTCCAGTTTTCAGGAATATAACTGCTGGTTTGGGGTGTTAGATTTACTACCAGGATATAGTAGTATCTGTATAGGGTAAGATAGATCTTATTAGAAGGAAAGAGGCCTTCCTGGTCCCAAGGGTATAAATATGCTATGAACAGTTCTGTCCAGGCAAACAGAAATGAATTTTCTGTTCAAATTCAAAGAATGTTTTCTATCATGCCACACTTATCCTTTGCCAGCCTGTTATCAAACAGAAGTATTTCTCTGTTTATAATAACCCTTCATTGAAAGACCAGCACAGACTGTTGTCTGTCACATCTAACTTCTTACTCCCTGGCAGGTTTTTTTGAGTGCAGAAACAGGGGATATGTGGATTGCTAGAAAAAGCAAGTTAAGTTGTGTTGTTGCTAATGGGTTTTCTTCTTCCCTCAGGGAGAAAGAGGCTTTCCGGGAATACAGGGTGTGATTGGGTTTCCTGGAATGCAAGGACCTGAAGGTCCCCTTGGGCCACCAGGGCTTAAGGTAAGAATTAAACTTTAATATTTAAAACACTCAGATTTCCCTAAATTGTTGTCCCTTGGAAAGACAGAGATCTCTCTTTTCCTTTACAGGGTGATACTGGAGAACCAGGACTGCCAGGAACAAAAGGAACAAGGGTGAGTTCTAACCTACATTTTTGCATTTCTAAAGACTGTAGGCTTATGTATCTTTCAGACTTCATATTTGCTTTCAAGTAGGCACTTTGAGTCAATCAATGGCATCCCCTTGTGCTGCACAGTAATTTCAAGACTCTTGCTCTTGCCTTTGAAGTTCATTGTGCAGTCAACGCTATTCTTCCATTTGTATTTTCACCTGTTGCTTACTACTTTATCAACAGCTCTGGTTTTGATATTCCTTTGATACCTTTCAGACTCACTGAGAGCCTCTACTCTAACTTGAATATGAACCGTCTTACCTGCTTGAAGCACTCAATTGGATAAGCTGATACCCTTGAAAGCACAGATATGTTTAAAATGTGCACGGGATGCAGAGACAAATTAAAGCTGGGGCAAAGATCCTCTGTCTTTTTCAATACGAAGGGAGGCTCTAAACATGCCTATAACTTTCCTGTTGTAATTTCTGTTTAATGTGGTACTCTTATATAATTAGCACACTATACTAACCAAGGCCATGTCTTTTGGGGTTTTGTCAGATATTAAGCTCATTCTGAGCTTTCTCTCATTTTACAATTTGCCAGTGAAGGAGAATTTGAGTGACTTCATGAGCACTGATGCATTTTGAGATACGCCATCTTGCTCACAGATCTTCAAAATACTATCTTGATTCAGTTCTCCATTTGGCTGCAGTGGCTGCAGCACTTGGAATTTATAAAATCAGTTGCAGTGTCTAAGCTGTTACAGGCAGATGTTCTGCTAGATCAAGAAATTCTTATTTAAATCCATGATGTTCATGATATTCTGCATATTAATGTAAATTAGAATCTCCTGGCTAATGCTAGATTGTACTTTAGCAATGAAAAAGGTTAGGGAGATGCAAATATGCTATTTCATCTTCTGGAATCTCATTCATCTTTTCTGCTTCGCAATATATGTATTAAGTAGTATTGCATGTATAAATAAACTGGTATGATGAAAATGATGCACCAGATCGCACTCTTGATCCATTACACTATAAGGACAAAAACCCACAATGAAATTGACACTCTGATATGGCTGATGAAAGATGGAGAATCATCTTTACAGTGTGCTAGCATTGTCTTCTGCTATGAAGAGATGCCTACAGTAAATTTCATGCTGTAAAGCATGGTGTGAGAAGACAGAATCTGCATTCCTTTTTACATGCGCATAAGACTCTGATCCAGTTCCTAAACAATAATATATATATTGCTGCTTAAAAAGTTACAACAATATAAAAATTTGTTTTCTGTTATCAATTACTAGGATATCATAATTGGGAGGTTTGAAGATTAGGAATAGTCTGTCAAGAGAGTTTAAAAAAAGTTGTTCTCATTTTTTGGCTGTCACCAAGGCAAGGAGATTGGGTCTTGTCACTAGTGTTTTGTGGTCTTGTCATTTCAGATTTGCAAATTCAGTATGTTTTTTGTCAATTGCAGGGCCCACCAGGACCATCAGGATTTCCAGGAAACCCAGGCATCCCTGTACGTGTGAAGTATATGTATTTTTAAAAGAACATCAGAAGTGGACTTCAGGTGACATCTGGCCTGGATTAATGCTGTATTGCTAATTTCTGTACTTCCTTTTCATGCAGGGCATTCCTGGACAAGATGGCCCTCCTGGTCCACCTGGGATTCCAGGATGTAATGGCACAAAGGTGACACTTCCATATGTTTATAACAGTATCTCTGTGTTGAAATAAAAATATCCCTCAAGCATACGTTCTCTAAACAAAACCATTTTCTCTGTTCCTTGTAGGGTGAAAGAGGTCCAGTAGGTCCCCCAGGTTTACCAGGACTGACTGGGAGCATAGTAAGTAGATTCTTTGTGCTTCATTCACTTGTTTCAACTCTGATTCTTGAAGTGTAGAAGGTATTTTATGGAGTTATATATATTATGAAATGTAAAATACACAATACTGAAGAGTAAGGTCCTGGGCAACCTGATCTTGCTATGGATGTCCCTGTTCATTGCAGGGAAGTTGGGCTAGATTGTCTCCAGTGGTCTCTTCCAACTTTAAGGATTCTGTGGTTCTATGAAGAAAATAAAATCAAATATGTCTTTTTTCACAGGGACCCCCAGGACCTCCTGGAATAAAGGTACATTTTGTCCTAAATGTGTTCATATCCTCTTTGTAGCAGTCAGAATTAGGATGAAATCTACACCTTGTGAGACTATCAGTCCTTATTAAAGGAATGAAAAATTGTGCCAGGATTCTTCACTTTGTACTCGGCTCTCTAGTGCCCCTAAGTAAAGGCAGTGGAGAAGCATCCAGTTCGTTACAATTGAATGCATGAGTTATTCCAGACAGGTTTTAAGAATGTAATTATTAGATGGAATACAATAGGAAAAGGTAGCACAAATGTGTAAGTAGTACAGTGGCCACTAAGTTATGCATAAAAAATTAGATAAGTTTTATCGTTCCAAAATTTGTTTTGATACTGACATTTCATTTATGTAGTACGCTCCACATGGAGAAAATTTTGGGGAAAATGGCCCACAAAACATTGAAATTTTGTAAAAAACAGGAAACAATGGGATCTTTTGGCATCAGGAAAAAAAAGGATGTAAAATAATGGGTAACAATTGGAATAGTTTTCCAGAAGACAAAGAGGATTCATTTTTTGAAGGAAAAGGATTCTATGAATGACTTTGATTTCCAAATTAGATATAAGGATAGGATCTCAGCCTACTTCCATTAGCAGTTCCATTAGCAGCCAGACCAGGTGTTCTGATTCTTAAGTATTACTGTAGTATTGATAGATTTGGTGGGAAAATCTTTCTGCTTACCCACTGAAGTATAGAAAATTAGGGAATAAATGACGATTTGATACTGGAATCTCCTTAGATGGTTGAAAAGGACATTTGACATTTGTGATCCTTTCTTAACTTTTACTAAATAACTCATGCTGTTTTTCAGCTGAATTTAAGTGAGGTGACTTTTTTTAAAGTGAACCTTTCAAATTTTGCATAGCTCTAACTTTCTTCTCAACTTAATGCTTTTGAATGGATTTGAATGGATGTTGAAGTAATGTTCTTTTTGTTTTCTAATTATAGGGAGATCCAGGTGAAGTGATTGGTCTTTTACCTCCTAGTGTGCTAAAAGGTGATAAAGGCTTTCCTGGCCAACCTGGACTACCTGTAAGTCTAAATGATGTTTGAATAGCTGTGAGCTTAAATTAAAATTAAATAGATATCACAGCACTGAAGAATATGTATCGCTTTTTAATTTTACCTTTTTATTTTTTATAGGGTTCACCTGGAACTCCAGGGTTTCAGGGACCAATGGGGCCACCAGGGATTCCAGGAGAACCAGTAAGTTTTTTTCTAATGACTCACTTACAGAGCTCTATTACAGGAAAATCCTGCAAGGTGTTTGTTAGATGTGGGTAAGACAACCTGCCTTTCCAGGCTTCATGTTTAGTCTTCTGAACTCTACCGTGACAAGATTGAGAAAGTACATGATTTTCAATAGCAGCTGCTCCTAGCATCCTCTTCTTGCAGATTTGAAGTTTTCTTTTGTAGGAATGGAGTTGTAATAGTTATTCTTCCTTATTTCTCTTCTTCCACTAAGTTTGTAGAAAATAAACTACAAAACAGCAGCCAGATCTAAATAAAATGTTTGCTGAGATTGTTCTTATGGGCAGTCTAGTAAGAAGTTGGGCAGTACAGTGGAAAGCAAGGCAGTACCAACTGCCTGTCATTTGGATAATTGCCAAATGTTTAAGACACTTTAATTACTTGAAATACTGTCGAGTCTGGTGAAACGTACTATCTTCCCTTCCTGTGATGGCTGCAGGTAACATTAGCAGAGATCAGTTATTTCCATCTCATGGAAGTCCACTCAGTATATCTGGCTATTGAAGTGAACGCCTGTGTTAGAATACTTATCCTGTTGTAAAGGACATACAGTTTAGTAAGCATTTGCACTTGTTGAGGTAAAGAAGAACAGGTTTAATGAAAGATGAGCATTAGTATTTACAACAAGTAGCCAGTAGTGCACAAAACTGGGGGAAAAAAGTCAGCAATAAAATTATTTTGCAGTACAGCACCTCATATTTTGTATGATTGTCTCTTGCATACATGCTGAATAGATCCAGCACGCCTAACTGAAAAGAAAGGTCTGATGAAAGACCTTTGACAGTTTCTGTTCACATATATTATATAGGCTAAGTTAAGAGCTACAGGCAGTAGCAGAAAAATATTTTTTATCTTGACTTAATGGAAAGATCTGCATTTTTGCTGTAATAATAGAATATGGAATTGTTCCACCTAATATACCGTATACACATCTGCTAAAAAATTACTGTCTTGTAGGGTCGCCCTGGGCCACCAGGACCACCAGGTGAGAAGGTAAGTTATTTGTATTAAAAAGATTGTCTACTTGTTATGCCAAAATTTGGAAAGTAACGATCATAAAGGAATGTTTTTTTTTTTTACAATTCGAGATCAATTGTTATGTCTTAATGGGGGGGCATCACATGGAGATATTTTTAACTTTTTGTTTGTTTGGTTTGGTATCTTATCCCAGTTGATCAAGTTACTAGTAATTACAACATTCTGTGATTAATTGGGCTTATTTGAAAATGTCAAAATTTATCAGTAAAATGTTAAGAGAAGACTATGCTGACATTAAAATGATCTGTAAATTTTGTTCTATATATCTTTTCACATGTTGTTGTGACGCCTGAAAGATTAGGATGTGATTTATTTGTTTCAAACAAGCCTTTAAAAGACATTTAATGTCATTTACACCTTCCTTTGACTTCAGTTATGTACAAAATACGTGTGTGTATTTTAATAATATGTGTGTATGTATGCACATATTCATGGCTGATAAAAATGTACTTAATATCTGTAATTTTTATTTTCAGGGCTACATGGGCTTGGGCTTTCAAGGTCCCAAAGGTGAAAAGGTATGTTTTTGTTGAAGGCTGAGGGGACAGCTGCCAGAAATACTCTGGAGACTGTATTTGTTTTAAATAAATAAACTCTTGTAATTGACCTATGGAGAAAATCAGTACAATGGCATTGTTGATTTGGGGCAACTTGAGTAAATCAAATCTGTGACTCATAACTAAGTGAATAGAATTCATGAGCAGTTATAGAGTTTGGATATGATGATATCAGCACTGCCAGGTTATTTATAAAAATGGTGAATATGCCATCACACAGCATGGCACTTCATGCTGTCCAACTCCAAGCCCTTTGCTGCAGTCATACCAAACAAATGACCTTTCTTATTTTGTCCTGTTGGTGGGTTTTACACAGTGATACTGCTTTCCTGCTTGCTCCACAACTGTTTCAGCATTGATGCGTTGTTGGGTTACCATGTATTAGCTTTAGTAACTGATCCTGTGTATTCTCTTTGCCTTGACCCATCAAGTGGGAGGTAACATTTATGAAGATTAGTGTTATCTTTCCCAAAAGGCTCTGAAGTCCTTTATGTTGCACTGTCAGAAGGCAAGAAATGCTTGGCAGTCGTTGGTTTTTGGGTAAACTTATTGTGTCTGAGACCTTCTCAGGGCTCAGCTTCTCATGAGTGTCATTGGCAGAGGCCTTTTGGAGTACAAGTAAAATATATTACAAAGGTGTTTGGTGGTTTTTTGTTTTTTTTTTTAATCCACTATCTTATTTATGTATTTTGAAACACAGTTTTCCCACTGAATAGGATTTTTCATGAGATGGTACATCACTGAAATTAACTTGTTATCATAAAATCACTTGAAAATTTTTGACAACAGCAGTATGTGGAGATTTCTTGGATATGTTAGCTTTATGTGTGAAAAATAAGTGGTATTGATATTTGTTATTGCTTGGCAGAAATGCACCCATCCTTTATGGAGAGGTTTTATTGTCCTTTTGCATTATATAAGCAGATGAAGTTCTTACCCTGCTGTTGATCTATAAATACTAAAACAGAGCATGACGTACTTTTGTCTTCCCGAGGTTGGCCTCAGTCTTGTTTTTAATGGAATATCCCAAATTTGGTGTTGACAGGGAGAACAAGGGATCCAGGGTCCCCCAGGGCCACCAGGACCAACACCACACATGAAAGAAAAAGGAAGCGAAATCATAAAGGGAGAAAAGGTGAGATTTTAAATGACTGATCTTATTGTCCCCATCACAGTTTAGGCATTAGAACTAGCAAGAAAGATAAAAGAAAAGGAAGAAAATACTGAGTCACCTACATCTTACTTTTTAAAATTGTTTTATTTTATGTAATGAATTTTGATGGTCTTCTTAGAATTTTCTCAGAAATGATGATAAATGCATAAATTATTGCATAAGTAAGTAATACATATAACCATAGACTAAACACTTTCTGAAGAAAGAGGATTGATAAGCATAGCCCTATGAACCTCAAATTTTATAAAAAATTCTATTAAATAGCTTATGCTGGGCTTCTCATGTACAGAATCACCTCAATAAAATCTGATGCTAATTAATTTTTCAATTATTGAATAAGACCCTTTAAGCACTATGTACTAGCATAATAAATTAGCTTAATGGATTTAATTTTTGTGTTTTGTCCTATTTCTTTTTGCACATCCTGCTATTAGGCATAGTTCTTGGAATGGAGAACAGAATTAATCATGCTGTCTGACATGAAGAAATAAGTGATTAAAACCCTAAATGAATTATGAGTAAAATTCTGCATACTAATCTGCATTTTTTGTTATTTCTTTAGGGTGAGCCAGGTGAAAAGGGTGAGCAGGGAGTCCCAGTGAGTACTGTGCTTTTTTTTTTTTTTTAATTACAATAAAAATATTGAAGAATCTAATGATGGTCCTGAATTTCTTCATGCTTATTTGATAAAAGCAAACTTACTTTTGAATTTGACAGTGTTATTAATCCGGTGTACATTTATTTTCCAGGGATTGCCAGGCTCAGGTTACAGAGGAGAAAAGGGTGAACCTGGGAAGCCTGGTCCACGTGTAAGTATGCTCATGTTTATCAGTAACATAATTACAGTCACTGTATTGTTTTCATAAGCCAATTAAACTTAGAAACAGTTAGTGAAATGTTAAATTTGCTTTATGTCAAACAACTAAGGGCAAGATGTACAATTCAAGATAGTGATAACACCCAGTTAAAAAATAACATGCTTTCAAATTGCTAAAAATCCCATGACAGTGGCTGCAGTGCTGAAGGTAGAGGCAAGACTCCCATTGATCCCAGCTGAAGCAAAATTAGGTCATTCCTGCACAAAAGTAAATGCAAAGTAAGGCAAAGCAGTAGGCAATCAAAATTTTCTTGTGTTATACCCTCTACATTGTTAGCTGTGTTAGGACTCTCTAACAAATGCATTACAGTCATGATTGTTTTGTTCTAGTGTATCACTCACTGTATTTAGAAATTGTGTACCCGTGGCTGTATGTTTAAGCAGAGTGGAATTTGGCTGTTTTACAGGGAAAGCCTGGAAAAGATGGTGAACCAGGACCAAAAGGAGAACCCGTATGTATTTCACCGAGTTTCCAATACTATTTTGAACATTGTCTTTATGTCTGTGTGCTATAAGTGGCTGAAATTTTCTAGTCTACCAAGTTGTTCACTTAAAATTGTGTTCAGCTAGTTTAACTTAAAACTTTGATGCTGCCAGAACTAATATGCAATTGTATTTGTCTTTTCTGGTGTCACCATTTTTTACTTGCAGGGCTTGCCTGGAGGGTTTGGGGTTCCAGGACGGCCTGGGGAACCTGGTGCTAAGGTGAGTCACTGCCTTCTCAGAGTGACAGGATATGAGCTTGGCCAGGTCATCACATTGAAACAACACACACATGCAGAGCAATATTAAATGGATGTTGATATGTTGTAAAATCATTTCTCAGACTAGGAAAAGTAAAAGTCAACATTGCTTAGGTATCTCTGGTTTAGGTCTCTTGTATGAATTGATTAATGCAGGCTTTATTTTTACGAGTTCTTTGCTTAGCTACTGAATGTACAAATGTGCGTTCCTAAAAATCCCAGTTTCTCTTTATACAGTGTAAAGCAGAGCAGGTCTTACTAGCTAATTGCTTATTGCTTATAGCATGCCAGGTGCCTAGCACCTTGAATTTGTATGAATCTGTATCAAAGTGTTCATTTGCTAAGGAAATTCTGTTTTGAGGTGAAGAACATCTGATTTGGATTTATAACATAACTTGTATTTTGATGTAGGGTGAAAAAGGTGATCAAGGTCCTCAAGGGCCTCCAGGAAGAGTAAGTAAAATAAACTGTTTTATTTTAAAATTAGCTGAAGTTGTATATCTTAAGAAAGTCAAAGCACTCAAACACTGAGGAAAAACAAAGAGACTGTACATATTCTGATCTCATTCAAATTAGTCATGTTCTCAGTTTTTCTCAGTGGTAACAAAAGTTGGAAGCCTTATTTTTAAGTATATTTGAAATTTGGGAAAGGAGCTCTCAAAGCATATAAATTTTGAATGTTTTTGAATACAAAACTCTTAATCCATACAAACTATCGAAAAGAGAGTTCCAAAGAATATATATGTCAGCTTTGTAGTCTATAATATTTTTTTATGCAGCAAATGAGAAATGGGACTAATCAGCATCAGACATATGATTGTTGTTGCTGCTTTCTTGGCAAGTGAGAAAATTCCCCATATCTGATAATTTGTATTGAAAGAAGGTGCATGCTTCTTGAGTGTTGTGCTGCAGATGTGAGTATGCTGTATGTATAACTCAAATTAAGAGCAGAAATTTCCAGAATAGTGTATTTTAAGATGAAAAGTAATACTAACCTAATGGATCAGTGCTGAGAATATGCTGAGATTTCTTTACATCATCTTCATTCGGAAAGGTGCTACCAACCTCTCCACTTAACCCCACTATTGATATGAAGAAGTTTTGGTAGAGTATGAAATCCTTATTTTCTTAGCAACTACAACACTCTCACAACAGTTGTTACCTATCACTGAGATTGGTGATATGACCAAAACTTCTCAAATCTGTAATCACAAAACAAAGTGGCTTCTGTACCATTAGGATGGAGTGGATGTGATAAAGCTGGAGCACAGTTGCACGTTTCTAGTGTCCTTGTCTTTGTCCTGTGATTTAGATTATAGATGCTGGACCAATAGATACTTTTGGTGAAAAAGGAGACCCTGGCGTTTCTGGTTTGCCAGGACTAAAAGGTCAAAAAGGTGAAAAAGGTACGTATTTTGACTTGTCTTTTTGACTGCTTCTCCTTTCATGTTAAAGGAAATTAAAATCCCACTGTCTGTAAGCTTAGGGGCTCTATATAATCGCAGAATGTTCCAGTCACTTACCTAATTTTTTTCCAAGCTATTACATTTTGTCATAGTTTCTGTCATGCTTTTTCTCATCGTAAATGAGACTGCACTTGATTAACAGTTTGGAAGAGGTTAAAATGGCATCTGGGTTTATGGAGGTTAAATAAACCAGTGAGATTATTTGACAAATACGGAAATCAATACAAGCACAAGGATTCCTGTAAAAGATTTTAATTTTAAAATTGATTTGCATAATTTGCAATATTCCTCGGTAGACAGGGAAAAATTGAGCGTTCCTATTTTTTTCACACAACCTTTTCACTAAGTGTTCTGTTTGGAGACATCTGTGGGTTATTTAACTTAACCTTTGATTCAGAGAGTACGTATTACTTATGATACATACTTAAATAATATATGCTAGAAGTTCACTTGTGTTGGCATTACTGACTTGATTGCCTGATTGAAAATGTCTCTTTTTAAAGGTTTCCCTGGTGCACAAGGGATCCCAGGAATTCCAGGTATGAATATATGGCCATTGATTTGTTCACTTTTTTCCTTCATCCTTCTTGGGTGGAGAATTCTGAAAGATGGTCTTCTCATCTGCCTCCAGCATGACTTACATGGTGCCCAGGTCATGGCCTGGGCGTAATCCCACTCTAGACTTTTTCCTTGTACTGCTTTTCCGGTATGTCTGAAGTGATACAGCCTCACTCTTTTTGTAGGGCTCTGGTAACTCTTAGTAGTGACGTAAGTATGAAATTATTGTGAACCAGAGTTGGATACTTGCCAGAATTCCTCACAGTTTAGGGAGGAGATGCTATGTACCATAGGCTGTAGTAATCCCTAAAGAAAAATGGTGGCTCTTCATCTGTCATTACCATTTTGAAATTAAGATTTACATTAATATAGATCTATATACAGATTCATATATCTCCCTGCATTGTAGCCGAAGATTAAAAATAGTTTTGTAGTCAAGTCTAATGATCAATTGTTAATAAACTCATTAAAGTAGAAAGACCTGTGTGTACAAATAGCTAGAAGGAGATCTCAACGAGCTTTTTTTCTTTCTGTCTGTTTAGCTGCTTGTCTTTTTTGGCTGCTGTTTACTTACTATTCCTACAAGCAGTTTTGGTTTTAGCACTCCTGAAAATCTGCTAGCCTCATTGAATACTTATTTACTGAAATTCTTAGAGTTGCTGTCCACTTCTAGATGTGTTTAAGATTTGAGTTTTTATGGGATAAGGAAGAATTTAATGGTTTCTAAATGTAATAACTAAATGAACTCCTTCATGAGCACTTTTTCCCAGCCATCAAAAAATGGTTAAATTAAATCTCAGAAAGTCACTTTTTCTAGTGTTTGCTCAGGAACTTAATGGAAGGGAGTTATTTTGCATATGCCCTGAATTTTTTATAAATCACCAAATGTAAAAGTACAGCACCACTTTATTTTGCACTAGGATTTTCCCATTTCTCTCTGAAACCCAATGGAAGCTAATGTGTTGATCGTGTTATTCTTTTTACTTGCAACTTTTTTCACCTGTATTTTTCCTTGCTCAAAGGTCGACCAGTTCCAGACATGGTAGGATCACCTGGTGTCCCTGGCCAGAGAGGTGAAAAGGGTGAAAAGGGTTCTCCGGGATTCCCTATACCTGGACCTCCTGGCAGAGATGGTTTCCCAGGCCCGCCCGGGTTGCCCGGCCCACCAGGTCCTCCAGGTGTAACAGGTAAATAAAGTGCTCAGTTGCTTTTCATTATGAAGTCTCAGTAATGCACACTGCCTGGTCATGATAAAGGAGAAAAGATTATGAAAGCTATAATCAGGAGGCATTTACATCTTGGAAGAGGCACATATGAGTTGTTAATGGATCAAGTAAAAGAAAAAAAAAGCAGATACTAATATTATTCTTAGCATAAAAGATGCTGATCGTGTATCGCAGTTTACAAGCCTCCAGTACCAATATATGTAACACAGCCTGAACATACTTCATACTGAAGTTTGCTATCTTTTTAATTTCTTAGAAGTTTTCATTATAAAATGAAATTATCTTACAAGAGAATGAGGTTAACGCTTACCTGATAGAGGTAAATGAAGTGCTAGTAATGACGGGACAAATATATACAAATAGTATTTATACTAACAACAGCATGTTATATAGCTATGTGTAATTAGCTTCTGATAAAGCATTTTTAAAGGGGAAGATAAAGTATTTGACTAAACTAGACATTGCACAGAAAGTCCATTTTCGATGGTACGTATCAGTCAACATCAAACATAATTTAAATAAAGAAGCATGTATGTTAGGGTTACTTGTTATACAGAGTTATATTAATAGTTTATTTAGCAAATACCAGATTTAGATGTATCCAGTTTCTTCCTAGTTTTGTGTTTTATGATTCTTTTACTGTATTTGTCATGAATGTACTTTCTGTGAACTCTAGGCCATCTGTGCCTTTAAAGAGTATTGCAAACAAATTGTTTCAACATGAAACTTTTATATTTAACCATTTATATGTTTTTTGGTTCCTCACAGTGTTAATTTGATTTTGTACTGTATAATTGTAAATTGAAGTGTTTGATGTTATTTAACTAAAGAACAATAAGATAACAATGACAAGAGAACTAAGACAGAGGATAATAGAAAATACAAAATATTAAAAGTAATACTCTGTTTTTCTATACAGCTTTAGGTAAATGCTACAAATTAACTTGTCTTATCTATTTTGTTTGGCTGTAAATCTTAACATAAGAATTACCTTTTTTACATACACAATGAGAGGAAAAGTAGTGTTTTACTTACAGTTCTCTGGCAGATTACAAAATATCTACAGATGACGGGGTCAGGTGAAACTTTAAATGGCATGTGCAGATGGCATGTTTATTTTATGCAGCCTTTGATTCCTTTGTGTAACATCCAAGAGATTTTATTAAAAAGTTGAAAGCTACATAGTGCCTTTCCAAAGTTGTGATTTTGGTAAATCTTTTAAAGGTTAAATACGAAATAGAAGATGATAACCCCATTACAGTAGCTTAAACAGTCTTAAACTATTGAAAAAAAACCATTATTCTCCATGGAATTCCTACACCAAAAGTGTCTGCCAATGAACCAGTATAAAATGCAACCCTTAATGTAGGGAATTAAATAGCAAACTCTCACCTTGTCCCTTATATTAACAAGAACAATTCCTGTTTCTTTTATTAAACATATTTCTCTCCTTGCTTAATTTTGCTCCTTCCCCAGACACTTCTTTAGTTTTTTTCAGATGCGTAATGGGAAAAAATAATTTATTCTTTGCATTTAACTGTTGTTTCCCAAACTTCACTCAAACTTTTTGTCTACTGACTTTGGCCAAAATGACATTAGTTTGTATTAGGTCAGAACCTATGTCATAACATCAAACAGAATAAGCTCAATTTGTATTCCTATCATTTGCTAAATCTTCTCATTTTTTACCTATTTCAGTTCCTAGTATACTTAGTTTCACATTTTCAGAAAGATTTTTCAGTGTAAAGAAGTTAAACAGACATTAACAATCTGTTCTTGACCTAGAAAGTTCACTGTATTTCTAGGTTAGATATAAAAATCATTACATAAAAAAATTTCTTCAGAACACCAACATTCTCCATTTCCTTCAAGGTTAAAAGATAAATTTTTTCATCCAAAGCACTTCTCATAGCCAAAGCTTACAATAAAAATGCGTTTTCTGTGAAGTTTGTTTTTGACCTTGTTATGGCAGAGCCATCTTTTATTTCTGTAATTCAATGGGTTTCTTAAGTGATCTATCTAGAATCAGAAGAAAGAATTCCAATTAGTTTTTCATATTAGAAGACAGAAACAGAAAAATGAGAGGCTATCCTGATTTATGACTTCTCACAGATACATTTAACTGAGACATTCATAAATGCAGCCCTATAATAGAAACTTGCATTTGCCAAACAATCGTCTCTACTGCATTTCAATTACAGATGGAATTGATCAATGTCAGCAGGGGCAACCTGGTGCACCGGGTATACCTGGACCTCCAGGGCAACACGGATTTCCAGGAGAGATGGGAGAGAAAGGTAATATTATTTCAAGTGAAAGTAGAGTTGCTTCCTATTGCTTTGTATGCCGTGGCTTGGATACGTCAAGGTGTTGATCGAGTCAACGTGATCCAGGGAAACAGTACTTAATGTTAGTTACAGAAACAGTCCATGAATGTGCAAGGTGCTGGATGGGTCTCTGGTGAGTAAAAGAAAGACACTCTCTATTGAGTTGGTTGACACAAACTTCACTTATATTTCACTTAGCCCACACGTTGCTAGGAAGAAAAAAGGTTTGAGTACAGACTCATTAAGTATAAATAGAGCTGTTCACAGCAATTTGAAGTATGATTTCTGAGATGAAGAACTTGAGAAGGGAAGATGAGCTGGCAAAAGAAATGGTTTATGAATCATTACCTTGGCTATAATTGAAACTAAAATTCCTACACTTGTAAGGGCTACTGTCAACTATGTGTTTTAGCAGTATCAACTAAATGGACATGTACAAAAAATGAGCTGCGTTCTTTTACATAATGGTTCCTAATTTCATTCTACAGACTTTTTTTCTAAAACTGCAAAATTGCAGCGGCTGTAGAGTTTCTTCTTTTTCCACTTCAATTTTTTCCTATCTTCTATACCTTGTATATTTCTCTTCCTTTTGATCCTCTTCAGTTTGGTTCCTTCTAATTCTCTTGTTAAATATTATCTGTAGGAAAATATGTAAGCTGATTTTCATTCTATTCTTTCTTTCTAAAGTTTTAAAGGCTTTTGAATACCAGTTTACTCATAAATTCTCTTCAAAGAGAATTCAAAAAGTAGTTAGAAATAACACATTTATTTTTATTCTTCCAACACATAGTGTATTAAATTGACAATCGCCACTGGATTCTGTCTGCTGCAGCTGCCTTAAATCTTGTCATTGTTATTCATTACTTTTTTTTTTTTTTTTTTCAGGTGAAAAAGGTGAAACCTGTGCCTTGTGTGATAAAGTAGGACCTCCTGGACTTCCAGGACCTCAAGGACTACCAGGTCCAGCAGGTAAAAAAAAAAACATTGACTACCTGAGAATTAACTGCCAAGACTAAAATCTGAAAGCACAGTGTATACTATGTGATTGATTATTTTTTCTCCCGTTAATCAAATTGCTTCTGAAACTAATGGGAAAACAACAACAAAAAAGGAATATTCTTATTTTTGGCTTGATTCTTAACTCCTACTGAAATTGACAAGAGCTACTGAGGAAGCAGAAGCTGCCCACAGTGGAGCATCTTTGCAAACTGTAATCCAACTTGTGAAAGTGAAAAATGTAGGAAACACTTGCTCTATGTACTCAGGCGTGGCAGTAGCTCACACATAACGTTCCCAATCCTAGCATCAAGTAGTGTGACCAAAAAGAAATGAATTATCTGCTACCATATCAGAGAAATGCAACATATTGAAGATATGGAGATATTGAAGAGGACAGACTCCAGCACTGACCCCTGGGGAACACCACTCATGATCGGTTGCCAGCTGGATTTAACTCCTTTCACCACCACTCTCTGGGCCCAGCCCTCTAGCCAGTTCCTTATCCAGCCAAGAGCATACCTATCCAAGCAAAAGGCTGCCAGCTTCTGCAGAATACTGTGGGATACAGTGTCAAAGGCTTTGCTGAAGTCTAGGTAGACTACATCAACAGCCTTTCCCTCATCTACCAGACTGGTCACTAGATCATAGAAAGAGATCAGGTTCGTCAAGCAGGACCTGCCCTTCGTGAACCTGCTGGCTAGGTTTGATCCCCTGGTTGTCCTGCACACGCCGTGTGATCTCCCTCAAGACAATCTGCTCCATAACCTTCTGTGGCACTGAGGTCAGGCTAACAGGCCTGTAGTTCCCCGGGTCCTCCTTACAACCCTTCTTGTAGATGGGAATCGCATTGGCAAACTTCCAGTCTGAAGTTTGCCTGGTAGGTCAGATGTCCCATCAACTTCTGAGCATGTGAATGAAGACACGTGGAACACATTAGCACATGAACATGGACAACTTCACTGACTTTAGCAGAGTTCCATTTGTTAATTAGAAACTTTGTGAAGAGTCAGAAAGGCTTCACATTCAACGAGCCATTTGTAAAAGAATGTAATAAATGGAATTCTATTTTTCTGTCTTTGATAAGGTTTTCCGGGACAGTCAGGTTTCAAGGGTGACAGAGGCTTACCTGGACTTGATGGCCTTCCAGGTGTACCCGTAAGTAACACCTTAGCAAATGCTATTTCTGTATTTTCTGCTTTATGATCAAAAATATTCAGTATTTGTGTAATAGTTCTGTTTAAAAATAGACCAGCACAGTGATATAATAAAATTAAGGAACTGGATATACCTAGCAAAATAAACTAAGCAGTGGTGCTGTCTAGCTGTGAGAAGAAAAAACAGCTGTCAGAAATGGGTTAAATTTCTGTGCTTACCCATCAGATAATCTCAGCAGTGTAGCTGGGTAAGAAGGACGATTTCATATGAACTAGATGCATGTCTTCACAGACCTTCCCTTGTAGCAGTGTTTCTATCCAGTAACTCTTTGCTATTGTGTACATAATATATTGAGAGAGTGCCATCTAGTGTAGTATAAGCAGTTAGTCAATGTTAGCATGCAGTATACTTCAACAGTTTGTGTGTTCTATGCGCCATGTACTCTATGAAACCTAGTTAATGAGACTACAATTTTGTTGATGCAGCATATAACAAGGCTCTCTGTGAATTAGGCTGGATATCAGAATCAGAACAGTTCTAATCATAGTACATGCCTAAAAAAGCAACACTCTTAGATAACCAATGTACTAGCAAATAATATTTGATCTTGTCCGAGTTCATTTGAGATTCCCTGCATACACTGTGGTGTACTGTGAAGACCAACTTAAGCGTACATGCTCCACTAGCATAAGTTAGATTTTGACACCATTCCTAATGTAAGTAGACTGAGTTTTCCAGAGTCTTTGCAGATTTTTTTTTTCCCCCAAAGCTGTTTTCTTCTTCCATTTTTGGCAACATATGAGTAGCTTCTCAGTGACTTTCATGTGCACTAACTTAAACGCACACTAGAATTAACCAAGCTTCCTCTCTGTCACTAGTGGGGAGAGACATGTACCTTCAGAAGATAAATCAAACCTCATGTACAAATTCCTTGCTCAAGGAATCTGTTTCTTGCTCTTAAGTATGAATAAATGCTAGATACCTGTATTTAGGTAGCAACAGTTAGCTGGATGGATTCTGTTCTCTGTTTCCATCACGATAAACATGACGGAAGTACTCAGAGACTAAATTTACTATAATGTAAGTAGGCCCTTGAAAGAAAGAGTTGAGAAAAATAAAAGAGGCAAAATATGCAAGAGGCAAACAAAAAAAGACACCTTAAAAAAGCTTAAATATACTAATGTCTTGCATTTGTTCTCAGCACATATTTACCATATCTTTACATGTTCCTTTTCTTGCCTCTGAAGTTCTGTGAATGTCTTTCATCAGAAATGGACTGGTTATATTTCTGAATGCCTTTAAGCTTGTTTTGGTCTACAGAATTCAGTCAGGTGGTGATCTAGTATACAGTTTGTCTGGGAAAAACTATTACACAGAGGCCAGCTTTGCTAGCTCACATTGTTCAAATCCATGGCAGAACCAGTGTCTGATTCTGGAACCACTAAACCTAATGGAAAGATTATCTTTGACTTTATTCTAGTTTAGGCTTAAGTGGAAGGTACATATAAGACATAAAGTCTGGGCTTAACACTTGTTCTGTTTCACTTAAAAACAGAATGTTCCAATGAAAAAAGTGCATACAAGTCCTAGACAATATGTAGTGAAAGACTGGAATTCTGGAAATCATATATGTGTATTTCTACATAGATAATTTTTTTCCCTAGAGCGCTTGCAAAACTTCTTCTGAACATGTGCATAGTATTCTACACTTCCAGCAAACATGGATGTCAATTGTACAGAATAAATGAATGCTGGTAATCATGTGAAATGTGTATTTTCATCAGTTAAGTGTCATAAATAAACATAAAGGGCTTTCAGTCTTCAGTTAGTCTTAGCTCTTCTGCAAATAGCATTTGAATTTTATACAGATATTCTCATTTGATCTCTTTGGTTGAAAACCAAATTGATTTTTTTTTTTATTTGTATCTACTCTTTAATTTCTGAAGGTCTGTTTTCTTTTTTATCACTTGAAGAGTTGATAGGCAACTGATGACATTTGAATTTATGAAATTTCAGGGGCCTCCAGGCGCTCCAGGACTCATTGGCCGCCCTGGGGCAAAAGGAGAACCAGGAGATTTTACGTATGATTCCATCCTGAAAGGTGAGAAGGGAGATCCTGGTTTCCCAGGACAACCAGGTATTCCTGGAAGAGAAGGAACACCAGGAAAAGACGGATTGCCAGGGCCTCAAGGTCCAAAAGGAGCATCGGTATGTCTTACTCGAGTATTTCATTCCTCCTTGAAAGATTCTGTTATCCCTAGAGCTGGCAAAGAATAGGGCCCTTCAACAACAGAGTATTTCAGAGTTTGATTTTGACCTCTCTCTGAATATGTCATGCAAGTACGTAATCCAGCTCAGACATACCCAAATTATTTGACTTCCTGTTTTCTGGACTACAGAACACGGTTAATTCCCTCACAAAGCAGTGTTTTTGTCCCTTTCCCCTTTTTCATAGCTTTATAATGAGAACTAGTTGGAATGATTTAACACATATCTGGAGAATATTGAAGGAATGCACTTGTCCAAGTAGTGATCATTAGTACAAGATTCAGCTCTGTTGCAGCACTCTTATCTTTTGTAGAAACTAATAATTTTAAGTCTTTCCATGCTAGAGAGCTGGCATGGATGTGGATCTGTATCTGCAGCTTGGATTTTTTCCAAGATCCACAATTGGGAAAGCAGCCTAAATGGTACATTTATCTGCATTGCACAGTAGGGGTGATTTCCATGTGCTGGCCTACATGGAACCCAGTTATTTTTCATGGTGTTCAGTGATAAAGAATTGACCTTCTTTGGTGCTACAGATAAGGATGCTGTGCTAGAGCCAAGTTAAAAAATATTAACACAGATAGAAGAATGTTTTCTATCTTGCCAGTTAGGCAAAACCTTCATTTATACTTTCCAAAAATTAGGGTACAGCTGGCTTGAAAGGAGAACGTGGTCCCCCTGGCCAACCTGGATTCCCTGGAGTACGTGGTGAAAGAGGTTTACCTGGCCCTCCTGGGATAGGCACTGCAGGGTTACCTGGTGACAAAGGAGACAGAGGTTTTGCTGGAACCCCAGGTTTACCTGGTCTTCCAGGTAATGCTATAGTATGTTCTTTTAAAACAATTAAAAATGTAAAAAAAATGTCCTTTAAGTGAGCATCAACTGAAATTTAAGATGTGAGAAAAAGCCTAATTTAGACTAATGGAACAGTGTTTTATTTCAGCAGCTCACTTGCACGTTTTTGAGGTCAGTTTTCTTTTATTTTCAGCTAGGCCAAACAAGATGGTTTAAGCTCATCTTAAACCTAATTCATTGTAGTTTTCTATGAACTTTCTATAATAAACTTGATAAAATGTTGGTTGTAAAAGCATTGAGAGACTAACACTGCTGGCTAGATGGATTAAACTTTTCTATTTAGTTTAATCTGTTCCCATACTTAATACATCTTTACATTTACAGGAGCAAAGGGTGAAGCAGGACGAACTGTACCACTCCCTGGACCTCCTGGGGCAGATGGCCTTCCTGGACCACCTGGTTTCCCTGGACCCCAAGGTACAGCATCCTTTTAATTTTTGTCTGATTATTATAATGGTTTTGTTTCCCAGAAGCTAACATTTGTATTAACATTTTTTTTGTTTACGCTTCTAAAGGTGACAAAGGGAATCCTGGGCTTCCAGGGAGACCTGGCCTGCCAGGAGAAAAAGGTGCTGTTGGGCAGCCAGGTATAGGGTTTCCTGGACCTCCAGGACCCAAAGGTAAGACAAAGTTATCTATCTGTGACCTATCAGAGCTGGTGTAACTGCAGTGTGGACGGAGGACTACAGTCATCCAGTCATGGCTGCACGGAGGGATTTGGGAGGTGTAGCCCTTCACTTATAAAACTCCAGAAGAACCACAATAAGGATATTTCAAGGCACACCTGCTTTGTGCAGTGATGTAGTGCATATACAAGCGGTGTCAACACTACTGCCAGAACAGAAAGCGATACAGTGCATATTACATTGCAACACCTAAGGTTTCTGAGAGATGAGATGGCCTTTCTGAAAAATGAGCCACAGCTTAGTTTGGTTAAAAAAAAAAAAAAAAAAAGTTGACATAATAATGACTTTTTTGGACCAGCACTAGCACCTCTGTTGCGTCCCAGGTGGATGTGAGTGACTTGGTCAAAATACAGACATATCTAGATAAAGTTAGGCTTCCTTGAATGGCTATTGTCAGGGTATGTGCATAGAAGAGAGTCTGGATTTTCAGGAAATATATTTTATAATGCTGCAGCTCCTCATTCTGCTCTAGATGGCTGATCTTTCAACAGACACCTCAACTCCTAGACTCTTTTGTCTTCATTGTTATTCCATTTACTGAGATTCCCCACGCAACAAACTGGGAGGGTCAGAAAGACTTTTAGAACAGAAAAGGCAGATCCACCTGTGAAGACCTTTAGTTCATCCAAAACTGCCATGACACTGAACAGAAGAGTTTCATAGAATCTAGAAAAGGATTGCTGCATGCTCTTCGATGCCAATGAGAATGAAATTATATGTAAAACACTCTTCTTTCAAATACTCTTCCTTCAATGCAACTCTGCCCCGTGACTTTCCCAGAGCTTGGCTTAAAGGTGGAATTTTGTACTCCCTCAGATCTAACGTAGGAAAGGAGTTTCATTTCAATTTACTGAATGTGTGGTGGTATTGAGCAAGCACTACCTTTAAGTTATCTGCAGAATACTGTCTGTATTCTTTCTGGCATTCAGAAGGCACAGCCCATGGGCCAGCTGTGGCATAGAAACATGTGTGACCCACAGAGATATGTGTAGGACATCCAAGGCTACATATACAGATCAGAAGGTGCTGACTCCAAGATGGCTTCTGTTGTGCATCCTTCAGTCTTAGATCCCACGTATTGAGTCACTGTTCTGCTTACAAAGTAGCAAAATTGCTTCTGACAGGTTCTTGATGATACCAGGCTAAGTATTCACAGGTAGGCCAATAGTTGTATAAAGAAAAAAGAATGGAACTCATCCAACTGGTGAAGAGGCTCTCTGGCTGTGCAGCACTCCTTTTAGGGAAGCAGCCTAGGTCCAAGAGATGCTCTCCCCTCAGAGACTGGCTCTTATACAAGTCCAGGATGGCTCCACCCTGGGTCCACCCCATCTGGTCATGCAGGGATCACAGGTGCAAACAATTTGCCTGCACTCCCTGGGCCAGCCGCACTCCTTCACCAAGTGCTCAATCAAGAGTTCAAGCTCTGACCAAACAGTTCCCCTACAGTTGCCCTTTCTGAAGAAGAGTTTTGGAATACAGCTTTTTAGACAGGATTTTTCTCAATAATGCTACTCCACAAGGGTTTAATTTAAGAGCACTTAGAATTTATTTCTTTGTGGCATGAAACTCAGTGTTTAAATTTCTGTTCACAGACTCACAAAGTGTCCTCTGTTGAGAACACTGTCGTTTGGATGCTGCCATCCCTAGAAATTTGATGTAAGAGACCACACAGATATTTTAAGCATGACCTTCTGAGGGCACAAGTAGTTCAGTTAGAGGTGTGAAGAAACAATAGGGAATGCTTACAAGGACAGGTAGAAATGATATGAGCTTTCTTTTGTAGGTTTCCCAGGTCAGCCTGGCTCACCTGGTCTGCCGGGAACTCCTGGAACCCCTGGCCTGGATGGTTTTCCAGGCACACCAGGTTTACAAGGTCAAAAAGTAAGTATCTGCTGCTGATGCTGTTTTCTGTGACTGTTCTTATGAACAGGACTCTGAGCAGATATCCTGCTTTTTATTAAAAAAAAAAGAAAAAAAAAAAAAGATTGGCCAAACTGTCCTGTATCTTGTGTTTCTTGTCATTGTACAGACAAAAGAAGAAAGTAGATGAATGCTTGATGTTAACTCTAATGGCTTGTGTTTATCCCCTGAAGTCATGTGTAGTGTTATTTTTCTGAATAGTTTAAATACATTCAGTGAATCAGTTCTTGGTTTTGATGTATTAATTCCCACTCGGTCGTGTTTTTATGGCTAGGGTGAACCTGGAGTGGGTCTCCCTGGTCCCAAAGGATTGCCAGGCATCCCAGGCCCAGCTGGCATCCCAGGAGAAAAAGGAAATCCAGGGCTGCCTGGCTTACGAGGTGAACAAGGATTCCCAGGTGTACCTGGACAACAAGGATTCAGAGGTAATATTGTCAGAAAAATAAAATACTGTTCTGTATTTATTTTTCTTTTTTATAGTTACTCCTCTGTAGAAGCAGCAAAAAGATACTTAAATCCTACTGGTTTCTCAAGGTGTTTTCATTTTTCCTTTCTCTTTCCTCCTTTTCATCTACAACAACTACTAGCAAATGGCAAGCACCAAAAAGCAACCCTTTCCCTGAACCCAGGCTAGAGGTATTAAAGTCTGAAATGAAGTTTTGTTGGCCAAGTACAGCATTCTGTCCAACATTCTCAGCAAATGAGGTCTCAAGGACTCTGGTCTCTGTCTCCCAACAGGAGATCCAGGCCTCCCTGGACTACAAGGCTTGCCAGGCCCCCAAGGCTCACCAGGAGTGGGCCCACCAGGATTGCCAGGGCCTGCTGGGCAGCCAGGACCCGAAGGGCCACCAGGTAAGAGAAAAATACTCCCAAGCTGATGATTGGAAGAGCTTTTGTTTGTTTGTTTGTTTTGCATAAATCAGAGTTGATATTTGACACTGCTTTACAATGAACTGCTTTGCAATATTAGATCTGTGGTGGGACCATGAGGAGCATGGCAGAAGATCTCATCCATCTGCTCTATAAAGCAGAGCAAAGTCTGAGGAAATGTCTGTCATTTTGTTCAGTCTCCTCAAGTTACTGTGGCTAATATATACAGGATTGAGGCTGCAGGCAAGAAACGAGCAATATTTCTGTTCTTTCGATGTAAATAGAGAAACTGACTTTGACTCTTCATTCAGAAATTTCTGAGGACATTCTTGGGTATACTTGTTAACTATGTTCCCTGTTTTCTTCTAAAGACTAATCCCATGTCATCTGTTTTTCATAGGATTTCCCGGAATAAAAGGAGAAAGAGGCTTCCCTGGTATCCCAGGTCTAGATAGGCCAGGGCCAAAAGGCGATAAAGGTAGCCAGGGCCAGCCTGGAGTACCAGGGTCTGTAGGGCTACCTGGCTTGCCAGGTCCACAAGGATCTGTTGGACTGAAAGGATCAGCAGGTAAACATATTTACTTCTGGGAAGTAATCTATCTTGGAAACTGGTGTCTTCGACAACTGCTTTATTAAATCCTGTTAGGATGCCCCTTCACACAATTAGGAATTGATCCATCAAAGAACCTGAGCTTGGGGAAAACATATGGGCTGCTATCAACAAAGCTTTTCTGTAGATGTGTAGCTTTAACCTCATACTGAAATATTTTGGTGGATGAAATACAGCTATCTGCAGGAATGAGGCTTTAATTTGCAGTAATGAAAGATGATTAGTCAGTGATAGAATGTATAGAATGTGGTTTTAATAAAGCTTTTGTTGATGACAACACTGTTTTACTGTAGTTGGAAGTTTTAAGAATCTGTCAAGAACCTATTATAAATTGTTTTATTCTGGTTTTTGTAACACTATTTTACTGTTGCTTTCTCTATCACGCTATTTTAGATTTGATCATCCTCTCTGCAGCATTTTTCCTTAAGTAGAGCAATCCCTAATATAACTGGGAGTAAATCATTCCACTTCTCATATTTCTTTACAGTGCTTGCTTTATTTCTGCTATTCACTATTTCATTTTGGTTTCAGGAGCCAAAGGAGAAATGGGAGTTATGGGAACTCCCGGGTTGCCAGGGACTCCTGGACCAATTGGAGATCGAGGGTTGCCTGGTGAAAAAGGTAAGACAGAGATTTTTCTCAAAATTTTCTAGAATATTTTGATATCAACTTTTTTCTCAACTGAAGACAAGTCTGAAAATAATGAAATACAGGGAATACGCTTGGCCTAAGGAATGTTTTATGTCATGTAACATCCCTGTAAGTTAGAAATGGTATAATCTAGAAAGCTATATCCTAGGAGCGGTCATGTGTTTGGGCACTGAGGTTGAGAACTGGCTGACTGGCAGAGCGCAGAGAGTCGTCGTTGGTGGTGCAGAGTCTGGCTGGAGACCTGTAACCAGTGGTGTCCCCCAGGGGTCTGTGCTGGGTCCGGTCTTGTTCAACATCTTCATCAATGACCTTGATGAGGGGATAGTGGCCACCCTCAGCAAGTTTGCTGATGATACGAAGTTGGGAGGATTGGCTGACACGCCTGAAGGCTGTGCTGCCATTCAGCGAGACCTGGACAGGCTGGAGAGCTGGGCAGTAAGAAACCGGATGAGGTTCAACACAAGCAAGTGTAGGGTCTTACACCTAGGGAGGAATAATTGCATGCACCAATACAGGCTGGGGGATGAGCTGCTGGAGAGGAGCTCTGCAGAGAGGGACCTGGGCGTCCTGGTGGACGACAGGTTGGCCATGAGCCAGCAGTGTGCCGTCGTGGCCAAAAAGGCCAATGGCATTCTGGGGTGCATTAAGAAGAGCGTGTCCAGCAGGTCGAGGGAGGTGATCCTCCCCCTCTACTCTGCCCTAGTAAGGCCTCATCTGGAGTACTGTGTCCAGTTCTGGGCTCCCCAGTACAAAAAAGACAGGGATCTCTTGGAAAGAGTCCAGCGGAGGGCCACAAAGATGGTGAAGGGCCTGGAGCATCTCCCCTATGAAGAAAGGCTGAGTGAACTGGGTCTGTTTAGCCTTGAGAAAAGAAGACTGAGAGGGGACCTGATCCAGGTTTATAAATATCTGAGGTGTGGCGGCCATAGTGGTGAGGCCAGTCTCTTTTCAGTGGTACGTGGAGACAGGACGAGGGGAAACGGACATAAGCTGCAGCATAGGAAGTTTCGCACGAATGTGCGTAAGAACTTCTTCACGGTGAGGGTGACGGAGCACTGGAACAGGCTGCCCAGGGAGGTTGTGGAGTCTCCTTCTCTGGAGATATTCAAGTCTCGCCTGGACGCCTACCTGTGCGACCTGGTATAGGGAACCTGCTTTGGCAGGGGGGTTGGTCTCGATGATCTCTAGAGGTCCCTTCCAACCTCTACAATTCTGTGATTCTGTGATTCTGTGACAAGACTTTTGGTCTGTTCTTCAACAACGTAAGGGTTGGCTAGGTAAGAGCATGCTATGGGTATTGCTCCCAGAAAAATGCTGCGTTTTAAGTTATAAATAGCCAGCAAGAGGGACTTAGTTCAATCCTTCAATTGGTACCCTATTTTTAATTTCTTAGCCACCTGTAGTGGTTGGCGACCCTGCACATAGTAGGGGGTTGAAAACTAGATGATCATTTTGGTCCTTTTCAATCCAGGCCATTCTATGATTCTGTGATTCTTAAGCTTCTATTCCCATTGTTTTGAGAGAGTCTAAAACCAATGGCTGTGAAGTAGGAAAAAAATAACACTTTTTCTCAGTAGAGATATTGTGAAGTCCTTGCATTAAAAAAAAAAAACCTGCATCTGAGATAAGCGTTCCAGAGCATGTTAGCCCATGCTCAAGGTTTGAATAAATAGTTGTTCTTGTCTACTAAATATCTCTGCAAAATTTTATACTCCACTATAATGTTCTGTGCTTTACAGGTAGCCAAGGTTTGAAAGGTGTGGTTGGACCACAGGGTGATCCAGGTGTCAAAGGGGATAAAGGTGAAGCTGGTCTTCCGGGAGAACCTGGAAGCATGGACACCATGGATATGGTTAGTCTCAAAGGCCAAAAAGGAGATCCTGGAGAAAAAGGTAACTTCTGTCTCTAATTAGGTAAAGTTAGAGCAGCGGTACTTTGAGTTTAGTTGTATCTTAGCTTTAGAAAACAGGTTTAAAACAAGTTTTAAGAATTTCACACAGCAAATGCAAATCTTTTTCTAGCATCCTCAACTCCATAAAAATAATGACTGAACACAGACAGAATTTTGGTTCGAAGGAAGAAACTAGAGCTTGTTTAAAGAGTAAAGCGTGTCTTTCATGTAAATAATAGAAACAGCGTTGCAATAAAGACCACTGAATAATAACGTGAGGGATGGAAGGGAGCTACAGAGATAATGTAATCTTCCATTTCCTTCAACCAAATCTTCAAAACTTTCATCGTTTTTTTCCCTGAAATAATTATAATTCTTCTTACCCTTTCTGAATTCTTCCCAGCTTGGCTGCATCCCTGTTTCAGCACAGTGCACTGCAACAACTGAAGTAATTCAACTAAGGTCCTGTTGGAATGAAATTTACCTTATTTGATGCTTATTTGATTTGGTTACTGACTTGGTTTGTGATTAGCTATAATCCTTAATCATTTTTTTCCTCGACTACTGCTTAAGCAATTTTATATGCTTTTGGAATACTCCTTGCAAAAAATGTAGTGTATTGCACTTTTTAAATCTCATGATGATTATTTCCTATCTGTTCTCCAATTCTTCAAAACCTTTTCACAGCTAATCCTGTCTTCTTTTCATGCCTATCCAGTGTGATGAAATCAGATTCTCTGTTGGGCTCAGGACGGAGCCCTTGAGACTCCTTTCCAGTTTCACAGTGAATAACTATACTTTGTTATATTTAAACTGTGAGTACAGGAGAGTTTCTCAGTTTCTCAGTCTAGCTATCTGTTCTCTCCATGTCTGTCTACTCATCAAAGTGAGACCTGGGCTCTTGTTTCCTGGCTGAGACTCAGAGAAACATAAGATGTGGACAGATAGCTTGAACAGCCTAGTGTCAGAGATTGTGAGGAAGGGCAGGGGCAAGTGTGGAGTGCTTCTGCTTCTACACTGAGATGCAGCTTCTGACAGCATTTCTGTGTTTGGTGAGGCACTTAGCTTGTAACAGTTTCACCTGGATATCTTTCTCTCATTTGTTTCTGATCTTGGTATATTTGGTGGTTGTGAAAAACTTTTAAACGAATCTACATAGGTTGTTTTTTCGTTATTTTCTTTTCTGCTATAGGTCTGCAGGTTGATTGGTTGATAGTTTTATTTCCTTTCCAGAAATCAATATCAGACACAGTGGTTACATGTGTATAAAGAAGTTTATAACGTTAAAGCTGTTTTAACATTAGGCAGAACTAGGGAAACAGGACATTTCTGCCTGTGAATTGGTTGGTCACAAGTACAGCAAAACAGCCAAATCAAATAATTTTTGTTAATACCTGATATTGTCTGGCACATAAAAAAATAACTCATTAACTCTCTCAACAGTTTGCAGTCTTCTCTCAACACTGGTTTGACTGGAGAGTTGGGTTTTAATCAGGTGTGACTCTACTGTAGAATGTACATGATGCTTGAATACATCCGTTCCCTTGATCAGAAGAAAGAAGCAACAGTGACAAAAATTTACTAGAAAGACCATTGTATGTCATGACATATTTGCTAAAAATCATCTGTTTGTCTTCTTGGTGTCTAGGAGACCTTGGGCTACCAGGAGAAAAAGGGTTACGTGGGGAGTATGGAGAACCAGGAATTCCAGGAAGGGATGGTGAACCTGGTACTCCGGGACAACCAGGTATGCCTGAAGCTAGCAACAGATTGATAAAGGTTGTTAAATAAAGTACTGTAAACGATATTGACTAATGGAACTCTTAATTTCTCTGCTCTTCTTAGGACCAAAAGGAGATCAGGGTCCCCCAGGGTACCCAGGAGATCCAGGAATTCCAGGACAAAAAGGATCAGTTGGTGAAATGGGTTTGCCAGGTATTGATTGCTAAGAATTTTTTTTTTTTTTTTTCCTTAAGTTAATCTGGTACATTATGAGAAGCCTATATAGAGTGTTAGTTGATGTGGGTCTACTGAACAATAAAAGTATTTGCAGTGCCTGAACTGTAGGTGCTGGAGATGTTGCTTTTTCAGTCTTCTTCTTGGCATACAAATAATTCTCATTCAGTGGCTTCTTAAGTTTCTATGTGTAAATCCTTTAACTGGGTAGTAAATGGTACTTTGTGCACTGAAAAGAAGGGACATATGGAGTATTTATGCTTTTGTTGCAAGTGGGCAGTTTTTCAAGTGGCATCTGTCTTCTGTCTCTGCTAGCATGTGAACTACTCTAAGCTTCTTGTGTATTTTCCCCTTCTAAAAAGTTTGATGAGTTCCAGTGGTAAATATTATTTTTACAAACAGCAGTGCTTTGCGGTTGTTGTGGTGGAAAGGATTTGTAAAGAACAGAATGAAGAATAAACTTGGTCTCAACAGGGAAACTTTATCTCCATTCAGATGGCCTTCTGCCTATCTAGGAAATCAAAGATAGAAAACAGAAATGGTGGAGGGACACACAAAAATCTGCTACAGCAAAGTCTCTTTGTCACTGTTGTCCTGTTAGATATGAATCAAATCAACACAAACTTTTTTTCAAATCGTATTATTATCAATAGCTCTGTTTTCTACTAATCCAATATTAGAACCTTCTCTTATCAGGAGAGTTTGTCTTCCCATAAAAAGTCCCCTTAGGGTGATGGATCTCAGAGTTGAACTTACTAGCTATTGTAATGAGAGAGACTTTTTTCTAGCTCTAAGTATTTTAGGCATAGCTGAAAAAGCCTTGTCAATACTGCTAAGGTGCCACTAGCTCTGATACAAGCATTTTTCCTTTTCTCTTGCTAGGAACACCTGGAGAAAAGGGTCTGCCTGGAATACCAGGTTCACCAGGCACACCAGGGTTCCCTGGGCAAAAAGGTGAAAAAGGAGACAAAGGAGCAGCAGGTTTTCCTGGAATTGGATTTCCAGGATCTCCTGGTGAGAAGGTATTCATTTACACCCCTGAGGCTTCAATTATCTTGTTTCTGCTGACTAACTCATTTAAAAAGATGCCTTTAAGCTATTTTGTTGTATTTTTTATTATGCTCATTTAAATACCTGATGAAAAATTTGAATACATACAGATTTAGATGAATTCTATTTGATGGGACCACTACTTTCAGAGTTTTTATTTATTCTATCTCTCCAGAAAAAGCTAAATTTACATTGCAAGAAATGTGGAGGAGGGAAAAAACTTTTAAAAACACTGAGGAAATAAATTTTTTAAAGGCTTCTTACAGACAGATCAAATAGGCATGCTGAAATATTTTTTCTGTACTTTTACAAAGATATTGGGAAGCTGAAAAAAATGTAAAATGCTCAGAAAACAGAACTGTATTACTACAGTCTATAAAGTTAATTTCACTTATAATAGTATTTGAATAGGATTCTCATTTGTTTCACCTTGCTTTTTCTAGTTACACAATGACAGTAATCCTGAGTTTATAAGTAAAAATTGCAAAAATAAAGCTTACTAATTTGGCAGTAAATTTACTGAAGTTTTAAAAAAGACTTTTTTTTTTTTAAGATGATTAAGTGTAATCAGCAAGTTATGAGGCTAATTTGGAAAAGCCTTTGTAAAATCCATCACAAAAATGCATAGAAGAGTGCTCATTTTCATGCACAGTTACTAAGCAATTGCTAGAAAGTCAATGTTTCTGACAGTGGAATTTAATGCTAAATTTAATCTTATATTACTTTGTTTCTGAATGGAAAAAGAGTGAAATTCTTTTTAATCCAGTGTCTAAGAGTGAGTGATGTCTACCACTGCAAGCAGAAAATGTTTATGAATTAATGTGTGGTTTTTATAATGTTGCTACTTCTAGGGAGAACCAGGAAGAATAGGTAGTCCAGGTTTATCTGGAGACAAAGGTGAAAAGGGTAATGCAGGAATTCCAGGAATGCCGGGTTCTCCAGGTCCCAAAGGATCCCCTGGCATGGCAGGATTTCCAGGCAAGTTTTGAATGCTTTGATAAAACAGAAATTGCAGTGAAAGAAATATTTTCGGTTTTAGAACAAATATCCACCGTATGAACTCATGTCTTCTTGCTTTCTTTAGGGAGCCCAGGCCTCCATGGAGCAAAGGGTGAAAAAGGACTTCCTGGCTTAAGTGGCATCCCAGGTTTAAAAGGAGAACCAGGTAGAGGAGAAATAAAAAACACAAAATGCTCCTTAAAGTATTATTCACCTCCAAGCAGTAGCTAAAATAAATACTATGGCCTTCTACATTCATTCTGCTCAGATATTGCCTGTTACATTTGTTCATTTAATGAAGGAAAAGACACGATGCTGTTTCCCAGGTAAATCTGAGTCAGTGTAGCACACAGCTGTTTACACTGTTTGTGGAAAGGATTTTACTACCTTCTGCAAGACTGGTTATTGCTATAATCATTAGTTACGTTTGTTTTGAGTGTATTTAAAAACAGTAAAGTTGATCCACGGGCCCAAACCTGAATCACCATCTTGAGCATCATTCCAAAGACAAAGAGTGTAATTCCATTGTTGTCAGGAGTATAACAACTTTGTTGGACTTGAAGCCTACTGTTCTTAGTTTGGTGACCGTAGGATACAGCACCTCATTAAACATGGGCCACGCAATTCACAAATCTTTGCAGGAACTCCTACACAAAACTCTCTGGGATTCACTGAAATTATCTATGTGGAACTCGGAGTAGTTGAGCCCTGACTTGTGCTGACTTAATTCAGAAATAACTTCAGAGGAAAGTTACACTTCAGTCATCGTACGTTATCTCTGATCTTTGTGGGAACAGAAGAATAAGTTAATCTTTCATTTAGAGAGAAAAGTGTGTAAAAACAAGTCTGATGATTCACAGGTGAAATGAAAATGGCAATGGTTTTTCAGGTGAACCTGGTGTTCCTGGTCCTGCTGGTTCCATTGGTCAGAAGGGTGAACCAGGCTATGATGGGATTCCAGGCACAGCTGGTGCAAAGGGTGAACAAGGTACTGTGATTGTCATGTTATGTTTATGTGTCACAAAAATGCACAAACTGGCTAAACAAGAGTAGCTAAGAGAAGAATGTGCTGGTTTTGAGATACTTTATCCTTAACCTGGAACCTAGAAAAATGAAATTAGTACTGCAAACAACTGACTATCATCCCTCTATAAAGCTGATAGTACAGATAAGCAACCGTGTTTAATTGGTGTAATTAATTTTTTTTTACAAAAGCTAGCATTACTTTAAAAAATCATTATGTTTTGGAATTAATTTCCCTTTGCAAGTCAGCTGGGAAATAATGAATTGTCTTCCCTTAGAGTAGAATTTTCAGTCAGACAGGACCTGTTGTGCTAGATGCACTCCTATCATGTAACAAAGATGGCCTATGTCCTGAAGAACTTTTGCATAAACTATTTAGATTTAATGTTTGTTGAATAGAGTTTTGTTCATTACAGCTCAAGTGTAATTGCTGTCCTATCTTCTCATCTTCTGCTGCCTCTGTATTCCAGGTGCTCCAGGTAAAGGATTTCCAGGATTTCCAGGTGCAAAGGGAGATAAAGGTAAAACACTTCTTTGAGCAAGTGGCCATCTTCCCTCCCAACTTTCTATAAACATAATTCAGACATACTTGCTACTTCATTATTTTACATGCTATACCTTTTCGGAGCAGGCAGAAACTCAGAGGCTCAAATACTAATTTCTGTTACAGTGGCAGCATCTTGGACATGAGTTAGATATGCCCTAAAATAGGTAATTACTCATAGTGTGGAATTTACTGCAAGCTGTGCTGTGATGAGGTAATATAAATAACTGCTGTATTTGTGTGCTGTGTTTTTGATTCCAATTATTTCTGTTTTCCTACTAATTTTGTAAGAATTGAGGTCTAGCAAGAATCTTTGCACTAGACAGCTTAAGATAACAGTTTGTGGCCAAGATACCACGGTCATTTATTTTACTTGAGTCTGTTGTGCAGCCTTGATACAATCATATTTATTGCTAAAATAGATATTCTCTCTAGCTCAATAGAGCATGTCTAAACTATGTACAGGAACATGGTGCAGAGGTGCCAAAAATCAGAGACCAAATGAGGTCTTACTGAAAACTATTATCTGAACTCAGAACTTACTACCTTGAGTATAGGCACGTATTACCACAATTTGAAGACCACTTCTGGTTTTCACAAAATATGTCAGTACATTGTGCTGCGAGATTGGCTTGATCAGCTTGAGTCAGTACTTGTTCAAAGTGTCAGTATGCACCATGTTCCACTTATGAAATAAGTATGTCCTAGAAACTAGACTGCAATAGATACAATACTGAAGATACATCAAACTGTTGCTGATTGGGGGAAAAAAAAAAAAAAGAGTTGAATACAATTAAAGGATTTTCAATTTTGAAAGTGCAGAAAATAAAAAAGATTCAGCTAGTTGCCATCTATAAAATCTACATGACATGACAGATTCAGGAGAATTCACGTAGCTTGAAGCATCACTGTCTTATATCATTCATGCTGTAAGTACAGGTTGCTTGTGTAGACAATCAATAGTGATGAACCATCACTTTAGAACATCATATTTACCATCTTGGAGAAATTAACAGTCACTCTGATTGCTCTATTAAAGCAATTCTCTATTAGAGAATTATTTTAATAAGGAAATTTTCTAGTCACAGCTCGGTAAGGCATGTAAGATGCTAGATTATGAAATCACTTTTCCCATCCCGCCCATTTTGTGCATTTTGCCAACACAGCTCATTTAAAAATACCTAGTCTTAGAGTAAATAGAAATTCAAACTGATATCATTTGTGTTCCAAAAGTATTGTAGTTCCAAAAAGCAAGTCTCTCTTCTGTTTAGGCAAGGATCTGGGGAAGTATTCTTTATGCATTCTATTTCTCTTATTATTATACTTTATACTACTATTCTATATCTTTTTCTTCAATCGTGATCTAAAATTCAACTAAATTGCAAATATTTAGTATTTGTACAATCTTGAAAGTAAGTACTAAGTTTTATCTGGATCATAGTAAGCATATTCCCTTTCTCTCCAATAGCAAGTTCTTTAGTGCTTGTTAAAGTAAAACATTAATTACTTGCATGTGACGATAATAATTATAATAAGGATTCAAAGGGTTTTGTTCCTCGTGGAAGGGCTGACAGAGATATTAAAGGTTGATCTGTTTTTATAGTGAGTGCAAATATCCCAGTGGTCAGTTTAGCTAACAAAAGATATTTTGGTTAACCTACTCTTTTCTCTCATTTCATATCAGTGATATAGAGAATAATACACTTTTCCTGAAGCTATGCATTTTTTTAATGCAAATATATAAAGGCAAGGTTAATATTTTCTTAAGAAATAAAGCTTATTATAAGAAGATAATAAGGCAGAAGATTTCATTGATTGTGATCTTTTCTCTAATCAAATTTTGGGTTTCTATTCAACTTTTAGGTGCGAAAGGTGAAGTGGGTTTCCCAGGATCCCCAGGAATCCCAGGGATTCCAGGCTTAAAAGGAGAACAAGGGTATGCTGGCCCACCAGGCCCTAAAGGCAACCAAGGTCTTCCTGGACTACCAGGAAGTGCAATTGAGGGCCCTAAAGGAGACAGAGGACCCCAAGGCCAACCTGGCCTACCAGGTAATTCATCGTCTTAATATTAATCTACAGCTGTTAATCAATTTCCCCACTAACTAATTTTTTTTTTTTAATCCTCTTCTCAGAGACCAAGGAACAGCTATCCTTCATAAGCACTTTAGGATTATGTCATAGGCCGGACAGATTTGATGTCCTCAGGCTGTTAGCTTTTTCCAGAAGTTTTTCTGACATTCAGAAGTTTGCCTCTCATTTCCACCTGTTTCTCTAGGCTTTATTTACAGATTTGGGGCAGCCACAGCTGTATGTTCCTCTGCCCTGGAGTGTTAATCTTTTTAAACACAGCCAGTGTGGCCTTACTACAGCAAGCACTCTGAGCTGGAGGTTAAGGAGGAGAGTAGAGCAGAGCTGAAATACATCTCTAGCACATTTATACCTGAGAATCTACAGTATGTTTTTCTGCTCATATAGAACTCTGTACATTATTATCTATCAATCAGACATAACAGATGATAGGTGCCCAATCAGATGGATAATTGTGCCCACCTTTGCAACAGATTCTCCTGCATATTTTCTTGAAATATTGTTGATGATTATTTTAATTCTACCCCTCTGCATTTTGAGCCAGCTCGAACTCCAGAAGGTACTGCTCTGTACTTGCTTGTACAGAGCAAATTTAGCCACTAAATATTTTCTTTTTCCTCTGGTCTGTAGGTTTACCAGGTCCAATGGGGCCACCAGGACCTCCAGGTCTGAAAGGGGCTAAAGGAGAGCAGGGGAGTGATGGCTGGCCTGGAACTCCTGGAGGTCCAGGAGATAAAGGTGATCCAGGTTTCCAGGGACTGCCAGTAAGTAACTTTCAGCATACTATCTAGACTTGCAGAAACCTGGTTCTTATGGTATATTAATCACAGATGTCTCATGTTCATAATAACGATACTTTATGCTCAAAATGACTTTGGACTTAATGCTGACAATGTAAAGTCAGTTTCAAAATGTGGGATCTTGGCTATTTGTCTTTGAGAGCATCATTTTGTGATATGTGCTCTAAGCATAGTGTATATCAGAATAGTATTCCAGTATACTTTTCCTTCAAATTGTTAAATTAGGGAATTCTAAAGTTTTTTACAGTCTGATAATTCACTTCAAGACTGTTTTTTTAAGAATGAGAAATGGCAAAGGATTTTGATTGCATGTCTTCGATCAGAACAAAATGCTTTCGTATCCTTCAGCCACAATGCTCAACATCAGTTTGTGCAGTGTGACATTCACATTTTAATACTAAACTTCCTCTCATTGGGCTTAAGATGAGTTTCTGATGTTTTATCCTTTTCCATGTGACTGTGTCTGCCCTGATTAGCTATCAGATTAAAACATTTATAGAAGTCTGCTGGTACTTGGAAACCTAAATGGAAATTAAGCTAAATCATGAGTGAGTGATACTATCAATCTGAAAAGTCTATCCAAAAAAGGAAATGCAGAAGTCAGATCCTGAAATGCAAACCCCATTATAAATTAATCTGTTTTATAATTGTAAACTAAAACAGAAGCTATTAAGAAGCCCCAAATTTTACTGAGAATGTCTGACTCTTGATTGTCTTCTCAATGAGTGGCAGCGTTTCTGATTTTTGCTGCATAAGTCCGTGTTATGATGCAAAGCAGGGGCCATTTCTTTAAAAAATTCTACATACTGTGGTTATATGGCTACAAGAAACCAGGTAACTTGGCATTATGAATGCCTCCCTTACCACTCAAAGGGTAGGATTTCTTTCATTTAACTTAGGAATCCTTACTGTTGACATTTGTTTTTGAGATAGTCATCTCTTCTTCCTTTATAGTCAGTGAAAACATTAAGGAACCATTTTTCTTACTTTAACATAAACATCTAACCTGCATCAGGTGAAAAATCACTTCTGTGTGTATCTATTCTACTGCTATTGTAAAATGAGATGAATCAGTGTTATTTTTCACTGAGTACTCAAGTCACATCTCCAATCTCTGATTGGTAGGTTACTTAGGAAAGAGATTTTGTTCCTTTCCTCCACATGTGTTCTACATTGTATTATAGAGGGGACTGTCATTACTGTGTTGCTTCAGACTTGGGTTAGCAATTAGTTGGCGAAAAACTCTAAGCTATACTTAAAAGTGTTTTGCATGTGAGCTGCAATAGATGAAAAAAGCAAAGCATGCTGGCAGTTAGATAAGTAGCTATTTACAGTATCTTCTGAAACATGGGCTTGGTTTTCCTTGAAGTGAAGCTATTATAAACTTGTCGTTAATTTCAGTGGGGCAGTTTGTAACAGTGAAGGCCAGGGGAAGATTTCATATTGTTTAAAAAGTTCTTTAGTATTTTAGCCCTATTGAAAAGTGAAAACCTGCAAAGGTTTATAAATTTTTAAGTACATTTAATTTCATTCTTTGTGTGGATGTAGAAGTTTTTAAGCCTGCTCTGATCTGGAATTACCTTATTTGATTATCTGCCCACTGTCTGATAGAGATGCACTGAAATTAGTGTCTCATTTGCTGATATTTGTGCTTGCTAATGTTTCTGATGATGGTGTGGTGTATGACTGAAGACTTATTTGTTAACTATATTGCTAATGAGATACCTTATTCTGATCTAGTATTTTGTGAGGCAAAAACAGTTTAATAACCAAACTTGATCATGTAAGAGAAGCTTCTTTCTAATCACTGCAGAGAATGATTCCATAAATGTAATGACTTTTCCCTTGTATTATTTTTTTTTCATAGGTTTCCAAAACGAAACAGGCTATTTCAAAGTCATATCATAATAGTGTAAGTTAACTCTATTTCACTGTCTCTCTTGTACAGGGTAGTCCTGGTTTGCCAGGAGGTGCTGGTGAAAAAGGTGATCTAGGGCCTCCAGGTGTTCCAGGTGTTCCAGGTGAGGAGAAACTTTGTCATATTCCTAAAAAGTTGCATCAGTCTTTCAATTCCTTCCTCTCTCTCTCTCTCTCAAAAAACAAACGAAAAAAAAACCAACCAAAAATGTTGACTTTGTTTACAGGATATTTGAAACAGAACATTGAAAGCTGCATCAAAAAGCAATCAAGATTATTGGGATTTTTCTTAAGTTTTTTTTTTTTTTTTTTAATCTTTTTCCCATCTTTTTTCTTGACCAATTTTAAGTGCAAATTTAAGGTTTTCTGTAGAAAATAGATGTGAATTCCATTGTTTGGACATCACCACATGAGAATCTTTCTTGAGTAGGAAAGGGAAGTGTTACGGCTGTATTGGAGGAAACATGGATTCAATATATTTTCTAAATTGATGTTACTGTCATCATCACATACATGGAAACAATGCATGTAGGAAAAAAACAGTTATTTATAGAAAAAAAACACAACCTACTAGTTTCCAAAGAATACTAATTAAATAAAGAGAAATTTGTTTTCAGTCATCGGTTCTTTAGTGACTGCGCATTTGGTACTTGTGTGAATAAAGTTTTGGTTCTTGCATGATCCTGGGATGATACTTGATTATTCTGAACCTGTGGTTTCAAATAAAGGAACTATTGAGTATTCACACAGACATTCTCTTTGGCTTCAGGTCCAAAAGGATCTGCAGGCTTCCCAGGCCTCAAGGGTGAACGAGGTGACCAAGGTCTTCCTGGATCTAAAGGTATAATGTGAAGACTAGCTGCTGCTTCTGGTTTTTTGCTTTTTTTTTTCCAGATTTTCTTATTAAAATGGTTTTTTGCAACTAACCAATGCATATCTCCATCATTTAGGTAAAGGTAAAATATGAAAATAGATGTTCTGGTATCACTATCTACGTAGTGATAGTTTTGAATATTGAGTAGAGCTTTTGATAGAGTCTTGTTTCTTTTTCTTGCTTTGGAAGATCAGTATTAAGGTTTTCATAGTACTAAATTCTTCAAATGGAAATATAAGGTAAATAATTAATTTTCTATTAATTTTCCAGGTTTACAAGGCCCACCGGGCCCCCCAGGTGCTTTTCAGCTTATCAAAGGGGATCCTGGCTTACCTGGTCCAGTAGGACCAGTTGGTCTCAAAGGATTTCCAGGACTTCCAGGTCCCAAAGGACAGCAAGGTGAGAGATTTGTAACTTGCTAGTAAAGATATCTTTTAAGTAATGCAAAAATGGGCCAGTGATAGGCTAGACATTAGAAGATTTTTGGTGTAGCACTCTCCAGTTTTTTATAAGCCACTCAAATTTTGTTAGCCGAGAAGGAAGAGAGTACTTCTCTCTGAAGCTCTTCCAAAACAGTGCCAGAAATAAATGCCTTCCTAGTGATTTTCATTGGCTCTCTCTGTAGTCATCACACCTGTATCTGAGATCAGCGGTAAACAGGATGACATGCAACAATTCCCAGAAGGTATTTTTTTTTAGTGTCTTCTGTCTTTAGCCTTGAATCCAAACTTAATTGCTGTATATCTCTGAGTGAGGGCAAGCCTAAGGAAAAACACCTTGATCCTGGAGTGGGAAGGGCTCCCTGGGAAAACTTGTTAAGTAGTCCTCAACTTTCACTCTTAGCCCAAACATTGCAATTCCTGTAAAGAAAAGGTGAACTGCAAAAATAAAACACAATGGGAAATAAGAGAGCAAAGGCTAGACTACACAGGAGTATGTATCCTTCAGAGTGACAGGGCATGGAGAGTTGGAGCTCAGAAGCATTCTTCAGCTATTAAGATTTTAAGGGAAGCCTTTATTCCTGATGGTTTTTTTAAGAGGAGGAGGAGGAATTATGTTGGATGTTGAAACTAATGAAAACACAAATAGATGTCTGAAAATCTGTTTTTTGTTTTTCTAGTTTTTCTGTTGTTTGTGACCCTACTTTTTATGGTATATTTTTGAATGTGTTGTATGATAAGCAGAGGGAAAAAACTGTTGTCTTTCCTTTTCATAATCCAGACAAATACCAGTTGTTCTAGAAGTACGCACTCTGCTTATTTTTTCTGTTCTGTTCATCTCTACTACAATGATTTTACCTGCTCTAACCTACTTATTTGCTGTAGATGCTGAAGTATGCACACTGAATCTGAATGAACACAGTCTATGCTGAAATGTGCCAGTGCTGTCTACTACATCAAAAGTTGGAAGTCAGAACAGACATGACAGAGAATTCAGTAATAACTATTCTTTGTTTTTAAACAGGAGTAACAGGACCTTCAGGTGTACCTGGACCACCTGGTAGTCCAGGGTTTGATGGCAGACCCGGACAAAAAGGAGAAGTTGGTCCTTATGGTCCCCCAGGTAAGCAAATGACTTCTTTGAAGACTCGATGCCTTCACTGAAAAATTACACGAGAGATTAGGTATGAAAGTACCTAATCTTAGTTCTTTAGATGTACAGGCAGAGCTAAACAGCACAGGTGGTTGACAAGATCTGAAATTGTCTGCAGGTGCTGCAGGAAAAGCAGCTAGATGTTAGATTCCAGTAGATGATCTTTAAGGTCTCTTCGAACCCGAACCATTCTGTGTTTCTATTATGAGAGAGAGGGGGAGAGAGAAGGGGAAGATAATATGGTCACAGTATTGCTACAGATATTGTTGCTTCCAAGAGTTTACTGACATTCGAATGTTTCACAAAAGGTAAGTTTTAAAAATTGTCATGTTTTGAACAACTCTATTTTTTTCTAAAATTTATTAATAGTTAAACCAATTCTTGAGATTCTGTTATGTAGTATAATTACAACCTGTTAAAATTCAAGGTGTTTTTTTCCTTAAATGCTTTCAAATGCATTATAGTAACTACACAAATGATCGTTTACTGCTACCTAAGTTCAGGCAAGCTAATTCTCAGATACCAGGTGATGCCTGTAGAGATTAAAGACTACTCTTTCTATTGTAGGGCCCAGAGGAATCCCTGGTCCACCTGGCCCTGAAGGTTTACCTGGTGCTATGGGCCCACCAGGTGCAGCATCTGTTGCTCATGGCTTCCTTGTTACCAGACACAGTCAAACCACTGAAGAACCACAATGTCCTTTTGGAACAAGGCTGATTTACCATGGCTACTCCCTGCTTTATGTACAAGGAAATGAAAGAGCACATGGCCAAGATCTGGGTAAGGAGAGACTAAAATAGTATTCAAGTAAAATGAATACAAATTCAATAAACTGAACGTTTCTTTCATTTGTAAAGCTGTATGGAGCATGATTGGTATGATGGAACTCTGTTGGCTCAGCTGAAACAGAAATTTAAGGGAAGTCCTCTATTGGTACCTACAGCTAACTAACGGGAGGGCAGATAGAAGATGGATCCAAACTCTTCTGAGAAGGAATTAATGATACTAAAAGAAGCAACAGACATAAGGATGAGATATTCTAGTGAGATAAATGATTTTTCACTATAGCTGTGCTCTGGCTCTGGAGTAAGAACCTGAAGAGATTGTTGCATCTCTCTCTTAGGAGATACTCATAACTCAATTGAGTATGGGCCTGAGCAATGTGATCCAATTAGCGGGGGTTAGGACAGGTGACATCTAGAGATCTATTCTAGTCTAAATTATTCTTTAATTGTGCAGGCAAGACTAGGCTATCCAGACTATCTATCAAGATAGTATTTTTTCTGGGCCCTTCAGAGCAAGTGTTGTCTGCTTTTAAGCTGCTACTGTAAATATTTGATTGGCAACAGGTAATGGTTTAACAAAAATAGGCTAACAAGTAACCTTTCACTTTTCAGGCACCGCAGGGAGCTGTCTTCGTAAATTTAGTACTATGCCTTTCTTATTCTGCAATATCAACAATGTATGTAACTTTGCGTCGAGGAATGACTATTCCTACTGGCTGTCCACTCCTGAGCCCATGCCAATGAGTATGGCACCTCTCACTGGTGAAAGTATCAGACCATTCATCAGCAGGTACAATTTAAATTCTGTTGTGTTTATAAAATGAAAAAACTGTGAAAGGTGTGCACGGTACTTTATTTCCTTGCAAAAGATTCATATTATATATGTTTTTATTTCTTGCCTTTCAATTTAAAATTTGAGTTCTTTTGATGAAGTACCTCAAAGCGTGAATGTATTCAGTTCAGACTTTGATCAAAAATGAATTTATTTTGGAGGAAACCTAAACAAATAAGGTAGTCTGTTTTGAGTCTAATTGAAACAAAAATATTTACTTTGAAATAATGTTTTGCAAAAGCTATGATGTGCTTTGAAGGAGAGAAAGGTTTGAATTTATTCACAGTTCTTGTCCAAACAATTTAACTTTTTTTTGTAGCTAGAAACTTTTCAGGGCTCAGTTTTCTTCTGCCTGCATATGGCAACATAATTTATCTTATAAGTAGACTGCCAGGCTTCTTTTGGACAGGCTGTTTGAGCGCAGCTATTTCCATCTGACTTACAGGAAACTGTTGCAAAATCAATAATCTATATTTTAGTAAATCCAGAGTCTCAGCTAGCATAAATTGTGGCATTTATATTGGACGTAAGTGCTCTGTATCAGTCCAACATCCTAAAATTGTGGTCGATACTGAATTTTTAGAAAAATATTGTGGCATAACATGCGTAGTGCTGAAGGCAGAGGTGTGAGCAGTAGCGTGGTAAACTCTACTGCTGTCATAAGTCAAGAATCTGACTAAGGGAAGTTCCAGCCTAAAACTCTAATGATAATCAGTAGATCTAAGCATTACTTAGATTTCCATAATTGCTTCTAACCTTTATTAGCTCTTCTTGATCACTCTTCCTGCTGTACAATGTGTATAGAAATGGAGATTGTTGGCTCTGCTTTCTCAGGTTGGTATACATCATATAAGAGAGAGAATAGTTAAAATTATTAGAAAGTTGCAGTCTTGATATTTTGATATGTTCAAAAAACCTATTTGTTCCTACTGGAAAAGATCTCATATTTACTTCTGCATAATAGAATCCACTGTGCTTTGTACTTGTCCTCCATACTAGTGATTTAGTGACAAAAAAAAAAAGTATATTCCTTGACAGTCAGGTGGGCAGATTCTCAAGAGTGACTAGTTTATGTTTGTCTTGCACCTTTGGTTGTTAACTTGATATTGGTGGAAGGAATCTGACTTGAAGAAAAATTTGAATGACCGATCTTAGAAATTTAAGTTCCTTTTACACCATCCAAGATCAAAGGTGACATTTTGCACCTTTGACAATCTCTTCTCAAAATCTTGCTCAGTGAAGCACCAACAAGCATTTTGCTCTCTTATGCATGTGGAATAGCTTTCATACCATTGAAATGCATATATATATACATGTATATGTTACATATGTAGGTTGCTCTGAAAGTAATGCTTCCTATTTTTTTCCTTTGGAAACTGTAACAGGTACAAAGAGCACAATAAGTCTCTTTCATAGAGTACGTTTCCAGCTACAAAACATTATTTTTCAACATAGTCATCACCGTTAGCTGTTTTGTCCCCTTCCCCCATTGTAGGTAGTTTAAAGCTCTTTCAATAAGCCCCATTAGCTCCTGCGCTAGGGTTCATTGCCCCCTTTGAGATAGGTGGGTTCCATGGATGGACAACAGGCCAGAGGCCGAGTAAACTGCTCCGTGATCAAAGAACCCAAAGTTTCTGGCCCAACACCAGCCTCTGAGCCAATTCATTGCATGTGCTTTCCAAGCCCAGCTCCATGTCCCTTATTGCCCATGAAGGTATAGAAAAAAAAATCACTCAAGCTCCCACTCCTTGAACTAAATGCCCTAAACCCCTAAAATCTCTTTTCATAATAAAATAATCTAACCAAATAATAAAAAAGCCTAACCAGCTTTGGGAGTTTCCTGGTTACGTCCCTGATCCAGGTCCCAGGAAGGCAGCACACTTCCTGACGGTTTGGGTCCAGTCTGCATATGGGGCTCTCCGTTCCTCCAAGAAGGGAGTCACCCACCACTACCACACTTCTTTCTTTCCTGACAGAGGCAGTCTCAAGGTGTGGGGGTGACGGCCTTGCTTTAGGCTCCCTCTAGGCAGATCATCACCTCCCTTCAATTTCTAGCATCTGAAACCTGTTGCTTAGAGGGACCTGGGGGAAGCAGGGTAGGCAGGCAGGGCTCCTGTGATGCCAAATTGGGACTCTCTTCCAACCCTCTCATCAGTCAGGTCTGTCTGACTGTGACGGGGGGCCACCGCTTTTCTGAGGTATCTCCCTGGCACCCTTCCCTCCGGCTCTCCTGCTCACACTACCTGATGGGCCTTAGTCTCTGCACCTCTTCCTTGAGCTCCACCACCAGACTGAGCAGCTCATCCACCTGCTCACACCTCACACAGGTGTAATTCCTGCCACCCTCCCCAGGAAGCAGCAGGTTCAGCACTCTCTGCAACCAGAGACCTGAACAGCTACTTTTCTGGGTCACCACAGTCTTCTTGGAATAAACCCACTGTCTGGTGAAGACCACATTTAGGTCTGCAGACTCAGAAACAGTCAAGAGGAAAGCTGGTCTCCTGGGCAAGGATGGACAAAAGTTACTGTCCACACCACTTGACCCATCTCCTACACCCACAGCTGCAGCACCGTATGGGCAGTGTGGGCTGTACTCACTCACTGAGCTTCCCCGTCCTCAGTGGGCAGCAACAATGATGTGGTGATGACCTGCTGTGCTCCCCGAAGCTATTTAAAACTTATTATCAGGTGTGAACGTTAAGGGCAGGTGTTTAAATTGTGCTGCTAATGTGCCAGCTCTACCCTTGCTGACTCAGGAGCCTACCCACAAGCTGCCAGCTCCCCAGCACAGCACTGTTGTTAGCTTCATAAAAAGCCTTAAAAATAGCCTTTTTGTTGGCCTTTTTTACTCCAGATCCCTTGCCCAGTGAAGTCTTACCTGCTCTGAAGCTAGTCTCTGCAACAAATGGCTGCTATTTGTCTCTGATTACAGTAGACCACTTTATAAGTGATACCTGCTGAGTTACCATGTTAGACCATTTGCCTCTGGTGTTCGTGGCATTAAGTATTTTAAGGAACAGTGCAAATGGGATTAGCAAAAGACAAACTCATTTAAATATTCAGATAAGAAGTCTCTTGTTCCGTGCTCTTGGGCAGGCTAATATGAGCAAGGCTTAAGTGGTTAAGTGGTCCTTAAGTACATGAGAAATGAGAAAGCGGCTGATGTTTGTTTTTTTTTTTTTTAATGAAATAGTTTGATCTTTGACTTGTTTTTGAAGGTGATAATATTTTCTAGTTCAGACTTTTTAAAGGAGATCTCTTCAGAAAAAAAGGGGTTTAGGCCTCACGTTCATGTGTCTCATTCACATCTTGGTCTTTCTAGATGCGCTGTGTGTGAAGCTCCTGCTATGGTAATTGCTGTTCATAGTCAAACAATCCAGATACCACCATGTCCTGAAGGCTGGAGTTCCCTTTGGATTGGTTACTCCTTTGTCATGGTAAGTGCGTTGGGGCTTACTCTGAGCTGAGAAAAGCATTTCTTTCAGGTAGTTGATATATACTACCACTCTGGGAAAGCTAATCATGTCACTTTATGTCTCAGGAGGGCATTAGGTCTCTGCGCTTTCTGGTGACTTGAGAACAATTCAGATTAAGTATTAAATGAAAATAACACAACAGCAGTTTGTTGTTCATTTTCTGGGGAATGTACACAGCATATTCTGTTGTTTACACCTCCAACACAGAATTCAAGTGTGGAATAAAAGAGGATATAAACATAATTTTCGATGGTCCTTCCACATCTATGTTGCAGCAGCCTCCTCAGGCAGTAGCATATCAGTGCCAGCCTTCTTCCTGTTTTGATAGATGAAACTTTATTTTTCAAATAGCATTTTTGATCGGTTATCCAGTTTCTTCAGCTGTATCTATGCTACAAATCAATAGGCCCATGGAGTAGTCGGAGGAGACAATCTGTAGTCCACCATAGCGATTAGTATGCCCTTCCATTCTACTAGTACAGACATAGCTTGGGTTTTATTGTCAGTCCTCAGGGATTTCTGTGCATGTAGCTGTCCTGAGGTTCATGTTGGTGATATGCTGTGCTGCCATTGTACTAGTCAGCCCACTGCCACCTTAGAAGCTCTTCAGCTTCACCATCTTGCTCCTCCTTGAGCAGAGGAAATAAACAGACACAACAGAGGATGAGGAGAGGGCGAAGAGAGACACGTGAAGAAGTATTTTTGCAAGAGAGATAACAGAAATTATAGCAGGAATGCTGAAAAGTTCCTTTCTCACTGGTGGTTTTTGCATTTTTCTAGCATACCAGTGCTGGTGCTGAGGGCTCTGGCCAGGCCCTGGCGTCTCCTGGTTCCTGCCTGGAGGAGTTCCGCAGCGCTCCCTTCATTGAATGCCATGGCCGGGGCACCTGCAATTATTATGCAAATGCTTACAGCTTCTGGCTTGCCACTATAGAGAGGAATGAGATGTTCAAGTAAGTTCATGATTTATTTATTGGTATTTGAGACTGTCAAGCCTTGTCTCTGAGTAACAGAAGTATTGTTTGAGTGTAATAATATGGTTGAAGTATTGGCTGTGCCCCAATGTGGTTAGTGTGTATAGTTAATGATTTTAGTAACACAAAGGAAAAATTATCATAGCTTCGGGGGGAATTAATGAGTGTATCTTCCATTAGTGTTTATAGTTTGTCATTTGCACTTGGTATTCTGCTCTTTTGGCATAATCTAAAAGTGTTTTAATTTCCACTATGTTTGATTGTATTCACTGAGTCGTAGCTGGGATAGGCTGATATCCTGATTGAAATTTAGAATATAACATTTCTCCCAGTGGATGTTAACATGTAATACAACCACTTGAAATTAGTGCAGGTGTTGAACACGAAGAGGGAGGAAACTAAGCTGAACAGTTACTTACTGCTCTGCAATGATGGAGGAAGTACGTCTAGATAAAATACAGCTGAAGGTAGAGGTCTTAGGCATTTCTTCAGTCCTTCTAAGGACTTCAGCAATAGTAGTATTTGTTCTGGTCTTCTGCACATAACTCTGTTTTTCAACACAATCTCATTTTTCCTTCCAAATTTTGTTAGTGTGTTAGTGTATAGATTACTTCCCAGGTCTACAAAGCTTACCTGATTAGCAGATGTTCCTCTAGAGTGCAAGCAAACGTCCTCTCCCCCAGTATTCCAGGCTGCCACCCTGGGTACCCTTCATCTGTTCGTGTCTTTTGCTCATAGGTGTGACTGCTCCTTTGCCTGTCTCAGTCAAATTGAAGCAGGATGTTGAGCCAGTTCTGATTGTCTATGAGATAATTGCCAAATAAATAGGTGGAAGGGTTGAGCACTGTGTCTGATATTAGCTGGGTCTGTGATTGTCCTTATCAAACAGCAAATCTACAAAAAGAGCCCACATGCTAATTTTGGGGAGAGCACTGGTTCCCTTGGAAGCAGGAAAGTGGGTCAGAAAAATTTAGAGAAGTCAGCACCAGAATTATTTGTATTCATCGAGTCCTTACAGATCCAAGGTTTTCAGTTTCCTTGCTTAATTATTATTATTATTTTTTTTACTGCCTAAACTTCAGCATGTTTTCAAACTTGTGGTTAAGTAGGTAGTGTTTTCTCTTAAGAAAGCCTTCAGCCTACTGAATTCTGAGGTAACTGCATGTGACCTCTGTTTGTAAGTCATCTTCTGTCAGTTTGTGGCCTATTGTCACCATTTGAAAGTGAATATGCATCAAAAACAATCAGGGATAACTTCTTGATTCAGCTTAGAAAGGCATTTGACTGCATGCAAAGTTTGCCTTGTCAGTTGAATCCTGACCATTTGTAGTAACAGTTGTTAATGAGTCTTTTCATTTCTTTATTTTTAATAGGAAACCGACTCCGTCAACTTTGAAAGCAGGGGATCTGCGCTCAAACGTTAGCCGTTGTCAAGTCTGTATGAGAAATACATAATGACTTTTGAATTTCAACTTATTTCACACAATATGGTGCTATTTGTTTAACAGCAATGAAGCCTAGACATATATCATATGTACCTCATTGTTGTCCAATATGAAAACAGTAAAGTGCCTTTTAGGAACTTGCATAACTAACACACACTGCTTTACTGGCCCTGTCCTTGCTGAAGAAGAAAAGAGACAACAAAGATAAGCTTCAAATGTTGACATGCCAAATGGCACTTTTGATCAAAAAATATATATTTTTTATATAAATGCAATGCACTGATAGAATAAAAAGTCAGCATTCGTCCAGAAAAATGCAAAGGTGCTAGGAGGTATGCAGTTCTGCCTTATACTGTTGGACTCCCCTTTCTCATTCTTGTATTATATATTTAGATTCATTTTTCTTCCCCAGATGAGTTTGTTGTTATCATTATTTAGGTGTCTCAAAATCCCAGACTCTTGTGTATGTACTTATTGTTCCTTATTGTACAAAGCAATACTAATGTAAAAAAAAAAAAAAAAAAAAAGGAGTTTTGGGATTACAGACTGTGGTTAAGCAACAAGTAACCATCTTTTCAAAGCATAGATTGCCATCCCGCAAACCTTTGCTTCTGTTGTAGTCCTTAGTGCTATTGGTTTTTAATGGGACTACACCTGGAAGAGACTTCCAAATCGGTCTCCCAATAGGCAAGTAAGTGTTTCTGCTATGTTGGTACTATGCAGCTTCTTCATGCAGTAGAACAAACTTTCCTGTGGAATAAAGAATGATCCAACAATGGTCAAGAAAAAAATATATAAATGTGTTAGTAATTTATATAGATATCAACCATTATGCTTTCAGTTTATCATTACAGAAAGAAGCTTACAGAAGTTTTCTTCTTTGCAGTGTCATAAATTCGGTGTTAAATATCAAAATATGATGTGAAATGTTCATTTTAGATAGGTCATTTCAATTCCAAATTTGCAGAGACTGAACCCAGGTTAATAGCTATTTGTGTTTATTATAGTCAATCCTGCTTTGAGCTTATAGTCTTTATTCTGTATTTAATATTTTTCAGGGTTTTAAACACTACTCACACACTGAATGACTTGATTTTGAGAAGTATAAGGCCTTAATTTTGTTAATATTGTGCCAAAAAATTCTTTACAGTGGCCTCGTTAACATTTCTAAAGAATTTCTATGCAACGATACCAATGTTTGAGCACATCTGCATCCGAAAGTGTTTTACAGACTATAATCATGCAAATACCAAAAGTTTTTTACAAATGCCAAGGCCTTTGTGTAATTTCTTAAATGTGTATTATTTCTTAAAAATTCAAGTTTGTAATAAAACTATTTGTGTAAAAAAAAAAAAAAAAAAAAAAAAGAAAAAGTTTTTACTAATTTGTTATTAGCATTCATTTACAGCAGTGAATTAATTTTGAATAAGCCACCAATAAATGCACAAGCTTGATGCAATCACAGATTATTTTTGTTTTGCACATCTTGCAGATGTACAAAGCAGCTTCAAAATGGACAAGTAGGATACTGTATTGACACACCTCAATTGTTACTTGTGAGAAGTGGTACTGACAGACACAGCACGGGCCCTCTGTCTGTTACTGAATGTGTTTGGTGTTAACGTGTTACAGGAATGTTCAACCTTCACTATGAGCTCATGAGAAGCAATCAAGTTATACAGTTTTTTTTTTTTCCTTTTAATTCTTCCCTTGAATTTTTCAAGAATAAATCAGAAGTAAGTTATACAGGGTCAAAATCCGAGTGTGTGGTGTAATTTTGCTTGTAGGCAGTGAAGGTGAATCTTTGTTGTGGTTGTCTGAAGAGGAAGTGGCCTATCCTTTTTTCCATGGCAAAAGCACATGATTTATTAATGCTGTGTGTTGTTCTCCTGGATTTGTGAGCAGGCTGCTGCTGTTGTTCTGAGCTCGCTTTCACTGTGATTCCTTGGGAATGTCAGCTGGCCAAAAGACTGAGTGCCCCAGAAAAGAAATTAGCCATTCCCTTTAGTGCTGGTTCTTACTCTCATGAAGATTCTGACAGATGATCATTCCGTTTATAAATGAGCAGTCCTCACAAGAGCCCTTTACTAGCCTATAAAGTACAGGCTGTTTCTGTCTAATCAGCCTGGAGCAGAGATTCCCAAAGGCTGCATGTTTCTCAGAGGAAGAAGGGAACATAGTGTGATTCCTCTTGTCTAGGAAGAATCTAGTAGACATATGGACCTTCTCTAACTCAGAGGATCCAAGCTGCCTCTCAGACTTTTTAATTGCACTCTACAGGTTATCTCCATGTCAGCTATGGATTTGATTTGCTTGGCTCAAATCATCTCAGTTGGTTTTATGAAGTCCTACATGTAAGTTTAAATCAAGGTAATAATGCCTTTTGCTCATAGAAGGACTGCTCACTGCAGGTGGCTGTTTACTAACCTGTTTTCTCAAGGAGGAGTATTTTGAAAGCAAGGTCCTTTGGGGGAAAAAAAACAAACAAAAAACAACCTATTTGAACTATAGTTTTATGTCTTACTTCTCCAGTAATAAGAATTTATTCCAAAACCTACAGCTCGTAAAATAATCTAACCCTTTATCGTGCTAGTATTATTTCTAAAGTCAATGATTTCACTTGTCACTGTTACTGAATGCAAGTCAGATCTCCTGAAGGTGTCATGCAAGCTGAGTTTGGCACCCTGAGTGTGGAGAGCTCACGTACTAAAGCAGTGCAGGTGTGAAACCCCTTCTTATTTTCAGAAGTCTGTAAACATACCACAGTCAGCCATTTGGGGCCAGCGTTGTCACTTTAGTACAGTTGTGGACGTTGTGTGAACAGGCAACTGCAAGCACATCCTCTCTAAAACCATGTTGTGCAAGCTTCATTTGAAGGACAAAGCTTTCCTAAAGCAGCGTGGCTTGTTTAGTAGGCCTGACTGTTTTTGAATGCAGTACTTGAAGAGTAACTTTCATGACCCAAATAAATACATTTCTAAAACAGCAGGTGGTGCCCTTGCTCTTTTTATGGTAAGATTGATACTAACCACTTCAAACTAACAAATGCTGTGTTCTCTAATCAACTAACAGGTACACTGGGATGGCAGGGGTCTGTGTTCCTCAGTCTCTGTCTCTATGCAGACGTGTTTGAGTCAGCAGCAGTTTTCTTTTTCAAATATGAACAGAGCAGTGTTTAGTAAAATCCGACCAACAACCACTCCCCAAACAGATTCTGTACATAGACAAAATAATCATACAACATAATGAAGTAATCCAATGTATGGTCTCTTAGCCCGTGGGGTTTTTTTTTTCTGGTGGATGTACATTCAATTTAAATATATATATTTTTTTCATTTTCTTAGTGGTAATATCCTTGACAAAATACATTGTATTGTGTTTTGTTCCCTTTTTTCCCCTCCTGTGAATCAGGTCTTCTGAAAACAGTATCCTTTTGTTAGTCTCCCCAAAATTGTATTGAAGCTGTATCTTTTTATGCCTGAAATCATAAACCTCTGACTTTCTGAGGGTTTCTTTTCCACTTTTCACGTTTTGGCAGTAATCTACACTAAGTATACAGGACAAAATAGAAACATCTGTAATGCACAAGGCACTTGGGTCCCAGAAGATCCAGTAAGCAGCAAATAGGGCATGTGGCACAAAGAAACACTCCTGATAATTTGAAATCACAGGCGTCTTGATACCTCCCTGTAGAGAAGCTGTGGTGCCCCATCCCTGGAGGCACTCAAGGCCAGGTTGGATGGGGCGCTGGGCAGCCTGAGCTGGTGAGGGGCAGCCCTGCCCACAGCATGGGGTTGGGCCTGGGTGGGCTGTGAGGTCCCTTCCAATCCAAACCATTCTGTGATGCTACAAACCTATGATTCTATGCTCTCTGTTATTTGGTCTACTAATGGGGATTGTCAGATCATGTCTGTACTGTGGCGTTCAGGTGGAATTTAGCAGCATTTTTGTTGACGCTGCAGTGGAGTTACCTCTGTCTTTGCTGTTCACATAGCAGCAATGGCACGCTGCCAGTGCATTTCTACTTATTCATACAGAAATAATCTTTCCTATGAAGTTCACATTCTGAATAAGATAACACAGTGAGAAAATGAGACCAGTGCGGATGCTTAAATGCATACATCATCCCCAGGCTAATGCTGAGACCAGTGGGGGACTAGAATATAGTTAATCATTAGTAAGAAAAGAAGTATCATGTGGCCACATGGATGCATTCAACCTCCCTGTTTCCAGATTGAAGTAGGAGTGTGGAGAAGAGGAAATTATTCCACTCATCTGTTATAGTATAGTTTATTTAATACAAACTCCATATTACTTGTAAATTTGTAATATTGGAAGGATCAGTACAGTCTAATCCTATTCAAGGCTAGTTTGGATGGGGCTGTGGGCAGACTGGTCTAGTATTAGATGGGGAGGTTGGTGGTCCTGCAAGTGGCAGGGGGTTGGAGATTCATGATCCTTAAGGTCCCTTCCAACCCTGGCCATTCTGTGATTCTGTGAAAGGTTATTACAGAATCATAGAATTGTAAAGATTGTGAAGGGACTTCTTAGAACCATCAAGTCCAACACCCTACTGCTAACAGCTGAGCAAGAAACATGTGTTCCTTATGTACTAGCAATCAGAAGAATGTCAAATAAAAAGTATATGTCTAAAAATAATTATGGGTAACAGAAGAAATTTCCTCCAAAGAATGCAAGGAAAGAGTTTGTGGTTTGGTTATTTATTTTGACCCAACAATGTGCTTGCTGTATTGATTAAAGCATTAGTACCTATGGAGTAATGAATCAGTAATGGTGCTCATGAGCCCACTAATACTTCCTATGGTAAAGGTACTTCACCCAGCTGGGATTTCCAACGCCACCTCGTCTTCACTTCCCACCATAAAAGGATAACACTTTGTGCTGAATATTCTTTCTTACATGCAATGTTGATTTCTAAATATATATTCCTTCTCATTGTCTTCAACCCAAAGAGAGCAGAGCATAACATTTTTGTAAACAAACAAAAGATTTACAAATGCCTCAATGTTTTAGTTTCGCATATGCTAGAAAGCTGCCTTTATTTTCTCCTAGCTCTATGCAGTCAGCTGTATTTATTATAATTGGTGTGCAGAGGACAGACGATTTGACAGAGTGAAAGTTATAGATGGAACATGATCATCTGATGCTCTGTCAACTTCTATCTCGTCTAAGAAAACATGTTGTGTTTCATGCAGAATTGTGGCAGGCTTCATTTGTCATCTCAGCTGCATGAAGTATGATTTACACTGTAGTAAATAAGCATGTACAATGGCCCGGGCAGGGGAGAAAGCCCTTGTAGAGCATTTTAAAGAGCGCTGATCAAACCTTTTTATTATTCTTAGTGCACTGCTTTTATACTGGTATAATTCACTGTTTTCTTTCTCTAGAAAATCCCTCCCAGGCTTTCACCATGGTGGTTATTTTTCACTGCCAGATCTTGGGGGGAGTTCAAAGTGGAGTGCTGGCACATATCCAGTGCCAAAGCTTTTCTGATCTTTGTGAACATCATGGTGAGCAGTGGAAGATGATTCTTCTTCTTTCCTCTAAATAATTATAGCAGCATGTTTTCCAGACTAATTTTGGAAATGAACCTATTTGCAAGATATGATCAAAGTGGCAATCAGATCATGGGGACTTGAAACGCAACCACATGAATCACACGTCAAGAATTGTTTCTGTGTCCGGGCACTGCCTCTCCCAGGCAAGTCACAATGAGTAAGGCTTCGTATTTGTGTAGAGATCTACTGCCTATTACCATAGAATGAAAAATGTTCTGCAGCGTCTGCAAAACTTTGGCACTGAGAACACAGATGGGTAAGAAGGTGCGTACCTGGTGGAAGTGAATGACAGTTCTTGGTAGCACAACAGGCATGGCTGGGAATGAAAGGTTGGCTTCCTCTCATTTCCAAACAGGTGAGCTTTTTCCCCATCCCTGGAGGTGCACCAGGCCAGGTTGGATGGCGTCCTGGGCAGCTGAGCTGGTGGAGGGCAGCCTGCCTACAGGTAGGCTTTGGTGTCCTTTCCAACCCAAACTGTTCTGTGATTTTGTGATTTTTCACACATTTTCTGGCCACTCTTGATCAGCACTTAGGGGCTGTCAGCTGTCACTGATCACAAGTGTTCGTAACACTGTCCCAGCCTTTCAGCGTTTTCCCTGCACTAAGAAAAGCAGTTAGCCCTGAGGCAATGAGTGATGCACCCTGTCTTATTCTCAGCCTCCCTTTGCCAATAATAAACACATAAAAAGGAAGAGGACTGCTGGCATTCCAATAAAAAGAAGCTGCAACTCTCCTCCGCTGCTCTGAGATAAACATTTCTTCAGGGAAAGATGGTGAACTCTCTCATCTGGGAGGGAAGAAAGCTGCAATGGCAATGTGAGAAAATGCTCTGTCTGGATGATGTGTTTGTTTTATAACTACAGCTGCTTGGCATGAGAAAGGCAGTATCTGTAACACTATAGTCACCTATAGTTGTAGGGTGAAGATGGGGATTTCTTAGCAGGGTCAAATAGGCTGAGTAGGTTGTAAACACAACCATATGCATCTGAAATAAAAGTCGTGTGCTGATGCCAGTGATGACCACGATGGCAAACTGGAGGTACAGTGTTTCCTACAGGATGACACCGTGATCTGAGGACCAGAGATACAAAGAGAATCGTTGAAGTTCTGCCCAGAGGAGGTGCCCTGGAACTCCTGCAAGCTTTCAGCTACAGCCACTCACCTTTTCAGAAAACTGAAAAATTGTCAAAGCCTGGGATTCTGGAATGGCATTTGTGTTAGCATCTGGGAGCTGTGGCCAAGTGCTTGATTTGCTGATAGGAAAAATCAGAGTTCTAAGTAACTTTAGTACTAACACTGTTTTTTCCTGCTCTATTGTGGTCAGAGAAATCTAGCCAACACACGTAAATTAGTAACTGCTAATAAGCAGATTTCTTTTCAGGAACACACAGTACAGTGGACATTTTTAGCGTCTTTTCTTCCTAGCAAATTGCAGAGGATCACAGAGAGAGGGGGAGAGGTTTTGTAGTTGTTTGTTTGCTTTTGCGAGGCACAGAACATGACCCCTCAGGAATGTGTAGGAGAGGAAATGAAAAGCAGACGTGGGAAGCTGAAAAAACAGCACTTCTCCTCTATCATTAAGTGTATAATAAGGTAGATTACATCAGTTGTTGGCCTAGTCTCCCTGGTGAACAGGTGTCATAGCTACAGTACCGTCTAATCAAATATTAACTCCTCATGTGGCAGCAAGTGCTAAGCGAAGGCACGTGTAAGACCATCTGCCTCCGTTTCCATGCAGCCCACTCTTCCGTGGGATACTAGGCTTCCATAAAGGACATTCTTGTCGTGTTTATGGAGTGAATTGAATTTAGTGTGGTGGTTGTATAGACTCGTGACAACCCATTTTTTTCCACTTCCTGTAGGAAAGTGCATTGGATACAAACATATGAACAGCCGCAAATTCAGACAGATCGTTCTAAAGGAAACCCATAGGACTTTGGAAGCAAATATCTCCAGTCATTACTTAGGATAGATTGATACACAAGCTTTTTGATGCATTCTTTACAACAGCATGTAAATACCATTGCTCTCATTTTATAAGCAGGAAAAGGAAAAAAAAAAAAAAAAAAAAAAAAAAGAATAACTTGTAGTAAGGAAGGAAAAAAGTCAGTTTTGTAACTCCTAAGCCTGGTCTGCCCCTGCTGGATCATGTCCTGCTCCAAACTGTCTGACTCTGTTGAGTAGTGGAGAGAAAAAAAAAAAAAAAAGGAGTTTTTGCACGTTCCTTTGCACGTTAGTCTTCTTTATACAACTTACATAGAATACAAAGAACTGCAGCAGTTGCACCTGGATCAGTTGTACAGGTATTGTATGTAGGATGTCAAATAACTCGAGTCCTTTTGTGTCTCCGTCACTTTCCTTGAGGAGAAGAAAATCGCTGAAGTATGTATTCAAAGTAAAGCCTCCAAAGCAAACCAATGATAGGTGAAATGAAGCAAGAAATATATATAGGAATATATATATATATAAACAAAGAAAGACAGCATATTATTCTATTTTTCTTTGGGCTCCAAGAAGAGCCAGTATTGAAGAATAAGCAATAGCTGGGAGAGGATGCTGTAGGTGAACATCCTGAGGTAAGGACTGCTACCAGTGCCCTTCTTGATCCACAGTAGCACTTCTTGTTCTGTGATAAGAAGTGTGAAACTCCTACAGACAGTTTGAAGGAAGGGACTAAGAAATATTCCTTTTTTATAGAGAAGGGACTTCACACATTGGGTCTACACTGACCATAAAAAAATTATTCAGGAGGCTCCATTAAGACTATCAATGGAGGGAGATTGGAGTTGTTTGTTTGTTTGTTTGGGTTTTGTTTGGTTGTTTGTTTCACTAAAGATGTAGGTGAAGAAGTATTTTAAGATCTGGTAAAGTTACCCAGTCCTTTGATGGGAGTGCCTGGACTGGCAAGACTGAAAAACTGAGGCATGTTCCAAGCTGTGTAATCACTTCCTGAAAAGTAAAGCACATCTGTTGTCCATATCTGTAGTTTCCTATGATCAGATTTGTTTTTGTTGTTGTTCTAGTAGGATTCTTATTATGGGTAACATATACATGTGCTATTAAAAATTATTTTACATCTAAGAACTATTATCCCTTCCTCTGTACTACTCGTCCAAAACATTAAAAATTCAGCTGACATAAGAAAGAACCTGATGTGTAAGAGTTCAGAAGTCCTGTTCCATGGTTTTTAATTCCCCCAAAGGAAGGTGGGAGCTGCGCCAAGAGCTGGAGAGATCTAGGTGTGAATTTTAGCTCTGATTCAGCTTCACCTTGAATGCAGACCCAGGTGCAGGCTGTTGCCTCTCCCTCTGGCATCTTTCTGCCCAGAGGTGCAGGAAAGGGCTTTGGCAGGTCTGTGAGTGGGGTTCTTACAGGGTGGTTGCATGGCAGGGTGAGTTTGCTCTGGGAGCAGGGCCTGGCCAAGGTATGCGGCCTACAGATGCAACAGCCACCTGCCCAGCAATGCACATACAGCCAGCCTCATCCCACCCTTCTTCAAGTTGGTGGGAGCATAGCTGGTGAGGCATGAGCACCCTGAAAATCCCTGCTGAGATGTTTAAAAAGATATATCCATAGGAAGATCTGCTAGGGCACCTGTTGGTGGTAAAGCCATGAGAACAACTGAGTCTTTTTCCTTCATCCTCTACTGCATCAGCTGCAGCATCCCATGGGTGCTTTACGGGGGCAGAGCCAGGGAAGGAGGCAAGGCTCCTTGATCTCAGCCTTGTAGAAACAAGACCAGTAAGAACTTGTCATTGGTTTTGATTAACACAAAATATTGAAGCGAGCTCTTGCCATTCCAAGTATTGTGGAGAAAACAAAGCATTCATCTGCCTCTTCTGGCAATTTTCATAGCTCCTGAGACTAATCTTGCAGCTGACAGCCTTCTTATGTTCAGTATTGGAGGCGTAGGCTTCAGCCTCATTCTGGAAAGAGCATCCTACATATTTTAATCTCTTCCTAGAATCACTCCCCTTCTGAAAGCTGAACAGTGCTGCACTGAAAAGCACAGAGAGGACAGCACAGTGTCTCCAGGATTAGTATTCTCCAGTGGATGTGCTGACAGAAATGTAGAGCCCTTAGCAAAAGGCACCGAGAGCAGGCTCTGCTGTGATCTCTGTGAACCCGTGGTCCTTCCTTTCATTTCAAACTCAGCATCTGCTGTGAGTTGATCTAGATTTTAATGTTCTAAACCAGCAATATTGTTGGTGGGTCCTGGGGGGCTGCTTACAAAGAAGGAAACACAGAATAGGGCGGTTCTCTTGTTTTTGTGGGGGGAAGTGAGGACTCATTACCAGCAGAAATTCTGCAGCAGTGAACTTGCCCTGGTGGGACAGGTTTAAGCACTTAATCCTTTTGCTGCTCCTGTTATGACAATTCCTAGAATATGGCAGCACTAACAGGATGTTTTTTTGTAGAGATTAAGAAGGATTATTCATTTTAGTGACTCATCTCCAGCCAGTCCATTGTTGAAACTGTGGCTGGTTGTACAAACAGCGTGTTGTCCTGATGAAAGGAAAGCAAGCAGGAGAGACCTGCTGCTTTCCTGCCACCATCGAGTCTGAGCTTTGCTCTCTGTTATCTAAATAGCAGTTAAAAATCTCAGCAAACTCTATTTGATGTGTCCCATGTGTTGCCCAAGCATCTGTCTCTTGCTGTCCTTCATGGGCTGCTCAGAGACAAACCCACAATGCCAGGTGATGTCTGCTCCTCAGTTTTGTTTCAGTGCTTTAGAGTCAGCGTGCCAACACGTGCACACCTCTGCTGATATTACTGGGATTTTATGCAGTCAGTGGGAGGGCCCAAGAATATTTTCTGCAACAGAAGAAATGCTCTCTTGACAACATGACAGGAGCAGTAGAGTATCAAGATGCCTTGGTTTCCTATGGCTAGATGGGAATTATAGTGCTGAGTGAGGTTTTCTGTTCCAATGTTCCTCTGCTGCATACACAGAAAGTTTGCCCCTCTCCTAAGGACAAAGTATAAACTTCTGATTGAATTCATTTTCTGTCCTCTGAGTCTGCTTGGGTTAGGTTTAAATAGTGAGGGCAAACAACAAAAGCCTTTGCTTTAAAAGCAAACAGCCCAGCTTGCAGTGCCTCTGTTAATGCTTCCTGGCACAAGTGAACAGCTTCCTATTTTTTCCTTATCTCTAAGCTTTTCTCTGTGAAAAGATTGCCACTTAAGGGTTTCCTGGTTGGCAAAGCCACTGCCTTTCTAAGAACTGCTTCAAGACTTACAGTTATACAAGTCTTCTGGCTTGTCGCATACTGCTTCATGGCCATGAACTGTAAGAAGGATTATTTTTTTTTTTAAGTATAATAAATACATCTGAGATAACATTTTAGGAGATGTTCTCCAAATAGCTAATTGCACCCAGCAACCAAAGTAATTTTCTCAGTGTTCATTTCACTATCATGAAAAAATAAAAAAAAAAGCTCTTGGATGAATAATTTTTCTGTTAAGCATGAAGTATGAGTTCTCTTGACATCACTGACATGGTACAAGCTGCCATCTGTGTGTCCTGAAAAAGCACCTGGCTTGTTTCCTTACCTGCTGCTCTGTCCTTTCTTGATGACCACATCGAGGCATATTGTACACACAAAAACATCACCAAATGCCAAATTTTTGACCTTACATAATGACATTTTGCAATACAATTGATCAGCTTTGTTTCACAGATGGAGAGAAGGCAAAGATTTTGATATTTAAAGGGAGCTTAGAAAGAAGAGACTGACTTTTTACACTCTGAGCTGATAGTGTTAGGACAAGGGGGAATGGCTTCAAACTATAAAAGAGGGGAAATTTAGGTCAGATGTTAGATGGAAATTCTTTACTCAGAGGGCAGTGAGATGCTGGCAGAGCTGCTCAGAAAAGCTGTGGTGCCCCATCCCTGGAGGGTCTCAAGGCCAGGTTGGATGAGGCCCTGGGCAGTTTGAGCTGGTGGGGGGTAGCCCTGCACATGGCACGGGATGACGCTGGCTGGGCTTTAAGGTCCCTTCCAGCCCAAACCATTCTGTGATTTTATGAAGATGCCACAGGCTAGGAGAAAACTTAGAGTCCAGCTCCCTCACACATGCAATGCCACAATCTGAAGCCAATTCCACAACACCCACTGTTGTCCTTGTGCCCACAATTACTGCCAGAGTTTTACAGTTGTGTAAAAATATTCCTTCCAAAACACTGAGGCATGTTAAGAGATCATAGGATAGTTCTACATTTATATCACGATTCAGTGCTGGTAAAGTGCTTAATCTTACCTGTGTTATTGGATACATTTCTATGCATAGGTCACTAAGATTACATTAGGAATGCAGTGAAACTTGTCATTCAAATTAACTGCTAGCAGTAATTAATTCACAATTGACTGCATGCATTTCTGTGTCTCGCATTGGTGTGCAGCCATAAGAAGGGTGATTTTCTAATGAGTCAAACACTGAAAACTTCTTAGATGGGATTGTCATCCTCAGATACTTTCAGATGAACATGAAGAGGCCTTGGATACTGCAGCAGAATTACCAAGTCGTGGCCTGAGCCAATGACCAAGCACCAGGGGGCTCAGGTGCAAGCAATGCACATGAGTGACCAAAAGAGGTGGAGGCAGGGTCCTCCACTCCTCAACCTCATTTTAGGGTTAGCAGCCAAGAGAGCAGCATTTCTCTGAACAGAGGTTGTATTCCTCTTAAGCTGTCACTGGCTGTTGGAAGGGATGAGCTAGTTTTCTTCTTTGTTGTCTTCTATTGTTCCATAGTGTTTGTTTCCCAGGGGAAAATGTTATTACTGCCTTCTTTTGCCTTATGGGTACCAAAGGAAAAAGAGGGTGACATTGCTAGTTATCAGTTGTCCTGTTTTCTTTCTTTGTGGCAGCTTCCTGAGGTTCCTGCTGTGCTGTTTGCTCTCTTGGGGTTAGAAAGGCCACAAGCTGTTTCTGCACTCAGTGGAATTCCAAGGGGTGTGCATTATAATCAAGTGGCAAGAAGACATTTCAATTGGCGCAGTTTCCAGGAAGCTCACAGGTCAGTTTAAGTCTTTATCATGAATTTGTGAGTTTTTTCCTAGTGTAAATTGAAGCAAGGTTCACAAACTGTAATGGGAAAAACAAAAACAAAAACAAAAAAAAAAAACCAGTATTATTTAGCTATGTTAGAACAAGCAGACTTTGTCTAGAAAGGGATGCATTTTGCAGCAAATTGTTCGCAGACTATGGCTGATGGCTTAATTTCCATTTCTTTCAGTGAACAATAGGATACATGGCCAGCTGGGATTTACTAGACACTTCCAAAACATCGTTATTTCCAGTTTGAAATGCTATCCACTGTGAAGTCAAATCCCTGCAGTGAGACTGCTGAGACTTTACACTCTGCCAGAGTAAAGGCGCTGCCCTGATCGCATGTAGTCCAACTGGAGCCATGTCTGGGAGAGGAAACCAAGCAGAGACAGGGCGGGCTGGAAACTCTGTCCCTGGTCATTGTGTTCACGGCTGCTATAAAAAGACTTGAGTCAATCATGAATTTTGTCAGAACATTCTAATACAGATAGAAGGAGAAGGTCACTTTGAAAATAGCTCTATTTATTTGTCTGTCGTTGCTCATAAGAAATTATGTACGTGCACCAGATGCTAAATTGACTGTGCCCTTTGTTCATAACTCAGGCAATTAAAACAAAAAGAAGAATGCCCAAGTGGTATAGTTTTAATAATCTTGAAGATTAACTACTAATCCCAAACCAGAATGAATTTTCCATCAGAGCGACTTGTAAATCTCTGTCACTATAAATCTTGCCTAGTGAAGTCCATTACCCCAAGGAATGTTCATGGACTACAGAAAAAAAGCCAGGATCAGTGATTGGAAAAAAATAAAGATAAAACATTGTCTGGAAGGTGCTGTGTTGGTGACTTGTAGGTGCACACTAAACTCAGCTCTACTTCTATTCTTATCTACAAGGTGAATAGCTTTGAGAAGTTAAACACCCACCCACCGTCATTTCTGTTTACTTTCGGTTAAAATCATAGAATACTTAGAGTTGGAAAGGACCTTTAAATGCCATCTAGTCCAACTCCCCTGCAATGATCAGGGATGTCCATGAGTAGACCAAGTTGCCCAGAGCCTGATCCAGCCTGGCTTTGACAGGGCATTAACCACATGTCTGGGCAACCTGTTCCAGTGCCTCACTGACCTTACTGTAAAAGTATTTTTCCTTATATCCAACTTCAGTCTACTCTCTCTAGGTTTGAAACCATTTCCCCTCATTCTGTCTCCACAGACCCTGCAAAAGAGCCTGTCCTTTTTTTTTTTCTTCCTGTAAGCTTCCCTTTACACATGTAAAGGCCACTATCTGGTTACTTTGGAGCCTTCTCTTCTCTAGGCTGAATGGCCCCAGCTCTCCCAGCTCTCCTCATAGGATGGGTGATCCATCCCTTGGATCATCTTTGGGGTTCTCCTCTGGATGCTCTCTGACAAGAAGCAGTGTTCCAAGTGAGGTCTCACCAGTGCAGAGTAGAAGGGCAGGATCATCTCCCTCAATCTGCTGGCCACACTTCTTTTGATGCAGGACAGGATATGGTTGGCTTTCTGGGCTTGAGGCTCATGTCCCAGCTTCCCATCCACCAGTACTGCCAGGTCCTTTTTGGCAGGGCTGTACTCAATACTTTCTTCCCTCAGCTTGTATTGGTAATGGGGGTTGCCTTGATCCAGGTGCAAGATCTTGCACTTGGATATGTTGAACCTTCTGATGTTCTTGTGGACCCACTGCTCAAGTCTGTCTGTGTTCCTCTGGATGGCATCCTGTCCCTCAGGCGTTTTGACTGCACTTCACAGCTCAGCATCATCTGCAAACATAGTGAGGGTGCACTCTACCCCACTGTCAATGTCACTGATGAAGATATTAAATAGTATCAGTCCTAGTACTGACCCCTTGGGACACCACTTGTCACCGATCTCCATCCATACCTGGTGCCATTGACCACTACTCTCTGAGTTTGATCCTGCAGCCAGTTCTTCATCTATTGAATAGTCCAGCCATCACATCCATATCTTTCCAATTTGGAGAGAAGGATATTGTGGAGGACTGTGTCGTAGACCTTACTGAAGTCCAGACAGATGACATCAGTGGCTCTTCCCTTGTCCATGCATCTCATCAGGACCCATAGACTTGTGGATGTTCAGGTTCCTCAAGTGGTCATGAACCTGATCTTCGCTTACAGGGGGAAGGACACTGCTTCCTCAGTCCCCTCCTTCCAAACCAAACATATGAAGGTTGTGTGACAAGCAGTTATCATCGACAGGCTCCCCTTCTTCAGATGGCCTCTAGTAGGCACAGTCACAAGGCTCTCTGATGCCTTGGTTTCTAACAGTCATCTACAGGTTTTCTACTTGCTGGTGAGTGTTCCGTACAAAGTTAATAATACCAAGTCTTACTGCCACATTGTTGCAAATTACAGCTATCACAAATATTTCTAAATGGTTGTTAGGCATGCTGAGTGAAAAGATTTGGGCTTTTGCTTGAGTACCTGAAATGGGGTTAAAATTATTCTATCTCTGGGACCCTGTAGAGAAACAAGTGTTTGAGGGGAGTCATTTCCTTAAGAAAATGAAAAAAAATCCCCTGCTCTCAGCAAATCTTTGCTGAGTCTGTTGTATGAACAATGCCAGCGTAGCTTGAAACATGAAAAAGAAAATCCTAATTTGCAGCTGGTTACTCATAGGTACCTGAGGCCACAGCCAATACAAGACAGAGGTGCTGGTGCAGATCAAATCCAAAATTGTGAACCAGAAGTCTTTTGTTTAGAAATTAATTATCATAGAATCATTGAAAGATTTGAGTTGGAATTCTAGTCCAACTCTCCTGCAACGAACAGGGACACCTACAGCTAGATCAGGGTGCTCAGAACCCTGTTCGGTCTGACCTGGAATGTCTCCAAATGTACATGTTTTGTGATTCCACAATTCTGACGAACAATACTAGGCAGTGGAGCATGAAGAATATTCCTCCTGTTGAGATGTTATTTCCATCCAGTTTTGTGCTTGTAATAAATCCTTGCTGGGCACAGTAAGCCCATCTTGACCATTGGCATAAATTATTGTACATTTTGTTGACTCAAAATTGCTTAGATATAGCAGAGATCATTGCTCTTTTTTGTTGATTTTTAATTGTGAATGGCAACTTGATCAACACAATATGGATGACTGTATTTCAATGCTCCCTCTCAAAAGAGCCCAGCTAAGAGTTGTGGTTTTTTTCTCAGTCACCACTGTTCACCATCAGTATTTTTTGCAGACTTGAGCATGATTTAAATAGTACATTTTGTTTCTAATGTGGTGTTCTTTCTTTAAAGCTCTTGGTCATTCATTATGGCCGGTGACACTTCTGTGATTCCTGCAGCATCCTCTATCTCCTTCCTTTTGCGTGTTATCACCAATTATCACTGACATTCTTTGTCCCTGCCAAGATTTTAAACATTTACTCTGAGATTTTCTTTATTACTCTGCACCTTTTTAAAAAATCCATTGCACTGATTGCTGCTATTAAACCAGTTTCTTATTCAGCATCTAAGAAATAGCTCTTGAACACTTCCTGGTGTGCTTTTTTAAAACATCTTCACAGAATCACAGAATGGCCAGGGTTGGAAGGGACCTCAAGGATCATGAATCTCCAACCCCCCTGCCACATGTAGGGCCACCAACCTCCACATTTAATACTAGATCAGGCTCTTCTCACTTTAAAAATAGTTACCAGTTTACTGCATTGCCAATTAGTCTAAGCATTAAAAAATGGCTGTTCAAAGCTTGATGAAATGTAGTATTTGTCAGTACCAGTACTTAAGTCACTAAATTTGACCAGAGCATGATTACTAACGTACAAAAAAGCCTAAATTAGCAGGTTTTTGTTGTTGTTGTTCATCAAGATGAGCTCTAATATGGCAGCTCTCTTGTCATCACCGTCTATAACTGTTTTAAGGACTCTGTAGTTACTGTAACCAACTCTCCACATAGATGTTGCTGATACCGGTTCTCAAAGTTTTTCAGTCTCCCATGAGAAATGTCTGATGTTGCCACCTAAAATGTGAAGCCCTTCTTCTGAGCACTCCTAAATGAGGTCCTGCAGCACAGGTAATGCATGGATACTGGCTTCAGAGATCGCTTCCAACCCCAACATACTGATTATACCTACAATTTCCTCAGATGCGCTGTCAACACTTATTTCAGTATTGTCTGTGCTTACTGCTTCTAATTTTTCCCAACACTTATTATCTTTTAACTGCTTCTCACTGAGCACACTGAGAACAGAATATGGAAGGTGGCATGTTTCCATGGCCCCTGAACTTTGACAGAATTACTGTTATTTGTGGAACTGGGTTTCAGGTTCTGAAGCAGTATCTGACACTTTTGTAATCAGTAAGTGGGATCCTGTAGATGTGGCTTAGACCACAGCTCTGTTGCCACAGCCTTTCTGAGCTCCTAATTCCCGAGATACTTTTCCTTGATAGCTGGGGGAGCTCTGGTTTCTGGACACATATAGAGCTGAAACTGTGGAAGAGGGTAATTGAAGAGACAGGAATGGAAAGTATAGCACTCTGAAAAATAGAAAATTCTGTGAAGCCCCTCCAAGTTTGATCTCATCCTCCTGGTTTATCCTTGATTTGATCAGCGCTCTTGCACTATGTTGTCATTCCTTCCCCAGCACGATTTTCTGGCCAGTCTTTATCTTTTCCTTACAGGACGGGTGTCCAGGTTGCAAAACTCATGGCTTCTTTCCTCATCAGCTTTGTAGGAAAGAAAAACACATTGCAAGACAGTGAACCATGTGAGAGCAGCATGCTTTGATGGCCCTTGACGTCTCTGCACCCATCCCAGCTGCAGCCTTCCCACCAGGGTGTGTGGCACTGCTATTTCTGCTCCACTTCCCACTAGCTGCTTCAACCCACAGTTGGAGAAATTGCCTTCTCAGCACTCTTAAATGCTCTAATAAGAAAAACCAAGTATGTGTAGTTAAGCACTGATCTTTATTTTTATTAACCTGCTGCTAAAGGTTCAGAATGGAAGACTCCAGACTCCTCTGAGGAATAGGGAGGCAGGGGAAAGGTGTGCTCTCTCCATTACTGACTACATTCCAGCCAGTGACACATCACTGGGCGTCAACCACAGCAACTATAGGAACTGCTGTAATTTGAGGCCATTTTTCAAGGATTTTCCACTGGCTGCAGATTCTCCAGACTTATGAGCTCTACAGTTGTTCCCCATTCCACCTTGGAAACTTCTGTACTGGCTTGTGAAAACAGCCACCTATTTTGGCCCCGACCTATCCTTCCTGGGAAGAATCAACCCTCTGAGGCTCGTGCAAGTTCCCTAAACGCTGCTTGATTACAGGGGAATATGCAGGAGGGATGCCAAATGGACTCCTTCCAGTTTCTTGTACTTATATAGAATCATAGAATCATTAAGCTTGGAAAAGACCACTAAGGTCATTTAGTCCAACTGCTATGGTATGCATGGTACACTGTATGTAGTATACATGGATGCCTATGGATATGTGTATGTATCTTTAGCTGATCTCAGTTGCAGGTTGCATCTGTGCTTTAGGAAGATAAGGCAGCTCCCATTTAGGAAGCTGAGCTCTGCCCTGCTGAGAGAAAACATCATGGAGTAGACCAAGGTTAACGGAAAAGAAGGTCTCACACAGGCACCATCCAGCTGTGTGCAGCCAGAGACTCCAAGTTTTCTGAGCTTTTAGTCAAGATTGCACAGATGCCTGTGATTATTGAGCAAGGGCATGGGAGGTGAGAAAAGCATGAAGAGGTAGCAGTACTTCTACACTTAGGTTTCCCAAAGATTTCAAACTATTGATGTGATTTGAAGGGAAGCTCCTACCATCCCTTTGGGCCTATTTTCTTACATATCCTAAATATGCGGGTTCATCAGGAAAAGGAATATTGGCAAAGTTATAAATAACTTAGAGCAGCTGATTAAACAAGAGACAGAGAATAGATGAACTCAAAGACCATTAAGCTCTGCTAGCATCCATCTTCACAGTGACAAAGAGGTAACCTGCACAGCTGAGCTGTCTGCCTGGGATTAGAAATGTACTAAAGAAGGATGTGTCTCTAACAGACACATCTATACCAAAAGGTAAAATTTGAAGTTATCCTACCTATTTCTTGGAATTGCACACTAACTCGAAAACAACTATATAATGTTACTCTTTCAGCCCTGGTGAAAATCTAATGGCTATTAAATGTAGTAACGTGCTATCTTTACTCCTAAAACCCCAAGATCCATTTTCTTTAGGTCATTCCTATTTAATCAGAGTTTTTATCAATTAAATTAAGCTATACCTTTAAGAATCACTGAAACTCTTTGTCCTGCACCCTGCAGAAGCTCACATTACACAATGCTGATCGTTACCTAGATGCTAGACAAAGCAGGCCTCTGTCCCTGCCCTTGGCTCGGAGTGCCTTCTGAAAAAACACATACTGTCTGGGAACAAAATACTACCTGCGTGAAATACCCGGAGTGGCAGAATGAGTAGCTAGGAAAAAAAAAAAAAAGGACCAATAGAGTTGAAATTTCCTGGAAATTTGGAAAGCAAATGTCTCAAACAGTGCTTCATTTTGTATTTTTATTTTGCACTGACGAATCTGCTAAATTTTGTCACATATGCCAAATATAAAAGCCAAGTGAAATGAAGGAGCCCATGCTGATGTCACAGAAAGAAATCAGCATGCTGAGGCAACGGAGACAGACTTGCTTGTTAAAGAATATAGGGCTGGAAAAAGACTCAGGATCTTTATTATGCTGGATGGAAAAAAAAAGTTCTGTGCTCATGTACTTGTTGTAAAATCCTGTTGTTGCTGCTAAGGTATCACCTTACTAAAAAACACTACTAAAAGAGGTGACATGTCTCTGGGCACCTTGTTCTGAGTGTCGCTCTTAGGACAGGGGCCAGGTGGACCCAGTGGGTCCTGTCCGCCTCAACCAGTCTGTGAGTCTGTGAATCACATCTGCTTTTGCTTGACAAGTTATTTTACTAAGTTCTAGGTGCAGCTTGATCCTGGTACTTTCTCTAGTATGAGTTCCATGGATCTGTGCAGCTGTCCAATGCGGCACAATCTAATGGGCACGATGGAGAAGATCATGGATTTACACAAACAAATTTAACTTGGTAGAAAGTGGATCTTTGTAATAAAATGCTGATTAAAAAAGGCAAGATGGTCAGATTCCATACAGAATCACCCAAAATGATACCAATGAAGATCGATTGTTCCTATTATAACAGAAAGGGAATGGTTGCAGCAAAAAACCTAGATATCTCCTTCACAGTGAACCTGGAGACATGTAATGAAGGAGTAGATTTAAGACAAAAATTCAGTAGATATCCCTGCTCTGCTGTTTGAACATAGGTTTGATTATACAGTGTGCCCAAACTTGATTCATTTCCATTCTGTGAACTGAAGACAAACAGTGCAGGATGAGTTGCTGGGGCCTGGCTTAACTCTGAGCTTAGGTTTCAATTTATTCTTTTCACAAGGCCCATTCTTACTGAATAAGGCTCTTTAGTGCCAGACTAGGAAACACAATGGAGGGGGTGAAGGAGGCAAGAGGAAATGACCTAAGATGCAAGGAAATGTCCTCAAGTATACCAGGGGAGGATTAGACTGGACACTGCGAAAACTTCATTCACAGAGAGAGTGGTTAGACATCGGAGTGGGCTGCCCAGGGAGGTGGGAGAATTGCCATCCCTAGAGGTGTTTAAGAGACGTGTGGATGCGGTGCTTAGAATCATAGAGTCATCAAACCATGGAATTGCAAACGGCTTAGGCTGGAATGGAACTTAAAGACCAACTAGTTCCAACCCCTGCCATGGGCAGGACTGCCCCCCACCAGCTCAGGCTGCCCAGGGCCTAATCCAACCTGGCCTTGAGCACCTCCAGGGATGGGGCACCACAGCTTCTCTGGGCAGCTGTGCCAGGACCTCACTGCCCTCTGAGTAAAAAGCTTCTTTCTAATACCTAATCTAAATCACCCCTCTTTTTGTTTAAAACCACACTCCCTTGTTTAATCACTATCAGACTTTGTAAAAAATTGGTCTTCTTCCTGTTTATAAGCTCCTTTTACAGGAAGGATGCAATGAGGTTTTCCTGGAGCCTTATCCAGACTGAACAAGAGCAGCTTGCTCAGTCTGTCTTGGCAGGAGAGGTGCTCCAGCCCTCCGATCATCTTCATGGCACTCCTCAAGACTCACTTCAACAGCTCCACATCCCTCCTGTACTGGAGGCTTCAGACCTGGACGCAGTACTCCAGATGGGGTCTCACAAGGGCAGAGTAGATGGGGACAATCTCCTCCCTCTCCCTGCTGGCCACCTCTCTTTTGTTTCAGCACAGGATACAGTTGGACTTCCAGGTTGTAATTGCGTATTGTTGTCTTGTGTCAAGCTTTTTGCTTACCAGAACCTCCAGGACTGGAGGGTCTCAGCAGTCTGCTTGCAATGAGTCCTTCTCCCATTCTGTACTAGTATCAGTGATGACCTTGATCCATGTGACACACCCTGCATTTGGCCTTGTTGATTCTTATTAAATTCCCATGGACCCACTTTTCAAGCCTGTCCAGGTCCAAAGGGGTGGCATCCCTTCCTTCTATTGTGTCAACTGTGTCATTTAGCTTAATGTCGTCAGAAAATTTGCTGAGGGTGCACTCAATCTCATCATCTATGTTTGGGGATGTGGTAGTGTTAGGTGATGGTGGAAGCTGATGATCTTAGAGGTCTTTTACAATCTAAATGATTCCATGTTTCGTTGAGTCTAAGAACCACATGCACAGGGTTGCTATTTAGACTAGTTAATGGGCAGATTAAAGATACAACATTAACATCATGTAATCATTGTCTCTTCTGTTATCCTGAGCTGGGAAAGGAAAGCACTGGGAGCAATGTTTTCAAGGTTTCTTTCTGCCAGCCAGCAGAAAGCAGTTAGCAGACACACAGGCCCATGCAAAGCGGCCCTGCCGGCTACAGCCCAGAAGCACAGTCAAAAAGACTTTGTTCACAAAGTCCCTGGCTCTGGTTAGCTAGGAGCATGCAGGTTATTTCTAAACTTTAGCAGCCACCAGTTAGCTCACTTCTACGTGTAGTCTGGACACTCCTGAAATGTCTGTCGCAGGACATAAACCTTTATGGTTTCTTTAATGCCAAACCCTTGGGCTCAGAACCAGCGAAGGTTAAATGAATACCTGCTATTATTCTTAGCTATAGCAGCTTAAAGTAAACTCAGCATGCTTCATTATTTAAAAATCAGTTACTTCATGTTTTCAGTGAGGACAGTCCCGCCAGTCTGGCCAACACTCAGCAGCCTGCCGATAGACCTGGGTTCTCCATGGGGCCACCCATGCTGGCACATGGGCTGCTGCTGTGCGCTGTGTGACTTCTGCTGAAGGAGGACTGAAAAAACTCTTCACAAAGAAAAAAACATACCCTGAAACCATCGCAATAGAAGAGGGCCAAAGGAGCCTCTCATCCAGTTTAATCCCTGGCATTTGGACCTGGTTCCTATGGGTGCAGTAGCTGCCTGCTGCAGGGCACAAGTGTTCATGCACAAGTGTTTTGCTCCCTCCTTCATTTGTTCTGGCTTCATGCCTGTATTTCAGTTCCTGCCTCTATAGCATGCAGTCACACAGCATGCAGATGTTTTGCTATGCAGCTCGGCTTTTCGTAGTTGTACAAGGCATGAAATCACTGAGCCATGGTCCCTTTCTCAAATAAAGATTGCACATTTTATCCTAATAGGACATGAATTTTTATAGGAAAGAGCTTTGCTTATCAGGATAGTTGTTGCAGTATATCTAAAATAATGGGAAAGCTCTCAAGATATATTTGTAACATTCTCACAAGCCTTTTTTCTTTCTGCTTGCATTGGTGTGTTCACACACAAGGAGTTACCTGCAAAAGGGTTTTGGCTTTGTTTTATTTTGATTTTCCTTTCACACCAGGAATCTTTCTTCAGTGACTGTTTGATAGTGAGACAAATTTCAGCAGTAAAATATCAGTGATTTTACCTGGTGTAAATGCCATCTATTGTTATGTTCTGAGAGACTTCAGGCTTTAACCCCATCCTGTGGAGCTGAGTTTTGATTGCTTTGCTCTCTCAAAGAGGACAAGTCCCATCACAGTACTCACTGGATTAACCAGGCATAGAATGTGAATGCAACAGTTCACAGTCGCAATGAGCAAATGCTCTCAAGAAAAAAAGAGTTCCACTTTAGCAGAACATCAACAAATGAACTTGTTATGAATAGCATTTACAATAACAAGTAGCACTGCCATTCTGTTCTGCTAACTGTATAAGACATGAAGTCACAAAGTGAAACATCTAACCAGTACAAGAGAGAATGAAGTTCACTCTTTCACAGCAAAGCTGACTAGAAATAACAACAATTCAATACTATTCTTTTCTTTTCTTTTTTTTTTTCTAACCTGTTGTTGCTCAGCGATAGGTCCTTTCCAACACTGACAGTTTTGTAAGATAAATCTTGCAGGTGCTGATTGGCAGTCAAAATGTGAATAGAACTCTGCAAGACGAATAAGGTGGACCCATTCAAGAAGTCGAAGATATAATCTTAAAAGCACATGTTGAATGATCTCTTTGATTTCAAGTGATAGTTGTGATGTGATTCAGTTATCTCAATGTGTGTATGCATTTGCAAGATTAGGCCTAAAGCATAAAACAGTGCTTGATTTTAAATATATATATATTATATATTATATATATATACACTATACTATATATATATTAATATTATATACTATATACTACATACTACATACAATATACGATATACTATATTATATATTATGTATTATGTATTATGTATTATGTATTATGTATTATGTATTATGTATTATATATTATATATTATAAATATAAATATATATATATATATTATTTCCTCTGTTCTTCCAGGAAAAAAAAAAAGCTATATTTCAGACTTTACTTACCAAAAGCACCTTTCTACTTAAACTGTATGTATGGATTAGGGGTTTTTAATTTATGTTTGTTGTGGAATAGGGCTCAGAGTTGCAAAAACAGGTAACAAAAAAAAAAAAGAAATAATGATTTTTATCAAGTGAAAGAGGACAGTGATGAAGGTGAAGAGTCTGGTGCTGACAAGCAGCCAGAAAGCAAAGTAACATCCAGTTAAAACTTAGTATTTGCTGATTTTAGAATTGGGAGCTGAAGGGAAAGAGTCTGAAGGTGAGAGAATGCATGTGGAACAATTGTTGCATTGAAAAATCCTAAACAAAGGCACGTGCAAGGCAGTAGTCAGCATCATATTTATCTCTCTTCCCCATACTGTGATTTATTTCTGCTAGTTTTGCTCAGAAAAAATGCAGTGTTTCTCTTTATCATGATAGATTTCATCATGAAAGCCACACATTTATATCAATAGCAAAATGTTTTTTTAGAGGCCAGAATTCACAACATTTCCTGCATCTGTGAGCAGGCTACATTCATGCCCTGTTGCCACTTCGCACCTATGCAGATACTATTTTGTTCTTGACGGATATAGCTGGAAATAAAATTTGAACAAGACATAAGACAAGAGCTCCATAATAAATGAGGGAAGACAAATATTTTCTGAGACACAATTACAGAGAAGGATAAAGCAATCTCATTTTGGCAGCAACGTGTTGTGATCAAGATAGGGAAGTGATTATATGTAGATGAGGGCAGTCAGTGTGAGCTCAGCATTCAAAATCAAATTGAAGGACTAAATGAGTCTCACCCAAAACAGTTTAGAAAGTGATAGCTGAGATTGGTTAGAGACTAAAATATGTAAACTGTGGTGACAGCACTCATCTGTCACTTATGGCCCACTCACCTAAGCTTACATAGATGTCTAAGGCCATTTGAGATGCCCTAGGCCATGCCATCTGGCTTACAGCTGACCCTCCTGAAACAAGTAAGGCAGACAGGTCTGTACTGTATCTGCCAGCCAGCACAGATGTCTGAGATACCTGCATGCATCTGACATTGACACCTATGTCTATGGGTACATCTGAACCACCTAAAATGACTCCTAATGCCTGTTTGAGAAGGAGCTTTTAGAATGCTTTCCAAGCTCTCCTAAATTGAGATACTTTAAACCTGATATGATTTCCATATTGTCTCAGTTTCAGCTGGGATGGAATTGTTTTCTTCAGAGTGTCTGGTATGATGCCATTTTTTGGTTCTAGGGGAAAAATAATGTTGATAACACACCGATGTTTACAGTTGTTTCTGAGCAGGGGGGTAATAAGCAGGGAGGGGACAGACTCAGAAGCTGACTTAAGCTGGCCAAAGGGATATGCCATACCATATGACATCATGTAAACTCAGGTTTGTGTGTGGTTATTAGGTTTCCTATACTGAAAGCCAGATAAACAGATCTCAGCAAAAGCTAGACTATCCTGTATAGCCTTTTAATCTGGCATCCTATTAAAAAGTCCATCAAATTCAGTAGGCAGCTAATGCTGGATGATGGAACCTTTCTTTTGAAGATGGTATGGACTGTGGTCAGAAGAGTACTAACTTCATTCTGGAATTACAAATATACTTCAAGACACATATCTGTAATACAGCTCAAAACAAACAAAAAGTCCTTTGTTTTATCAAAGAACTATGGCACATTTTTATAAATAGTTCTGTTAAAAGGTACTGTAAAGGAAGCAGTGAAGACAATCCTTTAATATTTATTTGCTGTACTTTGTTTCATCACCAACTTTAATTTTTTCATTTTCTCCATGCAAAGCCAATCCAATTACTCTCTTCTCAGAAATGTTTGAATTATTGTCTTCAATGTGCAAATACAGAAGTCAATGTCATCTTTACTAAGGGATCTCTACTATGTAAAGTTCGGAAGCTCTACGGTGTTATTTGTTATACTGGCAGAGGTATTTTTGTTTCATTAAAAACATGCTATTCCTTAGTATTAAGACAGATTAAGTTCACAGATACAGTGGGATCCTATTATAGCAGTCTGATTCTGTTTTTAAACAGAGCAATTTCATTACATGCATGATGCTTGGCTATTATATAACCGTTTTGATATGCAGTGGAGATCTGGGAATCTGAATTTCTTAAAGTATATGTAAAAGGTGGCTGTATTTATGGTCTCTAAAAGTAGATACAGTTGTATAAGTGCTTGAATATATACGATCTGTGTTAAACATATGCTCTTTTTGGGCCTGAATTTGCCACTGTATTTTTTTTTTTTTTCTGAATGACTGCAATGCACTTCAAACTGACCAGACATCTCAGAAATCAAGTTTAATTGAAAGTCACCTTGCAAAGAAACTTAACACTTGTTATCAGTAACTTGCACTGTAAATAACAAAAACAGCAACCAATAATTGAAGTGTTTGTAGGTATGCCTCATACCCAACACTGCAGGGAGAATATAGTATGTTCCAAGGTACAATTAAGCCACGCACAGATTTAAGCTTCAGAAGTCATGAGAACCTTGAGAATGCAACTTCAAAATACTATGAAGAAGAAGAGCAATGTACTTGTAGTGTTTTTATCAGATCTGGTTCCAGAGCTCAGATATGACCAAAGGTCTGCTCATAAACAGCTGAGATGTGGCACAGTTCTCCTTTAGCCTTTTCCAAAGAGGCATCTTTCCAATGAGCAAAAGCTTAGTTAAGGAATTAGATCTCCTTCAAGACCATCTGTAGCTTGTTTTTCTAATTAGAAGGGCAGTCCAGAAACAACTTGTTGAGAGGAAAAAAAAAACCTATCAGAAAGAAGCTTAGGGTTTTAGAAAGATGTGAAAACTCGTAACGGAGGAAAATAAATAAAAAGCCATGATTTCAGAACACAGAACATCACTTTTTGATCATCTCATGCCACTGAGTACCAGCAATTACACGTATGGTCTTCCATTTATTGTTCTCCATCATAACGGATAGAATCATTCCAGCACTGGCTTTGATCTTCCTGTTAGATTTATGTGAGCTGACTGTAGTGCCTTGGATAACCTCAGTTTAAATTAGTGTGGCTGTGGAAGGATTGTTGCTCTAAAGCTCAGGCTGCAGGATAGGAAAATAATTTTGTAAGATTAGAAATTGCTTTTTAGACTTGTTGCTATGAAATGCCAGATGAATGTACACAGAATTTTCATTTTCACAAATGTGCCTGTTGATATATGGCTGAAGAGAGTGAGTTTCTGGCATCCTGGACTGGATCACTGAGTGCTTCCCAGGCAGAATGGCCCTGATCAACAGGGCACTGAGACCACTGAGTGGATAGAGATCTGAATCTAGCACTGTGAAAACAAATGAAGGAAAGCAAAGCTGATTCCAGCAACAGCAAACAAATATTCTTTTTCCCCTATCAAAAGATTGAGAAGAAAAAAAAAAAAAAGAAAGAAAAATATCCCACTATTTTCCTAGTGAAAGATCATTCGTCTTCTCACAGCCTACCCATCTCTCCCTTCCTTGACTTCCTTAAGGTTTGTGACAAGCCAACTCTTGGTCACTTGATGCTCATGACATGACAAAATAACAAATTATAAATTTAGAGACATGGAAACTACTTGGAGGCCAGATGGAAGGGACAGGGACTTCATTTAGGCACTCTGAATAACTTAGGAGGGCCAAACATAGCATTGCCTAAATTAGCTAATGTGGATTATTTTAATAAAATTTATACACCTATGTAGCGTTGAGAATCTAACCAGACTCTTTTGCACTGTCTGTGATGACAGAACAAGGAGAAATGGTTTCAAACCTAGAGAGAGTAGATTAAGGTTGGATATAAGGAAAAAGTCTTACAGTGAGGGTGGTGAGGCATTAGAACAGGTTGCCCAGAGATGTGGCCCTATCCCTGCAGACTTTCAAGGCCATGCTGCATCAGGGCCTTGATCTAGCTGTGGATGTCCCTGCTCACTGAAGAGAAGTTGGACTTGATGGCCTTTAAAGGTCCTTTCCAACTCTAAGGATTTCTATGATTCTATGATTCTAAGTAATATTTCTGGAGGCAGGTTGTAAAAATTGGGCTAAGACTAGACTGAAAGCAGAGAAGTATACATCTATCACATAGGATTTCTGCTTTTCTTCTTAGTATGCTGTTATGCTGGTAATTATATCGTAAGGGCAACATGTTATGTCAATTCTATGGAGTATTTTCCTTTTATGGTTATGCTTTGTTGCCCATCTAGCTGCTTATATGAGCACTGCCTTGGCTGCTTGGCAATGCACTATAATTAATATTAAGCTGAGTACCACTGCCTTTAAACCAATGTTTTGTAAACGCTATTATTACTATTAGAAAAAAGGTTTCATATGCCAGATGAGTAATTATAGTAGGGGATGAGGCTTTCTTAGTGCTCCTTTCTATGCTATTCAATGGCATAAATGTATTTTACTAAGGTAAGTATATTTCTACAATGGACAAAGCCGTTTGAGTGTACTAGACACTTCATATGAAAAAAATTAGTTAAATATCACAGAAACCATTTCCTCTTTCGTCAGTGCTAAAGTAGACCTTTGTTTGCCTTTTGTTCTTTCTTAATGCATGTTTATCTGTCATTTCAGAGTCACTACCCAGAAGCAGCAACTGCTAAAAAACCCAATGTTTCTGGAAATTATCAAATTTACTATGCATGCTCTGTCTAGTATATCACTTCTCAGAAATACTGGACGGTGTTATATATGCACACATTGTTTTGTTCGGGAAATCCCAGTATGAAATGCAATGCATTATGTGGACATGTGTCCTCTCTGACCTACAATACAGTCCCCAAGACCAAGTTCATATGATGGCTCTTTAGTCAATTGGATGGCTGCACTGTTCTGTTACAACTGCATCTTCTGCTTGTTTAAGACAATACAGATCAGAGTGTATAAAGAAATACTGTTTACAGAGTGCTTAGGGTTGAATTAGTCATGAGCTAATGACATGAGTGTGGGCATATGCACTTACAGTAGGGCACTGCTCCTCTTTGCTACTTTTACAAATGTAGCAAAGACAACGGAAAGATAGAGGGAAAGGGAGTCTTTGTACCTCAGAGACACTAGATAAACAAAGTGTTGGAGTTCCAAAGAAAATACAGGCAAGGGGAGAAAAAAAATTAAGGCAAAGTGAATAGAAAGGAAGATCTTAAATTTGCAGGGTTTGAAGCACGTTTGAATGGGTCATCTTCTGTCTTACTTATACAGGGGTGTTCACCTTAAATTTATTGAGATAAGGTCAGTGGGTACTTATAACATCTTGGAAACAAAAGTAGGGATTCTGTTACTGCTTTGCCACTTGATAGAAAACATGCAAGTTAATTGATGGGAAAAGAAAACTCAACCTCTTTATCTGACCATTCTTAGTCTCCAGCTTCCCATTTTATACTTCTACCAATTATTATTTCCTTCTCCTCAGGAACAAAGACTGCTCATTTGCACTCTTCTACCTTCCTTCCTTCCCGTTACTCCAGCCTTCCACCAGGCCCAAGTCACCCTTTGCGGGTTTGTTCTGCCCACTTGTCCTTTCTGCTCTACCCTTGCACATCCTTCCTGCAGGCCCCACAGCCCCCCTGACCCGAAATCTTTTCCCAGCTCCAGCTCCAGCTCTTGGATTCCTTTTCTACTTTGCTCAGGTAAAACCAAAGTCTTGTTCTGCCCTCTGCAGCTTCCACCTGGAACACGTGTGGGAAGGATGCAATTCCTACTCAATTAGCTACAGACTTTTAAACATTAGATGAAATCATGATTTTTCAAAGGCTTATAACTGGACTGTTTTGGGTGAAAAAAATAAGAAGCCATTAATCCCCCTGTAGATTTCAAGTACCATCTGTGAAGCTGTAGGTGTAAGAACAGATTTGAAGAGTTTAAAAACTATAAAACTCCATCTTTTTCCCACACTAGATCTTGTGGGTGGTTAGGCCTTGCTGTGTCAAATTTTATGCAAAAAATTCCATGTGCCGTGTCTACCTCTATCTGAAGTCTTCCATATATGTAGATAGAGATTGATAAATCCTATAATAGGAAGTCTTGTAATAGAAAGTAATGTAATAGAAAGTACTGGCTGGCTTCCTAGGTGGGATAGCTACCAGCCTCAACAAGCACAGAAATGGAAAAATATTTATATATATATCATTTATTGATTTTAAACACCAACATTCTAGTAAAATATGTTATCCTGACATTATGTTTTGGTAACTCACTCAAAGCTTAATTAAGTCAGCTCAAAAAGCATACTGCCTTCAATTAGCTTTGTATCAGATTCTGGCTGCACAAGCAAATGCTCGTAAGAGACACAAAAAATAATAAACACAACCGGGTTTTATTTTTAATGTGAATTTGAAAGAGGAAGGGAATACTAGGCTGAGAAATGTTTCTTTTTGTCAAGGTGAAAGAAAGGAAAAATATACCTGAGATGTCTCTTTCAAAGATTCATTTAAATGGGACCACTGTCAAAGGAGATAATTATTTTTTTATCATAAGAGCTTGACAGCTTCCTTTTAGGGCTGAAATGCAGGAAAAAAAAAAAGAAACATTTTGTATGATGGATTAAGTTAATGCACAGTGGTTTTCTGACTGGGAAAACCAGAGAAATTATTAGGTTATTTTTATTACTTTAGCTAGAAGACTGGATACTGCTGTTACAACTAGTCACTGCAGTATAATTAATAGACCATTTGCTAATAGAATATAGAGCCTTAAAGGCTGATGCTTTTTGGGACTTCATCTCTCTTGCTGCATCCCAGAGGACTGTGAACAGCGTGGAGCTGTGTAGCATAGTCCAGGCATGGTCTCCTGGACACTGCAGAGTTAATCTGGGTTGCTTGGAAAGACCTTTGCAGTGCAGAGGTCTGGTTGGGCCACTGGACACGCCTGGCTGCCATGGTTGGTTTGTGAGCCATCTGGATAAATTATATCTCAAGTGCTTTCTGCAGACCTCTAGGTGAAATAATAGCTTTTAAAAGTTTGAAAAAAAATATGAAACACCACACTTTCCCCATACTCGCTCTTGTAGGTGGCTAGACATTGCTCTGTCACATTTCATGCAAAAATTCCATGTGCAGTGTCCACCATGCATGAAGTCATTTAAATATTTAGTTGAAATTTTATTCCAGAATAAGTAGAGATTGCAGGGATAGGGCCTTCATCTACATACAGCATTTTTGTAGCCAGAACATATTTAAAGGAAAATGGAGAGCTAAATGCAGATTACTGTGACGTTCAATCTGTCCCAGTTTTTGCTGGAAATCAGGATCAGTCTCCTAGTCATGTCAAAGTACCATGGTTCACTGGTTCGGCCTCTTCTATTTCTTATGCATGTACATATGGATATGGATCTAAGTGTTTACATAGGGATGTACATAGGGATATGGATTTAAGTGTTTATTTACATGTTCCTGATTACAGTGCTGTTTACCACTGGTGGAAAGACGACTTAAGAAAATGCACGGGGGGGATATTAATAAAATAAATGTAATGGAAGCTGTGAATACTAGCGTGTGCGCACAGGCAGTATGCTAAGAGCAAAGCAGTGTAATTTGTTGTGGATATAGTGTAAACTTTGAAGACACTCAGTCTATTTCTTTGCCTCTCTGCTACACTCTGCAGGATCTCAGAAATATGAGCTTCAGTGGTCTCTAGGCCTTTTTTCCATTTTACTCTCAATTGTTTGTAGTAGACGTCCCTACACTGCTCGTACATATACATACCTGTTTACAACTTATCTCTCTGGAAGTCTGTCTGCAATTTGTTAGGAAAAAAGGCATATGCTTGCCTTCCTTCTCTAGTTGCATGTTGCTCCTCTGCTGTCCTCATAGATTTTGTTTCACATTTTCTGTTTATTTTCAAGCCTTGTGGACTGTATATACTGAAGTCTTACAACTTTTCCAATCATACTTGTCTTAGCAGATGTTTGTAAGAGAGTTTAGGACTCTCTGGGTGATGAAGAGAAATGCATAAATGCATACATTTTATTCCATACAAAGCAAAATTTGCAGGGATGGAGCCCTCATCTGCATCAAACAATTTGGCAGGGAATGTATAATTAAAGGGAAAAGATTTGTATTACACATATGCTGTTCTGACATCTGGGCCTCCTAAGCCCAGTAGTGGACACATCACAATCACTCTCTGGCTGAGGTAGCTCTCTTCAGGCTGAAAGGTCTCCTTGTGAGGTGCTCATGAAAGCCAGTGACATATCTCCCTGTCCCAGAGGCTTGGCCACCTGGCTTACAGCTTTGGCAGCCTGTCTCAGCCTGAGGACTACTGTAATACTTTCTACCTGAGGTCTGCTGGAGCACAGCTGCACCCAACCTGGCTAATTCCGACCCTGCCTGGACAATGTGACACACCAACATGGCCTCAGCCAGTTCCCATCGCCCTTCATGGCCATCCTGAGGTCAGCCCTGATGACCATCTTTGGACCTGCTGGGCCCTACTGCCATTGCCATCAGCTCTTGCTCCACAGCCCGCACAGGCACAGGGTAGCAAGTACCACTACAGGAAATCCCATCTGTGGGTTTCGAGTATTACCACAGAAGGCTCAGATATACAATTAAGTTAGTTTCCAGAGCTTAACTAGCTGCCACCCATCAGCTGGCATGGTAACTGCCTTTGTATGTTCTTAGTCTCTAGCAAATGCAAGATAATTCAGCTTATTTTAACTCTTTATTACTGCAGGCTCAATTAAATCCAATTACCTCACCTTCACTATAAGATTATACACACAGAGAATTACTGCCACACTCATGATGGTGGGGAATCTGACAGTTTCTGAGCCCAGCATAAATATTTCTCCGTGCACTTCAGTATAATTTATACCAGTTGTTCGCCCAGATCTTTACCTCTGAGTGTAGGCGGTATGCTTCTAAATGTTTGTGCCTGTTTGGAAAGAAATTTGCATTAAGGTAAACTGGTGACAGTAGAGATGAAGAACCATACTTCACAATGAAACGGATGGTCATAGCCTCAAGCTTGCATGATGTTCAAGCACAGCAAGGTTAGGGAAATTCTCTGGAGGAACCCCAGGCCCTGCACAGTTAGCCAGAAGTTAGCAGGGGTGTTTTCAGGGGTGAAATCACGCAATGTTTTTCTTTCACTATTCAGAGTATTTAAATGGTAGACAAATTGAAGCTCAGATTTCCCCAGTACATTTTCAGTTAGGTTTTGGAGAAATGTTTACTGCTAAGCAAGTGCACAAGATGAAAAACATAACTAAAAGGGATGGAAGGATTCTGGGTATGCAGGAAAAAGGAACAATCCAGCAGAAAAGGGTGGAGGGAGAATGGTGTTATAAGAGAGAAGAAACTTTTAATGAAAATTAGGCTACAGAAATAAGAAGGACCACTTTAATGAAGCATATATTCTAAGGCCCTGATGAGTGAGATATTTATAGGAAAAAAATGTGCACATGTGACGCTCTGCCATCTGAGGGTTACTGACTCCCAGAAATCTGCTAGTTAGGCAATCCATTATGCACACGCAAGAGGCACACGACAATGGCTACAAAATTGGGTGCATGTTTTCTTTTCTACTTTTTTATAAAACAAGGCAGCATGCATAGCCTGTAGAGCAAGGTGATCACACAATATTAGCAGCCTTTCAGGTAAGGTAGTGATGGTTTGTAATGCTGTACCTAAAAAAAAGAGATCTCTATTTCCCTCAAGCAGATTTTATGAGTTTTGAAGAACTAATTTCATACCAGAATTATCTTGAGTGCCATATTGTTAGCACTCCAGAAAAGTATTCCAGCACCTGCTCTCACACAAAATTAGCTCTACTTATATCCCTAAAAAGAAGACCAAATTAATTATCTGCTAAGAATATCACATGCATCTCCCAAGAGCCACGCTATTGTAAATATTCAGCAGTTTCTATTCACACAGTAATTGGAAGAGATGACACACTACATTACGGATAATTTCAGCTTCAAACTAAGCAGAAGCCTAAATATTTGATGTAAATATCACAACCTTTGTAATATATTTAAAATGCAAACTCTAAGAGTTTTGTTTATTGTCCAATGACAGAATCTAAAAACTAGAAGAAAAAACAACAACAACAAAAAACCCCATGATGTCCATGTCAATTTTTGTGTAAACCACCCTTTCCAAGCATTGTGATGGATGGTGAGTCAAGTGACTTGCTTTGTATATTCAGCACATGGTTTGTCCTATTTACAACATGGATTTCAACAACGTCAAAACCAGTAAGGTAAACCTTGAAAGCATTTGCTATTTATAAATCACTGAACTTCGAACAAGAACACATCACACATTGGAATCTGACCTTAACAGAAATAAAATCTAAAGGCGATTGAAACTCACACAGTCATTATACCACTTCTCACACAATATCATATTTAAAACAAGTTCTCCTTGGAGCTTCTCCACTGAACATAGTTCATAGGTCAAAGCATTCAGCTTGATTTATCATAGCCTTAAATATATATAACTTCCTTATATGCACGTGGTATTAGAGGGAAAAAAAAAAAAAAAAAAGAATGAAGAAAGAAACTGGGAAACGGCAGCGATGTGTTTCTCAAAGTAAGCTCAAAACCAGCCTGAGAGGTGTGAGTGTGGCATCCAATTAAATTGAATACCCTCCAGTCAAATAGAAACAGTGGGACCACTGGGGATTTTGCAAGTTAAATCCAGATTCTATCAGCAGTCTATACTATATAAACACAAATAAGCTGTGATTTTTATTGTTTGTATTTACTTGTAAAGATTCTTTAATACAGAATCATTAATACAGTGTCTGAACTCCAGGAGGTATCAGACTAAATGACCTGCTTCTATGTGTTTATATCAGATATCTGACCAGCCTCATTAGCTGAAGATATGACACAGAGTCACAAGGTGCTCTAGTGATTCTAGTTATGTAGGACTTCAAAAGTCAGGACAATGACATCCAAAAGCCTGTTCCATACACAAACCCTCAAACTGCCAAGCCAGTCCTGGATAAGGGAGGCATGAGAAGAAACCCCGCGTGCTGTCTGTGCTGTGGTAACAAAACAGCTGGGAGGGAATGGGAGCTGATGTTATCTTCAGCTGACCTAGATGGATTTGGAAGAGGACATATGTCTACAGCTTCAGCCAGAGGTTATAAATATGGGATTAAGTTCCCATTCCTTTATACTACACTTCCATGTAGGAAAGCCGAGTTACCTCAGTGTTTCCACAGTTGCAAAGTACTGATCTTTGCCATAATGACTAAATAGCCACATTTCCATTCCAGAGCTGTCTGTCTTTTATAGGTCACCCATTACAAAGACCCCTTTAGTGAGTTTTTCATGTAGCGATTATGTTTGGGGATCGTATCTTTTTGGTGGCATGATATCATTCCTATGATCGGCAGCCAGTTAATAAAAGACAGGTTTCAGAGTTTGGAGACAGATAGATGAAGGCCTCTTAACAATCTGTCTAAAATGTGGGTAGTGTGTTTAGATAAAGAGCAATGCTGTTGCCATGAGAAAAATCTATTAATCTGTCTGAGCTTAGAAGAAACTACAGAAATGAAAGAAAAGGAACAGAACATTATATTATTTATGGGAGTGTCTTCAATTCGTGTGCAGTGTCCTCAGCTCTCTTCATGCACAGCATGAAGCCCAGCTGTTGATCAGGCACACAAACTGTCACTCTCACTCTACATTTTAACCATGCCAAAGTGACTGTCAGCAGGCATGCTCCGTGGGGATACATATGGAGAGGAAGGAAGGACGAAATAAAAATAACGCTCCCATCTAAAGAGAGGGATTTTGCACTCGTGTTGGAGATGGCAAACTGGTCACATCAGACACCACAGTGAGTAAGTAATTAGACCTTATGTGTTCATCTAGGAGTGACTCCTTTATCCAGTGGCCAAGCATTCTCCTGGTTAAGGAGTAGCTGCTGAGTGACAGAAACCACGGGTTAAGATGCCAGAGCGAAGGGCTTATTTTACAAACTTGGTCTGTTAAAATGTGGGACCTCCCTATAGCATATTTGTCTTCATTGGCTTAGTTTTTCCAGCCTTGCCAGTCAAATTAGTGTCTCTCATCCACAGGTAATGGCTAAAAAGACAAATGCTTTGATAGAGAGTTCAGACAGGAAAAAAATGTATTGTAGTCTGCTGTTATACTACTACCTTGTAGGAGACAGGCTTTGGGGAACTGAAAATAGCTCTTTACTGTTTTGTAAAGTGTCAAAATGTACCTTTTTTTTTTTTCTTTTTTTTCTTTTTTTTCTTTCTTTTTTTTTTTTTTTTTTTCATAGCTTGGTTTTTCTGTCAAATGCTGGTTAAAAAACAGATGCTGATTGTTCTTCTCAGCCTAAAAGGACAGAACAATCTTCTGATATTAGGCCATTTGTGTTAAGTTTGATAAACACCTGGTGGCCAAAAGGAAGGACTGTCTGTGCTGAAGTCTGGAACAAAAGTCGGACAGGCATTTTATTAATGATATCCCAGGGTAAAAGAGCCCTCAGAAAACCTTTTTTTACTTCCCATTATAATGTGAGCAATTGTGCTGAGATTCAGGGGAAGATGAAGCGATGATTTTAACAGACCGAGAGTGGATTGTAATTTGGAGGTAAAATAGGTCCCCTTCCCATTAATAATTTACAGGGATAAAATTTACATTGACTTCATGAGGATTATGCCCCAGGTAGCAGCACTTAAAGCACTCTGAGTCTTGAGCCCTGGACATTTGGAAGCAGTGAGTTCATAGGGGAAAATTCTGCTGTTCACTTTGCATTCCGGATTTCTGCTGTATTTCTGTGGTTAAAGGAGTATCTGCCACCTTTGCTCCTCTTTAACGTTTCAGTTTCACAAGATGATAATGTCTTTCAGAATGTGTGGAGGAGTTACCTACCATCTGAAACACAAATATATTATTTTCATACTGACAGGAGCAGCCTGTGATCTTCAATATCACTAAATGGGAAATGACCCATAGTTACCCGATGACATGTGGGTATACTTAAATCCCCACTTAATTAATGAGTGTTAAATGCTAAATGCAATGTACGAAGACATTTGGTGAATCTGTAACATTTTCTGGAAGAATCTGAATCCACATGCTAATTCATAGACTTTTACAGATTTCAGTAAATGAATAAACTGAGGTCTATGAAGTTAAATTACCTGCCCAAAGCTGCAAAGCTGACAACTCTCTGTAGAACACAGAATCATAGAATGACCTGTGTTGGAAAGTTGCCCCCCACCAGCTCAGGTTGCTCAGCGCCTCATCCAACCTGGCCTTGAGCACCCACATCTTTTCAGAGCAGCTTGTGCCAGTGTCTCACTACTGTCTGAGTAACTGATTTCTTCCTAATGTCAAGCATAAATCTCCCCTCTTTTAATTTAAACCTGTTCTTCCTTGTCCTAACACTATCTGCTTGTTTTAAAAATTGATCTTGCCCTTTTGTTTATAAGCACCTGTTAAGTAGTGGAAGACCATAATATTGTCTTTTTGGAGAATTCTCTTCTCCAGTCTCAAATAGCCCATCTCCCTCATCCTATCTTCATATCTCCAGCCCTCTGAAACCCTCTGCTAAAAAAATGGGAGCATACCCTGAAAATATCAAGGAAATCTGTTTTCACTCGATTGAAGCTGATGACAACCAGTGCTATGATCTCTGTCTTCAGACAAAATACCTGGCCTGATGTTCATAGGAGAAGCTTTCAGCCCAGCAGTGGCTTTTAAACAGATAATCACAAACAAGAGGCTCTGTACCCGTGTTTGTGGCTCCTGAGAGTCATGTTGCCTTAGAAGGGCACGAGGAAAAAGGTTTCTGTCTCTCTCCATCTGTAAACCAGCCTTCAGAAAAAGAATACAAAATGTGTAAGTTTTTCTTTTAGAAATGCCAGCCTTCCAGGAACTCCTGGAGTAGTGTTTCTTCTCATGGCTTTTTTCCAGGGAAGTGTTTATCCCACCTGACACACCCAAGGGGAAATAAATATGAATCATCCTATTTGTCATATCACACCAGCAGCACAGAAGCACTTCTGATACTTGTATATCCCTCTTGACTTCCCCTGTGCAGCAGCAGAGCCTTACCTTCAAAATCAAAACGTGTATGTGGGAATATTGAGCACCATCATTTGTCCCTTGCTTTGGACACCCCAAGATGGAGTTGTGCTCTGTGTTGCAAAGAAAATCAATTTTCAAGCACTGTTGGGTCTTTTTCTGTTTTCAGTTCACATTAGAAAGTATTTTCTTTGGGATTTTTTTTCCTCCACCACCACAGAGTGGTGATGTTCTTCCGTTGTTCTTCTCTATCAGCTGGAGAAATTAAGCAAAAGTGTTTTATTCGTCAACCTGGCACATGGAAAGAAAGCAAAAAGAACAAATCCAGCATGCTAACAAAATGACTTCTATTTTTAGTCTGGTACATTTTCAGACATGTAAACACCTCAGTTAATCACAGACCCTGAGGCAGTGCTCTAGGGACTATTGAATTGCTTGGAAAGCTGGCAGCCCTATGTGGCATACCAGTGAAGGACTTGACAAGGCTAATTGTGTTCCAAGTTGTTTTCAGCACCAATGGGAAATGAGGTCTGTGTCCTGGATGTACTGTACAAATGGAGTAGTAATGACGGAAGAAAGGGAGGTGGAGAAAGCAGGGTGCTGAATAAAGGTAACAGGATCTACAAGCATATGACATTTCACTAACATATTTGGCTTCTGGAATTTGAAAAGCAGTTGCACATTTAAAGAGAGTGTGATGTACTATTGAGAGCGCCTATGTTTCCTCTAGAAGATTTTAATGGCTGTTAGGGCTTCTGTACATCTTTTTACCTCCATTCCCTGTAATAGTAACAATATGACATTCATTATTAATGAAATTCCCCCTCTATGCATGATTTTTTTTTCAAATCCACAGAAGTTCTTTTCACAGAATCACAGAATCATAGAGGTTGGAAGGGACCTCCAGAGATCATCGAGTCCAACACCCCTGCCAAGGCAGGCTCCCTACACCAGGTTGCACAAGTAGGCGGCCAGGCGGGTCTTGAATATCTCCAGAGAAGGAGACTCCACAACCTCCCTGGGCAGCCTGTTCCAGTGCTCCATCACCCTCACCATAAAGAAGTTCTTGCGCACATTTGTGCGGAACTTCCTATGCTGCAGTTTCTGGCCATTCCCCCTTGTCCTGTCTCCACCCACTGCAGAAAACAGTCTGGCCTTGCCACTCTGCCCCCCACACCTTAGATATTTATAGACCTTGACCTTTTTTTCCTCCCATACTCTTATGAAGCCTAAAATTTAGATGAACAAATTCAATCTCTAGTAATAACATTTCAGGATTGTCCTCTTCCTAGTAGTAGCAAGTGATTCACAAGTACCTTACTGTTTGTTTTTTTCATATTCAGGTATGGGTTGCCATCTAATTTATTGCTTGAGTGACTTATCTGCTGTCCAATGAAGTGTTCCTTAAAGAGCTCTTAAATAAAAATCTATGTGAACAGGTGAAATTTCTGCCGTGTTTACACCTGCTTATCTCGTACATAAAATTAGCTCAGTTCATCAAACTAAATGTATTTAGCCAAACAACTTTCACAGCACTTGGCATGTGTTCATTAACTGCTTATGTGATGTTCTGGGTTCTGGAGGGAGGAGAAAGATAGCCTTTTATGGCTCAGAGCTCCGGGAAAACCAGCTTCCTTTCTGTGTTACAGGAACAAACATGCTATAAGAACACCTAATTGCAACAGATTTAACATTTCTTCATTTTATGAGTAGTCTATTTGTGCTAGGTCTGCTGCACTCTTGTTTTTCTCTGTTATGCTGTTAAGCACACATCTCCAGCAGAAGGTGAGTTGTTTTTTCTTCCTTAGGGGATATCTTCTGTTCTTAGAGTGGCAATTCACTGTAAGATTGTGACCATGATCAAGTGTGCTATCTCTTAAGATCTTGTGTTATAAGTACTCTAACTGAGGGCTTAATAACAGGAAACTTTTGGAAATGCAATCTCAAAGGGAAATCATTGGCATAATAGGGCTCAGGAATAATCTGTCTACTGGAATAATAAAAGGGAAGCCAGATAAAAGGATGAAAGGATATGAGAGGAGGCATGGAGGAATGGAGGCTTGGGGTAGCCAGGAAATGAGAGAAGGTCTGGAAGAGTATCAGGGGTGTGATGGAAAGAGATTGTGAGAAGTATTTCCAGAAGAGAGAAGCCTGGCAAAGAAGTATGGAGTTGTATTAAATGGAGTGATACATGCTTTGGCTTGGGAGCAGGGGTAGACTAAGGCTTGCAATGTGAGGCCTCTCCTTCCAGGCCTCTGTGCCAGACAGCAAAAGAATTTTTATGTTTGGAAGCTGATTGACAGGCAAAACTATATGCCCATCTTCCTGAAGGTACTGTTCAGGTTTTAGTTGGTACACCTAGAACAAACTGTTGAGAATTTTTCTTTCCATCAAACTTGTTTAATTTGACCTAGGAAGATTCAGAAACCTGGCTGTTTCCTACAACACCACAGCATAGATGGTGTTCTGTGACCCACAAAACAAATGACATTGAAATGGAAGGGCTAAAATCTCTTTTCTCTCAACCAAATAAGTTCTTCCCATCCTTACTCTCTACAGGAAACTGACCGTGCTCTACTGGGATTCATGTCTATATATGGGCCAGTAGAATCAAGCCATGTGAAGGAGTATACCAACTGAGTGGCATGCCCTTGTTACAGTATCTGCCATGGTCCTATATAGTTGGCCTGTACTATCATAACCCATGAATGTGCACTGGGGTTCAGAAACACATGACATGAGGATGTCCTGCAGCAGAGAAATACTTGAGTCATTCTTTAGCTCTGAAAATGAATATGAAGTCTTTAAGAAACATTTCCTATCAGTGTAGGTGTTCCTGCTTTCTGCTATACCTGGCATGAACAAGATCAGCACTTAAAACCTGTTCAAGGATGAACTTGTCTCCACTAATTTCCCCTATCACATTGATGATGACAAATTGACAGGGCCACCAATACACCATATACATCCGAAGAGTTGATATAGAGGTGACAAGTTGAATATAGTGATAGTCTCCTTCTGTGGGGACTCCAAATATTTGAAGCTAAGTTAATCGATGGGAGGGGGATTAGAGAGTTTGTTCCCAAGATGCTAAAGTGAATATTCATGATTACTGTGCAACTCTACCAAAAAATTAATGGTAAATCTGTATGGGTGTGTGTCATATTGTAACTGATAGCATGGTTTCCTAATCTGAGGTCACGATTAGAGAGCACATCTGTCTCACATGACCCATTTATATCTGGTCTTCGGATTAATGAGGAAGGAAGGTAAAGACTTGCATCCCTTTGGAAAAATGAGTTAAGATGTAGCCAAGGTATGTGTGCATATTCAGAAATCAAAAAATACTCAGATCTTCCAATCATATGCACAGACATAGTCAATCTCAAAACAATTTACTTTTTCTTCATGAGAATCTGTACTTAGAGAAGTTATACCTATCAAGACCAAGAGCTGCTATGATTACTCCACAGACTTCAGCACAAAGATGGCAATATATTCTGCCAACAAACACTGTGCTGTTCGATTGCGGTAGGACTATCAGCCCCAAATTGCCATCTGTGTCTCCTGCAGTGTTCAGTGTCCCATGTGGCTAATTAGTTGGCACATGCCATCATATGAAAGAAGGAATTGTACTATCTTGTTGGAGTTATTTTTGTTGTTGTTGATCTGAATGCAAGATATTTATGCATGTTCATCTAAAAGGTAGCTTTTTTTTTTTATGGTGATTCATGGCTGGTTTTGGTTTTATGCAGAACAAATAGAACACAATCTTGACTCTAAAGAATTTATACAATTCCAACAAAAAGCTTAGAGGGGTAGGTTCTGCTGTAGAGTCATTCAAGAATTAGCTTGTTTTGGGTTTTCTTTCTTCTTTGTATCTAATTCCCCTCCATGAACTGAAATGCTGTTCCAGTCCCACAGATGCAATCTCCTCCGTTGCTAATGGGAGACCATGTGGCGTCTCACAGAATATGTAGGCTAAACAGTAAACCTTATTTACAGTGAAGAGAGCACAGTAAACAGTCTCTAACTCCTGGTGGAATAGGAATATTTCACCAGAAAAAGAATCAGAGCAAGTTTTCATAAGGCAATTGAGAAAGAAATTTCATTTCATTGGTTTTGTCTGTCTCTCCCTTGTGGAAGGGCACTGTCTCAATGCCAAACAGACATCAAGGAGCCAGAAGTGTGGGGGATTTGTAACTAAAAGATGAAGAGAGGAGACTGCTTGCTAAAATGGTTGGAGCTGACAATATTGCTACTAGTCTGGGTTCTGTTTAAAGAATTATAACCTCACTTATTCATTCAAATTCTTCTGGCTCTAGAAGGCTATTGACATAAATGGCTGCTTACTTTAGCAGTATAAATTTGCCTAAATACTTTTACAAACCATAGAGAAATAAGCATTTGATCTGAGACACCTATTCTGAACTCAGGAAGCAATGAAATCTTATCTAAATATAATTATCCATTTTTTTTCAAAATTAATAGATCTTCTTAGTTATTGGGGCAAAGTCCTATCTACCTCTGGCTAAAATGCTCCTGCTTCAAATGCTGTGGGATACAAACCACCTTTTTCCACCCAGAATCTAAGGGCAGTACTGATGGATGCTTGTCTCGTGCATGGAGGCTGAAATGAAAACAAAATTCCAAATGAAGCCCTAAAGACAGCAGAAAGGTGGGATGCAGCAGCAGGGCTCCTTCTTCAGCAGAAATTTTCTCATTACTTATAGAGTTAAGGAGGTGGTCTGGCCAGATCTGTATCTTCTCAGCTGAAGAAATGTGAAATAATTTCCTATTCCTGGTGATTTAAAATGCAATTATTTAGCCACCACCAGAGAAAACTCAGGGTATACCAGAAAACCAGGTTAACTGTGATCAGAGCAACCATGATCTCTGAGGAGTCACTGCCTTGGTAAGTGACCAATCTGCTGCTGGGCTTTCAAGAGCTGTTTGCAACTTCAGAACTACAATAAATCTGTAATAATTCATCTTGGAAGCCTCTCTCAGGGGCTTTTTTCACCAAGTACTTTGCCAGCTTTCTCAAGCATGCTTAACTGTGTATTGACACTTCAACTTTTTTGGGTATTTCTGTTTCTTTCCCCATATGAACCACTCCTTAAAATGGCCTGCTTCCCCCTGGCACTGGGAGTGAAACTGAAACAGCTTGTCCTGGCAACTGTTGCTAGTCTACAGTAACTGGATGTATTAAAAATAAAAACAACAACAAAACAATTGTTTTTCCTCATTCCTTCTCTGTAGAAATCAATTAGTCACAGCCTTTATTTAGCACATGTGACATTTACCTAAGCAAAAGCAACTGGTGAGCCGGTTATGTGTAAGAGTCCTGGGGAGCACAGGTCTTACTCATGCTCCAGGCCTCGCTCTGTTGTCCTGCTTGTCACCAAGAGTTAGTCATTACTCAGATTAGTGGAGGATGTTTCTCTTTAAAGGACAAACTGCTGCGAGATCTGACGCCCATGAATTCGGAAGGAGTTGAAAGGGGGGCTGTTTTCTTTACTTCCCATTGGAAGTGCCCACCATCAACACGCAAAGAGCTTCCCCTGCTGGGTTGGCTTCCTACCAGGACCACAGCTTCAGCATAAAATGTCACTTTTGATGTTTGCTGGCTGCTGTCCACCAGATCTCCATGTGTTCCCGCTCATGCGAAGGCTCACACAAAAAGTCATGCACTCACTGCTTCATCTGAAGGTACCCGCCCGCTTCCCTCTGCATCCATGTCCTGCTGTGCTTGGTCTCCGGGCCCCCAGCAGAAGTGCTGAACCATTTTATTTTCCTGACAGACACCTGACTTGTGGCATGTGGTTGCGGTTGTCTTGGGAATGCTGCTCCAATTAGGTCAAAATTCAGCAGGGAAGGAAAAAAATGATAGTAAAGAAAGTCTCCGTTTGTTCTTGGGAGGGAGTGTTTTGGATGAGCTAAATCTCACGGGAGTTGTGGTCCCAAGAAATCTGCAGCAGATCTGGGTTTATTTCTCTTTTCGGGCTGAGGCCATGAAGAGCTACCTCACCCATGTGCAAAACAAACACCTTGGCCACCTGTCGCAAGGCAGATGACCTCTTGGTATCACCTCTGGAGCAAAGTGCCTTTTTTCTCTCCAGCCTCCCCATACTGGTATGTGTTTGAGAAATAGTGCAGCTGGGGTGTAAACTTTGTCTCCCACACAGTACGTGCCCTACTTATTCTTGGTTTTCCTCAGCTGCAGACTTCTCCCAGTATTGTGACTCCAGCTTGTCGTATCTTTTGTATTTATCACCAGCATCTCAGAGAGAATTGAATCAAAGGTTTAAAGCAACATGTGAAGGATTTTCTCAAGGTTTCAATTCACTTCAACAAGAAGTATTGGGAGCATTACTTGATTTGTGCCAAATCAATTCCTTCTTTTGATTTTCACCCCATTACTGTCACATCAGACGCTTTCAGCATCTTGGTTCTGGCCAGCCTTGTGTGCTGCGGGCATTTTGAGGGGCGGTTTCTGTCTGTCAGCTGTCTTGCTTAGGAAAAGGAGCTTTCTTGTCTCTGGCATTGTTTTAAATGAGAAATAATGTTCTCACCTCATAGTTTTATCTAGGTATAACCCTGCTTCTGCAGAGCGAGCTATTTCAATGGATGAATTCACATGAGAACATTCTTTAACTCTATCTGCTGGTGATTAATCATTGCTTAGATTCAGAATATATAAAAATTTTATTTTTAAAAGTTCTAGTGCTATACATAAAAGCCTCCAAGGGTGACTTTGAAGTTTGAACATAATTATTTAGCAAGCAGTGTGGGGTCTGCTGATATGCTTGGTTAAAGAACATATTGTGCTAATTTGCAGTTACACTAACAGAGATAAGAAGCTTGAACTATAGAATTGAATACAATCAGGGACATGTAAATGGGGCCGATGTTATGTCTGCTGAATCTCCTGAGGTTCTGGCTCTAGTTTAGAGCATTTCTTTATTTAAAACCCTGCTGTTAGAGTGAGAAATGTGTTGGGTATTCCAGAGGAATGTGAAAGTTGGAAGACTTTCCAGAAAACGAGATTTCCATTTAATGCTTGATATGTCATTCATCTGTTGTTACCTGCTTTTCTTCTCCTGGCTAATTACAGAAGATACAAACTTTATTCCCCTTTTTAATACATCTACCAATGTCAAAGATTTTATTGGATGAACTGATGGGTTCTGAACTTTACAACGATTCCCCAGGCAAAGGGATAGGTCAGCATGGGAGCATAAGGATGGTCTTCTTGTTTGGCCTTACTCTGGATACCTCAGTATGAACTTTGGTGATTTATGTAGAAATAAATTAAAATGCCTGCTCCATTTTTCTGCCAGACATTATTACCCCAGTAGCAGAGGCAGCAGAAAGGGTGATATACCCTTCTCTCAGCTACAGAGGTCACAGCCTGGTGTATTCACTGAAACTGCAGTAAGTCTTAGCATTTGAGCAGTAACTCCTGGCTGTGTGGGCAGGCAGCTGAGAATAATAACCTCTTAAATTTCTCCAGTGTACATTGCAAGAACTCATTTAGAGGCAGTACGCATAATCCAGAGTGCAGATTTTCAAAGGTGCATTTCCTTCCATGAAGCTTTGTGTACAGGCTGTGTGTTTGCACGTAGGTAACTGTGTGTGTCACCATCAAAACACAGCATATGAATTTGTCTCATGTGCAGTGTGGATGGATACTCATAATCCAGATGACGGAAATGTACCATCACCTTTAGAAACCTTGTGTGTCTGCCTATGTAAAATGGATGATAACAGCACTGTGTTCCGTCAGATGGCTGGGAACCCTGAGGTGACAAGTCTGCAGTCAGACACTTCTCCTTCAGACTAGAGGTCCATGTTGTGACAGGTTTTGAATGTATCGTGTAAAACCCATGGAGTTTTCCAAGAATTTTCACAGACAGCAAGATCCTTCTTTCCCTCTCCAAGGAAGTTCTGCTTCTTACCAGTGCATCCCAGGGTGTCATAGCCCTAGCCCCTAGGGCCTGTCCTACTGCATGCCCCTTAGAACCTTACACGTGCCATAGATTTGCCATCTGTATTGCTAATTCTTGCTCACAGACAGAGGTGCACAGTTCAGTATTCAGCTCAATTACCAGTAACACCACTACCATGCCTCTGAAAATACCTCACTGCATGGAAGCTTTGTGGATTAGCAAACAGTGACTATAAAACTATGATCTTTGTGTTAATTAATTTATTTTCAGTCAGAGGGTTAATTATGTTCTATAATCCCACATAATCACTAGATTCTTAATGGAACTCAATAAAATTATTAATAAAGCTATTCTGAAATAATTATGCTAGTGCTCTTTTTGTGGAGAAAGCGAAGCAATGAGCACAGTTGATATAGTGTGAACAAGAGCTATGACAATCTACTTCCCTCTTCACCATCACATCTGCTGGTCTAGTTCCCCATCAAAAAACTTTAAATAGGCTTTTGGAATCACGTTGATCTTGGTTCATTATGAACTCTCAGAATTCTCTGAGTGGATATTACTTACACCCTCATTCTTGAGATTTCCTTAAAAATTTGTGATGAGAGTGAGGCCTGTGTCCTCTCCCAGTCTAAGTGAAACTATTCTTTCCCTAGCTTTCACTCAGTGTTAAAAAGTTTTAATTTATAAAGAGCAGTACTTGACATTTAATTTGGGATGGAGGAGAAGTTGGCTGGTGTTTTTCTGTGGTAGATACATCTCTTCAGGAAATGCCTGCTGGCAGCAGGACTTCAGGAGTTGTGTTGAGATATCCAAACTGACACTTGGAAAAAATAACTTCATTCTTGACTTGGAGTATTTGTTGTTGCTAAGAGTTTTATGCTTACAGAAGTAGAGTACACACTCATGTGTGCCAGGGTGCAGATGCAATGTCAGTGGAGCTGTATATGAGATTTTGAGAATAGTTATCTGAGAGAGCGATGATCAGGCTGCCCAGGGAAGTGGTGAAGTCACTGTGGAGGTTTCAAGAACTGTGTGCATGTGGCACTGAGGGACATGGTTAGTGGACATGGTGGTAGGGATGTGTTGGTAGTTGGACTAGATCTTACAGATCTTTTCCAACATTGATGATTCTGTGGTTCTATTCTATAAATAGTGAGCAGGTATATTGATGGTGACATGTGAGCTACCATTCATGTTCATGTGGCTTGCAGCAGAAGTCACTCAGGAAGTACAGTTTATATGAGCCATTCTCACTTAAATATTAGTGATCACCCACATTATCAAATCAATAAAAATGCTGACCTGATTTACCCCAACTTAAATAATACTCTACTCAGGTTGACATCTGAAGGTAGAGTTCCAGTGCAACATTTGACAGCTGCAAGTAGTGACAGAAGCTTGCTTTTAACTGAGAAACAACAGGTCCTTTTGCTTCTGAAGAATGATATAGATCAAATCTGTTTTCTGGTTTTAATTCTGTTCCTCAGAAAATGAATACTATGAACACTGTCCAAGTACATATTACATTTTGAAAGAGTAGATGTTTCCTTTTTTCCATATAGTCTTCAGCTGCCTCTGCCTTGCAACATTTCTGTTCCCCTCCCTCTGCCCTGAAGATTTCTGGTAATGGGTTTGGGTGATATAATCAAAAAAATAAAAGTAGTGAAATGCATGAAAACTCAGGAGCATGTCTGCTTTTTCCTGGATGCTTCCTTTGAATAAAGTTTACTGTAATTTAAGCAAAATGTGATCTTTTCTTCTTCTGTTATACAAGGCCAGTTTAAGTATGACTTCTTAACAATGAGTTATACCTGTGTAAGGAAAGTTACCTTATCATAAATACAATCTCCAGTCTTATTTGTTAAATTTACCTTGTTGGTAGCCATTGTATATTCTGTGTAACCATAACAAAATTTTAAGATTATTTTTAAACACAGACTGTAGTTCTGATTAGAAACTTCGATTACTCTGTATTTTCCATACATTTGCTTCCTTTTTTTTCTCTTTCCCCAGCAGCAGATTGCAAATACTTCACAAAATGAGAACTCAAGACATGCATTTCTCCTTAAAAACAATGATTTTATGAATGTTTTTTACTTTCTTAAAAAAAAAATAAAAAATCTGTAAATGGAGATTTGTTACTGGAGACTTATTCCTTGTACCCCTTCTCTTGAACTTCATTTATCTTTGAACCCTAAAGCTGTTTGTTGTGACTTTTAGATTGAAGTTTCATATTGTAGGGTATGGATTTTTGATGCAACTGTGGATGTAAGGCAGTTATCTGGAGCCTAAGAGACAGACATACTGCCCTGGGGACTGGTGTAAACCACATGTGCTGATTTTCTGGATAGACCTGGGAGAGGATATCTACCTGCACAGTGACCCGGTGGTCAGAAACCCAATTAGTTTTCTAATTTACTAGCTTGCTACCTTACTAGCAAACTGACTGCTGAGAGTCAGCAATGCCTCACGCATCTTAAATTGGCACTGCACTGTGGAGCAGAGCCATAACTTTAAGAGCCTTTAAAGGATGAGTGGCTATTACCAATCTATAAAACATTATTGCATGGCAATTTATTCCACAAAAACAAAATGATACAAGGAGAGACTGTATTCATTACATCAACAGCACACTTCAAAAAACAAGATTGACGTTCTATAAGCGGCACATGTGTAGGAAAAAGAACTTTATAAAACAAATAATGAAAGGAACAAACTGTTACAGTCTGATGTAATTTCAGTAATTTGGTAATTGAGAATTTCCACCCACTGCCCGTGAAAGGAAAAGTACACACAGTCCTGCACATCGTTATGTATTTACTTCTCTGATAGTGGCAAACATGTTAGTTGTTGAAATGATGGCTTTGGATCCTTTTTCATTATTCCTTGGCCATGCACAGAGATATCATTATTTCTTAAATTTAGGAAGTGGGAAATTTTTATTTTTAAGAATGATATATCATTCCCAATTGAAAGAGACAAAATTTTAACCAAAGCGAAACCAACTATTTGTACTTTTTTTTTCCTTCTTTTTTTCATTTCTTTTTCTCCCAACAAGACAAAATAAGCTTATCAGTAGTAAAATGGTATGACAGTTTATAGTTGATTCTTTTCAGACAGCAGTAATGGAAACTATCCTTTTGAATATAATTACATATGTGAACAATCATTGCAATCTGTCAAAGTTTTCATTGCTGTGAAGTTAATCTTTCATCTCTTAAAATATTTATTAATAGATCCAGATGAGTTACATAGAGAACAGCAGCAGCTATGGCCTCAATTATAAATGTTTGTTCTAATTGGTAGAAAAGTGTGTATATATACAAAGGCATATATCAGTATTCCAGACATACACCAGAAATGTCTGCACTGCTAAAAGTAAAATCAAACTCATATTTTCCATTTCCATTTGTGAACCTACCTTTCTGTTATGCTGTAATTTGTACTGACTTATTAAGTTCAGACACTGCTTATTGTTCAAACTTAGATTATTCATACAAATCAAGCCTGAACATCGAATACTGGAAGGTCAATTTTTGGCACTGCACTTCTGGAAAGATATGAACTTGTTGGAAAGAATTTGAAGAAAAGAAAGATGAATGAGCAGAGATCTAGAGAAAAGATTGAAGGAATCAAGGTTGTTTAGTCTAGAGAACTGTGGACTGAGGGGGAAAATTTAATACTTTTCAGATATCTGAAAAGCAATTTTGCATATCTATTTTCCAGTCTGGTGACTGATAAAGCAAGAAGGAATGGTCTTAAACTATAGTGAGGGAGAAAGAGACGAAACACCAAGAAATATGCTGTAACACTATGGCCAGAGAAACATTGGAAGAGTGATGGAAATCTCCACTATCTCAAGATCTTTAAGGGCACGTTAGAAAAACAAGATGCAAGAATAGACTAGGAGAGCGGTGGAAGAAAGAAAGGAAGGCATTGAACTAGGGAATCTTTTGAAGTTCTTTTGAAAACCTCTTTCTTCTGGATTACATGATTTCGTATCCTGGACCATACTTGTAAAATACTCATTCACTTTAGTGCCTTTGTAGGTGTTCACATTAGGGACAAATCTCCTTTTCCAGATTAGTGGAAAAAGTTACAATCCCATGTCATTTTATACAGCATCATCTCCTTGTTCTGTTTTTCCAGCCAGCTAACAGAGTGGCCCATGTGGATGATCCAAAATCATGGCAGTCAAAATAACCAGAGTAGTGAAGACCTACCTGAAGAATGTATGCTGCCATGGCTGTTACATCTGACTGAGCAACTCCTGCTAGTCAGTCTCCAGCAAGAACAACAGCATGAAAGGAATGTGGCTGGGCTAGTGAGTTGAGCAGATTTTATTCTCCTCACTTAAGGCTGTGTGGAAACTGCTTTGACCATAGTTGCCCTGCCAATTTTGTTGCACTGCTACCTGCCGTCCATTCTTCAGAAGGCAAATCTCTTTACCATTTCTTTTACATCTAGTTCATTCTCAGATTATTACTATTTTTTTTTTCTCTATTGGACAAAACTCATGTATCATAGGTTGCACTTCTGACATTTTTTCTTGACATAAAGTTAATATGTGTTAGGATAAGTTACAGCCAGTTCAAGACAGAGCAGAGTTGGAGGCTGTCCTCTGAAAGAAATGGACAAGGTAGATAACATTTTACCATTGTTTTAAATATCATACTCATTTTGAAATATTGCCCTTCTGGCAAACTGGGTCGCTTCTTAAAGAACTGCCAACATGAAGCTGATAATGCATTACACAGTGCAAAATCAGTCCAATAAGTTGTAGTAGTAACTGGCAAGGCCTCCTCTGCTTAACAGCCTGTTAATATTTAGAGGATAACTGGACATTTCAGTTCTTTGCAAGCCGAAATTCTGGTGCCCAGATTCCAGTCAGACCCAGCCACATTAACCCATGCCCTTGGAGCAGAGGGAACTGAGAGCACCCATATACAAATCTAGAGCAGTAGATGTGATTGGCAGAGGCACTCTAAAAAGCCTTATTTCCTCCTGCTCAAGGCACAGCATTGTGTTTGCGTTATGGCAAGGCTCTGTCGGATCTTCCTGAAAGGGGCTTCCATGAGACAGGAGGTAAAAATGACAGGACAGAATCAGGGAAGAACAATCACTCCTGCAAATGAAGTCACTTAGGATCTACACTGAGACTTGCAGCTATGATATGCATCAGCAGGCATCTGAGTGCCCCTATCACATGTATGATACTACTTGCTACGTGGTATCTTTGAGTGAATCTGTAGTTCTCAAACTGATTTTGGTCAGAGCTGGAAAATGCCCTCAGCCTTGCTTCTCCCACAGCTCAGAGCTTTCCTCTACCTGTGGGGTCTCTGATCGGGGAAAGGAGACTGATGTCATCACCTTCTCTTCTAGCAAGGGGAAAGTCCTCCCCTGCTCTGGTTTTGAAAGAAATGTAAGAAAAATGTTCAGGGCTGTGAATCTTGTGGGAAACAACTAAAAAGGCACATACATTCCAGAGTATGAAAGAAAAGCCTTTCCCAGATAACTTGTGCCCAGTACTCAGTATACTGTTGTAGCGGTTGCAGGTCCCTTCTGGGACATGCACCTTTCCCTGAAGAAGAGACCAGCCTTGGCACAGAGCTGCAAAGCCTGCTCTTGATCAAGGCACTGAAAAATGTACTCATGGTTGTGATTTCTCCAGCACTGACTTCTTTGGAGACAGAAATACTTTGCTTCTGAATACCTTATCATATCTTAGATCATAGGTATGTCCATTTTGAGACTATGGGAGAGAAGGGAGAATTGTTCTTGCCAGAGACAGTCTCTGTGTTACACAGACACTTTGTCAGGGACTTCATCGCACTGGACTTGTTCACCAATATACCGTGTAAATCATGATGCTGCTGGTCCTGAGTCCACAACTACTAATGGCTTAAAATAAACCCCAAACTTTCTTTCAGTTTTTTGTGACCTTGTATCCATCTGCCACATCTTTTGCCCTACCTTGCATTTCTGGACCCTCTAAAATTCCCAGGTGTGTGTAAGCATGACTCACACATCCTCCATCTGCTCTGTGATCCACACTGGGCATAGGAAGCTTACATCAATGTCATAAAGCCAAAGGGCTTCCTTCAAACTAGGCACACTTTTTGGATGTGCATTTTGTCATCTTAAAGGGACACTCCCGTCTGAAGGTTTTATTGTGCTTACATTACTATCTGGAAGATGAAGAGGACTATAAACCTTTGTAACATTTTAAAAACATCAGCAATGCAAAGGAGGGTGAAAATAGATTCCAAAGACTCAAACATTTTACGCAAGTTCTTTAAGACCTAGACTTGTCATATAAACTAACATGACTCTGATTATTCTTAAATAAGAAATTTAAAGTTGTTGTTCCTCATGATACTTGCAGTTTCTTATTTTACAAAGATAGAACACTGTTTTGGCAAGAAAAACTGTACTTAAGATCTATGTCTCTGTGCTTGCTGTCCACTCACAAAGGCAAACACAGGTAAATATGCATTTCTTCTGGACTAGAAATCTAAATCCCTGCCAGGTACAGCATAACATTAATGAAGATCAATACACTTTGTGTGGAGTATTAGGAACAGCTATAAAAATGGAAACTAGTTCCATTTTGTAAGTGCTCAATTTACAGATTTACTCATGCTAATCTTATGGAATTTTACAAGATAGTTAAAATTATGTCCATAGTTTCTTCTAAATAGATCCCTCTATCTGTGAAGCAGTTCTGGAAACACTGCTTGACAGGATAATACTTAGAAATCAATAGCAAACTGTGCACAGCAGGGGAAATCAGTAACACTCATTAAGCAGGACATTATTTTCACGGGTACTGGTCAGAACAGAAAGACATTTACCAGAGCAAAACTCACTATTTAGAAATACAACTATTTAGAAGTACAACTTTGCCTAAAACATTTCAGCAGCACTGCCAAGGAGTAAGTGACTTCAGGAAATGAAAAGTAACTGGTTTTGCTCAGGAAAGCATGCTTGTTTTCTTAAAATAATTCCATAACCCTTCACTTGCAGATAAATTGCAGGTAGCAGGGCACTTGTAAAAGTTGTAGAAGTATTCCTGAATGATGAGCAGCCCCTTCCCAGCCACAGTTTTTGGGGTGGGGGTTTGGGGAGAGACAGTAGCAGCAACCTTCTTAGGGTTGTCATTCACACTTCATACGGGATATATATGGGAAATAGAATAACACTGGTACTGTTCCAAATGTATATTGGAAAGCACCAGCATGGATATAATTTATCCCTATAGTATCCAGATGCCATGGAAACGCGCCTCATGTAAGCCAGGATGTTTCTTTTATGATTTAAATACCATTTCTTCTGGTCCACATGAAGCATACGAATACCACCAAGGGAGAATTCATGTATAAACTACCAAATGCTTCTTAACAATTTCAGACCTTTTCCAAAGTGACAGTAAGACCATTTGTATGATCTCTGTGTATATTCTGAATCCTTTAGTTGCTTCAAGAAGCAGCAGAAAACTCTTTAATGTAAATCCTTACATAAAGCTCTGACATTTTAGGATGAATGCTCTTACACAAAACCAAACCACACTGTACTCCCAGTAGATGGAGGAGAAGATGTAATGAAAAAAGGGTTCCTTGCAGAGTGACTACATAGAAGGCCCTAGAAGTTCTTAAGACGCTTCTTAATGGTTTAAACAACCTTTGGTTTTCCCTTTTTGTATCATGGTTCTCCATCTCAGAAGGCTTCCACGTGTGAGAAGGGGAAACGGATCATTCATACACTGAGGATGGTTAAGATAGGTGTGCTGCTGGAGATCTAAATTTTGGAGCAAAGTTTAAACTAAACTTTGTAAGAAAGGAAGAGACTGCATAGCAAACTGCAAACAGCCTGTAATATCAGTAGCAGCTGAGGACTTGATCAGCTTTTTATATATTTTCAGAGGCAAAATCACAAGAACTGTCTCTGCTCTCCCATGGAGCTTCTGACTTTGCAGAACACTGACCTCAATCACTCACCATCCTCCAGCTATATCCCTCAGCCCTTCATGCACACAGAGTTTATTCATTAATAAGTTCTATGTAGAGTTTATTCGTTACTCATTACTATTAAAATATTTTCTTAAAAATTTCTTAAAAATACTTTCTTAAGGTTCTGAGTTGAACACTCTTCATTACCTTCAATATATGCTATGCCTCCAAAGGCTATGTCGATAAAGCCACTTTTTCTTCCTGTTCTACTTACTCCCTCCCCTGTTGCTAAAAGGCTCTGGCAGAGGAGCCCTGCAGCAGATGCTGGGCTGGCTTTGGATGCGACTGCCCCAAGGCACCTTGGTGAAGCTACTGCCCTGAGGATGGCCAGCAGAGCAGAACATGTGCTCACACCGCGGCTGTTCCAGCTCACACTTGAGCTGCTGATGGCAGCGGATCTGTATTAAGATGCCAAAGAACAAACTGTGTGGCTTTCTGCCTGGTTTCTCCCGTGGCAGTAGCGGTGACCACCAGCAGAACAAAAAGCAGCTGCAGGACAGGGGAGACCTGTAACATCTTCAGCTGCTGCAGCTGTTGAGCAGATGTGTTTGAGCATGCTTTGAAGTATCTGCTGTATAGCTGAGACAGCACAGAGTGTAGTGTAGGCTGTTTGTAGCTATTTATTCAACTTCTCAGGTGGTTTGCGTAACCCAGGCTAGGAGTTGTGCTGCCATAGCTACGCAGTAACAGCTCTCCTGCTAGTTTAAAGTTAGCTTGGGTTTGTGTGTGTGAGCAGCAACCACGTCTCCACACAAACAGAGCAGCTCTGCCCATATTTGTTTGTGCAGTGGGCTTCAATTCCCCACTGGGACCTTCAGGCGCTGCTGCAATAGAAATAGTAATGAATCATTAATAACTTCTGCTGAATCATTTGAAAACTATTCACTGCGCAGTAGATGTTTATTTATTAGTACAGAATAGGTGATGCAACAAAAGAAGGCAAACAAAATGAGCTGTGGGCTGTTTTGCTTCAATTCATTGTACATTTTCTTCTGGGGATAATTAATTCTCAAAATGAAAGCAAATTATGTGCATTTGTGGTTGGAAAGGTTCCCCTTTGCCCCCGAATATCTTCTCAAAATGGCTTTGTTTAGTAGTCCCAGTAATGCTTTACTATGTATTTAGTGTATCACTGCTGAAGTGTCTGGGGAGGCGTTGGTTTTTTTCCCAAAGAGAGTTATGAAATATCAGAACTGGGTCTGTTCTGTCCTTTTAAAATGTCTGTCCATGCCAGCCTCCACCTTTGGATCCAGAACAGCTAGATGGAGCTATTTCCTCTCTAATTAACAGGAAAGTGTATTTTAAAAAAAAAAAAAAAAAACAACTAACAACAACAACGTTCCTAATTTAAAATCTTTGACCCAATCCTGCCAATGAAAATATTCTCATCTTTTAAATAAGATAACTCTGAGTAAGAGCTATGTAGGAAGGTTTTGCAAAATTAAATCCAGAGGCTTGAGCTGGAAAGATAGTAGCAAATATATGTGGACAGAACTGTTTCTGTAGTGTATGAACTTTTGACTACAAAAATAGCATGAAAGAGAACAAGATATAATTTGAAGATGTCCTGTCAAGTAGTATCTTTGTACTTTATATACATACATGCAAAAGGTTGGATTAGATGATATATAATGGTCTCTTTTCGTCTCTGAGTCAATGAATCTGAACAGATACCAAGTGCAGCTGACAGTGAAGGCAGCTGGGGTGCTGTGTGTAAATAGCTGTGTTGAAACAAGTCAGGTAGTGGTCCTGTGATATTGAGAAAGATGGTGAAGGCAAGACTAAACGTTGTCCTGAAAATGTACAAAACCAGACTGCAGTCCCAGATATTTTTATACCATAGAAGTTTAGGATAACTGTTATTTCCTGTCCTACCTGATATTCAATTCTGTCAGCCCTCAGGAAATGAAGTTAAATGAAAATGGAAAACAATTTGCCTTAAAAATATGCACAGTTAAGATATACGTCACTTATATAAATTTAATTAGATTACATTTTGCAAGAGTAAAAATAACTTTAATAAAGATCTAAGGATGTTTACTCTTTGCTTACCTTTGTAATGTGTATGCTTAGGCAGAGATTACACTAGAACTTCATAGCATCTGTGGAAGTGTTTCCCATTGATTAGGGGCCATAGAACTAGAAAAAGAACTATTCCACATAAATTATTTCACAAACAACTCCCCAAACTCTGCTCTTGAAAACTGTTCTTCTGTCAATCAGTGAGAGTTTCTGCATGTGTTCATACACAAAATTGAGCTGTCTGCTTCTGATTTGGTCTCCTCTTTATAGTTTACCAACACCACAAACCAGAATTGAGGACTTGGTGGCACCTGAGTGTCAGTCCAACTTCAGAGCACAAACATTTTCCAGAAATTGTAAGAACTTGCTAGCTCTCCTTTCTAAGGCCTGGAGTGTGTCCTCCTGGATAGATGAAGCATTGTGGGTATATTTGCTTTTGTTAAGTACCTCCATTTCTGTGGCCCAGGATGGAAGACCCCGAAATGGAGCTTGTGATTTTCTCAAATCTGGGGCTGAAGACCAGGGTGATCTGACACTTTCAGTCCTGGTTTTCTCTGTCTGCTGTGACTACTTTGTTCAGGATTGACTGGTGTTGAGTTGAGACGACTGGGACCGCACTACCATTGGAATCGCCAGTGGTAGGTATGAAATCCCCCACTGCAGTGGAGCACCATCAAGAATCTCTCCTGTGAGCTCGTGTCAGGACCTCACCATTCTTACATAAAATTTTTAAAGCTGTATCTGTATTCAGAATAGCAGCTGTAGCCTTGCGGAGCCTTACGGACTTCAAAGTCTGGTCTGTGGCTAACCAGAGTGGGATGGGCAAGTCCACCATAGGCAAATGCAGTGAAGCTCTCCCAGATCATGCTCCACATCTGCTTCCTTCATATAGTGCAAATAAGTGACATCAGCAAAATTGTTCAGACTTTTATCCCTACGTGGCTGCAGAAATATTTATGGGCTTGAAGTGTAGGGTACTACTGACCTTTCTCATTCATTTTCCAGGGCACCGCAGCTATGACCACCTAATCTGCTGTATGGGCACAAGGTAGCCCAAGGTGCCTTGATAGGGTTCATTGAAAACATTCAGGATACTCATGCTTTCCACAGACCTGGTGATGAACTCTGGGATGCTGGCACCCTCTTTTGAAGGTGAACAAGCATTATTTAGGGCACTCAGGCCCTCCAGAGGTGTCACAGACCAATGAATCTGAGTACATCACTATGGATGAGAATGTTCCCTTACTGCAGGGATTTCCTGATGGCATCTGCAAGGTAGGTACGTTTGGCTAACTTGATGCAAGGTAGAAGGCAAGACAGAGCAGCCTTGATGCCAGTGCTTTCCATGTTATGAGTGCCTGCTTTCCTCCAGGACTGTGGGAGAAAGCATTTTGGACAGAAATTACAAGGAACAATTTCTTCAGAAAATCCATGTTGAATTTTCTGCAGACAAAACATTCAGGATGGCATTCATGCTTGGGATGTTATCTGCTCCTTCGTTAGGGAGATCATCTAGAATTTAGACAGGGTGTTTAAAAGTGCCTGTCTTTTCCAGAAAGGAAACTTCATAATGGAAATATGAAAGTTTGAGAAAAACCCACCCCTGTATGTCTTTTAGATCTGCTTACATCTATTTAACTATTTTTTTTCTCCAAAACATTGTAATTTGGTACTATAAAGGACTACAACAAAAGGACAGATATGATTGTGAGAAGTCATTGATGGAGGTAGGTATCCACAACAGCGGGGAGCTGTGAAGATTCTTTGCCAGTGTGAGAAGACACAGAGGCACAGTAACTAGCTGCTACCCCAAAAGCAGCCTTGTGTTGTAAATACATGGAAACACTTTAGCCTGCTAATGGCTGAGGGCAGGAAAGGAAGCAGCAGTGCATGGTGTCATTTCTACATCTTCAAATGATAATCCAGTTCTTATAGGAAAGGGGAGAGATTGTGTGAATATGTGTCTGTCTGTCTACAGAACATGAAGAGGAATGAATCATCATGGTGTGCTGCACTTCCATCTTGCCTGGATGCCTAATTTGAGGTAAGTGATCATACTGAGTGAGACTGGAAGAATTGTTTTCAATGTACATAGTTGCTACTTGGAGGAATTCTCTGACAGCTTGTAATTCTTGAACAGTAGTTTGCAGAAGTGAAAACCAGCAGCGTACTAAACCACAGCTCTAAATATACAGCTACAATTCTGCTAGAAGTTTGCTCCTTCTCCTCCCAGTGCAGAAACATGATTAGAAAACTGTTTTCAAAGGTGAATGTTGCAGGTCATGTTGGGAGCGGCCAGATCAGAAACCCTCCAAAATGCACCCATACATCTGAATTGGTGGACACAGGGCCAATGAATAGAGAGGTTCAAATGAACAGCTTTATGGTGGACTCCCAGCCACAGATCTTTCCAAGCTCTCTGTGCAGGACACAGGTCTGCTGTTGTCCCCACAGTGAGATTATTGTCTTCAGAAATATTCCTATCTATTCTTGAATATCACGCAACACTTACTGCAAACACCTAATACGGCCACCATGTTATGCAACAGCCCAAGAATTTTCTAGCCTATTCACCACACAGTTTTATGAATGGCGTCAGAGTCTCTAAGAATCTTTTAAGAGAACAGGCAGTTTGATGGTACTCTGTCAGACAAGGCATGAGCTGGAAATGAGAACAGTGACAATGTTGGAGAGGAAGCCAAGTGAAATGGTTATAAATTCAGAGAAGACCACAGAAGATAAAGGGACACTTGAAAAAGCAACAGAGGCATAGCAGCTGCTGATAATTAGAAAAGCACGGATGGCACCTGTTTCTATGCAAGGCAAGACACACTTTTGTGTATTGCAGGATCTGTGGAAGAGTCAAGAGTCTCCTTGTAGAGCAAATACTTTACATATCACTTAGTGATGATGTGAACCACATGGTGACTCAAAATCCATAATCTGTGGATTTTGCGCTGGAGCATTTCTCAAGTAGATATTCAAGTTTCCTCCAAGGAACATCTAAATTGTGCACACCAAAATCACTCTGCCACCAAGACACCAGAACAGAGGCAAACAGGGAAGTCTCTTCAAAACAGCATGACTACTTCAAGCCACAATGCTGATAAAGTCAATGAAGATCTCACACTCTTCTCAGTCTTCACAGGGTGAGATGAAACAAGACAAGATGTTCACAGTGGTGTCCTGTCTTCACAACTGAGATGTGGCACCTAGATTTGTGCAATGACTGCGGGATTTTTGGTTTAGTCTCAGTGCTCACTTTCTCTTTGTATGTAGAGATGCTTTTATGCATCTAACCACTACAGTGTAAGTTTGGCATTGATGTCAGAACTTGGAAGCATCTTTGGGTCAATAGTATAGACATGACTTAAGAGACTGCCTCTTCTGAACCTACCATGCTGCATGGTAGTTGTATGCTTCCTACAGTGTCCAAAGAGGGAACTGACTTTCTTATATATATGTAGAGATTACCTTTTCATTATTATTTTTTTATTTTTACTTTATTTGGCAGTATATATAATACAAGAAGATGTCCTCTAAAAGTCCTAGAGTATTGAAAAAATTGAAAAAAATAATTCAAGTAATGGATTATTGGGAAAGTAATCATCTTGCTGGATCTATGAAGCTATGAAGCTGGAGCTCTTGCTGGAGCTATGAAGGATCTACTTCTCTCCTTAAATTATAATTTTGGAATCAAACAAAGTGGGGAAAAAAACCTGTTCCACCAAAGGGTAACAGAGGGCTGTACTTTAAGGCAAATCTATTTCTTTAGGAGATAATATGTAAAATCTTTTCACATTAAAACATATATTTTAAAAACAAATATTTTGCATAGAATTATAATTATAAAAAATGTAATTAAATGTTCCCAATAGAGTTTCTGGTATTTTCCCTTCACTATTTTGTATGTTTCCTCTGTATAAGCATCAGTGAATCATCACAAAGAATTTGCCTGAGGTTCAGCTGTGTGATCACATCTAAATCTGTTCCTCACAACCTGAGGGATTACCAGGAGCATAAATTAAGAATTTCATCTACTTCAGCCACTAAGCACAAATATTCAAGTTTTACGTATCTTTTCACACTAATTGTATAATGGTAATCAATATGGGATTTTGGTCTTGTTTTGCTCTTTCAATGTTGAAAGAAGATACTTTAATATTTCAGGGTGAATAATGGTTCAGACCATTCAGACTATCAGGTACCCAAAGTCTCCTGAAATACCTGACAGAAGGTATTTTCAATTGGATTTACTTAATCCAAAATCTATTATCAAGCTCCATTTCTACGCAGGCCGGAAGAACCTTTGAGCTAATAAGAAGGTGAGAGAAAGCCAGATAGAATATTTGAATGAAGTAGGAAGGGATTAACCAGAGCTGAGTAATGTTTTGCCAAACATGGAAGAGTAAATGCCAGTTTGGAGTTCAAAGGGCAGATGAGAAATAATACTGCAGACTGCCTTCCCTTTGTCTTAATAATAGCTGGACCTGAAGAGGAGGAGTCCCATCACAGCTGTGGGCCTTGCAGGAAACATAGAATCATAGAATTACCAAGGTTGGAAAAGACCTCCAAGATCATCTAGTCCAGCAATCAAGAAAGCTGCCAGCAGAGTCCAGCTTTTGAACAGCACAAGGATCTGCATGTTGACAGTATAGCTCATGGAACTGCTCACTGTCTGCTCCTCTATGAACCCTTTCCCCAGGACCTTCTACCCGCAATCTACAGAAAGCCACATGCTTAGAATGGCAGTGGGAGTTCCTGCTATCAGCTAGTCAGTGTTAGAAACTAAGTTTTATATGAGTTGATTCCTGCAGTATCTGTATTAAATCATCCTCTCAGAAATATTATTCTTCTCTTTCTCCTATTGTTTGTAACACTCACTTTTGTTATTTCCTATGCTAAAATGTAGGATGTTATCAGATGTCTGTGGAATGAAGTGAGCGCATCTATAAAGGGATACTCTACATAGCTAGATGCTTCACTGAGGTGTGGGAGTATAATGACATAGCCATTTGCGCATCTGAACATCCTCCAATTCCTTTTAGGCCCCTTATCGTATCCACATTCCTGTGCTTCTAGGTCCTAGATTACTTTTGTGTTTGTAGATGAATTTTAGCTTCTTCCTCTTGTGTCAGATAACCTGATTAGGGTTAGGGTAAGGAAAAAAAATGGCAAAGTCACTATGCCATCAAGAAAACAGAAACATCAAAAATATTATCAGACTAAAATGGATCGCTCTTCTCCAGGCAGCAGCCAATGTCAGATGCTTCAGGGAAAGTCACATCTAATATGCACAGAGTTGGTTTCTAGTGTCGTTTGTGTGGAATTCTTTCCTGATACTCTAGTGATCTCAAAAGTGTCTTGTCTTTATGCATATCTGTAAAAAAAATCCCGGAGTGGATCAGGATGTTCTAAATAGGAAATTAAGTAGATTATTATTTCATTAGGGTTAAATCTGTTAGATTATTATTCCAAATGAAAACATTGGGGTTAACCTTTGAGATGATGTTGATAAAAACAAAGCTGTGAAAAGTCACTATCAACAATATCTGTAAATTATCACATTTTTATTCAGACAAACAAAAAAACATTCTTTCATTTTCTTATCTTACAAAGTTATTTTCTTCCATCCCACCCACCACCACACACCACCCCAAACAAGTTCAACAAGGGGCAAGAGAGGGCAGGGAGGAAGAGGAAGAGGAGATGGCAAATGGAAGAGTATGGCTAGCAGGCTAGCCAGGGGATGGATAATACTGAGAGATGTTTGCACACTGTGCCTTCTTGATTGCTCTCTATGAAGTAGTGAACTAAATAAGGAATGGTTGTTTTGTTTTTAATCTGAATTGTTCTCATCACCAATGTTTAATTTTATTAGACTCTTTTCCTCATCAGCTTGAGCTCCATATTAGTCTGTCAGTGTATATTCTCATTTTTTATGCTTTTTACATAACTTATACATTTTATTATTAATCTTTCTGAATACTGACTGCAAAGAAAGTTGATGGATTCAAAAAGGGAACAAAATGTAAACTTACTATCCTTGAATTACATGCTACTGCTGGAGTGCAGAGCAAAATTGTCCATGTTATAAAGCCTGAATATACTAGAGTAAATTATTAGGGAACATACCCCCTCCCAAATCCCATACACTCAATTCAAGTCTCAGATATCCTGTATCAACAGCTGATGAATGCTCTCTGTCTTTTATATCATTTTATTCCTCTGCACTTCAGGCTTTAGGACTAAGCATGGTGGCTGTCAGCAAGCTCCCTGCTCAAGGCATCTTTGTGGGCTGGAGGTGAGGATGATTAAAATACAGTTTCTGAGCAATCTGGCAGAGGTAGCATATGCCTGCTCTTTCCAGCTGGGACGTGTGTGTTCATTTGCACAGGTGGAGGGTCCTTTTCCTATTTTTAGACTGTGCAACTTAAAGTGCATACTCAGTAAAATGACTTGGACGGTTGCAGCACAATCCCAATTTGTTAATTAAACCAGAGTGGTGTTTAATTCATTTTGACAGCACACTACTTCTCCCTGTTATATTTGTAGCAGCAGGAACTTTACTTGCTGGCTAATAGTTCCAGAGAAACGTGCAATTACAGAAATTGCCTATCAGTCTTCATGTCTCTTGCTGTGGCCAACACATTGAAAGCACTGACACTTATCTGACCAGATGTGAACTAAGTGTCTGCCATGAAGGCTTTCCTGTCCCTCCAGGCAGTCACAGGCAGCACAGATTTGTGTGGTAGGAAGCATAGCTACAGATGTTCTTATGGCTGTCAGACTGCTCAGTCATGCTTAGAAATAAGCACTATTCTCTCTAATCCCTTGGGCTAACTCTTAGAGTACACTTAACTGGTTGTACAACAGAAAAAGTGAAAGAGTGAGCAGGTGTATGTTGTGAACTCATGGTGATGAATAGACTTGTTGTTATGGTAAGAAAAAAATCCTGTTTTCTTCCATATATCAACTAACTGGTGAGGCATTGGAACAGGATGCCCAGGGAGGTGGTGGAGTCACAGTCCCTGGAGGTTTTTGAGAAAAATGTAGATGCTGTGCTGAGTGACATGGTCTAGAGTGGTCAGAGGTGTGGGCTGATGGTTGGAATAGATGACTGTATTAGTCTTTTCAACTTGGATGATTCTATGATTGCAGCTGTGGGAATGGGTAAGTTAGGTGAAACTGGACCCTACAGCAATGTTTCCAGTGTGTTCAATTAAAAAAAAAAAGAAAAAAAAAAAAAGAAAAAAAAAAGGATAGAAGCAATTTGTAAAAGAGAACAAGAAAAAAAAAGCTTTGTTTTTGGCAGAAGGAAAGCCAAAGGTTTCCTTCCATCCACATCTGTGTTTTCTGTGTCTGTTTGCATTCATTGCCGTAGCCTTAGGACACTCTTTCAACAGTGGTCCATCAGAATATTCACAATTCTAAAAAAACATTTGAAAGTGCAATCTTTGTTCAATATGCCTAGCATTTTAACCTGCAGCTGAAAATACAATACAAGCATTCATTAAATGCCACTGCCCCCCTGGGAGATGGGAAAGTCTTGTCTTCTCTATTTCACAAAGACAATAAACAAATGCAATTATTAACATTCACATATAAACCTACAGCATCAATACCACAAAGTACAAGACATCCTCTGTGTAACCATTTTCTTCTTCTTTTTACCAGTTAAAAGGAATGAGGAAAAGCTAATAAAATGTAAGAAATTATTCATGTAGGCTACCTGTGACTTCATACGGCTGTCCCTCTAGAGATTAATGGAGACAGCAGGAAGACCTGCCCACTAAAGGAGGCTTTCTCTGCCTCCTCCTCTGTGGCCAGTTACACAAGCCTCAGAACTAGTTTGAAGTAGACACCTGTGTGAGAACAACATTAAATGCCTGAGGCTGCACAGGAGCTGAGGCAGATCCTGTAGTGGGAAGAGGATGCAGACTCCAGCATTGGCCTTCCATGTCCCATTCCCATCCTACAGTGACACTTGCTGGAAATGCCTCTTTCCTCCTAGGGGGAGCCCTCATGTTCCTCCTGTCTTAAGGCCTCCTATGTTAGGTGGCATGCACTTTATAGCTCTTTCTCTTGCAAATATGTGATACAGCTGTTTGTCAGGAAGACTACCATGAAGTCGTTTAAGAAGGTATGATAAAATTAGCAAGGAATTTCTCTGCAGGGTGGGATTTGGTGGTTTTAAGGTCTTTTTTAAACTACTGGTTTTAACTAAAATGTATTTTTGAAAGCATTTGATTCCCTGACAGTACAAGAGCTAAGCACCCGGATATCTTAAATACGTGGCTTCTACTCTGTGCTGAATATGCATTTCCACCCTAGGCAAAACAAGACACTTGGAGGTTGATTTGGGCCTTCAGCTGATGTTTATCAGAGCTTGTTGGGTGACTCTTCATTTACTATTTTCCCTAGAAAAGCATTTCTGTATTAAAAAAAATAACAATAAAATACCAAAAGATTTGAATTATTTTATCTCCTGAAATAATTGGACTGACAAATATTCCACCATTCCTTCACTTTCTGCTCCTCCTCCTTTGCTATGTGTGTGCATGCTGGGACGCTGCAGCCGACGTAAAAGCTCAGCCCTTTGTTTTGTCAGCATACAATGACTTGCTCAGCACCCTGGAAATCTATTTCCATGACAGCCTCCTTGAATGGCGTGTTTGCCATGTGCAGTTTGCTCGGCGTGTGTTTGCATATGCCCATGCGTGCGCGTGTGCTGCAGAACAATTCCCATTGAGGAGAAGGGTGAAAGACGTAGCAGGAAGCAGCACAGGTAGCTGCCAGAGCAACTTAATTATTAATGTTTCTAGTTTAAAAGTTTTTAGCAGCCCAGCTGTTCAGGGTGTGTGTGTGTGCGTGTAAATATAAAGGTTAATGACTTACACTCTGTTTAGTCAATGGATGAGTAAAAGTGCCCCTGCTTCAGGCTACAATCAGCAGATGTGCCTGAGAATGCCCACTCTTGCAATCGTCACACAGAACCCACAAACAGTGCAATTTCACTTGCCTGGGACACTCTGGCAGCCCTGAGATTATCAGCTCCTTACTGGAGCGATGGAGAGGCACGTTGCTTTTTGTACAACGGTGTCCTGCACATTTGTGGTTGAATGACTGTACTTCAGGCAGCAGACAGCTTTATTCCAGGAGAAGCCACGAAGGTGGTTTGAAATGCTAGGAGCTCGATGTTCCCAGAAATGACCTGTGTTTAAGGAAACTGTTGCATTCCTAGCCAAAATCCAGTTGGCATGAGAGCTCGTTTTGTCTTCATTTCGGAATACCTTATGGAAAAATTTTGTATGGGAAAAAAGCTCCTTCCAATCCCTAACGAATAGAGAGAAACAATTAAAAATTATATTTAAAAAAAAAACAAACAACAAAGCTTACATTGTAGCTTCATAGTTGAACACTAAATCAGAGATCTGTTTTTTTTTATTATTTTTGTTTTTATTTTAAGGAATTATTTACTTGAAAAGAATAAAAAGAAATAATATTCATTCCTTCTTAGGAATTAAATAATTCCTAAGATAAATTAGAAATAATTTTCAGTTCTTCTTAGAATCATACAATCCTTAGAGTTGGAAGGGACCTTTAAAGGCCATCTAGTCCAGCACCCCTGCAATGAACAGGGACACACAGCTCCAGGAATGGGGCATCAACCACATCTCAAAGCAACCTATGCCTGTGCCTCACCACCCTCACTGTAAAAGACTTTTTCCTTACATCTAACCGAAATCTACCTTCTCTAAGCTTGAAACCATTTTCCCTTGTTCTATCACCACAGACCCTGCTAAAGATCTGTCCCCTTCAGTCTGTTCTTCAGGACTAAGAGCTTTTATTAACAGCACAGAAGGCCCAGGGCCTGCTCCTTCCCTGCTGAAGTGTGTTTGCACCTGGCCCTCCGGCCCCACAAGCTGTCTGAATGCTGCAATCATCTGTGTGCAGCTGGACCTTTCCTAAGCTGTGTGGGATCCTGAAATATGCACTGACCCTGGTGTTTGAAACCATGCATAAGGACATCTAAAATACCCAGGAGCTTATTCTCTCTGCGTCAGTGTAAGAGTTCAATGTTGAGCGGAAGGCGTTCACGTCTTTTCAGATGGAGGAGGAAACTGAACCTCAGATTCCCACATCTTGGGTGGCTTAAACTGTAATGTTAGATTTTTTTTTCCATGCTATTTTTGTGATCAGTGCTTACGCCTATCCTTTCTTTCCATTACCTCATTGTTGTTTTTAATTGCCTTACTTGGAAACAAGGGAAAAGTTTAATTTGATCTAAGGTTTTAGCTTTTTCTTTTTTTTTCCTTGATCATTTCAACAAGTCAAACAGGATGCTTTTAATTGTTCATCTCCTAGCATTCCCCAGCTTTTGCCCTCAAAAACTTGGCTACACCTGTTAAATTTTCTTTGCTTAAAACTGTAGCAAAGCCGGGCTGGTTGCTGCCCAGAGCATGTGGTCCCTGACTGTGTACAGGGAATAACTGGATCGTGCAGCAATATCACACCTTCTAGAAGTGATTGCAGAGAAAGGATAGGAAGGATTCATCCTCAAAGCTCTGAGGTCCTGAGTTGGAGAAAGAGCAAAACCACAACTAGAATTTCAGTAACTGTTCAATGCTTTTACGAAGAGTTTGTAGAGTTTGGGGATTTTAGATTTTCAGCTGTAGTCAGCACATTCCACAGTTTAGGTTTCTTTCTTCTATGTCACTTTGCCAAGTTTAATCAGTGGCTAAAACTTGCACACTTCCAGCATGAAAGGTTCATGCATAAGGGATCCAGGAAGGGAGAATTGTAGTTACTCCTCCAGCAAACTCAGCCACATGCATTCATGAGCCTGGACAACCAAGGAACATACAGTAACCAGCGCTACAGATGTAGAAACCAGCTTGTGTAGAAGTGTGTAGCATCCAAAATCTGCAGCATAATGTTAGTGTTCAGAAGAGGATAAGGTAAGGTTGCACTTGAAAAGTTAGAGGTCTGTCATACTTCTATCCAATTACATTACAGGCCGCAAATCCAAAACCTGGCTACTTAGCCTTCTGAAGTCCAGATAGGCATATTCTGTGCTGTGTATGCCTATGACATACATGAAGTCCAGAAGTTCATCTTCTACTCTCTTCACTTCAGAACTCTCACCTTCAAGGGTAAAGTCAACAGGCCAAGCGTGAGCGAAGATCAATTCCATCCTAAAAAGACAATGTATGTCTCTGTGTGTGTTTGTGGAAAAGGGAGAACATTCACCACCACTGTGATGATAAAGACTCACTTTGCCAAAATCTGGAGTGATGGAGAGGTTTGTTGAGAGCAAGAGAATGCTACTGTGGGGCAAAAGCTTGACAACATGTGGAGGGGATACAGTGTTCCTCATCCACGTGTTTTCTTCAAAGCCACTTGTTGCGCAGAACTTCCCTGATATGTCCAAGATGGACAATAATGATGTACAGATCCCATTACACAAATGTTATAAACCTGAGCAGAGCAATGCCAAGCATCCACCATGCACTGGAGAAACCTGCTGAGCCCACACTCCTGGAGGCTTTGCAGTGGAGTGCAGTAGTGTCAGTGCCCTTGGGAAAGGGAGGTGCTTCACAGCCCATGTGGTTGTTAATACCAGCTTCCATTCTCACACTTCATCAAGTAAAACTTCAAATGGGGAAACAACTTCAATTTTCTTGAGTGCATAGAGTATGGGTGTTCAGGGGCTTGGGGCACATACCCCACCTCTGCATGACTTTTTAAGTGATGTCTAAGTGTCTGAGGGGGGCATGATTTTTGGTTTTCACAGCAGTACAACTACATCCTCAAGTTGCTTTGTATTACTATTACACATACTGTTTACACGGCTGTTAGCAGAAACAAATCAAGTTTGTAATGGACCCAGCTTTACCAGCACTTGACCACATCCAGAGAGGTGGTGGTGAGATCCACGTGTGTTTATTGATCTGGAATTCTTTCCCTCTCAGCAGCTGATTTCTATTCTCCCACCCATTCCTCTCAGGGCACCATATGTCTGGGGCAGAATTTTGCCATCCATGCTGCTGAGCCCTGCCTTGGCAGCAGACAGTCATTAAGCCACGTCAGCCCTGCTGCCAGCTGCATGGTGGCCTGTTTTTCCATATATTCCCCTCCAGCCATATGGCCAAGAACTCACACACCTTTAGTTTTCCCTAAATTCTACTTAGCCAGCTACAAAGCAAAAATAATTAAAATGTCATTTTTCACCGTGATCACCAAGGCATGCAGCAATTAAAATGTCCATTGATATGTGCCTCTGATATAAAAATCAAGAAGGTAGCTGGGAGACTGCTTTATACAAAAAATATTCAATACTCACAAATAAAAAATTCTATGACTAAGTTTGGGATAATAATTCTGAGGAATATGAGAAAGAAAGTTTAAAAATATGAAATGGTGCATTAAAATCAGCTTATGTATGAAAAATAAATACTAAATCTTCCTTTTAATAATATCATAAGGGGTGTTCCTGAGACCAAAACAAGAGAAACCAGTTCTTCAGTAACCGGTAAATTAATTGAAGCAATAGCCAAGATTAGAACCTTTTTATGGTTCTATGATAAATGTGACATTACAGAGGCAAATAAGCACAGCCTCTACAAAAACAAAATGTCTATTTGTGAGTCTCAGCACAAAAGCAGATTTGAAGGGATGAGAAAAAAAAAAACCCCAAATCCTGTATTTTGTATGAAGAAATGATAATTGACTTGCTTGGATCCTTTCAACTTTTCGTTGAAATGCCAGGAGCATCACTGAATGTGTGGTCTTGAACTTTGACACTCCATCCTGGGGAAGAATCCTGACTCCACAGCGCAGACAAGATGGAGGTGCACCTCCCTCCCCACCCCTTCCTTTTTTTTTTTTTTTTTAATCATAATTTCACATGATCTTAAAATTTCACGTGATCAATGGCAACTGAACATTTTTAAAGAAAGACAAAACATTTGAATAAATCATCACATTTCAAGAGTAAAAATGTTTTGTTGAAAAATTCCTGACTACCCTTAATACAAAAGCATGTAGTCTTGAGATTCAAATGGCCTTTATTAAAGCCTGTCATTAAAGTTTCTAAAATATGACAGCAAATGACAAATACAATAATATCTAAGCCAAATTGTGGTAGTCACATTGAAGAATAACAAAGTTAAATAAAACAACCCCCAAATTTTGATGGGCTAAAGTCCTGAGGATTATACAGAAAACTCCACATCTTGAAAGCAAGAGATAATTCATGCAGAGAAGGATATAAGTACAGGGGACCACAAGAAAGGGAGAAAATATCAGAAATTTAAACAGAGAATGTAAATGGTGTGCTTCCTTCTATAGGTCTCATAATAGGAGAGGAAGAAGATGCTGAAATGAGGAAACAACATGTTTAAACTTGGTTTAAAAGAAATGCTCTCTAGGCAACTTGTAATTATCTATTAGGAGTGATTGCTAGAAGATACGAAGGCAAAGGGCTTAGCAGGGTTTGAAAAATGGTTTGACATTTATACAGATAATGAGAACATTCATAGTTAATTAGGTGGGATAAGAAATGTACAGAATATAACCATGATGTGTTACAGGATTAGAGAACTATCAGATAGTGGAGGTTATGTAGATGTTCCTCCTCCTCCCCCCCCACCCCCCAGCTACATAATTTTCTGCTTGCTCACTCTGGATTTTCTTCCACCTTTTCCTGAAACATTTGTAGTCAGACAAAAGGTAACAAACTAGCCTGAGGATCAATGCTGCTTTCTCAAATGGTAATTCATGGGCTGCCAAGACAGCAAGGCTAAGAGAATTGTATTCAGTTGATTCTAATACCCAAAACTGCACCTGGGAGACATGAAAACCTGTATAAAAACAATATTTTGTTCTATTCTTCCTTTCGCTTTGTGGAGCAGACACACAATCTCACATGTCTCTATAGACATACCTATAGACAGTTCCTTCAGCCAATGCGCAGAGCTGTCTGGACCCTCATTGGTCTTGGAAGCTTTTTCTCCTACTGAGTTTTGATGAAACTGGCCAATGCTTTCCAAAACATATCTGGGAGGATTAGCAAGGCATAATTTGTCCAATTACGCTTCTCAAAGGCAGCAACGACCTGAGACTGAGCCAGATGATCTCTGGGGTGAGAGACTAAGGCTGGTGTTTGTGCTGTCTTCCGGGATCTCAGCATGCACCAGCCATACCAGTCTGGCCCACAATGATTTATGAATTTCTCTACTTCCATAGTAAAAGTTTATTCTAATTTAAAGGAAACACAGCTGTGTAGAAGGCAGAGAAGACTTTATCATTCATTGATCTCAGCTGTACAAAATTTACAGCAATTTGCCATCCAAAATATGTTTTTACTCTCACAGTACTGACCTACTCTACAACAGCCCAGGTGGGATGGGAATAAGGGTGGGATGCTGATCTGTTCAGAATGACAGAAGAATTCAAGAATTTCTTTCTGACATCTAACCTGAGTCCCCTCTCTTCTAGTGTAAAGCCATTCCCCCTTGCCCTGCCACTGTCTGCCTGAGTAAATAGTCACACTCCTCCTTTTATATACGTTTCCTTAAGTAGTGAAAGGCTGCAGTGAGGTCTCCCTGCACCTTCCTCTTCTCCAGACTGAACAAGCGCAACTTCTTCAGTCTTTCTTTACAGGAGAAGTGCTCCAGCCCATCAGTTTTATCACCAGTTTGGCCTCCCCTGATTTTAAGATCATTCTGGGAAGATTATGTAGGATGTGAAAAATTCACTGTGTAGTTTCTAAGAAACTCTGCTTGCTCAGTGTTTCATATTTATTCTGTGCTCAGGCCTAGAGGCAGAAAGCACTACATTCTAAAAGTCTTTGAAAATAATTATTTTGTATTTTGAAGTTATAAATCAAGTAACATTTTTAATAAATGCTTTGTATTAAAAAATTAGTCTGTAAAAAGAACATTGACAGCATATGCTTGACTTTATAGTTACTGGAATTCTCACAATAACTTAAAAAATTGTATTTTCATGGCTTGTATCTCACTACCTCTAGTAAGTTTTTAATAAACAAGTGAAATATGTTCAGCCCAAATGTTGATGTGGAATCACTTTTAGTTGTTACAGTGATTGGGTACATATTATTAATGACATTCACAGCTTGAAACATGTGGATATGCAGAAAAAAAAAAAAGTGTTTTTAAATCAAACTTAAAGAAAATGACTCAGCTAAATCAATTTTCCATACTCTGAAATCTCACTGATACCTATATAGACTATGAAAATGCACATACATGGAATATACATGTTTCTGTATAGATTAAGGTTTACAATCTACAAAGGAGAGCAGAACATCTCTCAAAGGACTGAGAAGTAACTGAGATGTTTCTCTACATATTTCCACAATAATATACAATAGCCTAAAACTTGATTTTTCTCTACCAGCTTCATCTAGTAGACAGATTTGTTTTTCTGCTATTTTCTTAAAGCAACAATTGAAAATGTGAAACGTATGTATGAAAATTCATGGATATTTTTACAAATTTGTGCTTTCAGCTGAAATCCAATATGCCACAGTACAAAATTCATGTCAAAGATTTAATTCTCTTGTTCATATTTTTTTCAATGACTTCTATTTTGTGTATGTACAATTTACATGTTTCTGGGTAAACAGCATGTATTGTAACAGGCAGAGATTTGAATACCAGCTCCATGTAACAGGATGCAGAGATTTTTTATGATTAAATTATAAATGATGTAGTTGAGTAATCTCAAATCCCCTCATCTTTTGTTGGAAGCAACTAAAATAAGGCCAGACGTAATGAGGTGCCACCTGTGTGCAGAAGTTGGGCTTTCTGATAAAAGACCAATAAAAGTACATCCAAACATTATTAAGTAACATACATACCTATACCACAAGACCTTTGGAAGGGCAGCTTTTTAGGCATGGATGTTAAGTGACTTCCTGTGAGAAGATGTATATGTACATACATACATATTTACATGATTTTTGAAGAAGTACTATCTTGCCAGTCTAAAGACTGAAGAAACCTGTTAATAAGTCCAGGGCAGTCTATGATATTGCTAGTGGCAGAAAAAGTGTATATACTCATGTTTATTAAACAGTCACTTGGTGTGAAGAAATATTCTGGTCTCAATTACTGTGTGAAACTAGACTTTGGTATTATACCCAAGTAATATAAGGAACTTCAAAATTGGTATTCTAGCCTTTCAAGCAAAAACTGCCCAGGAGTTGTTCTGTAACTTAGCTGTAATCTTTCAAGATGTTCTTCTGAGGTTAAATAAATTCTTTAAAATCTCCTTGAAAGTGCTTTTGAAATTAAAGGAACAAATTTTATACAGTCTCATCAGTTTTGATAAGACTCAAGAGTCGTTTTCTTGTTACTGTTATTGCTTGAACTACAGCAAGCTTAAGGAAATTTTATCTGTGTGGAGACTGAGTACTCTCACTGAGTAAAGTACTGCTCACCGTCAGGAAGGGAATCAGAGTTTTCATTACAAAATTTTGGTTATTTTCTAAAATATACATGCTTTTCTTTTAGCTATTTTAAATGTTATTTTAACCTTTATCTTTAAAGCATAGTTATCCAACTTCTTTTAATGTCTCCTATCTCTACTTGCTCCTTTCACCGTTTTATTATTCATTACCCAAATGTAGGCCAATTGCCTTCCACTCAGTTAGGGGAACATAAATGGAGAGGAAAAGAGCTGAAGGACGGCAGAGAGGTCAGCAGCGGCTCAGCAGATTATAGTTATGTGTTACCATTAGACAAATCTGGCTGTGTCTGAACAGTTTTTGAGCCAAAGGTTTAGAGATAGATAATAATTTCTCACATTCCCTTGAAACTCTTCACAAAGGCCTGGCCATGTCAATGTTAATTATACAAGACTATATTTCTGTATAAGATTGTCTGTTTCCATAAACATGGAAGTTTCAAAACTGCTTGCTCACACTTCCATTGTTAAAACCCCGCATACTTTTCAAAGACAGACAACTTTCTTTGCCTTACAAGGAACCCACAGGAGCCTTTCCTGGTGAAAACTGTCCCTTCCCCTAAAGGAAGATCAATGGGCTACTTAGGTAAGGTACATCTTGCTACAGGTGTTTGAGGAAGTTATCCTGAGCAATTGAATGATTCTATGGAGTCAATGCCCTTAATCAGGGCATCTTGGCCCTACCATGCAGAGCCACCTGTGTGCCTCTGCCATGTCCTCTTGCCTTTGAGAACAAGGAGGCAAAGTTCACCTGGAAACTTCCAAGTTATCCCACAGTGATGCCCATGTTTCCATCCCATTTGGTATCAGTGTGCATATAGTGTGGTATTTTTTAATTTGGCAGAAAACATGCAAATTCTCAAGGTGCTATACAGTTTGCAGCACCAAATGACTTTATTTTTCTTCAACAGTAGTTTTGTGTGGCTCCGTTCTGTTGGTACTTCAGATAAAGATGATGGTGATAAGCACGAGGGAGGGTGTTTGTGAAAGCATGGTGAGAGGTAATTCAGGGTACTCTGTTTTCAAGTAGGTTGAAGGGAGGTAGCTATCTCCTTATATGACTCTTTTTTATTATGTACATATTGTGTAAACACAAACACTTTTATGTCTAGTTACTTTGTTCATCATCTGCCTGCCTTGTTCATATACTTACATAACTTCTTAATTAAAAATTGCAAAATCTTTACAGCTTCTGCTCCCTGGTCCTGTCTTAAAATTAACCCAATGAAAGAAAATCCTGCCATGCCAGCTTTGTACCTCACAAGGATCTGAATAACCAAGGTGGCCTGGACTCCTCACAAACTTGCTAAAGCAAAACAGATTGAAAAAATGCATCTTCATTTGCCTTTGAAATTTTTCCATTTGCCATGGAAACTTCATTTGTTAGTTGGTCCAAGCAGCCAGTGCTGACATTTGGAACTCACAGGACAGCTTTATCTTACAATAAGTAGCTAATTATGGATCATTAATTTATTTGGTACAGTCTTCACATATTTAACACCAAATGAAAAAATAAATAAAATCCAAGTTCTGTTCTCCTAAATGCTGCAAAACTAAGGAGGAGACATTTTCCATTTTCCATTTTCCATTTTCAAGAATTCAGACATGATCTTTTTGTTAATACTTTTCCCCAAAAAACCTTACTCACTCAAAAAAGCAGTGCCTGAAATTGACACACACCACTACATTTCTTTACCTCTTGGCATTGTAGTCACTTTCTGACTGCCTCAAACCCAGCTGCAAAATAAATCAGTATTACCAGATCCTGTTTCTGCAAGCAAGTCCCTGGGAAACTACCAGCTCACACATCTTGGGTTTTGCACTTGCCTTGTTGGGCATTATCTCAGTATTGCAGCTGCCACTGACCAAAGGAATGTTTAATTGCTCCAGTATACACTGACCAAAAGGTGTTTTAGTGTACACATTACCTCCAGGCACATCTGCCTGTTCTGTCTGTGTCTGGATCATCCAGCTGACCACACAAAAGGTAGACTTCTTTTTGGATAGAAGATAAACCGTGTGAATTCTTGGGATAGGGTACTTGTGGTGGGGAATCAGATGCTGAAATCAGAGTGGGTTGTAAGCCTGCATGGTAGATCCCCATGCTTCAATTCTGCAGGTCACCAGATACACTAAATAGGTTAATATTTACCTTATGCCACCCTGGTTAGTAATATTTCATTTTTTATTTGAATTGCAGAGAAAAATCACCATTAAAGATGCCAGATAGATGAAGAAGTCTAAATACACATACAAAGAAAGAGGCACACTTATTTTAGGAGATACATTTCAGAAGAGATGTGGTTCACCCGTAGTTTCCTTACTGCTACTATCACAACTCTCTGTAGAAATTCTTTCAGTGTACAGATGGGTGGCTCATCAGCTTCTATTCTCATCTGTGGCACAAAATTCCCCACACCCAATTAATCCCAGTGTAACATTTTTCAAAGACAAAGAAAAGGATAAAAGGATTCGATTTCAGGCCTGAATTAGATGTTTCTGTTTTTTACTGGCTGGTTTAATACCATATATTACATATTCCTACAAAGTTTGCCTGACGTATCTATTGACCGTCCCTTCTACAGCACTGCAACAAAAGCTGTCCTTATCTTATAGAGAAGTAGGATTAACTCCCTACAAATACTCCTCTTGGACCTGAGCATCTGACTGTGGTATTAAGTGCATTGCAAAGGGAATATCAATAAAAACTAAGAAGTCCAAGAAGACCTTTGGCTCTTTGGACAGTAATCTTGAGTTTTCTGGCAGCAGAGACTTTAAAAGTGGGCTTGTCACCCCTTTTCCCTGGAGCTAACAGGTGGGGAGGTCAGTCACCTAATCCTTGAAGGTTGTTTTTTTTTTTTTCTTTTTTTTCTTTTTAACCTTTCTTGCCTCTGAATTCTCTTTAGCACAAGAAACAAATTGAGTAAAACAAATTGAGTAATCTAGTGGCAATGTGGGATAGGAGACTGATGTAAGAATTCATATAGGAAAGAATATGAAAGGAAATATTCAATCTTCAAATATAGAGGGTTTATTTTTCCAGGCTTTAGTGAGATTATCCAACTATGGAGCAAGACTGTTTCCATGCTCCCCTGTAATTCTTTTGTCACTGAGCTTCTGATTCATTCATTTTGTGCAAAATGGAATGATTAGAGACTTTAAAAGCCTGTATCTTTATTACTGTGGGTGTACTCACCCCTTTCCTTTTTGTTGCTGGGTAAAAGGAATGATTTCTTTAATTTATCTCTTAGTTCAGAACTCATTATGCACACATATTAACCACTATTTCATAACTTTTAACAGGCAAAGCTTTATCTTCTGAGGCATGCAAATGTCTTACCAAAAGTGTCTTTCTTTCTGTAGGAGCTGTCACTGACATCTTGTTGCTGAGGGATCAGTGACAGAGGAACCATGTTTCTTCTCTCTAGACTCACCAGGGCAGACTTATGGAAGGACCAACAGAAGATTTCCTGAGAGAAGCTCAGTCATAGAGGGAAGAGAAAAATATCTGCTTACCACCTCTGTCAACAGGAAAAAAAAAAAGGAAAAAGACTGTGTTTCCTCAAAGCAACATCTCCCATGTCCTTTTGGGAGGAGAGAAGGGGGTGAACATTCAGGTGGTAGCACATGATGGTACCATTGGCCTTCTGCACTGGGGATTGGTTCTCATGTCAGTATAGGGTCTCAGAGAAGACAGCTTGCTGGCTGCACTGGTTAGCAGATGTACAGGAATTTTTCTCTATCCAAGTAACTCAGCAAGTTGGTCTATAGAACAGCCATCTCTAGCTGTCTGGCAGTGACAGACCTTAAATGTGGGCTTTTCACTCCTTCCCTCTGGAGCTTACACCTTTCAGCAGTTCTCCAAACTTTCTCAGCAAAGATGGTAGGATTTCTATTGTTTCTAATATTCCTAATATATAGCTGGGGGAAAATGAGGCATAAATGTACAATTTATCTATTACATGAAGCAATTTGTGTTCTGTTTTGGGTTCTTTGCTGTAAGAAAGGCGTTGAAGCCCTGGAGCTTGTCCAGAAAAGGGCAGTGAAGCTGAAAGGAGTCTGAAGTCCTATGGGAAGCAGTGGAGGGAACAGGGATTGTTCAATCTGGAGAAGAAGAGGCACGGAGGAGACCTCACAGCTCTCTACAGTTACCAAAAGGAAGCTGTGGTGAAGTAGGGATCAGCCTCTTCTCCTGTGTAACTAGTGACAGGGAGAGAGGGAATGGCCTCAAGTGCCAGGGGAGATTCAGTTTGGATGTTAGGAAAAATTTCTTCTCTGAAAAAATAGTCGTGTGCTGGAATGGGCTGCCCAAGGATGTGGTGGAGTCACCATCCCTGGAGGTGTTCAAGGAACATCGAGATGTTGTACTGAGGGACATGGTTTAGTCGGGAAGTACTGGTGGTAGGTGAACATTTGGACTGGATGATCTTGGAGGTCTTTTCCAGCCTTGGTGATTCTGTGATTCTATAGTTGGTCTGAGATCACACCACACTTGTCCAGGACAAGTGTTGCTTTTCAAATTAAGGTTTCAATATTAAAATATTGCTGCAAAATGCCATTATCATCTCTCTTTGTTCAAAATAATTAAAAATGAGTACGTTTGACTTGCACACCAGGTGCATGGTCCTTAGGCAGACATATTAGGCCACAAGTCACTCTTCTAAAACAGGAAAAGTCTGCTCACATCTCACATCCACTAGCACAAACTTATCTTACCGTTTCAACACCACTGAAGCATGATGCCACTGAAGCTTTCTTGCCAGTAAATATCCCCAGGATAAGGCTGCTTACAAGTCTCTGCCATTCATGAAATTCTCTAAATATTCACTGTCATGTGCAATATTTCAAATGCACAAAGGTAAGAAAATGTGTGTTGTTTTACAAGGGTGAGATAAACGCATTTCTGTTGCCCCGTGCTTGAGATGAAAAGAAAGCAGGCAATTAAATACGGAAGTCTGGGGCCCATTTTATGGTGTTACATGTGACTGCAAAAGGGAAAGTGGTAATTGCCATTGGTGTGTGATATTCTTTAGCAACCTGACTTAGAGTCTATCTCTGCATCCTAGAATGTTGGCATTTTATAAAGCTTGTAGGACTATCAGTCTACAGTAAGAGAACTCACCCATAAAAGCATTTAAAATTAACTACAGTCCAGAGAATCCAATTTTTGCCTTTAAACGTTTATGAACAAGTTTAAAGTTGTCGTGTACCAAAAATTCGTGGTAGTCTACAGTGTTTTGTTTAAAAGCTGAACAAAGCATAACAATTACATGGGAGACTCAGCAAGGCCCAGTTGGGACGTACAGATAATACACTTAAAGAAGAGCTTTTTCTATCTTTTACAATAGCTACTGTATGCATAGTATCTACAGAAAAAAAATGAAATTGTGATACAAGTTGTATTTTAAATCAGGTCTGAGGCACCAGCTCATGGGGGGGCTGCTCAGTGCCCCATTAAGTGTGCTGATCTGGATCCCTGCAAGCATTCGTACCTGTCCCAAAAAGTGAAATGATCCAAGCTAACCGCTCTCCAACCCTGTGCTAAAAACATAGGTGATGGTTTTTAAATAGGATCACTTCTTCAGTCCTAGAAAGAAGTATGAGATGAAAGAAAAGGACATCTCTTGAACCTGATTCCCAGGAGAAATCTTAAGTGGATCCCCATTTATTTTCAGTTCTATGATTCTGTTGGTATTTACACATTGACTCAAGTCATAATTAAATTGCAAGTTCCTTAGGGCAGAGACTAGCTTTTTATTCTGTGTTAATTAACAGTTTATGCAACAAGACCTCCATGGCTGAACTTCTGAGTGGTACAAAAATCAATTTCTTCCATTTTCCAGATTCAGGAGAGGCTCTGGCAGCTGTCACACCGAACAGATTGACAGCCACTTTAAAATCATAATGCATTCACACGAATTCAATGCTGCTGCTAAAATGATAAACAGTTACAAATCAGTTGATGCTAAAACTTAAATTATCATATTAAGGATTTTGAGTTGGTAATCTACTGTGATAAACACTCCAATCTCTCCAGGCTTTATTTCAGGCTGTCTGCACAGCCAGTGAAGGAACAATGCGTTGATTTACTCCCATATTTACACTGTTTTCTGAAGTGGTTAGGGTTGGAAACATATTTATTTTCCTAAGCTGAAGCTTGGATTTCTGGGGGATTCCAGTGGGCTGCTAACTTGGTGATGGCTGCCAGCAGCAGCTACTGACCAAAGTGCCTGCACTCCTCTGTTTCACATCTCTAGGTCAGTCAGGAAACAGTAAATATTTCCTAAAAGTTTACAAAACAACTACAAGAATATCCCTGAAGGAAAAAAAGAAAAAAAGAGAGAGAGATTTCATATTTTCTTTATGAAACTAAAATTGTTTGAATCTGAACACTGGAAATGTTTCAATTTTTCAACTGATTAGTCAGGAAAAAAAAAAGTGAAAGAAGGAAATACGCAATGTGAAAATTTTCTTTTCAAAGTCAGTATTTTACTATAACCTTTAGATCATCTGCATTTATTACAAATAGAAACCATATGGGGATTTAAGTTATTGTTTGTATAAAGTGTCGGAGAAAGAAATTTAGAGCTTTTTCCAAGCATCAAAGAAATGTTAGGAGTTCACAAACTGTCACCAGTCTCATTAATCACCTTAGACTTTTAAGTATGTAATTCTAACCATGCTAAACAATTAAATCAAAGTTAAGGCCAAAGCCTGCCTCTGAATATGCATACACAATATCCATTTAAGTCAATGTGAGGACAAAATTTAGCTCTTAAACCTTTTAACTGATAAAGTCCTAAAATAGCTTTACAGGCAAGAATTTCCTGGCAAGAACAGAGTTTTGTAAATCTAAAAGCATGCAATCATATTTCAATGTAAAATAGCATATAAATATCAAACTAGATCTTGAATTGGAGCCAAATGCAACACTGTATCAAGCATGGCTCGTGAGTGCTATGTAGAAAATTAATGCTTTGTCAAGTTTCTGTGTCAGGACGTAACAAACACAGAAATTTGCACAAACATATGTATCATAGCACAGGATTGGAGACTTTGTCCTTTTTACCTCTGTTGTGAACTCTTTTACTAAAAACAATATAACATTTAGTTTTTAAAGTAACATAGGATGTAAATATAGAGTATTAAGGCCAGGATCTTCGTGCTGTATTAATATATATATTAAGGCCAGGTCATCGTGCTGTATGTTCCCAGCAGCTCAGTTGGTCACTTTCTTTAAGAGTGAAGCAAAGTACTGAGTGTAGTAGCACACAAGATTTGATAAAAGCCTTTTAAGCTACAAATTTGGGTAAATCTCAAAAGCCAGTGAGAAATTTTGTCATGTCAGAAAGTAATATACAATTAATCTCTTTCAGACGTTCTTATTTGGCTGTTACACACTGCCTATGTAGACCCATCCTTATTTAACATTGTATACACTACAATTTTTCATTTCCTCTCCTAAACCTGATGTTTAGTGTTATCCATTACTGGAGTCCCATCCCAGAGAAAGCTGCAGCTCAACAGTGGAGCAAGTGATTTCTCTGTAGATGAGATTTGAAGACAAGTGCTTTGTGACTGAAGCAACAAACAGAGCAGAGACTGTGTTGGGATGCAGCAATGAGGATGATGTTGTCATAGTGATAAATCAGAACTATCTCTGTAGAAATATGAACAGATGTTAGTGGCTCTTGCTGAGACCAGAGAAGAGTACTTTGAAGCAGTCAAAGTAATAAGAGCCCAGATTACTGCTGTAACTGTATGAATGGAAAACAGCGGAAGGCAAATGACCAAAGAGGAATGAGCTCTGAGGCTAAAGAGATTGGCAACTGTAGAGTAGCTACAGATAGGTAAGCTTTCTTTCCTTGATACAGGTTGTCTGGGAATAAATTCACATTGTGTGTCTGTCCATAACATCACTGAAAATTGATTTTTATTTTTACTCCAGTGATACCCACAGTGCCCACAGCTCTGCAGTTAATCTTCTTGGAGAGAGAAGGAGAGGAAAACAAGAAATGAGACATTAGTGTAACCTGACTAGAAAAGGGTGGCTTCACTGAGGAGACCTGAACATATGACTTCGACTCTGTTCCCTGACTTGCCCCTTCAGCATAACCACTTGAGCCCAGCCACTGATTGGGTGCTGAACTGCCTCAGTTCACTACCTAAATTTTTGGGGTAAATCAAACCAAGTTTAAGCTATCTGGCATCACTCAGTAGTGTTTCTACAGTGGTTTCACTGAGAGAGGTAGTCTCTCCCAGCACCCTACTCAAAGCAGGTTCTGAGCTATATTCAGTCAATATCTGAATATTTCCATTGGTGAATTGTCCACAAACTCCCTGGCCTCCAATTCCAGTGTTTGACAATACTCCTGGTGAAAATACTTCTCCCTTCCAAGGGAGGTTCATGTTGAATATTAGGAAAAATTTCTTCTCTGAAAGAGTGATCAGGTGCTGGAATGGGCTGCCTAGGGAGTTGGTGGAGTCGTTGTCCCTGGAGGTGTTCAAGAAACATTTAGATGTTGTACTAAGGGGCATGGTTTAGTGGGAAATATTGATGGTGAGTGGATGGTTGGACCTAGGTGATCTTGGAGGTCTTTTCCAACCTTGGTGATTCTGTGATTCTATGATTCTATGATTCTCCTCATAAGCATGTGCAAAACAAGTTCTTGAAAGTGGCAGGGATGAGACTAATCACTTCAACTACCCCCAGCTATGCCATCCCCACTCCTGAATCACAGCCCATAAGGCTGTCAGTGGGGAAATAGCATCTTGTTGCTTCTGCTCATTTCATTGAAACAGGACGTCTTGTGATCTCTCCTTATAAACTAACGGTTTATTGTAACAGGGAAAAAAAATCAACTATGTATGATGATGAAATTCTTACTCTAGAGACAAGAGGTGTCGAATGTCAAGACATATTACAGGAAAACTGCTAGTCTTTCTATGGGATGGAAGTCAAATCTTCTTGAAAAAACCTTCATCAAACACAATAGTAATACTTCTCCACACTCATGCTTTGTATGTTGTAGCATTCAATATTCAGAACCACAGCTTTCTTAAGCATATTGAGTTAATTTTATGAAACAAATGAAAGTTACTTCATATTGATTAGTAAGCTAGTTACACTGGAAATTTGTCTCCCAACTGACCTCATTTTAAATAGCAATGTAAAGAGGCTTTGCTTCGTCTTTTATCAGTACTTATTAAGAATGGTTTAATTCCGTCAGCTCCACTGAGGCCTTCTTGTCTTATCCCAGTGAGAGTGAGGAAAAAAACAAAGCAAAACAAAAAAGCAGGTTTATTGAGTCTGCATGCTTGTGCAAATAATGCAAACAGATGAGGAGTTATATTTTTATTTAGCATGTATATATATTTATATATATGTACAGAATATACATAGAAATGTTGATTTTAAAAAAGCTAAGGTAAAATTGCAGTTCAATAGAACACAAATTTAATAAAATTAAAAAAAAAAAAACTTTTTTTTTTCCTAATATCTCATTTTATTATTATTATGCATCATTTAGAAAGACATTTCAGAGGATCTAACAATTAAAGAAGCATTGAATTCCCTGTAAGATTTTCCCAGACAACTCACACATCCCTTCTACTTAGAGCTTGGGACATTCATAGTTTTGTCATTTATATGCAGATACATTATGGCACAGCTACTGATCTTCTCTAATATTTAAAAAAACATGCAGAAGTTTTTGAGAAGGACACTATCTGGTGACATGCTTTGTTGTATCCCCATCATCCCTGTTTGATTATCGGCTGTCTCTGACTGCAAGTATTTAAGAGTGCTAATCTTCCCCACATAGAATCAAAGAATCATAAAGTTAATAGTTTGGGTTGGAGACCTTTAGGATCATCTATTCCTGCTCTAGAAAGGGACACCTCCCTCTAGACCAGCTTTCTCAGAACTCCATCCAGCTTGCGTCCAGGGAGGGGGCATCCACAACCTTGCTGGACAACCTGTTCCAGTGTCTCACCACCCTTTCAGTAAAAAATTTCTTCCTAATAACTAGTCTAAATCTACCATCTTACAGCTTAAAGCCATTTTCCCTCATCCTGTCTCTACATGCCCTTATAAAATCATTTAGGTTGGAAAGACCACTAAAATTGTCTAGAGCAACTGTCAACCCATCACCACCATGCCCACTAAATCACATCCACATCCATGTTTCTTGAACACTTCCAGGGACGGTGACTCCACCATTTCCCTGGGCAGCCTGTACCAATGCCTCATTACTCCCTGAGAAGAAATGTTTCCTAATATCTAACCTGAACCTCCTTGGTGCAACTTAAAGCCATAACCTCTCCTCCTATCCTGAGAGAAGAGGTTTACCCCCAGCTTGATACAACCTTCTTTCATGTGGTTGAAGAGAGTTATAAGGTCCCCCCTGAGCCTTCTCTTCTCCAGATTGTACAATCCCAGTTTGCTCAGCTGGTCCCATTAAGATTTGTTCTCCAGAACCTTCTCCAGCTTTGTTGCCCACCATTAGCTGCTCGTTCCTGTCACCAGGCAACAGGTTCACTCAGTAGTGCTGAAGCAACAGTTTGTCTCTCCATTGTATGTCAAACTACTATCAAAATACTGATGGTTTTGCTTTTTGTAGGTTTTTTTTTTTCTTGCTTGCTTTTTTTTTTTTTTTTTTTAACCCAGTATGCTTGTTGGCATATCTCCACAAAAAGCTAAAGTGATCAATTATAACTATAGGGCAAGAATAACCAGCAATTGCAGGAACCTCCTAAATCAGCTACCACCTGAAAAAAGTTCCTGTAACTCCATCATTGGGTGATGAGCCGGGGGAGTAGGAGAGTATTTTTATGAATATAACTGCAGTGATTCATGTGTTTGGTGTTCTGGAATGTGTTGAGCATATGGCATTGCAGGCTTTATGTAAGTGACCTTGCAAGTTTGTATTTTTAAATCTATTATGGAACAACTAATGAATAGGTTCTGATATCTCCTTCCTACTGGTACAAATTTTGAGTTTCTGATAAATACATCACTTGGGACAGACCCCACAGCTTGCCCTTGAGGACATTCTCAATGAAATGAAGAGTTTTCTTCAACAAGGTCTCCCAGGAGATTTTTGCTCCTGGCACACGCTACCTTTGGATTTTCCGTGGGAAGAAATGATGCGAGTCATGATAGCAATGCAGAGACACACTGTGTACAAAGTCTTATCATTTTTCAGGAGCACAAATAAGCTGGAATTCATCTTAGTGTGCCTGTTCCTTGACAGAAATATAAAGCTGTGTACTAGTGAGCAAGGTGCTGCCAGGGAACATTCCCGGGCCCAAAGGCTCCCTCCTCTCTAGTGCTGTGCAGGTGGATATTTCCATTGTCTAGCATCCTGTAGTTACTGTGCTAAAGGAAAGAACTTTATTTGGATTTTTTTTTTTTTTTGGCAGCTTTTTGATCACCTGATCCAATGATTAACTACTACCTACGTATTAGGGCCAGCTGAATCTTTCTTTCGAGTTTTATACTGTCAAATACCAAAGTGTGCCATGGCAAAAATTATGTTTCTTACAAGGCTGTCAATGCCCTAGAAGCATACTGTAGGCGAATCCATTTTCTCTGTACTGTGTCTAAATTTCTGTGCTGGGCAGTTAACAGTTAATCCTGTGTTTAGCTGGCTTATAATTAGTGACCGAAATGTGTGATAATTGTATTGTTATTCACTTAAATAGTTAATTCTAAATACTGGATCAAATAGTGTTGAACTCTTCTAAGTGAAAGGACTCCATTAGTACTTTGTGGAGCTCTGGACTGCCTTTCATGACACATGTCGTCTATAGGGCCTCAGATGCAGAAATTGATCAGAATAGCTAGTCTAAATAATTATTCCTCTGAATTATTCTGCAGTCACTGGTCCAAAATGTAAATGAGCATGGTCCAGAATAATTACTTTACCTACAATGCAGGGTAAATGTCCTGAAACACATACATTTCTATTTCAAGTAATACTCTTTGTATGGAGGAGACTTTCTAGAATGTAGAAATAGTAAAAAAGATGCATAAACCGTGTTAAGATTTTGATTACTCATCTAATCCTGATGTCAGTAATTTTCCTAAAAAATATTATATTCCTACATTCTAAAAGGTGCTTAGAACGTGTGCAGTTGTTTCAAGCACAACTACAAAGCTAGATGATTATAACAGATGTTTTTGTACCAAGTGAAAAAATAAAGAGTATCTAGGTTTGCAAACTTCTTGTGGAGATAAGGAATTTTGCATAGTTTAAGTACAGCACATCTGAAGTAATGAACTAGTTTACTTACTTAAATGATAAATCAACAGAAGCCCCATTTAGATGAACACTTATTTTTGTGGCAGAAATAGTTCACATTGTGAATCCCCATCCTCATCTGCAGAATGAGTTAGGCTGAGAAACCGATAACCTAGAAAAATACCCCCAAAAAGCATATCTTTTTAATCTGTATTAACACATAGTTCCACACTGAGGCCCTCACTTGGCGCCACACAAAGTTGCGCTGCATGTGGTGAACAAAGAGGAATGAATGGCAGGCTGACAATAAGCATCCCTTTTCTTTTTATTTCCTATGAATCTTCCATTGCATTATCTAAATGTAGAAAACTTTATGTTATTAAAAGCAGTAATAATTTCAAGAGCAAAAGTTAGTGTGTGTGAGTACCAAGGCAGAGTAATTCAGTCTAAAGGTACAGCATTGTGAAAGACCACGTTCCTTCATCAACTTTCATTATCTATATTAATTAGCACCATGTCTAGAACTATACTAGTTTTTTATTTTATTTTATTTTTTATCTTTATTAGATGCTGACTTGTCAGCATGTTAGATTCTTCTCTTTTTCCAGTGGCCTCTAAGAGTCGGTTTCAGGTCTCTACAAGCACCACAGTCTGCTCAAAATCATTCTGTAACATCACAGTTCTAATTATTTGCATGTGGAATTAAAATGCAAGAGAATAATTTCGCCAAAAAATCTTTTCTTGTCTAGACAAAGCCTTTCAAGGAGAGGAAGACTTGGGAAGCCTTCTGTGTTTTTCTACAGGAAATCCTGCACACTTAACCATGCAGAACTAGCACCCTGAGGACTGTGTCTCTGGAACATGTCAGACCTGCTGATTGTCAGTATGCGTGTACCAAGACTGTTAGGTATTGACAGCTACTGACTACTAGATGGAGTAAGGCAAACATGTCTTGACTGTGCTGGCTTTACTTCATGTTAGACCACCGGGTAATAGAATCTTCATTAACTGGGACAAAAACTCAAAGTGGCAAAGGACAACTTGTCTAGAAATCCATGGATGTATCAGGCCAGGACCCACATAAATTTAATCCTAGGAGTAACCTTTTAAATAGGAAAATCGGATGTAAGAAGAACCCTGAAAATGTCTTCCTGTAGGCATCTTGCTAATTAAGGAGCTGAAATTCAAGCAACTACAACCTTAGGAAATGTTTTGTGAATGCTGGTGCACATCTCTGTGCATGTGCCAGATTTCTGAATGTATAGCTTTTCCATTGCCAAGGTTACGAACGTGAAAATGTTTAATAAGTAAGGCTTGAGCCAAGCAGAAATGAAACAGCCAAAAAAATCTGGCTAACCCAAACCACTTTGATATTTCTCCCAAGAAGGCATCTATAAAGCACTAAATTTTAGGACCGAGGCTTTTACCGTTCCTAAAGTGTTAGCAGGAAGAGCACAGTAAAAAAGCCGGGGCTAATAAATCCAGATGAAAAACTGTTACTGAGCAGACACAGAAGCCAAATTAAAAATAGGACTATCACCACTTTATTAAGTCTCACATCTTTTTAAAGCGCCTGCAGGGCTGTGCTTCTCCTCTTTTTGCCTCAAGACCAAATCCTGGTTCTGCACGCAGTTATCACCAGACGAGCGTACACAAACACAGCCAGCTTTATTTTAATATGTACACATACCCTTAACAGCAGAAATTGTACATGCCATATCTTGTGAAATACATTCTGTCCGCAAGCTTAAGCAGTCTTCAGAAGAATACAAGTACAAGCTGTGCAGTTACTTCCATGACTGCATATGAGATTCCATGAACTGGGTCAAATGATGGGTGGCAGGGGTCCAGGGCGCTGGAGTCATGTGTCTGCTGTGCATGCGTGTGGCAATGTGATGGGGGCATCTCAGGGCACTGTGCATCATGTGCTAGGAAGACGAGAGCAGAGGGAAGGCTGTGCTGCTGGTCTGCAAGATCCCCCGTGGAGGCATGATGATAGCTGGGGAACTAAATCACTGGCTCCTTACCAGGTGATGGATGCCAAACACCAGCTGTAGCCTGAAGTAGGACAGTAACCATGGCACTGCTCTGTATATGCATCATGTTGGCTTGTCCAGGCAAGAGAACACTGATGTGCAAACACAGGGCTGGCAGTTACTGACCTTTAAATCATGTCTGAATTCTCTTTATTCCTGCTTTGTGCTTAAGCAAGGTGATTTTGAAAGGAGAAAATAGCCTCCTGGCCACATGGCTCCTTGAAAGACTTTGCAACAGCTGCCTGAAAATGACCCAAGGTAAGGAAGGCATGGGAATTTTCCAACAGAGAAAACTTTTTTTAAGGGACTGGATCCAGACTTTCAAATTCCCTTCCTCATATGAAGATGAGATGTGAGTAAGTGCCAGCAGCAGAGAAAAGGCTGTGATGGTGTTTTGGGAATCAAGGATTTCCTGGGCAGATACTAGGGCAAGATACCAGGGATACTTTGGCAGTTTTGTTTATTTGATGGATCTCTGACCCATTTCTTACAATAAGAAGTGTGTCTTAATGTTGTTTCATATTTGCTGTGTCTTTAAATGTCACACTTTTAGAAAACTGGCTAATAGTGAGAATGGTAGAAACTTCTGATATTGTGAGAGAAGTCACAAAAAGGCATTATTAAAAGTTGCTAGATATAAAATTGGATTTAAGAATCAAAACACCCAAAATGGAACATATAGGACCAAAACTGTAATTTTAGGTACTCATTTTAGTACTGTCTTGGTTTGCAAGCACCCTGATGGGAACTCCAGGCATTTCACAGTTAGTGACTGTGAACACTTTTGTTCTCACAGGTGTGATTGAAATCTAGCTGCTCAGCTTCACTGCACATAATTACCCTGGGGAACCTAATCTGTAATCAGAGCACACTTACAACATATCCACAGTACTGGGCTCCTCAAGTAATTCTATTGTTTCCACTTCTTAAAAAAAAAAAATTGATGAGGTGGTGCTCCTCTTTCATAATTTAGTGGTCAAGCATCAACTTAGGAAACAGAAAACCCATTTCAGTGCCCTCAGACCAACATTTTCTATTTGACCATGTCATTCTTTACCAGCTTCTCTCCCGTGGTGGCATAGTTAATGCTATATCACTGTACAGAAATATTTCATCCTTAAAGAGGAGTGAGAAGAAGACGCATTTATGATGTCGCATCTTAGAGGGCCTAGCACCTAAATGAGAGCATGGAATCCTTTAATTCTTTGTTCTCATTTTCAGCACAGTTTCTGTATGTCATCTGATGGCTATTTCATTTAAAACACAACAAAACTTGAGAAAGGGAATGGAATCCATATATAATTCATTGTACCATCAATGATAAGCCAAGGAGTAGTTCTTTTGTCTGTATTACATGCTGGTTTTTTTGCCCCTGCCAGATTTGTGAAAGCCCCTTCAATATTCACTGCAAGGTGAAGGACAAGTAGGTCGCAGCCTCCATGGAGAACAACAACAACAATCTCTGAAAAAAATTAAAATAATCTGCAGGCTTCACAGTTTGGCTTAGAGAGCTGGGAAAGGATAGAGTGCATTCTCTCTTCTGACTCTCACACATTCTCAGCAAGTCTTCTAGCTTGAACCACAAGTGATTAGTGGAAAAAGACAGGGAGGGAGCTGGGCTGAAAAATGATTCCTGCTGGTTTGCCTAGGCAGAGAAAAATGACATGGAAGAGACATCCTGTGCTGATATAAAGGCTGCAGAGAAATCCAGAAATATCAGTATGATAGCAGAATTTTCCCAGCATTAGTAGACAGAGAACATGTTTGCCAGAGGAGGAACCAGGTGAAAGTTGCACTCCCATAGCAGAAGATAAAAGAGCCATTATACCATCATCTCAGAAGAAATGCTCAAGCACATATCCTCCCTACCCATATTTGGATTAAAAATGTAAAGGACAGAAATTTCCTCGAGATTGTGATAAAGAAAGAGATATCATGATTCCACCAACTTTCAGTTTGCTTTATGCCTTCACTGCTATTGTACTGGAGAAGGTGAGGGGCACATGCCCTTAGTCCTTGAGAAAGAAAGACATCACTCATTTTTGCACTGGGTGCACGGGGAAATCTATGGTGAGGTGGACTGATGGAGAAAACCCTATGATTTCTGGGTGCAGTACAAGCAATATCACATCACTGCCATCAGGCACATGCCCCAGAGCAATGAGCTCAGGCTCTTTGTCCACATCACTGTCACATTACCAGCAAAATTCTCCTCACATCACGTGGGATGAAGAGCCCTGAGTTTGCAGAGAAGACCTGAAGGAGCAGCCTGGAGACGATATCAAATTGTGTTGCTTCTGCTTTCTCCCACAGCTGTTGTGGCCTCTTAGCTTGTTCCTCTGTTTGCATCCAAGCCAACAGCAGTGTCACCTGTTGTCAGTATTCAGGCTCTCAAGCTCTTTAAGCTCTTTGCTGAAAGATGCTCCCCAGGTGTCAGCTCCAATCATCCCTGTGCTACACCAGTGAAGGTGCTACCCCAGTAATAGTATGCAGAAGTTACATGGAAGTGATAAATACCTGAATGATATAACCATTAGTCATAGGCTATCTTTGATAATCTAAGCATGAATAGCACTGTCGTCTTGATACAGCCTCTGAAAGGAAGTAAAGAAGCCACTGCAGCTTTTAAAGGCAAGCAGCTACCCTATGGCCTGCCTCCCCTAGATTTCAGGAGACCTCCAGATTGCTTGCTGAAACCATGGCAATTTAACTTGCCTTCTGTATTGGTGACAGCTAGGACTAGCTATTTTGTGGCCTACCTGAAGGTAGACCCTAGGATCGGTCATTTCTAGACTACAGGGTAACCTGCTGTCCATGAAAAGTGAAGGCCAACTTCTTCTTTCAGCCGTGATATGGAAGTTGTGCTCCCCAGCAGTCTTCCAAACAACGTTAGTGAACTATTTTTTCTGTTCACTGTGTGGTTGGTGGATGCCCCCCACAGAGCCCATAGAAACAGGATAAACATAGTGACTATGCTAATGACTGATGAACATAAAGGAGAACCACATTATAAAGGCATTAGCTTTAAAGTAACAGATACTAGCAAGTACAGTTTGCTGCTTTCTTATGTTTTATCGTGTAAGTCCTACTGACTACTGAGATGAGTAGAGAATCAAATTGTCTGAGCAGCTGGGCTATGTGATCATCTCTTTCCTCACTAGTTCCAGTAACCCTAAATCTCTTAACTTCTCTAAAAACAAGAGAGCATCCTTGAGGACTAGGTAGTGAGTGCTCCCTCAGAGTGGTTAAGATGCTGTGATGTATGGAAGGAGGTAAATATATATGTCTGTGTGTATGCAAAACTGTCTGTAGAAGAGACAATTATATCAGCACTGTAACAGGAAGGTAGATGGTCTTTCTTGTTTGAGTACAAGTAGTCCTTTAAGTAATAGCATGGTTGCATAATAGCACGGAAATTTAAAGCTGATCTCTGTTTGCTCTAACAAATGTAAGGCTGGCACCTCGTCAGTTATGACTCAAGTAACAAATAACACTTCAACCATATTGAACTGTGCGTCACCAGAAGAGTTGTTTCGTACTCTATTTTCTTACTTATAGAGGAAGAACAAGTAACAGACTGGATTTTTTTTTGTGTGTGCGAGCTGTGGGTTTCCATTCACTTTGACCTGAATGCAACGTAACACGATATGAGTGTAAGACTGGCTTTCTTACAAAAACACCTTACCCAAGCTACAGTGTTATTACTTAAGAGGAAACATGTTTTACACACTACTACTCATTGCTGTAAGCACTGGTGAGGTAACAAGGTCATAAAAATCATCAAAAGAAAAGGATCTAAGGGTTTTAATGTCATTGTTCTCCAGTATTAGGAAAATAACTCCTTTTTTTTTTTTTTTTTTTTTTTTTTCTATCTGCTTTTCTGCAGGGAGGTCTGCAGTCTCTGATGCTAAAGACCACTCACCAAGAATGGAACTGGAGCAAATTTCATCCTCACTCAGCTTCTGTGTAGAATTACTGCCCTACCATCTGTAAAGATCGCTGATAGCCTTAACTACATAACATTTCCAGTTTTATTTACAAGAGTGTTTTGTTGTGTTTTGTTTGTTTGTTGTTTTATCTTGTTTTCCAGATGCTATTTTGATCTTAGGCAGCTTCTTCTGTCAACTATTTTATCTTTTTTTCTGAATAACAAATATTTTCCATACATTTGCTTACTGTCACCATTTAAAAATCACTTGTCCCATTTAACAGTTCAGGCTACAATACTCATGCATGTCATAAATGGCTGCTTAGTCTGGTGTTCACTCAATACACAGTTAAACTATTTTTCCAAGAGTAGCTAAGGTATTGTCCTTTCTTCTTTCATCCTGACAAGAGCTCTTTCTGTCCCCTCCTCTCTGTATATTTGCTATAATGCAGCTCCATACTCTCACAAAAAGATGATAGGGAAAGAAAACTTTGTGTTTTCTCCCTTGCTTAAGTTCTTCAAGAAAAACAGTGGGCAGTCATCTGTGATCATTCACAGAGTTCTCCTTCACTTGTGGTAGCCTTACAAAAACAAAAGAGGAGATACACCAAAATACAGAGGCTTTTATGAGCATTAAGAAAAAGACTGCTTTTAAATAAATGCTTTTTTCTTGTTTTGTTTTCACACTCATTAGGTCTGACTGCTTAGAATCATACAGAAATCTAATTCTCTAATTCTGATAGTGGGATTACTGGGTCATTACATATTTTGGACAATTTTGCATAACTTTCAGCTACAAAGGAGTCTTTTTAGAGAACAGGTTGTCAAATACAGGTTCAAGATAATGAGCAAAGTTTTCACTACTTTGGAAGGTATTGTACAGCTGCACTATACCACAACATCTTTAAATATCGGTCTGACACAGTTCTTTGCAGTCCCAAGTAAATGATGCTACAGGTAAATGATGCTAGCTATAACAGGCAATCAAATTACACGTGGGAAAGTTTGATGCAGAATAAGTCTGGATTCCTCAGTCCTGAGGAAATGCATTTCAGAGGATGTTTTAAAAACTGGCCCCAAATCACTCATAAGTGGTTGATATGATTGCTGGTAATGTGCAACAGAATCTCTGAGACACAAAACAGCTTGAAAATTATTAAATTCTGAGTATTATTGATTTCAACTATAATCTGTTTAAATCTGGACTTTTGAGTTCAGAAGATTTAGCTGGGAGGTAGCCGATGTCTCAGCTGCCCACCCTTCCCAAAGTATCAACCACAATATTGAGAACGTTTAAATGGGATTGACATCCATACCTCCACTACTGCAATGTCCAGCATATGCATTATCACATTATTAACCTTAACATTAAATCACTATCAATTTCTGTTTGTCACTGTAGGACAAACTGTAAAAAGAAGTGATTTATGTATCTATCCTGCTCAGCCACTTTTGATGACAATTGCTGGGAGAGGTATGGGATAGCTGTGGGTGAAAACTGCCTCAGCTATCTCATCTGAGTTGGCCAGTGACAACATGCCTAAGTCTTTTTGTTGTATATTTATTCTACCAGAGCTAGAGGTGTTCACGTGCCATTCTAGAAGCTCTAATCAAAGAGATCAGGAATTCCCAGATAAGGAAGTAAACAAGACTCAATAAGACTGACAGTATATTTCAGAGGCCTTATTGTTATAATCCTTGCGTAAAAGTTGCAAATGTCAAAAAAAAAAAAAAAAAAAAAAAGTAAGGCAGTGAAATCTTTGACAACAGCTGATCTAGCAAGTGACTCAGGCATTTCTCCTAGTCCTCTTCCTCTTTTGCTGTGGAGTCCTGTTAAGGCTGTAAGATAGCAGCTTTGGGCTATGCCCTTTCAAATCACACCTACCACTCATTCCTTCCTTACTTATTCACTGTCTCATCATTCATCTGCTCCCATCTATCTGCTTGCTAATGTCATTCACTACCTACTCCAAAATTACCTCCCATCCACTTACAGAATGAGGGACTCAGAAAACTAAAGGAGTTTGGTTTTTTTGTTTCTTATTTCTCTAACACCCCAGACAGATTCCTCTCTGAAGTGGAGCTGTAGAAACCTGTGGAGCTTGGAAGGAGCTTGCTACAAGCACAGCCATCCCTCCCCAGCAATGCTTTAGGGTACGGATATGTTGCCCTTCTCTGTTTCTTCCCTGTAGTTAATAGTCATGAGAAATTCCACAGAAGTAGGATGAGCTTTTCTGCTCCCATGAGATTTTTCACTCACCGCTTAAGAAAGTGTGTTCTTGGCTCTGAAATGCTCCAGGCTGAATTAATTACTAAGTTTAGTTGCAAAAAAAAAGAAATTGTTTTTGAATAGTCATAACGTTTAAGCTAAAACATTCTTCTGCAGCATGCTACCCTTTAAAAATTATTTTACACAGAAAACTCCAAACCTTCAAAACTTTACCTTTTGATCTTTAAATGCCAACATTTTTGGTAGTGAAGGGTTGAAATTCTCTCTTATTACAAAGTATTTTCAAGCAGGGAACTTAGTCCACAATTCAAAAACTTTAGATAACATCTCAGCTTACAGAGCTTCCTAAGGCAGTATGTTTACTTAAGCAATGTTTCCTTTAGCTGTAGAAAATTCTCAGTTTTCTTTATGGAAGTTTTCTAACCATCATTGATGATAAAGACTTTAAAAGTTTAGAAAGTGACATAAATAAAATAAACTCCAAATTAAAATCTGATGTTTAAGCCAATTGCATTCATTTATGCTTATGATTCTTGAATGACTTGTGATTCTTGAATGCTGTGATTGGCTGCATTAAATAAAAACTCATTAAATCACCACCTTTTATTTACTTATTTATTTTTATTTCAAGCAACAAAAATCATTTTAAGGTTATGAAAATCTCAGTTTTAGCCCACTCCTCTCCATCTCATTTCTTAACTGGTTTTAAAATGACTTTTCATTTCTTACTTCCAAAGGACTTACCTGAATAAAATGAATAAGACAATAAAAACATCATGTGACAGAATGTTTGAACTTTAAAGAAATTATCCTGGACACTGAGGAATAGAAAAGCAAAAATCAAATTTGAATGAAACAAATGAGAGTGCTAATTATGGACTCGCCACCAATTCATCTTCTACTTGCAAAATGCAAATACAGTTCCCACTGAGTTGTTATAAAGATCACAAATCTGAATTACAAAACAGCATGTGCCATAGCCTTCTGAATAAGTATATTTGCTTAGGATCAATGTACTGAGTGACTGAAGGAGGTACATCCATCACTGTGAATGTTATGATACACTGTACATCTGTTGACAAAAAGCATTTGCACTTTCAGAGCTGAACTCTAGTTGCTTTGTATTTCAGGATATATCTATATTTGCAATTGCTTCAGTTCATAAATATGCTAACGATTCACATTCTGTGACTATGGGTAATATTTATGTTAGCTTACAGGCAAATAGAAATAGACAATTTTCTCAAAATGCCCTGGGAAAGGAAAAGGTAGATTTGGTGCATACCCTTGTGCTAGTATGCTAGCTGGGCTGTGTGGCTGGAACTGGGCTTTGGCTATCAGGCCCTTGCTAACTTTGGAGGTTTTTCAGATGATACTACTTCATAGGCATCATATAGCTGCCTTGGGTGGCTTAAGAGCAGGGAAAAGCCAGCCTTTACCAGCCTCATCTCCCATGCTCCATGAAGGCAGCTTCTCTTCCATTTATTTTCCCTTATTCCTTGCTGGTTTTACAGCAACTTTGGTACCATAGTATGCACTGCTCTCAGTTGTCTTCCCACACATGGATGAGTACAATCAAGCTTGTATCCAGCACCTCTGAAGAAGCTGAAAAAACAAAGCAAAAATGACTGAGGCAATCACTCTCGACGTGGGCTTAGCTGGAGAAATTTTTCTTCACCTCTCTACTTCTGCTATGTCTTTGTGAAGAAAGCAAGGGATTATTCTGCACTAGGACTGCAGCCGTTTTTCTCCACAATGAACAAAAATCAGAGGCTGAAATGTGAAGTTTTGTGTGAAATCTATTTGTCTTCACCCAAGAGCCTCTTGCTCACCACACAGATGCGAGCAGGCAGAGGAAGCACTCGGAAGGACGTGCAGGGAATGGCGTCCAACTCAGCTAAACCTGGGCCTGGCCCCCAGTCAGGCCTAGCCAACAGGTAGAGAGGCCATTTTTAGCTTGCTGAGGGGATCTGCTGCTGCTGGCGGCTGGGGAGAGCCTGAGAGGGAGCCTTGGCCACGTTCCCTGGCCAGTCTTATGCACAACAAGCCCATAAGGGCCCTGCCAGCTCCCTGCTGCTGGCTGGCTGCTGGCTGGCAGATGTAAGCAGCTCCTTAGCTGGAGGGTGAACGCAGTGCTCAAAGCCAACACACACACACACACACACAATGAATATTTTTATTCCCTCGTATAAATTGTTAGACATTTGCTGGCAATTATTTGCTAGAAGTTAAGGTTTGAAAGCCTTCCGCTGTACTTTTCTAGCTCCTTTTTCTTTTTCTTCCCCCCAAATACAGCACTGATTCTTGTTTTGGCTTTGAGTGCTTTGCATTTTATTGTTTTTGTTTAAGGTGATATCTGGCTTCTGCTACTTTGTTTATATGACAGGAAGAAAATTCTTGTTTTCCCAGGCAAATGTTTTACCCCTTGCATACCAGTTGTCCTGTTAGCAAGAAAGACCCTGACCCCAAAATGCTCAGATGCTCAGATCTGGTCCTGTATGGGCCTCAGCATGAGAGTGGTTGACATTTTGGCACAACCAGGAACCTTGACTGATTCAAGGACTGCAGAAGAGGCAAGTGTTTGAGAAAAGTGCAGAGAGCAAAACTGTCCTTTGGCACCACTCTCAAGACCTAGGGGCATAAGTGTTACATGAAAAGTAAAGTTTTGTTTAGTGTTCTCTTGCTTGTAAAATCAGCTATTAGTGTGGATAGACATTTGACTCTCTGTTTTCACTTCTTGCAGAAAACAGGAAAGAAGAGAACAAAGCTTTGATTTAAGGAGCTATTTCTCATGATTGCAGGCATCATGACTTCTTTTGTTTGCTAAAATAATCCCTTCAACTCAGTACTCCAAGTACCTTCCCCTTTCTCTCTAAAACCTAAGTTATGGTGCTTTGACAGAGTTTTTATGTCTCAGAAATTCTCTGTTCCTATTCTTCTTGACTGTCTTATATGATGACAATTACAGAGACTTTTTAATTATATTTTCCTCACTAACATTGCTGTTCACATACAGGGTGAGGATAGCAAGCTTTATGAAGTATGCTTAGCTAGTATTTTGACTTATTAAAGATATATACTTTATGAAGTTAAGGAGAATGTATTTTTAAAACCCTAGATAACTTGTAATTTCATGTAAATAGTTACATCTGAGTCTACAAGATTTATTTCAGCTCATATTTATTCCTTTATTTTATTTTATTTTATTTTTTGCTGAGATGGAAGACCTTTTTAATTTGTGATACTACTATCACTGTGAGTTAATTAGCAGCCAAGTACTTAAAAGTAAAACAATACTCAAAACACATACACAAAGCTCACCACAGGAAAAGTATTTGATTTCAAGTCTGTGCAGACAAGGAGAGGAAAAAGGACTGAAAGTGCCAAGTAACTCAGTGTTGTGGAATAAAGCTGTAGACAGGCGTGCTCCCTAAATGCAGGTTTCCTTGAAGACAATTTCTGTTGTCAGCAGTTCATGGGTATGTTTTCTCAAAGCCATATCATACTTGGTTTGCATTAATTACTTTGGACAAATTTGTTTGATCTTCACCATCTCGTGGTGGCATTATACATAAAACTTACTTCCTTCTGCTACAACATATACTGCTACAACCATAATTGTACCTCTCACCTAGTCCTTATTTCTAGACAATGTCACTCCTTTTAAACCTGAAGAAGCACATGATACACAAACTTAGTGTCTGCTTGGTTTTGCTGATGATAGCTGTTTACTGTAGAAATGAAGAACTCCTGTGGAAAGGGTAGATGAGACTTGGTTTGTTAATAAGAGGAATTAATCTCCTTATTAGTTTAAGCTTCTATATCAGTGTGCTGTGCCTTTTATACTGCTTGGGTTCTTGTTGCCAACCATATCTCCATTTTAAGCTTTGAAACATCAAAAGGGATGTCCATAACTTCAGTAGCTACTCTCATTTACTGCTGGTATGTGAGGAATGCTGGCCCAGCTCTAGGAACCACATCTCTCCTTGTTAACCCCTAGTGATAAAGCAGCGCATGAAAGTCACAGATGCATCTCCTATTTAAACACATTTGTTTTGTCTGAACTGGAAACTATCACAGCTCACTGACCTTTTAATAGTTTACCAACAAAAGCGTAAACAGTGGCGTTTGTGAACAGATGCATGTCAGAAATAGTACATGCTACTGCAAAATGCATCCCAGAAACTTGTCTTTGCATTCTCTTGTGCATCTGAAGGAAATAAGAAAATTAACTTCTGCTTGTTCTTTTCACCAGCTGGCTTTCAAAGCACCTCCATGTTTGAATGTGAGCTCTAGATCGTTAACTAAAATGTAAAATTCTTGACTATGACAGCAAGAAATAACAAGAAATGCACTCCAGATTGGTGATAAATGTTATGTAAATTCATACACATTCTATATATACTGCTTTACTCTTTGGTTGCCACAGATTACTTACAGTGAATCAAACATATAACTGAGCTTCCAACGATTTCATTTAGAGGGGACTTTCCTTACTTAAGAAGTTATTGACCAGTTATCAGGTCATTGATCAGGTACTGACAAGATTTGCTCATGTCACGCATCTAATATCTACCTTTTTTCTATGTACACATATACGTGAGGTAATGGAATAAAAATTGCATTGGAATAAATTTGGAGAGATTCTACTTAAATATGGCAAGGTTACGGTCTGTGATAAATAAGTGTGTCAGAAATATGAGTGTCATGTTTTAGAATAAATATATATCTGTTATTATTTGTAGAGTTCTTTTTAATATTTGATTTTCATCCCTATCAGCAGCTGGTGCAATGCAGAGGGAAAGCACTGAGTTTCAACTTTCTAAGACCTATTAAAGTTTTAGCACCATACTTCTGAGTTGCATCTTTGTCAGCAATGAGGTTCATGCCATTGGCAGGGTATTGGCACACATGATGTGTGCAGTGCATGGCAGGTAACTGCTGGAGAACTTCAGCAGGTTGCAAGTGAGGTGCACTGGGTGGTTTTTCTCTGTGTTATTTCAGTCTTGGTTCCCTCAGGAGCAAAACTGCTCTGAGCACTTGATGTTCTTGGTTCTATATCACATTTCTAAGCATAAAAGGAAGTCAAATGCATAACAAACCCAAACTCATCCACCACCTTAAGCCACAGAATTGATGCACAGACTAATTTCTTGTGTTCCTCACTTATAACATCATCAGCTTTACAAATGTGTCTATACATGTGATACAGACCAGTACTTTTTCAGGATGTATCTATGATAGCATTGTAGCATAAGCCTCACATATCATACAAAAACAACACATATACACACTTAGCTATTAGTGCATGATAGAGCACTTAATGTGACCAGATCTGCTACAATTATTACTGAGAAGTCATGGATCTACTAGGTGCTAAGTACCATTGAAGAGCAGTACATTGACTTATTTCTATTCACGACAGGAAAATAAGATTATTATAATTATTGACATTATTTTTATTATTATTCAAGTTACAGGATTTATTGCTCTTCAGACATTATCCAAAATCAGGTTGTAGAATATATTATGATAATTAAGGATTGATAAGATCTTTGATTTCAAAAGATAAATAGCCCCGTTTGCTGGCGTTTTGGAAACAGGTTGCGTGATTTAAATGGCAGTACTCAATAATTTATGATTTTATATGGAGTTTTGTTTCAGAGTTCAGACTCCCTTATCATATACCAAAAGTCTTTCAAGATCAAGTTATGTTCAGACATCTCTTCAATATCTGGAGATTTCTGGGGGGCAGCTGTGTCAATTTCTAGAAGAATAAATAATTTCTTTTCTTTATTGTTACTGTGCCACAGTTTAATGCAAACCAAGTCAGCTAAGACTCAGTATATTTGCATGCACTGGGTTTAATGTAAGTATTATACAAGAAGATTTTGCAATTTTAACACAGGTAAGAAAAAATCTACAGGCGAAGGACAAGCTGTAATGTACTAAATAACTGACTTACAATTACATGATTCATGTCTCAGCTGTATGTGAAGAACAGATAGAAGATATTCCAGAGCACAGCACACACTGTTCCCTGGACTGTAAAATAGCAAAAGTTCTTCAGCCAGAAAAAGCTTACGAGATAGCTACAAATGCTTTAAACGCTGGTATGAACGAGGAAGGATAACCATTCCAGATTTAAGCTTGCTGTAACTGTAACCCCACGCTCCATGGAAACTGATGCTTCTCATGTGACAAAGGGTAACCTTGAAGACACTGGCAGTCGACTAGATGCAGAATGTAAAGTGTCCCCTGCCAGCTCTTCTGTGTGGTGTGATGCTGGTACCTTTCAGCTGAATTTCAGTCACTTAAGTTGTTTTGTCATCTCTAAAATCCATGCATTTTTCCCTTCTAAGAGCCACTTCACAGTGACTAAACTAAGGACACACAATTAGTTTTTTCTACCAAATGTGAGTGAAATATTGATATCTCAAAGTGTAAATGCTCACCAGAATTCTCTCTCTCTTAAACATTTTTGTCATTTTTTTAACAATGAAGATAAAAGAGAGATAAAACTTTCCCTGATGGACTAATATGACAGTTACTTAAAATATGTTTAAAAGAATAAATGAGTGAAGCGCTATTTTAAATTATTAAGAATGCAAGTAACAATGTTAAAGTAGTTGCTCTGAAAATGGCAAATAAAATTCCTAATGTGTCATCTACAAACTTGTTAGTGGTTGGGTGGAATGAGGTTAGAAAGACATTGTAGGCTTCCTCGTAGAGGTAGGCCTGATCATGTAAACCATTCTAGACTTTCACCTTAAGCCTTCACTGCAGTTTTATTTTGGGACAATTAAAATTTGTCAAATAAGATCTCTTTAAAACAAAGCATATTTGGAAAATAAGCATCAGTAGATAAAAATTTTGCTATTACTAGGCTAAGTAATGAATGGTTGAAGTAAATTGTTCACATCTAGTCCTTGGAAACATTTAAACTGGTCATCAAAAACTTTAATAGTGAGAGGACATAGGGCAGTCTGCAAATAATTAAAGGTTTAACAGGTGACATTTCTGATTTCTGATTTTCCCATTGGTTTGGGGCAACGGTTCTCAGTTTCTTTTCCTTGCTGATTTCTTAATTTCCTTTTATTTTTTCTTTATATGCAAGCTTGAGAGAACAAAATGGGAGCACTTGACCACATATTTAAGGTCAGTTCAGCTAGCACTCTTAGTTGAAGTTACTGACTGACTACTCCTGAGGCCCTTCTGAGGTGTTCCTCTCCTGTATGATTGCTGGAAACATCTATATTTTCAAATACATTAATTTATTGGCAATTCATCCTATCCTTCCCATTCCTCCGTATCACTTGCTATTTCAAACACAAAGCTGGTCTTGTTTTTACCATCTGCCATTCTCCTACAGGCTGTAGTAAGGAGGGATTTCTTGTTGGTGACATACATGGACACCTTCCTTTTTCAGATATATTTGTAAAAGTATGGAAGAAGTGTTTGCAATAGTGCTTGCCACAGTATTCATCCATGATAATAACTTTGTCAGAAGACAATTCATCGTTCACGGGAAGAGAGCATGGTTGTTTGGTTTCTGAGGGCTTCTACGTGCTCCACAATAAGGACATTCTTGCTGTCAGGGGATCCTAGCCAAAGTGCTGCCTTTCAGACAGAAGCTGCCAAGTTCCTACTTGAAGACTGGAAAAAATATTCTCAATAGTTAACTCCTCAAGTGAAACAAAACATGGGAACCAAAATTCCTTTCCCAAAGTTCCAGGTCGCTGATTTGAGGTAATTTATGACCTTGTTTTTCCCCACTCCTACTCACATTGGGTTGGTTCAGAATGTGCAGGTTGTTTTGAGTGAAAAGGGATGGAATGAACAGGAGTCTGTATGTAGACTGCTAGGGGGCAAACAAATTCACTAACGTGCTTTTGTCCACACCTGTCTATTTACAGACTTCATTCTGTCTGCAGGTGCAGGTTAGTACACATTTTTTGAAATTTGTGATCTGCTCTATGTTACACCAGTCAAGAATCTTGTCCTTGAGCATCCCATTTCCTTTGTTCTGCAGGATCTTGTTCGTACCTGGTAATATATGAGGGCTGCTCTGAAAGTAATGCCTTCTATTTTATTATGTTCACCCACATCAGAGGTGGATGTTGCTGGTATGGCAGTAGAGGTTTAACATTCCTGCCATTGTTCCATTACACGTGGTTGCCAGACAACAAATAACAGCAGAGGGGCAATCTGACACAATGGCATCCGACATGGAAGTACGAAGTACACGAAGCAAATGTTGTCACTGCAGAAAAAATGGCACCCATTGACATTCATTGACACTTTCTGAACATTTATGGAGACCAAACGGTGGATGTGAGCCCAGAGAGGTGATAAGTGGTGCATTTCAGCAGTGGTGATAGTGATGTGAAAGACAAGCCACATTCTAGATGGCCATGTAGAATGTTACAAGCGCAGCATTTAGGCTCTTGTTCATTGCTGGCAAAATCACATTGCTAATGGTGATGACTGAAAAAGCATTTTGCAGCTGAGAATTTTCTCTATCAAACAGTGTTACTGTATTCTTTGTATCCATTGTATTTTCCATGGAAATTAATTGGAGGCATCACTTTTGGAGTGACCTACACACTTTTAATAAATTTCAGTAATAAGTAGTAGTAATCTGTTTATAAAATATATCATCATAACTTTAGAAGAACAAGCCCTATTTTTGAGTGACAGACCTCGCTTAGTACTTAATGAAGATGTTGAGAACAAACAGAATAGCATTTCGTAAAATGGTCCTCAGTTTCAGGAACTAAAATGACCCATTTTTTGCCATTCCATATTTACTGAAAACTGTTACATAACTGCCTGATCAGCATTATGAGTCAGCACTGGGAAAAGTGAGAATACTATTCCCAAACACTAATAGAACAGTGTAGAGATTTTCACTGATAACAGGAGCTACAGTGATCCCCATTCAGTATGCTGGAGTTTTAAAATGTAACTATTAATCTGAATCTCAATGAGTAGCACTATTCTGCAACTAAATTTCAAAGCAAAATATATGTATTTAGAGAGTCTTGCTGATTGTTTTTTCTGATGATACATTTATAAATATCCTATGTTTCTGTAAATCATTAGTTTTGAAGTTGCTGGAAAACTGGCTTAGATCCACAGCTTCTAGGTATTTCTGAAATAGTTCTCATTTTGCTTTTCCATGTGTAAGGGAATATAATTTCTGCCAGCTACCTCTACAAAACAATTCCTTTATTTCACAGTAACTTCAGCAGCTGTCTGCAATGGCTTTAAAAATGATCCGGTCAGGGTTGCCAGCAGTGTTTTTCAGGCTTTAATTAATTTTTCTTTTGTTTTATTTACGAAACACAGCGCTTTCTAACTGAGGTAACTGATCTCTGTGCATTGCTAAAGCTAATTAAAACAAAATTTCTTGTCTGAGATAGACCAAAATCCATCAAAAATACTCTGACCCTCCTACCTTACCTTTAGGAGCTGCATAAACAACTCTTAGAGCTAAATATACTCTATTTTTCTACAAGTGACTAACAAAATTTGATGCGTCAGTCTTTGGCAGTTTATTCTGAACTGTTATTAAAAAGTTCTTCTTTTTTTTTCAAGAACTTGTGATTTCTGGTCTTTTGATTTGCCTAATGTGTTTGAATGCTGTTTTCATAAAGATCATGGTGTGAACATTAGCTTTGGATGTTCTCCTTGTCTCTTCCTGCTGCCTTGCCCTGTGGCTGAGGGCAAACCCTCAGATCTGCTGAGAAGTTAGTTGTGGCATCACACCTTGAAGATGAACACAGCATTGTAAATCTTACTTAGACTCTTTGTAGTATGAAACCATGGACCAGAAATCACTTGTCACTCTATGCACTGCAGGTCTTCCTGTTGCGGAATTTGAAAAATCAGCATGCTCTATTTTTCTAACAGTCATCTAGATCTAAAACCTTGAATTCTGTGTCTCTTCATTCAGTACACTGATAGAGATATCGGACACTGGAGTTTCTTTTTCATTACAGTTGCATAGTTTAATTATCACAAAATTGTGGAGGCATCTGCAGGTGGGCAAACATTGTCATTTCCTTTGTTACTCTTCTATGCAGCAGAGGGTATAGATTCATTTCTCCAAAATGATGCAGGTTGCATCCATTTAGAATTTTACAATTATCTTAAAAAATAAAATAAAATAAAATCATAGCCTGAGTTTTGTATTATAGATTCTGTTTCTGTTGTTTTTATGTCTGGTGCCCATGGTTGAAATTGGAATAGTATGAGAAAAGTGAAAAGCTCTTCTTGTCAGAAGGACAATGATCAGAAAGAGCCTAACAGTCAATTTTCTGTCTGTGATACAGGAGACAAAAGCTTAAGCATCGGTGGCATCCCATTCTTCCATGGTAAATTCAGGCCTGATTTATTATTTCAGAGGGGTCATTCACTGTCAAACATTCCATACGGGAGCCATAGCACACAATCAATTACATAGCATTTTTGGCTAAAGGTAATACAGAGGGCACTAATTGGTCTATGACAGTGACAGTCATAACCTTGTCAAAAAACAAAAACAACAACAAACAAAAACAAAACAAAACAAAACAAAAAACAAACAAAAAAACCAAAGCTTTGCTTAAGCAGGATTAAGCGAGAACGCTTGAATGTCTCTGTCCACATCACTATCCACTGCCCTACGAACAATTTTCACAGATCCACATCTGATCCACTCAGAAAAATCAAAAAAACTTGACTTCTTTTTCTCAGTCAAACATGACCTGGATATGTTAACATAGATACTGCACTTGATTGTTCCAAGCACTGTATCCTACCATGGATCAAGATAGATTAAGAATCACAACTATTTGTGTGGCTGAGCCTGTAAAAAAATAATTATGAGAAAATTAGGAAGCACTAATTTGTTGATGCTGATTTTCTTCCCAAGAGGATGTCAGATCATATCTTTTTCTATTAACCTGATTCTCTTTGCTTCTAGCAGTAATCCCGAGAGTGTTTCAATAACAAATGTCTAACTATGTTCTCAATGCTACATGTTAGCAAATTACCTAGGCTTTTTATTTATGTGGATTGATAGGACATTTGGGAAATAATTGCTCATTAGGAGAAAGCTGACATAAATGTATGAAATAATATTTTAAGATACGACAAAACATTATCCAAGCTGATGACATATTAACAATGATTTTACAAGCAAATTGATTAATCTATGGCAAATGAGCTAGGTATTTAATTACAAATTTATGTGCTGTTGATACTTGTGCTATAAATAAGGGAATTACATATGGGTCACTCTGGTGTTTGGTTGTGGAATTATTTACTTGACATACTGATGTCATTAAATGATAATTCCAGATCACTGGGTAATCATGGCAACTTTCTACAAGACTGAATCAGCTTTTACTGAGTCAGTTTCTAATTCAGTCTCCGAATTCCTTTAATTCCAGATCCATTTTAAGCAAAATATACAGAGGGGAGTACAAGTATATTTGTATTGCTTGCAACTCTTCATGTGAAATTCAAGTATGAACAATTTGTTTTAGCATTGCAGTTTCTGGATTCTGACCTGAAGTCTGCTGAAAGCCAAGGGCAGTGAGGTCTCTCTCTATCTCTTAGCAGTGGGATAGGAAAGAGTACTTGGCTTGATGTCTACATGTAACTGCTGAACTGCACCCACAGTTTCAAATTAGTCCTTTTTATATAAGAATTGACTGAAGAGAGCAAGATGTGACACTATGGTGCAGAGACTGGGGTTGAAGCAACAAATCTGCTGAGGGGACAGTTAAAAGCAGAACTAGAGCCTACTCCATGGCTCTTGGTTGTTTAGCAAAATGTAACTTTACTTATCTCTGTGAGGTCTGGGTTAGACATTTACAGCAGTGTTGTTTGCTACTGACTCACCTGGTATAATGAATACTACATGGATCGGATGTAGTTTGAGTGAGAGTTTGTAAGCTATTCGTGGAATTTGTCCACTTGTTTACACCAAATATAAGAGAATGAGAATTTGAAGTGCCTAATTTGATTAATACTCTGTGAAAAGCATGACGTACTAGCTGAAAGGTGAGCAAATTCAATCTCACAATAGCTCCACTTCAGTGGTAAGACTAGTTTAATGATCTCCTGTGCTTTCTCCTCCCCGTGTTTAAATCAACCCTTTTCTGCCCCTCATTGCTCATTCCCACGCCCTGGCCCCTCCAAAGCAAATGTTATTTTTAATCCAAATCAGTTCAGTGATCCAGTTTAGATTGCAGTTCCACAAGCAGTTGTGTTGACACAACTGTGGAGGTGGTACAATATGGGGAGGTAGGAATGAGTGGTTAAGGACAGCATATTGTGAAATGACAGCTTGGAAGTGACACCTGAAAATGAAAGGCTTTTCATATTAGGCCTATGGAACTTTTAACATAAAAAATATATTATTAGCATAATTAGAGCAAGTCTCAGTAGAGAAAGTTCAACAGAATACATCACCTTATCTTCATATGAACTCTGAAGTAGAGGAATTCTGGTAATCTGCCTTTTCTTGACTTTAGTTCTGTCTTACTGAAGCAATAGCTGAAACGCTCAAGAATGACCTGAATTATAAAATGGGTTGCATGTGTTGTTGTTTTTCTCCCCTTCTCTGCACTCCCAAATGAGTTTATTTTTTCATTTTGAATGTTTATGTTGAACTCTCTGTCATTCTGCCCATCTAATTCCTCATTCAGTTTTAAAGTCAAACAATAATTAAAACCAATCACTTGGGAAAAAGTATATTTTAGTTATTTGACGTAATCTTGTCTCATATAAAATATAAACTCCAAAAGTAGCAGTAAGAGAGTTGCAGAGGACCCATCATTACCTCAGATTCAAAATAAAATGCAATAGTCTGTAGCTTGAGACAAGTGCTTCTTCTTATAATCATCTGCAAGCTAAGTACAGTCAGGCAAACCTGGACTGTAAAAAATGGACCCAAAAAAATGGACAAAAAGAAAACCATATTTTCTTTTCTTAAAGAATGTTAGTGAAAGAAACTCTACAGAAAGCACAGTAAAACAGGCAGCTGTATAATAAGTATGACAGACCCTTTCTTGATCTCAGTGTTTCTATGGAACAAGCCCTCCAGTTTAGATGTTTGTAAATAGACACATTTGTCAAGAACACATCGATGTAAGACTGCAAACAAGTTTATCTGATTCCTCAATGTTCTTCAGCACGTAGCCACCAAAAAGTGCATGGTATAAGTGGCGAATGGGCAGTGGGGAAGTAGGACTGACATGCTACCACCTTCATGAAGTCCGCCATCAGTATCTATGCTGTGAGTGATGGAAATAGCCTTCCATCCTTCAAAAAATCTTCCAGTAGAATGGCATCCTATTTTTTCAAGGCAGAATAAAACCAAATGGATTATCTTCCTATTTATTTATTTACCCTTTTTTTCTTTTTAAATTTCTTCTTCTTCTTCTTCTTTTTTTTTTTTTAACAAAACCAAAACTGAAACAGATTTGCCTATTCATTAAATACAGTAGAAGAGAGCAAACAATCTATTTTCCCCTAGTGTGCTAATTGCCCACAGAGGCTCACAAGATAAGAGGGAAAGGCAAACAGCAAGAGCTACTGTTCATTTTTTAACCAGGAAGGTAGTGGGAGCAGGAAAGAGGCAGGATCACTAGGCTTGAACAAAAACATATTTGCAAGACTTTTTGTCTCCGGAGTCTTTTCCGTGACCTTTATTAACAATAGCTCAGATTCCCCTCCTCTCACATGCAGCGTAAGACTAGGCCTTAAAAATTTACTCTGCATTTCTGTTTCCATTGTTGTATGTTTATTGGTAGCAGTAATTTTATGACTGCCTTTCAGTGACTTAGAAGAGCAGAGCATGTTTTATTTCTATATCAATATCATAACAAATTGCATTCAGCACACTGTTAAATGTTAGTTTTTTTCCACGGCAGCTTTTCACCTAACCCACGGCAAATGAGTTCTGGCAGATTTATTTTACATTCTTCTCCCTCACATCATTTCTCCTTGTGATTCTCAGCCTGTCCTGGCCCTAAGGGCACTGAGGCCCCTCCCTGTCCTTGCCCAGCCCAGGGCTCCCCAACCCACCCAGGCACAGGGACCAACACCAACCTGGGGCCACCAGCCATACCCCAGTGAGACTTTGGCATTGCTGGGCTCCAGCTGCACACAGCCTTGCCCTGCCCAGCCATGGGGTCTGACAAGCTAGATCCAGCCACAGGCCCAAATCCCAGCCCAGCCTAGTCTGTCCCAAACTTTGATGTTTCTCTGTCACCCTTATCACCTCAGTTCCTCTCACAGGGCTTGATCCTAAGCCCCACTTGTGGGCTGACATCCTGGCCTTGCTTTGCTTTCTACTTTATTTCTGCTCACATGGCACGTTATCTAAAAGTCTCTATTTTCCACTGTTTACCATTTTACCCTTCAGTTACCCAGACATTTCTATGCAAAGCAGTCACAATGAAAGCTGTGTGTATTTAAATGTGAGCTTAAGAATATTACCACTCCATCTAGGCAAGGTATCCACTACTTGCCCATTTCGCATACCTAAAAGACAGATGTTTCCAGGATTTTCATTGCTTGGTGGTATCTCAGTCACTGACTGAACAATCTTTTTTTGGCTGTTCCTGTGCACTGTGTACATAAATACCATTTCACCATTGTTGTGGAGAGTATATTCAAGCTTTTGTCTGTTCTGTGTCAATTATCTCACATTCCCAGGCTGAAAAGAAGCTAGGCAACAAACGGGTGTTCAATGTGCTGGACCAAAACCTTCCTCCGAAGCAGAAAAATAGGTTTTCAAGTGGAAAGTGCAAAGTCAGCTCTTACAGAGCTGCAAATTTGAGAGCCAGGGGAAAAAAAAAAAGCTGAATATGCAATAGAATTTGGAACCAAATAACAATTTCTAGTCTGAATAAAAATGCCAAAGTATTCAATGGATTTTTAGAATGCTCTGAAATCTGTGGGTTTCATAGTTATTACTAAATGTGTTCTGAACATTTCTTTTCATAGCTGAGTTTCCACATCATAGAAAACAGGAGCTCTGCTTATCCATAGCAGTAACTAAGACATACAGCACCTAAGGATGGATGTCTATGAACAAACTTCACTCTGACAAAGTTTTTCTCTCTAGCTGCTTGCTTCTATTCCTGTACTGATATTTATTGCCTCACTTCTGCCAGTGCAGTCATTGATGAGATTTTACTCAATAGGATCAGCAAAATATTCTAATCTAAAAAAATCCTCCATTAAAAAAAGAGGAAAAAAAAAAACCCAAACTATTTTCAGTCTAGATTATTTCACTAATCTAATTTAGTGCATCGCATTGAACACGCATTGTCCTGGAATTCAGGCACTGCTCGGGAGGTGATAAATTGCAGTACAAAGGAGGAGATGAACAACTGGGGTTAGAAAGGATGGAAATCTACTAAATTGGTTTTGCTACCAGAGCAAATGAAGTCTGGAACTACACTATAGCCCTTCTCTGACTAGGCCTGGATAACATGGAGATTAAAAAGCACTGATAGCTGCCAGGGCTCATCTGTATGAGCATCCCACTGCTGCAGAAACTGTGCAACAGCAGGGAATTTAAATAAAGAAACAAAGTGTCATGAATACAAGGCTCCAAGGGTTAAGCACTGTTTGATTATGAAATCAAAATAAATCTGTCCCACAACAGCAAAACATCTGTTTATTTTTCTAGTGGAAAAGAATGGGCATTTTTAAAGAAGGAGATCCTCAAGTGTGTAAATTGTATTTGTGCATTTAGGCTGGCTTTGCAGGAGTTTTGTGAGAAAACCACAAACGAGAGTTTGGAAATTTATGAGAAAGGTATTACCTGAGCTAGGGGAAGAAGAGTTTTGCTTGGTATGTGTAGGTGTGAGCTCTTAACGTATTAGTTGACTCCTGTAAGTCTATGGTATTTTCAGTGTAGGTGTTGATTAAAAGCTTAGACTTATGATTACTTTATCAACAGTCGTGGCAGTTTAAGATGTTTACACTTGACATGCGGTTTGATGGTGGAACCATCCTCTGACACAGGTGTTGTGAGGGATCTGGAGAGAGTTTCCAAGTCACAAGGCTGGTCGGGTTACCATCTGTGGCTAGGCAGAGGAAAACATCCTCCTGGGCTATGCCCAATACCCACTAAGCTCAAAGGAAAAGTATTTTCTGCTGAGGATTAGTAATAAAGGCGGAGAGGCTAATTTTCATCCCCAGGTAGATCCAGAAATGACCACCTCTGATGTCTTACAAACCAAATTAGCAGATAGATCTGTTGTGCTGCTGCCTGTTCTCTTCCTTCCTGGACTGCGAAGAAATGAAATGTGAAAGCGTCTGAGTCTCACAGTGTTTAGGAAACCTAAATCCTACTGAATGCTACACTTGAACTCAAAAACTTCCAAATGTATCTGCAGTAACATATAAACCGGAAAAAAAAAATCTGTAAAATACCAGGAATACTATGATTGGCTTGACATTAGTAATCCATTTGTCATTGCTTACACCAAGAAACCACACCCTCTAATAAACTAAAAAATTGTCAACAGCTACTTGGAAAGGAGCTTAAAATGCATGCTAAGTTGCAGTGATTTATTATTGGTTATTCTATGAAAAAGCATAGAATCAGCTGAATACTTCTGTCATTAATAAAGTTACACCAAAATGGGATTCCATGGGATTCTGCTATCATTCAAATAATATTAAACACGCTCTTAATAACCTTGCACTGTTAATAACCTTTTACTGTTAATCTCTGTATAATGTGAAACTATGAATTAAGAAGTCTTTTCATGTTCAAGGGCAGAACTTAATTTAAAGACCCTGATGGTGCAAGAAGCAGACTGAAATAAATCCATATTGCAAACAGTCAGCTAATGGATGCAGAGATAAAGGAGGACTTATGAAGACAGAAGCAGTGCAATGTCAAATTTATTTTTTTCACAATTTCCTACACAAAGTATTCCCATTAAAAGCAGGAATGCAGTGGCAAATGAGAGGTTTGCACGAGGTAAATGGCAAAAATGACCAGTGAGGTTGATAAAATAAATTTCTTTCTATTTGTTCAGACAGAGAATAAAGATCAATGGACTCTGATTAATCCCATATTTATTTTTAGAAATCCACTTGGCAATATTGAATATCCTATTCTTTTTTTTTATTATTTTTATATCAAATTACTAGTCAAAACTTACAATGATTCCACAAACACTGTACTTATCTTAATTTACCATTTGTGCTTATCTTAATCTAACTTTGATTAAATTAAAATCAGACCACTGTATTGATGACTTCTATTCTAAATTTCCCTGTTTGTTTTTTTTTTTTTTATTATTAAGTGGTCTGTCTTTTTTTAATAGAGTAATTGAAATTCTCTGAAACAAAAAAGCTTATTCAGCTAACATACCCAGTTGGTGTACCCCTGCCACACAGCCTGGACAGATCGTAGCATTGGCAAAAACATATTTCTGGCAGCAATCCTTCCAGAAAAAAAAAAAAAAAAAAAAAAAAAAAAAAAAAAAAAGAGAGAGAGAGAGAAAGAAAGCTTTCTTTTGTTATTTTTTTGGCGGGTGAGGTTGTTTAATACAGAAAAATGCCTCATTTTGAAATATGAGTATGATTTACAGGGCGAAGTGATTTTAAAATTATTAGCAATTATTTCATGATTGGTAAAAAATAGAATTTCTTCCTACAAACACACTTCTTAACCCATCCCAGCTACAACACTGCTACTACTGTTTTCACAACCAAGTAGTGGAAGAGCATGTACTGTTCAATGTATTTGTTTCACATCTGACACTATGCAGGCAGAGCTGCAGAAAGGGGAGGATCACATCCTTCAAACATTGACAGGTCAGCCTATCCTGAATGGGGACCTGCTCTCTCCACACAGCCTGGAGGAGATCCTTTGCTAAATAAGAGGGCCAGAGACCAATTCCTGCTGCTGGTATCTTGTGGCATTCTTCCACAGAATGAGTTCCTGTGCTGCAAAGCACGTCCCCATGGGATGGCTCCTGAGGTCTGAGGCCATAAATACTACATTTGAATGGGAATTTCTTTTGGTTTATAATCTCTAAAATGGTGCAAGGGTTGTGTTGCTATCTACCTGAGTGAAGCAGGGTCCTCCTTTTTGCATTTTAAGAGCATTGCCAGGAATGTTCCATCACCAAGACTGCAACCTAGCACACATACACATAATCGGCTGGAGCTGAGCAGGGAAGGAAGAGCCTACTGTGACAGTGATGAGGGGCCCAGTGTTCACTTTTGGCTTATGGACCTGCCTGTAGGTGAGCCCTTTGTATCCCCAGTAGAAGAGTATGCCCCTCCACTCAGTCTAGTAATGGTTTTACAGAGCTTTCTCATATTGGCAGGGGATCTGGGAATGGCTTGGATTGTAACTGTCAATGTCTGAGGATATATTAAGCTTCTAGCAGCAAGCAGCCCCAAAAGCCAAGGCTCTCCCGAGCAGGTAAAAGTGAAGAGGGGTTTTCATATAGGGAATGAGAAAAAACTGAACAATGAAAATACCTAAGGCCTCTTCTACCATGTAATAAGTGGTAGGACAAGAGGGAATGGCCTCAAGTTGCACTAGGGAAGGTTCAAGTCAGATATTAGGAAAAATTTCTCAGGAAAGAGTGGTCAGACATCAGAAAAGGCTACCCAAGGAGGTGGTTGAGTCACTATCCCTGGAGGTCTTTAAGGAGACAAGATATAGTACCTAGGGACATGGGTCAGTGGGCAATATTTGTGGTAGATGGATGGTTACTCTAGATGATCTCATAGGTCTTTTCCAACCCTTATGATTCTATGATTCAAATCCATTTATTTTAGATGTTTGAAAATGTGTCATGAATATAGCAAATAACTTCAAATAGAAGACTTTGGATCCCTGTTTTTAATTCACTTTCTCGATATCCATTTTAAAACACCCTTCAGCCTACTCAGTTTAATGCTAGGCAACAATAATCACAACAGAAGTGGATAGGAACTGTATGTTGACCTTATGAAGGCCTAAAAATTGCTAAGTACTCTGAAAAATAAAAGCATGTCATATGAAGGAAACACAATTCGAGGACAGCTTTCACATTTCAGTGTCTCAACTCACAACACATAAGCAGAAGACAGTATACCACTAGGATGTTGGGAAGATAAATTCATTAATATCCGCAGAGAAATAGAGTACTACAATGAGACCACCATTGAGAAGCTCATGAGAAAATGAGTGATTTTCCATTCAGTGAAGCACTCAGAAGGTGTGCAGTAAATAATGGATAGGGCACACATTGAAAGATGAGTTTAAAATGAAAAATTGGAGAACTACCCACTCACTGATCTCTGTTCATCCTTTCTCCACCCTACTGTTTGCACCTCCTATAGAGTGTGTAAGAGGAAAATAAATGCTGCCTGAGTTTGAAGCAATTGGGTAGCCTTATTCTGAAGTAATTTTAGCCTGTGAAATAAGATGTCTGTGTTTCCTCTGCAGTCAATGAAAAAAAGTGGTTACCTCAGGAAGCAATTCATCACACCTCCTCTGACACCCATGTTAGGACAGGGTGATCACCGTCTGGTGATGTCTATCTCTTTTCCTGGACGCACACTGAGGGAGTGCAGAGAAACAATTTGGCTTCAGCCTCTGGTGCTGAGATGACTTCAGTGTTTAGATTGATCCCGCCCTAAATCTCAATCTGAACGGTACAGTGTGCCATCCCAAAGTGAGTACATCATTTTAACTGCCTTGTTTTTCTTCTGGTTTTCTGTGAATCATGATCTTTTTTGCACTGTTAAGCAAAGGTGCTGAAATTTGCATTAGACTGTCACCGACAAGATGCTTCAAAGGTGCCTTTTGTGTGGCAGCTGAAGAGTGATGGAGCGATGCCTGATGAGATGTAGAACAGCTGCTTGTGGTGACTGATGTTGACTGAGTAGAGAAAAGTTCTTTCCTTTCTGTAGCTCACTGCGTGTACAAGGTTCCTTTTTTTCAGAGTACTTCCAATTGTTTGAGAAAGATACATGACATAGAAGGAGCCTATTTTGCATTTGTAGACAAGTATTCTGTTGTGTTCTTTTTTAACCCAAGAAAATGACTTTAATCATTCATATCACAAATCTGACCTTTGTAGTGCGTCAGGATGAGAAATCAGGTGCATTGCACAAACCTGTCAGCAAATAATACAGAACTCGTCAAGAAGTTTTATTTTGTGATTAAATTTGTATTTAATTTTAAATCCAAAATGAAATAAAAGCTCCTAAGAAGCAAGATTTGTTGCATTTAGTTAGAAAATGGAAAGATTCTTTCATGGATTGGTTTGATTTTAATTTTAAATTAAATATACTTCAATTTTCTTGTGTTTATTAAAAGAGATCTCTGAGAGTTTACCTTTATATTATGAGTACCAATCCTTTGTCAGCTTCTGAGGTCTTCTAGCTTTGAAATGACAAGTAACTAGCCTGGATTAAATATTTTCCTGTTTGCACTGAACCATTTCTGAGCTCAAATCCAGTCCTACAATACTTGCCATTCATTCTTTTCTTTCTCTCTTATTATTATTATCAAAGCACCTCTTGTAAATGAAGCCCATGTCCAAATTTTTTGATAGTTAATCTGGAAAACTTGCTTTCAGAGGACATTTCAGATTCTGTAGGAAAACGTTGAATAAATAGCTTAATTAATGGAATGCTCAACAATCAATCATCTTCAATTAAAATTTAGCTATAGTTAATGCAGTCACAAGTCTGTCTCAGTCTTTGTGCTCTAGGGACAAGTCAAATACATAATGCAAATCCACCCTACTTATCTTCACAGCATTAATATTCATTCTATAAAATTTTCATGGTAGGTGCAGTTCTGCATTTTATTTTCTAACAGCAACTCGAGGCAGCAGTTTTATGCTGTTAATTTCATTTGCTTTCTTCATTCACCAGACAACTAGTTTTCCTGTGTCCCTAAACAGACAAATACTTTGCCACCTGCTTACACTAAGCAGATCTGCTGCATCCCATAACAGTGCTTGAAAATAATCTATAAATATAAGAGCTGACCAAGACATTATTAAAGATAAATCCTTGGTGCTCAATGTCCACTATGGCTTTAGAAGCCAGCACAATAAAAGGCAAAGGAGGTTTCCATTGTCATCTCTGATGACAGAGGTCCCATGTCCAACTGGTATCTCTACTCGTAGAGATGGAACTGGCAAGAATGGATGTAAGTTCCATATTGCTAGCTATGGCTAAAATATTGCTGATTTTACACTTCTGCAGTTACCTGCAGGAAGTGATTGTTTGTAGACTGGGTAACCAGTAGTGTCTTTCAGTGAGCTCATTTTAAGTAGCTGCCACTTCAAGTTGTCAAAAAGCTTCACTTGAAGTTAGTATTCAGATGTTAGAATTGACCACATGAATACATCTCATCTGCTTCGGTAATAAACTAGCTTAAATTAGCTTAAAGGTCTTCATGCTGCATTGAGTGGAGAATACTTACACTGCTCTGTCACAGAATTGAAATATTGAGAAGTGATTTTATGCAGCTGGAAAGTGGAAAAAAAATGCTAAGTTCACGTGCTCTACTGTCAACATCTGTCTGTGCCCCACTTGGCACAACCACATGAGACAATGAGCTAAAGAAACACTTTATAAGTGCGAGAATTCATTTTATATTTTTCTGGAGGTCTCTGGGGTGTTGTCCCACCTGCACAATATCCCAAAATATGTAACAGCATTCTCTATATTCCCTGTGTGATCTTAGGAAGAACCACCTTTCACTAAAACAGCTGTTTCAACAACTCCCTGCGGCAGCAGAGCACTTTAATGGAGAAAGATTGCAAGAAACGAAAGCATTCTCATAAATGCTGGTACCTTACAATATTAATTTGGATTAAAAGATGTTATCATATCTGATGGCATCCAGGAAGGTTAATAGTTAGTCACCTCACTTGCCATCATTAAGCAAATAATTTGGTTGCTACTTGCGAACGTGAAGCACAGCCAGGAGTTTTGTGTTGTTGGATTGTTGTTCTTGTTGGTTTTGTTTTTTTAACTTGCCTTTCTGAAATGTGGTTTTGGTCAGTTCATTTATCATTTCAGCTTTTGAGAATGAGCTCCCTCATAGACTTAAAAAGTAGATAAGAGTAGATTAATTTTAATACACTATAGTTATCCATCGGTACTAAATCAGTTAATAGTCCCTTTCTGGAAGGTTGTTTTGAAAATCAGGTATTTTCATTTACTGGCAAGGTCTGTGTGTTTAAAAGAAATGTTGTCTTATGCAGCAAACTGTAACTGAAATTCATGATGCAGCAGCTATAAATCAAAACTGGGTAAACAATTTTGTGTAGCATGCAGACATTTTTCTCCATGCTTCAGGGCCTCAATACTGATTTCTTTTATGCTGACCTTTGCACCTGTCAGTTGACTCTCCTGTCACTATCTGACAGTTTTCCACAACTGTTCATGGCACATATGCTGTCTTTATGGTTGTATTTTCCATCTATTCCATGAAGTGCCCTCCTTTCTCCTCAGCTCTTCCGAAAGCCTTGAAGAAGATTGTGAATAAAACTCCAAACTACAGACAAGTGAACTGCATTTATCTTTTTGTCTCCTGAAAAGACTTAGAGTTTTTATAGTGTTCTTTCAACTCGCTTCCTCTTTTTCTTTCCCTTTTTCAAGCTAGTCCAGGTTAATCTGCATTACTTTTTACTCAGTAAGCTGAAACCTTGAGGCAGATATGTTGAGGACGTTAGGAATTCTATAATCAATTGCACGCAGATTAATTATGTTTCTGAGCGAAGATGAGGTGAAAGACAGCCACGTTATTTAATATGATCCGAGTTTCTACTGAAACAGTCAGAAAGTCTTCCCATTTTTGTCATGCTCCCAAACAGAATGATGTGAAACACACTTTCTTTTCCTGTTTTGAACTGAAGTATATTTTCCTGTTGCCAAACAGGAGAATCAGTATACAAGTAACGTTATTCCAAAGTAGATTTCTGAGTGACATTTTGCATTATGTATTCCCACTATTGTGTCTAACCCACTTCCAGTCTGTAATTGGGGTCCCTTTTTGTGCATGTTAAGTACTTTTTCATCTTGACTGAATTCTAATTTTTTCTGAACCTTTGTAAGTATATACGCTAATTGAAGAAAAAAAATCATTTTGCATTCATTTTGAAACTAGAGCATGTTTTCAACAAAATGTTTCTGTTTTGGAAGTGTGAAATTGCAACTACTCCCAGCTCTGTTGCCCAAAAAGATCTTAAAATGCTATACTTTCAAATATATTTGAGATACACATTAAATTTACCATTTTCTGTAGTATATAGAAGTGTTTTTGTTAATAAGACAAGAATCACTTAAGAGTTACATATGTATACATTTCCAATGCAAGGTACAGAATAAAACATAAGGCAAACTGAATATGAGCCTTTTTAAAAGGCAATACTCTGGAGTAGTTTTAAGGAATCATTGTAAAAAAAATAGTCATAGAGGTCCTTTTACTAATTTATTGCAGCTATGAAATGTAATTCCATTTTAATTTTATATATTTAAAATGATTCCACTCTGCGTCTGATTACATAATAACAGGCATTTTAAAACGAAAAGAGAGGCAAAGAAGATAGCCTTCTAATTACTTCCTACCTAGTACTGAAAAGGAAGGACAATGAAGCACAAATGATCACTTGAAGATTTAAGTGCTTAGTTATTAAATGATTGAAAGTATAAAGGAAGTAGCTAATTTTGAAGTCAATTTGAAATGTAATTGCCCATTATGCCATCAATGATCTAGGCATAGTATGATTTACCAATGAAAAATTCAGCCTTGTATTAGGAAAGAGAAGCCCTATGTCGTTAGTTGCTACACCTCACTTGCATTGGTTTTCAACAGAAATAACCTGATGTGAGCTGGATGCAATGTATTGTCTTGAAGAATTCATGAGTTGTTTACATTTGTTACAGAGCTTTAGCAGTAAAAAAAAAATAAATCTGTTGATGAATCTTCTGATTTAGGTAAACTTAAGTCTTGCTGTTGCTACAGCTCTTTCATAACTAAACCTCTTTTAACACTGTATGGTGACTAGAATTCACAGAGTTCATCACTACGAAAATGTAGATGCTCCGTTGCCTTTGCAGTGAAATGTGACAATGTGCTGCATTTCACCATTTCATGAAATCAAACACTTTTCAGGACAATCAGAAAAAGAAGACTCTGGGACTATAATCTAATAGAGATAAAATGGATTAATTAACCTAGACAGTTTTAAGGAAGAATGGCAACGTAAAACAGGTGACAGCATGTCCAAGTATTGTGATGAGGTTTCTGTGATGGCAGAGGATCCTGATGAGAAGATACAGGTCGGTTCTCTTGCTCTCTTGCCTATACTGACAGTTTCTGCAGTGGGGAAAATTAACTCAAATGTATGTACTCAAGTAGACTGTATGTTATAAAAACCACAGGACAAACAGTATTGAGTATTGAGTGATTAACAGACAAGAATCTGAATTGTTTAGACAGTTAAATGGTAATTAAAACCTATTTAAACATTTTCCTTGTGAACTAATGTGTACCTCTGAGCAAATATAAATAAAATCTTATTGATTTAACATATCTTTGGCCAGCTTCATTCGAGAACAAAAAAGCCTAACTCCTTAATTGTCTACTCTTGCTTTGAAATTCTAATCTATCAGTGCTTAAGAAGTACTATTTTGGCACCAGACGTGTGAGATAGAATTGTTAATTGTGTAAGCTAATCGCAGACAATTAGCATAAAGACAACATAAAAGTCAGCCTGAAACTCATTTTATTTTCTGAGTAGTTCAACTGTTATGGTTCTGGGCCCCTCACTGATTCAAATAACATCTCTTTCATTGGGAGTTATAATAAAGAGAAGTTACAGTGTTTTTGATTGTACAATAACCTCATAAATATTCCAAGAATTAGAGTATATAGAATTCTAGAAATTTTGTAACATTTTAAAAGTTCTGGAATTGTTACACAAGGAATCACAGAGGTTATAAAGAACAATTTGAATACATACTGTCTTTTTAAAAACATTATTCAAAGGAACTTTTAACCATAGGCAGACTATATTTCTTGAATACAGTCACCAATCAATCATTCTGCTGGGGTGGAGACCCAAGACAGCACTGTTCAAAAAATTGGCCGTGTTGTCCTGACAGTGCATTAATATCTCCCCTGATCTAGCTGAAAAACAACCTTTTCTTTTTTTGTAAGGTCAGTGTTTACTAAGATTAGCAAGCTGATTGCCTGTGTGCCAACAGAAGAGGAGTGGCAGGCACATGAGGTCAAGGGCCCCCATCAGTGGCAGTGAATTTTCAGATTGTCTTAAACTGACTGTGATTCTGTGGTGCTAAAAGCAGCACCTTTCTCTAATTGTGTGAGGAGTTTCAAACTGAGCTTTGATGCATCAACAAGCCCTTCTTCTGAAGGTAATAAGACCTCTGCCATCAGGGTCTGTTATTGTCCTTCATAGAGTGCTAATCCACTGGACTGAATTGAAGCAAATTAATTGATTAAAATCTATGAGTCAGATTTAATGAGGCCTTGTTTGTTTGGTTGGTTCATTGATTTTTCGTTTGGGTTTTTGTCTGCCTCCTTTTATTTCTCTGAAGAAAAATTTGGAAATAACCTCTAGCTAAAAATTTCCCCTTTGCTAAAGGTGAAGAAATATGTGCTATTCCTATCCAGAGAACTAAGGAACAACACTCTGTCTTCGTAATAAGGAAGAGAGAAACCACCTGAAATACAAACGCTAAACATTTCAGCTCAGAGCTTGCCTCTGTCTAGACAACAGAACAGCCATGGATTCCACAGAAATGTTTTTTCACAGCAGTGGCCACTTCCCTAGTGTTTCCCAGTCAAAAAGTGTTGTGAAACGGCATGTGGTACTTAATATAGTATCAACAGAATCCTTGGGAGGAAGGTATTAATATTAATTATTAGGTAAGACATCGCCTGTTATGTTTCAGACTGCACACTCCACATTGCTAAGGTTACCATGCTGGTAGATTACCTGACCTACGTGCTGGCTTGGGACTGGCCGCACTGCCTGTCATACTAGTAGCTCACAAAAGGTAGGTAACATCCACTGACAGTGCAAAACGGCAGCAACTACAAGAACGCTTTAAAAAGAGTGCAATTGCTCCCCTTGGCTGTTCTCCCTCTCTGGCAGAAATTGTTGCCCCATTGTCACCTGACCGAACAGCTGCCATAGTCACACCCTTGGCGTACTACCTTGCATGTCCTTCAGTTTGTTAAAGGAGATGTGCAGGGCTGTGGGCTGGTGTGGCTGAGAAGTAAACATATTGGTTTTGCTGCAAACATGGTAATCTTCACAGAGAGGCACAGAAGAGGCTGCGGGCAATATCTTCTTAAATTGTTCCAACAAGAATCACCAAATTTCTTGGTGGTACTCGACTTGAAGGCACACTTATGGAGTTTGTTTGCTTTTTCTTACAAGTGCAATAGTCTTTGCTTAACTTTCCTTTAAAAACTGTTGGTTCAAAAGAGCCTGTGGGTTGTTCTGCAGCAATTCATGTGACAAAAAATACGATGTGTGTGGTGACCTAGACAGTTGCATTGCTTTCACATGGTAGAAGACCCACGCCTCCACAGATCATATGTATTTCCTTACCCACTCTGTTCCCTTTCTGGGTCTTCAGAACAATACCTCTAATGAATCCTCTTCTTGAGAAGGTCCATATATTCTCATAAGAAGACCAATAGTGTTAGAGGTCTGTTTCTTAGTAAATTGCTAAAAAAAAGAAAGGGCAGAAAAAAATTTAAAATGAAACTTTCTAGAGACTCTCATCTAGCTCATCTTCCCTGGCAATTTATAATCCATCTTTTATGTATATTACCCTTCCCATTAGGATGCTTTATTGAATTGCCAATTTACTCATAATTCTAGACTGTTTGAATCCATTTTGGCTTGCCTAAAGTTATACTTAGAGTTAATTAATATACCTACTAAACTTATCAAAATATTCTCTTTTTGTTTCAGTATCAACCCTTAGGCCAAGGTAATTCAAACTGGTTTATCTATGCTAGCATGCATACGCCCTGTATCCCTACAGCAAAAGCAGAGGTGGAGCTTGGACACTAATTGTGTAATGGGATTTAGGACTTTTATACAGTCACGTGATGTCCATTTGGTCCTGTTCTCGACACTGAATACTTAGAGGGATGAACGGTAGCATTTAGAGAGGTTACCACCTGCAGCTAATTGGTCCTCTGCCCTTTCTTTTCTCCTTGATCAAGGTTATAACCTTCACAGGAGAATGTCAGCGCAAAACGTGAATGATGCACTTCGCAGCAGTCAAGTATCTTACTGTCAGTTTTTGATAGAGGTGAGATGAAAATATCAGGTTTTGGACTTGATGTGCCAACATGTGGACTTGTATTTGATTCACATAACTCTGGTCCAAGAAGTGTTGTTTTTTTTTTTGGCTCAGCAGTAGTAGCACAGGTCATCATACTGTTTATAATGGACTTTTTTCTGTAAACAGTGTAATATTCTGATAATGTCTCAATCTCCTAGATCTTCAATGACCTTTCAGGGGAGGCACCTGCCTGTTTTCCCCCATTACCTCCTTTAATCTTTCTTAAATAAAACTGGCTTAGTTGACATAACCTGCCAATACTTGGCTATGGATGATGGCAATTTCTGATACCACAAACAGACCTGGAAGAAGATGGACTTCCACAGCTTCAACCGAGGAGCAAGGGTGATCAACGTTGGTCAAGACGGAACATTTCCCAGTTGCAACTCTCTGTTCCCATCTCACTGTGAATGACGTTGCTAATGGCTATGAATTAAAGACACAGGTATCAGTGCAAGTTTATTCTGACAGGCCAAAAAACTTTGACTTTATGGCTGCTTTTCAAGAAATCTATCTTTGTGCAGCAGGCTTAGTAAACTCGAGAGAGAGGAGAAAGCTGGACCAAAATAGATGATTGAGAGCAGGAAACATTACAGTCATGCCAGCTTAAGTCACTCTTTCTCCTGAGTCAGAGTCTTATATGAGCATGAGTCAAATCCCCTGCTTGTGGCAGCGCTACCATGTAAGATTTCTAGCTACAGCACCTTACTGGAGCTGCTAAGCAAAGGCTAAAATAAAGAAAAAAAAGTTGTAGTTAGAAATTAAACTGAACTGAACTTTTACAAATCAAAGCTAAATCAGTTTAACATCTGAATTGTTCAGGTCTGCTTCAGTGAGAAAAACTCTCTGAACACGTGTTTAAAAAAAGTTGCTACCTCATATGTAACTTTACTTTCCCATGCTTCATGCTGCTGGAAGTTCTTTAAAAAAAAATGCATCATCCATGCATTCATGGGTATCAGCTTGTCACTCAATTATTTCAGACATAATTTGTCTGAATTAAGGAATTGTATGTATAAAACCTGCTCAAGCTAGTGAGATGAGTAGAAAACTGTAAAAGGGTGTGAAAAGGGGGACATAAGGAATGCAGTGACTTTAGTAAGCATGTATTCACTGTCTATTTTCTATGAAGTACAAAGGGATAATAGGCCATTTTTTGTGACTGGGGGTCACCTAAACTTGAGTGAGTTTTCCATATTCACATGATTCTGTCTTCCATATGCAAAATTGAGATCTTGAAATATTTGTAAATAAGTGTTATTTACAAAGACGGTCTGGCCATAGATGTAATTAATCCAAACAGATTTAGCCTTAGCTCAGTTCAGTGTTATTTTCCAAGCTCCTCTCTTCACATGCAAGAATCATGCATTTAGAGCAGGCTGCCTGAGGTCATAGACAGGATTTAACAAGTGCAAGCCTGCTTAAGGAGGCCGATTTGAACTGAGTGGATACAGAGCCTTATTTATGACACAAACATAATCTGAATGAAATTGGTTTATGTCTTGTTCATGTTTAAGAGTACTGTGCTACCCTTATGCAATATTTGCATTGGAAAATAAGAGATTTGCATGGGAGTGAATCACTAAAATTATTCACAAGGCATTACAAGGCTTTACAGAGGATCTTTCATAAGTGAATCAGGAATGGGTACTGTCACACTGATTTCCAAATAAAATTTTGGTACTCTATGTGAAATATTCCTTTTAGTAAAAAGACCGTGGTGTTGAACTAAAAATATACAATCTCTTAGCTTTTACGTAATAACTTTTGCTCTAGAAATCTTGCAACCTAGCTGTCTACATCACAGCATCAGTGCAGGCATTGAACATGGGGAGACGATTTAAGCAGAATGAGAAAGCAGCATTCAGATCACATAAGGTCATCTCCTGAATAGTAGGATTTTCTGCTAGCAGCTGGCACTGCTGAATCTGACCAGTGACTGGAAGGCACCGTGCCAGAAGCTGGGACTTAAAAAGATCTTCAGGCTGCAGAGCTCAAAACTGAAATGGAGAGGAGACGATCGGCTTTTTTTTGTTTTGTTTTGAAGATAGGTCAGGGAGGCGAGTAAGGCAATGCTTGATGGACCTGGCACTTCTGTGTTTGTCTATGGGGGAAGGCTGCACTGGGATAAATTTAATTAGCTTTGAAGCCTGTATAGTCACCATAGCATCTGTCTGTATTATGTACCTTCCTGGTACAAGATGGCATTTATCATTTTTAACTGGTTGGTAATATGTTTGAGATCAATGAGAAAAATCATTCTTACACTTTCATAGATGTACGTACCAGAAAGTGTGCTCCACTTAAAAATTAGAGTCAAATCCATGTCAAGAAGGATTTGCCAGTATAGTCTATCCGGTGAGTGGAAGCCCTCATAGGATACAGAGAGCTTCTATGAGTGAAAAAAGTGCTACATCTATGCAACCTACACCAGAACAAAAGTGCAAAACAGCCTGTACAGATTTGTGCCATAATAAGTGGGTTTTCTCTTAGGCTAGTACGGAAAAGATACAGGAGAAAGCACCTCGGTGGCCATCTGTGTAACTGCCAGAGTTACCTGTTTTGCCTCTGTCTCTTCAAAGTCACAATTCATACTGCTACTGTCAAGAGTAGTCCTATGTACAGCCACCAGCAGCCACACCACTGCCATGCTGTGTCCATACTGTGACTCCTAATCATATTCTAATGCATATTTAGCGCACAGAACAACATATGATTTTGCAGAGATAGCCTTGTGAAACAGGGTCTGTTGATTTGGACTTTCATTCATCACTGAAAAGATTAACTAATTTCTCTTTTTGTTAACATCAGAGAAACTAACGTGCGTCAGCCCTCCTGTGGTAAAACCACAGTCCAGATAAGGTGCTTTAATTTTGTACTGAGGTGAATTTTCCAAGGTCAGTCCCAGGCCAGAGGACAGGGCTGACCTTGCTGAGGAAACCTGTGGTAAAATTAAAGTATCCAGCACTTGGCTGTGTTTCCAGTTTGGCATATCTGACATCTATTTGTGACTTTAATACAAAAATATCATATACTTTTTAGCAGCAAAGACTTAGCCTTTATCATCTGCTTTTACTCTTCAGAAGCAATTCTGCTGTCCACTCACCACAGAATACAGAGCGCACAATTTATCAAAAGGATCTAAATTCTACATGCAGTTGAAACTAACCCTGGACATCTGTAACTATGATAAGCCATCTGAAACAGGGAGGAACAGTGTCCAGAGGGATTCATTATCCTTAGTGATACAATCTGTGTTTGAACTGATTGTGTCTACACCAGCTTTTGGAATCACAGTATCTTCACTACTATTACTAAACTGCTGCTTTGCATTCTTGGTTGATTCTACCACTTATTACTTTGCCTTTCTGTTGTTTTTGTGGTCTGTTTTTTATTTTTTTTTTAACGCTGATTGTGAAAGATGCCACCAAAAGATAGTGAAGAATATCCCACAGTTTCTCTCATTTCATCATAGTGATAGAAGGGAACTACATTTGCGAAGGCATGACGGCTACCAGGCAGAAACCTCCACGAACCAATAGGCTGTTCCTGCTACTATTTGTATATCTTTAGGGACAGGGACATGTGTGTGGGTGAAACTGAGCAGAGACATCTGACTAAACTAAAGCACGAAATTGTAAGGCTCAGTAGTGATGCAGAGCAGGCACAGCCAGCAGAGTTTGGGGATATTAACTTTCAGGAGCCTTAAATGGAGAAATTGCTTTACAACTGTAAGAGTGGAACATGTCACAAGAATTTCTCTTGGCACGGTGAAATATAATCATCCATTTTCATCTGAAGTCTCACCATTCTCGTTTGGTAACCATTTCTGAAGAGAGAAATCCACAGAAAAAAAATGATCTGGATTATTGTGAAGGAGCCATGTGCAACAACTAAGAAACTGCCTTATAAGTGGGCAATGCACAAGCATTCATTGATGAATCTAAATGTTGGAGGTAGCTCATTATGTATAGGTAATTAATATGACCAATATGGCTGTTCTCACTTCATATCATACCTAACAGAAGGCAGGATTCTTCTAGAATGTAGTGAAGACAGATGATCACCACAGAAGACTTGCTAATATTAGAATGATGTGATGGATAGGTACAAGAAACCTACATTTTTAGAAACACTGGGCTTCTTAATGCTTTTTTTTTTTTTTTTTTCCTGTAAGGGGAAATATATAAATTGATAGTGCTGTGATTATTCTTGTCCATCTGAAAGATTTAGTACATACATAGTCCCATCTCTCCCCTGTTAATGAAGCCTTTCACTGGATTCACTTTCAACTGAAGAAAGGTCAATTATTCCCTATCTGCTACAATCTGTGTATTAACAACACTGAAAAACTTGATCCTGGGTTGGCATTGTTTACCTCATATGAGAATTATTTCTTCTGTGTTACGCAGATTTTTTTAGAGCAAAGTGAACAGAAGAACTCTGAGACATTTTGAGTAGTAGAGAAAGTAGTAATAGTGCACTTCTGTGATCAGAAGCACAACAGCCAGAGATGCACTACAACTGAAATATGAAATGAGAGCAGATTTTTGAACAAAATGGATTCCCTGTTAGGCCAGGAGACAGGAAAATTCTGTACAGAAAAGGTTTTAATAAATCACACAGGGAATTTATTGAATTCTATAAAGCTTTTTATATAGTAATGTTACAAAAATAATTGCAGAAATTATAAGGTAGTTATGGCAAGAAAGCAGAGATAAATATTCTATGGGACTATAGAAAGAGTCTATCTCTGTGGGTAAAAGAATGAGCTTATGTAATCTCACACAAAATGTATTTTATTTGTTGCTTTGCAACATGGAATGAGAAAGGACAAACTTGTACCTACAAACTGGTGTAAAAAGCCATTACACAGATTTACAGGCTGCCTGAGCATACAGCCAGGCGGGTTCTGGAGGTCCCCAAAGAGGAGACCCCACAGTCTTTGGGCAGACTGGGCCAATGCTCCATCACTCGGCAGTGCAGAACTGCATCCTGGTGTTCAGAGGGAGCCCCTATCTTCCAGTTTGTCTCTTGTCCTGACACTGAGCACCACTGAGAAGAGGCTGGCTCCATCTGATTGCATCTTCTATTTGGGTATTTACAGACATTGATGAGATTCTCCTCACTGAAGAGGTTCTCCAGTCCCGGACCATCTTGGTTATCCTTCGGACCTTTTCCATTACATCTGTGTCTCTCCCATACTGGGAACACATTGTTCCTGCCTTACTGGGGCTGTGTAGTGGGAAACGATAGCCTCTCTTGACCTGCTGGCAATTCTTTGCCTAACGCAGCTCAGGATACCATTGGCCTTTTTGTAACAAGGGCACGCTGCTTACTCCTGTCCAAAGGGGTGTCCCCACCTAGTGCCCCATATCCTCTTCTGCAGAGCTGCTTTTCAGCTGGGTGCCAGGGCTTGTTTCTCCCTAGGTGCAGGACTCTGCACTTTCTCTTGTTGAACTTTGTAAGGTTCCTGTCAGCTCACTGTAGTCGGTGCATTGTTATAGAAATGCAGACAGACACAGAAAGTGGTGTTCTGCCTTTGAACAAGGTGTGTTTAGACTTACCTGCTCTGTGCCTCCTGCAAAAGCTGTTTCTGAAGGTCACAGTCATTTTCTTCTACTCTCTCTTCTTAATCATGCTAAATTTAACTTTCTTTCCATTTCTCCTTTTTATCACTCTCCTGGTACACAAAATCAGTGAGCATGACATCCCCTGATTTCCTTTCCTTCTTGCATAGATTGGGCAGGTGTTCATCCACTGTAGGCACCTGCGGCCACATTTGCTGCAATATGGCATGGGTGGGAAAGATAAAAAGGAGCAGGTAGTCATTGCCCAAGAAATAGCCTCTGTGCCAAGAACGACAAAATATTGTTCTTTCCTTAATTGCTCAATATCCATTCCAAAATAGAGTATTATCTTTGCCTGAAGATTTCTTTTATAATACCCTTAGGTCAGTTTAAATTCAACTGTTAAATAAACATGAATCCACAGTCACCAAAGGTAAAAAATGCTAAAAATCTCTGTAGTTATTTAAATGCTTGTGTAGTCAAGAGTTGGGTGATTTACCTTTTAAAGTTCAGCCCAAAGCTGAAGCATAATGAAAATGAGCCAGGAAAATTATTCCACCATTTTTTCCGTATCCTAGACTTGCCATTAAAGTAAACCTTTGTTCTATTCATTAGGCCATGCAGGAGTTGCCACACTGGATAGGTATGAATCTGAAGTAAATGGTAGAATGGGAGATAGAGACAACAGTGATGAAGAACAGTTTGGCATATAAGGGTTATTTTACATTTACAGGAAGTGAGACTGTGTTACTGCACATTGAAGTATTTTAGTTTTTGTATCTGAATTTACAGGTGCTAGTGATGTTAGATACTTGCTATTCAAGGAAGATTAGATTTGTATGGAGGAGAATCAGAGATGGATGGGCATCCTGACATCCATCAGGAGACATAAACACAAGAGCTGCTTTTAAATTTTGGTGAAGGCTACGAACAGACAAATCAGAAATATGTTATTTGGGTCAAAGAACCAGAAGTGACAGAAACCATAATGTTTATGATAACTCCTCAGTTGTTCTTACAGAAGGTAGGAATGCTAAAACAAGTTAATCTTGGAAACCACTTAGGTGTGCAAATGTCTTTCTGATGACTGAGTGTACAATGGAGATACATATGCATTTTGAAACCTTTGACAAAACATCTATTGTGATAGAAATGCTGCGTATTACATATAGGGGAACGTCTTTATAAGACATACTTTTGCATTAATTCTTAAATTAGTTAGTTCTTACCATACTCAGCAAAAGAGACAGTGTGGTCATAGGCCAGTGAAGACAAGAAGGCTGCAGTTTAAGTACATCCAATACTAAGAGAACTGTGTGTCAGTTGCTAGCTATATAAATGGAAGAATGGAAGAATTCTGTACTTTATAACTGCATCAACAAATTCAATTACTCTTGAGATCTACAAGGCTCAGACAGGTGGGGAGCCCTTGGCATAATATGATGTGCTTCAGAAGTACTCAAGCATTTGGCACAATTGCGTAATCTGTAGCAAATGATACACATGCAATAAGAACCTCTGATGTTGTGCATGAAAAAGTCCTTGGAGGATTTGCTTAAAGGCCTGCATGACAGGTTTTCCTGTCCACAACAATAGGTAGTGAGAAAGTTTTAGCTAGTTCACAGGCTTTGTTGTCATAGCTTATATAAGCAGAGGGGAATTGGTCAACACTGCAAATGCCTTCAATCTGCAAAGGAAACAAATAAATAACATCAACAATAGGAAAGGCATTCTCTAACAATGGATTTTTACTTACATAGAGTTTATTGTAACGTACTGTTATTTCTAGAGTTCTTCTGCCTGATGATCCAGTAACTTCGTGCAAATTAAAAGCTTAATGAGTATATTGATGATTATCTAAATCATGTTGATGAGCCCATGAGTGAATTTAAAAACCTGTGTTACAAAAGAAATGAAATCCAACAGTTTATTCCAAGGATTTCCTGCCTCTTCATCACTAGTGCAGAATTGTCAAATGCTAAAGAAATTCTTCACCCATTTACCACAGCCATTTGAAGTGATCTGTGCGTCCATCTCACTGTTTGTACACATTCAGCATGCTGAAATCTTTTGCCAAATTGACTGATAGGCTAATACAATAGATATTTGAAATCAGGTTCAACATATACTTTCAGATAGGTCTCTAACAAATTATACATACCCTTATCATTTACTTGTAAATGGAAAAAAAAAAAATCCACCTTAAACTTTAAATTTTAAACATATTTTAGAGTCTTAGAAACTTAAAAAAATATATACATTCAAGTGTAGTAAAAGTAATGTTTGGGTAAAGCAAAGAAAAATAGAACAAATTAATTTAATTAATAGTTACTGGAATTAGAGAATGCTTTACTGACTGCATTAGAATGATTCATGGGACATACAGTAATCTTAAAGTTTGGTAATAACTACTTTTATAATTATTACTTATTGCAAAACTGTTTACTAATGATCTTTAAGTTCTTTCATCTAACTTAACTAAAAATAATTAAGTACTCTTAGAATCACAGTCTAGTTTGTTATTTTTGTAAAGAAAAGAAATGGCTTTTTTTTTTTTTTTTTTTTTTAATCTTGAAGATTCACAGCCTCATCTGCTTCTTTGCTTTTTCCTCATAATTATATTACCGGCGTTTTTTGTTCAGTAGTATGAATTGACCAGATCACTGATCACTCTGTTCACTGAAGATCACTGCAGTGCAAAGAACTGGATCACTCTGGTCTACCTTTATTTTCTATGGGGAAAAAAGGCACGCTAAGGCATGATTCATTCCATTCTAATGTAAGCATCTAAAATAGGTCAGATTCAAGCTCTAAAATGTCTGTTTTTCACTATGGACAGAGGCATGGTCATCCTAGGCAATGATGCGCTTATATCTGGATATCAAGTAAGGTGAGATCATTTCCACTCCGTGTGATTTCTGTAAGCAAGAAGAAATATCTATAAAAAAAAGAAATGCTGTCTCTTAAAAAGTAATACCTGCTAATGCTCTTGTTGCGTGTTGCCTACACTGCCCTAGATCCTCTAAAACATACAGACTGAAATTTCTGTCACAAAAAAAATCAGGTAGCATTGCATTATGTTCCATTCTGAGTCATGAAAGCCACTGGTTACTTAAGCTTTAAACTAGCACTTGTGAAGAAGTACATGACAGTGATCTGATTAAAGTTGTATATACAGAATTGTTGATACAGTTGATACAGTGTTGATTAGTATGTATATTACAGTAAGTGTACAGAAGAGTATATTAGTATTATTGTATAGAAGCATGTACATGCAATAGAATAATTGAAATGCAATTACAGATAACCAATGTCATTAACAAATCAACTGAAAGCCCATGGACACTTACAATAATTAACAGATGTCATACATTAATAAATGCAGTATAGTGGTATGTAAAATATGTCTATGCAAAAGTAGAGATAAAAATAATAAGAACATTTCTTTGTTTTATTTCTCATTTGTGAAGGACTATTCAGGGCAAAAGTAATCCCAGTGATGACACAGCTCCATTGCTATCTGTGGGAAAAAAAGAAGCATTCAGAGAATATTTATGTTTTGCATTTAGAAATGAAAACAGAGTCTGTATTGCTGAAATACCATCTATTTTGATATTTTTTTAGGTGGATGGTAAAGAGCATCTATTAACTCTTTTAATTGGCAGGAGTGGATAACTTATTTAAAACATTTAAAAGGGATCTTGTACTGGTGCTTTCTGGCAAAAAGCCTTGGCATACTGTAGAAATCAAAGGGGCCTGGAAATATCCAATGCTGCACTGATATTTCAAAAGCGTAAACAAGGTAATTGTAGATGAGGTAACTTGACCTTGGTTCTGTGCAGAAGAATGGAACTGCAGATATGGGACTCTGTCCATAAGGAAATAAGAAATGGTAACACAGTTACTGTCAGTCGACATGGTTTTATGCAAAACAGGTTAAGTTAAACAAATTGCATAGTATTTTTATGAGATCAGAATTTCCATTATTTGGTCTATTTAATAAAGGTAAGTATGTTGAAAAAATGATGGCTTTCAGACACCAGTTATCAAACATTGATACCACATTACGTTCTGATTAAGTTGTTAACATCAGAAGAAAATCAAGAAAATATTTATTAAATGAGATTAAACTGATAACTTGGAAATTTAATATGTAACTGTTAACTAAAATCCGCCAAGTTTCACTAGTGCAATGCTACAGAAAACCTTTCTTGTCCAAGACTATATTCAATGCTTTTACCTATGGCATGGAGAAAAAAAATATGTTAATAAACAAACAAAATACAAAATACAAACTAACTCCAGTAATATTTCTAAATGATGCAAACAACAAAAAAGAACAGAGAAATGATAGATTACAAGCAGGAAGTGATCCAGATGATTTCTGGCTAAGAAACAATATGGATGCTAGTACTGCCAATTAAAGGCTATATATTTTGGGAGAAGGATATGTAGATGATACTTGCAGGCCTGGGGAGTATAACAGCTCTAAGAAAATGGGAAGGCAATGGTTGATAATCAGTTTTTTGGTAAAAAATGACATTAAGTTGGCTGACGAGATCCATAGCATTACTCTGGATAGGGTCAGAGATGGACTTCTCATGGGATGATGATGAAACCAAATTAAGGAAAGGCATAAACAATGGAAACTACCACTCAGCAAACACATTTTACTCCAGTTTGTAATATACAGATGAAGCAATTTATTTGGGATATATTGTGATTTGAATGCAGCGGATGAAGAAATGGCTAGCAGAGGTTATGTACATCTGCAGAAGTGAAATAGAATCATAGAATCATAGAATGGCCTGCACTGAAAAGGACCTCAAAGATCATCTAGTTTCAACTCCCCTGCCATAGACAGAGTCACCAACCACCTAGACCAGGCTGCCCAGAGCCACATCCAGCCTTGCCTTGAATGCCTCCAGGGATGGGACATCCACAACTTCTCTGGGCAAACTGTTCTAGAGCGAAAGGAGGGCGTGTTAATACGCTATGTCTGGAGAAATAAGACTTTGACTATATTATTTGTAAATAAGATTGCACAACTTTGCTGGCTTTTGTGATGTTGTGTTTTTGTTTTTGGCTGTTTGCTTGCTTGGTGGCTTACTTGTCTGGTTTTTATTTTTGTAAGCATAAAGCAAGTCTCAGAGGGAATCAAGAAGCTCTAGACAGTGGTGAAATTCTGGAGATGTTTCATGAGGGAATCATCAAGCACAGAAGGTGGAATGGTCCCCTGGTCCCCTTCAGGGGAGTTATCATCATTAAGAGGAGACACAGACATCTGTCTGCCCCTTTCCAGACACATCAGATAAATGCTTGAATGCTTTAAAGTGGAAAGAGATTAAAGAATTGCTGTAGGCCTCACCTTGTTTCTTGGTTTGGGAACGAGAAAGCACAAAGAAAAGCAGTTTCATGATAGCCTGTGAAGCTGCCCCAGACAGAATACATATAGCTGGTCCTAGGAGCCTCATCCCTTTAACTTAATCTCAAAAACGGTTTCTTGTCCATCAAAGAGTTCACCCATCAAATCGGTATCTTTCCAATTTGGAGGAAAGAATGTTACAGGAAGCTGTGGCAAAGGCCTTACTGAAGTCCAAATAGATGACGTCAGAGGCTCTTCCCTTGTCTGTGGACACAGCTACACCATCATAAAAAGCAATGAAGTTGGTCAGACAGAACATTCCCTTGGTGAAGCCATGCTGGTTGTCCCATATCACCTCCTGCTCTTCTATATGCTTTAGCATAGCTTCCAGGAGAATCTGTTCTATTATCTTCACCAGCACAGATGTAAAGCTAATAGATTCGTAGTTCCCAAGGTCATCCTTTCTACCCTTCTTAAATACAGGTGTGATACTGCCTTTTGTCCTCATCATGAGAGACTTCATCTGACCATCATGACTTTTCAAATATCATCGAAAGTGGCTTGGCAACTATGTCAGCCAATTCCCTCAGGACTCTAGGTTGCATCTCCTCAGGACTCATAGACATTGTGTTCACATTCCTCTGATCTTTACTTACAGCAGGAGTGGCATCTCTCCTCCAGCTTCCACATTCTGAGCCATCTAGTCAAGGGCTGTGCATAGAGCAGTTGCTAGTGAAGACTAAAGCAAAAAGTTGTTGAATATCTCAGACTTCTCCTTGTCTCTTGTTATTAGCCTGCCTGTGTCACTCACTAGGGAGAGTATGTCCTCCTGGACTTTCCTTTTTCAGCTGATGTACTTATAGAAGCCTTTCTTATCCTTCTTTACTCTCCTTGCCAAGTCCAGTTCCAGTGAGACCTTGGCTTTCCTGATCCCAACCCTACACAGCCTAGCAGTATCCCTATTCTTCTCTCAGGTTACCTATTCCTGCTTCCACTGCCCATACATTTTCTTCTTGCTCTCCAGCTTGACCAGCAGGTCTCAGTTCAGCCACAATAGTCTACTGCCTTCCTTTCCTGATTTCCTACAACTGGAGATGGAGAAATCTTGTGCCCTAAGGAAATATCTTCCTTCAAGATCTGCCAGCTCTGTTCCACTCCCTTGTGCTTCAGGACAGATTCCTAGGGGGTTTTGTTGACAAACTCCTTGAATAGCTGGCAATCGGATTTTCCTACAATTAAGCTTCCTGATTTTACTCTTTGCCTACCTGATATCACTCAAGAGTTTGAATTTCACCATTGCATGGTCACTACATCCCAGGCAGCCTCCAATCCTGATATCACCAGTCAGTTAATTCACATTGGTGAGCAACAGGTCCAGCACTGCATTCCCCCACTGGTGGGGCTGTCTATTACCTGGCTCAGGGAGTTATCCTTTATATATTCCAGGAGCCTCCTGGATCACCTACAGCTCACTGTGCCACTTTTCCAGCAGATATCAATGTGATTGAAGTCTCCCAGCAGGATGAGAGCCTGTGATCACGACACCTCATGTAGCTGGAGGAAGAAAGTTTATCAACAGGTTCTGCTTGATTAGGTGGCCCATAGTAGACATCAACCACAAAGCTCCCTTTGTTGCCTTGGTCTCTATCTCTCACTCAAAGGTTTTTGACTTGCTTCTCAGGGACAGCTCTTCACACGTTATTCCTTCCTTGATGTTGAAGGCAACACTTCTCCTCCTTCCTCGCCGGTCCCTTCTGAACAGCCTGTAGCCATCAATAACCACAGTCACAGGAATCATCCCACCAGGTTTCAGTGGTAACAACTACATCATGTTTTTCCAGTATCACGGTTGTTTCCCACACCTACTGTTTGTTTTTCAAGCTGCATGCATTGGTGTAAAGGTGTAATTGGTGTTAGCTGGGCAGCTGGTCTTGTCACCTCCTGGGAGGATAACTCCTTAATTCCTCTGAATTAAATTCCCTGTTGCCTTCATCATCACAAGATGTAGCAGGTTGCAAGCCCCCACTAACACCTTGTTCCTCTAACTTAACTATACTATCATACACTGTCATGGACAGGTTCTATATCACCTCCTTCTCCCTTCAAACCTAGTTTAAAGCCCTGTCAATAAGCCCAGACAGATCCTGGGCCAGAATTCTTTTCTCCCTCTGACTAATGGTGCCAGCCTCTCAGCCATGTATTTATCAGATGAGTTTTCCTTATCCTCTCAGTATCCCTCCCTGCCATTGAAGGGACAGAGGACAATACCACCTGTATTCCATCCCACTCCATCCCCACTAACCGCCCCAGTCCCCTGAAGGCCGTTATGATAGCCCTTATGATAGCCATCAGGCTTCTGTCAATAACTTCATTGCTGCCAACTTGAACCATCAGTAAGGGGTCTTACCAAGTAATCTCTTTGTATTCCTCAGTGCCATTGGATAAGAGAGTAGTAATATCAGCTAACATGACAGCGAATCAGACTGAGGCATCAGGTCATGGTATGAGGCAATGATCTTCATACATACCCCATACCTCTGAGTGCAAGGTATCTGGTCAGTCACTGCATTAAGATTCTGCAGCCTTTCCTCTGTGAACTTTCCTCTGTGACAAGTGATCTTATCTCTATCTGATCAGTAAGGTTTTTTTTTCGATCAGCTGCGTTTAGTACATCAGTTCATGGAGTAAAGGAGCCTGCAGCAAATATATGTGAGGTGTAGGCCAAATGGAGAGAAGAGTCAAGTGGGAGCAAGTGCAAATCTCATGGTTAATGGAACTGGGAGGCAAATGTGAGGCAGGACTGATACCAGTGATGGGACACTGCAGGAGCAAAAAATCACCTTAGATAATAACCACTGATATTTGTATGGAATATGAAGATCCATACAGATGAAAAAGGATAAAAAAGGACAGAGTATCTCTGATTAAAGTGCCAATGAGCAGTAGCACCATCCCTGCCCCTCAGCATCTTCACCACTGTACTAAGGATACTTTGGGCTTCTGTTTTTAATTCCCCTTCCAAATAGTCTGCAATTCTGCCTTTTCTAAAAAAAAATGATCCAACAGCTGGTGTCTTCCTTCTCTCTCTACCATCAACAACAGACAGTCTGTGAGGGAGGAGAGGAAAAAAATCAGATGTCTTCATTTGGCTCCCCTCTGACTTCCCTTGCTGGCTAAACATCTGTCCTACAGCTGATGCACAGCACTCCAAGAACAATGAGCAACCTTAAAGTACAGATGTCTTCCAGTTTTCAGATTCGCAATGAAATTATTAAAATTTGTCCCTATAATGTCAAAACATTTCCTGAAGTTTTTAGTTTTGTTTCTGATAAATTCTAAAGTGGTCATATTGTATCCAGACAGGCAAGGAAATAAACACATATATTCATCTTAGCCATTGAAAATATTTGGGAGATTAGTTCTCTAGAGTTCCTTTACAGAAAGTAGAGAGAGCTCTAACATCACTTCTGGAAACATAGAGTACAGCTGCAGCACTTGTGTCAAATACCACTGGCCTATACAGCACTAAAAAGTGTATTCTCCTGGGCTTATTTGTGTTGAGGAGCAGATATTAATTTTCTGAAACTAATTAACTTGAGAGAAAATATTGTCAGTTCAGTGGGCTTGTTTTCAAAAAGAAGAGAATCATAGAATCGTAAAGGTTTGAAAAGACCTCTCAGATCATCTTGACCAACCACCAGTCTATCCCTACCATGCTCACTGACCACATCCCTCAGTGCCACATCACATGGTTCTTGGACACCTCCAGGTATGGTGACTGCACTACCTCCCTGGGCAGCCTGTGCTACTGCATCACCACTCCTTCTGAGAAGAAATTGTTCCTAATATGCAGCCTGAACATCCCCTGAACCAATTGTTTTGTATTCATGAGTCTTACAAAACAATTCACAGTGAATGTTTTGTAATATTTTTTAAATTATTGAAGTCAGACTGGAGACAGTAAATTTGTTTAAAGTAATAAGTTAATTTGATATATGTGTGCAGAATGGTTACAAAGTTGAACTGGCACATGGAAAGAACAAATCAAAATTAACTATAGACAGACTCCGGAAGTGTGAAAATCAAGAAAGCCCTTTCACCCAGTTGAAAGTTAAAAAGTTACTAAAATCATCAAGCTATTAAATTGGGTTATTTCATTATTATCACTCTAAAGGATTAATAATGTAAGGACATTTGAGTGTGAATGTTTTGAGGAGTGTGCCTTTCAGCTTCCTGGTATTTCTTTAAATACATCCAAGGCAGAATGGTGGCAGACAAATCTTGTTTTTAAATTCCATTATCCTGCAGCAATATCTAGATCACTTACCCATAGGCATTTTTCAGCAAATGTTCAATTAACAACCTGACAGCAATTCACTGACTTTAAAAAACTATCTGATCTTTGCACAACCAGTACCGTAGCTCTCTGTAATTTATACCTCTGTGATACAGTTACATGTTTTGCACATTTACTTTTCTTATGTATTTCTAAGCAAAGTAAAAAAAGGTCATATTGCTACAAAGGGGGACACCATCCCAGGGAAGTGTTGCAGAGACTGTGGGGCAGATACACTGGCTGGGAAAGATAAAAGAAAGGCTGAGCGGCAGAGTCATCAAGGATCTTTCGTCAGATTCGAGTCAGCTGGGACAAAAGCAGTTTTTGTTAGCAAACATCCCCAGAACAATTTGTACCAGAAATGAAAGGCTCTTACCACCCTCTAGAAGGTGTAAGAAAAGATAGATAGGGGGCTGCACTTACGAAGGTTCTGCCAGGTCTTTGCAATGCTGCAGCTGCAGGAAGAGTTTCCTTTGATTTGCTAGCACTGAGCCTTTGCTACCTGATCCACATCCATTGCAGCTGCAACATCTGTGTTTAAAGTCATTCACCTTTTAACAATCTATTTTCGTAGCCCCAAAAGGGTTTACAAGTCAACAGCTCCTTAGCCAAAAAATGGTTACAGTTCCCTTCATGCCACAGAAAGAAGTGAAATTTTGGGATCAGATGTGTCCTGAACTTCCAACAAGCAGCCTACTTCTCCTTATGAAATGATCTGAATGGACTAAAGTGTGGTCCAATGGGCATTTCCTATTCCCTGTGGGCTTTGGGAGAAAAGAAATCTTCTCCGTGCAAAAGTGAGACACCTGAGAGAAAATAACAAAATGGGGAACAAGGCGAGAAAAAGCAGAAGCAAGTGGGGTTGTCTCTTCTCACTGGTGACAGGTGACAGGATGAAGGGAAATAACCTTAAGTTGCACCAGAGTAAGTTTAGGTTGGATATCAGGGAAAACTTCTTTACAGAAAGGGTTGTTAAGCACTGGAATAGGCTCCACAGGCAGGTGGTTGAGTCACCATCCCTGGATGTGTTTAAAAACCATTTGGATGTGGAGCTCAGGGACGTGATTTAGTGGAGGGTTGTTAGAGTTAGGGTAGAATGGTTAGGTTGTGGTTGGACTCAATGATCTTTAAGGTCTTTTCCAGTCTGCACAATTCTATGATTCTATGATTCTATGGAGTAGCTAGAAATATATCTCTTCTTGTATGATTAAATACAAGAGATGAAATTAAAAACATCTCCATTTGCCATGATTACCTCATGCTCTATTGTTATTAAAGCTGTCTAACATTTCTTTGCAAAATCAGCAGTTTAACTGAAAGCACACTCTTCACTTCTATTTGATTTTGTGGTCTCCCACATCAGTAATGAAAATGTAATGTTCACATGAATATTTAATTATCATTAACTGACCATTTTATTCTGTGTCCATGAGCACTCAGCACACCATGCATGGCATCCTTTTTTCCTATTTTTTTTTTCCTCTGTCTTTTTGTGGAAATTACTTGATCGTAATTATCCTGGCAAGTTGTTACTATTTAGATACATAAACATGGTGGTGCTTGTTAAGAACAATCCTGGCAATACGCCCTCCGCTTCTTCTGCCCCACCATCCAGTCCATATCAGTGAGTGTGGTAGCTGCACCACCAAGCCCACTGACCGTGGGAAGGTTTTATTCAGTTTCTAGTATAGATGCAGGAAACTGGAATAACACCAAGTGTCACTAGTTCTCTATTTCTTTTGTTTGTATGCTTTATCATTCTGAAATGAATAGCTACATCTAAACTGCACAGCTGAAAAAATACGGAACAATACATTGAAAAAGACATTCTACCTCTTCCTTTGGCATAAGTACTGCCTTTCCTGACGTCCCCATATGGCCAAACACACCAAAATGTATGAAGTTGGCATTTTTGGGTTCTTCTTTAAACCCTGAACATACCTGCAGTATCCACCTATGAGGCCACTGCCAGGCTGAAGCCTCTCTGCCAGTCAGACTGTGTATGGGGCTGCAGAACTGCCTTTCCCATTTGACTCCCCACATCAGCAACCTTTCTCGACTCATTGTATACATACAATATATACTTTAAGCAAAACAGAAGGAGGCCCACTATTAATTACTCATCTATACAATGTCTAACACAGTGGGAGCCTGAGGCTCCAGCAAGTTTCCCAGACGCTGTCTAAATAATGCAGATAGATGATAATTCTCTCTGAAAGTAATCAGTCCATTCTCAGGGCAAGCCTTCCTCATACTATTCACATAAAACTTCCACTGAAGGAGCACACTAAAAAAAGTGCCAAGGTTCTCCTCTGTAGTGCCCATATTTCTGGTGCTTGTGTGTGCACAGATTGAGTGAATGTTTTGCATGGGTAAGAATTGCATTGATGGCATAGTCCAAACACTAAGATAAAGGGACAATTAATAATTATGATAATTAATAGTTTTACATTCCTTGTTTTGTTCTATCAAATAGGTAGGCAGAACAAGTAGAGACACACAGAAAAGAGAGAAGGTTGTTTTTCCCCTTTCATCAGTTACAATCCCAGGGCTATTTATAAGGGATATATATCATAGAAATCCAATAAAACAGGATTGGAAGTAAACATGAGATCACGCAGGTATCACACTGCCCTGAGTCAGGACGATTGTACTTGTGTCACTCTTGATAAATATTTGCCTAGCTTCAAATGCTCCAGTGATGGGGCCTCTATAAAAATCCCTTGACAATCTGCCCCAGGACTGCATAACCCCTGCTGTTAGAATTATCCCAGAGCCAAGATAAATGACTGAGGATGTTGGGTTCCCTTCTGAAGTTCAAACAAACAAACAAACAACAACAACAACAACAAAAAAACTCCAACAAAATAATTTTTTTTAAAAGAGGAAAAAAAAAAATTAAAAAAAGAGGAAAAAGAAAGAATTACTACCTTAGGCAGATCTGAAACAAAGAGAGACAGTCAATGGAGCAGTAGGGTAGAGGGGAGCGCTGAATGCTGGGGATTGTTCGGCCGGAGAACAGCCTCCAAAGGCAGCAAGAGGCAAACAGATGGATGCTGGAGAGACCTGCTGGGGAAGGGGGCAAGCAAATGGGCTTTCACACAAGAGCCGCTTGGGAAGAAATAGCCTAAAAAAGCAAACCAGAAAAAAATAATGAAAAGAGAAAGAAAAAAAAGAAAAAAAGAAAGAAAGAAAACAAAACCTGAGTTCTGTTGGAGTCATGTTGTGCTTGGGCAAAAAGGCCTCAATGAATATTCTGTAAACACTGCATCAAAGAAATACTGAATTCTAACATTAGCCTCTTTTTGAACAGAAAGGCCCTGAAAGACCCTGGATCTCGGCTATCCCTGCAGCTCAGAGCAGGACGTTATAAAATCTCTTCAAAAAGAAAATTTGAAAGGACATTGTTTCCAAGGAGCGCTACGTATTTGTTTACGCCTTCCCTCGTGCAACAGCAGCACAGGCTCCAACCACGGCCGGATGGGGGCAGCACCGGAGCGCCACCGCGGGGAGCACGCTTGGGGAAGCGCGATCGCGCACCGGGCGCGGGAGAGCGGGAGCGCGCCTCACCCCTTCTTTCCGCATGCGCGCTGCCGGGCAGCGGGGCCGCGCTCGAGGCCCCATCCTGCCCCCTGGACACGCTGCCCGCTGCCTGTGTTCCCGCAGCAGCGTGTCTTGGTGTACCTGTCCCGCGGAGAATCGCTTCCGTGCGCAGGCTGCGTGGGCTCCGCCTGCCGCTGTCCCCAACGCTCTCTTCCAGAGGGTCCGGAGTGTGGTGGTGTGAACTCCCCACCGGGAGCATAAACTGTGAGATGGATAGGAAAATACCCAACAGAAAATAACGAACTGGAAACTGGGCGTGTGGCAGATTTCCCTGTGCATTTCCCCATCCCCGAGCAAACATCACTTGTGTTTGTGGCAGTTTGAGGAATGAGAAGATTATAACCCTTTGAGCTGCTCCTGTTACAGAGGCAAAACACACACCTGCAGCTGACACTAGTCAAGAAGCAGCATCAACAAGCAGCTCCCTAAAGCTATCAGAGGGATAGCTGCTCCTCCTCCCCCCAACCTCCCAGCACCATGGACCCCGCATGGGCAGGAGCTGTCACGGCCCATTAGCGCTCAAAGGAGCTGAGAAAGGTTAGGGAGGAAGACGCTGCTGAGAGTTCATGTCCTCATACAGTAAGGTTATGAAATGTATAACCAGAATGACACTGTATCGCAAGTATGCAAACAAATGTACAAGGGAATAAACTGACTTCACCTGTTTATGTGGAAGTTCAAGGACATCAAAATATAAATCACTCTATTTTGTTGGAACAGATAAGTGTACTCCTGATAGTACAAGAAAGTGTTGCTGACGCACATAATCTTTCTCTGTGCTTTTCCCATGGCTTGACTACCATCAGCTCTGTGATCCTGGCAGCAGGTAGAAGGCAACGGCCAAGCCAAACATCAGGCACATCCCTTTCAATTCTTACTCCTTATTCTCAGATTGAAACGTATTTCATAATTAGATTTAGGCTAAGAACAAACAAAACTGTATTCCTGAAGCACATGACAAATTCTGAAATCCAGCTGACTCATGCACTCAGCTTCTCTGACTGCTTTGGGTAACCTGCCTGTGATTTGGGGGCAATACCTAAACATAGCAACATACTCGTAGCACCTGGATCTCCAATCGCCCTAGCATGAGAAAAAATTAAAGATGGAACCTGTTTGTGCTGGGCTTGTAGAATCAAGCTTCCACTTGCACCTGAAAACAGTTGCATGTCCCCAGAGGTAATACTTTTATCTGACCAGGTGCAGGTAATGCTGAACATTCTGGCAGTCTTCCCACGCAAAACTCATTTGAGAGGTTCATGGCTTGCAGACCACGGCATTGCTGATCACTGTTTGTTATCCATCCATATAGTTCAGTAACATGAGTCTAAGCACATTTGTAAATATATGAAAGGATCACATGCATTCTTTTGGCTGTAGGACCTCCAAATACTTGAAGAGTGGCAGCATGAAATCAGTAAGGCTCTGTGCTGGCAAAACTCTGTTTGCTGTATCTAAACTGAACTTCACCCTTTCCACGAGCAAAGGCTGCTCTTCCCTTGCCATGTCTCTGTCAGTTTAGGGTGAAAGGAGGCAACACTTGATAGCTGATGTAACTGTAGGCAAAGGCCCCTACCATGGATAGTCTGTTCTGATGTCTGACCATTACCCAGCACAGCTTATTTTTCTTGGACGAAAAAGGAGATGGATGAAACACGGTATGCTGGCAAAAGCAAAGTTTAGCAGTTCAAAGATGTGAATCTGAGCACTATTTTGTTGGTGTACTTCATATATTGGCAAAGCATTCCCAGCAGAGACCTCAAGCTACAAGATAAATGTGGTGAAATAGAGATGGGGCAGGGAGATATGACAGGCAAAAAGAAATGGGAGAGGTAAAACAAGATCATTTTTTTTTCTTTCATCATGATGGAATTATCCCTTGGAGATGATTTGAGCAAATATCCTCTGGCAAATCTATTGCAATTACTTGAAGATACTACTGTCCCTATTTGTCCACCCCTGTGTTCTGCACAACTCAGTGGCACAGGAAAACATGTGCTAATCTTTGGCCATTGAGACTCACAGCCTGCCTCGCTGAAAGCCCACAGAAATCAAAGCTGGGCTACTAACACGATGCATTGCAATAGTGGAAGCATAAGACATGCCAGCTTGGAGAAATACAGTGCACTGCAGCAGAGAAGTGGGATGGAGTAGTGGCGTTAGTCCATTTATTTTAATTAAAGATGCCGTAATTACACTGAAAGGAATGGGAAATTTTTCTGGAAGGCGTATAGTTGGAATGTAGATCAACTATGTAAAATAGAGGTACTCATTCTAGGGAGCCGGTCATGAAACAATAGGTGTGGGTTTTTTGTTTGTTTGTTTTTTACCTGAAGTTTATGCAAACCTTAGTATCAAATGCTGTGCTCTGTACCAAAGTTATAAAAAAAAAAAAGAAAAAAAAAAAAAGAAAAAAAAAAGGAAAAATACTGGTTTGTTACGCATCAGCCACTGCTAAAAATTAAATGCTACAGATACTCTTTATACCAATGTCAATATAGAAATCAATCTTGAATTCGAGTCTGTCTTAATGCCTGTTGTACAAACTGTGTGCTTAGTTCTGCTGCGAATCACTGTATCAAAATGTTTATTGACCGTACAGTAATAAGTAACATGTATGAAAATATCATTGAGGCGAATGAATATTCATCTTCTCTAATATGTCAGATCCAGGAATGTGTGCTCAAGGTCACCGAGCATATTTCATAAACGCTTGGGAAAATCTTTCCAAATTTGCTAGGGGTTTCCAGACAGATGACTCCTGTCGGTGTGTGTGCCCGGACTGCTCGGAGGGGCAGCAGTTGCTCACCTAACTTCGCTCCCCTTAAGTCTTCAGTAGACTGAGTGCAGCTCTAGGTAGAAAAGCGACAATTCCTGATTTTTCATGCGGAACTTGAGATCTGTTACGCAATCAGAACGTATCATCCGCATTTACCATTCCCTATTCCGCCCATTTTCTCAACACGGAGCCCAGCGAGGGCTGCGAGGACAGCAGTGGGGCAGGCAGTGCCGGCACTGGGGAGCTGCCCCACGGCACCCCTCCTCGTTCCGAGGGACAGATCACATCCTCGGCTCTCCACTGGTTGCTTTTCTCTCTCGTTCCCTTTCTTAAAAAAAAAAAAACATATAAAAAAAACACATAAAAAAACAATAGAAGCAGGTGACTACCATCTCATACGTAAATGCCAGCGCTCCCCATATGACGAAGGCAGAGGTCCTCCTCCCGGAGCCGCTTTCCTTCAGCCTGCCGGTGCTGCGGTCGCAGTGGTCTTCCCCAGCCCTCCCCGTTCTGCTGTTGATTTCTAACCGGGTTACGATGACCCAGGCAACGGGCGGGAGGGAGCGCGGGGAGCACCTCCCTAGCAGCACTTTCCTCTCTTCTTTTTTTTTTTTTTTCCTTTATTTTCGTCTTTTTCTCGCTTCGCGACGGCCCTAACCCCCACGTCCCTCCTCCCCCGGACATGTGCATCAGACAGTCCCCCTCGGGGCCCCCTCCCGCCGTTCCTCCTTCGGGAGGAGAAAGGAGCCCATTGATCCCGACGCACCAACGGGAGGCCCCCAGGGGGCCGCGCGGGGTGAGGTGTGTGGAGGTGGGGGGGGCGGCACGCGTGACCCCCGCCTAAACGGGAGAACTGCTTTGTGCATCTCTCCCCGCCGCACGCAGATAGCGGTGGGGGTGGGATGCGCACCCGCCAGGTGGAGGACTGCGAGCGTGGGCGCTGCGTGCGTGCGTGGGGAGGGCTGACGCACGCACACACGCGCGCGTGTGAGGGGGAACCGCGCGCACACGCCCGGAAGCTCCGCTCCGGGGGGAACCCGGTGGCGGCAGAGGGCTGCGCCGGGGAAGGCTCAGCCTACAACCCCCCCCCCAGCCTCAGCCACCCCCATCGGCAGCGGCCCCCCGCGCGCCCTACACCCCGCTGCCGCCCCGCCAACGGCCCCAACGGCCGCCTCGCGCACGAGCTCGCCGGGCGCGTTTGTTCTCGCGCCGCAGGCACGCTCCGGGGAGGCGGGGCGGGGCGGGGCAGCGCCTGAGGGGAGCCGGGGGCTGTGGGCGGGGGTAGGCGAGGCGCCGGAAGGCCAATGGTAGCTTGCCGCCTCGCGCCTCAGGGCCCGCCTCTTCACCCGATTGGCGGACAGAGCCGTCCTTCGAGCGGCGCGGCAGCCAATGCGGGGCGAGAGCGGCGGCGGCGTTGTCCCGCCCCGTCTCGGTGTGCGAGCGCCTCGGTAACTCGGCGGTCACGTGTTGTTTTGCTCTTTAGTTGGGGCACTCGGTGCGCGATGCGTTACTCACTGCCACGCTCCCGCCGGCACAGGCAGCAGCCGCCGCGGCAGCAGCAGCTCCGGCCGGGCGCCGCTGCCGGGAGCCGAGGCGGGCAGGACGCCGGGCGGCCGCCGGCAGCGCCCGCCGCTTAGAGCCGGCCCCGGCGCGGCTGAGGAGCCCGGGCGGCCGCACTCTCCCCGCGGCGGAGCCGCTCAGCCCCAGCCCCGCTCGGCGTCGGCAGCGCACGGCCGGGGGATGGCGAGCCCCGCCGCCCCGGGGCTGCCGCCCGGCCCCAACCTGAACAACAACAACAACAACCGCGGCGTGAGGAAATGCGGCTACCTGCGCAAGCAGAAGCACGGCCACAAGCGCTTCTTCGTGCTGCGCGGCCCGGGCGGCGGCGGGGAGGAGGCGGGGGGCGCCCGGCTGGAGTACTACGAGAGCGAGAAGAAATGGAGGAACAAGTCCGGGGCGCCCAAGCGGGTGATCGCGCTGGACTCGTGCCTCAACATCAACAAGCGGGCGGACGCCAAGCACAAGTATCTCATCGCCCTCTACACCAAGGACGAGTACTTCGCCGTGGCGGCCGAGAACGAGCAGGAGCAGGAGGGCTGGTACCGCGCCCTCACCGACCTGCTGAACGAAGGCAAGGCGGCCGCCGGCTCCCCGCACCGCCCCCTGCCCTCGCCCTTCGCCGCGCTGGCCGCCGGCGAGGAGTCCGACTACGGGCTGGTGACGCCGGCCGCCGCCGCCTACCGGGAGGTCTGGCAGGTGACGCTGAAGCCCAAGGGCTTGGGGCAGAGCAAGAACCTCACCGGCGTGCACCGCCTCTGCCTCTCGGCCCGCACCATCGGCTTCGTGCGCCTCAACTGCGAGCTGCCCTCGGTCACGCTGCAGCTGATGAACATCCGCCGCTGCGGCCACTCGGACAGCTTCTTCTTCATCGAGGTGGGCCGTTCGGCCGCCACCGGGCCCGGCGAGCTATGGATGCAGGCGGACGACTCGGTGGTGGCCCAGAACATCCACGAGACCATCCTGGAGGCTATGAAGGCTCTAAAGGAGCTGTCCGAGTTCCGGCCCCGCAGCAAGAGCCAGTCGTCGTCCTCCTCTTCCTCCGGGGGGGCGGCCGGAGGCGGCGGCCCCTCGGCCACGCACCCCATCACTGTGCCGGGTCGCCGGCACCACCACCTGGTCAACCTGCCACCCAGCCAGACCGGCCTGCTTCGCCGCTCCCGCACCGACAGCCTGGCCGCCGGCAGCAGGGCCGCGCCGTGCCGGGTGCGGACGGCCAGCGAGGGCGACGGCTGCCGGGTGGGCTCGGCCGCCGGCAGCCCCATGAGCCCCGGCCCCGTGCGGACCCCGCTCAGCCGGTCGCACACGCTGAGCGGCGGCGGAGGGCGGCCAGCGGGGAAGCTGCTGCCGGTGCTGGCCGGGGGCGGGCTGCAAAGCAGCCGCTCCATGTCCATGCCCGCCTCCCACTCGCCCCCCTCCGCCACTAGCCCCGTTAGTCTCTCCTCCAGCAGCGGCTTGGGCTCCGAGCCGGCCCACCCGCATCACCCGCAGCGCCCGTCCAGCGGCAGCGCCTCGGTGTCCGGCTCGCCCAGCGATGCGGGCTTCATGTCCTTCGACGAGTACGGCTCCAGCCCGGGCGGCGACCCGCGGCCCTTCTCCTCCTCTTCCACCGCCAGCAACCGCAGCAACACGCCGGAATCGGTGGCCGAGACCCCGCCGGTGCGGGATTCCGGCGGCGGCACCGATCTCTATGGCTACATGGCGATGGAGCGGCCCCCGAGCGGCCGTCTCTGCTACCGGCCTTGCCCCGAGGCTGATCGGGGCCACCGCAAGCGGACCTACTCGCTGACCACCCCGTGCCGGCAGCGGCCCGCCCCGCCGCAGGTCTCCTCCGCCTCCCTGGACGAGTACACGCTAATGCGGGCCACCTTCGCCGGCAGCGCCGGCCGCCTCTTCCCCTCCTGCCCGGCCGGGGCTTCCCCCAAAGTCACCTACACCCCCTACCCCGAGGACTACGGGGACATCGAGATCGGCTCTCACCGCAGCTCCGGCAGCAGCAGCACCAACCTGGGGCCGCCGGCAGGGGGGGGAGGCGGAGGCGGGGGCGGAGATGATGATGGCTACATGCCTATGACCCCCGGCGTGGCCGCGGCCCTTGGTCGGGGGGGGCGGGGTGGCGATGACTACATGCCCATGAGCCCCACCAGCGTGTCAGCCCCCAAGCAGATTCTGCAGCCCCGAGCGGGGGTGGGAGGCGGCTTCCCCGGCAACGGGAGTAGCTACAAGACCAGCTCGCCAGGGGAAAGCTCCCCCGACGACAGCGGCTACATGAGGATGTGGTGCGGCTCCAAGCTGTCTGTGGAGAGTTCGGACGGGAGGCTGAGCAACGGCGACTATATCAACATGTCCCCTCGGGACCCCCAGCACGGGTCCCAGGCTCCCTCCCTCACACCCCCGGACTTCTTCTTCGCCCCTGCGGGGCACGGGGCTGGCGAGCCCCTCAAACCCGGCTGCTACTCTTACAGCTCCCTGCCCCGCTCCTACAAGAGCCAGGGCCTGGCTAAGGACAGCGACCAGTACGTGTTCATGAACTCCCCGGGCAGGATGATCCCGGAGGAGGCGATGTGCGGAGTGGCTCCGTCCCCGGCCGGCACCTTCGCGCCCTCCAGCCACACGGTGCCTTCGCCCCTGCGGCACAGCCGGACCGAGGGCTTCCTCAGCCAGCGGTGCCAGCGGGCCATCCGGCCCAGCCGCCTCTCTCTGGAGACCTTGCGGACGATGCTGCCCAGCATGAACGAGCATCCCTTGCCTCCCGAGCCCAAGAGCCCCGGGGAATACATCAACATTGATTTTGGGGATGCCGCTGTCTATTCTCCCCCCTCGCTGCCCACCGACAGCCCGGCCTCCTCCCTGGGCTCCGGCACGGGGCAGAGGCGCTCCCCTCTCTCCGACTACATGAACATCGACTTCAGCTCACAATCACCCTCCCAGTCAGGCACGGTCTCGGTGGGCTCTTTGGAAGCGCTCTCGCCTGGCTCTTCCTCCAGCACCAGCCAGCCCGATGGGCGCTACATGAAGGCGTCTGGGGGGGTGGCCTGTCTGTCCAGCCCATCTGACAGCGGGGATTACACTGAGATGACCTTCGGCATGGCCACTACCCCACCCCAACCCATCGTTCAGAAGCCAGAAAGTGCCCGGGTTACCAGCCCCACGGCCGGGGTGAAGAGGCTCACCCTCTCTGGGGTGGAGGCCTTCATTCTTTCCAACCCACCTCCAGACCCCAACCGTGGGGCCAAGGTCATCCGGGCTGACCCCCAGGGGCGCAGGAGGCACAGCTCGGAAACTTTCTCCTCCACCACCACTGTGACCCCCGTGTCCCCCTCCTTTGCACACAACCCCAAAAGGCACAACTCAGCCTCGGTGGAGAACGTGTCCCTCAGGAAAAGCGAAGGCCTGGAGGAGGAGCAGGGCAGCAGCCCCATGTGCAGGGAGACCTCGGCTGGCTTCCAGAACGGCCTCAACTACATCGCCGTCGACTTGGTAGATGGCAGCCTGGCAGGCTGTGACAAAGCCAGGTCGAAAGCCAGGCATGTCCTGAACGGAGGTGTCAATGGAGTGGAGATGAGCGCCTACGCCAGCATAGACTTTCTGTCTCACAACCTGAAAGAAGCAAGCGCTGTGAAAGGTGAGTAGCTACACTGAATGGTGCTTGGCTGGAGTGGGTTTATTCCTCACGGTGAGACTGGGTTTTGTGGCAGAGAGCGCTCTCTCATCGCTCTTTCTTTAAAATCTCCTTTCCTAAATGCATGCTGTAATCACCAGTCTTGAAGGAGCTTGCTGTCTCTTTGTATGAGGGAAAAGTTTACTTTGGGGATATTCCTTTGTGTTTAAATTCTGCTGTGCTGCTATGAGTGTTTACTTCGGGATACCCCAAAGAAGCCGATGTTTACGTTGTTGCCATGGTTGGGTTATACTTCAGAGTTTTCTCATGTAAGATTTCAGAAAGTGTTTGGAAAACGTGGCCAAAATAATTTGTGTTAATACAGCTTCTAAATATTATTTAACAATGTAAAATGATCGAGTTGGGGTGAGGACACGAGATTACAAAAAAATCCCTGGCACTCAAGCTAAGAAGGTCAATCATAACAAAATTAGAAGGATTATTTCAATATCTAAATTTTGAAATCGCTCATCTCTTGCAAAAGTTTAACAGTGAATCATGGTGTGCGTGGAATGTGAAATTAAAAAGAAAACCAAAAAATTCTCCCCGTATGTCCAGCAGTTGCTGTGCACCCAGGCTGCCCCATGTGGCATTGTGCATCTTGCTTGGAGCGCACCCCATGGCGGCTGGGCTCGTCTCCGGGAGTGATGGGAGGATGTCGGGGCACCAGCGCTCTGCGTTCAGTGACAAAAGCAAGCCAACGAAATGTGAAACGAGGGCTGAGGGAGAATGTATGTTTTAATTCTGTAGCTGTTCCTTTGTTGAGGTGCTGGTTTTCCTGCTCTTTTTTTTCTTAAAAAGGGAAGAACAAAGAACACCCTTCCCCTCCCTTCTCTCCCCCCCCCCCCCCAGCCCCCAAATAGCAACCCGCCTCTTCCTAACAAGCGGGAATTCGTACACAAGTGAATGCTGGCTGGGGAGGGCCCAGAACAGCCAATCTGTCAAGGATTAAAAGTTAATGATGAGGCACCGTAGGGATCCTCTTTGCTGTTGCATTTATTCAAGACACGGTACTTTAAACCTGTATGCATATAGAGCTGTAATAGATGTTTGTGGGGCTGGCTGGGTGAAACGACATAGTGCGCAGAAGCGGTTGCTTGGAGGTAAATACGTGTTGCTTCTGCATCCGTGCTGCTGACAGAGGTCGTCAATTATGTGTGAAAAGTGACAGTCTGTAAGAGCCACGCTTGCAATGTTTTTCCTTCTGTTTTCTTCCTAGCCAGTTGATTTTGAAGAAGAAAATATTTTCTCTTTTGATAGGAAGTACAGGAAGATGGAAAAGATGAGAGCTCCAGCGCTGGCAGAGCAAGCGTTGAACCTAATTAACGCGAGAGGATTGTTGAATGAGATGGCAAAGTTTTAAAAGGATGCACGCTTATTCTGAATGACTTGAAGGGCTGAGGGCAGAGTGTTATTTGGCCATTGCTTTTGTTTTTGCTGGTGTCATTTTCGGGATTCGTATGTCGTGACCTAAAGCAGTGCAGATGCTGTGCGTATGGGTTGCGTTGCCCTGTACAAGGCCAGCTTTGAATTCACAGCCTAGGAAACACAAGCTATTGTGTGTGTTTCTTTGCAAACTGATTTTTCACAGAAATAACGGGTTTTCTAGAGCCACCTATGGCCCTAAGTGCAAACCAAACTGTTGTTGGGAAAGAACTATTTCCATAGCAATCTCCAAACTGCTGACCCCAAGGCAGAGGGAGAAAACAGGGGGAGAGCAGTGGGAGGCAGTGACAGAGAAAACCTGGTGTGTATGGCAGAGCTCCCATTAGCCGGTTTGGGAGTGGGAGTGGGGCAGCCGAGCTGGGGACTGACTGCTGTCCTCCTGCAAAGTAAACAAAGGGGTAATGCCAGAAACATGGCCACGTTAATTTGGTACATAATGTACTGAGGAGAGGATTTAATTCTATTGTATATTTATCAAAGCGTGGTTATAGACAGATTTTAATATTTAATCTGTATGTGTATTTATTTTCCCTATTTCCTTTAAGCTCATAAACGTAGACCTCATCCAGAAGTGCTCTGGGTAAACTCGCTGAGGTTTAATCTCCACGTAGGAGGCAAAGCTCTCCCTCCCGTTTCCCTGGAAAATGTGTCTGCCTGCTGCGCAGTTGCTCTACTCTGGGATTGCTGTAGCCAATATGAAGCGAGGGCGGTAAGAAAAAAGCTGCACAAGCATCAGTCAGAGTGCTCTGGGTTGTATGTCAAACCCAGGGCTTCACGTGAGCTGTGTTTGTGGCAGGAGAGCAGGAAAAGCTGTAGTAGGGAGAAGTAGAAATACATCAGGAAGAAACTTGTCAGGGTATGTGGGATCCACTTGTGCAAATTTCCAGGTTTCTCTTTTGGTTTTCATTAGGATTTCACACTGGAGTTTGTTTACAGTGCTGCTTCTGCCACTGTTAAATTATCACTTAGTGTTGTGTATTTAAATTCCGAAAGCTGTGGCTTGGGAGATTGTTAAGACTTTCATATTCTGCAGAGAAATATAGAGACAATTTAAAGGAAACTATATTTGAGCAAAAGCAAGAGTAAACTGTTATTTTAACACAGCAGTAATTCCGGTAGATTTGAGAGAATCTATTTTAGTAAAATAATGGTTTGCATGAGAGATTTCTTACATCACATGTAATCAGCATTGTTTACTGGGCTGTTTGCACTATTTTCAAATTTTGTTTTTGCATATTTATCTAATTGGTAGGCTTTGCCTTTTCAAACAGAAGAGGGACTTTTCTATGGAGTTCTTAAGACAATGGAGGATCCATGTACGCTTAATAATTGGAGCAAGCGAACAAGTCAGATACAGGATATACAAACAAGCTCCTTATAATTACTTTAATAGTAAATTAGTGTAAAATACATGGAAAAAATCAATTTGAATTCTTCTTAAGCTCTGTAGTAATCAATGTATTTTCACGTGGATAAATGCTTTGCAGGAAATTGTCTGTGTTATTTGAAGGTGGTTGGTTTTCACTTGTAGCTTTTTTCTGCTGCCAGTACCTGACCTTTGCTGTAGCAGTGCTGTGTTTCTGGGATCTCTTTCCATGTTGTCCTCTCAAGACAAGAGTGAGCTTGTGCCACCACAATGGCTGTGACAACAGAGAAATCAAAAGGTTGCTTGAAATCATCAGTGCGTTTAGTTTTACTGTACTCTGACAATGTGCGCATACTTAAGAATCTGAGAAATGCTTACTTTCTTCCAATTTGTAAATAAAGTAATGGTTTTACTGGTCAGTTAAAGCTCTTGTTGGATGTGGATAATTAGCTAGCCTTTCGTTCTGACATTCTGACTGCTTTTTTGCTTAAAGAAATGTATGCCCTGTGTATGGTTTTATTATTTATAGAGACATTTGCAGTCTTTTTCTCATATAGTGTCAATTATTTATTCCAGTGTATTTATGGCAGGTAACACTCAACAATGAGGTGACTTTTTATGCTGAATCTTAACTCTGTTGAAGTAAAGTGGGAGTTTTGTCTCGGTTTCAGAGGGTTAAAGATTTTACCTTTTGTGTGTAATCCTGGAATTTGAAGTAAAATTCCCATTAAGGTTAGTGACTGTAATTGGGAGTTGTGCTTAATTGAAAACACTGGGTGTGTTATCATTCATTTTTGTCTTCTCTTAACAAAATGCTCTGTAACTTTTAAATGCTTATAGTATTTGGTCTAATTTTCTAAAACTGAACAGATATTATGTATAATGGTGCAAAAAAAAAAAAAAAAAAAAAGAAAAAAAAAAAAACACCCCACCAACAACAACTGAGGATTGTTTACTTTCTGTGTTAGTTTTGTTGTCTTAATAGTAATCATCTGTAATGCATCTACTGAAGATCGTAATAAGGTGATTTTTGATAATAATGAACCTCCCCCTTGTTAATTAGTTCTTACTTTTGTGAGGGTTTTGTGATTGCATCTAAACCAAATAAAAAGCCTATCTTAAGAACTCTCTCCCTGTGTCTTTCTAATGGCATTTCATATTATTTCAAACGTAACCCTTGTTTCTTTTCTTTTTTTTTCCAGATAGCTTTGCACAATGAATTATTAAATTTTTTTCCATTCTAGTATGCCAACTGCCATAAAGTTTTGATTCTGAGAGCAGCGTGAGAATGTTTAATTGTCTCATTTCCAAAACTTGTATTCATTTTTTTAAATGACTTCTTAAAAGGATCGAAAGAACTGTATGTTGTATTAGAAACCCGTACGTCCTTTAAAATCATCTTTGAGTAAATTAGTTGTAAGCATAGTATTTTCCCTTGCTGATAAGTTCCTTAAGAACATCATAAATAACACGTGAAAGAACTGAACTGCTTTTATCAACTCGCATAGTTGGATTTTACCGTTTGGAATTAAACATTTGAGGTTGTCTTTTACTGCCTCTGTGAAAGTACTTTTTGTCTCTCAGATTGCATTTTACAGGTAACCACACCAAAATGGCGAAGCCTGAACCCAGCAGCGCCATTTGTGGAACAAAATGTAAACTGAAGCTATCTGAGATTAAATGAAGCCTTTGATATTTTAAATTCTGTTGATTATGTGGATATCAGCTTTTTACAAGCAGATAGAGTATTTAAACTTATAACATGTATTAGACTTCTATTTTGTTTTATACTCTAAATTACATTTAGCTATACTATTCTTGTTAGGAATGTCATGGTTGCTTTGAGTCATTTAAGATAAATTGTTATAGACAGAGTTGAATGGTGGGTTTGTTCTAAAATGCACCGGTACAGTCATTGCTCAAGGCAGAGGAAATGCTTAGGCTGATGATTGCTTCTGATTACTTGATTTCTTTCAAGATAGCTACAAAAACTAACGTTCCCTTGTAACTAAAATGCATAAAGAAGTGTTTGAACAGAAAGAGCATTAGGACTTGTTTTATGTGGCGGTCTTTGGTTTGTTTGTTGTTGTTATGTATTGGTTGTTTTTTCTCTAATAAGGAGGGAATAGCATGGGATTTTTACACTTGATTTACTGTCATTTTTAAATAGCAGTAATTATACCGGAATGCTGAAGTGGATTCAAAGTTCAAGCATCTACACAAAAATGATGCTATCATTAGTGTATGTAATGTAACTTTCCTCCCCATTTGTCAATTCAATGGCAACATAGACACATTCAGGCATTTTTCTCTTTGTATCAGATTTTCAGTAAAGCACTTAGGAAGCACAGTTAATATGTTTATTTTCAAAGTAATGAACATAAATAGCCATAGCTTGCTGGTTTTTTTTTTATTTGTTGAGGGTGCAGTATGCTGTTACAGTGGTTGCCTGCTTGTTTTCTTTGTGTCTACGTGTGTTATGTATTAGTTGTGGTGTACTGTAGCAGAGTTTGTGGAGTTTTAACATTATGTTAGCAAGATGTGATTAATAACAGTAAAATACGAGTGTAGTGACTTATTTGATCAATAAGGGTGTGCAGTGTTGAGGGTTTCACAGTTCTTCTTGTTATTTCTTTGAATGTTTGCTTTAAAGTGAGCTGTAAGTATGTGGAAATCAGTAGCATCCATTCATAGATAGTGCACTGGAGTGCAGTTGTTGTTAAAGTTTCTGTGTGTATATACATTCAGGGGGTCAAGAGTGGCAGTCCTGAAGAGCCAAGTTCAGCTGAGTAGTTCCTTGCTGCCAATTGCTGGAAAGACAGCTTTTCCTTCTGGAGCCTGTCCAAAGGACAACTTCTTTTTGTTTTCACCCTGGTGTTTGTCTCTAGAACCTGACCGTGTGTATCTCCTGGTCCTCTAGAATCAGCTGAAGTAAACAGAACTCCTCTAGAGGACCTCTCCTCCAACCTTATGTAGACAACTACTAGAAAGCAGCATGAATTTTCCCCTCCACTTGGCTGCACCTCTGTGAGCTGTAGAAGAAACCTGGGTTACTGGTTTAGATCACATTCCTTGTTTCCACACTCCTTTACGTTGGATGAATCCTGTAGTTTCAGGGTTATATTTATACTTGAGGCTTAGGCATTGTTAGCTGGACTGATAGAAAAGGCACCGTAAAGGTTACTTGCACTTTTACAGAGGGTAACTTAAAACAGTGCACTTCAGTTTTAGAGACAGACAATAACACTTGAGCCTTACTAAAGGACAGCAGAGGAGCATCATCTCTGTTAGGCACTATGGGCAGCTTTCCTGAGGAACAGGCATTGTTGCTGAGACTCCTCTGGTAACTGGTGTGCATTGGAGGTGTGCTACTATCTGGCAGCTGCAGTGCAGTGAAGACCTCCAACACCAGTCAAAGCAAAACTAGCATTGTTCAGCATAAATATTTGTTCTAAATGTGAGGGATTCAATTGGAAGTCTATTAAAAAACAAAAACAAACAAACAAAAAGACAATATTTTGAGTTCTGTTATCTACCCAGTTTTTCATTATTTACAAATTATCTGTTTTTCTTTTCAAATAATCAATTATTTATCAGTAGTGACAGTCCTGAGTTATGCATAGGTGTAGGAAAATAATAACAAAAACCAATTTTTTGCACACATATTGGAGGGCAATGCGTTTTCTAAAGAAATGCACTAGGAGCTGCAAGTGGAGAAGTAATGCATCTTTTTGGCATTGAGTTTGTTTTCTGTCAAACCTGGATTTGCTTGTCTTGGTTATACTCAAAATATATACAAAAAAAATAAAAATTACAAAATAAAAACCAGAGTGTCTTTTTATCTTAACTATTTCTGTCATTGGTTTGCTGACTGAAAAACTGAAATGCCAGACCTAAGCCCCTCCTCTGATCATAACATCTACATTGCGGAAGAGGATCGTAGTAGCCTGATTCCATAGATTAGTAGTGATTCAGTGTTTTGTTTACATTTTGTCAATCTCTTCAGTATCCTAGAGGAGAACACTTCCTTCCTGGCAGATGGCAGCCCCAGGGCCATGCACCTGCCATGACAGGCTCTGCGCTCGTAATCTACCCCAGCATCGCTGTTGACAAAAGGCTAATGACGGGAGACTGTCTGCCTGACAGCCTCAACAAAACAGGAGCACATTTGTCCTTCAGCCAGGCTCTGAAAGATCTTAGGAAGGACGTTTGGGTGTATACGCAAGAATTATTGTGGCATTTAATTTAGAAGCTTTCGTGGTGTGAGATGCTTCTGAGATAATTACGTTGTAGAAAGCAAAGGGTGCCTCAAAGAAGGGATTTTCTGTTTCTCTGCTGGAGTGACACCCGACTTCCTATTCCACAGCTCAGTGCAGATGGTAGGAGCACGTGTGTGATTTAGCCATCAGGGCTGTGGGGTGCTGGTGCGGGGCTCAGCCCTGCGCTGCTCGGAGGCTGCCGTTAGCTGTTTATGAATGGTGTGTGCCGCGGTTGCATAATGCATTCATTTTTCCGTCGTCTACCTGCTAGTGTTAAATGTTGTTATTATGTCACTAGGCCAGGATCTCTTAATTTGTCTTTCCTTCACTTGTGTGTTTGCATTAGGTTGCCGTTCTGATTTGAAATGCACGTGGGTGACGTTCCTTGCGGACGCTACCCAAGGCGAGGGTGTCTTTGAAGTAGGCCAGGATGTTCTTTGCTAAATTTAAAAACTACCCAAATATTACCCAGAGTTTGTAGAGTATTAAGCGGGATTACATGACGCACGGATTAGACATTGTTGAGCAGCTTGTTTTTGTTTGAAGGGGTCAGAAATGGAGGCACTGGGGCTTGAGTGCAATGCCAAGCTGGGGAACTTGCCACTACCACAAATAGCAGAAGTTTATTAGAAACAACAGAACGCAGTGGAAAGTCTTCTAAGCTTTTTCAAGTGATGCTTTAAAAAATGTGTCTGAAACGTGCTCTGGTGATGAGTGCAAGGTATGAAACTCACTGTTCAGTTTGGCTCAATTTCACAGGCAGTTTCAAGTAGATGAAGAATAATGCTGTAAGCAAGACTTGAGGTGAGGACTCAGCTTCTCTGTAGTCAAAGATGAATCATTAAATCTTTCCAGTAGCAGTGGGGAAAATCCTGTCAGTGAAATTAGATCTAAGCAGTTTTAGTTTTACCTATTGTCTTGTGTCTTCTCTGGCAGCATATTATTTAAAAATGATGTTAAAGAGGGTTCTTTATGTCCAGTTTAACCCTTCATTAAATTGGCAAACACGGTCAGGCTAATGTATGGAATGAGGAATTGGAAGATTTTTCTTTTGGATCTGGTCTTTTGCTCCCTGCAAGTTTCAGATTTGTTTGAATGAGACATTCCTGTGAACATCTTCTGTGGGAAAGAGGCTTGGCTTTCATGTGGGAGGTAAGCTACCAGGCAGGACGGGGAGAGTTGCTGAGGACAAGAAAGTGGTAGCGAAGCTGGCTTAGTTAGCCTTGGAGGATGGAGTAACTGACCTATACAAAGTTATTCCTAACAACTACTAGTGCTACATTTTAGCATTATTTATAAGGAGCAGGAGTAGAACTGACACAAACCCCTTTAGGTCATTCCAGGAAAGGATTTATTTGCAAGGAGGTTCTGAGATTTGGATCTGAAAGGTGGAGGTGAAATTCATCTGTATGGTAGTTTCTCTCAATTATGTCATAATATCATTTGGAAATATTTATAAGAGGCTGGACTTGCATCTTTTACAATGAAGATTTAATTCCTGAGCAATTGTTTCTGCCAAAAATCAATGAAGCATTAACTGTAATAATATTGTCTCTTTAGCATAACAAGAAGAAAAGTTATGTTTCTGTTGTAATAATCAAGAGCTATTGATAAAAACTTGTGATGATGATAAATATTCAAATTGTTTGTGAACTGCAAAAATTGCTTTATTATGAGCATTATTTACAACTAATTAGTCTTGATCTAATTAAACTCTGAACATTTATATTTAGAATTGGAATCAAACTGGTAAAGCGGTGCAGGGGTACGTAATTCACTCCATAGTGGTCACAGAACTTGTTTGTGTTCATGACTTTAACAATAGTTACTGGAAATGAGTATGCAAAGAAGCATAAGGGATAAATGTATGATTGTAGAGCACATAACGCTTCAGGGAGTTGGCTGTAAACATAAAATGGGAGTATTAATGACCTTATAAACCCAATATTCCAGCAGTTCCCTTCACAAATATCAAAGCGGATTCTTGCTTGCACAAATAAGTGCTAGGATGCTGCTGCTTTCTTTTGGAGCTCTACAAAAATATAATTTGTCATACTTCTCTGTTTTAATCTGTAAATGACAAGATGTTATTTGAGAAGATAAACCTTTAACAGTAACTGGTGTAATCTAAATAAATAGTAGATTGTATGGGTTCTAAATAAATAATTTGGTAGTAATCAGTTGAATGTTAACCAATAGGATGATTTCCAGATATAAATGCACCAATATATTTCAGCACTGTAAATGATTTCTAGACCAAGTCCTCTTTAGTTTTTTTTCCCCATTAGTGCAAACATTCAAGTGACAGTAAACTTAATGCAATGTAAGAGATGGTAATGTTAGAATAGTGTATCTGTTGTTTTTTATTGTTTTATTATTGGGGCTACAGGGATGATGGTGAGGGAACTGGAGTATCTCCCTTACGAAGAGAGGCTGGGGCTGTTCAGCCTGAAGAAGAGAAGGCTGAGGAGTGGGGGGATCTTACCAATGCTTTTAAATATCTGAAGAGCAGGTGGCAAATGGGTAGAGCCAGGCTGTTTTTGGTGGTGCTCGGCAACAGATCCGGTGGCAGTGGGCACAAGCAGAAAAACAGGAAGTTCCATCTGAACATGAGAGAGATCATCTTCCCTTTAAGAGTGACAGCACTGGAGCAGGCTGCCCAGAGAGGCTGTGGAGTTTCCTTCTCTGGAGATACTCAGATCCCACCTGGACTCTTTCCTGTGTCACTTGCTCTAGAGAACCTGCTTTAGCGTGGGGTTGGGCTAAATCATCTCCAGAGGTCCCTCCCAACCCCCATGTTTCTATATTCTTGGCTATGATAGGAAGCATAAACAATAGTCTTATACATGGAGCTCGAATGAGCACAGCTTAACTAGTGTGCTTTATGGCAGAAGGAGCTGATCTGTGCTCAGAATGAGGTATGTAGGACATTTAGGTACCATGCTGCTGTTTGATGCAATGGTTATGAAAAGTCAACTGAGAGAGTGTTCTGTGAGAAAAGTTATCCCCCATGTCTGCTGCATCTGTCAAGAACCTGGCAAGATTTGACTTCCCTTCCTGGCTATGTGGATGCTCTGTCACCATAGTAAGAGAAAGTAATGCAACACTTTATACACTTCACACTCCTCAGCAAGTATTTTTCTTCTTTGTACTCATAAATTGTCTCTTGTAGCTTTACAAGACAAAACTTCAGCCATACAATTTTAAAACACTTACAGAGATATTTGAATGACTTTCTTTATTTGATTCAGGCTTGTGTTTTGCTTATTTTTAATCTGCCAAAGGACATACTTGCATTGATTATTTTTTTTTTACTCAAAATTTCTACATGACTATACTGCAGCTTGCTGTTTCCTTAAATGAAGCATGGATGCGATATTAAGGTGTGTTCCAAAGACTTAAACCCCCAGCAGATGGGAGTCATGGGTCTGAGTGCACTTAGACAGAGAAATGCCATGCCTTCAGCAGTTCTCTACTTGCTGAAGTTAAAAGGAAAACATTGAGCTCTTCGGAGGTTTCATGTGTAGGACGAAAGTTTGGACTCTATATCCCAAGTGGAACGAAGCATACACATTGTGTCCTTAGGTATCTTAGCTCTGATTATGTGAGTATTAAGAAACGTTTCTTTGTTCAGTATTTCCTGTTTGTTTGGTTTCAATCCCATTCCCTTTACCAAGCACCAATTTTCAACTGGTCTTTTGGAGGCATTTTCCCAAGCACTGTGCTGACAGCTGCCTGAGCAGCCAACTCTTATTCATTGCACTCGGTAGGCAAGCCTCCAGCAAGCTCTGCTGAGGGGGGCAGAGTAGTAGGCAAATAAGTCCTTTATAAAAACCTGTTACATTCTTCTTTATAATCCTTTATTACTGTTTTTTAATTATGTAAAACCATTGTTTTGCTCAATGGTGAAGCGGCTTTAATCATCCTCAGATTAGTATAGCAGTCTGTGTATACCTGAGTAAAACTTTCATTTTCCTTCTGTACTCTAAGAAACAGCTCATTTTGATATGTGTCAAAGAAGGTGTTAACTTGTTACTTATGTAAAACACAAGCAAAGCTAATTCTTGCTAGGAAGCAGGAAATGCAGTGTGTTTGATACACAGAAAACTGTTTCTCATCAGTTTAAAAAACAAAGACTAGCACAGTGCTGAAAATAATTATGTTTGATTTTCAGTTAATCCAGGAGCAGGGGATGCTTGTCCAAATTCTGTGATTTAACTAAGGAAAAAACACTGGGGATACATGGTACCCAGAATAGTACTTGAGATAACCCTGTGGGGTGGTGACACTGAGTGTGGGAATGGACAGCAGCGTCGTATGTCTTTGATGTCCAATTGCTGTTTCTGTGTTGGATCAGATCTTAGTGGAGCTTTTCTTCCACAACATGGATATTTGGCCTGAACTACATGGTGGCACCTACTTTGAAACTTCTCTTCTGCCTCTATGAAGTGATAATTTTTAATCTTACTTTGACAGAGATTTCAAAGTTTTTCGTAGCAGCTATCAGATATTAATAGGGAAGCTTACAACCATTTCTTTTCTTTCTCCTGAATTGTTTTAGATCCCTTTTTGGACCGTTTTCAACCACATTATATCTTTCTGATATCACAAGAATTAATTACTTCAATTAATTTTTTTCAGTGTACTTTAATTAAAAATAGCTGCTGGAATTAAGAACCTCTGATACAGAGTAAGCTGCCAGCTCTGAAGTAGTCCATGGGCTGTAATTTGTAAAGCTCAGTGGAAGAACCACTCATTTAAAGGCTGTTCATGCTGGATTTATTTTATACATGTTTTATGGAAATATTTTTCTCACCTGAGTGAACGTGTCGAAGTCTTGTATCTACTGTATGGGGAAGTGTTCCCGTGGTCTTTTATCTTAAACATCGATTGAATCTGGCTTTTTGATTTAGGAACTCTTCTGATGAGTACAGGGGAGGCTGAGAATCAAACTGGGAAACAGTGGTGGAGTTGTGCCTCAGGTTGATTGGTTGGTTTTTCTGTTTGTAAACAGACATCTTGTGTTTGCTACAGAAAAGTTTCAGTTGGATTGTTTAGCGTAGGCTGGGTAGGACTATTTGAAAGGCAAGGGAACATATCCCAAAGGAGGCAATTTACCCATTCTTCTCCTAATGTGTTTTGTGGGATTTAGTGTTTCTGAGCTCCTGATGGATGCAAAAGTGTCGTTAATAGGCAGAAATATCTTTGTCTGAGGCCACAGCGTTATCACAGTACCTCAAATTCTTCACTGTGTGGGCCCATAGCACCCTGGAGGTGCTCAAGGCCAGGTTGGATGGGGCACTGGATAGCCTGAGCTGGTGGGGGGCAGCCCTGCCCATAGCACGAGGTGGGGCTGGGTAAGCTTAAAGGTCCCTTCCAACCCAAACAGTTCTGTTTTTCTGTGGTAAAATCTTAGGGGCCTTAATACATGTGTTCAGAATAAAGCTGCTCAGTTCATCCAGTGTTGAAGGTTTCCAGTGTGAGTGTCTCCAGTAGGAACCGAGTGTCAGTATTCCTGTTTTATGTTTCTCCATATATGGTGCTTTCTTCATCTAGCCATGTTTTTTCACTACATGTAAATCTAAGAGATTTGAACTCCATCTGTAGACATCTCATTAGCAACTTGTTAGGAGCGTAATTAAAAAGTCCTCTTAAAATGAGGTTCAAGTTTCCATTAGTAATCACTGAAAAGATAGATATATGAACCTTTAAGGTATACTGAAAAGGCAGGTCAAGGCCAGTCTTCATAATTGATACAAACCTTTTGCCTTCCCTGACTATAGAGGGAGCCTACACACTTAGCATAAAAGAGGCATGTAACTTCTGGAGGCTATGGTTTTGTGTTGTCAAATTTGCTATTTAAAACAAAAGGACTTGAAAACAAGAGTGATATTCATATGTGTATCCACCGGTATAGCTAAGCAGTCCTGCCTGGCCTGGCCTTGCTCTCTATGATAGTTTATGATGCATTGTGTGTGTTCAGTAAATGTGAAATTAAAAGGGATTTGTGTTTTCTCTAGCTATGCAGCTGCTGCACTGTTGACTGAACACTTTTCAATGCATTTCCTGGTCTCAATCACAATACATTAAATATGCAATGATATCACCTCCTTAGAACTTGGAAACAAACTTGTGCTTTAAAGCTGCAGGCGTATCAGGGAAAATATTTGTTTTGCAAAGCGTTTCTTCTGCAGTCTTTCTGCAGTGAGTATTTCTACAACAATATCTTAGCTTTTACAAAGTCTCATGTACTGCATGGTATTCTCCAGGAGATTCCAGATCATCCATTTGACATCCTGAAGTGCTCACAACACCTACGTGAGATGTCCTAAATAGGTTTAGAAGATTAGGATGCTGGCAGTGGGAGAAAATACTCCAGTTTCTAGTACTAGAAACACCCACTGAAGTCTAGGGAAATTCTCTGAGCACTGGTAGGTCTGGAGCCAAACTTTCAAGTGTCATTCATGAAGTGACAAAGATGGGTGTCAGTCTTCTTGCTGTATAGAAAAAGTCCTGACAATTTCATAAAGATACTGCTCTCACTTACATGGTCACATGGTCAGACTAATCGCTCTAAGTAGAATGTATTTTTCAAAATGCTGTACAAGATACAGGCAAACCTTAAGAAAACTTTAAAAAGTAAAGAGAAAATTAAGCATCAATGGTTGCTTATAAGCGTATTTACATAGCAACATATCAGTGAAGCATTAAACAAAAGGAAGCAAAGATGCATTTGTGAGAGCACCTGTGAGATAAGGAAAAAACAGAGCTCTTGAGGCAGCCAAGTACAGCTTTATGCAAATATGTTCTGAGAGCTCTTGTAATTACAGGAGAAAGAGCCTCATGCTCTGCAGTCAGCAGTACTGGACATGATTGATACCTATTTTTTGTCTCTTTTTCAGTCTCTGAAGTTTGGAGAAGAGTGCTGGGAAAGCACACTGTGCTTTGAGAACATAATATTTCTTATATTTAAACAAATGTTCTTTTCTTGGGAGAAGTAACATTTTGTACTGCAGGTCTCACTATGGAGAAACAACACAAGTACATGCTGTTTTTGAAGCTGAGATTCATTGTCTGTCTCATTCTTACTTGTTCCTTAGGGTAGGTGAAACTTGGCATTCTGCATCTCTTTAACTACCTTTCTTGAAAGTGAAACTTTAGCATCTGTTATTTGCTCCTGCAGATCAAATAAATCCAGGCTTGCTTCAGTTTATTTCTGCAGGAAAGTTAGGGACGATTCAGGGTGCGTGCAGAGGAGCTGGGAACAATCTCATTCATTCTGTACAATCTGTGCTTTTTGAGTGAGAAAGAAAGCAAAATATGAGTAGGACTGAGGAGGCTGTTCTATGCAGTTGTTGTTTTCACAAGTTGTTTTATGGCTAACTTCCAGTTTTTAAACTGGTCTTCTCAGGAGATAAATTTTAAACAAAAAATACTTTTCTAAACGGTTTACTGAGCTTTTTGCCTTTTCTATAAAACAAAGTAGCGGTTATCCTCCGAATGTGATATGTGGATGATGGTTATGATGCCCATATGATGAATATACATTCTTTCCTTTTATATCCTAACATAACACTTCCATATGCATTACAATTCATATCAGCTTCAGAAATAAATGCTTTTTCATCTAGAGATTATCTTCAGAGCAGCACACTGTAAAGGAACCTACAGGTACCCTTGTTTGTTTTAAAAGCTAGCTTTATAAATGCATCATAGAAACGCTTTTAATTTTTCTAGCATTTCTCAGGAATGTTAATGCAAGGGAGGATAAATCTAGTCTGTAAATAAGGAATCTAAAGGGTGAGGGTGTTGAAATCAATGGGGGTCTAAGCACCTCGCTAAATTTGTGAGTCCCAGTGTAAGACAGTAACCAGTGTGCCAGGTGCGTGTGTTGGCTGCAAGCCTACTGTCTAAGAATGTTAGTGAGAGCTCAGCTTGTTGTCTCTAATGAGATCGCTAGAACTACTTCGATAAACATTATCTTGAAAGATGATCATGGCCTATGTGTACCTGAGAAAAGGGTAAGATGCTTTGATCATTCTCTGTGGAGGTATTACAAAGTATTTGCTTAACCTGGTTCTTTTGGTTCTGGGCAGGAGCTGTGTCCCAAATCCCATGTCATTTGTCAGAAGAAAAAAAAAAAAAAAAAAAGAAAAAAAAGAAGTTTTTTATCCACAATAAAATAAGCGTGTATTTCCTACAGTCATCTTCAGAATTATTTCAGAGGCTAAGCAAATTTTAAGGCTTGTTCACAGAAGGATGTAGTTCCCTTGTGTCCGTGTTGTTATGTGGCCCTGGCAACATACTGGACTAGACTATCACTTGTGACTGGGTGCCACAAGCGAGCTGTTGAGGTCTGTTATGAGTGAAATTTACGTTTTTCTAGATTTCACTTTTTTAGATCTTTTTGTTCTCAGTGAGTGGAAAAATATACTGTTCTTGTGTGCGTGTACAGTGCCTTAGCACAAGAGAAATACAGAAGCCAGTTTACAGAATGACACAGCCTTTAAATAAGAGACGTTGGCTTTATTGATGGGCATATATCTTTTTTTTTTTTTTAGTATGCACACTTTTGTATATGAATGCTTCAATTACTGTTTAGATGAAGTTAATAGAGGAAAATGGTTAAGGGCTTAACCTGATTCGTGTTACTGTATTAATAACTCTGCGCTCCTAGAGACATGGTTTTAAAAAAGCAGGAGTGACATTATATGCAACAAGATTAAAGGCAAAATTTAGCTGAATTAAAATATGTAGTTATTAAATGATATTCATAATGATACTTTGGAAGATATAACATTGAGAAAGCAAACTGTTCTTACTTTGTAGCATCCACCAAAACACATTGGCTCGCTTTTCTTTCAGTGTGAAAGATTCTTACCTGATCTCATGGGGATAAAAAACAACTCTTTCAACGTATGACCAGAACAAATGTCATTTAAAAAAAAAAAAAATGCAGAAAAAAAATCTTCATCTAAACTTTCTGAGAAAGGATTGTTTAGCAAACAAATTAGAGGCACTATCTGTGTGTCAAATATTGAAAGCCCTCTAGGAAGCTATATTAAAAGGGAATACTTCTTCTGCTTCTGGCTTTTTGATTATTATTATTGTTTGTTGTCCTTAAAAGAGGACTTGAAGTAAATGGGCAAAAATAAAGTAGTGAGCTTTGTTGAGAAGCACTGGACACCTGTGGATGTTTCTTTTCTCATTGAGGATTTCCTTGAGAATGCTAAGCCTGCAGCTTCTTGCCTGGCTTCATTTTCCTCTTGTTTCTTTATTATTAACTAATTCACATTGACAACAATGAGAACACTGTTGAAGGTTTCAAAAAGATTTCTAGAAAAACATTGTCAAAAATTGAAAACTATCTCTTAAAATGTTTTGCTATTCCCATCAGATGCTCAAAGTTGTAAATGAGAGTGTGACAACAAGGGAAAATGGGAGGGGCAAGACTGTCATACCATGCATGTGGAGTTGTTCCTGTTAGCCTTTTCCCTGCTTTCTTTTTCTTCATTTCTTCCCTTTCAAACTATCTCTTAGTGAGAAGCATCATCTCCCTGAACACATGAAAGTCTCAGAGCTGCAGCAGCTAGTTTTAGTGTGTAACCATCCAGTGAATTTAAAGTCCAGATGATGTGCAGAAGTGTGTTTGTCTCCTTGGTAAGCTGTCCCGAAGTCAGTTCGCAAAGCAGCCAGACAGTTGATTGTGAAAACTGAAGGCTGCTTTTTGTTTTAAAGCATACCACTCTCTGAAAGATAAATGTGTTCCTCTAAGATGGAAGAATGCCCTAGTCTCCATACTGATTTGGTACATTAAAAATCTCTTTTGATGCTAGATGCCTAAGCCCTTTCCTCAGTGATGAGGGGAGGGCCTGAAAGAAGTATTTTTGTTCCCCTAGCTATAAGTGGCTATAGCACTCTTCCACCATTGGCCTGCATCCTGTACCTTTCTGGCAGAAAAAAATCACATTTCTCTTTCCCCACTTCCATAGTCCTTAGCACACCTTAGCCATATATTCTTCAGTAGAGCGCTCTCATTCTTTTTTACTGAAGCTGCTTTCACAGAATAATTAGAAATCTGTTGTAGTGGAAAGAGAGAGTGAACACAACTTCCCACAATTTGCGTGAGTCCTTATCCCTGTTCCCATGAATATTTAAATGTTTAATATGAATAATTCTTCAATTTAATCACTGGAAAAGATTGCTTTTTCTCCCAAGCGAGGGAGAAAAGGCATACTTTTGTGTCTTTGAGAGCACTTTACCATTGTGTGTTTAATCATGGAGGTAACCCAGTGGCTTAGAAGAAGCAGTCAGAGTTCAGTGTTGACTGTTGGTATTTGAAATGTCAGTCAGGTTCTTGCTAGTGGCTCTAACCTGAAGTCCACTTCATGTTTCTTTTTCTCACCGTTGCCTGCACGAGTAAGGTCTACCAACGCCAACAGCATTTTGATGTGTGAGAATATCAAGCTCTAGTTATGAATGGTCTTTCCTGTAAGACATTGTTGCCCTTGCTAATGACTACTGATCAGCATATAGGAGGATTTGGTCTTTGCTCGCAAGATAAATACAAAACCATGCACCTCACAGACTCGGAAAATTTTTGATAACTTTTATTCATCTGAGCTTAGTCTGAAATAAACCAGGTGAAATGCTGCTTAGAATTGCCTGTTTCTTCTCCTAACCTATAAGGAACGAGTCATTCTAGCTCTTCACTGAGTGAGTAGGTCAGAGATGTAGAGGTATGCACTGGGGATGCCAGAAGTTAGCTGAGATGAATATCATCTAGTGTGCGCTGTAAAAGGTAGATACGCATATAAACCTGTCGCATCTCTTAAGATGGACTTAGTAGGTAGTCCAGTGCATTAGTCACCAATCCCTTCCTTCCTTGTTCTACCACACTTTTAAGGTGGTGAGCATGTTGTTTTGCAAAAATCATCTCTAATAAGAAGCTTCCAGCCTCACTTTATATTCAAAATGGTGCTGCTAGAATTTACTCATTGCCATCAGTTTTTTTTTTCTTTCCTGGGAAGAGTTGCGCTCTCTCTTTGATGTAGCCAAAGGAGCTATAAAAAATCAAGCCAACAATCTAATTGAAGCTTTGTTTCCAGTGTTCTGGTTTTACATCTGCATTGATAAAGGAACAGCGTGATGGTTTGCAAGGTGGGAGGCAGTTACAGTTGCTGGTAACGGTCATCAAACAAGAACATGACTCCTTTTTCCATTATGGCTAAATCCTATACTGGTAAACTGCAGAGTGGCTCTTTGGCTGACCGCCACCAACTGTTCTTTTTAGTAGCAAATTTCCTATGTAGTTTCCACATCTGCTTCTTTCTGTCTGAGTCCCTCTTACAAACTTGCCAGTGGAAGGTGAAAAGGACTAAACGTTTTTTCTCATGTTTTGTTTGCTCAGAGAAGCTTGATTTTTTTTTTTTTTTAACCTTCATTTAAAATTTTTAAGCAGTTGTATACCCAAACTGCAAGAGAGAGAATAACTGAACAAATTTCAGATAGTACTATGTTAAGGGTGTTTTTTTGTTTGTTTGTTTTTGTTTTTTTTTTTGTCTAATTACTTTTATTCTTAATCATGGGACTAAATCACATCTATACAAACTTGTTTAATACTATATAATGTCTGTAGGTCCGGAATTAAGGGGTATGATTGCAGATGTATTAAATTTATCCTGGAAAAATGAATATGTCTACTCTCTTAATTTTAAATGTGAAGTGTCTATTTTTATTATAATTTATGTGGGAAATGTATTTCTGGACCAGCACTCTAGCTATAAATTCATTATAATGACATTTATAAGTTTAATCTTTTATTTTCCACATAATTACATTTTAATGTTTTAGTTATTCATATTACAAAATCTATAAGAACCTTGACAAAATGATATGAGCTACAAATTATATCAAATTCTGAAATCAACTAAGTGTAGCCCTCACTGTCATCTGCACTTTAACTTTACACTCAGCTGCTAGTGAAATTACATGTGAAGTAATTGCAATTCTTGTGACTAGATGGTATCAAATACAAATGACTTTGGTTTTGTTAGTAGCTTTGGATAAAAGTTGACATTCAAATTGTGTGGATTTCTGCACGGATCAGATGAACATTTCAGTCTCCTGTGCGTATGCTAGGGAACAAAAACAGTACTTGCAACTGCTGGCATGCAGCATCTTTTTCCAATCTAGTGTTTTGTTTCCTACTTTAAAAGATATCATCTTTCTCCATGTTAATCATAATAGAACTCAATATGTTACGGTTTTTTTAGCTGTGTCACTCAAGAGAGAAGAGTACTATAAAGCTTATGTTATTAGAGATAATTCTGGCCACAGCATCCCCACTTTGCGACTTTAAAGAAATGTGGTAATTTTCATTATCAGTCACGATTAGTCTGTGTTGTCCCCATGCTTGCTTTTCTAAATTCATAAAACAACAAAAGCATATCCAAATAACATTGTGTGCTGTTCCTTTGTGGACTTATGTACCAAAAGGGCATAGATAAATATGATGAACCGTGTCTTGTTTAAATGAAATAATTATTACATGGCTTTTTAATTTCATGGTTTGGCTTGGTTTTGTTTTTCTTTTTTTTTTTCCCAATTGTGTGTGGAAGCCCTTCACTTTGGATTGCTGTTATTCATGGACTTCGTAAACTGTTAGAGCATACTGCTTTATGTTTTCCTGTGAAATGTTATTATGGCAAATGTTTAAGCTCCAACTGAAAGCTTTACTTGTGATGATGACCAAGCTTTGCTTTATTTGGTTGGAGCAGTCTCACTGAATTCTCTGGAAGTAGTGGTGGAGGCAGATGAGCTGTTCTGTTGTCTTAGCAAGGTTGCTTCTGGGCTTTTTATTGTATATATTACTCACTAAATTGCTTAATGAGAGTCAGAGCTAGATAAGGAGCGGCTCATCCTGTGTGTTTTGCAGGTGGGATCTGGGTCCTTGGGCTGTGCCATCTAATGGCATGGCTCAAAGCCTACAAACACTCCTGCTGTTAACCTTGGGATTCAGTTATATCAATAGGATTGCTCTTCTAGGAAAAAATAATTTGCAGGATCAGAGCCTTAATCAATTTGGCAGGCGATGTGGAGAAGGGGGAACAAAGGGATAAAGCCAGGGAGCTGTTTACCTCGAGTCATGGTTTGGGTCTGTGGCAGTGCCATGGGCTCCCCACCCCGCACTCTACCCACTCAGATGGTCATGCTGCCACTCGAATAAATTGACAGGCAATGAATAGCCTGCACTATGTTGAGCTATCAGCTATGTGTATAGCCCTGTCCTTGTGCTTGCCAGCAGAAGAGAATCATTTTTAGGAATTTAGAAAAATTTTATTCATTGCTTATTGGCTTTGAAAATAAAGAAGCAAAAGAGATATTTATTTGATTAGCTAGTGTATTCTCTTCACAGTTTACTTAGCAAATCTTCAAGCATTTGCTTGTTTCCTAGCAATCTGTGTGTGTGTTTATTATCTGATTTATTCCCCAGAAAGCAATGGTGGAATCATATGATCTGAAGTAGGTCTGGAAATTTCAGCAGCAAACAGGGAGGTTTTTTTTGTTTTGTTTTGTTTTTTGTTTGTTTGTTTTGTTTTTTTTTAATAAAGCCCAGAACCAAGAGGGAACTTCAACATTGAATCAGCACTTTGTATTTGATTTGTGTGTGCCCAGGGGAATGAGGTTATCAAATAATATATTTGTGTCCTTTAGGAATTTTGTTTAGTCCCTGGATACAGACAATGTGTACAGGTTTAACTTGTAGTGATAGATTTAAGTGCAGTGTTGATCTGGGACTTGAAAAAAGTAGGAGTTATTAATGACTGCATTTAACAAAAACAAACAACAGTGATATTGACATAATTAAAAATATCAACAAACAAAAGAATATTTTAGTGTGGAAGTCAGAACTTTCTGCTTGCTAGTAGGCTTCCTCTGAAGCTGACACTTGCTATTGTGTGTGTTGCAGCATAATACTAGTTATCGTGTCATTAGAAGGGAGCTTTGGCTTAGATATTAGGGGAAAATTCTTTACTCAGAGGGTGGTGAGGCACTGGAACAGGTTGTCCAGGAAAGCTGTCGGTGCCCCATCCCTTGGAGGCATTGGATTTGGGGGGCAGGGTAGATAGGGCCCTGGGCAGAGTGGTTGGAACTGGATGGTCCTTGATAATCCCTTTCAACGCAAGCTACTTATGATTACCAAGGATGACTTTGGGGTTAATTCTAAGGTTATAGACTAGCATTATAGTGTCTTTGGGTGATGTGTTGATTGCATTCTGGACTGTAAAGCTTAGGCCCACAATCCCTGTTGTCCTCTTACAAAACCCCATGAACCAGGTTTGGGGAACCTTTGAAGCACAGGCTACCTCACCCACTCCAGTTTATGTCTGGAAAGTACTTGTGTTGTAAGAGCAGTGTCAGACTCAATAACTAACAATCCTCCCTGGTGACCACCATAGGTGGACATACTTCTTTAAACATATTTGCTTGTTATCTTTTCATGTACAAAAATCTCCTCTGCATTCCCATTTAAACGAATTATTAACTTCATTTGGCTCTAGCTATTACTCTCATGCAGTGGTAACCTAAATTTAGCTATTGAGTTGGTTTTTAGTTGGAGGAGGAAAGCAGTAACACAGAAGCAATGTGTTTCTTAAAATCATAGAATCGTTAAGGTTGGAAAGACCAGTAAGGTCATCTAGTGGAACTATCAGCCCATGCCTATGACCTCACTCAATGTGACATCTATTTTTCTTGAACACTTCCAAGGACAGTGACTCCACCACCTCCCTGTTCGAATGCATCACAACTCTTTCTGAGAAGAAATTTTTCCTAATATCCAACCTGGACCTCCCCATGAGCACTCACTCTTGTATCATGAAGGCATACAAGTGAGTGCTTCATGTGCATCCTGAATAAAAGTCAGAACAAAGTGGTGTGTTAGGCAGCTCAAAAGAGGGTTCTCTGCTATCTTCTGAGAGCCACCCATCCTGCCACTTGTTCTCCCTCCCAGCCTTGCTGGATGATGATTACTAATCCAGGTGATTTTTCTTTGTTGTTTTTATGTGTGTGTTGTTTGTTTGTTTTTTAATTTCCAACTCCACATTTAAAGTTTACAAAACCCATTAGGGTATGATTTCACATCATGGGATCCTCAGTACCAATAGTGGTTGGATTTACAGTTTGCAAACAGCAAAAGTGAGGGATCTTACTCTCATTCCAAGTTTTCCATGTCCTCCTCTTTCCATCTCAGCTCCTATTTCATACTGTGCATTCAAGTAGTATTTTTAGTCCTACTGACAGTTTTGAAGTTCCCTTAGTTGCATCATAAACCAACTCAGGTTATTAATTTGAGAAGGGGAAAAAAAAAGTGTCACTTTATGATATTTGAATGGCTAGATTTACTTGGTGTTAGATAGGAAAAGTTGCACCAAATAAATGATAGTGGATGTGGACAGTGAGATGCTTTCTTTTTGTTTGGCAAGCTATTAATTCATCTCAGTGTGCGTCAGTAAACTAAATCCTAAGTAACATCCTAAGTAACTGATCATAGAGCAACTCCAATTGACTTAGACAGGACTTATTTCTTAAGTAAACCTTAGCTCTGAGAGATTCAATAGCAATTTAGCAATTCTCATATATATGCCAAGATATGTCAACCTGTGTTTTTTGTGTTGACTTGAAGAGACTTTGTATTGGTTTATCAGAAGCTCATGTGCGATAAAATTTGCAGACAAACACTACCCTTACTTTAACTTCCAGGTTTCATATAGAATTCACAGCGATCCCAAAGCAAATACTTGTATCTGTACAGTTGAAATTAAAGTATTATGGCTTTTCTAAGTAACAGTGTTAGTACTCAAAGTATTCCAGATCATTTCAATTTCTGGGAAAACTTTTGTAATACATATACAAACTGAAGTTTTTACTTAACTTGTAAACTTGGGATAGCAACATACAAACATCAAAATTGCTGTAAATCACTAGATAAACTAGACGCTATTAATAGCAAGTATGAGGAATGTAATGCTGCAGCTTAGGATTGTATGGGGCTATACCAGAGTTAGCACCTTTCAAAACAAAGTGTCAGTGTTTTGCTATGTAAAATGTATGGTCTTGGTTTTTTGGTCACTACTGTTTTTGCGTTGCTGCTTTCCAAATGTTATACCAAATTGGGGAACTCTATGTAATAAACAACATATTGAAGAAATTTGATTTTTAATGAACATGTTAACAAACCACCTTTATGTTGTTATCCCTCTGGCAGTGGCACATCCTGTCCATTCCTTTTTTTGCAGTTTAAAAAAAACAGTCAGCTGGGTTCTTTAAAAAAAAGATTGGCCAATTCATAAATCAATTTCTGTGATACTGCATAATTCACCTTAGATGTTTAAAGCAGCTTTGTAAACAGTAATCTGAAGAGGGTTCCTTCCATGTGCCAGCATGCTCACTTTTCTGGAATAATAGTTATTTAGTAAACCAAATAACTAGATGGGCCTTTCTGCTTATGTTTTTTGGAAGACTCTTTCCCTTAAGTCCATACGGTCTCTTTTAGTATCTGTAAATGGATAGCTTTCAACAACAACCAAACAGCGAAAAAACTACTGTAGTTAATATCTGCTTTCTACAACACCTTTTTCTTACCAGATAAAAAACAGTGAGGATCACAACTTGAACTGGGGGGATTTCATATTAGGTTTTCTAACTGGTTCTGCTGGGGCTTGCTGGCTTGAAGAGCCACAACGGGGAAGTTGGACACTAAGAAGTTGGTGTGGGATTGGAAAGAGCTCTCTTTGTTGCCTCTGTAATGTCTTACTATGTATACAAATAGAAAAGCAGTTATTACATAGCTTTTTTTCCATGCAAGCCCATCCTGAATACTCTCTGTAAGGTATTTTTTATGCTGTTTTAATCATTTGTATGATTTTTGTTGCAGCTGTTACTGACTCTTTGTCATTTTCCTTTTCAGAGTGAAGGAGTTAGTTTTATCACCATGACCTCAAAGAGTACAACATTCAAAGAAGCTGCTCGGCATATATGGTTTTCTGTTGTTCTGTTTTGTTTGTTTTTTAATTGAAGCTGCTTAAGGTTTACTTTTTGTTGTTGTCATTGTTGGTCTGGACAGTTACTTAACTTTCAAACTGTTGTGAACTAAACCCTATAGCAAATCAGCGAGGAAGGGAAAGCAACCTGCCCAACTCATGTCCTGTCAATGGCATCTACATTATCATTTTGCTGCTGTTTTGACAGAAGTTGAAGATGTTCTTTAGACAGTAGGAACTTTTCTGCCGGCCTCTTTAATTAATGGCCAATGCCTTCATTTCCTTTTTCTGCAAAGACAAACTATATTTATCCTTCAACATATTGGGGGATTCTGTGGCACCTGCTGAAGCAGTCAGATCTGGTATTTACTGGCATAATTTCAAGCCTATCACAGTACTACCTACCTCAGTTCAAAGTAAAGCCGGATTTGCGGTGTTAGTGTACGACAGGACCTCCTTTATCTCTATGCTGAGTCTCTCAAGAGCGGTCGCCAGCCTTACTGAACTCGTAACGCATGCAGCTGCTACCTGCTCCTCCATCACGAGCTGCGGTGTCTGATTCTGGGATGGAACCTGGTGAGGGCACTGGGAAATCTAACATGGGATGGAACTCTGTGGATTGGACTGGGACAGAGAATTCAGAGGGGTTGAAAACGTAAAAATAATAACATGTAACCGAAGCGACGTAAGTTAAAAGAATCAAATTGTATTGGGGTTCTCTCTTTACCTTTGACACACTTGTTTAATTTTCTCTATGTAGGTGTTGATGTAGGTACTTCAGATTGCAAAAGCCTTTTCTCCTATCTACAAACTCACTTTTGTCAGCTAACCCTGTTCTTAGATGCGTTTCTTGTAACCAAAAATCTAGGTAGGCATGCTAGGAATGCAGGGATGATAGTGGGTACTGGACAGGTTCAAACACTAATATTAACACAGTATTATCTTGCCATCTAGAAAGTCCTGAAATCTGCCTTCTACTGGAAGAGCATCATTGCAGCTACAGGCATTATTACAGGGAAAGAAGAAACGTTGCAGTTGCTTATCCAGAGTTTTTTCGAGACTACTTGTGCATCACATTTTCAGTAGTTTGAAAACACAAGTGATGTGGCAGCATCACTATATGATGTCACAAACATCATATACAACTGATGTACCAGACTAGCAGAATGTCGTGCCACCTTGTTTCTCCTTTGATAAATTTGTTGAAGAGTTTGTATACATCTTAATGGTACCTCCCCAGTGCCTGCTCTGCTAGACATGTAAGTATTACTAAGTTATTTGAGTTATGTGAGACATTTTTTTTTAATCATTGTGCTAGGTGGGACCTGTACATCATTATTAATAATGCTTTATCTTTTGGGATTTTTTTTTTTTTCTGAGGAAGATAAGAGTCAATGTCATACAAATGTAACAAATGACAATGCGATCTTCCTGCTTACATGGTGACTTTTTAGAACTGAGGATTGTATTACAAGACAAAGATGAATGTAAACAATTTCCTTCCCTACCCCATGACATTATTTACTTTGTAATTTTGGGGGATTTTAAATCACAGCAATGCGTAGGCTAATACAACATTAGGTCTAAAATAAATTTAAATATCTAATCTGAGTGTTGTTTTTTTTTAATAATAATAATAATGCTAAAAGTGGTTCTAAAACATTCTAAAATGCTGCTCGTTCAATTCTGGAACTGAAAATACAAATAATATTGTTGACATTTTCTGTCTGAACCTCCCCATAGCACTGAGTGTGGTACCTGCTGAATACAATATTTTGATCTTCTATTTTGAAGTAGCCCCCTGTACCAATTAGGAAATCATGCCACTAAAGTAAATGGCTAAAATACATACATCAACTTCAAAACGAAAACTTGACAATGTAGTCAGTTCTTCTCTATCCTGTAGATTTCACAAAGGCATATGCAATACTTACATTCTTAATTTAGTTTACAGAATGGAACCAAAATGTATAAATGTTTTGTTTGCTAAACTTCACAATGTATATTGGGTCTTTGTACATTTTGCCTGACTTACCTTAAATTTAAAATATTTTTTGCTATATAACCTTAACAGTTATTAAGCAGTGTTTTCTTTTTGGGTACGTATTGTTTCTGGATATCAAGATGTTAAATATATTTCTTGCTATTGTGATATGACAAGAGACTTAACTTATCTTGCTGTGTCTTCCAATGTACACGCTGTATATAAGGATAAATGTGATGCTGCTGGAGACCAGAATAAACGGAACTAGAGTAGTGTATTGTATTTAGTCTGTATTGATCATGGATGCTCTCCTTAATAGCCATATGCAATAAAATACATTATTTATGAAAGGAGTAAAGTATTTCTGTACCTTTTTTTTCTCTAGAGGTGGGGGCTTGGGTGTTGTTTATGTGAAAATCACTTTCTTATAAGTCAAGCATGCTTTCTCTAAGTAAATCTGCTATGCCCATACTTACTTTCTTTTGTTTTAACACACAGAATGCCCCTGACAATCCATGAAATTATTTTAAATCTTTTCTTAATAATAAAGAAATCTGTATTATAAAGGGGAAGGAAACAACCAGGAATGGAATATGGTCTTAATTTTTAATTTCAGTTTATAAAGCTCTTATCCCAACAGCAGGTGAATGACTGTGCAAGTCCCACATTTAAAGTTAACTGGAGTGAAATTCAGTCAATACGTCATGTTCTCCTGGCCACATCTACTACTAAGTGGGCTGATATTTTCATAGTTACCTTGTGTTTGGGGCACAGTTGGAGAAGCATATTAATACAACTTTGTTTTAAAAGGACAAAACCCCATCTCACTGCAGCAAACTCAGATTCTTTCTCTGAGTGACTGTAATTGTCTGTCACTACAGTAGGATCATCTTGTTGCTCCTGAAGTGTCCATATAAGCCACAGAATCATAGAAGGGTTGGGTTGGAAGGGACCTTTTAATGATGATTTAGTCCTCCTTTATGAGGCGGAGCAGGAGTGCTTTCTGTCTTACAAATAATCCTTTGATTTTATGCATTTGTATCTATTTGCTTTTCTGCAGCCCTATGCTGTTGTGGCTAACCCTTACTTCATGAAAGCCCACATAGACTTCACTCCCTTACTGTTCAGAAATTCTTTATCTTGGAGCAGAAGAATATAAATCCTATCTCTATATCATCTCTTTTACTTGATTAAAAAATGATTTTAATTATATGCCCACCATGTAAGATACTGCAGCATCCCACCTCATCTGTCTAAAGGTGTAATAAGCATATTTTCACAAAGAAAGCATTAATGTAAAAGCACTGCAGAACACCGTCTTATTGCCCATCCAGACAACAATACTTTTCAAACAGAGCTTTCCATTCAAATGCAAAACCATTTTATACTTTTACCAACAGCTTATTTCTTACATTTGCTTGCAACAGTGTTGTGCAAAACAGTGGCAAAATATTATATGCATCCATTCTCCATCACCCATGCTGGCTGAGGGAGGCTGCCTTACATTACATCTGAGAACCAGCATCAGTGTGTGTTTCTCCATGGTCACTTCTCCTTATTACAAGGAACGATAGTAGAAGTACATTCCCTGACCTTGGGCTACTTAAATCACAGACAGTGTGTATGTTGCCCAAGAAAGACCATTCAGCTGCTTCTCATCTGTCGTGACTGTCTCTACTGTAGGCCCAGTTAGAGGAGATAAAATAGCACCTTGTGGATCTTACGGTACTGACATCCTTGAAGGAAAATTGCTTTAGTCTTTGAAATAGCTCTGGAGAAACACAACTATCCGTAAGTATCTTCTCCTTTTCTAACGTCAGCGGGATGTGTTATGAACTCTCTTGAATTCAATTTCTGATAGAGCATAAGTGAAACCTTTGGCTGCTCAGCCCACCCACAGTGTAGTTTTGTGTGATGTGGGAGAGCAACGTTTGCACTGTCCTGGATGTTCCTAGGTTCCCATCCAGTGACTATTCTTTTTCAAAGACCTCCTTGAGGACTTTGGTTTGGTTTTTTGTGGTATGCAGTTCGGGGGGGGGATCAATATATGTCCAGATATCATCCCAGAGTGGAATGTGATTACACTGAGCATATTCTGGTGCCTGGAGCTTAGCAACATTCCAAAATTCTCCACTTCAGAGTGGCCTTGAGGACCACTACAAAAGGCATCATCTAAAGGCTAAAAGGCCTTTAAATAACAAGCACAGGTCAAGCGAGTTTCCTTCTTCAACATCTGTCCCTACTGTCCAACTGTTTTGTGTTCTCAAAGATAATGAGAAGAAGGAAGAGCTCAGGTCTCAATTGTAAATTCTTCTGTATCCATCTGTGAATATTCCGAGTGAGGAAATACAATTCAGCTTCAGCTCTTTGAAGATACATTACTGAATAGCACAAAGGGAAGAGATTTGGTCAGAGATGCAAGCCTTCATACTCTGTGGGAGACAAATCACCTACCAAATCTTTCAGTTTATTACCACTGCTTCAGTCACTCCTGGACAGCTTCTTCACCATGGGGAACTTCAACTAGCTCTTACAGAGACATCAACATACACTACAAGAATCGCTTTTGCACCTGTTTTTTTCTCCTGAATGACAGGAGTCTCTGAAAGAGTATGCAAACAGAGATTGCATTTAACGAATGAGTGATTGGCATTTTAGGGGCCCTAAATTTTTAAGTTGCAGTTAGGTACTGTTTAGATATTTCTTATTTAAGTGTATGGTTTGTGACATTTAGTGGAAATCTGATTTCTGAAAACTACTTCCTTGTAGTGTCCCAGCGACCTATCAACATAATTGAAACAAAAAATATCACAATCCACTTCTGAAAATACAGATCCCTAACTTATTACTATTAGTCTAATCTACATATCAGACTAAACATGTTCTATACTGTTTAAATTAGAGGTGGGGTAACTGGCCTGTGGGATGACTATGACACATAACATTGCTTCATATAAGCCATGGCTTGATGATTTATTTCACACTATTAGGCAACACCATGTTACATGCTGAATGCATAGCTTCCAAGAGTTTTTGAAAAGCATAATTGATCCCCAGTACTTATTCACAGGTAATCTTCAAATCTTCTCTTTCCCCTCACCCTAGGTGATTAATATGCGTGTAATGCATCAGTAAGTGCTAAAGTGAGTCTAGGTGTGGAACCCTACTGCCAAAATACTAGCTCTTACACAAGGTAGAGGATATAAACATCAGGCTATGTTTGCATACTGCAAACAGAGGTGGTAGAGGATGGAATTATACACGCCTTGAAACATCTGTTAATATGAACATTATTGGATCTAGGTAAAGGTAAAGGATTCCCCTACTTAGAATCACTTTTGCTGCAGATGGACTGGTAAAATTACATTCCCCCACATTTGACAAGAATTAACATTAAAATATTATTCTGTCTCAACCTTTGGAATGTATGCTACCACTCCTAGTGGTAGTTTTCCTTCTCATTAAGTAGAGATGAAAATGTGGGTGTATCCAACAGTACAGTTTATACTTTCCCATTCATTCATTAGCTTGAGTAACCTTTACTGCAGAAATGAGTGTCCGGGCCTACAGCTCCACAGATTCCAAAATTTGAAATTTTACCTAAACAAGAAGTAAAGACTTAGAACTTTAACATAGATCTTTTCAAAGTCAGTGAACTGAAGTTCAAAATGTTCAATATGTTAGATAAACGATGAAACTTTTGTATAAGGGGCTGAATTTACTACATCTGAAATCTTTTTCTTGTGTGTGTGAAAAATCTGATCCTAAAGCAGCAGAGTTAATTTTAAGTCATGTCCTAATACTCTTAATTTCTTTTAAAAATTTCCTATCACTCAAGCATAATGGCATTTTATACAGGGCTATACATCAAGTGACTCTGGAAAGGTCTTCCAGGTGTTCCCCATGAGGTCTTCAAGATACAGTCTAACTAAACACATGATGATCCTATTTGACAAGACAGTTACTCCTGGGAAAAAATAAGTATACATATAATATCTGTAACATCAGTGTTTTATTGGAATTGTCCTGATTTTGAAGTAAATGCTGAAGAAGAAGGACTGGTAAGACTGGATACTCTCAATTAAAACTCAGATCATTTGCTTGAGTGTTCTTATCCAGCTACAGATGAAATTCCTCATTTAACATTATGATTTTATTAAAAAAAAAAATGGCAGCACAGTGATTAGCTTCTCTCAGAGTTGTGGAAAGTACAATATTGTATTAGGAGACACCAATGCTAGTGAGGAGCTGAACTTTCCCATCTGTTACAGAAGACTGTCAATTCCCATTTGCCAAGGATGCTCTGGAGCAGAATGGGGCTCCTTCAGGCTCCTCATTAGGGGTGAAGCTGGTCAGTGTGATCCAGCAGCCTGTTCTTATTAAGCCTTTCTGACAACCACTGTCATCCTGCAAATGGACTGGAAAGCATGAGATGGTGGATTATGTCATTACTTCAGCTGTGTGATAGACCTAGATGTACCTGCTGCAGTTCATATTAATATGGACATACTTAAACAAACTGTGGAGATAAGGGAGGAAGAAATAAGGGATACAGCAAGTGCACTGCCATACCTACTGTTGTACTTAACCCCCAATAGCTGTGAGGTGTTTATACCTTCCCTGTGGAACAATGATTACCTCAAATTATCTTGCCCTTGCCGTGGGATAAGAGTTTAAACACTGAGGCTGGGAAGTAAATTTGCACTGAGCACACCTGTAGTAGGATCACCTGCAAGATACCCAATGACCACTCACTGCCATTTTAGTGCTGCCAATTTTCAGGCTAAATATTACAAGCTATTGCACAAAGATAAACCCTGAGGCCACAGTCTCAGTGACCGTAGACTAGGAATTTGCCACCACTATCACCAATGGTGATTTACTGTAAGGAAAGCTCTGGCTCAGAGTTGAGAGATTGTTTACATGTGTGGTTTTTTTTTTTTTTTTTGGTCTTTTTTTAAACCTTACATCTTGTGAAGGCTTTTCTATGTTTCTATTGCCCTTGAGCAGTGCCTCAATTAATGTAATTGCTGTCAGTTATTTATCATGTCTACCAAACTATTCTATATAAATATCTTCATTCTTAAACAGGATACAATAAAAACTTTTTTTTTTTTTTTCCCTAGAATGCCAAATCCCACAATAACTGCCCATTTTCTCAAGGCTAAACTGCTTTTAAATTACCTTTTTTTTTTTTTTTTGTTCCAGCTCAAGGCGTCAATGCAAACAGAGAGAAATTTCCAGGGCTGGTCTATGCCTTTATTATTTATATATGAATCAATAAAGCATACCAATATTAATTTCATATGCAGATAAATGGATGTTTCTCTAAGGGTTTCAGAAGAGTAAAGGTTAAAATTTCATCTTAGTTATCTAAAGAACAAATATTGAAGTGTTTCTAGGTTGAACATAGTTTTTTTCCTAGTAAAGATTTGACAGAAGAGGAATAATGGTTTTCTTCTCTGCCTTAGATGCATCATTATTAATAGTCCAGTGCTGGATGCTATATTATTTTTCTCAAATAATGATTCTAGTATTTCAAAGGAAATACTTGGACAATATAAACATTTCATTACTTTATTGACTCTGTCTGTATTTCTCTGAAGGTAATAAGCCCCAGGATTTCTCTGTTCTAAAGGAATAAAGAAAACTAGATTTCTAATTGAGTAGCTGTAGTCCAATGCCTTTAGAACCAGAAAAACTGCACTGCAGAAAAAATCAGCATATCCTGTTTTCAGTTTGGAGACCTGCTCTTTTGCTGGTTACTGAGCACGTTTGTTACGAGATACCCGGAGGATCTATGATCTATTGCCAGGTTGTCTCTGCAATTTTTTGTCTTCGTTTACACAAACACAAATAAAGAAAAACATCCAGAGGACACGGCTAGAACCTCAGTTACTTTTGGAGTTGCCTTTAAACTGTCCAGCCACTGAATGGCCTATTCAATTGCAAATCATAAGCTCCAGTAATTCTGCTGATTTACACTGTGATGATTCTCAGTGTGATAAAGTAGCTGTGTAACTTCCTATCACCTGGGATGTGTTTGTTGCTCTGTGGGTAGAGTTCTCCCATGCTGTTCAGCTAAGCTCCCTGGTTCTTATCTTCTGCAGAGGCAGCATCAGTTCTTATCAATGGGTACTGTGCTAGGGGCCTAGTTATACCTAATGCTATACAAGAAATCTCAAGTTGTGCGTGCACTCAAATATACCCTGGCAGATGTCAGCGTGCACATTGCCAAGGATTTGGAGAGGGTATTTCTTTGTTTGCTTTTATTTTGCTGATAAGTGGGCAACTATTTCACTTGTCCTTTAGCAGAGAAGCTTCACAAGGAGAAGACCTAATGTGCTGTGAATGCAAACCAAAGTTTCAGATGGGCCTCTGACTTTTGTCAGCTGCTGGAAACCACCTTCCTTCCTCAGCACTGGGACTGCTGTTGTGTGCCTCTATTAGTGCATGCATTCAAATCACCACATTAATCCCTGTGACTGAGATTTAGTGAGGGAGAGTGCTCTGCAAAGCTCTTTTTGAACTACTGACTTAATGCATTAATCTGCAAGGCAGCTCTAGAACATGATGGACTTGAAGAAAAGGGAGACATTCCACGTTTCAACCAGCTAAGAACCCCTCAGCCTGGCAGGTACAGAAGCAGCATACAAGCAGACATTGGCCTCCCCAACACTGGGGCCTGGTGAGCAAATGGGATGCATCGCCTGCCCAGCTCAGCTCAAGCTGTTCCCTCTCAGATGAGCAGTAGTGGTGGGGAATGTCACAAAGCATCAGGCTCTACCTTGACTGAGTTCTTCTCCCATCCTGGCAGTATTCCAGCACACTCCCTGAGAAAGCGGCCTCCTGCTATACCAGGCCTGGAGCAGTCCATGTATGTCCCTGCAGCCCACAGTTCACTGCCACTCGTGTGTGGTGTGGTGATGGCTCAGCCTGAGTCCGCCCGGTGCGCAGCCCTACAGAAGCCTCACCAGCTGCCAGCAGTGCTTCCTGCCATCCCCTGCTTGATGTCGATGTGTTCCTCCCTGGCAAAGAGCCAGCATTTTGTTTACCCCGGAAAAGAAGATTCATTAATCTGTTTTTCCTGCTCTGGTTTGTTTGTGTGTCATTTAGCCTGTGTAGACAATTTTCCTTTTCCTACTTTAATTTCTTTCTGGTCTGGGAGTGGGGGAGGTTTGTTTTCATCATCGATATATCGGTGAGCTAAGTAATTGCAAAATGAACCACATGCTGCTTGTGGCTTAAGGATTTTTTTTTTTCTTTTTTTTTTATTTTTTTAAAGTTTCCAAGCCAAGTTCTGCTAGCAGTTATTTTTATGCAGCCCCACTGAAGTCAATAGAACAGCTTAGTTTCAACTGGGCATGCTATCAAGCACCGTTATTGCTCCTTTAAGCTGCATCTTAAGCCTTGTTTACAAGGGAATCTTTATGTGATAAATCCACGTCTGATGGTCCTGTGAGATGTTAACAAACGGAGCCCAATGATTTCTGACGAGGCACTGGCACAGGTTGCCCTGAGAGGTGGTGGATGCCCCATCCCTGAGCTGGACGTGGCTCTGAGCAACCTGATTGAGCTGCAGGTGTCCCTGTTCATTGCAGGGAAATTGGACTAGAGGGCCTCTAAGGGTCCTTTCCAACTCAATCACTTTCTACTGTTCTTTGATTCCTAATTTGCTCTCAGGATAAGATAACCTGAGAAATTCAAGAGAAACAATGCTGAAGATCTCAGTCTGTATTAACATTACACTGCTGCCAAAAATGGTGGTGCTATTTTAGCGAAGAAATAAGATTCAGATTTTTGACGGTGTAGATAAGGCCTGACAGGCTGATCAAATGAAGTACAGAGAAAGTAATAATTTTGCAACTTTCACTGCACTATCCTACAGAGGGTGTAACTTTTTTGTGCGTTTAAATGATGCGATGACAATGAAGCTAGCAGAATTCTTTCCCTTTTTGATACATGCACCAAAGCTGTTCTTCAAACTCTCCATGGACAGTTTATGTATTCTAAAGGGGCTGAGAAACAAGATGCTAAAAGAGTGACTCTGCTTATGCTTCAAGCTGTTTTTAAAGAGGGCAACAATGGCTAGGGCAGCAGTGCCGCTGGAGAGCCAGGCAGGTGAAAAGGAACCAACAAGGACAGATGCTTGACACATTGCAGGGGCTCACAGTAGCTCACACTTGGCTATTTGAGAACAGGAGTTCATACAAAGCAAGGAGCACAGCACATGCTTTCCCATTCTTCAATCCCAGAGTTAGATTAAGTTTGTGCTACAGACTGTGGTTTTGGAACAAAATTGTTTTAATCATTTAAACAAAGAAGTTGAAGATCAGAATTAGAAAAGGGCGTAAGGAATACATTTTGCAGGAAACATACTTTCAGTTCAGTGCCACTTTGTCAGGGAATGGCAGTGATCTGTTTACTCTTCCTATAGAGCTGTAACACTGCAACTTGAAAGCTTTATGCTAAAAAAATCTCTTTATGCTAAAAAATTGTTTCCCTCACAGAAAGGAAGGTCTTGCCCAGTTAACACCTGTATTTGCTTTCTTTTAAGGTAAACCACCCAGCAATGCTTTCTAATGAACTTATATATTTTTTCTTTCCTTTTTTGCTCAATCACTGAATCAGGATCTGCAGTGCTGCAGCATTTTCCACCAGCCCCATGACCAAACTGAGGACAGTTTTAAAAGCAAGATTCTACATTCCCTGATCAGAAAAGCAATGTGTTCCAAAAAAGTACAAAATCTCTTTGTCTTCCTGACTACCTATGTTTGAAGTTTAAAACCTGTTTCCTTGGTAACTAGGCTTGCAAAGCTGGTCTGTTCACATGGTACTTGCAGGGGCCACTGCATATTGTCCAAAGGTTATTGAGCCATTTAGTTAGAGTATGTGATGTGTGAGATTTTGGTACTAATTTCAAAGGGACCGAGAGACAAGCGATAAACTTCCTCTACTGCTTGCCTTGCCCTACATAAAATCGTCTCCTGTGGCTTGGAAGGTTTAATGACATGAACAGCGACAGCCACTCTTCCTCTGAGCTCCTTTCTGCTGCAGCCCTGCCCAGATGCCCCAGGAACAGTCAGCTCTGACACCATTTTACTGTGCTTCTTCTCTTTCCAAACACTGCTACTATGAAAGACATTAAAACTTGTCTATTCGGGGCATAGCTTGGTGCTGTCGTCACAGGGCTATGACGGGCAGCTCTTTGGATATCCCTGACTGGCAGCTTTGGTCCCCGCACCCAGACAATGTGCATTCACAGAGCCTTGGTTGCCTGCCACCAGGCCCATCTGTTGGGCTGATTCTTTGCCCGTGTCAAAGTCAGTTAGACAGGGCTGTAGGTGCCAAGAGAGTGAGAACCGAGAAGGGCAGCCTGTAGCGTGCTGCCAGCAGAGTCCTTCCAGCAAGGGCCTCCTCCTCTGGGGCTGCCATTGCTGCCAGCTGCCTGCCTGCCGCAGGTCACACGCACCGACATCTGCACACCACGGAGAGGATACACGGAGCGTAGGAGACGAGGGGAGGGATTTGGGGTAGCCTTGGCAACTTGCTAAGCTGAGTCCCTGTGCTGTGGCAGGGACTCAGCTCACAGCACAGCTAAGAGGCATGTGGAGCTTGTGGTGTCACTTGGTAGGAAGGAAATGCATTGTCAGTGTACCGAAGTGAACCTAGGGCAGCCCATTATGCCTTGAGAAGAGAGCCGCTGACCAAGCTGGCATACCAACAAGAGGTCATTGGAGGTATCTCTTCCTCCACTTCCATGTAGGAGATCTATACGGCATTATTAGTCCTGGCTGGGGAGCGCTTCTGAAAGCAGAGTGGAGATTCAGAGACAGATCTCTTAAGATTGATCATCTTTTCCTCATCCCCAGTCGGGTTGTGCAGTGAAGATTAACTCATCTGTGTGTAACCATTATAATCCAAATCTGGAGAGTGTCAGGCACATGCATGCTTGCAATCCATAAATGAGTGTTTAACTTCAAGTCTGGCTGACAAGGGCTATGTATCTGTGAGGATAATTTGTGTACACGTCTTCTTTGCCTGGACAGCCTTTCATTTCTGCTGAGCAGAGATTAATGCTGCCACCCTTGTTATCCTGTTATTTTCTCTTTCTGATGCCTTTTGGCCAGTGTCAGATTCCAAGTAGAAAACCCCAACTTCCAGTAGGCTGGTGTGACAGTGCTGAGGAAGTGATGCACCACAAATGATGTCTGGTGCTCTGCTCCGCTTTCCCTGGTGGCTGCAAGTAATGCAGAGGAATCTGGAGCTCAGCATTTTGTCTCTGAGCCAAGAGTCAGGGACCACTGCCTGAGGAGACAAGGAGCAGATGTAGGGTGCCTACTCGTCAGTGAATAACCAACCTTATGTTGTATAGTAAGCACTCTACTTGCTCAATTCCAGTAAAAAATATTTTTAAAAGAAGTTAGAAGACAAGTAAAAATCCCAAGCAATAGCAACAATTCTCCCATCTCCCCTTTTCCAGAAGTGTCAGCATGCTGCAGCTCTAAACACATATGGTATCAAACAGTACCAAATCATCAGCTGCTGATGCTTGCATAGCCTTTGCAACACCAATGCACTGCTTTGCAGTGTGCTAGACACATGACCCTCTCCTAGCCCTTTCCCACTTCTGTCTGACAGCATTGAGTCTGTAAGGTATATGCAGGACTACCCTGTGCCTCACCAGCATAATGGGAATGGGTTGGAAATGGGAACTGTCCTGTTCTCTACTTTGTTTTTCCTTCAGTCTGGTCACTGGTCCACTCTCCAGGAAGGTGTCATGGGGTCTGGGATGAGTCTTGATGGGGACAAGGGCATAGGGACAGAGGGACTGATATGAGTGAGGTGGACATTGTTCCAGAAGAAGGAGAAATGCAGGAAGCTGGGCTGTAAAACTAGAGTTCAGTAGGCTATGGACTGAGAGAAGAAAGAGGTAGAGGGAAGAAAGGGAAGGAGAGAAGAAAAAGAGAAAGTGCTGGAGGCACAGATCTCAAGGTGCTACTTTCCAGTGGTCCCTGCCATGGAGTGAAGTCTGCCAGGAAAGTCATATTGTCTGTGAAACAGAGGTGTTAATGAGGAGAAACCAAACCCCTGTTCTCACTGACAACCACCTGCAACATGGCATTTGGTAGTATCAGTATCATGAAAAATTAAAATGGCAATTTGTATGCCAACCAAGTGGGTTGTCAGCAGATTAGTACATCCTGAGCAGAGGAAGAAGCAAAAGAACAATCAGCATCACAGAAGAAATATTTAATATTTAGTCTGGCTAGTGCTTGAGAATATCAAAGTTCTAAGAGCTGCATTAACGACAACAACAAAGAAGTCAAATACTCCCCTGGTGTTAATGTGCTGCAGTCCAGTGAGCAGTTCCGGTCAATGAAAGCAGCCTTTTAAAATAGCACAGCCCAATTCCTCTCTTTTCTTCCGTGTACTCTATAGGGATTCATGCCAGCAAATGAACTGCTGCTTTTGGGTCCCAGAAAAATACTGGGTTTTGTTGTTGGCTTTTTTTTTCTTCTTTTTTTTTTTCCGTTATTAAGAAGTATCCAGAATGTAGTAGAGAAAAATAAATATTCTTTATTTAAACCGCTTGTAAATCATGTTAATTATTTTGGAACATGTTTTTCACCAGGTCTTTTTCAACAGTGGTTCTGCTGTACCTACTGGTACAGCATAATCCCATAGATTTTGAGAGTGTAGATTATGGAAGAACAAGATGATCCAGCCTCACCCCCATTTCCCATTCTGGCATAAAAACATTTATGCCAGTGTTTGGAAAATGCAGCCTACTGAGTTCCAGATTTGGAAATTCAGCACTGACATAGTTTAAACCATATATAACCCCGTGTGATAGGTATGCTGCCTACTCTTTGCACATTCTGTATATTTTCTTTGGGTAAGTGCTACACAGTGACTTTAATAAATACCCTGTGTGCATAACATCCTCTTATCCTCTTTGTAGCGAGGCACTGTGGAAGGTGTGCTTCCAAAACAGGTCAAAGAATTTGGAGGCCACAGCAAGAAGGAATAACTGATGCCACAAAGTAATTTACAGACAAGTTAAGTGAGAAGACAGCACTGCCACTGACATAAGCCATCCTGCAGTCTCCTTGCCCCAGGGTTGTTTCCCTCCATGCTCTGTGCCCTTTCATCCTTTGTGCCACCACGGGGCTTCATGCAGAAGATCAAGTCCAGGAGAAAACCTCTGCATGGAAAAAGGCCTTGGCTGGCTTTAACATGGTCCACTGCATGAATACACACCTTCTGATGCCAGAACAAGAGAGAGGACAGCATCCAGTCAGAAAAAATCACGACAGAGAGAATTGGACTGCTTCTTTTGGCTTCAGTACCGGACTCAAGTGTTTGTGGAACCAAAGCTTTCTAGCGCCAGGTCTGGATCTCTTGAATTAACATCATTAAACCATGAATAAAATCTTATTTTGGCAGATAATTTTCTCTGGTCTACAGTAAACAGCATCCATTGCTTATTCAGTCAGGTTCCTGGAATACAGGCAATAAATATGCCTCTTTTATATTGTTTTTGTGGGAGTTTGGATAATAACACTGGATAGAAGCTGGTCTTTACCAGTCTAAGTCAGGCTGCACTCAATTTTCTCACATTCTAAAGAAAGATATTACAAACTGACATGTATGCTTCAGCACAATTTTGGGGACCTTTGTGTCCCTGTGAATTGACAGAGCCGTGCAGGGGCAACTGCACAGGGCCATGTCCCTTCCTACGTGGCCAGGAAAGTTCTGCTCAGTTTTGGAGCGGTTCTTACCATGTTTTTCCACTCCGCAAGTACAATTAGGATTGGTGTAAGGGTCTGCAGCACCAGACGATTGTCAGGTTGCACAACGTGTCTGCATGTGAAGCAACCATGAGTGAGGCAAGGTCCAGGATAGCCGCAGTGCAGTGAAAATATTCGCAGCTCCACAGAGAAAAGAAAGCCTTCCAAATGTTACACAATCGCTCAGTCAGAAATCCCAAATAATTAAAGAAATAACCCAGATGCCCTACATAGAAGGAAGGACCGTGTGTTTTAGGGGCTGGGTTTAAGAGCTTTAAAAAGTAACAGAAAATGGAGTCCCTGTTCCTAAGAGTCCACATAGGGTGGATGCCACAGGGCCTCAGACAGACAGACAGACCAGACAGAGGGCTCAGTGCTGAGTGGAAGGGCCCAGGCACCCCCAGTGCACAGTGGGTCCAATGTGAAAGCTTTGGTCAGTAAAATAAGTTCATGGATATCTCAGGTTGGAGGAAAACTCCTCTATTGATAACGTAAACCAGCATCAGGAGGATGAAAACACAAATTCTCTTACAAACCACACCAGCCAGAGTTAGGGTTGTGAAACACTGAGAATATAGGTGTACCACACAAACTTAGGCAGTAAAGTACTTTAACATCCTCACAGCTACTGCCAGCCTCTAAAAACCTCTTTCCACTCTTGCGTAGAGTCACATATTCCCTCTTCCATCCCCCCAACCTTTTCTTTCACTATATTTCTGCTTGGAAACATCTCCTTTGATTGTCAGAGTGTTGCTTTCATTTGCAGCTCTATTTTGTTTCGCAAAATTGTTCAGGATTTTTTCTTGATCCAGAGACAATTGTTTGAAAGCATTGCAGCAAAGCCTACAGGAAGACAGACCTCTATTTATTCTCGTGATTCACTTTCTCTATCATTTTCCTCGCTCTTTTCCTTGAATCTGCTGATGACCGCTAATTTGTGCATTTAGAATCCAAGGGAAAGCCCACTTTTATATTTTCAGAAAAAGACGGTGTTATTTTCTGCCCTTAGCAAGATGCCACATATGCAATTTTCTTCCTGCCTCAAGCTCTGAAATCACCACAACAATGCCTTCTGCCATCAAGGTCTCAGGGCCTCCTCTACAGCAAAACACTTGAACGAATATCTCAAGTTGAGCCCCTGCGTATCCTTATTGAACATGGAGAAGGCCTGGGAGTAGAGCTTGAAATGCCCAGATTTTTTTTGTATGAGGATTCTAAAGATTTGCATTTCAGAATGGAACTGATGACATTCTTTACGCAGAAAGTTGCTTTTAACTTGAAATGGCTGTTCAGCTGATAGCAAAAATTTCACATTGTTCAATACTTCATGAGAGGAAAAACAATGCAATCCTCAAAGCCAAGCTTCCAACTGGAAATCATTTACTTTTTTTTTCATTCTTACAAAACATGAAAAATTATGAAAATTGCAAGGCCATTATCCCTAGGTCTAAACTGAAAAAAATGACATGAAAACAAAAGGATAAGGAATCTGTTGTTTGTTTTTTCTGCTTTGCAGAGCAAATGTCTGGAGATAGGATATGGTCACTCCTGAGGCAGAGCCTGATTCCCCACGGTCAGAGAGGTCAAGTTAGGTGTTCCTAAACTTTCAGACTTCTTCAGACTGTTCTCTTCTCCGGAAGGATAATTTGTAATGCTGGTTTCTGTAGCTGTAAATAAGCTTTAAAGTACTGGCAAATTGCCCCAGCAATCTGTTCCTTTTACCTTAGCACAGCTAGAAACATCTCAGGGATTGTATTGGTGCCTGGAGACCTCTCCAGGATCACTGTGTGGGCACAGTACCACAAAACCAGCAAAGATGCCCCAGGGCTGAACTGCTGAGTGAAGAATTGCAAGTATTTGCATCAGACAGATGCACTTAGGGATAATAACCTGTTCCTAAGATGGGGAATTCTGCAGGAAGTCTTCACCTGAGTAGTCTGAAAGATCAGGCCTGGTCATTCAGATTAAGATGTCACTGTACTGTTATCTTAGATGGAGTGTGGGATTTATGTAGACATCTTCCCCTTACTGAGCATCAGTCGATTCAAACAACTTCTATAAGTGGTTTCTATGCTAAAGAGGACTGTGTTTACATCTTGAGCAGCTGTTTCTGTTTTTTGGTCCTGTGCGAAAAATAAATAAGTAAATAAAACAAAAACCTCTTTAATTTCACATTTATTGCCCTGTTTCCATTCCTCTTGGACACAGCGGCTGCTTTGTTCCTCTGGCAGCAAAAAAGAAAAACAACAACAACAACAACAAAACAAAAACAAAAACCAGCACAGGCAATTTGGTCAGAAGGAATATTTCCACCTCACGGGATCCCCAAGTTTTATGAAGTGCTGTTGTGATTCCCCTGCCAGCACCTTTCCAGAGATGAAAAAGGAAAGAAAAGACATAGGAGGAAGGAAGGGAAAGGGCTTTTTTTTTTTTTTTTTTCCCCCTACTGCAAATGCATAGAGACATCTTCTGCTGATGTCATTGCAGCTCATTTTCTGCCTCTCTGTGATACAGGGAAGGATCTGGCAGCCTGGGACAGCAGGGCTCTGCCCTGATCATTGCTCTGTTGACAGCAAATGCTCAGCAGCTGTCACACCTGTGTCAGACACCTCCAGTGAGACGCCCTGGGGAGTGCCTTCAAGACCTAGGGCTGGGAGTTCCTCTAGGTTGTTTGAAGCCGGATTCCGGCCACCCTAATCACTGCTCTGAGGTTTCCTGAGAGAAGGTCATAGTCTGCATTTCTGCCTTAAGAATGAAACATTAAGACCTGCTCTTCAGTGTTTATTATTTGCAGATACAAGCATAAAAAAACACCCTGTGCAATTCCATTTGCAACCTGAGTACTTTAAACAGATGGAAGCACGAGGAATAACGTAGCTCTTTATATCTTATTCACTCTGCAATTCACATGTCCCTGACAAGATTTTTTTTTTTTAAATTTGGGACCTAAGCATCAACAAACCTTACCTTGCCAAGCTGTTCCAAGTAAAGTCTGATGAAAGCCACCTTCGATTTATTTTTTTTGCTTGCATTAAATGTCTTTTTGAACTCTAATGTGGGTGGCTGACCTTTAGAATAAGAAGCTATACTGGTGCAATGCAGCAAGAAGCACTGAACAGGAGCACTGACAGTGGAATGAGAAGTGTCTGGCAGGACTGAGGCACACCCGTGACATTAATGCTGCCAGGGGAACTTGGTGCTCACATGTTTGTTGTTGTTGGTGGTGTTTTCCCTATAATCTTGCTTTTGCAAATTAGCTAGGGAGATTTACATCCACAAGTCTGGCACCCTGCATGATGTTTAGAGGAACTCTGGTTCCTTTTCTGTGGAATGCAAGATCAAGAGAGGGCTTATGCATTAAAAATGATAAACTAAATCAAACAGCAGTGGCTTATTCTTTAAAGTAAACAGAGCAAAGGCTTGGTGTCAGCCACAGCTGCAGTCAGGTGCATGCTGACAAAGGAAAGAGAATGAAAAAAATGTTTTCCTTACAGAGGAAGTTATTGGAGTTTGTTTACATTTTCCAGAGAGGAAAATAATCTTTTTAAAGAAAGCAGACTGATCTTTTACATTTTAACACCACCATCAACCCAGCAGAAGGCAGACTTGTTTGCAGTGAAACCACTGAACTTTATCCAGCTTATGGCTTTGTTTGGAAAAGTGCTGAGCAACTCAGATTCAAAGAGGTCGCCAGAAAACTAGGTGATGCTCTTGGAATCGAGTGCAAAGTCAGGATGAGGCAATGGTTAAGGTAATTTACCATTAATAAGCTGCAGGCGAGGAACTCTAGACCCATGAGCAACTCTGACAACAGGTAATGCTATTTTGCACAGTCATACCAAAGGACACAGCAGTTCAGTGTCCCTGACACTGTTTACCTTGCTTCTTGGGGGAAAAAAAAAAAAAGAAAAAAAAAAAAAGCTTCATTTTTGTTTCCCAAGCTATCATCTATTCTCAGTTTCTTAACCCCATGCTAAATTAGTGTGTGCTTGATTATTGTTTGTTCCACCAGGGGTTAACTTCAATGAAACATAGTACCAAAATAGAGTACACCAGTGAAAAACAAAGTCTCTTCTATGAAAATGGGAAAAATCAGGAAGAATTATATTTTCATATAATGACAGGTATGCATCAGAGAAGATTTTTAGTACCTTATCAATGATAACATAATATCATCAATAAGAAGTCAGTGATTTCAAGCTTTTTATTCCTTTTTCTCATGCAAAACTGTTACTATTGTAAAGAGCCTGATCTATCCTTATTTTTAATTATGTTGACAATGCAAAGGAGACAAAACTGCCTGAACAGCAGCACTGCAGTGACTTTTGGCAACAGCATTCTGCTACATACTCTTGCTCCGGAGCCACATCCAAGAGATACTGCTGGGTTAAATGAAGATTAGGAGGAGTGGAATGCAATGCAGGCTGTGTGTTGGAAAGTTCTGGAAGGAGGTCCCTGAAGGATGCCTTGATGTGACAATGTAGACTTCCAAATAGATTTAAAGATTACCTCAGTCAATGGACATATTCTTAGCTGCTTTGTATCCCACACTCAGAAGTCCAGTCTGAAATGCAGCCCCTTGTCTCTACCTGCTGGAGTGCAGCACTGCCAGTTCTGGGATCGTGTTTTCATCACGTCCATGAAAACAACATCACGCAAAAGGGATTTGCTGAGTAACAGCAACCCACTTCTGTCCTCATAACAAGGAATATGTCTGCATGTGGGTATTTTTTACTGGTTGCAGTGGTTATATTTTTATTAGCCCTACTGCTTTTTAACAGTAATGGCAAGATTTTATAACTCATCTGAGCTAGATCAGTAACTGCTGCCCCTGAAGAGCAGACCTTACTTTACCCTTTTCCTTCCCTACTTCCATCTTCTTCTGCTCCCATTCATTCTCCTTACTTTTCATTTCTTTTCCCACTCATACAAAGCCATACCCCCAGAATTTCATCCCAGTAACATTTTTCCCACCAGCAAAGCCAGTCTGAGAGATTCTTTCTTTTCTTATTCCTTTACCTGTTCCCCTGTTCCCACTCCCTGCTATGCTTCTCCTACTTCTTTCCCAGATGTACTTATACAACCATTTGTACAGTTATGTTGCCAACCACATCGTTGAAATCACCCAAATCCCACTTTAGAAGTAGGTTTTTTTTTTTTTTTTTTTTTTTTTTTTTTTTTAATATCCTTCTATATCCTTGTGGATCGCTGTGATCACAGCACAGCCCAACCCAGCTCTGCAGCCCCCCCCAGTCATCAAAGATGAGGGCATTGAACTTTTGTGGTCTGCCAGCTGAGTTTGCAAAGAAGGGAGCCAAGCATACCAGTACAGGGCACCAATGAGATCTTTTGCTTAAAGAAGCTGTGGTGCCCCATCCCTGGAGGTGCTCGAGGCCAGATTGGACGGGGCCGTGGGCAGCCTGAGCTGGTGGGGGGCAGCTCTGCCCACAGTGGGTGGATTGGAGCTTAATGATCTTTAAATTCCTTTCCAACCGAAGGCATTCTGTGATCCTATGACTCTCTTTCACACGGCTTTGCCATTAGAGGAGATGAATGTCTTAAGTTTGTTTCTAGTAAAGACTGCAGTGAATGCAAAATGATCATTTTCAGCAACAGATGAACTAGAAATTCGAACCATTGTAAGTATGAGTCTCTACAGTGACAAACAAAAGGCTAAGAGCTTCAAGGTGGCAGCTGTGTTTTCTGCTTTGATCATAGAAATTGAGTGTTGGTGCCAGTTAGGAAACATAAAGCTTTTCCTGGGATCAACAAAGAAGCAATTTTGCTGTAGGAACTTGTGGGTCTTATTGTTAGACCTGACTGATCTGTGCTATATCTATTACCTGCAGGTATAATGAAGAACATTTTTAAGGTTTGAAATGAAAAAGTGTTCATCATCATAGTCTGGCTGCTTGGTATCAGTCCCTGTTAAATACAGTATGATATTCTTCAAAGTCCAGACTTCAGAAACCTTCAAACCTACAACCTTTTAATAGTTCTTTGTCTAGTGTTACGTGCACCCTCAATCAACAGCACATAAAGAGCTCCATCATGCTGTAATTTATGTGCTTGTGTAAACTACAACTGCCAGTTTAGATGTTTGTATGAGATACAGATTTTTGTTTGTAAAGAATATATACACTGAGAGCTGAATTCTTTGAACACCAGGCAGAAGGGAACATTGTCTCCTCAGTGGGTTAATGACTTGTTTATACTGAACATAGAAATAGTTCTCAGCAAGTTTCTGCTCATCAGGTGATGACTCCACCTCGCTACCTGAAAGCGGCATTAGTAAGTCTCAAGTCAAAAGCTGGAGAAAGCCAGTAACACTTCAGGAGAAGTGTCAAAATTTAATTAATTAAATTGCAGGTCATAGGTATCTGTGATAGGGGTAGAGACTTGGGTCTGAATATTGCTTCAATGATAATCTGAGCATACGTTCTTTGCCTTCAGCAAGTTTTACTTCTGAGAGTGGAAGATAGTGTTTCACCCTAAGAGTGAGAATTACTGTGTATGGGAGCATGCTGGCAGTATTTGAGGTGAAGAAGTAAATTTATGTCTCAGAGTTGATCTAAAGTACGTGTATACATACTTACATATACTCATCATTCTCCTCTATTACATTAAACTTGAATTTAAACCAGATACTCAGTTTGTAAACCACAGTAAATAATTATTTTTCATAAATGTGTCTGTATCAACTTCTGTACCTATTTCCTATTATCTCTTGTGTTCAAAGCAATCTGAGGGTAACTCAAACACCAACACATTTGTTCTTCTGGATGTGGTGACTGTTAAATTTTGGGCTATTAATTAGATATTTCAAAGGACCAGTCTTAGAGGAAAAATATCATAGTAAGAGAATATTAAAATCTCAAACATGTGACTATGTCAGCAAATAAAAAGTATAGCAGGCTAGCTGTTATTATCATATAGAACAATAACAAAAGGAATAATGTTTATTCTAGAACTGCTGTTGTATGACATTTAGGATGAATGCTGCCTAACTTAACCTCAGTTCAGACTCTAAGTTTCAAGAAGGTTTTAGGGCATTTGCTGGTGGGAATCTAAAGAGGAATATGTGTTCAGTGTCAGAGGGAACGGAGCTCTTGTTTACAATCAGATCTGCTTTCTGACCTTCATTCACTAAAAGCCCCCACTCAGTCTTAAAATTCTGAATGTTCTCACTACCAATGCATTTCAGACATCTTATGTCTTATTGCCATGACTAAAGCTCAGCTAGGCACACTGTTTACAATTGCTACTCATGCTTTGCTAAGCTGCTGCTGATATGGTTATCGCAAATTGTTTCTAATGCTATCTTACTTTACTCAATAAGGTCTATTAAGGGAGTTAAGATTAAATTTTTGATCTGTACCTGAACTTTAGCAAAAATCCTTTTGGAAAGCTTCTGTGGAGTTCAGTATTTTCTTTGTTCATTAGAACAAGTCTGTCTAGCTTTTTCTTGTATAAACCAAGAACTTCCAAGGAGTCATAGTAGAGTTTGTCATTTTTATGAATAAGAACCATAGTAGTGACATTAGAAGGGATAAAAAAGATCAAAGGCATATGCCTCAGTGCTTTAGTATCCCCATAATCTAAATAGAATTCAGGCAAGAAAGTGTCTTCAAGGTTATTTCGTCTGTCTAAGTTCTTGGAAGAAGTTCTAAAAGTTCTTGGAAGAATTTTTCTTGCTATTTCCAAAGATGTGCATGGTCTGGTGCTTTGAACTACTGCGGGCATTCTTGGCCTATGAAGACTTATTTTTCAAGCACCAAGAAACATGCAAGTCATCAGCAAAAGCTAGAAAAGATATAGAGTATGTCCCATCAAAACTTCAAAGTAAAGAGAGAGAAAAAAAGAAGCAGCAATGACCATGTAGTTCACAGAAGATTTATTTTTCTAATGCTACTGATTTGACAAGAGAGCGCTCTGATGTTCGCAGTGATGGGAAATAGCATAAAGCACCAACGCTGTCAGCACTGCCAGATTTATGTATTTAACCACAATATTACTTTATGCAGAGATGTAACAGAATCAACTTTTTTGCCATAAGACAAGTAAGATGTTAATGTGGAGGCATGTGGATATCACCTAGTTACTTTGGGTGGCAGCTAGCTTACTAAAGGACTGTAGAGAGATTTCTATCTGGAGGTAATTGTGTAGATAAAGAAGAGCTAGAAAGCCATTCCAGTTGTGAGAGGGAGAGAAGTTTTGCTGTGTTTTGTAGATGATGAATGAAAACAAGTTCAAACACTGCTTTCCATTTCATTTCTGCTCCAAACTTCCTGCAATTATAAATATTCCATTTTAGATACCCTTTTTTAAGAGAAACTTTTTGTGTTTATGGATATAAATCCCCAGATGAGAGAGAGCTCGAAAAAATTGACAAATAGGTATAAAAACAAACACTGCAAAAATAAGAGCACACAAAGATGTGAGAGGAGGAACACAGAAAATTATACTTTGGCCATCTCCTTGAAAGAGATCAAGAGTTCAGGAGAGAGTTCAGGAGTTAGCAGGAAATTACAGTGCTACTATGAAGTTTTTTTAAGCCAGTCAAAAAAGTCACGGATTTTGAAACCAGGTTTTTTATGGTTTTGAATTAACAACTATAGAATCCTACTGACTAAGTCCAGGTAAGTAAACAATGAATGAAATCAATCCATCACACTTTTCCTTTAATTAAGATGCATTATTTTCTTTGCTTGCATGATATACTTCATCTTTATTTTTTTTTTCTCCCCCCAGGATCTGTAGGCTGTATTTAAAACAGTTTTCTGTCTTTTTCTATAACTTTGTGCTTTTTCCTTTTCCCATAGTTTACAATCGACCCTGACTTCAGCTCCAAGAACAATTGGGACTGTTTTATGAAATCAATAGGAATGTTTTACTGCTTGTTACTCTTTGCCAGGGCTGCTTTCTTACCTTGTTCCTAACTGATGTTCTGATGTTCTATGTTGTTTTGTTGTTTTTTTTTTAAATAGCAAACTAGTAACCAGCAATGTAAATTGTCTCATCAGTGCCTTTTCCACTTGGTCCAAGGAAAATTCAGATAGAAGCACTTAAGACAATTGCTTTGTGCAGATAACGAAAAAGAACTTTCATTACTCCTGGATTGAGGAGGATGATGGAAGAAATGAATGTAGGAGATTTTCCTTCTTTAGAAGTTTTGTTCCTCTCTCTGAAACACAAGTCGTACCCTGATAAGGAAGACAAGCTTTACTGCTGGTTTATAAAGGAGTTGTTCCCACACGTACGGAGTGTCTCCTCTCCTGTGAGGGATGAAGAAATGTATCAGATATACCTGAATTGAAATCTCGTCATGACTCTGGCAGTCACTACAAGAGTCATTACTTCTAAATTCATCACCTTACAAAGTGAAGTTAGCAGATAGTAACAATAAGATAAAAGGAAATGTTGGCCCTTTAAAGAATTAGGGAATTTTGCTACTGATTCGACTGCAGTCAGGGTTTCACCTTGTGTATTTAATCTACTGAATGCCCTAAACTGCACTGCAGAGCAGGTGCTTTCCTGTCTCTTGAGTGGCTAATGTCCTCAGATCTTACAGATCCCTGCCAGACTTTAATTCCTGATCACTGCTTGTCACATGTTCTATAAGCTACTTTCTTGAAAACTGCTTTGAAAATAGGTGTACTCTGCACACAGGTATTGGACTGATGCAGAGCCTGAGCTGATCAGCTGGTCCTCTTGTGGTAGGGGCTGTTTATTTATTACTGATTAAATCAAGCATCAGGCCTGACAGCAAAGTCTACTTATCATTTGAGCCTCCAGAAAAAGAAACTGGAATTTAATTTTATTACAAGTTTGCCTTAGAATCATTTCATTCAGATTCATGACCCTGCACTCACGTATAAGATATTCAAGAGATTAATCTTATTTTAAATGACAGGTGAAAGTCTTTGGATCAGGCATATGGTACATATCTATCTGTGCAGCAAGTCTCCAAATGGATTATTCCTAGATAATTAACAGATTTCAAAGCACTGACTCGGTGATAATAATTCATTCCAGAGTTCAGATACATACTTGATTGACTTTAATTTAAATATGTTAAAGTAATAATAATAATAATAAATTCTGTAATTCAGGCATTGTAAGAGCTTAAAAGCAAATGTCAGTTTGTGCTGTGCCTCCCAGCAGATTAGTTTTCTAATATATCTGTTTTCTAATGAAACTGCATTGGTGAAGCTGTAATTTGGGTTATCTGCCAAATGTTCTTACTCCTATTTACATTAAAAGCTTCAGCTGAAACTGACACATATTAGAAATTTTCAAAACACACGCCAGATTTATACAGCACACAGAGAGAATGAGACATTTTTAATTCAAGATGGAGATTCCCACTCAGCAGAAGTCCATCTCAATCATTTCATCCCAGTGAGCTTCTTTTAATAAATACTAATAACTGTACAAATTATACAATACAGTTTGTATTCTTAGGGCCTGAGATTATCAAATTTTCTCACACAAGGCTGAGTGGTTTAACAGCCCAGCTATTAACAACACCTTGGGGTCACTGTTTCTATCTCTGGTTACTGAAGGAGGGACATAGCAGGGTGGTGGTGGTGGTGTTAGACTGCAACCCAGAAAAGACTTTGATATTCTGCCAAGTGATCTCCAGTCTTCGAGAGGGTGCCAGTCACCTTCTCTTTAAGGCTGGCCACAGTGGTAGGCCCTCAAGATATATGGAGCAGAAAAAATCAAATATCTGAAGAATCTTTTACCAGCAAGTGTGGATTTTCTCTTCATTTGTCTTAGATGCATGATGAGGCAACTATATTAACCATCGAAGTACAGTTTTCTTACTTCTTTTTAGGTCTAACCTGCTATTTTATACTTTGCTCCATTTCTAATATGACAAGAAGCAACGTTTCCATAAATGCTCAACTCAACAGAATGCTTTTACTCAACAGAAAAGCAAGAGGTGGTACTGGAGCACCTCCTTCTAGTGGCAGTAATGTGGAGGTCTGCTCTGTGCCACCGACTGACGCTGAACATGGTGTGGATGCAGAACGCAGGAAGTGCTCCTGGAGGTGTTCATAGAATCATAGAATCACAGAATGGCCTAGGTTGAAAAGGATCACAATGATCATCTAGTTTCAACCCCCCTCCTCCTCTAACATTTCTCCCTTTGAATGCCAGGATATACCTTTGAATGAAACAGCAAGCTGCTCTGTTACTGCGGCCCTACTTTATTCCTTATCATCCCTTTTACCCTATACCCACTCCTACTTGCTAGTTCCAGAGTGGTCTTTTTGAGTGGATGTGCCCTCTGTTAGCAGCAGGCTCTCTTTGACAAATTGGATGGCTTGTTGGTAAGTGCCCTATATGGTCTTTTGGAAAGAATTTTAATTGTTGACGAGGGTAAAGGGCTGATTGATATCCGAGGTAGAGAAAGCCTCCACAATTTATCTTCTTTTTTTTTAAAAAAAAAAGCCTCAGGGCTAGATTTTTTGATAAAGAGAAAGAAATGTGACAAAAAATTATGATACTCACATTTATGCACTTAGACAATCTTGAGTCTGAATAGTCAAAAATTCACAAAGGAAAAGAAATCCCCAAAACTGTTTTCATTAATAACAGGAACTTCACAGAATCACAGAATGGCCAGGGTTGGAAGGGACGTCAAGGATCATGAATCTCCAACCCCCCTGCCACATTCAATGATTTTTCTGTATGATTCTAACTCTAGGAACTCAGCTCCCTCTATAGCCCTAAATATTTCAGGAATGGTTAGAAACAAATCAGTTAAAAAAAGAATTTTCTGTCTTTATGAGAAAACAGGTATTTTCCTCAGAACGGTGAATGAATGGCACTGTTCCTGACCTAATCGATGCTATGGTGAGTGTGAAGAAACTATAGTGAAGACACTGAGTTACATTTACATTCATTCAAAATCAGAGGGAAGTTAGAATCAGTAATAATATATATCTTTATTTTAGAAAAGATTGCTAATATACAGTTACAACATTCTATCAGAACTTAACCTTGATCTCATATCTCTAGTGATTAGTCCAATGGTTCAGTTATCACAAAGAAAGTTATTTAATATTATGCTCGCTAAAAATAGGTCTGAGGTCTCATGGCCTTAGATTTAACTGTTCCTCAGGTGGTGAAATGACAGACTTCTCTGCCATTATGCCATTACTGAGCCATAGCTCTCCAAAAGTAAACTTATACATATAAATACATGAGCCATAGCTAACTCCAAAAGCAATGCCTCCTATTTATTTCCACGGAAACTCAAATAGATGAAAAGAGCACAACACTATTTGATAGAGCAAATTCTCAGCTACAAACCACTGTTTTTCAACAGAGTCATCAGCACTAGCTGATTTATATGGATGATCTGATGAAGACTCTCTTCATTTTGTGGTGTGACAGCTGTGCATGGCCATCCAGAATGTGACTTGTCTTTCTCATTGGTGTCATCACTGCTGAAACGCAACACCAACCACCTCACTGTGCTCACGTCCACTGTTTGGTCTCCACAAATGTCCAGCAAGTATCAGTGCATATCAATGGGTGCCATTTTTTTTTTCCACATGGAAGAATTCAGTGACACACCTTTGCTTAATGCACATTTCCCTGTCAGACACCATTGTGTATGAGTGCCTCTCTGGTGCCATCTGTCACACGTCAACAACGTGTAATGGAATATTGGCAGAAAGGTTCAGCCTCTACTGCCATCCCACCAATGTCCACCTCTGACATCGTGGGCCAATGTCATAATACAGGAAACAGTACTTTTGGAGCGGTTCTCATATATTTATATATATATTTTAAGGTGCTCAGCACCTTTAAAGATATCACTGTTGTCACATACCTGTATTTTCCTGTCTTTTTGCCCTACCTCCATACAGTATGGAAAGTAAATATTCTTTATTTCCCAGATTCATAAATAAATCATACACTTTTTTTTTTTTTTTTCTGTCTGCTTTTCTTCTGATTGCACATCAGCAAGTGATTGCAATTGCTTCATCATAGACACATTCTTGTATGGTAGATATCATAGTCAAATAAGCAACTTTTACATTTCTTTTGTTAAGAAAATTCTCTGTATAATTTTATTCATGTTTTAAGTTTCTAGAAATCCTTTCCCTAACATTTTCTGAAAAGCATCAGTATCTTTAGTCAGAGTTGGCAGCATTGGCTTTCTCACTGTGGCAGTTAAGCTGCTCTGTGATTAGCAGTGGGTTATGCAATAGACTAGAAGACATTGCATCTTCCCCTCTGCTTTTTCTCCAAGGGCCAGTAAAGTAACACTTCATGTCCCCAAGGACAGGAGCACCCTGAGAATAAATAGAGATCTGTGGTCTCAGAGAAAATGCAACTGCCATAAATACATAAATCTCTCTCTCTTTTTTCTTTTTCTTTTTTTTTAAAGTAACTAATGTGCACGTGGCTTGCTACTTAGTCCAAACCTTTTGGAAGTGAAAATCTTTGTCACTGCAAAACATTCTTAATGCATCTTATACATAAGTGTCTATTAATAATGTCCTGTCAGTGCTGTGAAACAAAATAAACAATCAAAAACCAGATGAAGCATCACTGGGAGAAAGCAAGTAGAGCTCTGTTAAATTTATAATATTAGTGAAATAGAACTTGAGCCCTCAAAAGTGATTAAGTGCTTAACATCTGCTAGTTTCAGCAGCGATCAGACACTCAAACACTTCTAGAATTTGGGACTGTGCAGGTACTGTAATGAGTACAGGGAAAAAGCATTAAATGAATATTTAACACAAAAATTTACTCTGACAGATTTATTTCTTCGTTGGATATTTATTTGTTAGTAGTTTCATTATCATCATGGCCTGGCATGATACATGAGTAGGATACAGCTTTTACACCAGGCTAGAGACATTCATACCAAGATTTCTTATTTTTCAAGGAGGTCTATAACTTTACTGTCAGGTTTCCCTTGGGCTAAGCCCTAGCTGGAGTAAAATCTCAATGCAGGAACAGCATTCAGTTTTTAAAAACCGTTCTTAAAATCTTGGCTCTCTCTTTTCCTTCAGATCAAGGGTTGCCATCCCTTAGTGGTGATGTTCATGGTACCACTCCGCTAACGCCGGAGCAAAATCTCTTCTGCATTCCTTCTTTGGCAATCCCTCCTCCTCCCAGCACCCCCTGATCTATCCCTCCGGCTGAGTGTTTGCAGGTTGGGCAATGAATGAGGTGGCATTTGCTCACTAACACTCTGTGATCTGACTCCACAAATAGTTTCCCAGGCACAGAGTCCAGCTAAGATCAATGAGATCATTCACATAAGCAAATAAAGATTTGCAGGATCAGGCCCTTGATCGCCTCCTCTCTTTTCTTGGGACTGATGTCCTTTCCCAGCACCACCATAACAACACTCTTTGGCATTTCTTTCTCTTATTGTTTTCCTGCCAGTTTGCCAATTCAATATTTTTTTAATCCCTTGACTTCCTTGAAAACTCCATCTGTCATTGCTTTCCTAAAGGTTTTAATTTTTAAACAAAAACAACAACAAAAAAATGAAAACTCAGGTAAAATTAATTGAAATGGTTGATTCCTCTTATGTTTAATTACTGGAGCATGATTTCTTCTCTGAATCCTGAAGTGGTAGCACATCTTCCTCCAGAGGCTTTCTGTCCTGCGGTGATTCACATCTCATGCTCACTATGCCATAGAGAATTTATCATTATCACTGAAAAATGATTTCTTTACATCTACGCACACTCAAAAGCACCATTTCTACAGTGGGTTGCATCATGTGATGTCAGTACTTTAAAGAAAACAATTTCTTAGTGGGAAAAATAGAGAAACCACCAAAGGACCCAGGGCAGCTTCATTTGAAATCAACAGAGATTTGGACACAGAGTTAAATGGGAGCAGAATTAAGTCCCAAGACAATAAGATCATATGGGGCTGAATTACACAAACACTTCTCGCTAACAGAAATAAATTCTTTGAAGCAGTAAGAAGACCTTCTGAACACTGAAGTGTTTCCCTCCTTGCCACCAGTACCTTTATGCCATGTTGCCCCCACTTAGTCTTTTACGTTATGGTCTTGAAAGAGAAAAGGACTTTCAGTTCCCGGAAAATTTTCTCTCTGTAATAAGAGATGTTTTCAGATGGGTTACTGGGGGACTGGTGACAAGGAAGGATCATACAGCAGAGAGTGGGCTCATGGGGAAGTAAAAGGTGTGGATCCAGAGGTGAGGGCCATAGAGGAACACTGCTGCTATGTTTCCTTTTTATTATGATAGCTATTTGCTAGCAAAGGACTTGCGAGAATCCCAACAACCTCCCACAGATACTCCAGAAGACTTCTGAAGGAGATGAGGCTCATTTGCAAAGAGCAGGTGTTGCATGGAAATGCAGGAGGCCTGTGAGCAGGCTTCCTCCAGTCATACCACGGCTGAGCGTGACCCGTGAGGGCTATTAAGGGCTGAGGTGGGGGTTTCAGATATCACCTTAGCTCCCTGAATCTGCTGATGTGGTTGACAGACATTCTCAGTCACAAAATTCCAGCAAGTCTCTCTGCAGACTTGCTTGCAGGTTGTTGTAGATAGGCCATAGAAGTTCTGAGATCCTACATACTGAAAAACAAGAAGTGCTTTCTCCCTAACAGCCCCTTGCCCTTCCAAGTCAGTACCCCAACCCTGCATTTATCCTTGCCTGTGATGGTTCCTGTGAGCTGTCCTGACAAATGAAGAAGGGATGCCAGTCCAATGGAGCAGCTAGATAGATAACTAGCAGATATAAGCCACAAGTTTTCAAAAGCTATCCAAATCTTGCTCTGCCATTTACCTTAATGTATTATATCTTACTCTGCTGCATTATCCCTGAATGCCTAAGTAAGCCCATATTATGGCATTATTTGTTACTAGCAAGTTTTTGGCTGTGAGGTTGTATTTCAATATGGAGGAAAAAAAAAAAAAGTGTACAAATTGTGAATTAGCTGTTCCCGGGTTCACAATCATTATATTCTCAATGGACATGTTGACAAAGATCTTAATGGTTGTGAACCAGCTATTTCTGTGTTCATGACTATTAGAATGTCTCCACTGAGAAGCCAAAGGAGTTTATAATGGTCGTGAACTAGCTATTTCTGAGTTAATGGCTATTACAGATTCCAGAGAAATACCAGTGAAGTTTATCATGTTCACGGACTGAGTGTTACAGTCTCACAGTAACTATAAACTCTGCTGAGAAAGTGAAAGAGTTTGTAGTGGTCACACATGAGCTATTTCTAGGCTCAGTGCTATTACTAACTCAGATAAGAAGCCAAAAGTTCACAAAGTGGTATTTCTTTCGCCCTTGGCAAACTTCATGTAGGAACTGATAAAGCTACTAATGTTTCTCAGAAAACCACACTCTAATTCACAATAACGCCTCTCAGAGTACTACAGTGGCACAAAATCTCTGCTCTGCTCAAAGCCACTGTGGCAACTTGCCAGGAGCCTGAGGGCTGCAACTCATTTATATATGCATTTACATAAATTTACATGAATTTTGTGTCGATTTGTATTCCATCAATGTTGCAATGAAAACTATACTGAAGTGAATAAACAGCATATAGCTAACTGACTAATACTGACATTGTATTTCTTTTAAATTTTTCTTCCTTTTATTCTTTTTTCCTTTTCATTTTTTTCTAATGCCTGCTTCTTAGTTAGATTGACTTCCAATCCTGGAGGCAATCTGTTTTTCAGGGTTAAAGAAAAGCCCTGTTTCATGTGTGTTTGATGGCAGGGAGGAACGGAGTTGTGGCTTCAGCAAACTGCTGATGCTGTACACTTAGCAATCTCCCCAACCACCAGTGACTAATATGCATATTAAAGAGGGCAGTGCAAGCACAGTCCCTTGCTGACCTCCAAATATGAAGCCTTCAGAATATTCATGACATTTTAAATATACACATTAAAAAATCCGGAATATCAGAAGTAGTGGATATTTTTTTTGTATGAAAATGTCTGTGAAGGTAGAATTTTAGAGATAAAATTATCTCAGTGGACCAAATTAATCATTTATAGCAAAGGTCCCCTTTGTGATGGGATCTATTAGGAGGAATTAATGGAGTTCGATGCCGTGATGTACCTTTGCCTTCTCCTAAGGATGCACAATTTATATAGTGCTTCATTATTTGACAGTGCAGCTTTCAGCCAAGCCCACTGTGATTTCAGATAATTATCTGTATGGACAACAACCTCATATTCCACTTTCTGCCATCCTCACAAAACCATTAGCTTTGAGATGAGGAGTTCGCTACTTGTTGCTTGAGGGCATGACAATATTTTAAAATGGAGACGAATTTAAATCTTTTGTGGTTTTGCCTTGGATAGGTATCAACAAATAACTTTAAAGACTGAAGATCCTTCTGCAGTTATATGGCACCCAAACGGCATTCTGTGGGGAGTGTTGTGCTGGCAGAGATCATCATATCATATCTGAGATCAGGTGAGATTGGGCATTACCAGGGTGGAATGGTTGTGCAAATGAAAGCACCATGTGGCTGCGTGATGAGCCAGGACCACAACAGCAGGAAGGTTAGGTTAGCTCAGTGGAGATGACACAAACTACAGCAGAGCAGAGAAGCAGAAGCTGGTCCTACATGCCTCTGTGCAAAGTGAAAGCCATATTGGAGTCTTTTGCTGAAGTAGTTGCTAGCATCTTCAAGAGAAGAATGAGAAGGTAGAAAGAGGTCTCTTCCAGTACCTCTTCTACCAGTCTGCTCACTTATGTGAGTTTTGCTGACCAATAAGGAACAGAACCAATACATCTGTGCTACTGCTGTAGCAGTCTGCAGGACATTGTACCTGCTTTAGGTGCAGTGACCTCCAAAGCTCCAGTTATTCAAAGCATGACAGCCAGTCTTATACACTAAAAGACTGGTCCTTTTTTCTGACCTCAGCCTTTCAGGGAATTAGCCTTCCTCTGTTTTAAAAGATGTCCCTTGTCCCTTGTCTCAGTGTTGCACAGGGAAAGAGAAGATTGGATCAGTCAGCCAAGCCATCAGACATTCACAGTGAAATGCTAAGCAATATAGATGTTGATTACATCTTGTTCAGAGCTCCAAATTCAGCCTGAAGAAATCCTTTAACAAAAAGTAATTATCAAGCTCAAAAGAAGTAAGATTCTTTCTTTTGTGTTATCTGGAGATAATGCTGTTTCAAAAACGTTGACAAAACATATCATGGGTTTGGCTTCATGTTTTAGATCACTTCTTAAAACATAGTATTACTTCACAATTCTGCTTTGTAATGTAAGCAAGAAAACTTCTGGAAAAAATTGTTAATAGCTATATAAAGAACAAACAGCTGACACATACAGAGGATTGGTTGTGAAGTCATGAAGCAAGGTAGAGTTTTGATATGCATTATCAACACCTTATTGTGACAGAAACAGGATGTTTTCAGAGATAATTATTACTATAGTTCTCTGGAAATCCCCATCTGGCTAAGTAGCTCATGGCTATAGAAGAAATGCAGCTCCTCTGGGGTTTGCAGCTTCAGGTGCAGCTCAAGAGAAGCAACCTCCCCTGGAAATCCTGGCATTGATATGGAGAGAGTGGCAGAGGAAATGGTAAACTATTTGTAGGAAAAAAAATGGGTTTAGAGTCTTCTCAGTTTCTGGAGGCTGAAGAATCTGGCTAGAGTGAGATGGGGACCAGGGGAGCAAGTCATAGAAGTACCTGGAGTGCTCACTCAGCAACATTTTAGTTGTTCAGTCTAAGTTACCTTTGCTGAAAACTATTTCACTTATCAAAACCACATTATGGCTTGAAATCAAGGTCTATACACACTCATTCACAGCCTTCAGCAGTTTAGAATCATAGAATACCAGAAGTTTGAAGGGTCCCACATGGATCAAGTCTAACACCTGGTTCCACATAAAATCACCCAACATTCAAGCATTCTGTGTGAGACTGCTGCATGAACACACCTTGAACTCCAGCAGGCTTGTTCCCCTATGTAATCTTCTCTAGGGAATTTGTTTCAGCAGGGGGCTAGACTAGGTGATTCCAAGAGGTCCCTTCCAACCCCTATGGTTCTGTGAGTCTGTGATTCTGTAACATCTCTGGTATTTCTTCACAGGCTTAATACAGAAAACCCTAATCAAATAATTGCTGCAACACAAAAATCTAACCTACAAATGTATTGCCCAGGAGAAGTGCAACTATATTCCCCTCTGTATAGAAATTGCTAGGTCTGAACCAATGACTGAGCACCAAGTGAGAAGGTGTGGCTCACCCTGGGAGCTCAGGTACATTGCTTGTATCTGAGCAATTTTACCTTCATTTAAGAGATAGTAGCTGAGAGAGCAACATCTCTCTTCACAGACTGTGCTCTTCTTGAGATGTCACTAGCCTTTGGAGTGAGCCATCTTCTTCTACACTGCTTTCTAAATTAAATTCACCAGTCTTTGGAGTGAGCCATCTTCTTCTATACTGCTTTCTAAATTAAATCTTAATGAAGAGCTTTATAAGCATGCTTATCTTCTAGTAGAAGGCATTATCATCATCTTCCATTTTTCCATGCCCTCTATGCTCATCTTCTGGTATACAAAGATTACTTCATTCTGTGTGTCTAATGCAGCTTGAGTGTTTGCTGTACAGGAACAATACTTGCTCCTTGCTGTATAGATAGCACCTAGTATATATTGATCCTCTACAACACAAAGCAGTCAGAAATGATAGGGAGCTGACATTGGGCTGAAGCACTACTTCTATATTCCACTTGGATGGCTTCTTCAGGATCAGTGACTTCAGTGGTCATGCTTTCCCAGTAAGTTGGGATATATTCAAAGACAGAAGTTGTCACATTCTGGAAGGATTAAAGAAATGAGTTTGCATGGATCAGATAGCAGAGATTACCATAAGACATCACAATATAAAAGTATCTCAGTCAGTTCCAGCAGACTGTCAGATGTAAGCCTGCATACAAATGGAGCAGATAATTAAAATAAGTCTAATGTGACTCCAAAAAAAAAAAAAAAAAAAAAAAAAAAAAAAAAAAAAGTTGAGAAATTTATAGCAAGAAATGAGAAAATACAGTAAATAACTTTTTTTTTTTTCTGCAAAGGCATAAAAAATACATATTTTTACTCACTGTCACGCCAGTTGTGACAAGAAGTGCTATCTTCTTAGCTTCATGCATAGCTAAAATTATACATCCCTTTGGGAAGAAGTTTTGGGTATAGCAAACACCATATTAGCGTTCCTTCAAATAAAAAAGAAAATAATACTTGACAGAATATTATTTTTCTGTCACCATGGATGCCTCAATACCGGTAATTCTTGACTACTACTGATAGTTTTCATCCCTAAACTGCTAAAGCAAGAATTTGCAGCATCATACTGTTGCAGAAAGAGTTTTCTAAATACATCTAGAGGAATGCTGAGCTTCAGTGCAAGCTTCAGAGCTATGGTTTGGGAAAATGGGAACAGTTTAACTAAGTTTTAACAAGTATTTCAGGAGTTATTTCAATTTGTTGTCACAATTGCTTAGAAGTCATAAAAATGTTCAGGCTTTCACTCACAGGACAATTATTTCTATGCTACAGCATATCTCTCTCTTTGCAGAATCTTGAAAATATTTTCCATTTCAGTTTTCTGATCTTTAGAAGAGATCATAAGTTCTGTGCTCCTTATGAACAGTGTGAAGGAGAAGTCTAACTGCTACTTCTATTTATTTCACAAAAAACTCAACATTATTATGACATAACTTTAAATTGTATATGCCAAAATCTATGACAGGGAGTATAAGTCTAAGTAAAGAATGGTTGATAAACTACTTGATAAGAAAAGTTGCTCTTACCTGAAAAAACATGATGACAAAGCAGAACAAATGGAAAAAGTCTTCTCTCCTGTGTATATTTTGACTCTTAAGTTCCTGAGTTCACATTTGATTACAGCAAAAAATATACTATGCTGATCGATCATGTTCTTTGAAAGGTTTCCCACAAAATGGTAAGCATTTCTGAAGTCCTACAAAGCAACAGAGGACTTGGTATGGATTTCTGGGCTTCAGGAAGAATATTTTATATTGAAGAATTCCATAAATGGTGTGTAAGTACTTAAGAAACCAGTTCAGTGTTCCACTTTCAGATTCACTGTACAGAATTCCATTAAAACTGCTGGAATGTCTGTTCCAACTTCTACAGAAGAATAATTAATTTTTTGAAGTACTTAGGCAGAGTTAGACAGACCAAACATAGTGAGGACCAAGTCCAAATTAGAGCAGACATTAATTTTTATTTTTAATGAAGCAGTTACAATGAGATGTTGAGAGGTAGTCATACTGTTCATAACTCCCATTTGAAAACTCAGGGTAATTAAATTGTATATATAAAGCAATGGAAATGTACACTAAAAAGAGTGTTAGAAAAGGTAGTTCCTTTGAAATGTCTTTTAAAATTAAGCACTGTTTTTATGGGGGATTTTCAATATATGTTTTGGCTCTTTAGTTATATTTCATAAATACGATTACCAAAATGATTTATTTTTTTTTTCCTCCTCTAGAAAATACTTTATTTCCTTTATAAACAAGCATTTATGGTGTTGAATATTTTACAGGATAGAGCCCTATTAGCACAGTACAGCAAACAGGGTAGTTCTTTACACAGCTCATTACTGATAGTGCAATGAAGTGCTCTGTTTATTTTAGACCTCACATCACACTTGTCCCCAAAGTATCTCAGGAGCTCAGTGTTTGAACTTATCTCCCTTGAAAAGCAAGATTGCTTCTTCTTATGCATGTGCTAGTGCCTTATCCTGTGTAGCTTGTAGCTGATGTGTCAAGATATGAAATTTCCATTGCTTCCCTTAGGAGGCTGTTTTACTCTCATAGATCTGCCTGGCAAGTAGTTTTTCCCCGCATGTAAGCTGACTAATTTCAATCCAATAGCCTGAATTTTTTCTTCACCATTAGAAAACTTTTTGGAAACTTCCAGTATGCACCCGGAATGCGAAAATTCATTCACTGGGAAGAAAAAAATCTGGAAAGCAGCTTCTGCCAAATGTCCCTTTAACACTATTAGGTCACGAGAGTATGGAAATTCAATGAGAGGTGACTCATGTGCGTGTGAGCCCCCATTCTGTCAGCAGTTTCCATTCTTCTGCTTAGCTGATGTAAATAACAATGACTCTGTGCTGATTTACCAAAAGGGAATTTGGCACAGCAGTGTCTTTGTTTTGTTACATTTAATTTAAAATTTTGGTTGTTTTCTTCTCTTTGTGCTGTGTCTTTTGTCTGTTGTGGCAAAGACTCAGGATGCAGCTACATAACAGTAACTCCAATTGGGACAGCTGATGATTTACTTATTGTAAGACACAGAAACACTGCAAATGTAAATACTGAGGACTAGGGAATTCAGGGCTTGCTTCCCACGTTCTGTATCCAAAAGCAGAATCCTGGTGCTGTGCCAAAGGAAGACATGGGTGAGTAGCATCCCTCAGTGATAACCAAGATAACCAAGGAAAACCAAGGTGAGGGGTCTGGAGCACAAGTCTTATGAGGAGTGGCTGAAGGAGCTGGGATTATTTAGTCTGGAGAAGAGGAGGCTCAGAGGAGACCTCACTGCACTCTACAACTTCCTGAAGGGAGGTTGTGATGAGGAGGGGTTTGGCCTCTTCTCCCAGGCAACAAACAGGACCCGAGGAAGTGGCCACAAGTTGTACCAGAGGAGGTTTAGGTTAGACATGAGGAAAACCTTTTTCTCTCAGAGAGTGGTCAGGCACTGGAATGGCCTGCCCACGGAGGTGCTGGAGTAGCCGTCCTTGGCAGTGCTCAAGAGGCGTCTGGATGAGGAGCTGTGAGATACGGTTTAGTGCTTGTGGTAGCAATGGTAATGGGAGAATGGTTGGACTAGATGATCTTGTAGGTCTTTTCCAACCTTGTGATTCTAGGATTCTATGAAAGGAAATACGGAGGTGTGGGATACGTGGGCAGTTGGTGACCAGAGTCCACAGAAGATATATATCCCCTCTCCTGCACCAGGTAGCTCTGGAGCAGCCTCCTGGTGTGTCTTGGACCTGTGAAAAGTCAGAAGCAGAAAATACTGTTTTCTAAACTGGTCTGTGATTCCGGTAGTAAATAAATCAGAATTGAAAACTGATAAGTTCACTACGATTGCATGTTTGAGCTTATTCAAACAAGTGTATCACTGCCCTGGCACTGCTGCTAAGAAGAGATCAGAGGGGATTACAAAGTATTTTGACATAATAATAGCTAATCAGCTGGGCAGACTCAGACTGCCCTGATCAGTAGAAAAGGTAATGGGATTACAATCAAAAAATATATAAATAAATGGAAAGAGCATGCTACTCTGTGCACACAAAGCAGACACGAAGGTATGGGAACATGTGCTATTTTACACCTTTTCGCAGGTTGCTTCTTACAGATTTCACCAGCTATTGCACCATAAAATCAGAGGAATATGGAAATCAAATGTTTAAAATTCTGGAGAACCAATAATGTACACTTGTAACTATAAATCCAGTGGCAAGAGAACACTGTACAGCAAATCAATTCCAGTCTTTCCTGTTGGTGCAAAGCAGGTGGAAGAAGTGTTAAATATTTGGTATTGATCACCGGGACTCACTCTGATGAAAGTAATCTGAGTGAGCAGTCTAAATGGTAAATTGTCTGTTACTTGGCAATGCTGGGGCAGATGAAGGTGTTACTCTCTGTGGTTCACATTGTTTATACACTTTTCTGAAGCACTTTTAGCACAGTGGGAATGTGCTACAAGTGGAACAGTGCGAATGAATAGCTTCATGGGACTTCTGATTACTTCTTTTTTTGCTGTCATCAATTAATGAAGGAGCAGTTTTGCTATTGTCAGAAGACACTTTCAGTGCTGTTTGAAAAGGATTACTTCAAAAAGCTGATTGAAATGAATACTTTTGTAAAGAAGGTTCTCTTCATGATAGTGTCCACATTTTTTTCTTCTTGTACTTTAACAAGGAATTAAACCTCTTTAATGTTTCACTGCATGAAATATTACCTTTGTGATCCCGTTAGAAATACATTCCTTTGCACCCTTGTGCAAGTGACGTGTTGATATTTTTCACCAAGAAGACCAAAGCAGACAGTATTTCTGTTATCAAATACTTTTATAAGGCTCATTGCATCTATTGTCAACAGGGAAGAAATGTCTTATGTTTTGATACCTTGTAGCCCCTGCTGCCTCTCCTTAATATTGCATTTGAGTGCTGCATGATCTTCATTATCGAATGCCCCAGTGAAGTAGCATGGTCCCTCACAGAGAACTGAAACAGAAGCTCAGAACAACCAGAAGCTGTGTCTTTATGAACGGTCTAAAGCCCACCTGTTCTGGTGAATTCCTAGGGTGCCTCCTGGCCTGCATCTGGCTTGGGGACCAATCTCTTCTCCCAAGTTACTAGCACTAGGATAAAACTTAATGCCTCAAGTTACTCCAGGAGAGGTTCAGGTTGGAGATTTGGAAAAACTTCTTAGAAAGAGTGGTGAGGCATTGGAAAAAACTACCCAGGGATGTGGCACCTCTGTCCCTGGAGTTGGTCAACAAATGTGTGGATGTGGCACTGAGGGACATGGTTTGGTGGAGATGGATTTACAGTTGGACTAGATGATCTTAGAGGTAATTCTCTAATTCAAAATCAACTAGTTCTCTTCAGTTTCCTGGAAAGAGCCTGAGAGCTTAGTGGTGCCAGGATCAGCACTACAAATGGGCTGGGGGTAGGCAAGCTCTTCTGAAAATTTGTTTTGAGCACTGAGAACATAATCAGAAGCAGACCAGTTGGATTCAGGGCCAGAGTTCAGCCTGTGGCACGTTTAATTCCCTAGTAAAGATAAAGTGTCCTGTCTATCTTCTCAGACCCCCTCCTCACAGAAGGTTTGAGTTGCTACTGATGGAAAGAAGTGCTTGGGTATATAAAAAGACCCAATTACTGTCATAAACTGGGAGATCACTATTGACACTTGCAATAGTGACAAGTGCCATAATGGTGTCCATACAATATGAAAAAAATGAAATTATATTACCAATATAAAGTCACTTAGGTTACCAAAACTTATTGTTCAACTTCTTTCCCTAAGGAAATGTGAATAAATATCTTGCACTGACTGAGTTACCTAAAGGCACTGCAGGTTGTGGCAATACAGAAGAATGACAGATAATTTTTGATAACATCTCTGTTCATGCATGTGATCCTAGCAAAGAAGAATGGACATAAAACCTAAAGTCAAAAAGAAAAACCCAAGGGAGTTAGTTGCTGTGATTTAATATGTTTCCTCAAAAACAAAGAAATTTCCTGAAGTTTCAGTGAAGTATCATTTAGACTGCTAAGCTTTCTGGTGGCAATTTGTGGTAAAGGCTCAGCTCATGTTCATAAAAGTGATTAAGTGGAATGGAAGACATCAGTGGTATAGTATAAACCCCCTTGTGAATAAGATCCAATAAAGCATTTTAGTCCTGCTGTGCTGATTTAGTTAGGAAGTTCAGTATTATTCACAGGGTTTAGTCTTCATAAACTTCCTGTACTCAGTACAAAGGTTCATTAAAGATGAATAGCATTAACACTGTTTTGCAGCTGATCTACATAAACAAAATGTAAACAAAGTAGAAATAACCAGAGCTTATTTTCCTGGATGTTTTCTGATACTTTTTAATTTCAGAGGAAATTGAGCTGAACATGGAAACTACTAAGCTATTAATTACATGAAATATTTCAAAATGTTTATTTGGACAATGCAAATTACATACTCTTTTCTAAAGTTCTAAAATCCTTTCTTAGATATTTTGCACTTGCATGAAACTACTTTCAATACTAATAAACATAATAAATCTTAGAATTATTCACAACAGACGAGTTGAGAAGAATGCTATCACAGTGGGGCATGATCATCCTTTCATTTTTGCAGGAGTAACTAATGAAGATGTTAATTAATTAATTAATCAATTAACCTACATTTTGTGATAAATTATATATTCTTAAGATTCATCCTACTCTTCGGTTATAGCAGTAACAGTACTGGGTGAAAATATACTAATCAACAAACTGAGTTCTCCAACACCCGGATAGGGATTCACTAATAAAATGCTATATACAAGCTCTTCCTCCCATTGCAAAGCCTCAAACTCTCATCAAACTTCTACCAGTGCAGTTCCATGGCTGCTCCCCATGCTCTTTCCCTTCTTTACTGTGAGCAAGCAGAGTATAATGAATGCTCCTTAAGTACACTTTTCAGTAGCTGTGGGCTAGGGTCCACCTGGCACAAAGGCAATACCTTGCCTCTTAGTAGCTCACAATAGATTTTCTTCTGCGAGTCTGCACAGTCAGCTTTAAATCTACATATGTTTTTGGCTTTCTACCACTCTGCAGCAGCTAAAACTCCCATCGTTTAATTATTTGCCACGTGGAAAAAAAAAGAAGTAAAAATGAAACTCACTTGTTTTAAATAAACAATTGTTTTTGTACCATAAAATTTTCTGTTCAGTTCTCAATGTCACTTTTGTCCCTTAAGGCTCCTGACGTATTTTTTTCTTTCCTTCCGAGGCTGAAAGGTTGCAGGCAATTTAATTCCTCTCAGAACTACTGACCCAACCCTTGACTGCCCCTGCATCCCTCCTGTGAAGCTCTTTTAGGCTACTGATTTCTCAGGGACATGGCTTAGAATTGCACGAAGCCTCCAAAATGCAGTGGCATAGTGGATTGAATTCATGCTTCTGAGCATGGAGAATGTACATCTTTGTGTTGGTAGAGATCAATTATCATATGCAGATTTACCTGAGAGCATGCCTAAGAACCCTTTTTTTTCCTTTTCTTAATACTCATTACTCTGCTGTTGCATTTCCTATGGAATTTACCTTCTTGCAAGTAGTATGTCAAATGATACGGATACTTCCTCAGTATGGACAACAAATCAAAGCAACAGCTGTCTTGATCTGGCCCCCATAGAGTTCAGTTTATATGGGCATTTCCTAAAAGCAAGGCTAATTGCTCCCGCTGCAGGCGCTGGTCAAAGAAGCTTTCCATTAAAATAACACGACCTCAGCAAAGATGTCACTTCATCTCATTTTTTACCTCTCAATAAGATGGAAATATTTTTTTTTCTTGTGCTCTCAAAAGCAAAGCCTACCAGGAGATTGTGAAGGACAACTATGGGAACAGAGACTGTGATCTATCTAAGAGACCTATTTTCTCGATCTAAAGAGGTCTACTCTGCACTGAAAAGTAATCAATGCAATGAAGTGAATGTAAGGGTGTTCTAGCTCCCACCAGCACAGATAATGCTCAAATGCCTCCAAGTTTTTCTTGAAACCTTGCAGAAATGTGATCATTAACTACTTTTTATCCAAATTGCATCAACTGACATTGTTAGCCTGTACTATGTTTCTAAACATATGTCCATGAAATCTCTCAGAGGACTTATAATGTCTCACAGATTCAGCACTTTCTGAAGAAGCTTTTTATTTTTCCTTTTTCTCCTGGGCATCATTTCTGCAGTGGGTGATCAAGAAGCATGAAATACTGAAAATAAAAGGCAGAAAGAAATACGCCATTGCAGCTGACATTATTATATTAATTCTCCGAGAAACAGCGCTAACACAACTGTGCAGTGTTTAATTGTATTTACTGATATTCTGTGATACATATTTTGTAATTCTAAAGTCTTTAATAATATAAATACAGCATTCTGTGACTGAGGAATAAAGAGGTGAAGTACTGTACAAATAACTTTTTTCTTTTCTGGGATTTACAGAGTGAGCTTATAAGAAGCTTTACTGCAGATGCTGAACAGCTTCCTTCAGCATTTTTCAGACTAATGCGCTATTCTGCTCTACTAATTTGATGTTATTTCAGAAGGACAGTGTACTCCCAGCTAATTAATACAAGCAAATATGACTAGAATATTTTTCCCGCACTGTGAGATGTTGCTGAAATAGCTGTGTCTGGAGGTTGAGAGAAAAGAACAAGTGCCTGGAAAGAAAACCTGAAGGTAAAAATGTAGTCAGAAGCTAAATCTCTCAGCAGGGTATTTCTGGGACATCTACCATTCCTACTTTCTACCTGATGGAGCTTTGAAATTCATAGCAATTTCTAGCTCTCCGTGTAAGTAGCATAAAGCTATTAACATATGCTCTGACGAGAGGACCAAAACAATTGTGCCAGAGAAATAACACAGCATGCCTTCTGCAGTGCTACCTTCATGCATTGGATTCACTGGGACACAGTGAGGTATCTAATAGCAACACATTCCTGCTCTTTGTCTCTCTTATGTGTCTGTTCTCATACACAAATACCTACAAAAGACTCCTCAAAGCTTCCCCTGATCAGTTGGTGTGTGTGAGCATCAGCCACTGCTCTCTGTAGTATTTTTAGGGCCCAACTTGCAGTACAATCATCCAAAGAGCAGAATAGCCCTGTTTTAACATTAATGAAATCCTGTTTTGATTTCATTTTTTATTTAAATTTACATCGTAACATTACACTCACAGAAGAATCTATTGGTGAAAAAAAAAAAAAAGAAAGAAAGAAAAAGAAAGAAAGAGGAGGGTGGGTACAGGGAAGAAGAGGAAGATAATAGATCTAAAGAGAAAAAAACATAGTCCTTTCTCCCATTCCCCATTTTCATCTTTTCTTTGTCCCTTTTACTGCTCATACATGACTATTACCAGACTGTGACAAGAGATTTTCTATCTTCTACCAGTTTACTTCTCTTCTAAATATTCTTTTTTTTTTTTTTTTCCCTTGGACATAAATTTTGGCTGTTGTGTATTTTTCCAGGGCCAAAAGATGCATTCCTCTGACCATCCTCCTTCTCGTGATCTGGGAGAATTTATGTCCTCCTTCATCAGAAAAACTGGAATGACAGTAGTTGTACTGCAGGTTTCTGGGTGTTCTTCATTTCTAGAAAGATGACCTTAACATGGCTGTTCTCTGTTCTTAAACCAGGTAACACTGGGCTTCAGCTGCATAAAAATCCATCTTAGAAGTGTTATATCTGACTAAGACAGCTTTGCCAGGAAAAGTCAAAAAACCTCTGTATAAACACAGTGATCATTGCTAAACTTGCTTTGACCTCAGCTCTGGGATGCAGCTCTTCTCTTGTAATGTATGACTTGCTACTGCATCCGTGTTAACAGAAAAGTATATGCTGACTGGCCTCTGTCTTCCAATGGTACTTTGTACTTTGCTTCATGTACTTTGGTTTGGGGTGAAAATGAGATACATCCACTTCTAATTGACAGACTGGCTGATAAGGAATGGGCAAAATTCTTCTAAGCCTGTCTGGCTCTGGGCAGACTTTATCGCAGCCTTTCAGTTCTTAAAGGAGGCCCATAAGAAAGACAGAGAGAGGTTTATTTATAGGGTATGTAATGATAGACAAGAGATGATCATTTTAAACTAAAACAGAGTAGATTTAAATTAGATATAAGGAAGAAATTTTTCATGATGAGAGTGGTGAGGCACTGGAACGGGTTGCCCATACATGTTGTGGATGCCTCATCCCTGGAGACATTCAGGACCAGGGTGGATGGAGCCCTGGTCAACCAGGCCTAGTGGAAGGCGTCCCTGCTCAAGGCAAGGGATTTGGGCCAGATGATCTTTAGGATCCTTCCAACCCAAACCATTCTAAGATTCTGTGACTCTATGATCTTGAGTGGTGACTAGGATCCCATGTGTAAAGCCTTTTGCTTGAGCAGGAAGACTGTTTTCTTTGTATGCAGAGTGTGCACAGCTATGCATGATGGACTTTATGCAGAACAGTTTAACCAGACATCTAATCTCGCCTGGAGGGAAGGATGTTTTTTATGGTGTGTGTATTCATTCTTTTATTCATTTAGCTCTGTGTTTCTGCACTAGTGGGTAGGAATAAATCTTTACATTGTATTCTTTGGATGCTACTGGAAATGCTGTCACCCAAGTTTATCACGCACCTTATTACTTTATAAACACAAGGAATTTCAAAACCAGACATTCAATTTGTAACAATTTGGGTATGTATGTGCAAGCAGGTTACTGAATAGGTACTACACCACAAAAGTTAATTTTGCATTTATATGTTGTTTTTTAATGCTTTCTCATACTTTTTATGTTTTATATATACATATATTTTCTTCATAAGAAATGTGACAACTATGGTTACAAAGAACAGAAAGTTGATACTAATGTTTCTTAAACACACATCAGGCATGACCCTACCTTTATGTGCTCCCACTAAATATATATACCCCAATAAAATCCTTCAGATGTTAATATTCAGCTTAGTGGTGGACTAAGCAAGCAAGAAAAGTGGCTTATTCTCTTTTCCAGACTGAATGCCTCTAAAGCAGCTCTGTTGACTCAGGATTTGTGGAAAGGAGGTTGATCAGCTTTGCAACATGTGGAGATACCCCATGGTGTGAAAAACATAACTTTCCCTGCTGCTTGCAAACTCAAAATGCAATCTCTGCCTTCAGATCCAAACTTGCTCAGCATTTGTACAGCTGGGATAAGGCTTGGGTCTTGTTCCTGTTTTAGACTTTTGAGTTTTTCATGTTTTTTTCTGAACTCTCCTGACCCTGTCAGTTCAAAGTGGACACTTTGAACATGAAAGCCTTACAATTCTAATTAAACTAGCTGGCAAAGGAATGTGAACAATCTCAGAAAGACTATGGGGCAGAGATTGATAAAACTTGGATTTGGTTTATAATTCAAAACGCAGGTTGTGTGAGAATTAAAAACTGCATCAAAGTCCTGTTCCCCAGAGCTTTGTTTCCATTTACTTTAGTTGTAAGGACCAAAATAACTAAGCAGCAGAAAGGAAGCTGTTTGCATTCTTCATCCAGGTGAATACAAATCCATTCTTACCTACCTTACTTGCTCAGCATCATGTCATGCCTTGTTTACAATTATTGACCATCCTGGAGACCAGCTAAGAATAAGTCTTTTGTGACTCTCCCCACCAAAGGAGGCAGACTTAATGACTCTTCTCATCCAAACAGGAAAATGCTTTGTTGCATATTGTGGCATAAGGAGACTTACCTCACTTCCTGCAGTGTACCAGCTTGGCTACATTGCTAAGCTTTACACAGATTAAATTGATTAAAATTCTATGTGTTTTAGTGGGCCCTTGAGAGAAGGTCTCAAGATAAAACATCACTTCCTTCTGAGAGAAAATGGACGAAGGAAGGGCCCACTCACTCTCTCCCATCCTTTACCAAAGCTCCCACCTTGGGAGATGGAGAATAGCAGGTAGAGCACCTGCCCTCCCACATTTCAGGGCAGTATCCTGCCTTCAGCCACACTGATCTGGAGGGCATGAATGTGTGTTTGCATTTATTTTAATGGGGAACCTCAGTGAGTAGGACTAGGGATGCTGGCTCAGAACCAGCACTTGAAAAACATTCTCCAGTATTTCTCCCACATGAAAATAAAAGTCATCTCTGACTTCTTGACTGCCTTCTCTTACCAGGACCCCAAATCTACTTCATCTACCCGAAAAATCTCTTTCAATGAAACTTTCTTGACACAGTATGAATCACTGAAGATCTTCCAGAAGACAGTAGATATCTCAGGAAGCACAAACAGATCATCAGGTAGTGTGAATCAGCACTGCTGAACAATCTTAAATCAATCAGTGAATTTGCATCTGAATTATTGTCACTATGTGCCACCAAAGAGTACTTTCCTCTTATCTTTTTTGCCTAGATAAGACTTGAAATAGCTACATTCTGCTGAAGACTGCAGTCTTTGGAACCTGAATTAAGGCAGTTGCTAATTCCCCATGAGAAACCCTGGGTGGATGGTGCTTTTGGTCTGCAGAACAGTTTGAAATCCTGGGTCAGTGTTTGGTTCTGACACCATTACATTTAATCTCTAGTTTCACAGCATGATAATGGTAAGGGCACAGCACTTGCCTCTGCTGACTGCTGATAATAGAGGCTGAGCACCGAAGTCTTATGCACTGCAAATTGCTCTAGGCCCCCTATCTGATTCTGTACATTACACTCCTTATTCTCAGAAGAGTTTGCATTTGTCTTCCTTGCCTGTTTTAGAGGTGGCTTGAGACATTTCAGAAAACTGCATTTTAGGTGACTTATTTTCACAGATTCACATTTTACACCGCCTCTGATTCATTTGCCGCAGGAGATCAGCAAATCTGAAACTGCTGGGCTAATTCTTTGCAACTAAATCACACAGGGGGATGTACAAGGTGTATGAGGCCTGGCTGGGACTTTGGGGTTCAGGCAGTCCAGGAGCATAAGGGCTGAAGAAAGAGATTAACAAACAAAAAGGCATCTGAGATTATAGCCATAAAGATGCTCCCTAGGGAGAAGGGAAACCCTGGGTTCTTGCCCCTCCTCCTGATAATTTTAATCTGATGACGCTTAAATAGGAAATGAATGAGCAAGGCTGGGAACAGCTCCTTGTTTACTCTCTCACTGCCTGCAGTTACTTGCATTGCAGGCTCCCCAGGCCTAAACCAGACATAGAAAATAACCTCGCCCTTGTCTTGCGTGGGAGTGGGCAGGCTGTGGGGAAAGGGAAAATGCTGAATTCTGCCCTGGGCCTAGCTCAATAGGAAGGGTAGGTGAGAGCCCCTGTGTGCAAAGATCTCCCCACCTCAGCAGTGGCAAACAAGGAGTGTCTCCGGAGGGCTGGTGGGATTCCTAAGGGTGAACCCTGATTTACTTGCTTGGCTGCACCACAGCTCACATCAAAGTCCTATTTCCCTGGTTGTTTAGACCTTCCATAGAGTAACGTTTCCCACCTGGGCTCCTTTCCCTCAGTGCTGGTTCATATCAGTACAAGGCGAGCTTTGGTTATGAGATAAGGGTACAATCAAGATATGCCCCTAGGCCTGGGCATGCAGGCATGCCCTTCTTCGTCTGGCTGGACAGCTGAGTATTTATATCAGAAGAAAACTGTGCCTTCATCATGCTGTGGCAAGTTAACCTAAAAGGAGTGTATTTAAAAAGGACAGATAGTTTTGTGCCTTTATCTTCCTGCATTTCAGGAGGCTGTTTTCCTATGGATAGACACCAAGCAGGAGAGCAGACAGCAATGTAAAAAACAAAAGTCAGCTTTCCTCAGCCAGGTTGGGAAATGGTTTCTACTATTCCCAGGAAAATGTTTTGTTTCTCTGTATTATTTTGTTGATAATATTCATAATACAGAGTGGCATCAGGGCATCCCCTGAAATTCAACCTCATCTTTCCCTGCTTTGCCTTAGGTTTTACTTCCTTGGCTACACTGAAACCCAAATTTCCAATCCCAAAGATGAATCAGTGAGCTCTAAGACCTGTTATAACATCTTGCTGAGATGTAGGACCCCAGAAGGAGGAAGGCTTAATTTCTTCCAGTGATGAAGATTATACCAACCATGGTAACCCCCTCTACCTATTGCTGATCTGCTCACTATATTCTTTATTTTAGCACTGCTCACCCTTAATTGATTACTTAAAATAGTTGAGCAGTGAGCTTCTGAGGAAGAAGTTGAACCATTTAGGTGTTGCTGTTTAGAAGAAGGCATATAAAACACATCTGAAGACTGACTTTGGCTGTTTGATCTTGCACATGCAGTGCTTCAGGAAACATTTCAGAATAATTATCTGATCCAAGATTGGTTGAGCAAGATCACCAGACATATCAAAATTTGATCTCATGCCATTAAGACATCTACCAGTCAATGTTTTAGGTCTGTAGACAGTCTCTTTATGACCTTCAATTTAAAAAGCTGGCAGTGGCACACCACAAAGCTGGTCAGCACAAACCAGCATCTCTAACAACTATTCTGTTGTTAGCAGGTGTTGAGTTGGCAGTTGATTGTCTTGATGCTGATCCTGTCTCTCCACCATTCATGTATCAAGTTCCTGCTTGCATCCCCAGCTTTACACTTGCTCATCTTTTTTTTTTTTTTTTTTTTTTTTTGGCTACATGGAAAATTTAAATTATTTTGTCCTCTAGTCCTAAGATCAGACAAAACAATGCCCTAACGGGGAGCACAAGTTAGATGAGCTGGGCAAGTCTGCTGCCAAAAAGTGTTTGCATTAGCGTGCATAAAGATGCCAGTCTAAATCTTTTCCCTAGGAAACAAATTATGAGAATGGGTGCTTCATATGCTTCAAAGTGCTTCAAAGTAAGTTGGGCACTTAACTACTATGACTACCTAACATATTTAGGAGCTTAAAAAAATCCAGTTAAATCTATTTAAGTACTTGGAATTTCTGACTACTAATCTGGTGTAAGTTCATTGTCAAGATATTGCAACAGATTTTAAATCCCTCTTTTTGTCCAGGTTTCCTCATCTATGAGTGCATGTGTGTGTGTGTATTCAGATTCTGAAGAAAGTTCAGACTGAACTGACCCCAATTATCTACTGTTTGAAGTGTAGTTACATTTTTCTGAAGTGGTGGTACTGTTTTATCACAGTCCATTTAAGGTCTGTGTAAAGGAAGGGCACCAGTAAGTTAAATTTACGTCATATATTGTTCTTCGAGAATATCACAATGTTATTATCATTTTAAAATCTTTTGTCTCCAAATTATTATTATTTTTTCCTTGAACTTCGATTTAAAGACTTTTTTTAGGCCAAAATCTCAGTCTCATTAACAACAATATTCTGTCTCACATATAAAATTTAATATACACATGAAATATGACAGGTGAATCTTTATCATCATGTTCTTCCTGCAATCATGACAAAACATAGCTGCTACAATTGCCTGCACAGCTCAAGATCTGTGTGTTTAAGTTGTTGTTTTTTTTTTAGAGAGAAAGACTTCTAACCCTGCTAAATTCATAGTCTAGGTTTTGTATTAAAACTTTTATTGTGTTTTCCCTGTGCAGATTTTGCAGGCTGGAAATGCAGGAGTTAACTAATTTAAATTTTGCATGAAGCCTAATAAGTGATCCGACTTAAAATAAACAACAGTCCAAGCTGCATAGTTTTCTTTTTATTAGCTGACCTTGCAAGCTAATAAATTCATCCTGTATTTTTCTGCTACTGCCAATTTGCAGCATACAGGAAACTAATCTTGTACAATAACTGCCTTCCTGTACTCAGTTCTTAAATGGAGCCAAATGGATTGGTGGCGGAAGAGCTCCCCAGCAGTTCCTGTGAAACAGTGCTGAGCGCAGCAAGACCTGACAGAGGCTGCTTGCTATTATTGACTTTGACAATGTAATTATGTTCTCATTTACCTCCCTAGCACTTAAGAAAAAAATATCCCCCAGTACGACGACTACAACAATTTTGATGTCAAATTAGATGTGAGATACGTATTTGTAACATGCTAAATGTATGACAATAGCTCTGATTTTTGAGAGGGTAAAACACACTAGCAGTAGCCATTATAGCACAAAGGTCTTTCGTGTAGCTCTGGCTGCCGCAGCAACACTACACTGCAGACAAAGGATCTCGCTCAGCAGTGAGTTAATAAAGGATCTGTATTCAGATTAGGAACTCATAAGTGCTCTTTCACATTAAAGGCAAACCACTGGTAACGTAGTGTACCACAGTATACTACAAATGAATCTAGGGTCATTTATTTAGGGACTGAGCTCTTTCTAAAAATTTTAGTGCAAATATTTTGCATACTTATGAGAGGATTCTTCTTGTGTGCAGTGAAATCAGTTGCAAGATCTACCAAAAACTTCCTTTTTGCCGGGCCAAATGCTCGAGCTAATCCTCAGTCCGCTGCAGCACCGTGAACAAATTCAGGTGGACTATGTGCATTTATACAAACTGATATTCTCACTTTGCCTCATGCGGGGAACAGACCTTTGTAAAAGAGGTCCTTGATTCACTTGAGTGAGGTTACTGTCTGGTCAATATGGAAATGAATGTGGAAAAGCTTTATTTTTTTGGATCTGTCATAAATTATTTTTACAGCTAGCTTCCTTCTCTTCAAAATAAAACCCCTAACCAAAGAAAAAGGACTTCTTGAAACAAACCAGAATAAACTATTTGAATGGCATTTTTGAAAAACATGTTTGATTTTATAGTGTCCCCCCCAACCCCCCTCTGGTTCTTGATTATGCCTGATTCCTGCTTCATTTGCTCTCTCAGAAAAGGTTAAACACTAAGTATGGTTCACATATTTCTCTCCAGGGAAAAAGACCATGATAGCTTCCGAGCTGTGGCTGTCATTATTGTAAAGCATTTATGAGAAATCACACAAGCTACTCCACTAAAATAGATACATTTCTCTGCAGCAGCATTTATTAGGGCTTTGTACCAGCTGTAGTTATGAATACAGCTGAGTGGATAAAAAGGGACAGAAAACAGAAATGAGTTCGTATGTTCTTTCTGGGTCTTCCTTTAATTTGTCATTCTTTTAATTTTAAAACACATTTACAAGCTGAACTTAGCTCCTGTAGCTAAGCATTGAGTTTCAAATTAAATGAAACTGTCCATCATACATGCAATTCCATGGTAAAGTTTTCTGAGCCTGTTAAGTAAAACAGTCCAATTAAGAGAAATGAGCAGTTTTGGGTAGAGGTATTCTCAGTGAGTATCTTAAAGGACATTTGCTATTGCACATACTAGAATATCCTCTTAAAACCACTCCATAGGAACAATTGCTGGAGTGACTCGGGAAATGAGACAGCTAATGATGGTTAGGGAGGCAGTCTGTATGTAAAAATGAAACATACACTATTAATTAAATTCAAATATAGGAATATCAGCTGTTAAGTAAAGTTACTACTATACATTGACTTAATCTTTCCCCTTTAATCTTCCGCATGGAACTCTCTTAAGCTCCCAGAGCAAGTGTCTCAAATAAATGTATTTTCCTTTGCACTCAGATCCACACTCAGATACTAATGGCACCATAACTCAGTCCCTACACTTCCTGGTTTATCCATAGATGATGTCCACCTTGACTTATAAAAGGACTCTGTAAAAGATGATACGTGATCCTGTAAGTAAAAATATGGCACAAGCAGTGTTAATTCTGGTCTTTCTCAATCTTTGGATTAAGTTTGCAATCTTCATATTCTTCAAATGGAATAAATATTCTGTTTGGTTTTGGTTTTGTTTGTTTATTTGTTTGTTTTATTAAAAATAAATATATAAAACACCTGCAGGAAAAAGCAGAGTACCTTTCCCTTGGATAGCTAATCAAACAGTATTATTATGTTTAAACTAAAAGATGGGAGACTTAGACTGTATATAAGAAAATGATTTTTTTATGGCAAAGGTGGTGAGGCACTGGCACAGGTTGCCCAGAGAGGAGGTGGGTGCCCTGTGCTTAGAGACACTCACGGTCAGATTGGATAGGGTTCTGAGCACCACGACTGAGCTGTAGGTGTCTCAGTTCATTGCAGGGGAGTTGGACTAGATGGCCTTTAAGGGCTCCTTCCAACTCAAATTATTCAATGATTCTGAGAGCTCAGCACTGCTCCTCTGTTCCCCTCATGAGGAGCTGTAGGTTGCCATGAGGCCTCCCCTCAGTTTGCTCTTCTCTGGTCCATAAAAACCAAAGTACTGCAGCTGCTCCTCATACATCTTGCCTTCTAATCCCTTCCTCATCCTCATAGGCCTCCTTTGGAAACTTTCTGATAGCTTTATGTCTTCCTATGTTGTGGTGCCCAGAACTGCATGCAGTACTTGAGATGAAGGAGTGGGAATACTTCAGCTCACCCTCTGCATTGGGGAACTGTCTATTATATCTGAGTACAGCAATCTTGCTTGCAAGCAGAAGTCTTATAGCGATTTCCAGTGTTCCATTGCTCTATGAGAAGCTTCACTATTTGACTATATGGAAGATCTACAGTGAAAAGCTCCATTGAAATGGTCTCTTCAGTCCATCCAAAGCTGATGAACTCCATCGCAATCCTCATCAACTCAGTGCAGTACTCATTAGCTCAAAATTTCCCAGATTTTTTTATGACAGTTTTTTTTTCTTAAGAATAACAAAAGACAGCAGAGCAACTTGAATGCATTTCAAGTCTTCACTCTGAATACATGAAAGAGATCAGAGATTGACAGTGAAATGATTTTAAAATTATTTCCTAAACAAGGAAAAATATATTTCCATGGAACTGTTCTTGGAAACTGTCAAGCTCCTGGTGGAAATGTTCCCTGATGCTTTCATGGGGCAAATATGCAATGTGTATCTGAAAAACAAAAATCGTAAGTGTGTTTGTCTGAATGCTTCATTTAATAATTCACTGCAAAATGATAATAGGCATCTGGGCAGCCTTAAATATATATTTTTATTAAATTTCTATCTATGATACTTATAGTATGCTGTTATATAGAAGTATATTTATACATGGCTATGGAAACTGTATCATCACATCTGTCAGATTTATTGTACACATGTTCAATATGTTACCTAGTTAGCTTCTCCTGAACCTCTTTGACACATGTTTACTTGTTTTTGTACAATTTCATCTTCATAGTTGACTGCACTTTCTCTCTATACTTCTCAAATCTCACAACGTCTTGTTTAATCTGAATTGACAAGAACAGAACGCTGTGTTCTAAGTGGAGCCCTACCAGGGAAAAGTATTATTCTCATCATTATCACTGTCTTAGGCACAGAGAAAACCTACTGTGAATGCTATTCTAGGGGCTTATTTAACTTCTTAGAGTCAGGAGCAGATAAGCACTCCCTCACCTGCCTATCAAACCAAATTCTCTCTATCTTTTTCATCCCAAACCACATCTGAGTGCATGAGTTTCTAATTCTTTATTTTCAAATGAATAATAGTTTAACTGTCTGCCATTCTGAGTCAATCTTGTAAGCTCCAAAGAACAGTTTTGCAATGCTGCAGGTACATTTTTCTTCTAGCATTTCTAAATTTCTGAAGCAAGCTGTTTTTTTTCTTGACTGAAAATATGACCTACCTCCTAATCAACTATCAACTAGTTTACACAGATTTTGAAGCTCACTACAATTTTACCCACCAATAGGGATATTTAATAGTCCAAATAATGCTTAATTTATCCTGACTAAAATCTTCATTGTTTTGTACTTTGTTTTAGCATTCAGTGCAGAAGATCACTAAATGCTAGCATTTTACATTTTATCATCCTTTTGCTGAGTTGTATGTGATTCAGTAAAACGCCGAGAACTTGGCCTCTGTACTTTTCCCACTGACCCTAATTTGCAGGTACGGTGACAGGAGGACAGAAAGATGTTTCTTCCTCTATATGCAGTTAAAAAAAAAGACCTTCTTTGAACACTGAATGCTGACTCTCTCACTTTCAGACTTCTGAGACCTACTGTGAACTTAGCAAGTTGTCTGCGGTGGGAAACTGATCTGTCACAACACATGAGGATAAGCCCCATCTGTGCTCCCTGAAGCCATCAGTTTGGAGTTGCTCTGAGTTAATGCATTTTTACTTCCCAAATCTGGAAGTTGTCCAAGATATCAGATAAGTAAGTATTGTGAGGGTGCCCATTTCTAGGGTTCTCTCTTTAGTCAGTAGCTACATTTGGTAAGTTTTCATTTTACACATCCTTTGTGACATTGCTGCCTGTCCTGCTCTGAATGAATCTGATTCCTAAACCTTCGGCTTACTTGGAGGTCAATTGCTCTTCTGGTTTATGCTGTCTTCTTACCTGGGTATCATGTCTACAAGGAGAGATGAGAGCAGTCTTCTTTGCAGTATAGATTCTTTTTTTTTTCAGATGAGATCCACAAAATCTACTTCGGCTATTATAGTACCTGACTATTTGGTGCTCTAAAGATAAAGTTCTCAAGAAAATGGATAAAATGCCATTGAAATGAATCGCAGGTGAAGAAACCTTGCGCAGGAGCCATGAAGTAGCTTTGGAGTGGGTGCTGTGGTTAAAAAAGGATGTTTACCCATGGGTTATACAGATCACAAGCAAGAAAATACATGTAAGCGCGTAAGAAGTTTTATTAATATTTAGCTAAACTACACTTGCTCTCCAAGATATCACAACACTTTCTAGAAACAAAACAGTACCCTCTTCAGTGTTGCACACTGATATGAATGTATGATAAGGTGTTATGGCTTTCTGAAATCACTGCAGTGAGCTGTGAATTATTCATGAAATTAAAAATCCCAACTACTTCACTGCATCAAATAGTTCTGGAAAGTGATGTACAATAAAAGGAGAAAGAATAAACAGCTCACATTAAATAAATTATCCAGAAAGAAACCTTTCTTATCCCTTAAATCACCCATTCCATATCTTTTTCCTCACCCTCAGGCATGCTAGTACTTTAAGCCTGCAGAAGTTAATTTTCTTCATAGATCAGGTTTTAGATATTGTGATTCTGTTTTATGAAAAGATTATAGTATAAGTGGATTAGTAATTAGCAATCAAAAAAAATTAGACAGTACATACTCATACCTACTTTTATATTATTTTTTCTGTAGAGAAAACACAGATACAATGTTTTTCTCTAATTTTTACAATGAAAAGAAATGTCATTAGGTGGAGGAAAGGAGTAGAGAGAAGTCAAGTCAAACATCTGATCAGAAAACACAATATTTTGCAGAAGAGTTCTTGATCTGATTCAGAATCAAAGCCCTCAAATGTGCAGAGTACAGACATTTCCCACAAACTGCAAACAAATTCCATTTTTGTATAGTTTTCATCTTACAAGTGGACTGTTTCCAATAGAGGTGTGTCAACTCTTAAATGAAATCATTATCACCCATCTTTTGAATTTGCAGGGAATTGCAGGCAGTTTACTATTTTCTGAATTTGTTCAAATACGAGAATCCTGAAAGGCTAGGGGAAAGAAAAAAAAAGAAAAATGTTTTGAGAACTATCAAGTCTTTATGCAGCACAGCTCTCTTGGAGGATGTATATGCTGCCATTTACAGTCCCTTGTGGATAATAAATAATGCATATTCTGGATCTGTTCCATGGCTGTTTTATTCAAGGGTGTTACCAGCTGCTTGAAGACCAGTGGGGCATCAGGTTCATTTTGTATCTAGTATGTGGAAGTAAGATATATAGATGTGTGTATCCATTCTATCAGGTCTTTTTATTCTTTAAGGAAAAAAAATAAAGTACCATTATTCAAAATAAAAGAGCAGGTACATTTATTCAGTTTATCCTTTCCTTGTTTTTCTGAGCTCCTCAGGAACATAACGGCATATTTAAAAATAGCCATTTTGCAGCCCAGGTCTTTCTCTTTCCTTTTCCTTCTTTCGGTCTTTTCCTCCAGAAAGAGACACTTCTGTGGAGTAGCTCTTATCTTTTCAACATTAGGACTGGACAATTAAGGAGTTTGAGGAAAATATCCTTATCAAAAGTCAAATCTCTGGGAAGATCTTCAGAAGGCTAATACCAGTTCTTGAACCATCAGGGTTTGCTTTTCAAGAGTCTTCTTATTTCAAGGTGTTCAATTTTGAGTACTAATTGGAAAAAAACAAACCAAAAGAAAAAAAAAAATCATGGATTCATGAATAACAGTGCACAACTGTTTCCAAGAAACTCTTTATTATTATTATTATTATTATTATTATTATTATTATTATATAACATACAGTAGTGAATTCCCAAGTGCTTTGAAACTAGACTATTTTGGAATTCCTAGGGTTCTGAGAATTGTTGATTCAGTTCTATCTAGGTCACAGTCAGTAGGTTGTGGATGCTGGTATATCAAAGCAAATGCAGATGTGGTAGCAACCCCTGGAGCTAAGGCCACAGTTCAAAAGGACAGCAAGGAAAGTCTAAAACAGTGTTTGGAAATAAGAGGCCAGAAAAGGGGTTCTGATAGCATGCCTGTTACAAAGAATTGGACCCTTCTTCAGCAGTGGTGTGATATGGACACAAATACATCAGTATCCCATACAAAAAGGCTGGCATCAGCAGGCTGCCCAGAACTTTCTTGGTGTTGTTTATTAGAGACAGGGGTCTAACAGGAGAAGATTTTTAAGGGCAATTAAAAACTATGTCCTCAGCAACTCTGGATGCTACAGAAATACTGTGTACAGGCAATGGCATTCAACCTGATGTTCTCCCTGTCCTTGAAGTTCAGTTCCCATATTCTCCTGTTTATCTCAGTATTTATTTCTCTTCTTCTAGAATGGGACATTTGTAACCCAGCAGTTCTCCCCTTTCTCTTCATCATTAGGCCACTGGGCAAATGCTAGCCATCCCCTGATCTTCCCATAAAATGAAAATTCAAATCTCTGTAGAAACTGCTGAATAGGAAAACTTGACACACTGTTTATGTGCTATCTCACAGTACAGCTACAAGCAAAACTTCTGTTACATGTTACCGTGACTATTTTGGTGAGAGCTGAAAGCCTTGTTTGAATGTTTTTATGGTATCTGGGCAATAAGTATCTCCCTGCAGTTGGAGAACCTAAGAGATTCTTTATGCAATTACTAGCTTGATACTCCCCAACTGTTTCACTTACACAAAATCAACAGAATTTCTCAAATGTTTACTCTGTCCTGGAATAATTATTCTGGAAATTATGTCATCTGGAGCAATAGGAAACAGTTTTACAGATCTAGAGTACTGTTATCACAGTATAAAGGCAAAGAAAATGTCTACACTAGTGTTCATGTAAGCTCATGCAAACATGGCTAAATATGTGGAGTGGCAGTGCAGAGCTCAGCTGAAAATCTCATCCTGAACCCTGGTTAAAAATCAGCCACCCGCCTATGCTGACTTCTGGAATGAATAGTTTTACTGAAATTTATGCCTGCATTCAGTACCTAATATGTATCTGTTAATATGCCTTTGAACCATCATTTTCAAGTTGGATATTAGGAAAAATATCTCAGAAAGAATGGTGTGGCACTCGAACAGGCTGTCAAGAAAGGTCGTGGAATTACCATACCTGGAGTTGTTCAAGACCCATGTGGATGTGGCATTGAGAGATGTGGTTAGCAGGCATGGTGGAGATGGGTTGGTGGTTGGACTAGAGGATCTTAATGGTATTTTCAAACTTTAATGATTCTATGGTTCTATAACTAAATGTTTCCTAGGAAGAGAAGTTAGAATGGGCACTTCTTTTTTCCTGTTTCCCTTGTAGTTGCCATTCCTTGGCCAGTGCAAGAATCTTCAGTCATCACCCAGACAGAACACATCATGAACTATAGGACAGAGAAAGGATGGAGAAAAAGCAGTTGAAGAGCTGTTTTTGGAACTTATGTTGTCATGTTTGCAGGAGGCTATGAAATCAGAGTTTTAAAGTAGCACTTTTCCAGTGAATTAAGAAAAGACAAAAATGCATCACTCTGGAGGCAGAATGGTTGGTTTGGAGCACTTTTTCTGGCGTGAGACAAAACCTAATGTTATTTTTTTCCTTATTCTGCATGGTATAAAGATTACATCTCATTGAGTTTTCCAAGAGAATGACTATTTTAGTGTGAATCTAGAATATTAGCACTATGGATAATGGGAAATTATTGCCCCCTCACTACAAGAAAGGCATTGAGGTCCTGGAGTGTGTTCAGAGAAGGGCAATGAAGCTGTGAGGGATCTAGAGCACAGGTTTTATCAGGAGTGGCTGAGAGAGCTGAGACTGTTTTGTCTGGAGAAAGAGGAGGCTCAGAGGTGAAATTATTGCTCTCTACAACTACCTGAAGGGAAGTTGTGGTGAGGTGGGAGTCAGCCTCTTCTCCCATTTAACTCACAATAGGACGAGAGGGGATGGCCTAAAGCTGCACCAGGGGAGATTCAGGTTGGACATTAGGAAATACTTCTCTGAGAGAGTGGTCACATGCTGAAATGGGCTGCCCAGGGAGGTGGTGGAGTCACTGTCTGTGGGGGTGTTCAAGAACCATTTAAAAGTACTTAGAGGTATGGTTTTGTGGAAAATATTGGTGATAGGTGGATGGTTGGACTAGATGGTCTTAGAAGTCTTTTCCAATCTTGGTTATTCTATGATTCTATGATTCTATTCTATATAGGAGTTTGCAACTGCTTTGAACTTTGACCTGCGTTGTTGTTGAATTGTTTAGGGAAATTGTCTAGCATTGAGCAAGCAATATTTTACCTCTGCTTTTTGTTAGCAAAAAAACCACCCTGCTCTCAGCAGACATAAATGCTGTATACAGTTTTTAACAATGATTATGCTGACATTCAGCAGAGTGCTTTTTCCACTATGCTTTAGTAGTTCAGAAATGACATTGCCAAATGTAATGGCAGTCAGGCAGTTTGTTAACCAATCTCTGTACCTCAGTTTCATAATTTGAGATACACAGGCAACAGCTAATGACAACAAAAATCACAACAGTAATTTTTGGCAGAACCAAATAGTTGCACTGCTGCTTTGTTGTTTGTTGTTCTTTCTTTCAGTACTGCCTTACAATTAAGATGCACAGGCACAAAGCTTCATTGACACTGTGATTAACAAGGAAGCTTGATTAACTCAGATAGCAGAGTGGAATGAACAGTTTATTAGAGTTCATCTGCCACACTTACAAGTGAAATAAGGAGATCAACATGATATTCCTCTGCAGATATAAGCTAAATGCCAAGGATGCTAGTCAGAACGAACCAGGCAAGATGCAGGGTGAGACGGTGATCCTGTAGGCCTTAGTAGTAGTTAATGGCAGATGGTTCTTGTTGCAGCATGCAGTGCCTTCTCTGATTCATAACTTTGAGACTTGAAAATAAATTCCAAAAATCAATTCATTTTCAAGCCCTGGAAAAGGAATATGCATTTTCTTAATAACTCTTTCCAAACAGCATCAACTTTTACCTTCAGCATATGTTCTGGTCCTTAGAAGAGTAAAACATTTTTTTTAGAAATGTCTTCATTTTCTGAAAATAAATGTTAATCCTGATCCATCAAAAACTATTTAATATATTTCTTTCTTTTCTTTCAAGGTTTTTTCTTTTTTTTTTTTTTTCTTTTCACTGTGGATCAGTGTAAGAAATTAACAGAAAGATATAGAACTCCATTTGCATTAGGATTTTGATTTTCCCAGGTCCAAAGAGTGTGGTCAGTTACAGATGCAATAAACCTTCCTGTCATCAACACAGTATTATTCATCAGTGTATGCCAATTTGAACTGACATGGTGTGTGGCATACTCTGAACAAGATGGGCCTGTGTTTAACAGAAAGCAGACCTGGGCGGCCATGCCGTGTAATCTGCAGGTCTAATTTTTGCCATCAGTCAGGCTATTCACCAGGAAATTGAGCCATGCCATGGAAGTCTATTTTTATTTACTTGGAGAGATTTCAGGTGCTTGATGTATAAGGAACTATAAAGGGTGGGGATTTCATGAAATGCTTCTTTTTCCTTTCCTTCTCTTCTTGATTTGTTAGATCCAAAATCAAACAGCTGGAGAAGATTCTCTTTTTTCTTTTTCCTTGTGGTTTTCTTTATATCAACTTTTTGAAAGTTAATCTAGCTCCAAGCAGGAACAAAGTCAGCATATCCCCTTAACCATAGCTCAGATGTTCTGCATTGACTGCTGTTTTGACATTCTTGGATGGAAATCCATCCCTTAATACTCAAACGTGATGCACATACTGGTTCTCTGGCATGCCTTCGCCTATGACCATCTGTTGTGGTGGCACTGTGCCTGCTCAAAAAATTCTCTGCCAGTTTCATGAGGGCATAGGTATCAACCAAATATAGAGTTAGAAAGATAGCTAGCAAGATGTCATTGTAGCTGCAAGATTACTCCTCTTGCTGGTAAGGAATCCCAAACCAAGCATGCATTTCAGAATAAGTATTTTAGGTACATCTTAAAATCATCACAAACATGTATGTTTGCACTCATGTATAAAGGTAAACAAATTTATTATTAAAAAAAAGAAGAAAAATAAAAAAAACAAAAGCAACAAAAATAAAATTAAAAAAAAAAAACAACAACAGATCTTGAAATAACTAGAAAATACATACATATTCATTTTTCTTTGAGAGAGCAGCAAAGACTTGGAGAAAACTTTTTTTCAAAAACCAGGCTTCACAAATAAACAATGAATAGGTGCAAATGTTTCATGTGCCTATCCCAATTTTAAATTCAATGCATTGATATTAGATAGATACTGTAAAAAGGATTTGGGAATATTTACTTGATTAGTAATTGGGGATCACTTGAAAAAGATCTCCTGCTCAGTTGCTAAAAGAAAAAAAGCCACATTCTTTTAATGAATATAGCACACAAATATTCACGACAAGTGAAACTTGAGTTAGGTTACATATGGATGCAATTATGATGTGAACTTTGCAAAGCCAATATCAAAGATAGAGTGTCCTTTTCGGGCAAAACTAGGAGTGATCATTTCCAAGACTTGTAGAACAATATTTTAGATCCTAATCTAGTTTTATTTATACCTTATAAGAGACACCTGCTGGTATTAATACAAAGGAACAGTAATAATAAATGTTTACACTGCTAGTATTTCTATCTATAAAGAGCAGTTTAAAACCATGAGAAGGTAAAGTTCCCATCCAGCTGAATTTAAAATAAGTTGCAATACATGAAAAAATAACATAGTATTACATGGACAAGACAGAAACTATATTGGAAGGAGCCTAAGAAAGTAAAATAGTGGGAAAAACAGTGAAACCAGGCTTGCCACAGGACAGAATGGTACAGCCTTAAAAACAGGAGCAAGGAACCTGAATCCGATGTGGAAAAAAGGAATGTTGTCAAGAAACTGGGAAGAAATCTGTATTTTAGTATAGAAAATAACACTAGCAACAAGACATAAATGGGAAAGTGAGTTGTAGGAGTTTGGGAGAAGATGATCTCAGAAACACAAAAGCCATGAAGGAGAACTGAACTTCCTTTCCTTTTGATTAGAGAGAAGATACGTTCTATACAGCTTATGAAAGAGCTGAAGTCAGCAGAATGGGAGAGGGATTATCATGAAAAGAAAAAAGAGTCAAAATATCAACATGATGGGTCTGAATGTTTCCTCCCCAGTCAGGAAGTTCCCAAACAATTTTTGTCTTGTAAACCCTGTTATTCATCACAGCGATGGATAAGAATATTTCCAGCCTGCTATTGCAATGGTGGAATTTAAAGACAAACTGAGGATTCCTTCGAGTGGCAACAGTTGTTCAGTCTGTGAGCTCCTCAGTGGAAACCTTTGCATGCATGCCACTCTTTTGCAATATGGTACTTGCTCTGTTCTCACCAATACCTGCTCTTCCATGTAAAATAAGTTTGTCAAAACCCAGAACAAGGTATGACCTTTAACACCTGTTTTTCCTCTTTGCTTGGACTTGATTTGGTCTTCCTTTCTCAAGAATGGATTGCCCTTCTGAAAGACTGGAGAGGGGTACTACGGGCTTATTTGCTTATAGTTGTTGCTTATAGAAGAACTTGGGCACTAGTTAATACAGTAAATGTCCATTTCATTAGACTGTACATCTACCTGGATCAGGACTTTTCTGTTCTGAGAGCCACACAAACAGAACAAACATGATCCTGTGAGCAAAGTAGTTATAATCTGAAGGCCTCTTGAAAGATCAGTGTTTGATTCAGCATTTCGCTGACTACTGAACTGGGATCTAATTCTGAGTTTCTGTGTTTTGCTTTTCTTGATAAGAGACTGAAAGATGTGTTTGTTCTTTGAGATGTAAATTCTCTCTGACAGAGGCTGTGTCATTGGAAAACAGGTCCATGATTTGCTACAGCTTAAAAAACAAAAACAAAAACATGCCTTTGAATCATGAGCATTTGCCTGGGGCTTACACTTTCTGACTAATTTCTTCAGAAATTAGGAAGGGAAGGGAAAGGGTCTTCACTTACCAAGGAGAAAGATCAGCTGTCTGCGGAGAAAGTCCACTAGGATATGGTGTATGCTGTCCATGGACATAGGAATAGACACTTTACTGCCAAACTTAAAACTCTCCTACTCTATGTTTTTAACAGAACCATAGAATATCCTGAGCTGGAAGGGATTCATAGCAAAACATCTAAATATTGACAAATGTTGACTCTTGTCTACCCCTGAAAAGAACAAGTAGAAATATCTAGAATATATATGAATTTATATTAATTTCTCTTGATTCTTTTGAGATGAACATGGAATTCATCTCTGAGAACAGGTGTCATTTTTCCAATATTATTTCTTGTTATAATGTATTTGCCTTGACCTACCACATCCTCATAAACCTGTACTGAAATAAGCGTCTGTTTTAAATTCCCCTTGGATATGTTTGACAAAAAGGTTTATCAACAGATGGTACTAAAAGCTGTAGTTGAACAGGAAAAGAAGAGTATATCAAAGTTAAAATGCATCACTTTTTCCTTCAGTGCTGTGTAAAAAGGTTTACTAATGGATTTGCAGATTTTGGAATACTCATTCATTTGTAAAGAGTATTAAATCAATATGAATTCAATAATTTGTGCTTGGAAATTATTATAAAAAGAGAATGATTTCTTAACAAAAATATGTATGTATCTGTATCAATTATATGCACAAATATATTTATGTTTCTAGTTCATAATTTAAAATAATTTTTTGTACTTTCTTGAATTGAGAAAGGAAAAAAATTCTTAAGGTAAAAAACTCTCAGACGTTTTAAAGGATTATACTATTTTCCAGATAAAAAGGAAGGAAAAAAAGGAGTCAGTCAGTTTCATCTCTAAATTACAGTTCTGTGCCTTTTAACAGCTGCATAAATTCAATTTATATTGTAACTTACACTTGTTTATATCAAAAATAAAATATTAACTACAGCTTTGAAAACATGCACTGAAGAAGTTAGCAAGCTATAATTAATTCAATTCATAATGGTATTCCCCTCTATGATGATGTGTGTAGCCAATTTTATAATGTTATAATAGTAAGTAGAGTTTTTCATGGCATATGAGAAGTCCATAACCTTTTGCAGTCTTGGTCCATCGAAAATTGGCAAAAACAAGATATGAAGTTTTCTCTAAGAGAGCACTCTGACGTGTTTCACAATCCTTAGTGCTTAAAAACAACCCAGAAAAACAGATCAAAAAACAGTAATTGCACAGCAAAGCAAATGCAGTTACAAAGCCAAGAAGGATTACACATGGGCTTTTACAACAGGCTCAGCACAGTTGTGAGCTATACTTTAGACCCTGGGAACGTGAAGGATATGTATCCCTAAAATAATTTTTAAATTTAAGAGCACTTGTGTGCTCGTAGGAATGTTGTCAGGGAATGGTATGTTTCTTTAGTAGAAGGTGGTTGCCAAGCAGGATCACTGAGTGCTTAATCACGCTTATATTAAAGCTGAGACACATGAACTGAAACAGTTATTATAGGGAATAATTAGAGAACAAATTAAAAGCATTAGAATTGCCAGGAAGATCAAAGCAAACCATTCCCCCCGAGAAGTGGACAGAATGTTGCTCAGAACAGGTAGAAGCAAAGATTTGCAGTGAAGATTGCATTCTCTAACGTAAAAATTCTTAATAGCAGTTAAGGTACATCTTATCAAAACTGCACACAAAGAGATAGAGTCAGATAACAGGGAAAAATGCCTGTTTGCAGAAAATACGAGGGCAGGTGCTCAAGAACATCAAGAACAAGTGGTTCTGTCTTGCGTAAAACCTGAAATTTTACAAAGCAAAAAAACAGCAAATCCCAGAAATATCCTGCAAATTAAAAAGAAAAAAAAAAAAAAAAAAAAAAAGGAAGTCAGAAAATTGCCAGAACTGTACACAGAACATCAAGAAATTCATTAGTTTGGAGATCCAAGGTCTGAAGAGAGGAGTACCTGATGGTTTCCACCCTTCAAGGAAAGTGGTTGCAAAACTGATATGAAGAGATCAGAAGACAAGAAATATCTGGACAAGCTGGTTGCCATTTCTGCTAAAATAAAAAAATACTCATTTTGAAGACAGTAATTGTCAGTCTATTAAGATAATATCCCTCTCAATTCTACTGAAAATGTGTGTATAACTGCTGTGTATTCTCCCTTTATAGACAGGATAATGAAGATACAATGGAAATATATTCAAATTGACAAAGAGGGTTTGTTTCTTGGTACTGTTTCTTGCTACTGTGCAGAATGGTGCACATGCATCTATGAAGATCACATCTCTTTCCCTAATCCCTGAGAAGATGGATGAACAGCAGATGAGTCCACTGGCAGTGCTGGGTAGAGAGATGTCTTCAGAAGGTCAGAAGAGCCCTTGGATTTTGAGGAAACCTAACGCATCCCACAAGAGGGAAAGAACACTTTCTCTTTTGAAAATGGCAAGCTCTCTGCCCTACTTCATCAGGTTGTATTGTATGGCCATATTAGGCTATTTTTTAAAGTAATGAGAAGTTGATGTAACAGCTGATGCCAGAATGGGAGAAGATGCTGGCTACCCTGATATGAAGCCATAAAGAGGCATAGCATCTGGTAACCCTCATCTGTGCCTTATCATGGGCTCAGGAAACAGAGACCAGTACATTGCACTTGCATGTGTTACAGCATTATAATAACTGATACTGCTAAGAGTAAAAATTCAATCAATGTATATATATCAAAACAAATTATTTCAGGGAAACAATAACTGCAGTGGCACATATCATATCAATACTATTGAGCTGAGCTAACAATAAATCAAATTGGCAGAATCAATTCCTCTGCTGGAAATGAAATCATTAAAATTCATATACAGAAGCACATGCCATATATAAGATTTCTTTTGGCAATTTCTGTCTATTTGGCTGTAGAACACTCACTATCTGGGATTTAAGGACTCTCTTCCTTTACTTACGCATAATGAGGGGTGTGAAGCAAAGCACTGTGCACGAGGTACATCCCATAGCACTTCTGGAAAAGTTTGCATTGCTAGTGTGTAGATCTTCTGGATTCAAAAGAGATTAATAATGCTTCAGTATGTTTTGAGCTTCTGGGATAAGAAGATATGATGGTGAGGTAAGCAAGAATAGTCCTAGTATTAGTCTTGGACTGAGGATAAGTGAACAGGCACGTCTTTGAGTGCAGAGCATTCTTTGTCAATTCTACTTGTTAGTTTTCTGCACAGTGAAAGATACAGTGCAGACAGAGATGGAAATTGCTAGAAGGCGGCAAAGAGGGATCATCTCACCACAGTGCTCAGGGGACACGCACAAAGCTTTTCATTCATAGACTCGTTATCTATGGCAAGACTGGAGAGGAAAGGACATGAAGGAAGATAGGATCAAAATTAGATGAGTAGCAAGAAATTAATAATAATGAAGAAATTATTGAACTGCTGAACAGCCTTTTTTCTGTGAAAAAATCTCTCAGTCTCACTGCAGTGCTCACATTTCTCATAGGGACACACACTGAAAATTGATCATGTGGCGTGATCTCAAATCCAAGCATAACTGTTAGATAATATTCTCCATGTCAATCTTTCTACACTCTAAACTGATCTTGTTTAGGACTACTCTCTTTTTTTGTAAGAGGAAATGGAAGAAGAGAGAAGAGAGGCTGAGAGAACTGGGACTGCTCAGCCTGAAGAAGAGGAGGTTCAGGGGGATCTCATCAATGTATAGAAATATCTGAAGGGAGGGTGCCAAGAGATGGAGCCAGGTTCTTTTCAGCGGTGATCAGTGCCAGAACAAATGGGCACAAATTGGAACACAGAGGTTCCTTCTGAATATCAAGAAAACTTCTGTGCTGTGCAAGTGATGGAGCACTGGCACAGGCTGCCCAGAGGCTGTGGCGGTGTCCTCCTTGGAGATCTCCAGAAGCTAATTGGCTATGGCCCTGGGCACCCTGCTCTGGGTGACCCTGCTGGAGAGAGGCTGGGCCAGAGAGACACAGGTGTCTCAGGCAGCCTGTGGTTTCGTGAGAATATGTATGTGTAGTCAAATATCTCAGGAACACAAGAGAGAATCATAGAACTTTTGTATGTATCTCTTTCCTGAAACTCTTCATACAGAATCGCTGATTTCTAAAGAAGTGTGTCATGCATTGGTAGTAGTATTACAGTAAAATACTTTGCAGTTGTTCTAAACTGATGCTTTCCTTGAGAAAACAATGTATTTTATCTTAATCTTTGTTCTCAAAACTACTGCGGTACCTAATGTTTACAAAGTGAGGGGTCTCTTAAAGCCAACTAAAATGTGTTCATAGTTTAGTAGAGACTATTCCACTATATCTGTAATCAGTAGAGAGGTGAATTGTCTCTTGGAAATATCTGTTTTTCTTCACTGACTGTAAAGGGAGCTGATTGAACTAGTCTTGATTAAATGCTTTATATTTAGGAAGCTAAAATTAAGCATTTTAAGCCATTTGACTACAAAAATAGCAGCAGCCACTGAAGAGCAGTGTGCTTTACAGTTCCTAAAATAAACTACTAATAGTAGAAGTTCTAAAACTGAACCAACAAATCTCCTTGAGTAAAAAACACTTAAACTTTAGATAAGAGTCCACAGTCCATCTCTCAGTTTTCCTTGAAACAAAGCAATCAAAGAGGTGCTTTTCATTTCTTTACTATCAAAAAAATAAAATAAAATAAAAGCAATAAAATGATAAGATAAAGTGGAGCAAATGAAGGCGACTTAGTATATTTTATGTTGCAAACAAGCAAAGACAAATTCAACACCAATAAAAATTCACAGAACTGTATTAAACCTAGATGTATTATGGCTAGCCTAGGATTATAACCACAAGAGAGACCTATGTTAGGGAGCTCTGGGTTGCAGGCTTTAGGAACTGCACACTGCTGCATTGAATTTATATGCTGCAGCAATCCTGACGCAGAAGCTGGGTAGATGATCCAAGTCTGACTCCTGCAGCATGACTGGATGGCACCCACAGCTGCACTGTTCGCTCCCAGCTGAGTTTGACCTAGGACACTTACTGCTTTCAATCTTCATGACAGAGAAAAGTAAACTAAATGCATAAATTAGGAAAGAGATATACTAAAATACAAGTGAAAACATGCATCAGGAAAAGAACATTATCATTTCCCTTAGAGAAATGAGGGGCAGATGTGACTCTACCTGAGCAGGGGAATGAGGCTGGTAAAGCCTGCTGTTGAGGGGCAAAATTAACTGTGAAAAGTTGAACCAGATACATAGAAAAACACATGCTGATTGTCTCTCATTCTTTCTCTTACTCCTTCCCCTCACATTCCCCATCTGGCTGCATATAGTGTTGGCTTCCCTCCAGCTGCTGCAGAAGGCAGCAGGGATGTGGGACTCCTGAACCTGTCCACACCTCCTGGCAAGTCCATGTTTGCTGAAATGGATTGGGCAAATTCCCCTCAATTTTAAAAGCTCAATGTGAGAACTGATGTTGCTATTGCCTAGATGTCATCTTCTCCATCATGAATGTCCCTGTCACACCCGAACCGTCCTTTTTGTCTGTGAGGAACGCTCTTGTCTCAGAAGCAATTCAGTTGGGTAATCAAAGAGTTTAAGCTGACGTCGGAAGAGCAGAAAAACTGAAATAGAAACCCTCAAAATATTTCTGTTTCTATGTAACTAAACTTTGGTAAGAAAATAAAATGGGGGAGAAAATAGGAAAATGTATACAAATATGAATTACAGAAGAATGCATTAACATAAGTATTTCCAGAAGCAGAATAAATTCCTGGTGAACAAGCAGAAGAAAAAGAGACCGCATCCTTTAGCCATAATCTTCTGCATGTGTTCTTGGGACATGGCTTCCAGATGTGTCCACCTACCTGCATCTGAAGAACCCTTCTGCCCTCCTCGTTTAGCATTATAGTCCCTAACTGATAGCTCTTAAATGAATCAAGTTCACTGACTCAAAAAAGGCTAAGCAGTGTGATGGAGGTTTGACAAGCATCTAGATGGCTCGGTTGTCATCTCCCCCTCTGTCTCTGGTTTGACCACTCTAGCTCAAGAAGATAGTTAGACGGTATACTCCAAGAGTAGCTCAGGAAAAGGCATTATACCTCAGTCTGACTGCCAGCACTACCCCACAAGTCTCAAACAGCTCTATATGCCCTCCTGTCACAGGCTGGATCATACAACACCTGTCCTCAACTTCACTCGCCCTATCAGACCACAACGTAGCCTTCACGACATTTTAGTTACCTTGGAATTAATAGATATATTTAGAATAATATGCACACCTTACTATCACAGGGCCGCAGCTCAGGAGCTGGAGGAGGTGTGGGGTCATGTGCTGTCCTTTTTGGGGCACAAGCAAAGTGAGCCAGAAAATGTTCAGAAAGAGTCTACCTTGCATGGTGAGGGCATGAATATTCTACACCGTCCGATTCCAGTTATGTGGATTTCTCCCTCTTTCACTCAGCAACATGAACATAGCCATGATCGATAACTGGTGCATTTTTCCAGCCTGAAATTTGTTATTGACTCTTGTGTACCCATAAGGTTTGAGAAGATGGTTCTTCTCAATCTTGCTGGCAGAGGGGAGAAGCACTGAGAAGGTTATGTTGAAGCTGCCAAATAGCACAGCCCCAACTCATAAAAGTGATTGAGAACTTGCTTTGGTCAGGTACTGAAATCCCTTCTCTCTGGACAAATCTCTTAGGTACCAGTGGAATATTTAAGAGCTCCCTAAGTTCAGGTCCCAAGGCTCAAAAATGTTAACTGTTACTTGGAAATTTGGATATTTCACTTTCGTCTCTACTGAAATCAGTAGATATGAGCAATGATCACTGAAAAGTCAAGCCTGTTTGCTTCTGGTTGTGTCTATGCTTTTTTTAAACACACCAACCTCCTCCATCTCAAGCTGCAGGAAGTACTGGGAAATTGGTATTTGGCGAATCACCTGCTTGGGAATAGGAATGCTTGAAAAATATGCTCTTTCCAGGAAAAAAAAATCACCTTTTTTTTTTTTCTCTATTTTGTTTTAATGGCAATGGTATGGTCTATAACTTGAATTGGAATATTTTTTTATCCTTGTGTTGCTCGTTGTACGGTTAATTCTTGCATAATGCACCATGATTGAATGGGGAATTCATCTCTTGTATTTGTATTACCCTGCAGTCCTAGCAGATGTCCGCTTACAGCTGTGGATCCCCTCCGCATTCCCTCTCCAAAAACAGCCCAAGCCTTTCTGTTTCTGTTACACTTCTTTCCAAACAGTGTGGCATCAAGAAATGTGCGTCAGTAGAAGCTTTGACAAAGATTTCACTATAGTCAGCTGTGAAAGCTGTTACTGTGAGACAAGTTAGTGACAGCTCTCTAGCAAGTGTGCCTGCAGGTTTGTTGGTGCCAAAAGTGCTGGGGAGTGAGAAGACTGGTGAAATGCACTCAGATATTCTGGTTGTGCCTCACTTTGGTAATCAACAAGTTCCTACAGTTTTTGAAATATTACTCATTTTGAGCATTTGAAAGTGATTTTGTAATTTGATCAGCAAACTGATATATTTCTGGAAAAGCAAAAGTACTGATAAAAATAATCAGAACAGGAATGTTCACTCATTTGGTTACTTCAAATGTCTTTTTGTACCAAAGTTCCCTCAAATAAATTTTTTTGGCATTTCCTTGAAAATTGTTTTTTAAATGTCAATTAAACACAAATAATTTTTGGTCTCTCTGTATTTCTCCATTGAAATCAAGAAAAGATGTCATAGTTTCCAGTAGTGGGGCTCAAATATAATTATTTTATTGGCAGCAATATATATAAAAAAAAGCACATTTGTATCCATGTGAACATTGTGCTTCTTGTATAGGAAAAAAAAGCTAAAACAAAGAAGGGTGGAGTCCTGCAATCTAAAAATGCACTCATGCACATATTCTGATATTTGTTCTGCTCATGTCAACCAGAATAATCCAATACATCGATGAGAGGCTAGAGTTTGCTCTGTGCTATGCTGACTGCATGCAACTGAAGCCTCATATAAAAGGCTCAACGTTACTTTTAGCTTCCGCCACTGAAATCAATGGACTGGTGTCTGCCCACATCAGGTCTGAATCTGGCCCTCACAATCAACATTTATTAGGCTCTTGACAGTGCCTTTAAGTGATCTTGTTGGTTAAAGGGCAAAAGTATGAGCACAAAAGCCTACAGTAGATACATTCCAAGCCACATGTGCTCTGTTTACTGTACAGCATGAAATATGCAGTCTGGGATTGTACAATATAGATAATTCAAGCCATATGTAGATCAGTGAATGTAAAGCTCTGTGTATTTGATCTCAAAACCAATTAGAGCAGTTTGTTTGCTTTGATCTGAATGGAATGCTGCAGTATACACGTTATAAAACTTACTTCCAAAAGTTATTGGGCTAATAAACACTAATAACGTGAATGCTTTGTATTCCTGAGTTCCATAAAGAAATTACACATAAGACTTGAAAACAGTTATTGAGGGTGTGACTTTTAAAACTAACCAAATTCTCACATAATCCTCTGGAGAAAAGGAGATGTGAGCACTCCCAACACTGACACCTTTGGGGATGAGCTGCTTCCCCTTGAATTCCTCAATACACTGAGAAAGCCCAGTTTGTTGTTTTATTTAATTACTAATACACTTTATGAGGAGCTTGGGTTCTGAGCATGTGCTGCTCCACAGGAATAAGGAACTTTGCTTTAAGGGTACTTAAAATAGGAGCAAACAGAGGTAGCAGATGGCTTAATCAGGCTGTTCCGGGAATCTATACCTACACTGTTTGAAAGTCCAGTTTTGGGGACTAGACCTTAAGACTGCCTCTCCCTGAAAAGGCATCTTTTGGTTCTGAAAGAGCAGTTCTGAGTCACTGAATTGTACAGAGAAACCACTGAGAAAAGCAACTCTCAGCTCCTTCTGAATCAAGCCATCTTTCAGGGCTGGTGCTGATGATGCAGCAGCTCCAGCTCAGAAGAAAGATGAAAATCTGTCTCTGCACTTGGCCCTAGGAGAGAGCTCTCCAGATGAGTGGGCTGGGTGGGCTAGAGAAGATGTGGTGGAGACATTATGGTGGCCTAATGGGTGTCATCAATCTCTCAATGTAGATAGATTCCTTCTTTAGTCTCACTTTCATTAAAAAAAAAGAAAAAAACGCCAACAAGTCAGCATTCTTAGATGATCCCTTCTCTCATGTGTTTTTTGTTTTGTTTTTCCCCACTAGGAATGGCTTTTTTTTGAAAAACAAACAAACAACCCACAGCCCAACCCTAATGCACATAATTCAAGATGAAGCAGCTTGGAGAGCACAGATATAACTGAGATGCAGATCTCAATGCTTAAAGTGCTGTCATAAAAATTATGACAGTTAAATGTGACTGCCTCCACAATTTTTGGAAGGGTGTTTCTGCATAGAGATTTACAAATCTGTGTGGTAGAAAGCACTCTTTGTATTTTTTCTAATAGCTGATTCATATAGTACTTATATACCTGTGATATCTGAATTATAAAAATGGTTCAGCGTATATGCTTGGCACCTACAAATTGTAATGGAGAAAATATGATTAATTGCACAGCAGAACTCTTTGACAATTTGCTGAACCTGTGTATCACTGACATAAATCTTTCCCCCAAGTGCCTAGACTGTCATTAACTTGAAAAATCAGCCAAGCAAAAACCTTTATGAGTGAGTTCATGGAAATAGAGATATATTTTGTAGCTACGGTATACAGCAGACAGCTGGGAACAGGATAATACCTGCTGCAGGATAGCATGCTTTGCATATTTTTAAATAATACTCCATTTCTTAGAGCTGGTATTTGTCTGAGCCCTTGTACTGTACTCAATATGGCTTGTTTAGCTGGACTGTGGGAACCTGCTCTATGGATTTTTTTTTTCCTGTCATTTGCAAGTACCCTCAAATAAAGCAGATGAATTCATTTCCTTCTGTGGCCCTAAAGGGGCCCTTGCTCTCTGCTGCTCCTCGGGAATTCAACATCCACAAGCCACATTCACTTAACTATACTTCCATCTGAATAGCAAATGCTAATTGGGCTTGTTTCGGCATTTTCCTCACTTAAGATCCTCTGTTACACAAGAGAATGGGAACCTTCAGCCTGACTGCTAAAATACACTGAAAAGTATTAAAGGAGCTGTACTAAAGCTATACTATGCTTTAAACCTGTGTAAGCTGGAATACAGCTTGTTTTCTAAAAAATGTCCAGTTCGTTAATGGATACTTTAGTATTGAAAACTATACTTTATATTTTGCCAGACTTGTCTGGACCAAACCTGACTGAAACGAAAAGGATGTTTCACACAATAGTCTTTGCATGAAAAAGGACTAATACAAATGAGCTAAACTGTATTAATAATTCAGGTGAGAAGTAATCTAGCTATAGGTACTGTGTGTGTGTACCATGTAGGGACTCATAATATGGTCTATTTATTGCATTTCTCCATTTTTTATATACATGTGCAAGGACACTGTTTTTTACTAGAACCATTTAAGTTCTCATTCAATTATGCTTTCACTTGTCCTTCCAAACCACCTTATCCAACAAAGGAAAATAATTTGTATAAGAAATGAAGTGATGTACAAGGGGAATCGTCACACTTTTGAGATGACTTCACTGTTAGATAGATCTGACTTGGATCCTAGCAAGTAACAGGAGGTTGGGACAGGACAGTAATCTTAATTTACGGTCTGGCTTCTTCTCCATTGAAGCATAATTTTCTTCCCACCTGGCATGTATTACGAGCTTTTGTGCCTGTAAACTGTCTCTCAGCTTTGAGGCACCTTCTCCAAATAACTAGTAGACATCAAAAGGACATTTTGTGTGCAGTTCATTCAACCAGAAGTATACGTCAATAGTTGTCGAGAGGAACCATTTACTAGGGATGCCCATATATTTCCCTGAATTTAGAACTGTAGAATCATTAAGGTTGGAAAAGACTTCTAAGATCATCTAGTTCAACCATCTAACTACCACCAGTATTATCCATTAAACCATGTCCCTAATTGCTACCTCTACTTTTTCCTTAAACACTTCCAGGGATGGTGACTCCACCACCTCTCCGGGCAGCCCATTCTGATGTCTCATCACTCTTTCTGAGAAGAAATTCTTCCTAATATCCAACCTGAACCTCCACTAGCACAGGTTGAGGCCATTCTCTCTCATCCTATTGCTGTTACCTGGGAGAAGAGGCTGATTCCCACCTTACTACCACCTCCAGGTCACTGTAGAAAGTGATAAGGTCTCACCTGAGCCTCCTCTTCTCCAGATTAAGCAATCACAATTACCTCAGCTGCTTCTCAAAATACCTTTGTTCCAGACCCTTGCATACAAGAAGAGCCTACAGTGTTTATCTTAGTTACAGATGTTAGCATCACAGATGTCTGAAGTTCACTACTCTATGCAACCATTAGCAGAGGTAATAAAGCACAAGCCTCATTTACTGAAGAGAGAAGCTGAGATTTCTTCCTTTCCTCAAACATGCTAACTATCAATACTGATAAGCCATATACTCCTCTGTCCATGTCTCAGACTGTCACATCTGGGCTGTACAAGCAGAGCAGTAGGTAATAAATGAAATTATTTTTTTCCCCGTCCGTGCTTCTTCCAGAAGCATAAGTTTGTCAAGGAAAGTAAATTCCAGGCAGATTCAAGTCTGCCTATTCCTATGGAGACGTTTGTTTTATCCTCAGCTACTCATCTCCCTCCTTTGCCTGTCTGAGTATCTTCTCTTGTTGCTGCTGAGATTGAGAATGAGACGTGCAGCACAGTAGTTGCTTCTTTGCAGGATAGCTGTCAGCAGCATCAACAGCACCCACTGCCTATTTTCATATTCCCAACACAATTAGTAGTAAAAAGCCTCACTTTTCAAGGGCTTCCTATGGCTCTTCATGCCAGTGACAGAAAGAAAGCCCAAGCTTTCCTTCCCGCATACAGACAGATATATTGGAGCTGGGCGTTTGTATATGAGAAAATGGTGTAGACTGGAAAATGAAGTCATGTCCTTGAGGATAGCCCAAGTGCACTCCAGCTGCTCATTTGCAAGAACACCTTAACATGTGCAGATGTGTGCAGAGATGTAAACCTAAAAAATACTAAAGCATATGCTTAACTTTAGAAATAGCAGTAGCTGTATATCTGTGTATATATACACAGATATATGTATGGGTTTCTGTGTATATCTATCAATAGATATATATATTTATCACTGTATATCTGGCTCTAAACATGCCACAGTCTTATGTCTGTAAATCATGTGACTGGGTGACCAAGAAAATAAATAATTGAGAGCTGCTATCTGATTTGTATACATATGTATCCAAGTGCAAAGTCTTGCACCTGGTCGTGGCAACAGCTACTATCAGTACAAGCTGGGAGATACAAGGATAGAGCACAGTCCTGATGGAAAGAACTTGAGGATACTAGTGTATGGCAAACTGGACATGAACCAGCAATGTCCTCTCACAGTCCAGAAAGCCATCTGTGTCCTGGGATGCATCAAAAGAAGTGTGACCAGCAGGGAGGTAGGTGATCCTGCCCCTCTGCTCTACATTGATGAAGCCTCACCTGAAGTACTGCACCCAGATTTTGAGTCTTCAGTACAGGAGAGACCTGTTGGAGCATGACCAGAGGAGGACCACAAAAATGATCCAAAGGAGTGGAACACCTCTCCTGTGAGAACAGGCTGAGAGAGCTGGGACTGTTCAGCCTGGAGAAGACAGGGCTCCAGGAAGACCTGAGAGTGACCTTTCAGTGCCCAAAGGGGAGCTACAAGAAGGAAGAGGACAGACTCTTTAGCGACGTCTGTGGTGATAGGACAAGGGGAAATGGTTTCTAATTAAAGAAGGGGAGATTAAATTGGACATAAGGAAAAAACTTTTTACAGTAAGGATGGGAAGGCACTGGAACAGGTTGCCCAGAGATGTGGTGAATTCCCTGTCCCTGGAGACATTCCACATCAGATTGAATTCTATTATTTTATTTCATGTTGGTTTGGGGATTCTAAAGCTCATAGGAAATATTTTGATTGCGGTGTCTGCTTTTGCAACTTCATTTCAGGAAACAAAACCAAAGTGTCCCTGTAGTCCTTTGATTGCTTTGAGAAGAATACATGCTGTCAAGAAGCTTTCTTAGAGATGCATATGTGTGTGCGTGCGCATGTTTGTTATGTAAAAAAAACCAGGAGATAGTGGTCATGTGGGGATGCTCCATGTTTAGAGATTAAGCAGGGGGTTGTTTTCACAAATTTCAGGGCCTACATAGTACAGTTGAGAAAAGTCAAGCACAAATCAAAATGTGAATGATTATGGTTGGTGATGGAAGAAGTTGTCCAAAGATGGTATGGATGCCCCACATCCTTGGAGATTCGAAGTCAGGTTTGATGGGGCTCTGAGCAATGTGAACTAATGAGGGATGTCTACACTACTGGCTAGGGGTTGGACTAGATGCCATTTAGATTTCCATTCCAGCCCTGTGGTTCTATAATTCTAAGATTCTAAGATTCTGTGATTCTATGACTCTATGATTATTGATAAAATATTGCTATCATACAATTGGGCTCATCCAAGAGTCAATACAGTAACTTGACAGTGCTGGCTTTTTTATTAGCAGCTAAGTCTTAGAGAAAAACAAGAAAAGAAAAAAATATATAGAGGACAGAGAATGAGTGACTGATGGAAATGCCACATACAATACGTCTGTAGCATTTTTCTTTGGATTTAGAGGTCAAGGAACACAGCCTAGAATATGCAAGAAGATCTATTAAAAGCTATTGGCTTTGGAAAGCACCAGGGATTCAAGCAGACAGATTTGGAGCAGCTGTGTTCAGGTGATGAAGAAAATTTATGGTTGTAGAAACAGGAATTCTTTAAGAGAAGTAGCTAAGTATCTAGAGAGATTAGGCTTTTAATGGGATGATAAAGGAAGATGACAAAGAAAATGCATGAATTTTTCTTTCCATTATGAAAAAGTACTCTTTAGAATCACTTCTCAGGCAGTCACCAAAATAAATGTTCATATACACAAATATATGCATATATATACACATATAAAGTTCTTGTTTGAATAGAATATATTGGCACTTTAAGGAGTGACTAATATAGAAACTATTTATTGTATTGAAGTCCTTAAAGACTTCAGGAAAGCATATGCCTGAACAAGGTAGATGGATTAGAAAGCAGAAAGCAGCCTTGTTCTTTTGATCTAAGCTTTAATTTATTGACAGAAAAGCCTGTGGTTATGGAATAACGTGGTTTGTTTCAGTATAGTCGATGCACAAAGTAAGTGCACGTTTAATCCAGCTAACTAGAAATGGGTAGTGCTCTTGGTGTTTTCATGTAAAAAGACAGAAGAAGGGAGCTAGATCTCACTCTGTACAGATCAACGAGTGACTTAGAGTGCAGTTGTCATTACTACATGGGACAGGAAACATGCTTGAAGCAGAGACTTCTCTTGTCTTTAAAATCCGCCTGTGTGTATGGTCAGCATGAATGTGAATTTATCAGTCGGAGGTCATGCCTGACGCCAGCAGGGCCTGAAGGCATCGTGTGCCTATTTAGACTTTGTCAGTAGTCTATAAAAAGTTCAAACACTTCCAATGCATGCTACTGTACACCAGGTACAAAGGGCCTAATGCCCCTGGTAAATTATTAATCCTCATCTTTCATAAACAAAAATGTTCCGTATTTCTAGTAAACAGACCTGTAAAACTCAGAGGTAGTACAGTCAAAAGGCTTATGAACCCTCTGAACTTTGTCATCCTGGGTGTGGTATTTCCTCTCTCTGTCCAATGTGCCCATGTACAAACTGGAGGTAATAATACTCAACATAATTAGTTAATGCTTCCACATTGTTTTGAGCTTAGTAATCTGTGTAGGTGCTTATCCGTTAGCAATATGTTGCAATTAAATAGCCCTTAGTATGCAAAAGGTTTTTCTGTTTACTATACATTTGATATCTGGAGAACAAAACATGCCCCCTAGAATATATCAGGCTTCAGTTCCAGGGAGCAAAGTTGTAATCAGAGCAAAAAACGTTGAATTATTCGAAACAACTAGATCTAATGATGGAATTACGGTTAAGATAATTCCTTGAAACTTAGCTGGTCACTTCTTTTAATTTAATTGCTTAAATGAAAACAATCTTGCCTCTGGCACCCCTCCATTCTCTGTGAAGCTGCTCATCCTCCATATACGTTTTTCCCTTTCTTCTTTCCACCTTTTATCTTCCCTTTATTTTTTTTTCCTTTTTATTTTATTTTCCTTTTTTGTTTTCATTCTGCATGGTCTCCTCTGAGAGGAGCTGCTGCTGCTGTTTCTCAGGTTACTGGAGTTTCAATGGATTTTTTGGGAATCACTTAAAACAGATCTCTCCAATCATCTCCATACTCTCAATATTGTCCCTGCTACTACAAGTACTCTTGGCTTGGACATCCCTCTAAGGAATAATGTGGTATTCACAATGATTTCAGGGAAAGGGATTCTGTAGTTCAGTTGCGTATTTGCTTTTTTTGACTGATATGTTAAAAAGGTTTTCAGTGATCTGTTCATAGCCATATATAGATTTATTCCAAAAGCAGTTCTGATTAATTGAGGTTCAGGAGCAGATACCTGAAGTTTGGAATTTTTCACATTCAGAATTTCAATTTATTTCTTTCCCAAGAAGCACTTCACAGACAGAATCATGAAGTTAATTTCTGCCGATCTGTAGCTTCACAGCAGTATTTTCTTTAACCTATTTGGTTTTCCTTCAATTTGAAAAGGTCTTGCAAAACTAGGCCAAAGTAATCATTTAATTAAGAGATTACAGGAAGAGAGAAAAAATGTAGAAAAAAATATAAGCTGAGATCATTAGAACCATTTCCTTAAATAGTATAAAATATGATGGAGTTCAGAATCTTGTTTTTTCTTAACAATGTGTCAAAAAAATTAAATTTGGTGCCAATGTAGACTGTTGCTTTGGCAATACAGCGTGTCATTCAATGACTAACAAACTCTGCGAGGTATAAACCAGTAACCCAGCTGTCGAAAGATACATCTACCTCCCCTTTGCAACCATTTCTTCCAAGCCTGCTTGTTGATGCCTGAGTAGGGTGTTTGCCTGGGAGCTAGTGAGTAGATATTGCCAGGATAATATCTGCAAGCAGAGAGGTTTCAGTTTCATAAACAAGAAAGCTGAAAAGACTGTACTGAAAGATACATTACTTCATTTTTTTGTGGAGAGAGGTTTCCAGAATGAATTATACAATACTAACAATGTAGGCTTTGTAAACAGGGCAATTCCAAAAACTGTCATACCTATCTGTACCTTTCTCTACACACATGCACACACTGAAACACACACATGTATATACAGATGCACAACCGTGAATGTATATACACAGCTTATGTAAAAGTATCTTATAAATTGCATATCTTGGCACTCTACAAAATGAAGTAGCATTTTAAAATGTATAACAAAATGGAACATCTCCAAAATATTCAGTAAAATTCTGTGTAATCTTTATGTGGTTTAGTATTTTCTTAGCCGTCCTATGCATTATAATTTGTCAGGATCACTGTAATAACAAAACAAAACGAATCTGCTTTGGCATTAAATATATAAACAAACTCGCATAAGATTGTTGTAAGAACAAAATGATCTCCTCTGGTTCTCAAACAGAATGACACATGTACGCAAAGTCATGCTGCAGAGAAGATATTATCAGTTTTAATTAAAAATGGGTGAAGATGGCCAAGTTTTTCTTTTGGCTGACTTCGCTTGCCCTTTCCCTGGCAAAATCAAAGCCACCCCAGTTTTTCCTAGGACACAGTAGAGTCTGCTTTGTATTTGTCTTCTCCCTGTTATGCATTCATAACAATTTCCATCAAAATTATGAGTCTCTTTGTAGGATTGCAAGTGGGAAGAGATGTTGACAAGCAGGCAGACAAATGAGCAGAAAGACCACAGGGACCCTGTGGTCAGCAGCATGTGCCTGTGCAGTGTCAGGTGCTGCAGGGGCAACAGCAGGAGTGCAAGATGACTCTGTGGTGCCTCATGAAGGGAAGAACACGAAGTTTCCCCAGTGAGAGGAGTGAGAGGAGGAAATTGATGTGTTTGAAGTCAGTTAAGTGTGGCTTGAAGAAGGTAGGTGACAGAGAAAGAATTTCTTGGGGAAAAGAAAAGGTAGGTGAGGGTGGTTTTGAGCATGGGTGTGAATAACACAGAAAGGAGATAAGTGAGATCTGAGGAAAGAAGTAAAGGGCAATTATGGTGGGTTGAACTAGGGTGAAAAATGCTACAGGGACTGAACGAAAAAATGGCAAGCCATTCAATGCAGCTTTCTTTCATTGGTTCCTCATTAAATTCTTACAGCATCATGCCATAAAATGAGAGCAAGATGTAAAGCTGAGCTGTACTGTGATCTGTATTCAAGCATTCTCTATTTTCAGGGCAGGAAATTGAAGTTTGGAGCTTCAATATGACCCACACCTTCTACAGCTCCTGCTGTTTTAGCCGTCCTACTTTGTTTAGTTGGGTAATTGAGAAAGGTCCTAAGAAGCAGTTTGTCTAGCACATTACCAATTTGTCTGGCATCAGGCACTTCTTTCAGATTCAAATCCTGACTAACCTTTAGTACGGGGGCAAATGACTTATAGTTTTATGCCCTGTTTTCCACATCTTTTGAAATTATTAATTGTGCTTGCTTACCTCATGGAAATGTAGCAAAGATTGGCTTGTACATAGCTCTGAGAATGCTAAGCATGGTAGCTATATTCTTTTCATGGAATAAAAACAAAGCAGTTTACTCACTACAATCCCACACTTGAAACCACCACCCATCAACAAAGTGACTCATAAGCACTATGAGACAAGGATACAGTGTTTACTCCTGCAAGTTTGTTTGCACAGAAAGAACGGACTCTGCTTCCGAGTACGCCTGGCCAAGCACTCTCCCAGTACAGGTGAATGAGCCATGGCAGAGTTCAGAGGTGTGGCCCGTGACTGATAGGCACCCATATTGCATCAAGACTTTTCACTAAGGTGCAGAGCTGAGCAGGAAACTGAACTGTGGCAAATCATATTTGGCAACTGCAGCTATGCCATTTGGAAACCACCTTCAGTGAGCTCTTCAAGAGTATGATTATTTGTGTTTTGAAAGTGAAATAACTCATCTGTTGTACACACACATATTGGTGGACTAGAGTGCATTTTACTAACCAGAGATACCAGGTTAGTAAAAATGAAGAGATGTTTCTGAAAATAGCATGATAAAGTCCTGGTAACTATGGTCTTATCAAGCCTCAAGTTTAGGGTGGCAGCAGGGTCAGATCCCACCATGAGCAGTGGCAGTGGGGGCAGATGTTATGGTTGGGGATGACTGCTGGAAAGGAGTGGCTGGGGGAAAGTCACTGTTGCAGCTTCATGCTTCTGGCATGGGTTCTCTTCACACTTAGACTCTTACCAAGTTTCTCATCATTATCCCTCTTTTATAGACTGTCATCTACAACCAGATCCTTGGCCTTAGGTCATCTGTCCCTTTGTCCCTGCCTGCCTCTACTGCTGAGACAGCCTTCTAGTACTGAACTCCAAACTCATAAAATCCAGCACCTCAGCACTGTTTATTCACCCATCCTTACTCCCCAGTACTCAATTTCTATCCTTCTTTTTCCTCATTTCTGAATTCCAAGACAGTGACAGAGCCTGGTATGGTCTTGGCTCCAGCACATACTGGTAAACAAACAGGATCTCAAAAGAATTCTATTGTATTCAGCAAGATGAAATTGCTATTGCATTTTCTCTAAACACACACCCATCAGATACAGTGATGCTTACCTTGACTCAGATGAGATCCTGCACACCAGAAGTTATAGAATATATGGTACCAAAATTTTCCAAGCAGACTGGAGTCTCCCAGCAGCTTCCTACACAAGCTGTAGGGACACTGTGTAGCTGACACTGTTTGCTTAAGCTGTATATGGACAGTCAGATATGTTTGAACTAGGTGTTTGCTCTAACATCCTTGGTCAAAACATCCACACTGCATTCACAACCACTTTAGTTAAAGCTTAGAGAGATCATCCAAATCATCTGTTTTGGCTTTCTGCCTAATGTAGGTCACAAAAGTACATGTTTTGCTGTTGTCATTTGCTGATCTCTCAAAGAAGTGTTATCTGCGTGGGAATTCCTTGTTTCAGTGGCTACATTCAAGGTAGCTCAGGACTGCTCATGTGCCCTTGAGGAGTACAGCAAGCTCTGACCTTGAGAGCCTACTAAATGTAAAACTCATCATGAGAACTCTTCTGTCTGCATTACAACCCCAGTGCCACAATAAAAACTTGCTACCAACAAGGATAAGGGCTAATGAAATTATTTTCTTTTATTTGCCAGCATATTGCTACCCACTATCAAAGCAGTGATATTCTTCCTTTAGTATTTTACACATTCATTGATGAATATATAATTTAGCAACCTTATAGATAACTTAACAAATATAAAAGGTCAATAGTTATTTTTCATTATTTTTACCTATTCTTGCAATATTCTTCAGTAAGGGCACCAGAACCTAGAATAGTTGCCCTCACCCTTCTCTTCCACCAACATGTCTCTTCATCACATAGTTTATTTTTCGCAATCCTATTACTTCTTAACTTCTTCAGGTCCAGAGAAAGTGATATTTTGCAAAAATTCCCACTCTTTTTCTGAGCTCATTAACTTATGATGACAACCTCATTATACATATCATGGTAAAGGTGATCAATTAGTTTACATCAACATATGCCTTGTTTGTTCTTGATTTATAACAAAGGAGAGATTCCAGATGCAGAATTATCCAATTATCTATGTGTATCTCAATTTATCCCATTTAAAAACATTTTTTCACATATTTTTCATTTTTCCAGCAAAACATGGGTAAGGTATAAAATGGTCACTGTTGAGCTGGTCTTCATTAGCCCTAAATCTGATTGCCTTGAAAAGCAAGTCTATAATTGCTTGCTGGAACATTTATACAGAGCTTGAACGCCAGAATGTTTTCTAAGTCTTGCTGTGCGCACATTTGCAGCATATGCATGTGTGAATAGAAAACTCAGCATGCAGATGTTTGAAATGAATACATATGTTTTGATTCAAATCTCCTCTCCTTTAAATGAAAAACTAATAGAAATGACACATTCAGACTTAATTGGAAATGGGGAAATGGTTTCTAAACCAAAATAGCATTCTCAACTCTATTTTATTTATATTATGTTAACTTATAACAAACAACACCTTATTACCTTGTTGACATTTTCTTCCCTTCCCTTCCCTTCCCTTCCCTTCCCTTCCCTTCCCTTCCCTTCCCTTCCCTTCCCTTCCCTTCCCTTCCCTTCCCTTCCCTTCCCTTCCCTTCCCTTCCCTTCCCTTCCCTTCCCTTCCCTTCCTTCCTCCTTCCCTTCCCTTGCCTTCCTTCCCTTCTGCCTTGCCTTGCCTTGCCTTGCCTTGCCTTGCCTTCCCTTGCCTTTCCTTGTCTTGCCTTCCTTCTCTTGCCTTCTCATTCCATTCCATCGAATCACAGTGGTAATATCAGTCTATAACGATTTTACATTATGAAAAACATAACATAAAAAATTTAAAAACTACAGTTTACAGTACAGTTCTCTTAATCAACAAACCAACAAAAATCTCTTTTAATAGAGACCAGAAAATGCAGCACATTGTAACAGAAGGCCTCACTATTTTGCTACCAAAGCTAAGCCAGCGTAAGTGAAGGAAAGAGTGGGTTTGCAACCTTAAATCTTACAGGAATTCTATTTGGATGTTCTGTTTACATGTGAACATGGAAATATGCTCTCAAGGCCTGTGGTAACCTCATCATAACTTTATATTAGTTAATGTGACTCTTGTGTGAGTCCAGCATGAGTGTTGTCCTATACAAGCTGTGTGTTTATAAATAGGATATAAATTCCAAATTAATCACAGGAACAGTTAATTATAGTTGTTAAGGATCCGGGCTCTATAACCCCTTATGTATTTATTTCTCACAGAAAGAATCAGCCCTGGTGAAACTGGTAAATCTTGGAGTTCTAGGAAAAGAAATTATTCTTCTAAGTACCCTTTCCTTGTGACCCTCTGGGAAAAAAAATAAGTAAAATGGGAGAATATTTACATGCGCTGTTTAATGGACTATGCAGTATCACTAGATAAACACTGTTCTAAAAAGGGATAAGCTAGTACACTGAAAATGGATTCTTTTTCTCCCCTGCTATTTAAAAAGAGAGCAGTACTTTCTAGTTAAAGCTTGTGCTATGAAACACACACAAACACACTAAACACACACACTTGTAAATGAATAGTGAAAAGAAAGTCAAAACTAGTGCACTGCTTGGTAGCCCATGTGGAAAGCAAGGGAGAAAAAAGACAATCCATACAGTCAACACAATAGAAAGTGTAAGGACAGTGGAAAAAAGGAGAAATAATATCAGTGTCCCCTAAGGCTAGGGAAATAAGAAGGGAAGTGGAAAGGGTGAAATAATAATAGGATCTTCGTTACGCACAAGGAAGGAGGATTTTGTGTAGGCTGCACAACATAAGACATTTGGTCATGATTAGCTTCTACTCACAGTTAGCAGATGTCTGCAGATTTCATAAAACAGAGTATAAGCCTAACCTTTCTTTCCATTCAAGTTAATCACTGCAGTCTGCAAGGGCAACTTGCCCTGAGTTAAAAGCTGTAAGCCTTCTGTCACTCCATAAGAAATCATCAACCCCTTTGTCTTTTAGACCAACATCATATTCTTCTCTGCAATATTTTCATCATTTTTCTTTTCTCACTATAATTGATCCCATGAAACAAGGATAATTTGTGTTAATCTGTTTGCAGGAAGGAAACTTTCTTACCAAGTGAGTTAAAAATAAAGTCCACTGAGGAAAAAAAATACGGAACCAGGCATCCCCCTGGAACTATACTGATTCTACAGAGAACTTTAACTGAATAACATCCTCTGACTTTTAATCATCCCATGCCTGAGGATGAGGGTATTCATTAACTGAATAAGATACTTTCCAATTTAAAACTGCATTCTCATTCAAGGGGTGACCATCAATCTCCAGCAAAGCAGAAAGAAGTGACATCTCTGGTCTTCCAAAGAACAGTCGTTATCCATAAAGAATACATCATTTGCCAGGTGGTATTTTTTTTAAGTGTTCTCTGTCTGGATACAGCTGTTCTATGTCAAGTCAGTGATGTGTAACACATTTTTTAAAAAGCCTATTAATACAGTTGTCAGTTGGGTTTAGATGGCTGTATACTATTTTCTGCCAAGTCTCTCTACTTCTGCCCAATTAACTTCCTTACAGAAAAGACAGAAAGCAAAATGCAGAACGATTACACAAAACATATTTTATTATTTACCTGGATGTAGATGGACAGGGTACGCCAAAAGATGGATGCAGAAACATATCAAAATAGTTAAATTAGGAAGCGTCTCTTTTGCAAACATGACACAAAGAAAGGCTAGTTTTATGGAGGAGTTGTGTGCCTTGAAACTAATGGAGCTTTTTTGGAAAACAGGTGGGAAGAAGGATGCTATTACTGTGTTCTTCACCAGTTCTTGGGAGCCCTGTGTAAACAGCATTAGCAACATTAATTTGGAATAGTATCAAACACAACAGAAAGCAGGAAGACAAAAAAGCTTTACATACTAAGTGCTTATTGAATCTTTGTTAGTGGTTTTTAAAATGAATCCCTTCAGGATGAATGTACAGATTTGGAAGGATTACTTGAGAACTCCACTTACGCCACTTCAGTTCCTTGGTTTCACTCATTAAGCTGTGTATCCCCCCTAATGTTAAACAAGCAAATGTTTGAAGAGCGATTCCATCTGAAATGAAAATGCTGTAGATACAGCTAATGCAATAATGAACAGATTTTTCATAAACAAACCTGTTTACCCACAAGTCTGTCTGGAAGAGATCTGAGGATCCAAGTGAATATAAAAACAAACAGCTTAGCTGTTGCTTTCTTTGGGCAAGTCTTTGTTTTTATTTAACATGAAAATACAAGCACTACATTTTATTGATTTGAAATGGCAACTGCCTCCTTTAATTCAACATTATTATTTCTTCACAGAATGTGCTGTCTTTGATTATTTATTTGTTACTGGAAAATGACTGCAGATTTAGCAAATGTAATCACTGCCGGCTTCTTGGAAAAGCTTAATTTTTCCATGTACATTTAACACCTTCTTACATAACTGAGTTAGCTTTTGTCTGAGCAGGAAGTTTCTGACAGACACTGATTTTTAAATCTCACAAAGCCTACTTGTAACATGAGCAGAGCATGTTCTGTACACTGGGGTCCGGGCTGCCTACGCCAGAATACTGAGTGGTTCTGCAGCAGGTGTGTCCCCCTAACCCTCTCTTCTTACCTGAAATGTACCTTGGGGCTAAAAATGGCCCAGAAGGTGACAGTGAGCCTTTTCACTGAACAGTTATCGAGGTCATGGTTATGAGAGGAGACAGGATTTGCCAGCTCTTCTGTCAAAAAGGGAAGCTTGGCCTGTTGTTGTACAAAGGGATGGGCTGAAGAACCCTATTGACAGGCTTCTGATAAACATCCGGATACTTGAATACATATCTAAGTTGAATAAAAAGGCCAGAGAGAAGATGGTTTTGTGGTCAAATTCCAGACTGTGTCTTAAGAGATTTACATTTCATCCCTGGCTCTTTTCCCTGGACTTTCTTTATGGTTGCATGCAAGTTAATTTCTATTTGTATAGCTCAGTTTCTCTTCTATCAAATGGGAATAGCAAAGCTTTTGATTCATAACCTTTATTACTGCTAGTCTATTTATTGTATCAGAGAAGTGCAGAAGTAAAAACAAGCCTTGTAGACTACAGCTGTTCATCTAACCGGTCACTAATATCATCTACTGGAGAAGATTCAAAAACTTGTTTACTGATCCTTCATAGTTGCAAATAATTTAATTTACAACCTGTCTAACAGTAATTTAATTTTATTTCTTCTTGTCTTCTCGTCTTAAATATAGATTCATAGAACAAAAAATTGAGTGTCAAGGTTGTTATAACTTTGCATTATTTCTTGATCCCACTCAACATATCTGGACAGAAAAATTCAACTCTTAGAATCATAGAAAAACAAAGCAGAAAATCACCCACTCCCCCCATTCTTTCCTCTTCCTCTCTCTGGATCAAGTATATGCAGAGCTACCTTTCCCTTAGCATTTTAATGTTTCCCCATTTATACCCATTTTCTGAGACTATGGGGACAAGTGTTTCTGAAAGTATAGGGATAAATAGAGAATAATTCAAATCTAAATAGAAATGTAGTTTTTCAACCTAAGTGATTGTATGATTCTAAATACTGTTGCCTACAGATCTACATCAGCACAACTGAGGTCTTGCTTCCTGTTCGACGTATGTATTAGCATGACCCAGAATAGGAGCTATCTTTTCTGAAATTCACATATTCAATTGATGAATAACTTTTTTCCCCTTTTTCCATCATGGCAACTAAACAGGCTTCTTACTTTATGTTTGTGGAATGCAGTTTTGTTTCCTCAGAGTATTCCGTACATGTGTATTTACTGAATTGCACTTTGCAGAATTAATAATTTAGATGATTCAACTTCTATTCCCCAAATTGTTCCATGAAATTCTTACTTTTGAAGATATCTAAGAAATCTAGAGGTGTACTTCTCTGTTGATGGATTGAATCCAGCTTAGTAAAGATACCCTGCTAAAATAAGTGTCTCTATTTCCACAAGCCAGTGAAGAAAAAACTGCTGCCTTTGAGAATATCTGCAAGAAGATCCTCTCTGCCTAACTGGTCATGGTCTTGTTCATGAGACATTTCAGGTAGTTCACCTTTTTCTTTTCCGTGGTACAGTTTATTTTAGAAGACCTACTTTACTAGACAGTAAAAATGACTACACAAGAGACTTGGGCACCTGCACAAAGCAGTACATTAAAATACTGAATATAACTAGGACCAGAAGGGCCCTATTTCAATGTCTTCAAGACAATTGTTTGACTAGGAAGTAATCTGTAACTATCTGAAAGTCTGTTTTTTTCTCAAGCAGTTGCACCGGCATGGTGACAGGTTTAATCAAAGCCACATTTCCCAATTTTCTTCTGAGGATACCATATAGGGTAGATTGAATTTAAAGGCAAAATAAATTTCATATAATGTCTTCCGTAATTAATTCTGAGTTAACTCTTTATCCAGTAGGCCAGCTGTCTGGGTGAAGAAGGAAATTAGACTAATGTGTTGTAATCTGTAATATCAAATTGGTATTGGTTTGTCACTTGATTGTTTTTCAACCTCTACAAATAAGTTGTCCAGTAATACATTCTGATATTTCAGAGGTATCAAAGCAAGCTGACTGAACTGTTTTCATCTACATTTCTTGCACTTTTCCTCAGTAGCTCTTTCTCCTCTTGCCTTTCTTCAATCCTTTGGAGCACCTCCTGCTGTTCTTTCTGTTCTGTCCCCTATTCCTACCTCTTCATCAAAATTATTTTTTTTTAAATACTTGATTACTATCTCTCTTTTTTGTGTGATAACATTCACTATATCACCTACTTTTTGCTCCATTAATGGAGTAATGTGTTTCTATGTCTACTGGAGACTAATTGAACATTTTTCCTTCCCTCTTATGTTTCCTGATGCTTGCTGAGCCCTGAAAATTAAGAGTTCTGAAAAGACTGTATATTTATACTTCTACTATTCCTTCAGTCTGATTCTCAGTCATATCTTATTCTTCCACTTCTACATTTTTATTTTATTTCTGTAAAAGTCCTCAAAGAACTCTTAATGCATCCTTGTCATCATGCTGTGACTTCCATTCATCTCAAGTTATCTTCTTTTAGAATGGGAAACAATTCTGTTTGTGAGTTGGAATTTCTGGATATTACCATAATATAAATAACAAGAATCTCATGAAGCTTACCCATCTGTACTTGAAAACATGCCAAGAGCTATCAGTTGTTATTTTTTTTCCTGTCAGAATTCCTTTGACTTCACAGGAAGTACCCAAGAGATTTGCCATTTGGGACAGCTCAACTTCTCTGATTTCCTAATCTGTATTTCGGTCTTTTGTACGTCTTCACTCACCTTTTCTGGTACCCAGACTTTGAGTGAGTGGGTATTGCTCACTAAAATGTTATATAACATAGACCCAAAGACGTGACAGAAGGAGAAGGAATACAACAAAAAACTAATCTAAATTAAAGAACGATATACAGATTAACAGGACACCTTAGTGTGAAACAGAAGATGTTTTTTTACACAGTAGTTAGGAAATTGCAGATAAAAAGATATTAAAGCATCTTTTGAAACTCTGGTAAGCTTACAGTCTCCTTAAATTAGAAATCACAGAGGAAAAACAGTGTCTTAATTTCCTGGCTCTTATTTTTTTCCTTAAGCCAACTCAAAGCCATAGTCATGGTTTCAGTCAAATCAGGCTTCATGCTTTAAAAATAAAAACAAAGCTGGAAAAAAAAAAAAACACCCAAACCACAACACTTCCCCTCTGTTACACAACTTAATATTAAATTCAAATATGAAATCATCATTTTTAGTACGCTGTTCTTCACTGTAGAAGATGATTAGCTTGAAAAGCCTCACTGAAAGTTTGCCTGACCCTTCCCTTACATATTTATGTGTACACTTATTATATAGTTAAAAGGCATAAACAAGGATGTGCAGTGTGTGCAAGTTTCTGGAATCTCTTGTTTTCCCTTCCATAGTGCACAAACAAGTCATTTAGGTGAACAAAGTCTGAAAGTGAATCATAAACTTGTGTTGTTGTTGTTTTTCTAAAAGAGTTTTTGCTGGTGGCTTTGAGAACAGAGATACCCTGTGTCAGGCCAAAGCACTGGATTAGCACCCAGAATTCAATGGTATTGCAGAGCTAATTTTTGTGGACAGGCTGACAAAATTTTCTAGTAGTTCTGTGCCAAGGATAATGACATTATGGCTTGGAGTATAGCTGAAAGCAACATTAGACTTTGGTTTGAGGGGCACATGTAAACAACTCTGTTTATCACTCTGTTAAGAAATTTGATATAAGCAAACACCTAGTTGTACCTAAAAGCCATACCAATGAAACCTCGGGTAGGCTGGTGGTTTGACTTAACAGAAATGTACTATTATGTTTCAAAAAAGCACTTCTTCCTAAGGAAAAAAAATCTAGATCAACACAGACGAATACTTCAAGAACTCAGTTCTTTTCAGAGACAGCGGTTCAGCATCTTGAGCTTTGGCACCCACTCCTGTATGTTTGTATCTGTATTACCCCTCAGCTCATGGGCCTGGGTGTGTTGTGAGCAAGGCCCAAGGAAAGAAAAGCCAGGCATATGAGTCAGGCAGGCACTGCTGCATGCCCCACCTGGGAAGTCTAGACGCAGCCCATGTGCCTAACAGTGCTAAGATGAAACTAGCAGATAAAAGCAGCCCTGCAATCAGAACTGCTTACATTTGGACTCAAACTTTGAATTGATGTTTAAAACACATCTTCCAAATTAGACTTCTTTATGGGTTTGTTGAGTCATAGAGGCCTAAAATTTATTCACCTTTCTGCCACAGATACTCTACATGGCCTTGGACAAATCACTTAATCTCCCATCTTATGTACAAATAACAGATGTTAAGCATTCTTCTTGCCCAACACTTTTGTAAAATGAAAATAAATAGGGAATGAAAGAAGGATGGCAACATAGAACAGATTTAGAAAAAAGGAAGATTAAGCAGGGAAACAAAAGGATGAGACAGAGGCATGATGAGAAACAAGTGGACAAGGATGAAAACATAGAGCAGGAAGAAGTGGACAGGCAAAGAGCTTTCATAGGTGGCTAGTACGTACTGAGAAGATATGGTCCTGCGAATCGTTTGAGAAGGAAAGTGACAGATGCACTAGTTAACATCTGCTTGGAATAAACTGAATGTGTGTACAGGGGAATGTAGGTGGGGGAAGATAGCCAGTGCTGCCAGAAAAAAAAAAAAAAAAAAAGCAAACAAAAAACACCAACTCTCAAGTGATCAAAGAGTTTCCACTTCCTCGGAGCACAACGACCCTTTGATCTGTGACTCTTTCTGTAGATAACTACTGGGTTGGAGAACTGAGGGGTTAAAAATGAATAAAGTACCAGAACAGCAAAGAAATGTTCTATAGCTTCCGTGTTTTCAGACCAGTCCTGAAGACCTAGGTACAAATGTCCTATGTAAATCAATAGCAGAAGGAGGACTTTTGCCAAGGTAACTCAGAGACAAAAAAGCAGTTGAGACTGAATGTGTATAGAAGTAATGCCTAAGTAACTTCTGATATTCAAAACTGTGGTTTTGAAAATAAGTGTTACTAATTCTGTAACTTAAAAATCAATGAGTCATTCTTGTAAAAGTAATAGGGATGATTAAATACTTTAAGATTTAAACAAATGAATGCCTTATTCTCTGCATTTCTGTCAGAATCTGTAAGCCCTGAGAAGTAACATAGTTCCAATTTCACAGTTTCTCTGTAACCATGATTTCTAGGAATTTTCTTTTTTAACTGAAAGGTGAGATTCTCATGCATTCCTATAATTCTCAATTCCAGCAGCTGGGACTTTAGAAAAAACATATATTGTGAAAAAAAAAAAAAAAAAAAAAAAACAGAAAATAAAGTTTCCATGTAGATTCCTAAGCTTGATTGTTTATGGATATAAAAATCCCTTAAGAGTCAACAGAAGAGTTAATATAACACTGTATTATTCAGTCATGTAAGAATTTCATTCAAATAATGAATGCATGGATTATTTTCCATATTTAGCACAAGAATCATTTTATCTTTGTAAATGGCCTGAAAACTGAAATATTACACCTCTTGATAAGATTTCCAGGACTACATCTCTAGAGCACCTGGACCAGAATTCCATTGTACAAATATGACAACAATAAAATTTGGAATTATTGGGAAAAAACTAGTCTCTGTTTGCTCATGAATACTTGAAGTCAGATAGAAATCAACATACATTTAAACAAATGCCACTATCATAAGATATGTCTCAAAACCCTCTTTGCTAGAATGACCTATTCACTCACAATCCAGAAGCCAGCTTCCACTTTCAAGCAAGTATTTCCTTGCCTCCAAATTCGTCAGTGGGGATGTCTACAATAGCAGAAAAACATTTGATGCAATTTGTTCTGAAAGTCAATGGCAGACTAAAGGTAGGCACAGCCTTGTTCCCAAGGCAATCTAAAACTGAAACAAGGAAGTGATTTTAGATCATGTGTTACATGAGACAGTATTCATGGGAGACCATAGGCCCCTTAATTCCTTTATCCTGGGAAATGCACATTTGGGATTGTACAGAGACGAATGTTTGAGAAGTAGAAAACTTCTAGTATATCTACTATTTCAGAAGGACCAAGATAGGCTTACGCAGTGTGTCTGGGTGAACCTCATGAGGTTTGACAAATCCAAATGCAATGTCTTGAACCTAGATTGAGGCAACACCCACTACCAATTCAAGCTGGGGAATGAAAGGATTGAGTGCAGCCCTGCTGAAAAGCATTTAGGGGTATTGATGGATGGCAAGCTGAATATGAGCCAGCAATGTGTCCTTGCAGCCCAGAAAGCCAGGTATATCCTGGGCTGCATCAAAAGCCTGGCCAGCAGGTCAAGGGAGGTGATCTTGTCCTTCTACTCTACACTGATGAAGCCTTACCTGAAGAAGTGATCCAGATTTTGAGTCCTCAGTAGAGGAGAGACATAGGTCTTTTGGAGCATGTCCAGAGGAGAGACACAAAAATGACCCCAGGGATGGAACCTCTCCTATGAGTACAGGCTGAGAGAGCTGGGGCTGTTCAGCTGGGAGAAGAGAAGACTGTGAGGTGATAGCAGCCTTTCTATATATAGAGAGGATCTACAAGAAAGAAGGGGACAGACTCTTCAGCAGGATCTGCTCTGACAGAAAAAGGAAAATGTATTCCATTTTAAATAAAGTAGATTTAGATTAGATATAAGGAAAAAGTCTTTTACAGTGAGGGTGGAGAGGCACTGGAACAGGTTGCCCAGTGATGTGGTGGATGCCCTTCTTGAGGGAGACCGTCAAGGTGAAGCTGCATCAGGCCCTGGTCAACCTGATAGAACTGTGGATGTCCCTGGGAACAGAAGATGCCTCCAATTGGATTGAGACTATCTGGAGATTATTTGTATACAGATCTAAGAGTCAGATATAGAAGCTCTACCATAGCAATAGAAATTCTGTCATTTTGAGAAAACGTACAACAAATTTGATTTCTGTCATAGTATCCTTAGCTTTCACAGAAATATGGCAAATCCTGCTCTGACCAGTATCAATACTGTCCCTTAGCAATTTTGAATTTATTTGTCCAAGCCTCACTAAAGGTTACGTATGATCTCTGTTTGCTTATGCCCATAAATCACCAAATTTGATGGATATTTATTATTTAGTTTCCAGGTTCTAGAAGTGTCAGAGAAATAACTGTAGATTCTGACACTTCCTACCAGACTATAATCTAATTATGACATAAATAAAAGGCGTGGGCAAGAAAAAAATCAGAAATGGAAAGAAGGGAGAAAAAAAGACAAAAGTGACAGTGGGTCACTCAAGTGGACTCAAGTGGGTACGTGCACTCCTCTAGAGACTAGTATTAATTTTACATCAGTTCTGCCCGTACATCTTTTCTTGGTGATAAACTGCAATTGATAGTTCATCTATTCACATGGTCAGTCTCTGTTATTATGACTGTGCATTTTGTTTCCTGTTGATTTCCTTAAAAAGGTTGCTCATGAAAAACAGCATATCAACTGCAAATCAAAACTTGCAGCTGTTTTTTTCTAATATTGCTTCCACACATGAACAGTAAGTTTGAAGTGATTGTACCTACAGAATGGTGCCAGAACTAAAAAAATACTTACCTTAATATCAAAATGAAACTCCTCAGAATCTTCTGAGTAAAATTTTAAGGTTTTTTTTTTCTTAAAATTTGCCACCTGAATTAAAAAAGAATGCTCGTGGACAAATACTTTATGTTTTCTGCGTGTATGAAGGGAACTCAGCAAGAGTATTAGTTTGATTGATATTCAAGCCTAAGATGGATGCTCACTTTAAGCATTCTCCTTCCTCTGGACGTACCTCTAGGGCATGGGACAGGTGGTGTCTCCACGATATACTTACCAAATTAAACTTCATTCAAAGACACAAGTTAGAAGAAGTACATTCATTGGACTCTTTATCTGGCAAGTTTCTTAAATCACTAGTTTCATTCTCCAAACCAGGCGATGGCATTAAATACTCCAGTAATGCTATCAGAAGTTATGTGTTGCCCCCAGGTAATCAGCTGTGACAACCAGACATAGAGTTAAAATATGAACTTAGTACTGTTTTTAAAGCATTTTAAGCATCTCTTGACACAAATGTCTGCTGTAGAGATATTGGCCATAAAAATACTGCCATATGTTCTTATCACCCCTGATTTTGTTTGCTTCCCTGTGAATTCCTTGTAGATTAGCTTTTGCTCTCTGACCTTAAATGGTATTTCAATTAAATCAGTTTTTTTGTTGGGAAGATTTGCCCTTTAATTTTTGCTTCCCATCCTATTTTGTACTTTGCTTTTGCTTTTGTATTGTTCAGTTGATCTCTTAAATATCCTTATTTCAACACCTTGAGGCAAGAGCTTCCTTTTCCAAAGTTATTACTCTCACTAGACCACCATTAAAGATTTAACATCCATCTGTCACTTCCAGTCTGTAGTGTATGTGCTGAGGCTCTGTCAACAAAGTGGAAAACATGTTAAAAGAGACTTTCAGAACCACAACTCTACAATCCTTATTATTAGATCCAAATCTGAAGTCACACACAGAGCTTCGTCAGTTTCTGTATTTGATTCTTTTGCACTTCCTGCAAAAGTAATACCACTGCTGCGATGCCTTGAACTCCAGAGCCCTTTTTGTGGGTTCAATGGCTGTTGACTTTGTAAATCATGTATTTTTTATCAGAAATAATCAATTCTCCTTTTTTAAAAAAGAAAAAATACTTCCGTAAACTGACAAAAATATGGCATGTATGTGGCATAACAGATCTGGAATTAAGGAATCAATCTAAACTGATTTGTTTACAAACTGAAAATAAATTAATCCTATAAAAGAGTACATTGATTTAAAATACCAAATTTATTTCCCTACATTTGTGTACACTGTACACTCACGTTATAAATTCCTGCTCTGATTTAAACTTAAGAAAAAAGTATATTTACTGAATACTTTAGGAAAAGCAATTACAAAAATGTTTAACTGAAGCACGACACTTAAAATGCTTTGTAATACTTGGCATTCAAGTTTAAGATTTGGGGTCTTCTTTGTTTTTCCTGTTTTCCATGTTCAAAGACAAGTTAATGAGGATATCTGATTATCAGAGAGTGATTTCTCGAAGTTTAACTCTCCATTAAATGTGATGACATAAGGCCAGCATCATGTCTGAATAGCAGCCATGCATTACAGAGGGAATAATTCCAGTAAAGTAAGTGGGCTTTGTCTCACTGTCCATTTCACTGAATTTATTTCTAGCATCATTAGTAACAGCCAATCCAGAATCTTCAACCAAACAAGACTGAAGAGTAGTGAACTGGGTCTGTTTGGAATGGACTTGGTCTGCAAGGTAACCATCACTGCAAGATTGGCTGGGCATCTTTCTATTTGTGTGAGACAGTGAGTGATTGCTTTTGTTATAGTATTTGATGCTGAGCTTTTGGAGAGGGTCCAGAAGAGGGCCATGAAGATAATCAGGGGGCTGTAGCAACTTTCTTTATAGCCTTCAAGTATTTAAAGGAAGATTGTAAAGATGATGGAAATCAACTTTTTACAGTAGGTAGATAGTGATAGGACATGGGGGAATGGTTTTAAACTGAAGAAGGGGAGGTTTAGATTAGATGTTGGGGGAAGTTTTTCACTGAGAGGGTGGTAATGTTCTGGAAAAGGCTTCCCAGAGCAGTTGTGGATGCCACATCGCTGGAGATGTTCAAAGCCAGCTTGGATGGGGCCCTGGGCAACCTTATCTAGTACTTGATCTAGTGGTTGACAGCTCTGTTTGTGGCAGAGAGGTTGGAACTTGGTGATCCTTGAGGTCCCTTCCAACACAAGCCATTCTATGATTCTATGATTGTTCATATTTTTCCTCTGTCTTTTCTTCACATATTAAACTGTTTTGACTGAAGGAGCAGCTGCTGGGCTTTGCAAAAGGCCCACCACACAAGGTTTAAGAATAACCTTGATCATATAGAGAAATCTCCTACTGATTTCTATGTCAGTAGTGTGTATGCCGAGTTCAGAACATAGTGCATCCATATAGGAAGAATGATTTCACAAGAAATCATCATGTGGAGTCCAATCATACCATGCATATGTTGCAGCATCTGTCATAGTGCATAAGCTTGAGTATTAGCTGACTCCTTAAGACAATTCTGAGAAGATAGCCAGGCTTATTGTGCTATAGAAAAGGTATAAGCTGAGTCGACTTTTCATCCTTTCCCTTGCTGAAGCAGTAGCCTTTCATGACTTGGTGAATCTACTCATTACAAAACAAAGAGCTGTGAGGGAAACAGTACTGCATTTCCAAAGCTGCTGGCTTTGACACATGCACCAGACCAGTTGAAATCGTGCTTAAGGCGAAACTGTGGATTGTGCTCACGTTGATAAATGATGCTTCCACTTCTAATGTTAAGTGTAAACTTTAGTCCTGCACTTCTGTCACCATCTATTTACTACAGAGTTGTTTCTAAGCTAAATGCCTCAGTAGCAAACCAGTACACAATCCGTAGGAGAGAGAGTTGTTAGAAAATTACTGTCTCCATGTCTTCAGTCTGACATAAGCTGTGATTTTTATGTAAATGCTGCTGTTGTTAGCTAGAGAGAGGTCACAACCTTCTGCTGCTCTTAAGGCTTATTTAGATACTGTGGATATCATGTGAGAGGTAACAGAAAAATAAGTCAGAAATGCAGAAGTCATGGACAGGACAATTGAAAGTTAAGTCTAGAAGAAAGACATTTTAAAAGTTCCTAAATGGTACTTCCTTGGGCCTGCTTCTCAGCTATTCTTGTGTGGTATTCTCCTGCACACAACAGGAGAGCACATCACCAGTTCTTGTTGTTTAAATATAGAAAAGCGAAACATGAAAATGTCTTTTACTGCTCCTTAAAGCACAAAGCATATCTACTGGCAACAAAGACACCCATCTCACTTTTGAGCACAAGAGAGAAAGCAATATATCATATCAATCAATAAAAACAAATCCACTGTAACCTTCAATAGATGACAAATAACAGTAATCCTTACTCAATAGACCTGTTGTGAAATATCATCCATTATTCTTCATAAAGTATGTTGAGATACTCAAATTTAAAGATACTACGTGCTATGTGGGCACAACATCATCAGTTTGAGCACAGCAGAAAAATGACCAACACAACTGACATCCCACATGTCTGCAAGCACTGATTATGTGTTGGTCTGATTTTCATTTATACTCATATTTGTATTTATATTTATATTAGTTGATATTGGTGTTAATCAAATTACTTACATGGAGTCACAGAAGTTACAGTGCCCTGTTGTATGTGAGATTAACATAAACTAAGTGCAAAGCATTTCTTCATGTTTTAAATTTATAATACCTACTTAAAGAAGTTATAAATCTACAGCAAGATTTTCTATAGGACATTCACAATTCATGAATTTAATACAGATGCAGGTCTGATCCTTCAATAATAAGATACTAATTGGTATAAACTGAGGACGTGGCATGAAAGGAAATGGGGTACAGAGTACAATGAGATTGTACATTGTTATATAGATAGAAACATCTGTGATGAATGATCATCATGACTATATTTCATTCTGTTGAGAAGAAAAACTTGATCTAAAAGAAAATTAATCTACTGGAATCATTGCAATCTGTTTACAGAAAATCCCTCCCCTACCCAAGCACTTTTAGTCTGATCAGGAGAAAAAGAGAAAATAGAGGTAGGAAGTGTCAAAAACAATTTCCGATGCTTTAAACATATTAGAAAGAAAAATGTATGTTCTTCCAGTTGACAGCAGAAGTAGAATGTACAATTAGTCAAGTGAAAATCACATATAATTCTTTAAATACTTTTTTTTTAATAGAGTGACCTTGAGCTTGAATTTATACTGTTTAAGCCTGAAAAATGTTCCACTGACTTGGAAAGATGAAACATCAGTCCTTAGAGCTGATGGGGGTTCTGCACACAATGCTCACTCACAGAGTTAAGCATCATCTACTGTGGTTGAACTATGCATTTTATTTTCACAGTCAGTTATTAAATACCTGGTAAAATACTTTGGTTTCATTGAGTAGATGTTCTTCTCTGAAACAATTAGTACAGAGCTGGGAAATATTAAGTTTCTTTACTGAAAGTACAAATAATGAATGAATTGTAAGAACATCTTGAAAAGAAAACGTGACAACAGATCTGCCATATCCTTATGTTTTGAAAGACAAAATAGGTGTTGGTAATACATTTTATATTGCTCCCATGTTTTTCTTCAGATACAAGTTTCAATGCTGTTTTGTTGTTTTTTGGTTGTTTTTTTTTTCCCAATGTAAAATTGAAAGGAGGTCTATAGGAACTTTTGGATTTCAGTTATAAGTAAACAAACAATGCAACTATTTGGTCCATACTTCATGCTTCATGCTTTACTATGTAGGTATTTGTGCTCAAAATAAATGCTTTCTCCACAGAGGAGAAACAAAATATATTCCACTTAATTTGATTCCTGTTTCATAGGCCAAAAAATTTGATTTCTTTCCTATGTTACTGTTTTGTGAATCAAAAGAAGACAGTGTTTCCATGAGCAAATCCCTAATAAACCTGGGGAAAATATGATTATTGATATTTAGGAAAATTTTGGGATGTTGCATAAATCAATTAGAAAATATATTGTATCTCTACAGAAGTGTCTAATATCTCATCTTACATGCTCATCCTTCCTTGCTGTTTTGTTTCTCAATTGAATTAGCTGACATAGTTTACATATCACTTTAAATATCTAATTACATCCACATATGTACAATAACTAATTACCTCCCCTTTAATTTCTTTTCCCTAGAGCAACTGAGATAATAATAATAATTTTTAGTATATTTTTTCTAAGCTTTGTTAAATGTTGAAAGGGCCTTGGGCTATGCAAAAATTAGAGAATTGCATTAATTGATTTCTGTCAAATTAAGAGCATTTGAAAGGGTCCAAACATGACATTTAAGATCACCCTCTCTGTACCTTTATTTTAATATGTGAGGGCTTCCACCCTCGTGAAGCACATGAGTTTATACTAGTGTCATGTAGCTTTTGGGGGAACAGCTATGAAAGTTCATGATTATCAATTAAATTTTTGCTGTGTTTTGGACAAGTCCTTCCTTACCAGTTGGTGAAGAGGACCACAATCACATTCAACTTCTTTATGGAAGGAATTGCTTGGCTCTTTGTTCTCACTTTCCAGAAGCAAAAGAGAAATGCTGATTTGGAAAGGCCTTTGGAAGAAAAGCCATTATCACAAATCAGAGTGCCTGTGTCTATTCTTTTGCATCTTTCTCTGATCTCTGTCGTTACTTACACAAACAGAGATTGGCATGTAGAGAGACAAGGAAAACAAAACTGTGCTCATGCTTCTTCTCTGCAGTGTCATTCATCTTATTACATGCAAGATGAGTTTGCAACCAAGCAAGTCTTTCAGTAGTGCCTCAGCATTTTATCTGGAATCAAAATTCTAGGATGTCGATACAGGAATTTTGTTGAAATCACAGTCCTCCTATGTGTTTTCCCCTCCATGGGAAAATGAGGTCCTCTCTGACATCCTAAGTAAAGACCGATTTCTTACAAATTGATAAATTGTACTTTCACATGCTAATGGAGTTTTCCAGACAAACATAACAGATTCATTTTGCCTGTAACATTTGCCCTCTTTCTAGAGCAGCTGTAGCTGGTGGCATCATTGTTTTCATGGAATCAGAATCACAGAATCATAGGGTATCCCCAGTTGGAAGGGACCCACAAGGATTACTGAGTCCAACTCCCTGCTCCACCCTGGTCCCAGGGTGCTCCCTGGGACCACCCAACATTCAAACCTTATGTCTGAGAGCACTGTCCAAACACTCCTTGAACTCCGGCACTGGGGGCCGTGCCCACAGCCCTGGGCATCCTGTTCCGTGCCCACCACGCTGTGGTGCAGCCCCTTTCCCTAACCCCCAGCTGCCCCTCCCCTGACAGCTCCATGCCGTTCCCTCGGGCCCTGTCACTGTCACACAGAGCAGAGCTCAGCGCTGCCCCTCCACTCCCTGTGAGGAGCTGCAGCCGCCATCAGGCCTCCCTTCAGCTCCTCTGCTCTGTTCTGAGCACACCCAGGGGCCTCAGCTCCTCCCCACACACTTTGCCCTACAGACCCTTCCTCCATCTTTTCAGCCCTCCTTTGGATGTTCTTTAATAGTTGTATGTCCTCTTTTGCACTGTAGTGCCCAAACCTGCACCCAGTGCTGGAGGTGAGGTGTGATTCTGAAAGTATGGATTGTTGATGGATTGTTGGTTCATTCAAGCAACAGTGCACTGAACTCATTCCTGCTTTCTTACTTCTGTATTTTTACAAGCTAGGTATGAGGAAAAATAATGCATACTATTCTGAGAAGCACAAGGCTTTCGTCTTCATGATATTTACATTTATGGAGGAAAACGTATGAGCCATAAGTGAGAAAGAGTGTCTTGTGTTAGTAGCTTATTATCTAGGAGTATGAAGGAGTCCTGTTCTACTTCTGAGAGTGCTGATGTTGAGAAATGTGTGTTACATTGCACAGACACATACATAAATCTTATAAAGCCAGGATCAGCTCTGTCTTCCAGTGAAACAGTTAGAAAAACTGCCAATGATTTCCATAAGTATAAAATCATGTCCCATCTGCTTTTTTTTACAAATCAGTTCAGCACATTCAAACACGTCTTTACAATAATCTAATTACGATGTAATTCCTTTCAACCAAGTGTTACTTTAATTGCATCTCTTGCATTCACAGAATGTTTCAGGGCCTTTATTTTAAATCTGTGATTTTCAGAGTGACAAGGCTATTGCTTTGGTACACTGGTACAACTACCATGATAGAAATGGCCCTTTGCATTTCTGGCAAAATGGCAATGCTCTGCCAGAACAGCGAGAAAGAAAAAATGCAAGATGGCAAGAGAGCTACTGACATGTATTCTCACTGAAGGAAAATTAATGTATGTATACTAATTTGGGAAATATAGTCTTAACAAACAGCAATAGTTCTCAAATAGCAAAAACAAAAGTTCTCTCAGTGCTGATCCTAGCAGATGAAAACAATAAAAATACTGAAAATAAACCAAGCACACCCTCCCCAGAAATAACCTTTTGTATTTAAAGATAAAAGAATAAGGAATTGGCTGGTTGCCAGAGGGTATATACCCCTTTCAAGCTCTGTAGTCAGGGTCATACCATTAATTATAGATGACAGCATGAGGTTTAAAAACAACTGTTTTCAACCTTACCTTTAGGCTGAAATGAAGCAAATGTTTTATTCTCGTGGAGCACTACTCCAGCACATTCTAGAAGGATTAAATAAAAAACAGGAAGCAGGTGTCCTTTCAGGGCAGAGGTGTTGCTTGACACTCACTATAGTAGCAGCAGGAGTGGTCTTCAGGCTTAAAGATATCCCACTGGCCTTATTGTTTCTGTTATTGACTGCTTTTTATTTAATAGTAAGCAGAATAGATAGCAGTACTTTTTGGAAAAGTGAAATACTATGCAGATTCTCCTCAACTTTTTTTTTTTTAAATGCAACTGTTTATATTTATACTACAAATAGCAGACTAAATAAACAGGCCTGACTCTTTCCTTTTGCATACCTTCTTTTTCTAAACCTAGGAATCTGAGTCAATTGCCAAAACACAGGACAAGTTACTTTGAGATGGTCTGCCTGCATCAAGCAGGAGGATACAGGCTCCATCCCATTCTGATCTGGCAGACCATGTAGGAGTATAGGCAGGACAGCCTTGGACATCTCAAGTGTCATGAGTTTTTGGACCACTGAATCAAGGTCTAGAAGTCTACACAAAGTGCATGGAAGTGAAAAATTAAGTCGGCTGTGGGTGCACTCCAGCAGCTAGGTGGGTTTACTTATGAATCTGAATTATATTCAGATTCTACTCTCCAAATTGACTGCATGAAGTGATTTATATTGTAAAAATATTCTTCAGTGTGTTTGAATAAATTGTTATGAAACTGTTGTTTTACAGAAGAACCTGGCTCTCATTCACTGTAATCCACTTCTTCCTCAGAGTTTGAACTCTTCCAAATTATGAATTCAGCATTAAGAGTGGATATACTCTGTACTTCTTGCCCTCTGTGCTGTGGAACTGCTCCTGAGTTACACAGTGTAATAGCTAAGAAGAATTAGCCAAGATGAGAGTTAAATTGTCTAAAATGTCCCGTAATTCTTTCCTCAAGCTTTCACAATTCACTGTTTTGTGGAACCCTTTTTATTTTATATATATATGTATCCCTAAATAATCAACATTCATGAGGAAACTACACTCTCAAATTTGTCATCAGGTGTGCTAATTAACTGCAGAATCTCCACTTGTGACTATGAAATACAGGCATTCTCCAGTAGAAACTTGTAGTCTAATCAAGAGACTGCTCAGATGAGTATGTGCATCATTATTAAAGCATCTCTGAAGTCTGCCAGACTTAAGGGAATTTTTGACAATTTCTCAAGAAAGACTATTCTTCTTCACTGTTTGAAAGAAAAAGCAAGGACTTGGCTATTGCTTACTACAAGGTGTAAAAAAAAAAAAAAAAAAAAAAAAAAAAAGATTTCTTCCTTGTTTCTCTGAAAGACCAGATATCTTTGCAGATTTATGAAGACAGAATGCATAGGAAAACTTCCTTATAGTAGGATAATAAAATTTCTAGGAATCCAGTGAGAATAGGGTTATTTGGCTTGGTGGTTAAAGATGTGAGCATAATTTACATCATTCTCTTCTTCCTTTATTTGAGAAATCTTTACTATATACCTGCAAGTGTAGAACTGCAAGTGAAGAACTTAATGAGGATAGTTTTCACAGAAAATAATTGTATATATAAATATATATATTGGTATAAGCAGAGATAGCATGAGAGTGCAGCATACCTCTCAGAAATTAAGAAGTATATGGTGGACATTAAGCCTTTTATATACCTGAATAACTTCAGATTTGAATCATTACTGCTAGTTTTCTAAACAACATCTGTGAGAATAAGGGAAGGAGGGACTGACAGAGACTTGTAAGCAAGGAAATAGAAGCTATTCAAGTTCTGAATGGAATTTGATTGGCAGAACACATCATAAGGAACAGCTTTTTCACCTGCTTTGATGAAGGGAGGGAATTTTTAGCTTTTCATAGAATCATAGAATCATAGAATCACAAGGTTGGAAACAGCCTGTAAGATAATTTAGTCCAACCGTCTTCTCATTACCATTGCTACCACAAACTAAACCGCATCTCGTAGGTCCTCATCCAGACACCTCTTGAACACTGCCGGAGACTGCGACTCCGTGAGAGAAAAAGTTTTTCCTCATGTCTAACCTAAACCTCCTCTGGTACAACTTGTGGCCATTTCCCCAGGTCCTGTTTATCGCCTGGGAGAAGAGGACAAACCCTTCCTCATCACAACCTCCCTTCAGGAAGTTGTAGAGTGCAATGAGGTCTCCCCTGAGCCTCCTCTTCTCCAGACTGAACAATCCCAGTTCCCTCAGCCACTCCTCATAAGACTTGTGCTCCAGACCCCTCACCAGTTTCGTTGCCCTTCTCTGGACACGTTCCAGAGCCTCAACATCTTTCCTGTAGTGAGGGACCCAGAACTGAACACAATACTTGAGGTGCAGCCTCACCAGTGCTGAGTACAGCGGGATGATTACCACCCTGCTCCTGCTGGCCACACTATTTCTAACGCAGGCCAGGATGCCATTAGCCCTCTATGGATATTTTTTGGCTGTATCAGACTATAGGAGGCATTCCACAGGGTTTCATGAATATTGTGGATCTGTAGACAGAAAGGCACAAATAATTTCAGCATCTAGAACTATGGGAGTGAATGACTGGTCTACCATTGGGTAGGTATTTGCTGTGCATAGTTTGTTGATAACACAGCAGGGCTGTAGATGACAGGCAAAAATTAAAGTGTTCCATAATTCCACATAACATGACTTTCTTATCCCTTGAACTCAGTCATTACAAACAGTGCCAAAGCTACAAACTGAGAACATTTAGAACACAAGGAACTGCAAACAACAGGAGTTTAAATTAAAGAGTGAAGGGAATTTATGTTAATATTTTGTAGCCAAGACATAATTCAGAGCTGCAGTGAATAAACATATTTCCTCCTTGTAGGCCACTTGAGAACCAGGATGGCAAAACACTGTGTCCTCACTGAGGACTGGAGGATCTGTAGAGGTGTGCTAGGGGTCTTACCAGAGAACATTTTGCCCTCACCAGGTTCTACACTGTGTCTAAAATGGAGAACCTTGTGTTTGCTCAATCAGATTTTAAATACTACCAAAGCAAGAAGAAAAAGAGTAACAAATACAAGACAGCACTTGCTATATACATACACTTACGTATCTATTTATTATAATTATTATTATTAGTGTTATCAAGTATCGGATGCTCTTCTCCATATTTATTTTTTATTTGCCCTCTTTCACTGAAGATCTCTTCCTTTTAACTCCTGGAACAGGAAGATTTTTACCTCTGAGCTATACAGTTATGTTTTGCAGTAGTCTTTATATATTCTACAAATGTTTCCTCTTTGTTCTTTTTTTTTTTTAAGTCTGAAGTTCTCAGATGTTAGACAAAGGCTGACACTGGTATTTTGATTGGGTTGAATGTTTTAAATACAGATTCTTCAAGACAGGAAAATTAACAGAAATTTATTCTTTGAATATTTTTCATGCCAGAATTTTTTTTAAACTTCATTTAACAGTTCAGGTGTCTCTTAGTCATAGAAGATCCTGAAGAAGATTATAGTCTTACATTAATTTTGTATTCCTTATGTCTTCACACTGCAGCCAGAGTTGGGTAAGAGAGCATCAGAGTTACAAGTGGGTTGCTGCTGCACCTTTTTTCTTTCAGTTGGATCTGCAGCCTGTAGCTCCATGCCTATGAATAATGCCTCCCTTAAAGAGGTAAGGCTGTAGAAGGAGTTCTGATGAAATCAGGTGAAAGACTTCCCAAAGGAATTCTAATGTTTGAGAGTAATTTCTGTGACAATATAGAGAGCTAATGGCTAAGATCAATCCAGTAATATATGTGCCACTGCTATTCATTAAAATAATCTGGAAGAATGTAGATACCTTTCTGGGAATTAGAGAAAAGATGGCAGCAGATCTGTTTGCAATATTGGAATTGTACCAAAAACCAAAATTGTTTCTATGCCTCATTCCATTCTATGTCAACTGCTCTAAGCGCAGAGTTCATGGAGTCACTAATGTTGCTTTGTAATTACTCTTAGGCATATTGCCCCTGTGTGTGTGTGAACCAAGCAAATTGTGCAGGGAAATATGTTGCCTAACTTCTGCTTAGCATGTTCCTGCAAAGCATTCTTTTGGAGAATGTGAAAATCAAAAATGACATAGGTTTCACTGATAATAAAAAAGAATATAGCTAAGATTTATGTCAAACATAAAAAGATTGGCTAAATTTTACTGAAATACACATTGATGAGATTTCTATTGAAAATAAAATTATATTCTAAAATCCATTGTTTTAGCAAATTCACATTGACTTTCTGAATTAGTACCCTCAGTGAGCAGACCTCAGTGTGCATTTTGTATACGGTACAGAGTAAAACATTCTCAGCTCATAAGTGCTCTGTTCTGATAGGGGTTTAGGGCCTCGTGCAACTTAGATGTGAAAAAACGGGATGGCTCTGGAAGGATTAGGACACTCAGAGAGAGACGGGAAAAGAACTGAATGGTAGGAATGAGAACTCAATAACATACAACTTACACAATTTGCAATCATGCTGAAATACTCCAGAATTGACGTCTGTGATCATTATGCAGAGTGTGATTTACTCACGGAAAAGCAGAGAAAACCTCAGAGGAATCCAGATGAAAGAACAGCTATTAGGCTCATGCACACAGAAGAAAGAACTCATCTATAACCCCTCTTGTATCAAATGGCAACCTGCAGTCAAGTCTGAACTGCTGAACAAATAAAGCGTTAGAGCAGATTATCACAAGGGACAACGAATATGCCGAAAACAATTTGGGGAAGTGCCTCAGTAAACCACGTATGTGAAGGGATGAGAAAATTAAGGTGAAACCAAATTACACTGGAGCTAACGGGGCCTGTGCCTGTGCTGAGGGACCTGGGAATGACTCCCAACTCTTAGGTCACTTTGGCTGCTTCCCAAATTCCTGTCAGGATAAGATTTGAGTGCATGTAATTCCCCCCACAGTACTCTGGTTTCCCTGTGAAAGAAGCGCTGGTATACAGGCAGTCAGGGGAGAAACAGCACACAGTCAGAAGGAAAAGGAGAACTGACCTGGGAAGTCCACCTGTACAGCAACTTTGATCTGATTCAGTGAATTTTGAGATAAGTGCTGCCAACTTTTTGTACATTGATTCACATTATGGAAACTTCACTCTACCTGTCAGCTGGAGTTATGACCAGATTTATTAATAGCAAGTTATCAATTGTATACTAATTATTGCCAATATGTGGTCTTTACCCAATTATTAGGCTTCTGAATTTAACATTGACAATGGTCGTGACAAATAAGATGCAATAAATATGGACAACTTACAGTTTTGAGATGACTTAAATTATGACTAGCAAAGGTAATATACTCAGAAAATGGCCACACTGATGCCAACATGTGATCCCACAGAGCTGTATGTGTTTAATAATCAAAATTGGCTGTTGTATTTTACATTCATTCTCTATCACTTTTGGCTGCAGACATTGTCTTTCTGAAGATTTCAAAACAATTGTGTGAAATTGATCTGTCCATAAATATCAGACATGGTTCTTAGTTCCACTGTAGTTTTTGTGTAGCACGATAGCTGTCAAATAATTTGTGACATAGCAAAGTCAAATAGAGTATATCTGAGCCTTGTACCAAAAAGGGTATCTAACTTCCTTCCCAATTCCAGGTGGGGACTGTAGCATTACATCAGGTCGGTTGGAGATTAGAGTACTGAGCTTTAAATAAGTGATTTCATAGAATCATAGAATCATAGAATGGGCTGGGTTGAAAAGGACCACAGTGATCATCTAGTTTCAACCCCCCTGCTATATGCAGGATCACCAACCATTAGACCAGGCTGCCCAAAGTCACATCCAGGCTGGGCTTGAATGCATCCAGGGATGGGGCATTAAGAGTTTAAGATTTATGAGTATTGGTTGCATACTTCAGTAAAATTATGTGATGTGAAGGTATGTCTATCACTATTTCCTAACAGCACAATGAGTTTTTTTTCCTACATATTGCAACCAATACAATTCCTATAGAGCTGTCTATTGTTCAGGTTATGATTTTGAACAAAGAACTGAGAGTCAGTGAAGACTGTAGGAATCATTCAATCAGTGACTCAGAGATCTTCTATGCTGCATCAATCTTTTACATCGAGAAGAATCATGAAGCAAAATCCATTGCAGTCACTGGCAACTAAGATTAACAGCTCAGGTGTCAATTGCTCTGAAGACACATTTTCACTTTGAGCTTGGCTGAGTGCCCCAACTCATTTCACAAAACCTTCTTGAACAGTAACATTCAGCTTGTAACAGCTTTCACCTTCCATCCATCTGGACTAGATGATGAATAAGATGCCAGGATGGTACTCCCCCTCCCTCCACGAAGTTTAAAAAACACTTCTGATTCTCTAAACTGTTTGGCTCGCGAATGGCCTCTTGCTGGATAAGTGAGGATATACCTGGTATGCACAGCCCACCTACCATTTTAAGAAGAGGGGTGTTCTCTCATGTGATTGCTTTGATGCTGAACCACAGCACCTCTGTTATAAGCAAGCCTGCTTCCAGACACACCAGATGGGAATAATACTGGAGAGCACTCAAAAGGAGCTGTGCATTCGATATGGGGAAATGCATCTACAGGCATGGTGTAGACAGTCTTATGTAATGAAGATACTGGGTATTGAAACTCATGACGAAAAATAAAATCCTCAGGCAAAGCACACTATATCTTGCAAAGCTTAAATACTTGTAGTTTAGTCATTCAGCTTCTTCCACCTCCTCTCTGTGAATATTCATGTGTAATCTTAGGCTTGCATGCTGCCTTTTCACGTTCTTTGTGGTGGGTGCTGTGACTCACATTGCCTGCCTCAGACTCCTTCCTCCTTGTTCCCCCACAACTCCTCACGTAACCTCCTACGTGTCAAACACACCTCCCTCCATTCATTTCCTATAGACTTCTGTGAGGAGTTGGTAGTTTTTTTCCTTCTGCAGAAGATACAACATCCCACACAACCGTCAAAACTTGCTGTCCTCATTCCCTGCTGAGCCATACTCTTCCCTTACTCAATTTAATCATCCTCTGCTATGACACAGCCATATTTTACCTCACTCCTCTGAAAGAGCACCTACGTACTGATGCTGACGCAGTGCTTCCGACTCTTCTTCCTGTGACACAATCTTCCAGTACTTCTGAGTTAATTTTGTCATTCAGCATTCCTGTTGCTACTTAGCTGGAGAAGAAAGTTCTCTTTTTTAGCAGTGCTATTGTTCATTGCCTGCTCTCTGTCTCATCCAAATTGTGGATGTCTCATCTCTGGAGGTGTTCAAGGTCAGGTTGGATGAGGCTTTGGGTGGCCTGACTTAGTGCAAGCTGTCCCTGCCCATGGCAAGGGGATGGGACTGGCTGGTCTTTAGAGGTCCCTTCCAACCCAAACCACTCTTTGATTCTATGAATCTATGATAGTTATGGAGCATTTTTTATGGAGACAGGTGGGATAGGTGTGCAGAGTGATTATGAGCTTATGACTGTGGCCAGAATTCATAAGCAGTGTTGGAGCATCTGCTACTAAATCCTTTTCAGACACTGTTGACATGTGTCAGCAGCAATATGGTCACTGATCAGAGGATTATAATGTGGTCCGGAAAATGTGAGATCTGTGTTGAAGTTCAATATAGGAGAGCAAAGTTCAGGGGCAATCTTAAAAGAAAAACAACAAATGTAGTCATGAAAAACAGTTAGTGCAGCATTCTGTGAGCTTTTTAGAATACATAAAGGTCTGAGCTCAAAGCTCAGTGAATCAAAAGTAACTTGCTGGAGAAAACTGGGCCATTCCAATATCAATGAGGTCAGGAATATCCACCGGTCACTGCCTTAAACTGGAATGATCCAAGCTCACACAGGAAGTGAGAAATAGTTAAAAATGAGACTGGGAGATAGCAAAGAAAATAAAGGGTTTATTCCAGAGGTCTAAAACAAATTATAGTTGCTATTATGTCTTCGAAAATATTTTAATATGAGACTTTTATTTTCTATGCTGATTTCAAGAATTTTGATTTGGATAATAGCTTGTGTATAAAACATTCTCAGTAGTTCAGTCATGTTCAGGAACTTGGGGTAGTCCTCAAATGCTTCCTTTGCATTCTGTTACGTTGTAAAATCAGTCATGTTTTCAAGAAAAAAAAAAAAAAAAAAAAAAAAAAAAAAAAAAAAAAAAAAAGGAGATAAAGACATATTTTCTTCAATAATAAGTAAAAATAATCACATTCCTGTGAGATTTAGTTTATTACAGTAGTGCAAAAGGCACCATTTGGTAAAAATGTCAGCCTGCACTCTTGGTTTTCATGCTAGACTTACATGTACTTTTAGTTAACGGTATTTATAATTTGACTGAAGGCACAAGCATTTTATAAAGCATTACTTCTTGCAGCAATTTTATTCTTGTTAATTCCAAGCTGTATTGTACAGTGCTTGTTCCTGGGAGCAGGCTACTAAAAGCATACATATTCCATAACTCCTACACTGCATGCTATAAAAAGCCTCAGAACAGCATCCATGTGATGCTATCCATCGGAATACTACAAGTGCTTGCTGAAATCTTGTATTCCACTTTTATTTAAAAATCTCCAGCAGGCAAGATTTTTACATTATATTTTCTACATTTTGGTGCAACTTGTGTTGACTTTGCACTAACAAAAAAAAAAAAAAAAAAAGCATAATGAGGCTGTATTTCTTCTGATTAAGTCTGCCTCATCTGAGACAGGTGACTCCATCTGCTGCGTGATTAGAGATCTATGCTTGATAGATGCTTATGGTTCTACGTGGAAGGCTGGACATTTAGAAGTACAAATTAAAACAACTAGTGCTTTGAACAGGTAACTGTTTCAAGTGAATACTACACTTCCATAAGTTAAAATGTATGTTATAATGAAAAGGCATGGAAAGTATTTGAACACTTCAGCTGTCAGGATGACCATGGATAAAGTTTAGAAATAGGTAAAGTAGGACTCAGGAAAATCTATCAGATGAACAAGATATATATTGCTGAAGCAATGTAATTAGTAAATAAATGTTTGCAAAGTTACTAAGTTTTGTTTGAGGTACTGTTTCAGTCCTCTGAGTCCATTCACAAGAAAAACAATTACCTGACTATGTATTTCCTTAAAAGGTTGGCCACCCTCCATGTTTCAGGTAAATCTGTGCTTTGTTACAGCTGTGTGGCACACCCAGCCAGCTTCTGTTCTCAGATAGTATATATTTTCTAATCACTTACAACTTTATTTTTAAAAGCTTGATAGAAAATAAGTGTATGCAAATGAAAATTTCAAGCAATTCCTATGCCATGGATTGCATAAACCCAGCTGAATCAATTCTTCTATGACTGCATTGTGTGGTTTTTCATTATAAGCTGACCGTCAGGGGTGTGTATGATGATTGTTTGGGCTGCCTGTTATGTTTACCTGAAATTCTTCTGTTCAGGGATTTTTGATGTTCTTGACTTACCAGCTATTATATGCATATATTCCATTTATGAGAAGATGAATTGTTCAAAATATGAATTGTATTTTTACACAAATAATATTTAATTTATTCCTGTTCAGACATAATCATTTCCCAGAACAAATTCCTCCACCTAACTCCTGTCACTGCCATCCTACAGACTCAGCTAGTGCAATCAAGAGGGTCAGTGGAGACCTCCTGCAACAGCTAGCTTGTAATTTGAAAGCAGTATGATTCACTCCACTTTGTCACCCTAATAGATTCATCAAGGGACTAAAAAAGGTGCTTATAAATTCAATAGCTTTCAGGCTAAAAAAAAATAATTTGGGGGAAATAATAAAACTTTAAAAACTTAAAGTTTTGGCATAAAAGAAATATTGTCTAAACTCTGGAGAACATTTCAGGGAGAGTTTGTGGAGAACTGAGAATATAAGGACAGCCTACATTCAGAATGCTCAGTAAGCAACACCCAGATAATCAGAAATTACTTTAAATCCAACACTCTCAACCTGTGTACATGAGATAAATGGTTCCCCTCTATAGAGTTCCTTTCAAAACTCAAGCTCAGATCTTTATCTACACAAAATGAGTATCTTAATGACTGCTGGGCCAGATAGACAGAAAGCACAACAGGGAATTGTGGCCAGAGACACCTGCAATGAAGGTCTGATGTTCCTGGGGTTGTACCAGGCTTGATCCAGGACATCTGCAGTCAGTGCCTTCAGAGGTGGTGGGTGAACATAGGGCGTGACATGCATCAGCCCTCAGATGCAAGGCATGACTGGACACTTTAGAGTTCAGCCAGGAATAGCAAAATAAAAGCATATGCTACAGTCCTAGTCCAGAGAAGCTGTGTATGTTCAATCCATGGAGGTGTTCAAGGCCAGGTTGGTTGAGGCCCTGGGCAGTCTGATCTATTATGTGGCAGCCCTGCTTGCAGCAGGGAGTTTGGAACTTTCTGACCTAGGCCATTCTGTGATTCTATGAAATCTTCTGTCGATACAGTGGTTGCAGAACAGGTATGTTTTGGGATGTCACTTTAAATGAGAGTTAATATGAAGTTACCAGAGTGAACATGGGGTGCCTACAAGTTTGTATGTAGGGGAATATTTAAATAGGACACACTTTACCGTGTGATACGTTTGTACCAAGGAAAAGGGTGAAGTTTTCACAGGCAAGCTGTTTTTCTTGTTTCTTAATTTTTTGAGTCTTGGCCATGCAACTGAAATGCTTTCTTTAATTCAGCTTTTGATAGATTAGCAGGTGGTTTGTTACCCTACTGGCATATGCTTCGGTCAGCACTAGCAAGCAACATTTAAGAATATTGATCTAACATACCTATTCTTCAGAGTGCACTTATATTACTTCTGATCTTTAAAAATAAAGTATTTCTGTATATATCAATTACAGGAAAAGCAGAGGCTGTATGCTTCTATTTGGACATCACATGACCACATGAAAGATATGATAATGTTCTCTACTCACAGAATTAACTAGAAATGGTTCTGAGTCACACAGCTCTGGCACCTGCACAAATGTTCCCCAAATTAGGAAATATTCATACTCTGAGTTTTTGTTCAGCTTGTTACAGAGCTGCGAGCTGGCTGTGAATCTCAGCTGTGAATCCAAAATTTCACCAAGTTCCAGGAATACTCAGCTTCAAGATGTAGGGTTCTGTTCAGGTTCGCATCTATAATTATTAAATATCTAATCTGCTTATCTAAGGAAACAGAGCTTATGTGAACACACTACTTGTCAGTCCATACCTGTTCTGAATGAATTGGCCAATTGCAAACAAGCTAGAAAGAGAAGTAGACATGTCAGAAATAAGCACATATGAATCTACCAGCGTAATGAATGTGTAGAACACTTCTTACACTATTTGGGAATTAAGATGAAATAGGTACCCAAAAAGCACCAAGAGATTTAGATGTCTAGTCACAAACATTAAGCAATCCGGAAAATTCAGATGCCTAGAGAACTTCTCTACTAAAACTTTACAGAATTAGAGATATGAGCACATCCAGAGTGAGATAAAGGCACAGTAAGAGCTAAAAGGAACTATGTTTTGAATTCAGGTTGCTCTCAGATGGTAAACTAATATACATACAGTGAGAATAGTTGGAAGTTTTGCAGCTAAGCCTTGAAAGAAACCCAGCAAATATCCTAAGCGATTGCTTCTTACAGAAGAGCAAGCAATTCCTTTCTCTCCATTGTTTTTTTTTTATGTTAAGTTTCACATGTTGAAAGTTGAATATGGGTATTTTAAGAAATAGAGGTATGAGTTTATATCATACTGAACTCACAGAAAGATTTGAGGCCAGAGAAGGACTCAGGAATTCAATGAGATCATCATTTCTGCTTCTGAACAGTTTATATTCTCAGCAAATAAGTATTTCAACTCATATATTTCATGTACAGACAGACTTTCTTAAGTCACAGAATTATCTTTATCATTATTTCACTTGAGAGTACAACAACTTGTTCCAGGAAAATAAAAAAAAAGGATAAATGGAGAAGTGGGAAAGGGAGAAGTTCTATCAGTAGTAATTTTTACAGAAGGAGCTTCAGGAAGGGAAGAATGAATAAGGGATGTTGGTGGACAAAGATTCACTTGTCAAAATAACAAAGGATTATTGTTTAGAACAATTGTCAGTGTGGGAACATTTTAGCATACCAGTGAATTTACTAAAGCTCCATCTTCACTTTCACAGTTTATAGCACAAATGGCTAAGCTGTTGACTGTAAACTGGTTTCTATCTGCCCAAACAATTAATCAGGTCTTTAAGTAGTCATGCAGTTATTGGGATGGACAGGTTAAGGACTGGATCAGTAGACTATACCTAGCCATTCTCTTTCTCAGGTGTCTGTATCTTCATACCTGTTCTGTGTCTAGATATGCTCTCATGAAATAAAAAATCAGCTTGACATGTATCTTTTGTCGCCTGTTAGGTAATACAGGGACTGTACTGTAATACTGGGAAAATACACTGAGAAATTGTTTACCTGGCAAGAATTACCTCTTCGTATACTCAAGACCTTTGCATCAAGCTCATCAATTTTAGGAGGGATTTCTGAATTAATCTTTTCAAATTGATCCGATTTTAGATGCAGCACCAGTATCAATATTGTATTCCGTAATTGCTTTCTCTGGAGCACTCAGTAATATCAGTGTTACGGCAGATCGGTAAAGCAGATATTTGAATAATTGTCTGTGAGGTGCCTCTGCTACAGGAAATGATCAGCAACACAAGTGTTTTCCAAAACATGTCAAAACCATTCTCATTCATGATTTAAGCAAATCTTTGGCCCAACCTTTTGAAAGCCCAGCAAAACATGAACATTGTTTTCTTTTCACTTTCAAAGGAGGCATAGGAGTGGCATAAAAAGCTGTTACCTCACACAGATGTGTTTCTATTTGGGTGTACTTGCTGACTGACAGAAAAGCCTTCAGGCAGGCAAACATTATAAGCTGACTAATGCATCTGAGATGCAGAAGTTAGGTTTCAATTGCCAAAACACAGGTATGTTGTGCCATTTGTGACATCTGAGGACATCCAAGACAGCTGCATGGTGCTAGAAAATATGATACAGGATATGGGGAAAATTCACACCCTTCAAAAGTGGCATACTAAGATAACAGTAGCACTTAAAAGCAATTAAGCTTCGCTCTGACTGTACCTTCACAACTATGATAAGGTTTCTATCAGACATCTGCACTGCATATAGGTAACCATGTATAGTTAAATGCATATTCAGACAAGAGTCTAAATATAGTTCTGAATCTTATTTGTGAGAACCTATTGTAGATATTTGTGCTGTAGCAAACCAGGGGTCCTTCATTTTAATTTAAACATCTGCTTTCTGGAATCTTGTCTGGGCTCCTGTTCCCTTTTCTTAAAGGCACAAGACTCCTTTGTCTCTTCTCATGCTTGCAACCCCATATAAGTATTCTGCATACTGTAGTGCATTTCCCATCACATTGAACTTCAGTGTTGATCTGACTGAAATTTCTTCCTAAAACTAGGTAAGAAGTATCCCAACTACAATGTCATATTTGAAATTCATTGTTATATAGTATGAAAGTACACTTTTCTCTGAGGCGGATGATATCTATGTATGAGCATATCTTTGTGTTGAAGGCCCTTTACCTTTTGGGCAGCTATAACTTTTTTTCAGTGCTAGCTTTTAAATATAAACTGCAACAATGAACAGTGAACACAGTTTTGCAATGACAGTCTCTTAACCACCAGGATTTCTATCACACTATCTAACCGTACAGTGTGCTGAGCATTGCCAAGAGCAGTCTTCTGATTATGATAGCATGAGAAGTCACAATCAGGTTCTCCAGAGCTGTGCAGTGGGAGTCTACACAACTTTTGTAATGGAGAATACTGCCAATGATTAACTTGCAAATACAAACCTGCAGTAATTTCCACATCTTATTTTTCTAAGTGGCAAACGATGGGTAGTTTTGAGTACAGCAGTGGCACTTGACTAGTGGAAGCCACAGAAGTCTGGGCCATAGAATCTTACTGAATGTACTTTTGAAACTGAAAGAGTCAAATTATTTTTCTCCAAGTAGTTAGTATTTTATGAGGATTTATCAAGATTAATTATTGTGACTGTAAACAATTTGTGTTTGAATAATGTGAATGTAAAGTGACTTCTTGAAATCACACACTCTAATAAATAGAGGGGGTTCAATGCCAGTTTTTGTTTGTATATTTGGAGCATTCATCAGTCACGTTACTGACATGTAGTCAGTCCTCTGAAACACAACACAGCAAGTTCAGTTAAATTCAGATTGACAGCGTGAAAAGAAAGTTGGCAGAACACAGGGTCCCGTTGCTAAGCAATGCTTGGCAATACAACACACGCACATTATGGTGCTTTTGATGACACCATGAGGGGAAGAGATGTTTTTAATATACTGAAAATCCATTATTTCAAAGGAGATGGGGAGGAACAGTAGCAAATAGGGTGAATGGATGAGAGACATGTCCATAGGGAATCACATTTTGCTATTAGTTTCATCACTATGAAAACATTAACTTCATGAAAAATACTTGGAATTAATTGAGGAATCACTGTAAAATATTTCAGATGCTATGCTGAACCTACCATTAAGATTCTAGGAAAAAAATATCCACATCTCTCCAAATGTTTCCAATTTGCTATTATGTCACCTCAAGTCAGTGTGAAAATTACAGATAATTCCAATTGGCTGTGGATTTTGCCATTGCTATTATGTGCCCTTAGGTGATTAAAGCCCTCAGTCCCATTCTTCAGCTGAGCCCAAAACAGCGACTCTGGGCTTTCTCATCTCCCTCCAGACCTCAAGCAGATATTGCCCTTTGGGATCTTGAGGGAAGCTGCCCACAGAGGTTGTCTGGGGGCTGAGAACCTTCTCTCTGAAGGAGAGTCCCCACTGCAATCTGAGTCTTGTTAAATGACTTCTGCCTGTCATGTCCTTCATCCTCCTCTTACGCTTGATCCTTGGTCAAGTATCTTCCAGGTATTTCCAAATCCATCTCTGTCACCATATTTCTTGTTAATAGCACTGAATAGCTTTATAGCATCTTGAGACCTTGCCTGCTTCCCCTCTCTTCTCTATCTTGCTATTCCAGTCAGATGTTTTCATTCAGTCTCCCTCTCTTTTATTTTTTTCTTTTAAGTATCATTACCACTCTGACACTGCTAATTATTTCATATTTCATAACAGGCAATCAAATTTACTTCAACTTTGCAGCCTTCAGAGTTTTCTGTGACAAGTTCCTATATAGTTAAATATAAAAGAAACGGAGAGAAATCTGACTTTCATTAAATCAGTGACAAAGTTACACTGACTTATGCCTATTGACAAACAATGGAAACCAGGAGTCCTTTCTAGATCTGAAGTCTTATACTACCTCTGGCTATATCCTGGCAGAAATTTCTACTTTGTTGTCTTCATTCTTTCTTTGCTTTTGTTTACACTGGGAACAAAGACAGGCATAGGAACAAGAAAGGATAAGCAATTTGAACAGCATGGGACTGCTCTACTGTTAAACAGTGACAACAAAGGCCAGGTTTTCATGTATGTTTCCTGTATTATAGAATAAAAAATGGGCAGGGAGGATACCCACGAGAGTATGATCTGCTGCTCATAAATCTGTGTCTCCAAATGGTAGGTTGCATGACTATTGTGAAACAGTTGCTTGAAACATAGCCAGATCAGTGTTTCAAAACCAATTATTGCTCTGTGTTCTAATGGCTTTAGGAGGAGTCATTTTAAGTTCATTCCAGGTTTGCTCTTGTAGGTGCTGAAATTCTGGCATCATTCAAACAAGTAGTGAAGACTGTAACTTAAGTTTAAAAAGGAAACTCAGTGAAGCTCAGGATTCAACAGTGTTTTAACACACATTTATTTCAGTGAAAAAACATAGATGTTTAGGCTATGAGCTGGTAGGGTGCACTGTTAATTTTGTTTGCAGTGAGAGTTTTTCTCTCATAGAGTTGATATGTGCATAGATGAATGCACACATATATACACGCACACAATTCACTCCCTTTTAACTCATGGCTCTTTCTTGCTTGCAGCAGAGTAATCAAGAGAATTTAAAGGCCTTCTGTTGAATTTTTAGAGAGCTAATAAATGCCAAATAAAATAAACAGATAAATATTCTTCCCAGGGAACACATATTTTTTTAAATGTAGCTTTTAGCTAAGTAATTCAAAGAGCAACGAAGTTTGATATCCTTCTTTTAATACCAGGCATCTTATTATCAAGAATAATGATAGGGATTTTTCAAACCAAGCTAAGAAAGCACTTTCTAAGAGAGTATTTTCTACCTGGGTATACATTTTAACTATTCACATAAAGAAACTATTTTTGTCTGTATTTTCCCTACCATTTTTTTGGTAGGGAAAAAACAGGCTTCACAAATATAACTTCTATTCAAATTCATCTTCAGATGAATCAACAAGGAAATTTTTATGTTATTTTGACAGCTAAATAAAGAATGCAGGAAAATTAACCTCATTTTCCTGCACTTTTTATGCCTGTTTATCTTGCTATAAAATAGAGGACAGATGTTTGACTTGTTTGTTTTAGAATTAATTTTCTTGTTATTACTATCTTTCAAGAGCATCTCATGAGAATAATAGAAAACTTCTGTGTTTATACATTGTACAATAAGATCTCATTTAGTTTATCCAACAAGTTATGGTCAAATGACAGTAAGTTCCAACTTGAATTGTCAAATGCTGTTGTGAGGTGCTATTTTTTATTTCTTTACAATGTTTTAAAAGGGGCCTTGAAGGACCTGCTGCCTTGAGAGATGCTGGCAACGCTGCAGCACATATCCCTTGATGATGAGGCAGTGGCTGCTGGGCAACAGGAGAAGGCAATGGGGAAAATCAAGGGAAATATTTAAAAGGAATTAAGAAGTTACCTTTAAAGTGATGACAAGACCAGCTGCCCAACCCCTACCAATGCACACAGCTTAGGAAAGAAATAGGAGGAGCTGGAAGCTACTCTGCTACTAGAAAACCACAATATAGTTGCTGTCACTGAAACCTGGCTGGAGTGTGGCTATTGATGACCACACACTGTTCAGAAGGGACAGGCAAGGAAGAGGGATGGGGGTGTTACTATCTACACCAGGAAAGGAATAGAATGTGAAGAGCTGTCCCTAAGATTAGTCATGAGCAATTTGAAAGCCTCTGGGTGACAGTTAGAAATCAAGGCAGCAAAGGGAGCCTTGTGGTTGATGTCAATTACAGGCCACCAAGTCAAGAGGAGCTTGTTGATGAGACTTTTTATCTCCAACTACAGGAGGCATTATGATCACAAGCACTCATCCTGCTGGGGAATTTCAACCATCCAGACTGTTGGAAAAGTAATATGGCGAGATCTAGACAAGGCAAGAGATTCCTGGAATGCATTGAGGATAACTTCCTGAGTCAAGTAATTGAAGGCCCCACCAGGGGGATGCAATACTGGGTTTGTTACTCACCAGTGTAAATGAACTCACTGGTGACATTAGGATTGGAGGCTACCTGGGCAGTAGCAACCATGCTATGGTTGAGTTCAGAGTGAAAATAGGGCATTAAATTTTGAGGAAAGCTAACTTCCTGCTCTTCAAGGAATTAGTCAACAAAGCAACCTGGGAAACTGTTGCTATGGGTAAGGGTGCAGAGCAGAGCTGGCATGTCACAGGGGAGTTTGACTAGATGATCTTTAAAAGGTCCTTCACTTCCTTTTTCTCTTTCAGACTATTAACACCATCCTGTTTATTTTCTCTCATTTGAATACTTTTTTGTGCTTTCTGCCATTGGTTGGTTGGCTTCTCCTCATGAATCATTTCCTTTAACATACTGTCCTGGTATCTTCTATTTATTCTTCCAAAACATGATATAGCCTGTGCTAACTCCATAATTAGCATATCATTATTATGATGAAATAGAAAAAAAGAAAAAAAAAAGAGAGAGGAGCAAAAGATTCATTCCTGAATAAAAGCAGAAACAACTTTGGTAGTTATTACTTGTCTCTACTAATTGCAAGCAAATTAAAGTTTCTTTTGTATCCTGGACAGGACTTCCTACAACCGAATTTCTACATCTAGGGATGTCCAAATGACCAACTATACTATGTTTTCACTGAAATTAATGTTTTTATGAGAAGCCTATTCACAAAAAAAAAAAAAAAAAATATGCAAAGAAATCCCGGTTTCCTAGGAGTCCTTTGGTGGGGGCCAAGATGACCTGAGTGAGATCTGTCTACCTTAGTTGTCTAGTGTAACTGTGCCTAAAGGAAATACCAGAGATCACAATACACGTAGAAATGTGCCCTTATCTGTCTATTAAAACCAAAATTCAAAGATGGGGGCTACAGAGAGATTAGACACAAATATGTTAGCAAAATAGAGTATCCCTAGGAATACATTCAAAGTTACCTCAGTTGAACTAACCTGAACTATCTTGTTGAGGAAAGTATTATGAGCTTCTTTAAATGGAGTTCAGAGTGATAAAGCATCACAGTCAGGGGAGCTGGATGCCCTTCTCTTTGCAGGACACAGATATGCTCCATTTCATAAAGAAGTTGTTCTAAAATTATGATTATTTTTCATCTACATGTCCTCTGTACTCTACTCCAGATTTATGGGAGATGGGCAGAAATAATAATAATAATAAAAAAGAAATGATCTTTACTGCTACCTAGTCTGAACTTTTTCATCCCTGGAAAAAGCTGGTTTTCACCAGAGGCATTTTATATCCTCTACTGCTGCAAACTGCATCTGCATTGTCAGTTAAAAAAAAAGCAACAAACAAATAGTACAACTGGAACAATAAATAGATATTGAGCAAATTGCAGGGTTGCCTGAAAAAAAAAAAAAAAAAAAAGAAAAAAGATATAGCTATATGAAATGAAACTATTTCTTAAAATAGGACATTGACATTTGACAACAGGAGCAGAAAGAATTCCAAAATCAATAAATTCAGGCCTACTTCCACTTAAAGCCAGCAAAACCCTTAACAAATCAACAAACTAAAAAAGAAAAAGAACTAAAAAAAAAAAAATCACAAAAAACAAGTGAAATAGATCAGGAATATGGTAAACCATTCCACAGTTCTATATCAAACCATCATTTTGAGCTAAAAGAGAGCATCGCTAAGCCGTGGAGAACAAAAGCAAAGATAGTCTGAAAAAGAAGGAACAGCCAGTCTCATATCCCAGTTGGAGTTTTTCATCTTTACTTATGAAATTCTAAATTTTTCATCATTACTTATGAAATTCTAAATCAGTTTTAGGTAGAATCTGATTTTTAGAACAAGGTAAAATCATAAGGCTTCAGAGCTCTCTAAGACTGCTATCTCAGGAAATCCTGCTTATCATATATTGAGTAATGAGGATGCATGTTCTCCAGTCAATCGATTTTGTTGGTTAATGAGTTTGACCTGAGGCATATAAACGGTGAACCAGAACATTGTCTGAAGAAAACCAGCAAGTCTTTCAGGCTTACTGCAAGCAAAATTAATCTTAATAAAATACAGGCAAAACAACCTCTTGCCCCCATTCTTTGAAATTTTAGGTAGGATTACCAAAAGGTTATGTAAATGCCATAGCTCTTGTTAGGCTTCCTTCACCTCTGAAGTAAAAGTGAAAAAAACCCACAAGTGTTCTGGTAAACAGTTCTATATTCATATTGTAAAAATGAGCCCTCTTTGTCCTTTATCATAATCTATCCCTAATCGAGGCGAAGATAAACTCAGTTTCTATATATTTTTCCACTCTGTGGATGAAAAGGTTTATATTATAATTCAGGCATATTTTCTATCAGAATAAGAATATTATACATAATTGTAAAACTAAAGAGGAGTGAGTTTTCCTTAATACATCGAAGTTTCCAGGAGTACAAGCTGTGTCTGTTGATGAAAAAATGGAGTTTCCTGTTTTAAAATGTGGACACTTCCACTCATTTTTTAATTTGTAAATAAAGGTGGCAGGAATCATGTTTACTGAGCATTTCTGGTGGTGAGAAATGCATACTTCCCAGAATACGTTAGGAGGATGGCCAGGATCACTAGTGAGAAAATGTCTTTAGATTGATAACACACAAGTAGACCTAAGTCCATTTGAGAGGTAAAAGGTAAGATGGATCTCAGTAAATAGATTATTGTCAAATATATGCAACACCTTAGTTAAATTAGCAACTAAAAAATCTACCTGGTGCAAACTGTAACAACAAATCACGTCAGCACCTGTTTGGATATTTACAGTCACTTTACTTGATGTCACTTAGATTAGAATCGATCCAACTGATGATTTATCAGTTGAAACACCTGAGCACATGCTCTAAGCATATTAAACCACAGAGTCATTCAAGATACGAAACTTTTGCAGCTCTCCATTACAACAGGAAAACACCAGTCTCCTATTCCACTAAAAAGTTAGAACTTGACAATATGCAATCTCTGATGATATTGACTCTTGTCCATTATTCCCTTGCTTCCCTGCACTGAACTAGTAGGAAGTTCGGATCAAATCAAAACTGGGCAGTCTGATCTACTGGTTAGCAACCCTGCCCACAGCAGAAGGGCTGGAGCTAGATGATCTTAGAGCTCCCTTTCCAACCCAAGCCATTTGATGATTCTATGAAGATGAGTGAGACTGCCAAATGAACATATTGAAGTTTAATAGTAAATACATTTACATGCTCTGTGATTAAGAACCTAAACTTAAAGGGCCAGATTTTTCATCTGATAATTTTAGTGTCTTGTACTTTTACCGCTATTTGGAGGAGTAAGAAGGTGTGATATGTCTATGTGTTATAATAATAGCAATACAGTGAAACATCTGAGTAACATTTGTTTCATTATCAAACAGGTAAATGCATGAGAGGTACCAGGTAAGGCCAGGTGAAGAATCAAACCCCATTGTAATTGAGTTTTATGGGAGATGAAGTGGAAAGACATATGGAAGCACTAACTGGTTCAGCCTGTAGCAACTTGCTCCCTGAAAGTATTAGATGATAGACAAAACATCTGACCAGGTCTTTCTTCCTTGGTTCCTGCCGGTAGCTCAAAAATACTTCAAGATGCAGGTCCTTGAGTTTTAACTAAAGCATTCCTGTGCACCTCAAGGCAGCTGCGGTTAATGGGAATACTGCAGCCAAAGAAGCCGTCAAGAGAAGATCTTTCCCACACATGGCACAGCACCCTCAGCCATAGCACTGTTTAATCCTAGAGCTCAAGGCACATCTGTAGTTTTTCATCATTCGCACAAATGTCATGTTCACTTCTTTGTGCAAGTGCCTTGTAATAGTTTGCTTACAGAAGGGCATGGCACTACTTTGCCTAGAGGTAATCCAAGGCATAAACTGGCATAAACAGGGAGGGAGTGGAAGGCACTGACTGCCTGAGTACTTACACACTGTGAACACATCATGAAGAAACTGGTTTGAATGCCAACCTGACATACATTAACTAAACAACAAAGACCTGACTGCAAAGAGTTAGAAACAACCCAGCCATGAGAGAATATTAACACAAAAAGATGCACTGCAAATCTTGACTTCTTGTGCTCTGGAGCTGACTGTGTCAAGGAAGAATGGATACATACACTCATTTACTCTTTCTAGGCTTGAGGTTCCAGAGAGGCACAGCTACATCATTTTTGGTCAGCTTGGAATGAATTTCAAAGATGGTGTTTCCTCAGACTACTGGCACAGACCAAGAATTTGGAGGGTGGAATGAAAAAAGGTTTCTTTAGTATATTTCTCCAGTATTGTAACAAAATCCCTTGCCGCCAGCAGGAAGGGATTAAAATTCTGTGTTAGTGCGGGTGGAATGGAATTTGGAAGGAATAAACAAAAATAATCCTGGGCATGTTTCCAAAGGGAGTTCATAAGAAGAATGCCACAGGAATATTGTCTGTCAAAAGACAAGAGTCTAAAAACAAATTGATTCAGTTTTTGGTGCCAAGAAGATTTGAATACAGAGGAGTCTTCATCTCCTTGAGTGAAGCTATGAACACAGACTGTAAGTAGTGAACAAGACTTTCAAAGAGCCTATCTAATAGTGAGAGAAGTGAGAATACCTCTGCAGATAGCAGAACACAGTATATTTAGGCTATATAAAAACTATTGAACTACCTTATACATGATATTTTGCAGCCACAAAAGACAAAACCCTCAGCATTTGGAAGCTGATCCCACTATGTAAACATACTACAAAAATTAAAGCTAAAAAATGAGATAGAATGACATCAATCCAAGGGGAGCTGACACCGTAAAGCTGACCAAAAGCTGGAGGACATCGTTATGAATTAAGATTTTAAGGTTTAAAATGCTTAATTGGTTGTAAATGTTCTATCTACCCAGTGCTGGGACAATTTTTGATCTTCCAAAGGGATGAGTTTCATGTAGATATGAATAGATTATTTAATTAATAAATAAACCCAAACAGCCAACATTCCCAAATGAAAACAACTAAATTGTCAATATGTAAATCATTACAGCTGAATAAAATAAATAAATAAATAAATAAATAAATAAAATATGTGCTTTATTTTATTGGAGGTTCAACAACTATGCCAATAAATTTTATAGACAGCCAGATGTGGCAGCAATTAACAGATAAGAGCTTTCTCTGAGAATTCACAGAAGTGTGGTTTGGAGTGTGATTCAGTTGACTTGGATAAGGCCCCAACTATCTGTTTGGACAAATGTGAGAATTTTCCTCAAGCCCTCAACAGTATTAAACGCTCAGAAGATCCTCCAGCAAAATGAGAGTTACTGATAATAATAGGGAAATAACACTGAGTGCAAGGATGATCAGCTCTCCAGAAAATCCATTGTTTAGTGGATATAAGATACCAAGGACATCTGATGTGGTCTACAGCCCTAGATGTCACACTCTGTCTGAAGAAAATGTAATCAAAATATGGAAAAGCAGCTCGGTTCACTGCTAAATTTTTGCATATGATATTTTTCTGTGGAGGTGTTCTTGCACATCTATGTAAAACAGTGATGAATCTCAAAGCAGTCTTAAAAAGACACAGTTGTTTCAGTGTGTTACAAAATGGAGAATTCTAGAGAATTACGTAAGTGGAGAGATGGTCCATGGTGTCAGCCAAAGGGTTGGATTTGTCATCTTTCTATGAGATATAATTATTATATTATAACGTTTAATCTTGTCATATCTTTATTCCCTAGGTATGTAAATTAGATGGTTTTATAATATGATAATGGAAATTTTTTTAGGGATGAAAATCAGGAATTGTTATGAACTAGTTCAATATTGCAGTAGTGGAGAATACACAAGGATTGTATTAAATTGTTCGATATACCTAAAATTCAAAAGACAAAGAGTAAAGTGTTAAGTCATCAGTTGTCCAGATCTAAACAATAGAAGTGATGACAGTTGTAGCTAAAACGGTGCAGACACAAGTGCTTCCATCAGTGTGTCCTTTTATTTTAGCATTAGAGTATAAACATTCATAGATTAAAATCCAAAAATCTTATTATGGCTCTTCTGTTTGTATACCTCCTGCTGAAATGCTGATATATTTAGAATACATATATCACTACAAAAGACTAGAATTGCAGAGTGCTTCTGTATCATCTACAGCATAAAAAGAAAAGATGAAGAATAACGTGTTAGATCTCCAAACATGTTTGTGATCACTCACCATACACTGCCTGGTTAAAATCATAAAAATTCTTTATGGCAGTAGTATAGCCTCTTTTCATGATACTCAGGATTAAAACAGATGTTAAGTGCAGACTGTTCTTTCCACCTGCCCCCAAACCATCTCAGCTTAGGCCGCTTCTTGGCAGTGTGCAGAGCCTGGGGAAGATTTATTCTCATTCTCAGTATTCACGGCCACCCCCACTTGCAGCACCCACGTTTCTGCTTTGCTACTGGTGCTACGTGGGCAGGCAATTAGTATGTGGCTTGCAATCTCCATCTATGGAGCGGGTTCCTAAAGCTTCACGTGTCTCATCTACTTCATTCTGGAGTCCACCTCAAACCTCCCACAGACAAAAAATCAAACAGCTTTACTTAATTCTTTCCACACATACCTCCTTCAGGCAGACTAATGATCTGGAGCTGCTTGTTTTTTGATAGTGGGAGGGTGCAGCTCCTCCAACACAGTAACCATTTGATGATATTCAGAATAGTGCCTTTCAGAGCCTGAACTTTTCTGTACTCTGATGGCAACTCCCTGTGAATTCCTTCCTCTCCATTGCTGGTAACCAAACATATCAACGCAAAATCTAAAAAACAAACAAACCTAAGCTTTCATTTTTCTCTGGGTTTGTTTGTCTTAGATCTCTTTCCCTTTCAGCAAGAAGAGCATTTTGTTTTACAAAGAGTCTTGAGGTCGAAAAAGTTTAGGGTATAAGCAGATAAGATATATTAAAAGTGCCTCTCTGAGATTATAGGTGCTTTGTATATCAAGTCTGATCAAACGATGTTTTGAAAAGTCTGGGACATTACATTCTCTACAAAGTGACTGTAAGTGGAAACTTTGAGCAACTTACAATAATAATAATGCTGCTGAGCACCATTACGTACCGGCATATTTTCAAAAACAAACTCTTACACGTCTATTATTTTTATCACTATTTCTTTGTTTTCCATTTCTTCAAGAACTTAAGTTTCTGATACAGCAATATGAAACCAATGCAAACATTATTTTATGAGGAGTTGTTTCCAAGGGCAACCATAAACAGTTTTAGCCACTCTGGGATTACTCCTGAGGTAAAACTGGAATGCTACCAAAACCAGTACATTTATATGGGCAAAGGCCACTTCTATGCAAATGTTAGTATGGGCCTAACCACCCTCCTACCCTTCAAGTGTCTGTTTTGCACATGCACCCACACATATGGTCGTAACAGTGCTCAGATGAAATCCTGCAACACTGTGGGAAGGAGTGCAGCATTAAAATAAGCAAGGAGTAGTGGAGGAATAGTTGAAATCAGCCCTGCATAGGGGACACCCACGTCGAGAATGGTGGAGGAAAGTAACTGAGTGGGACACAGCAGGAGCAGGGCAGTGGGCACAGCCCTGACACAGAAGCATCTCCTTACTGCTCTGCTTGTAAACACACAAACAAAAGGATATGTAAAACAAATTTGTGTAGGCAGAAATTTTCATAAATAAAATAATAGTTGTAATATTCTTAGATGCAAATCATTTTTAGGTTCAGTTTGTGATGATCCACAGAAAACCATATTGGACTCGCTGTCCATTGCATCCTTGGTCATCATTCTATGGAAATAAACTTCTTTCCAGCAATCATTTATTAGCAGTGCTTGCAGGTCTAAACAAGATCAGTCGATTTCACCGCTAGCTATTTAAATATATATTCACTGGTATACTCTGTCCATGAGGCTCCTGAAAATTATCCAATAATCTAAAAATATAGATAGTATGAAATACTGTGAATCACTATCGTGCTGTAGCTTTTTAAACTAAATATTGTTGTCTCATGATCTATAAGGCAGATAATTACGTAAAATAGATGATGACTGTTCTTTAATGGCAGGTAAGATTAACTCACTCATAAGCTTTGCATGTCTGGGCACTGATGTGTGTGTGGGCTGCTTAACTGGGAAGATTCCTTCTCCATACAACAGATACAGATGTCAAAGGATCAGAGCGTGAAAATCCTACTCACACCCAAGAACAATTTTTCACCTAAAATTATCACTGCTATGGTCCTATTGTGAGTAGTCTAAGTGATTATTTAGTAATAGGATTACGAGGGTGAACAATTGCTCAATGATTACAGTAAAGAATTCACTACTGGCCTAGGGAGATTGATTGGCCCACTCCTCCCCCAGCTAAACAAAAGCTGAAATCTTCTTTAGGAGGCAAATTTGAATACAATCATTCATTTAATTTGTTCCACTACACAAGCAGTATTCTTTGGGAATTAAGATGTCTATCTTCATTAGAAAGAAAATATTTGCTTATATTAACAGGCTTTTTTGCACCTAAAGAAATCTACACACTCCTGATGATTTCCTTATTGAAGATTCAGAAGAGACGAGTAGTGGGGTGGTGTGAGTAGAATCCAAACACAATAAAATGTGCTATTATCAATATTAGATAGCTGCTGTAAAGCTGAGGGTTTTGCTACATGGTCCACTCATAGTTTTGCAGAAGTAGAACCCATCACTTATGGCCAAATTACAGATGCTATTCAAATGGAGTGCTATTTATTGCTACTTCAAATGTTCTCTGCAGTTTTAACTCAATATACATACAGTTTTTTACTTCCTGACTCAACTTTTAGAGTGAGTTGCTGAGTACTGTTCTGCTGCTACTGGCTTTCAACTCTGCAAGAGATTAGTTTGAGTTTGGGCCAATAATTGTATGGATGAGCATGTGGCCAAACTCCAAGGCTGTAAGGTTCTTATGTAGCCTTTTATAGTCCTTCCTTTTTAAACATAAATACAGGCAGGCCTCATAGTGCCATCTTGTCCTGTATGGGTCAATGAAAATGCCCTCCTTTATCCAGTAGTTCACACAAAGCTTTAGCTGATACAACGCATCATAACAGCACAAGGAGAAGACAAAGTACTTGAAGACACTGTTAGAGTCAGAACAAGAAAGGCTCAGAGCCTCAGGCAGCAGCATATCTTGGAAAGACAGCTGAAGAGTGGTACATACATAAGCCCAACCCAGGGGGAAAGATTTCTGCAAATCTGTTGCAGTCTTATTGCTGGTGGTCCCCTTGGGCAGTGGAGATCACCTTCTAGTGATATCTGTAGTTGGCACAATTCTTCTTCTCTAAAGTGATCATTCCTAATAGTCTGAGTGCAGGACTATAAACAAAGAATGCCCAAATTCTTATGCTGTTTTTGCCACCTCTGGGATCTAGCAAATGCCAGACCACATCTTGATTTTACCACCAGACAAAGAGTAGGGGAAAGGGTAATCAAAAGTATTAATTAAAAAAAGTACGTAGGTTCTCTGTAACTGAACAACTTCTAGTAGTTGTTATGCATAAAGTTTGCATTTTTAAAGCAGGCAGCTAAATCCCTACGATTTGGGACTACAAAGCAAAAGTGGCTTCCTGTTTCCAGAGGTGAAGAGAGTTCCTACCTTCTCTTCTGACCAACAGGGTATATAGTTGCTGACACAACTGGAAATCAATCAGGTATATGGATATAGCATAATACTAATAATGAAAGTATGGATATATAATTGATATTTCAGTAAATAATAAACACATAATCTAGTTTTTAGTGTATTAAGATAAGCACACTTTTTTTTTACTTTTTTTTTTTTCTTCTCTTTTTGCTAGCATTTGAAAACAGTTCAATTCTAATAATAATGGACAACACTCATGACTAAGTGAGAACAGAGTGTTCTTTACCAGTCATCTCAGGACAAGCCCATATAATTTCTATGCCTGCATTCTTTCTGGCATATGAACGGGAAACTTAGGTTGATTACAGAGATCATTGTCATATCCCTATTGTATATTTTACCCTAATTATAAATTAAGTTAAAATATTAAGCACTCATCAGCTTGAAGAAGAGTAATAGTGGAGGTAAAGTGATGAAACAGTCATCTGTATTCCTCTGATAATCTTACAAGTAAATAAAGTTTCTTTAAAAGAAAAAAGAAAAAGGCGAGAGTGAAGCTTTGCACTCCTGTAGTTGTTCCCAGGACACTCTACCAAAGCACATGCTGCTATTAGCTGAATTCAACAGACATCTAGATCATGTCCATGTGCTCATTTCATAGAATAGAAAAAAGGTACCTTTCCATCTCCTCCCACCTCCCCTCCTGTCCCCCGCCCAAAAAATGGGGATGGGAAAGATTGAGAGGGAAGCTGATAAAATTATAGCCTTCAAATGCACACAAAAAAAAGATCTATGCAAGTAGCAAACTGAAGTGCATGTTTTAACCGAAGAAAAATAAATTTGTATCAAATCTTTAAGATACAGCTATCTACTTAGCATGGTTTCTTTTTGGTGGTGGTGATGGTTAGTTTAGTTTTAGGTATAGCATGGAGTCTTATGCGGTAGACTTCCACCCAGTTGTAATTTCTGCTGAATTTCTTTGGCAAATAAAGCTTGACAGGCAGCTGCATGGCTGAAGAGTTAGAAATTATTATTATTATTATTTTATACCAAAGAGTTAGATCCATCCTGACCCAGTTTTGCACAGCACTTGTTAGAAAGTTAGAAATGAAATATATTGCCGGCTTTCATCATGCTCTTCTTCTCAACAATCAAATGAATTATATTGCCTTCAGTATGCACAGCCTCACAAGTTGGTGTTAATTTGATAGCCAACTTGTTTGTTGGAAAGTAAAGAAATCCACGCTGTCACAATCATTGTATGGCCTTTTAAATGGCTGCAGCTTTATGATACACATTTTAGCCCAAGTGGCATTTTAGCCACAAAGCCTTAACAACCATAATCATTTTAAAATCAAATGCAGCAACAGAATGTCAGAGTGTTCTAACAAAAATGTAGGTGAATAATGGCAAGGAAACTCACAAAGGGAGTATGAGATTAAACCCAGCTGTAACAGCTTAACTGCAGAAGGTAACAAATGTATTCCATCATAACATTTGGTGTGAAGATTTTATAGAATTTATAGGCTTTTTAAAGTGCTTTGAAGATGGTGGTTAACTTAACAGAGGGTGATACTTTTACCCTAGGGCATCCATTATATAACCACTGTGTTTGTCTAGCCTGGGATGTGAAAAGTAGCAGAAGAAAAAGCAATTTAATAAAAATAAAAAAAATAAAAAAAAATAAAAAAAAAAGCATGCTGTGATTTTAACCAATCATCTTACTTTTGATTTTTCCATGACACATAAGAGATAGATAGAACAATCCTCAGCTGGGATTTAACCAGGACTGGGTGGAAGTAACTAGTGAGCCTACTTAAATCTCTTGGCCCCTTCATTATTTCTATGAGAACAAGCCAACTTCACATCTTGCAGTTGCAGTAGTTTTAGCACCTACCATGACAAGAGAAGTCTGCTCTATGATGACTAGGTTTCTACTGATTTCCTCTGCGATCTCTTATGACTCTGGCATCAATTATTTTATGTCCCTCTTGATCATTACCTGGATTTCATAGAGAAGGTGAGGTGCTGAAGGGCTATGTTGACAATTGTGATTCATTCACAACCTGAACTGCCACAATTTTGTTTTTCCCTTACGTTCCTTGTGCCTTTTAAAGCATGGGTGTCCAACCTTCTAGCTTGCTTGCGCCACATTGAGTGAAGACAAATTGTCTTGAGCCACATATAAAACATATAATATAGTTAGAATATAGAAATAACAAAGCTATTACTAAAACATTAAAAAAAAAAAAAAAGAGAGAGAGAGAAGAAAATAAAAAAGAAGACAACAAAACCATAAAGCTAGTGGATCAGACACACATGCTTTAAAGGATGATAGGAATCCTCTTTCCTTTACAATGAAATGGCTTCCTGCCTACAAAGCTCCAGTAAGCACTTCCAGACATTCAAAGGGAGGAGCGAAAGGATGAATCATGTACCATATACACAAATACAACCCTCATATATAAACCACATATGGAAATTCTCATGCTCAGTTTACACATGACCTGTTGTAGAGTAAGAAGAAAGAAAACACTTTCCCATCTTTTTGTATCTTCATTGGTATCAGTTCTGAATGGGACTCTCCAAGCCTGTCTTCTGTCTCATTTTAATACCTGATTCAGTTTCCATTGAAGCCAATGTAGAGAATCCCACTGAGCTTGATGGAATGTAGATCAAGCTCACAGGCTACCATAAATCAAAAGTGCAAGGCTTATTTATTGCTGTTGTGAGCACCATGGCAAAAGGCTGTGTCAGCAGATCTGTTAAAACCTAACACATTACATGGCTTATAAATTTACCATAGAGCTTGACTGGAGACTAAAGCTTGGCAACAAAGCACATGTCTTTGTTGTGCATTCAATTTTCCTTTATTTTTGCAAAACATGACAAATTTTGTTGAGAGTATAAAAATAAACAATGGGTGTTGGTGAGTTCTTTTATTTTCACAATTCCATCTTTCTATGTCTATGAATCTGAACCAGGAGTTTTTCTTAGATTTTAACCTAGCAGATCTGTACCACTTTCTATTCTGCAGAAGTCTAAAGAGAAATAAGATGACTGCAAGAAAAAATGACTGCTTAAAGGATCCATTTTGGAGCCTAAATAAAACCTTGTGAAATCAGTTGGCATGAAGTTATGGGGAAAATAAAAAATAAAAAAATCTTCCTGTGTTCTCAGCACTGCTCATATGTTTATGTATCCAGTCACCACACTGTACATTGAAGTCTAGTGTGTTGTCCACCAAAATGTGATCACGACCTAGCACGCTAAACCTAAAATGTTTCAACTGCAGAAAAGAATATATAATTATCCATGAGCACACACTCTAATCAGACATTCAGGAACACAAATAGCAATCTGATGGTGAATTGCTTTAATACTCACTATCATTTTTAGAGAAGGCGCTTTATTCCTTTCTCTCATAACATTTCAGTATATCTCAATCTGAGATAAAATGCTGACAAGATTTGGTTATTTTTCTTTCTGAGGTCCTCTGTGTAAAATGTCATCATTTTTGTTTTGTTTCTTCAACAGAGACTTGTGTCTCTTACAGTAAATTATTAGGCAACATGTAGAGAAAGGTAAAACAAGTCTTCAACACAGGCTTATATAAAATAAGCTTGGCTTTATGTATTTTTTCCATGTAATATTTTATGCATTTAGCATAAACTTCACAACAAACTCAGCTGCCTTTCAGGCAGATGCCACCTGATTAGGAGGTTCCATGTCCTTGAGTCAACAAAAGGAAATGCTGCTCACAAGGGAAGCACAAGGCCCCATCAGATTTCTCATATGTGCTGGGTTTTTCTTTTGTAAAGTCTCCTTATGAATGTGGCATGTTCTCTTCTTTTTGCAGGCATGGTGCCTGCCAAATGGCAGGAGAAAAAGAGCAATTGCTTTTCCTAGTGCTCTCCCTCCCCGCGCCATTTTTTCTGATGAGGCACTCCACAGGGGAAACAGTCTTTCCTCTCTCCAAGACAAAGACTGTTCTCATTATCCCATTTTATTCTGACCATGTAATGGGATGAAGAAGGGACTGTTTAGTTCTTCCTTCTTTGCATGTCCAGGGTGCTGGCCCTCAACCTATTTTTGCTTAAAGTTATTTTCACTTAAACTGAAATATAGTTGATCATCCATCTAAACACAAGCCAGACTTGCTGAAGGCCAAAAGAGGTCAGTTTTTTCCTGGCAGCTAAAACCAAAACAATAGTAAAAGCTCAGCTAGCACTGAATCTCTTCTCTGGTCACTATAAATACTATGGGAAAGAACACTTGCACCAGCAAAAACAAATGCTAAAAATGCAGCCTGCTGCATAACAGTAATGTCTGCTTTCAGTTTTCACCATGCAGTCACCTGAAAACACAGGCATACAAGACAGATAGAACAGGTGTACTTTACCATTGCAAAACATGCAACATATTTCAGAGGATGTTAGTGTCCCTCTGAACGTCCCTAAGAATGCTTTTCATGGCAACGCATTCCTATTCTCTGTCTTATCCATTTCTTTGTTACCTTCCCTTCCCTTTTTTTGCCCTTTACCTTGAATGAAATTTAGTTCATTTCTTTTGCTTATTCTTTTTTCCTGAAGATAGTTGGATGCACTTGTTTCATTCTGACATTTAGAATCAAATGGTGAATGCTGACATTATTATTACAAAAAATAATGGAGTGAGGAGCTCTCCACTTGCTGTCTACCTTTTGTGTTTCTGTCTCTTCTTGTGCTATTCAATTAAAATTTACCATTATGAATATGAATGTCATTATTCCTTTACAAAACGATTATTGTTGTATCTATTTTTCATCTGTATTGACCTTGTCCTTTCTATGTGACAGTGATTTCATTCAGATATAATCCCACTGAGATACAAAAGTGGCCCATAAAATTAGGTCCTGGAAAAAAAGGAAAAAGTGCTGTGACCTAGATGTTTACAAAAAGCAGTTCAGTATGAAGACAAAAAGCAGTTCAGTACGAAGGTTTTCTTGAGGTTTGGTTTGTTTGCTTTTAATTACTGCAACATAATGATCAGATAGACAAAATTATCACTCCCTCCTGAAAATCTGGGGGGAAAAAAACTTACAAAAAAGATGTTATTTGCAGCAGTGGTTCAGACTTCCTCACTGTTCACAATTTCTTCTAATCTGCAGACTGTATGGATCTACTTGCCACTTTTAAGAGTGCACTATGTGCTAACTTAGTCTTCATGTCAACGGAAAACTCACCTGTAAGAACAGAGAATCTTTTTTATCCTCAGTCATCTCTATATTACGACTTTTGCAGTTTCTCCAATGATGTGTTTTTCTTTCTTCTCTTGGAGCTCTGACTTGCTACAAACAGTGCAAAAAGGCAACAGAATAAAAATAATGAAAGGCCAGAATTTTGCTTGCTAAAACTTTTTAATAGCGTGACTACCGGAATAACCAAGGATGATCCTTCTGGTGCTTTGAATTTATACGTTCATTCACAAATTTACAGTGAAAGATTTTCTCAGTTGTTCTCATTATCACTGAACTGTGCAGACATAAGCGTAATCTATAACCTAGGTTTTCCAGCTAGTCAAAGCACGAACCAAGCTTACTGCAATTTTAGCAAGCCTGAAAAGAGGGCAAGATTTTCTCCAAGCTATTTTTATTTTGAGATGGAATTGTCTTGCTGGATGTAGAAGATTTTAAATAGTAATCTAATATCAACTCATCTTTCAAAATGGATGAGAAAACTTTAGTCAGTGGAGATTGCAATTAACATAGTAGTCTACATAAATATAATCCAGTCTCATTTTATGTTTGCATAGGCTAAAGTAGAATCTGAGTCTGGAAGAAAATAAAATATGGCCTTTCTACACTAATGACTCTCATGACTCACCAGGCTTCTGCTATTGGTTATTTTAAATTTTATCTTTACAGATTTCCAGGGAAAATTGGAACAAAAAAAAAAAAAAAAAAAAAAAAGAAAGAAGACAAAAATGAAAACTATAAATGCCTAGGAAAACCTTGAGGCCTTTTTGCTTGGGTGTTCTTCATTTCACAAGTCACCCAGCAGCTTTTCATACAATAAATGACACAAATTCCATTATTCTACTTTGGGATGGATAATGTGTTGAACCTCTTCCATTCACCAAATGACGCAATTACACGTCATTAAAATATTTTGTAAGTTGAATATATGTTTGCATTCATAATGGAGCAGAGAATTAACACACTCTTAGATCAGTTATGCAGCTATTAGTCCTTCCTGGAATCTCAAGAAGGCTCTGTTACATGGATGGAGGAACTGCACTTTTGAGTAATTACAAGTCAGGAAATATCAAAGAAAATGCTTCTGATACAACTATAACTGAAAAAACATCCAGAGCCTACTATGGATGCCAAGTATGTTATTTTCTAAATCTACTTGATCAATTTTCTGTAACATCAAAAAAGCTATTCATTAAATGCCTTCAGTATGAAAAACCTGAGCTCAAAATGCTCCACAGCCTTTTACTGTCTGGATCTGCTTGATTTTTTCTACTGCTTGATTTTTTCTATTTGTCTGTTTGTTTGTTTGTTTAGGATAGCCTAGATTTCTCTCTTACTTGTTCAATATGCAAGCTCTTTTAAAAAAAAATAAAAGTGAAATGATCTTCAAATAGATTACAGGGCTGAAAGATACAGCTTTCAAAAGACAGAACTTCTGGAGTGATACAAATGGTTTATAATGGGAGGTTAGAAATCAAGCAATTACGTAACCCTATATATAATACAAGCATAGATGTTCCTTTTACATTATGGAATGTAGGCAGGTAGTAGGCAGCTCCACAGTAAACAATATATATATGAACTAATGGTGTGCCAATAGACACTGTATACAATTGGGTATTAGGAGTACACCAATAGATAGCATTATTCATCCACCAAGTGTAGCAGGTTTATGAAGTTCAGCGTTCATATGCACTCTTTTAGTTACTATGAAAGCTTTATGAACTTTAAAAGCCTTTTTAACACTTCTATTTTCTGTTTTTAGTGTGTAAATGGGGTACAACTGCATAACACTCATCCATTTTTACCATGGCTGCATCTATACCAAGAAATTAAACAGCCCCAGTGAATTTGGCTAGGCAATGAAATTCAGTCCTATGTACTGTTCAATTGCTTGAACAGCCCCTGGCATTGTGTTTGTGTGAACCAAGTAATACTTCTCCAAAAAGATTTTGAGAACAAGTGATTGTTAGTGTCAGCCTGGAACAATTACCAGGAGGCAGTCTGGTCGTTTTCAGGTGTGCTGAATGTACTAGTAGAAATGTAAGCCATGGGGATGCTCTGCTGTGCAGTGATAGGAACTCAGAGCTCGCTTTTCAGAAAACATTTCTTCTTTAAAAGTAAAAGCAGAAATAGTCACTGTTGCTGACTGAAATAAAATTCAGCTATTCATGACGCTTGTGTATCCAAAAATAATCATTAAGAACAATTGAAGTTATCCATACAACACATTACAGTAGAAAGGAATTTGTTTTATTTTGGCTACAGAGTGAAGAAAAACTCAACAAATATTACTGTTAAAATAGCATACAAATACTAAAGTAATTCAGATAGCTAAAATGTCTGTTTTAATCTATTTTTGTAAATTTAAATCAAGAGTTCATTTGAAGCTAACAAGGTTACTCAGCTGTAAAAGCCACATGTGAGGATTTAGATTGTTTGGCTACATTATTTGTTAAATAAAAGAGGTCTACAAGTCACAACAAGTATTCAACCACTGATCTTCTGCACTATTTATTTGATGTCTCTGCTCTCAATGGCTCAAACCAGCTCTTCACAAACAATGACTGGGCATGGACTTCAGCTGCACTGAGTTCTAATACTGTGACTGGAAATGTGTGTGAACAAGACTGCCCCAGGTTCATCTTCCTTGCTTGACATCACCTTCTAGCACTGCTGGGCCTTGCATCTTCTTATGTGCTCTCATACGTTCTGAAGCTAGAACACTTACTCTTGGTTTCATACTTATAAAATCACTGTTCCAGTGTGGTATTGAATAACTCTACACAATATTTTAGTGTATTTGAATAAAACCTCATCCTTAACACAGAGGATAATAACTCGGCAAAAGAAATCCAAGGAATAAGCCATACATTGAAGATGCAACCATTCTCTGTGGGTGGAATCACCCTAAGCATTAAGGCAGTGCAACGATCCATTGCAGCTAGCCATGGGCATATGGACTAAAGCTCTGTAACTCAGTGACTTAGACAGTTCAGTCAAACGAACACTTAATATACTAGCAGGGGGACATGTGAAATATGCCTCGTGACAGACTGAGAGCAAGAGAGATTAGGAGTAGATAATTTAAAAAAAATGGAAGTGATATATAGAGGAAGGGTACTTTTTACATCAGTTATTATGGAAGGAAACAGATTGTGAAGTGGAGACAGATACAAATCATGATTAAGAAAAGGAGTCATGGAAAGGAAAAGGGATTATGAATTTCTGACTGAGAGAAGATTTTACTAGATTTGTTTTTAAGAATTCTGATGAGATTGAGATAAGAATGTATGCATATATTTCACTGCATTGTTTAGATTGATACATTTCTTGTAGTACCTTGACAAAAGACTCAGTTAAAGTTAGATTTTGGGATCTTTGCATGTCTTGTGACTGCAACTGCTGCCACATGATCCTTGACCTTACAGGTATGAGAATGGGTGGATTTAAGCAACTTGTAAAGCACCCACTCAAAACTATTATGATGATCTAGGGCAACTGTGCTGTGGAATCCCATTTATGTGAAAAGCTAAAAAAAAAACAACAAAACAAAGAGTACCAGAACATGTGCCAGAGAGACTAATGGATCAGAGAGAGCTGCAGCCAAAGGAGGCTTCAAAGCACATGATTCAAAAGCAATAGAAGCAGAGAATTAGCATGAGTGCATCCTGTGAATATTATTCCTATTAGGATTTTTAAAAAGAAAAGCTAAATGTTTGTTATTAAGTCCTATTATTCAATATAATAGCCTTGAAAGATTGCAAATACTTATTATAACTTACAGATAAAGCAGTGTGCAAAGAACGTATTAATATTCTTTTTAATTTAATGAACAAATGAAGCTAGAAGAGAGAACAATTTTAGATTAATAGCTTTGTGCAGTGAAGTTCTTGAGACATACAGAAAGAGATAATTTTCAGTTTCTATGTAGATCAAATTCAACAGAAATAACCTCCTGAAAATTTTGTAAGGCATCTTTATACAATCTTAGGAATGCAAATACCTTGAAAATTTGATGTCTATTAAACATAAAAAGTCCAGCACCAACAAGAGTATATAAAAGTCACTGTCTCTCATCTTCATCAGAGGAATGCCAATAAATTCAGGGCAAAGGGCTTGTATGCTTTTGCACAATTGCCTCCGAGTAATGCAGTGCAAAAGACACACCTTTTCAATGCCTTCAAAAGCTACCTTTGCCTACATACAATCAGAATTTACCAGAAAACACCAGAATATTTCCCACTGATTATTGTCAACTATACTAATGCAATTACAATAGCTTGAATACTTTGGTACTTTCCAAGGGCCTATTTATATACCAGTCTATTACTAAACTCTGACAACAGCAGCCCAAATTATGATGCACTTACTCACTCTGGAGAGTACTTTGTACCATGAACAGTCTCACTTTGAATAAGGCATTCACAATCTGGCCCATCACCCTTTAATTATAGATGTTTCAGAGAAGAGCAAGCATCAGGGTTTACTGCACTATTTATAAAACAAGCTCACTGCCAAACATTGCAGGGCTTCTACTGCTACAAAAAGAAACCTGCTTTCCTTCCTTTCATGAGCTCTTCCAATGCATACTTTCAGTTCATTTGAATGCATCAAGAACACCAGTGTAGTGAAAGAGCTACCACAGATGAGAAATAATCTTACTCTTGGAAAAATATAGTTTATTCAAACAACCAATTCACATGTCTGTTTTGGAAATTAAATAAAATGTATTTATTAATATTAGCAAGTAAGCATATCACAATCACAGCATGTCATCCTAATGGAAAGCATTTTAGATTGCATTACAATAGCTGTCCTTTTGTGAGCTGAATGCTCTTTGAAACACAAAGAAATCTGTCTGCGTTGTCCCCTACACCAATACAACAGTACCAAAATGCTCATCTGCACAGAACAGCCTCTACCTGGCAAAACATAGGAATAAGCACTTTCTCCCCATCCTTCCAGAAATGCCATGTAAGAGCTTTCCTTTGAAGCCTCTACCACTACACACTGCCTAAAGTGCGATACGAGACTGAAAGAAGCCGTGTCTGGGTCCAGCAACACGGGTGGTATTTTCTCCCGTAAGAACTATTTTCAGCTTTTGCCTGCCAAACATTCTTCACCATGAAAGTTCTTGCTCTCTCGATGGCCCTTTTCACTGTGGCTTACAAGTGATTCATTATCTAAAATGTACCCCTTATCTTGCTTTAGCTTTAAAATAGCCTAGCAGGCTGAAAATGATTACCTCCTGCCTAGCAAGGAAGATGCAGCGTGCTTGTCAGTCCATCCTAAGGTTTGCATGACACACCTCTCCTAACCATCACCTTCCTCCCCCGCTCCCAGCAGAGGTCACTCACAGAGGCAAAAGCCACCTCTGCTGCAGCGCAGCCTTAGCAGTTATCTCCAAATAGAATAGCTTATCTTTGCTAGAGGAATTTCTGCTGGTGCAATTGCTTCTATACAAGAGTATTTGACACTACAGCTACGTCAGTGAAAGACTTTTTTCCCATGCTTCTAACCAATAGAGTTCAGCTGTCAAAACTTCTAAGCCATATGAACAACAATGTCAGAGAGACTTGTCCATGGACGTAAAGAAAGGGCATGACAAAACAGAGGACTGTTTCTTTGGGTACAAAAGATGCTTTCTTTGTGTTCCAAAGCAAAGCTCTGGATCAGCTCAGTGGTTGCTGTCAGCCTTTATCAGATGCTGCTGACAGCTTCTTGAGAGATGTAAGGGTTTCTTGGAGAAACTGCTGGGAGGGCAGGAGAGAATCACACTTGAATGCAATATGTTCCCACTACCTAAAAGGACAGGTGCATGGAAAAAACCTCTTTCCTGTTGTGCCAAGGTTTCACCTTAAATGGAAGCAGTTCTTTTGCTCCAGGTACTCACCGTGAAGCAGAGCAAACTGCTCTACAAGGTCACAGTATAGGGATGAGAGACCCTGCGCTTAATGGTAAATATCTATTTGCGTCAAAGACGAATGTCCCAGACCCAGTGCAATGCTTTCTGTCCTCTATACATAAGAACACATTGCACTGTAGTATGAAGTGGAGTTCAAAAGCCTAAGTAAGGTGCTGAATGAGTATCAGCCTTGTGTCATCTAAACAAAATATTACGCACAGGGGCTTAGAGGAATGTAGGTCATCTGACTCAGACGCTCAGTTCACTGCATCCATCATAAATGCTGCCTTTTGAACACCCTGTTTTGGAGAACAGTTTAAAGTGTGTAATAGAAATGACTCGATTTCTAATAATAGTCAATTAGAAGTCCTCCTCTGTAATTGTATTTGGAAATGCGATGTAAGTGCTTCTGCTGGAAAAAGTTAATTTGTCTTAATTTTCCTATGATTTCTAAAAATAGATTAGAATTAAATGTCATGTACCTTTGGAATGTGTATGTTTGGTAACTAACAAACTCACTTTGTCACTGTTTATGATCTCAGAATTCTTTCCATGGAAACTATTATAAGGTCACTATTATCATCAAGCAGCAATGAATGCTGTTCATATTTTAGAGAGCTATTAGGGAAAGGACAATCCCAAGGCCTTAAAATTCATTTGTTCATCAGGAAAGGAATGTATGATACTTCTTCTGTGAATATATGGGTTTATGTGTATGTAGACAGGCATTTTTGATTTGAAGATTCAAAATCATCATCACTTGTGGGAAGCTCCCTGTCAGTCAGATAAAGCTTTTTAGGTTCCTAAACTATATCTTCATGGATGGCACACATTTAAATGAAGATAAAATCTATCAAGTACTATATGGTCTCTGTTTCCATTAGCACCTTTTAGAAGCATCCACCACTTTGCAGAACTGCAAAGTGTTCACTGTTCATTGAAAGCCAGATACCAAACTGTCCCATCTCAGACTACGTAAAGGTCTTAAAGTGAATACAGCTGTACTTTACTCCCACTGAATAATTTCATTTCACTGCCAGACTGGCATATAGGAGTACTTAAATAAAAATGCAATTCAGAACTCATTTACTAATGTAAGCCATGGTAGGGTAAAAAAAAATAATGAATAAAAAACCTCTGATATTTACTCAAAATCAAATAGAAGAAAATATACTTTTTTTCAGTATTTCAATGCATAAGAGACTCTGTTTCTTATTTTAACATCTCATAGCATTTATAGTACTATTACAGGAGACTGCATGGCATAAGACTTCACCGATGTACTGGAAATGATTAAGCTTGTGAGAATGATTTAAAAAGCCTTATTGCATATGCATGATTATATGTATAATTCAGCTAATGAGTCTTACTTAGACTCTATCTGAAGAATTGCCATTGATTGATAGGAGTAGCTTTGGAAGTAAGTGAAGGAGAGAACATTGTCAATAGAGAACTCTTGACATATATGCACACAGATATATATCATAGTCAGAAGAAGAAGATGGCTTTCATCAGTAACGGCATTTGCTCACACTCTTCTACCATTAATCTGCTAGCAGGTTTTCACATTAGTTCAAACTCTTCCCTAGCATTTGAGATGTAATTAAAATCAGGAAGCAAACTGTGAATTTCAAGATTGGTATTAAAATGTAAAAAATATAAACACAGGGACTGATTTGTGATGACTAGATAAACATGGATGTTTAAAATTGTTTTATTTGAAGTAGAAATAGAAAATAATGGATCAACAAAAGTGCCTAAAACTTTGATTTGTTAATCTAATAGATTAAAGATATAGATGTAAGTACCTGCAGCTGCTAGCTGATAGACTCCAGGCAATATTAGTTGGCAAAGTAAATGGTTTGTAAGTAGATATGCAATAACATTCACCCTAGGGTGCCGGAGTACTTTAGCAAAATATAGCAAAGAGTGTGCTTAATCTCTCAGGTTTTTTTCCTGCCTTTCCCTTTTTCTTTACCCAAGTAAATTTCTCTAGTCTGACCAAACTTGTATCATGTGAGTTTTCTGATGGCTTATTTCTAAATAAGACTATCCTTTTACTAATTTCCTTTGCTAAGCTTCAGGGGCATATTGATGCTCAGTATGTAGTATTTCATATTAAAAATATTTTTCTTTGAGTTACGGTTTATTTACCGAAGATAACTTCTCTCAATACAATTTGTCCCGTTTAATGTTTCTTACATACATCACCTTTAGATTAATCTGTATATCTTCTGGGGGAAAAAAAAAAAACAAACCTGACATTCTATGAAGTGCCTCCATTTTCCACAAGCATGTATCTACGAGAAAGTTTTTAAGGGAAACAGTTTTTCATATCTCCTATGGTAGCAAAGAAGGCTTGTAGGCACCATCTTGGACATAGTTGCTGTGTCCTTAAGAAAGTAATTTTTACCTTTACATTATTCAGAGATGTTACATCTGTTTTAAAACTTTTGTATGTAGTAAGAAATTACCTTATTCTCACTGCATTAATTTCAGAATGCATTGCCTGACTTCTATCAGATTTGGTGCAGGGATTAAAATCTGAAACATAAATGCGTCTCTGGAAATCACATTGGAAAATAAGAAGAGGCAATTTGAAGAGAGTTGTCCTTAATGTGAGTTCAGCTTCATTTCAGACACCTGCATTCAGAAGCTTGCAATAAACACCGTGTGCTTGCCCACCAGGCACTGTCTCAACACTACAGTCAATGACAATCTGAAGTGGTAGCCACTTGTTTAAATATAGGCATCTAGTGCCACGTGAGATGCCTTAATATATTTCTACCAGTCTCCAGCTGCCACTTCAGAGGACCATGCAGTTGGTCCTTATCATACCATGAGGATGGCTCAAATACCTTGTGAATTACAAAGGGCAACTAAATTAGGCCCTGGATCTCCACCTACTGTAGTGGGCACCCAGATAGCTAAGCTTTCATGTCTGAATTTATTTTTAAGACCCAGCCTAAGAAGGTTGCATCCTTCTTAAGGATATTGTGGATGCCCCATCCCTGGATGCATTCAAGGTCAGGCTGGATGTGGCTCTGAGCAGTCTGGTTTGGTGGTTGGTGACCCTGCACATAGCAGGGGGGTTGAAACTAGATGATCTATTGTGGTCCTTTTCAATCCAGCCCATTCTATGATTCTATGATTCTGTGATTAAGGGGATGTAGTTGGTGCACATCAGTGCCATTGTAGCCACTGTCTCCTCACTGATGATCTAAAAGGGTGTGGGTTATATAAATCCTATCTTCTGGTCCTCTTCCCTTTCATTCAGCTTCTTGACTGAAGGAAAACTACGTAATTTCACAAGTATAGAAATTAATGAGTGAAAGAAGAACTACAAATGTCCCAACACTGACGAAAGTGCCCATAAACATTTTCAACCAACCCCAAGACCCCACTGCAGAGAGTGCTGGCATTTCCCAATCCCATATTTCACCAAACAGTTTCTCTCATGATAGCTGAGATTCTAGAGCAAAGGCAAAACTACAGCAAAAGCCATCAGCATGTACCATCCTCTGCCCTTTTATAGACGTTTAGGAAGGCCTGCCTCCAACAAGCATCAATCCACTTCTGCCTGCATTCACTTCAGCCTGCTCCTTTTCCTCTCCAGTCCTGAGCCTCACTCAGGCCTAGAGTTGAAAACCTTGGAAGCAGTACTTTGCTGTGCGCGTGATGGAGTACTGTCACAGGCTGCCAGAGGCTTTGGGGTCTCCTCCCTGGATACATTCAGCAGCTGCCCGGCCATAGCTCTGGGCACCCTGCTCTGGGTAGCCTGGCTGGAGAGGGGCTACGCCAGAGAGACCCAGAGGGCCCTGCCAGCATCAGCCAGCCTGTGAGTCTGTCTGTTTGGGCACCTTGATTCTCTTTAGTAATCTATCAATTGTTGTCAGTTCTATTTGTGGGAAACTGCCCAAGACATACTAGTGCACGATACAATTTTCACTAATATCATTTAAATAAATGGGTAGCAAAAAAATGTGATATTGTGGGCAAGTTTTTCTATTGTAAAAAAAACCAGAGAAGCTGAAAAAGTCAAGCCTTCTGATTTTGCCATATTTCAGTGAATCAGTACTTCTGAGTGACCTTGATTGGCACTTTATGAACATTAACAGACTTGGTAGTCTTTACTAATTGCCATTCTTCTCAACTCTGGGAATACTGAAGACCCATTTCTGCTTTATTAATTTATATATTTATTATAGTGTTGCTTCTGACACTATAATGTAGAAAAGTGTCCTGTGGGATCATCTTTTGAGAATAGTTTTTCTCATTGCGGAAAGGCTCTTCCGTACCACACATTAGATTTTCTGGCTTCAGTGAGAAAACACTGCAGGAGAAGTGGTGGTGAGGAAAGATGGGGCACCCTGCATTCATCTCAGAAAAATAAAATCCCAAACCAACAACCATTGAAGGTGTTTTGTTTTAATTTTTATGTGAGTAAGGTTAGTTCAGTGTGTAATGACAGGCTGTCTTGACAACAAAGGCTGAATCAACACAGAACATGATTGGAATTATGCATGTCAATTATAATGAATCTCATTATGCAACATGGAAGTCTAATTCTATTGCAAAGGACTGCAGTCTGCAGTCTTAAGGCTGATGTCAACACTGAACAATAACTGCCCTCTACCTTTCATAGCCATAAAGAATAAATATAAACCTCATTTTAGCAGCTTTTTAGTATGAAAATTTCCTTGCAGTAGGGAAAAAGAGAGACTCCTTTTTTTAATTAAAAACAAACAACTGCTCTCATCAAAAAGCAGTCTATCATGACTATGGCTTTTTTAGATTTAACATTTTGCTTCCCATGTGAAAAAAAAATGGAGTTATCAAGTTCTTTCTTGTATCAGAACAAAATCCAAGAATGAAAATTCCCTGTACTGTACCAACCTTGTATTGTATCTATCAAAATAAAATAAAATATATAGTGTGCACAATTATAGAGACGAGGCTGTAATTTCTAGCAAGAAAGTCACATTAATAAATGTGGAATTATAGGATAGGAGGTAGTGATGTATGTATTTTGTTAAGATGTACTATTTTTCCTCATTATTTATTGAAAGTTTTTTGACACTTTTAATTGAAATGTCTAATTCTTGGAGTTTATAAGTACAAAGAAAAAGGCGGATTCTCTCATGTGAACACGTGACTTGATTGCTCTTTGATCTCTTAAGTATTATTCCATAATTTACTGTTAAATGGTTGATATTTGCAGCTGCAAGTAGGCATGCAGCCAGCATCTTTATTTGCTGAAAGCAAACACCATTGTGAAACTATATGACTCCAGTAGGTGGAGGAATGTTAGTAAAAATGGTAGTCAAATACAACTGAAGATTTAGCATCCTCAGATTGCCATGTAGCAGGAATAGGTGAACACAAGGCAGGAGTGAAGCAACATCTGCAGTTATTGCACAGAAACTGGCCCAAGGCCATCAGACAGTACTTTGCAGAATGCAGTGGGACTAGTCAGTGACCTCTGGCATTACTGGTTACTTTCAACTGACATTAGGAAGTGGTACTGCAGTTGACAACAAAACACTTATAGGCATGAATACCTCTACTTGAGCAGACAGGAGTTTTTAATGGAAAGCAGCTATGGGATCTGCACTGCGGTTCTTTATGAGAATTCATGGCTCAGGGCTTATTTACAAATAAACTGGTTCTAAAATATCCACTTATAGCTGCTGCAAACAGCGTTTTTTAAACTGCCATTTAAGACAAAATTGAAACAAGACATTCATTTTAAAGCAATTGACTCACAACTGCTCTGAACTACCACCATCCTCACAGATCATGGTTATTTACTTTTCCAATCAAAAGACAGATGAAAAACAAATCTGCAGGATCCTTAAAGAAACTTGTAGTTATTAGATCTAGGACAGTTATTCAATATGCAATTAGAAGAGCACTCTGAATTTTCTTCGTTTAGAATTTCTAGCAGCTTTCATGGGAAAACTCAGACAGGTTGTTTAGCAGCCTGAGAGAAAGAAGCTTCTAAAGCTGGCCATGAAATCTGTTGGCCTTTCTGGCTAGTTCTGAAAACCAACTTTACATTTCTACAAGCAGAATGTTGCTGTAACTGTGACCCACACAAGAAATAGTAGGATCAACTGGAGGAAGGAGTAAACATAGTAATTCAACAAATCTACAAAGGATACTCTCTGTAGAGTAAAATAGAGGTTATTCTAGTTTTTATTATTGTCTTGTTACCATCATTCTCATTGCTCCATTTTTTCTGGGGTAGAAGAAAAAAGCAGCACTGAGACATTGAAGGCTGCAATTCCCTTTCAATTACTTGCAAAGATCTACGGGATTTTTTGCCTACTACCAAGTTTCTGAATTTATCTTTGTCTTCTCCAGGAAGAAGAGGATAGAGCAGGAAATGGCAGAAAAAAAAGGACTAGGTGCTTTGCAAGGTCAGGTGGCAGACCTTCCAATTACAGAAATAAATGGAAGGGGGAGGTTTTCCAGTGCCAGAAGCACAAAAGGAAAGCTGGAACTCAGTCTACTCAACACCAAAATGAAGTGAGGGTACTCGGACTTTTTGTGAAGTGGATAAGGAATTGAAGGGATCTGGAGTGTAGCCTTCTTTAGGTCCCTGTTGCACTGCATCCTCACAACTGTTTATACGCTGCCATGTTGTGCAAAGAGTACATCAAAACTCAGGTAGACTGTTGTATAGCTTGCACAATCTATTGGCCAGGAGTTAACAGCACACTCACAACAGTAATATTTAGAGGCCAGTATTGAGACAACTACTCTAAAGGTCAATGGAGCATCCAGTTCTGTTTAAAATCTTTGTTAACGATCAAGATAGCAGGGCAGAGTGAACCCTCAGAAAATTTGCTGATGACACAAACAGAGTGGTTGCCTCACTAGAGGGCTGTGCTGCCATCCAGAAGGACCTTGACAGGCTGGAAAAATGAGCTGAAAGGAATCTCATGAAGTTTAACAAGTACGAATTCCTCCATCTGTGGAGGAACAGCCCCAGGAATGAGGACTGGAAAACAGCTTTCCAGAAAAAGACCTATGAAAGTCACCCTTGTGGACACCAAGACAAACGTAAGCTACAAATGTGCCCTTGTTGCACTGAAGGTCAACAGCCTCCTGGGATACATTAGGAGGAGTGTTGCCAGCAGATCAAAGAGGGTGATCCTTCCTCTCTACTCAGTACTAGTGAAGCCACATTTGGAGTACTGGGTTCAGTTTGAGGCTCCTCAGTACAAGAGAGACATGGAATAGAGTAGTTCAGTTGCAAAAGACTTTCAAGGATCCTCAAGTGCCACTGCCTATATATTTCAGGGCTAACCAAAAGTTAAAGTTAAAGCATATTATTAAGAGCATTAACCAAATGCCTGTGGAATGAATCACTTCTGAAGGCCTGTTCCTATGTCTGATGACCATCACAGTAAATAAATTTCTTCTCATATCTAGCCTGAATTTCCCCTGGCACAGCAATGTGCTCTTCCCATGCATCCTGTCACCAGTTGCCAGGGATAAGAGACCAGCACCTCTCTCTCCATTTCCCCTTCTCAGGAAACTGGAGAGAAGTGAGGCCTCAGCCTCCTCCAAACCAAGACTATAAAGCTACTGGAGAGAGCCCAACAGAGAGCCTTGAAGATGATGAAGGAACTGGAGCACCTTTCTTGTGAGGAGAGGCTGAGAGAGCTGGGACTGCTCAGCTTGGAGAAGAGAAGTCTCAGTGGGATCTCACCAATGTATATAAGTATCTGAAGAGTGAATGCAAAAGAGTATGGACAAGTCTGGTGCTAAGACAAGAGACAGTGGGCACAAACTGAAAAACAAGAACTTCTATCTGAACATCAGGAAACCTACCAAGCACTGGCAGAGGTTGCACAAGGGTTGTGGCCTCTCCTTGATCTTCAGAAGCCAGCTGGATACAGTTTGGGGCAACCGCCACTAGGTACCCCTGCTTGAGAAGGGAGGTTGTACCAGACAGCTCTAGAGGTTCCTGCTAGTCTCATTCTGTGACTCTCTGATGCGAACCAGCAAAAGAGAGCTGACTCCGAACTCAGCTGACTCCATTATTGTTCTTTGTGACTATGAATGTCATGAGCAGCATCCCTTGAATGAAAATATTCATGAAATCCAGAACTTAGGAGAATCTCTAACAGATTTAGTAGCATAAGAGGAGGCAGAAGTGGGTAACAGTACATTTTTTTCTGGTGATACTGCCACCTTTTTTTTCTCAGGCATCACTTCTGTAGGTAGTAGTGCACATGCTTTCTTTTCTAAAGTCAACTTTATTTTTCCACTCTTTTCCCATGGGATGCTGCTGGGCTACATGCTGCCTGAAGTTCACTCTCAGCACACCACATCACTCACTGAACACAGACATGGAAAAAATGAGCTCAGTTTACTGGTAATCCTGTTAGTAGGTTTGTGGCACAGTGTGGGTGAGGACTTCACATCTGGCAGCAGTGTGTGAGCAGTCTATCACAGACCATAGTGAGAGTCAGCAGTCAGTGGGGAGACATGGTCAAGAACAGCAGTGATTACTTTGATTTTTCTGATGCTTGTCTCTCTATATAATATGGAAAATAGAGATATCAGGGATAGTTACCTTGTCACTTCCATTTAGAGATAATAAGCTGCAGGGTTAGAAAACCAATTCAAGTTCAGTAAATTCCCATATTCAATGCCACAGGCCTACATCACCCAACGGAATCAGAAATCATGATACTTTTGAAAAACAAAAGAAAGAGCATGGAGGAATACTAGGAAATCACTGAAAGGTCCTGCTAATCCATACAACAAGTATGTTTATGTTTAAAGGCAGCAAAGCACAGAATCCCTGGCTGGGATGATCTGGATCTTGCTTCAATACTTGATGGAGTTTGCCACCAAACACCATCACTCCACAACAAGTTTGGGCTCACACTTCTATGTGAAATGCAAATAACAGTCTAATCAGAGTACAGAGAATGGATTTGAGTCTAAGAAGGGAGGGCTTGTAATTCTATTTTATTTTATTTTATTTATTTTATTTTATTTCAATTTGGGGTATTGAAAAACAGTTAAAATAACTACGTCTCTAGTTCAGTGGGTTTATTCTACTCTAATATCTAGCTTTGGAATCTGGAAAGCTATTGTTTGTATATGAAACTTTAAGCAATTCTAATGGGTAACTGGAGACTTAAATGCTCTCCTAGAAAGGGTAGCTAGCACCTAAAAAAGACAGTATCATCTATCAAATACAAAAGTAAATAGATACGAAAAATGATATTTTCAACCTAGGGATTCTTGCTCGTACTGTCAGCAGCAGGTGTCGGGTACTGTCCACTGAGATCTTTGAATGCTTTCCCATGGCCCTCAGTGCCAAATTCACATATTTCTTGAACACCTCCAGGGGTGGAGTTGTTAAAATAAGTCAAGGGCATAACAAAATCTGCAGTCAAAAAATTAAGAAAGGACAGAGTGCAATGAGGCATCACTGCAGACAGCTATCCGTGGTGCTAACTGTCATCAGACTTCTGGGTACAATAAACTTATCCCTACAGGAAGCAGGACTCTTTTGTAAATAGGGTGTGCTACTCTTTAGAGCTTTGTGTGTCTATGCTTGTTCTGCCACAGACTGTATCCACGACCTCTGGCATGTCATTTAAGGCCAAGATCTCACAGTTTTTTATATACTGCCCTCACTGAACTCCAGTTCTGGCTGGCTTGTTATGTAAACAGAGTAGATATATTTGCAGCTTGTCTTAGCTAGTAACACAAGATCTTGGCAAGTCAGTAGGGAGGCAGGGGAGGTCTCATCGACTGAAGAGGCAGCACTTTAATGGAGAGTTGGGTGCAGCCCTGAACAACAGAGACTGGCATGAAAGGATTCCCTTCCCCCCAAGAGGGACAAAGGGGAATGGGACACAAGACAACCACTCCATTCTCCAAAAAAATGCCTAGCCCAGTTTAATGACCTTTAAAATATTGTTTGTATGAAAATGAGAAATATGTATTCCTTCCTGACTGTGCTTTTCTAGTGAACTGGCTAGGTTTATTGGCCTCAGTTTTCTGTCAGAAGTGTGGTGCATTACACTGCTATTCAGAGAAACCTACTACTTCTGTTTTTGTATCTATGTACATACACACCAGTGGACTCTTCAATGTACAGTATCTTTTTCAGATTAATAAATAGCAACACAAGAATTATCTGCTCTTTGGGTTTTGATCTGTGAAATGCAGACTGGTGGAAGTGCTTAGCACATGTTTTATTTTTAGTTTTATGAAGATTTGATTATAGGCATATGAAGACTATGTAGTATATTAAGGATATATGTGCAATAATTATAGACATTAAAGATTTTAATTCAAGAAAACAACCTTATTTGGTTACAAAACTGTGCAACTTTAACATTCTGATTAAGTAAAACATCCATGTGATAAAGCTCTTAAAGTCCATTCAACATAGATTGAACAAAGCACAGGTGCTAAAGAAATAATAACTATGAAAACTGAACTTGGACATCTGGATCCAGACTTGCAAAAGAAAACCCAAACCAAACCAAACCAAAAAAACAACAACAACAACAACAACAGACAGTTTAGGGAATGTTCTGTGTTAACCACTTTTTGGGCAAACTGCAAAATTCTAACCCACCTCTGGATCTTGCTTTCCAGAAATTAGGCTATGTATTTTGACAATTAATTTTAAGAAATAAGCTTCTAATGAAACAAAATTATTCAAGCAGCTATGGCCACAGCATAGCTGTAAAACTGATGATGAGAATATTCCTGTGGAAAAGGAACACTGGATAAATAAACTGCACTTCTATATAGGTAAAACATAAATGCATTAATTCAATATATGAGTAATTACTATTTCCAATAGCTCTGATGTTCATAATTTCTCAAAGCTGTTTCTTAAGTCAATTATTTTTAAGCAAAGTATTTGATTCTGGTCTCCCCTTGCAACTGTAGTGCTTGATTATGATTTGCAAGTACAGTGTAATACATGGAAGCAAAAAAAATCTGTACAGATCTGGTCTGTTAACATGAAACTATTGAAGATGATTTATGCCTGGAATAATGGCTGCCACAAGCCCTCTTAGAGTGTGCAGCTGGAATTAGAATTCCTGAAGAGAAATCCTAAGTGAAGGGCTGCAGAAACATCTTCTGCCCTTCCCCCAACTCCCCATCCACCTTTTTTTTTTTCTTTTTTCCTTCTAGAGAACAAAACACCCCGTCTCTCCATGTCTGGAGAGAATGGTACTGTCCCAGACAGAAAGGTCCCCATAGGCCAAGCTATTCATGTTGCACCAGTCTGAAGAGAGGACCAAGCTATGGCAGGATCAGGGAGAAAATCAGAGAACTGACTGCAGTGCCCGCATGGCAATTAGCAAGCTACAGAATGGGTTTGCTTGTTTTTCCTCAAGAAGGAGGGAAAGGGAGAAGGAGAGAGAGAGAGAGAGAGAGAGAAGGAAGGAAGGAAGGAAGGAAGGAAGGAAGGAAGGAAGGAAGGAAGGAAGGAAGGAAGGAAGGAAGGAAGGAAGGAAAAGGAGAAAAAGATCAAGGAAAGAAAGAAAGACAAAGAAGGATTAGGACTACGTAAGACATGGGTTAAGAGTCCAAAATGAATAATGAGAAAAGAAATTAGAATTTTTCAGATTTTTTTTTAAGTAATAAAAATGTTGTTTATAACTTTCCTTTAAACAATACTCAAAACCATTTGCAAATAAATTTGCAAATAAATGCACTAAGCATTTGCAAGGTTCCCAGACTGACCCTGTCTTTGAATGCTTCTTTTTTCAGGCTTTTTTTGTTGTTGTTGTTTTGTTTTGTTTTGTTTATCCAGACTGTTATCAAAACCACAACTGCACAATTGTTTTTCATTGACCAAAGGATTTATATTAGCAGATTATAAAATCACTAAATCGAAAGTAACACCAAGGAGAGCAAGTGTAAGCAAATTCACTGAATATTCTCCAGTGTGCCAGTAATAAAAACATTTTTCAGGGTAGCATTGCAGAGTGATGTATGGGTTTTTATGCACATCACTGCTAGCAGGAATAATCAATGTATATAACTGCATGCTGAAAGGGAACTGGAATGCTTACAAACCGCTCTCATATCATGTCCCCCACAAAAAGCACATCATTTTTTTCAGCAAGGGAAGGAGATTCTTTATCATCATGGAAAATCATATATGCAAGAAGCAGATCTTTAATTCTCATTTGGATTATTTCATGAGTATTTAATTGTAGAAAACCATCATCCTTGCTCTCTTTCTCCCCACCCCCTCACACTCTGCTGTTCATGATTTTCCTGTCATACAGACATCCCAACCATGTTCTCTCTTTTATTATTTCCTTCTACATTTTATAAAGCAATATATTTTCACTTTTGGTTAATGTAAATAAAGAGATCAGCTTAAATTTACTACGATCAACAGTAATTTAAAACACTCTTATGATAAGTTTCTTAACCTTTAAGAGCTTTCTCTTGTTATCATCTTCAAGAATCCCTAATCATTATTATCCCACATACACAATCACAATTAAAGTTTTACAGATAGAATACCAAAATACAAACAAAACCAATGCAAGAAAATAAATCCACTAAATAATATGTATGATAAATACATGCATACATATTTATATGCATTCATATACAGATGTGTCTATATGTGCATATATAGAAGTTTATAAAGACATTTACGTATAAAAGTTTTTCATTTCTGTGATTGATACTTTAAACTGCTATTGGTTTCTTTGGATATCAGAAGATACATGACAGCTCTCTGAATTTGGCCCTTGATGATATTTCAGATGTCCTGTCTCCCACTTCATTTGGTTTCTTTGCTTCACATACTCCAACTGATGGAATTATTTCAATATTTACCACAGCTAAGTTTTGGCCTAAGGTCACCTTCAGTTGAGAGGCAAAATAGAAAGGCCACTGAAAAATCGATCAAACTGATGCTCAAAAGCCCAAAGGTATTTACAAACTTGAGCAAGTTCAGAGCAGAGCTACCACACTGGGGTAGGACCAGCTGCCTCAGAAAGGCTGAGTGAATGGGGTTTGTCCTGGGGCAGAGATCACTGGGTGAATGGAATTAATAGTGGTCTGCATGTGTCTGTGGTCTGAGAGGATGGAACCAGACTTTTCATAGTGCTTCATGGCAGGAGCACAAGAATAATGAAACATGAAAGGTTCAAGATGGAATGAAGACAGGCAAGCAGTGTGACAGGCTGCCCAGAGAGTCAGAGGTTTTGAAGACACAATGGGAGAAAGCAACCTGATGTGATCTCAGATTTGACCAATCTTTGAGCAGGTGGTATGAATAGACACCATAAAGATTATTCTGTGATTCTATGAAGAGTGAATAATTTTGTGCTGGTGTAATGGACTGAAAAAAGCTCGGATCCAATAAGCACTAAACTCAAGATATAGGGATAGGACTTTTGTAGCTGGCAATTGAATCAGTATAGACTGCTGTGAGACCATGGCTGAAACAACTGAAGGGATCTTGAGCCTGCTGCCCCATATGGGTCTTAAGCAATGTTTGGGGCATAAAGTATTTTTGTCTCTTGCATCGTGTCTACCCAGTGTGAGTTCAAATCTGTCTTTGGGAAGAGATAAATAAAAGAGAGAAACTGAGAAGATGTCCTTATGCCCAATTGGCCTCTGTGAAAGTGTTCGCACCATACTATTTTTATTTTTGAATGGGTGGACTTGATACAGTAGAACATATTGGAGATACTTAATGTCATTTTGGGAACAAATTATGCACGTGAATGCTTGCTGGGAAGGAAGGAACTAAGGTGAGAGAGAAGAAAATTATCAGCAGTTGTTGATAGATTAGGATTGTGAAGAGGCTGGACTAGAATAAACTGGCAAGTGACACAGGGATGGGTATATTGGGTGGAAGCGTGTGTCAATCCTATTTTCTCCTCTCCCTTGCAAATCCCAGAATTGTAGTAATCCTTTGTCTCGGAGGGAATCCAAATGCTTTGCACTGTGGACAGTCATTTCAGATAAGGCGCAGAAAGCCAGGGATACTAGAAGTATCATCTGAGCCAAGAGCAGGAGGAATCTCTATGCATTTAGAGACAAAGCATCTCTTTGTGACTCTTGTACGTGAGATGGATCTGCTGAAAGAGATGTACGTCTTTTCAGAGAGATGAGAACCCAGGATCCAAAAGGGGATGACAGAGTGAAGCAGAGAGCTTCTAAAACATATCTCAAAGGAAAAAAAGCACATCTGTAACTAGAGTGCTGTGATCCATCTACACAAATCTGTAGCAGAAAGATCATGAAACACAGGTGCACTTTGCTTAGGAAATCCCCATTACTCCATTATACCAGTCAGGTACCACCTGCAGATACAATTCTCTCTGTAGTAGGTCCAGGAACAATGACTGGATGTTTTCAGGAAGCCCTTTCTAACTTTATGAATATAAATGTGAAGAAGAGGGAAGCTCTTAGACTCTCTGTTCTTCTGTAGTCTTTGAAGAACATGAAAGTCCTCACTGCTTTTCTGTATCCGTCTCATAATGTCATGATTTTATGATTTTTGGTTATCAGTATTCCACATCATAAGATCATGTAGTGCACTGGGAGTTAAAGTGTTAATGCTCCAGTTTTGGGAACCTGTCCAGCAGAGAAGAAGAACTAATACCCCAGGGGGCTTTGCAGTCAGAGAGAAGATATAACCCCTGGCAAGGTCACTGATGTGCTCTTTTTTGTCAGGCTCTCCTCCCTGCTGCTCAACCAGACTGCACATCTCATCTCAGTGTTATGGTGAGGCCTATCCACCTTTCAGACACTCTCATTATATTTGATTTACTAGCTTCAATTCTAATTATATTGTATTACAGTGTGTTATCTTGCATTCTGATACTATATTTAGTAAATTAGTTTGTTTCTTCTCGGATCATTGCCACTGTTTTTAATTATTTTGGGGACCCCTGTTTCCCTTTTCCAGAGGTGTGGATTCGCGAAATCCCTCTGCCCCTCTAGTCACAGAACCGGGCCGAACCAGCCTGTAAACCATTGACATTCTTGATGGAGAATGCGGGCAAAAGCCGTTTTTTAGCTTTTTAGAATGAATCTCTCTCTGCTCCCAGAGAGCTTCGTTGGGAAAGTTGATCTCTTTCACAGGTGCTCACTGAAAACTTGACCTTGAAAGTCTAGGCAGACTGCCAAGATTCTAGGATATTTGTAAACTTTGAGCACTGCTATCTTGCTTCTGTAAAGGAAAAAAAAAAAAAAAAAAAAGATTCTTCTTTCTCTTTTAAACCTATTTGCAGAGGAAGTTGCTAATTTTATAGAACTTGTGATTTTTAAGCAGGTTTCCAGTTTCTCCTTTGAATCCTTTATGCATTTTTTGAATACTCATCTGATCACATTGTTAATGTCCCTGAATGTACTGTTCATTATTTTACTTATTTCACTCAGTATCTGGATTTATAATATTCTGAGTAAGTCTTTCCCAGAACCAGAGATTACTGAGTGGCAGGGAGTGTGGAGAGGCTTGGGAGAGACTTTAGAGAGATGGACATCTTCAGTGTCATGGAACTTTACTCCTGAACACCGAGAGACCCTAAGAGCTTAAACAGATATTTGAGACAGGAATGTTGTCTCAGGCTCAGGCAGATCTGAGGAGGCACAAATGATTTGGGGCCTGGCTAATGCTTATCGGGCTTTATTCAATACTATCCCAGAGAGAGAGAGAGTTTGTGAAATTGACAGAGTGTCTGAAAGCTGAAAGGGAGAGTCTCAGGGAGGCAGTACAAAACGAGCGAGAGAGTCTCCAAGCTGAAAAGGAAGTTTCCAGGAGAGACTCCGAGCCGAGACAGAGAATCTCCAGGGTGAGTCAAGAGAAAAGACCTCCAATCCAAGAGAGATCCCCTCCTAATTGAGAGAGACTCCCCACAATCCAAACTTGACAACCTTCAATTTCAACAAGACACCCTTCAGTCTGAATGAGATGCCTTCTGGTCTGAGAGGGACATCCTCAAGTCTTAACGGGACGTACTCCGAACTGAGCAAGATGCCTTCCAGCATGCAAAATTCAGTCTCCAAATTGAACTAAATAGAATTCAGTCTCATCAAGCCATGCTCAAATCTGAACTAAATACTCTCATAATCAAACAAGACAGACTCCAAGCTGAGCTGGAGGGTGAGAACATTGGAACTGACCAACCTGATAAACAGCAGCACCACAACTGATGTCAGTTGCCCCTGAAAGAGGACGGAAAATGAAACAAATCTTGACTAAGAACAGAAGAAGGAGGAGGAGGGGAAAGTAGAGGAAGCAGTCACTGTAAGAGAAGAGGAGGAAAGAGGTCCAGAGGAGTGGCACTGAAATCCACAGGCAGCACCCCTGAGTCCAGGAAAGGGGCCCTCAACAAGATCATGGTCACCAATGCCTACAAGGGCAACAAGTAGTCCTGAAGGGGTAAGAGGTGAGCAAGACATTGTTACTATTGTTGATTGATCTCTGAAAATGAATGAAATTCGAAGTCTGAGAAAAGAATTTTCACGCCACCCAAATGAGCCTATTGTCACCTGGTTACTTCAATGTTGGGACAATGGGGCCAACTGTGTGGCTAGATAGTTGAGAAGCTCACCAACTGGGTGGCATTTCTAGGGACTCAGAGGTATTAGTACATGCCAGAACCAAGCCTTCACCCTCTGGAAGTAGATGTTGTTAGCTGCAAAAGAAAGATACACCTTCAAAGACAATCTGATGCCTGAGAAAAAGAAATGAACTGATATGGAAAAAGGCATCCATTATTTGAGAGGATACACTGTGGTGGAAACACTGCATAGACCCAATTTCATTCCTAATGAGCCAGCCCGTAAACCATTGACACATAAGCAGTCCAGGTTGTACCATACTTGCAACCTGCTGCAAGTTAGTATTTAATCAAACATTATTCTACCTGCATTTTTTTTCCTGCAGGTTGCAATTTTATTTTAATCATTTATAATTTTTAAAAAGAGAATCTAAGCTGAAAGTTGACCATGAAGGGATAAGCAATTCTTCTCATAAGACTTCTCTCCCTATCTTCTCTCATCTCAGCTATTTTTTAACTCATTTCATATAAACTTATTTTATGAAGTGCTAATTTTAATCAGAATATTGTGTACTAAGTTGGACTCTCAAGAAACTAGAAAAGTTATTCAATTATTTGTACCATCTAGACCGGAAATTCTGTCAAAGAATCACATTTTATCAATATGAGGTGTATCACGTGATGATTAATATCATGCATACTGATTTTGACTTTTAAGGCTACAGCGTTTCCCTCAAACTTTTAGAGACATTTGTTCTGGGTACCTGAAGTCCAGTCTGTAAGGGTGATGGATGGCTAACTCAACTGAATATCTAAATGGAGTTTTTAGAGCTATGAGGTTGCTTACACCAGCCTTCTGCCACTTCTACTGCCAGTAAGTACTTCTGCACAAAAACATTTTCCTATATCTTAATATCTTTTAAGAAATTAAGTCAATTAGAGTAGCACAAATAGATGGGTTAGATGTTAAGGCTGTGGAGAAAATATTTTGATATAGTTCCTCTCTTCCAAATTACCTCTCATCTTCCTCTTTTCTTTTCATCCTCCTCCAAGCAATATGATACACAATAGATGAAAGAGATGAGTAGGTTCTTTGTGACTCAGAACCTGCCTAAGAGGAAAGGGAAAATATCTGTTTTAATTTGCTGTGGGAATACAATGATTCAGCACAAGCTCATGCCATTTTTCCTGACCTGCCTGCGTTCCTTACACATCCACTCCTACACTCCTTCCTCCTGGACTGAGTTGGAAGCTGTTAGCACTGCACTTCCTAATTGCGGACTTTGTAGCACAGCCTACAGTGACAGAAACTGGCTAATATTTACTCATGCTATATATAACATGCCTGCAAAAGAATCTGAGAGAAAATTTGTCATTGCCAGACTGAATAAGGCCATTATCTGGGCAAACTCATCCACCTTTCATGGAAACTTGATGGTCATAAAACACACTAAGAAGTGTGGAATACAGTATGTGCATAGACAGCTTTCCATTCAACCAAATCACATTCCTTTAGCAGAAAACAGAAATTTTATATTTACCTCTTAGCCTAATGTGCATGTTTTTCCATTTAAGATTTGGAAGAATCTCCAATGGAAAATGGCAAAGTGTGGATCAGACTCACTACTTGACATGCCATTCTCATTGACAGTGAAGTTAAGGGTAAATAAAAATCTCTTTTGTTAAGTTTTGACAAAATGTTATTTATTCACTTTCCACTGCCCAGCTTGGAACATCAGGGATAGGATCAACTTTTACCACTGCTCTATCAATCACCAGAGGCAACACTAGCCAGTAAGACAACTTCAGAAAACTAATTATGAGTGATGTGATAAGACTTAAACCCCTAGCAACTTGAATACCTCCTCTAGAACGTAATAATTTAGTACTATAGCAGACTATTCCATATCAATTGGCTTGAATCTGTGTACAACTAGCATGATGTCTGTGATTCCTGAAAAGCTATATTCACTATTCTTTTTCAGATTCTGTAACAGGTTGACCTGAGACTGCTGTCCCATGTCTGTGCAATGAATCTCCTCACTGTTACAATCCCAGTCCCTCCAGCATTTAAAAACTGCTACAGAATATGCACTCCAGATGCTTTTAGATTTGAGTGACACTGATCATTTAAAAAAATGCTGCCCTGAAGAGTACTATCAGCACACAAACCACTGCAGCTTAATCATAGTTTTATCTGAAAAATAAGAATACATATTCACTTTGATGTCACTAAGGTCCACAACCTGTCCCTGCTGGTGTCTGTGGCAAAACTCCCACTAACTTCAATGGCAACAAAAGCAGTCACTTTGTTTGCATAATCTGCAGAAAGTAAATATTTTAACACTTGTTATCTCTGTTACTTAAGTAGCTAATAAAAATGTGCATGTAAAACTGATTCATATTTATCTAAACTGCTAAAAAAATGACCTTCAAATTGGACAGAATAAAGGCAAAAAATATTCTGTAAATGAAGACTCTATAATGAAGGCTGATTTTTTCCTCTTTTTCTCCCTAATTGCAAAGCATTTATTTTTATACAATATCACAGAAATACATCTGTGAGCACTGAAAACAAACAAAATGTACATACAGTGAACATAAGAAGCACATAATGACTTCAGGTCCTGAAATCTTTCACTACAACACATACATATATTTTTATATATGGAAAAGGTGAATTGGCATGCTATTCTACTTGAGCTTAGTTCTGCAAAAGCCATCTCAGCTCAGTTACAAATATCCTATTTATCCATTAAAGAATGTTGCTATAGTAACAATATCTATTGCAAAAATAGTCTGGTAATATGAGAGAGTAGATGAAGAATGCAGAACAAACAAGCTTTCATATTTCTAGTTCTTGTATTTTTATACTTGTACATCAAAGTCAAAAACCCCTTTAATACTGCTTCTGTTTTGAATTAAAGTTTTAGTGCAGTACCTTTGCATTCAGTGGACCTATTTTCTTGTACTGTTGGTGTTACAGAACCTAAGTTCCATGGCTCAAATAAAGACTCTATGTTCTACAAGAGTTGAACAAAAAAAAATTCACTGTAGAAAGTGCATGAGTGATTACATAGAAAGATCAAAACATCAAAGTCTCATTTGAAAAATTTTTGAAGAAAATAATCCAAAAGTAATAGGTCCTATCTAAAAAATTGTATAATTGGACTAAGTTCCTTTTACAACTTCTGGCATAGAACCTGCACAGTCAACAGCATTTTGAATAAGAGTTGAATTAGGTTCGTCTTTGAAATAAAACACTCATGATGTGAGTTACTGGGCTTAAGGGAGAAGGTGCTTGGACTAGTATGAAACTCTGGACTAATTCCAGAAAAGTCAGTGTAGTTAGGTCAGTCTTAAACCAATTTAATAGCAAAGGCATTCCTTTTCTATATAAGCATTTTTTGCAATCAGTCTGTTTATCAACCAGAAAAAAGTTCTTGAGACCATGCTGCTGTAAAAGTCAGCTAAAGTACTTTGCCCCTTCCCAGCTGAAGACAAAAACTAGAAGGCATGAAAGTACCTTTTCTCTTCTGGATAATCTCAATCAAATTTAATCCAGAAAAGGCCATGATATTTTCTATTGGAATGTCACCAGCATATGCATTGAAGATTCTGATTTTCAAATGCTGTAGCTTATAATCCTGACATAACAGAAAAAAAAAGAAAAAAGCTCTAAATTGAGTTTGTCTCTATATTGTCAGGCAATTTAGCTTCTCAGTTTATCTCCTGGTCTCTGACCATCGCACTGCATATATACCAATCCCATTGTGGTCTCTGTCTTGGAGAGATCCAAATTAGTTCCCTCACAAATGAAGTCCAAGCTGGATTACAGCTATTACTTCTGCTAGTTATTAAGGACAAGAGTGCACAGGAGATGACTTTTGGTAAATGATAGGTGGTGAGAATCCAGCAATCTATAAAAAAAAAGAACAAGCTTGTAATAGTGGGAATACATACCTTTTTGCAGCCCTTGGTTTGGATACCAAGACCCCTGGTCTGCTACTTGCCAGATATAAATGAACATAATGAAGAGTAGTAAGCTGCTGCTGCTGCTGCTTAGTCAGAATTTACTTTCTTAAGGCTGAGACTTTTGCAGACTGCTACCTTAGCCCCAGACAGTTCATAAGAATGTCCTTATTTGCCAGCAGTTTTTTTCTGCATTTAGCTGTTGTGACTACCCAAAGATACTAGCTCAGCTGAAAACACTTTCACTTAGATAGTGCTAAAGCCTGGCTGAAATTCACAACCCCTATCTGTATCATCAGAGAGGCCCAATTCATAATGGCAATGCCAAATGGAATGGCTTTTGCAGAAAGAACAACAGATGCTTATTAGGGAGTTCAGCTGATTCTGTCTCTCTTAGAGCTATGTGTCCAGAGCAACTGAGCATAAAGAAAGGGATCTTATGTCTTTGGTTTTTTATGGAGGTGTCCTGACCACGCAAGAAAAACAAGATTTAGATACAGAACTGCTCCACCACTGCTACTGAGGCTGTGTCCATCATGCCCCTGAGAACTGGATAGAGCAAACTGGAAGAAGAATAGTAAGATCTCAATATGTTCACTTGACAGACCTACATAGTTTTACACATTTTAGAAGTATGTTGCATAACATAAAATGCATAGGCAGTCAAGGACAAGCTCAACAGGAAAGATAAAAAGCCTCAGAGGCATTTCATGTAGGAGAAGCTGCAGAAGGGAACAGTTTTCTCCTCACTAGTAAAAACATTGAAAGAATAGTATTGTGTAGGATGGCGAGCTATTAGCCAGATGCTCACTTCTTAAGTAAATCTAAGCTTGGATTTTATTCTAGAGATTGGAAAAGTCTGCTTCTATTTTCTGTGAAGAAGTCAGCATAGTATAAAGCCCTAATCAACCCTACTGCATTCATAGTTCATAGAGTGCTCTATGGAGATCCAACAACCCGTACTGGTAGAACTGAATTATTTAGCTTGAACATAGTACTCTGTCAGTACATCTGCACAGCTTTTGGGAACTATGCAGCTGTCTCTGTATGATATCACATGGCCTTCCTCCATAGACTAGTTTCTCCATGATGTGTTCTTTTCAGTATTTTGATGTTGCTGGATTGGAGGAGAAAACTGTGAGATAAAGTGAAACCAGCAATGAATGCTCTTAAACATTTGCTACTGCTGTTGGACTGGCAATGTGATAGGTAAATCTGTCCTCAAGTAAAACAATCTTTATGATCTCTCCTTAAAGTTTATATTCATCAAAATCAAATCACCAAGCAGGTCTGAATGATGGAATGCCTTGCCAAGCTGTGCAGACTAAACTTCAAGGCTCTTGTAAAGCTTTGTCCCCATTGTGACATCAACTAAATTTAAACAAATATTCCTGCACCACGCACCTGTTGAGTGCTTCACCTCCTACTAATCCAGAAACTGCCTGAAGGACACTTCATCCCATCTTGATATATTAGTCATTTAGTAATAGTTTAACTTACCCTTACAACATTTCAACATATCTACAATCCATATGGTAGAATTGCTAAGCTATTTCAAACTACTTTTTTCAAATACAAGCTAATACAAAGTATTGAGAATTCTGTCAATTTCATATGCCATGTGTTCCTGCATTTACTGGTTGCTTAATTTGAATAAAGAAATAAATGCCAATAAAGCAATTGTTCTCACAACTGAATAATTCTTCTGTCTTAATGAGATTTCCGAGATTTTTTTTTTTTTTGTATTTGCTGATCTGGTCAGAGAAGACTGTAAACCTAGTGGACCAGAAAAAATATTTTAAAAATCTTATTTTAATAAGAAATACTTTTATAAAAAGTGCCAAAAGTATTTTTAAGGATTGTGAGCCACCTACTTGGTTCTTTAAAATTTGAAAACATATTCCATATGAATTGAATAAGCTCACTGTTTCATTTAGCAGTTATGACCTATGTTGTTTAAATATTCTATTTGCTAATTTGCTTTCTAAGAAACATGGCAACTAAATCTCAGATTTTCTTAAATTATTATGGAATCTTTATAATCTACTATTTTAAAGCTACTTTATTGTCATTGTCGTACCTCATAGCTGTATTTTCCTTTTTTTTTTTAAGTTTGGTTCCTTTCCTCAATATCCATCTTCAGTACCAGCTGATCTGGGACGCAGCTACTAAGAAGCATCACTTGGAAAGTTTATTAAGTCTGATTACTGGATGTTAGATATGTCTGGCCACCAGTCAGCTCTGAACAATACTCCCATGCTTAGTACTTCTGACAGCTCATTCACATAGAAATGCCATCTACCCTGCTATCACCTGACAACTGGAAAGCTATAAAACCCACTCAGGAGTGATGTGGCTTTATCTTCCTCCTTCATCTGAGAAGATCTGTCTGGGAGAAGGGAAATGGCTTTCTTTCTAGTGAACTAGATTTCCAGACCACAATATTTCACCATTATCTAATGAACACCATGTTCTGATGAGAGTCATAGCTGAATGAAGATATGGAAAATGACCCAAGCAGAGATACCTAGTAGGGATATGTGTGGTGGCAAGAAGGTGCATACAGACTACTCAGAAGGTGAATCTACATTGGGCACCTTTTATGTAGCAGTTTATAGACAGCCACAAGGACAAAGAAAGTGAAGAAAATTCACTGGAAACATAACCAGAATTTATGGGTTTGGCAGGAGATAGAAAGCCTGGCTTTCACTCCAAGCAATGTATCATACCAAAACACGCATTGCGGAGAGGACTGCAACCCATTCTTGTAACTGAGATGATAGTCCTTCCCAGAATGTCAATAAAAGACAACCTGTGCCTGTTGTGCCATGCACAGGTTCTTGCTTCTTTCTTGAAGGCATGTCTTGCAAGTAACAGAGGGGATGCTGTGCCAGCTAACTCATATTGCCTGCTCCTAGGAAGAAGACAGAAAACAGTGGCAGCTAGTGCTGACACTGCTGGATTACTGTGTCACCCAGCTCATGTTCAGTCTCTTTCCTTCAGCCTTCAGCTGAGGTTGTGGCAATGGATGGCTGGGGAGATGATGCTCTCTCTTACTTTCAAATATTTCCAGAATTCCAGTGTTAGATCATGTGGGTTTTGGCTCTTAGCCCTACAGTGATGCTGGTACACTGCTAATAGTGTCAGAAAGTAGACTCATAGGCCACTCTTCTCCTCAGCTCAAGGAACATTTAATTATTCTGCTCAAAAAGCTTGAATAAAAGTATTTAAGAGCAGTCAAAGAAATTAAGCTTATATTATATAAAACATGCAAAAATTAAAACTCTCAACTGGATGCTTGAAAGTTTCCTAAAATCAGGACAGGTTATCTGTGCCCTTTACATTTCTATAAAAGAGAAAAAAAAAAAATATTTTCCAATCCTTTAAAAAAAGAAAAATTGTCCTCCAATACTTGAGGGGAGTATACAAACAGGAGGGGCAATGGCTGTATACGAGGGTGGATAGTGACAGGACAAGAGGGAATGGTTTTAAACTAAGACAGGGGAGATTTAGGTTAGATATTAAGAGGAAGTTTTTCGCACAGAGGGTGGTGACACACTGGAACAGGTTGCCCAAGGAGGTTGTGGATGCCCCATCCCTGGATGCAATCAAGGTTAGGCAAGGTGACTCTGGGCAGCCTGGTTTGGTGGTTGGTGACCCTGCACATAGCAGGGGGGTTGAAACTAGATGATCATTGTGGTACTTTTCAACCCAGGCCATTCTATGAAAAAATAGTTTTCCATTCAACTGTGGAACATTAATAAAGCCTTTTCTTTGTTTACATGAGCTAAATAAAAATTAACATTATTTGCACATTGGCATATGAAAAGACTCTTATCTCTTCGGACAAGTGTTTATGCTAGCCCCCTGTCTGATAACTATTTGGTAGTTATTCTTTCCAAAGAATTCTGTTATTTAAAAACTGAGCAATTCATCATTTTTGTGGTCAGATCCTTCAGGAACCTGTTTTCTTTCCTTTATAGCAAGGCAGCCTTGCTGGCATTCATTTTGCATCATGGAGAGGATGCAAACTGTCCCTTCCAAGAGCCAGAGACTGCTGCAGAGGTATAAAGGTTTACCCCTACCGCTACCCAAGAGCAATCACTTTACAGGACTGTTTTCATTCCCCTCAGAAAGTGGAAGCAACTCATGGGCATTCGTTTCTACTTCAACCTCATTGTGAACTACCTGTCACTTGTATTCAAAACACTTCAATACATAGCATTATTGCTAAACTTTACCTGTGGTTTGGGTAACGAGGCTTTGCTGCACTGCAGTTCTCTTTATTTGGATACTGAAGTGTGCAGAAAGTGGGTTTCTGCTTCTAAGTCAGATGAAAGGCTAAAGAAGATTTTCCTATCCATCCCTTCTTGGCTTTGAGGGCTATTCACACAGATCTATTGTCATACCAGTCTCTCTGATTATTCTAGCAAATATTTCTGATGAGGTTGAAATGGCCATTGGTTTTCAAGTGATTATGTTACAACACTGCTGTTTAGCAAGACTTTGTTATTGCCATGAAAGTGTGGGAACATCAGGAAGATCAGAACAAAGGCGGATTTAGAACAGACTGCGGATATAAAAATCTATTAAAGACCTTCTCTCTCTTTCTTCTTCAGAGTGAAAAATCAATGAAGTGGTATAAGCCAGATAGCATGAAATGTACAACTTCTAGACCACCAATTTATGCACAGAGTGACCTTGACCTGTATACATCTATTTAGCAATTTCCTATCACTAATTTATTATGTACCTCTCCTAACCACATAGAAAAACAAAATTTCAGGGCTGGATATGCTTCCTTTCTTTTAAAGAAGCAGTCTGAGCGCCAAGTAGAAGAATGTGAGTTATTACTTACAACAAAGGGGGAAATAATTTTGTTCACAATTCATAGTCTGACTAAATAATGATTTACTATCTAGGAGCTAGCTGCAGAATACATTTAGGAATCATATGAGTCTGAGCTTTCTTAAAATGTTATTACAGTCTGTACTTTTAGACCTTTAGCCTCACATCGTTTTCTGTGATATTTTCATGCACATTTGATCATAATAAGAACAGGAAAAAGAAAATATGAAGATAGTTTGCCAACCACATTTAGTTCTTCTGAGAGAAGTAAATACATCACAATCTCAGTTTGTCTATATATGAAGTGCAATCAGAGGAAGATATTGACTTCCTTTTACGTGAGCCAGGTTAAGAGACAAAAGTTAACCATGTGTACTTAGGTCACACAGTGGATTCACAGCTGAGTCTGAAGTAAACCTTGATAAGAGATTCAATGCTGGTTATAGCGAGCAAGCTTTCAATAAATGTACTGGAAAAAAAATGGGAAATCCTGTTTTACTAATTCTAATCAGGTCTTTCCTATGGCTTTAATGACATGAGCAAGATCCAGTTTGCACAAATGCTGTCTAAAACTCTCTCGATGCCCAGGCACTAGTCCAGTCCATTGCTTTCCAGGGCTTATCTAGTCCTGTGAATTCCTCATTTTGTCAGAATTTACCTGTTTGGGGTAGGTGAGATCTGTCCTCTCAGCAACATTTGCTATGGGCCAGTTTTAGTCAGTAATGAAACCATTCTTTCCTCGAAGAGCTCTCCAGGTGACTGAAATCATAGGGAGGTATCAGCTTTTGTACATATTGCTTCAACATGGGACAAAAAAAATGAATGGAGACAAGGATTTAAATCCATTATTCTTGTTCACGGCCAACTGCTCTATCCACTGGAAAAAGGCCTTCAATCTTTTTCCTTTGTCAGTTGCATTCTGGGCAAAATAGTGGCTGAGTATCAAGAGAAAAGGTACAAATAATTTTCATTCAATACAAGCTATGGCCTGTAATTTAGGACATACACTGGACTTTTGGGAAATGATACTTCAATCCCAACAGATTAACTAGTGTCTAAAGTCCAGAACTTCCTACTTGCAGAATGAACATGCTCACCAAAAGACAGAAATGTCAAATGTTGAGAGATGTTGAAGGGTATTACTTCTGCCATACAACCACGCAGGCAAGCAGACAAGTTTTCACCTCACCTTTTTGACAGACTATAGAATCTGGGAAATTCAGTGCTCTCAGATTAAATGTTTCCTCACCCCTACAACATCCACCCTCTCCCAGGGACACCTGCCTGAGATAAGGCAAAGTTTAAATGAGGTTACTTGGCATACTGCCCTGTTCAGGCTACTCTGCTAAATACAGTGTTATGAGCTTACAGCAGCTCTGTTAAATCTGAATATCAAAACGCCTTGATGTTATTGTGTCTAAGGGTGACAGAAGCAGGTTTATCAAAATCAATTATATTTCAAGTATGAACACTAAGAGTAACTGCTTAGGCTTTAACATAGAGTTATAGAATCATAGAATCATAGAATTGCTCTAGTTGAAAAAGACCTTAAAGATTATCAAGTCCAACCACATTCAAAATTTTTCATCAAACTGATCAAGTAGGTAGTGTAAAACACAATGAAAGGCACTCATTGTAAGTGCAATTACTTCACAGAACAAGTTTTCAAAAGTGTTTCAAAATCCCTAGTAAGAAGCGTCTCCAAAAATAGTTGCCTGTTATTGATCCTCCATGTTCTAATTGGGAAAGATTCCCCCTGCACAGGTGCTACAGAGTCTCAGATGCTTGGGTACAGAGTATTGAGAACTACAGCTAGCTTCAAGTATCTATCCCTTAATATCCCCAGATCTGCTTGGAAGTTTGCCCTCGATTTCAAGAGGAGCAGGATCCAGCTCCCTGAGGCCTCCCAAGAGCTGCCCTGAACCTTGTGTGAGTGCATTCATACAGAGCCCTGTCACTCCTATTCAGTGCCCTACACCAAACCCCAGGGAAGTTGTTTCTGGGTCAGTGTTATGTGCAGTTGTTCCAAAGTCCCGGCCAGGAGTATGGAGGGGGCAGACTCAAGACTTTCCAAATGTTTTCAGATTCCCCTCCTTCTGCATGCAGGTTAAAATCTGGAGAGGTTTTCTATCCCACAAGCTGCCACAGCTTCTGCTGCTATTGATTGGTAATACCCTGGTAGTCGGGGACCTAAAATCCCACACACCTTCCACTTTTTCTATTCAAATACAAGCAGCATGTAAAAAAGATGATGTCTCTTTCTGCCTGACCCAAATGCAGCTTTGCAGGAAGAGCAGCACCAGGCTCACACTGCTTACATTTTCATGCCAGCAGAATGAATGTCATAAACTAGTTCTCTTCAAAGCTAACCACATGAAAAAGCCAGTCTGCTTTGGCTGACTGGAGACAACAGGTATAAATAACCTCCCATGCCCTAGAATGCAAGAGCCAGGAAAGGCTTCTTGGGTTGTTTTCTGCACATCAGCCTATGAGCTGAGGGTGTTTTAATGCTCTGTTGATGCCACAGGAGCTGATAGAAGTGGGGACAGATTACACTGAGAAGGAGGTAAACAAGTTGTTTACAGCTCAGCGGGGCTGCAGTGTATCCTCCTTACATCAGCTGAAAGACAGCGAGAGCATTGGACACTGGGCGGCTGATGGGAAAGGATCCCTGGAGCTGCCAAGCCTGGCTCCAGAAATGTCTGTGGGGCTTCAATAACAGGAAATCACGTGTGCTGTCATTATCAGCTGCCGAGCGAGACAGATGCACCCAGATCAATATCAGTGTCCAATATCAAAGAGCTATTGTGGCGGTACCGAGTGGTTTGAACTAAGAAGAACAACAAAACTATTTTAAATGATTAGGGCTGGCAAAAATCCCCAGACTTTCTCCTTTCTGTTTTGTTTTTGTTTTTCCTTTCAGAAGCAGTGGATTCATCACCATTAAAGGAACTGAAAGTCCTCTCTGCCCAAAGTAGCTTTGATCATTATTGATCTAATTAAACTCTGTTTGCTTAAGGTTGCAGTGGGAAAGGGCTGCAAATCAGCAATCTTCCTGATCTCTCCTAATGCGAAAGAGTATCTGTTCACTCAGCTTGGGAATCAGCATGTCCTTCAGCACAGCTGAAATGAGACTAAGCTTCTCCTATTATGCTGTCTAAAAATACGATTTAGGAACAAAGCAAAACATCTTCAGGGCTTTTCTTCAAAGCAGGGCTTGGTGAGCTGAGAAATTCTGTACATGGACACATGTGCTCCCCGTGCTGACATCCCCATGCTTCCCCTAGGCTGTGGGGGTCTCGGTTGCATGAGCATTACGTGACACTGCTGACTTCTGCAGGGGGCTTTCTGTTTCTTGTCATTTGAGTTGTCAAATAAAATACATCTGTAAACAAGCATGCCATTTTAGCTTTGTGCAAATTATATACCAAGAGATGAAGTCTGGCTTAAATGGAGATATCACTCTCTGGATATTTCAACCTTTTTTTTCTTTTCTTCTCTTTTTTTTTTTTTTTTTTTTTTTGTGTGTGTGTAACATCTAGTAGGTTAGGATATTTCTGAAGGATCATTTTCTCCCATGCCTTTAAAAACATCACAAACTGCTGCAGAGAATTCAGTTGTTTTCAGCTTAGGGCTGTTCAATGGAAATCCACAGGTAGAAACAGGGAGCCTATTTCATACCCCAGAGACACTTCTGTTATGCAAAGAACAGCCTGGCGGAAGGACTCCTAGGATATTTTGGCCTCTCTTATTTCAGATAGGGAAGAATCCGTGACACACGAGAAATGCACTGAGGTGAATCACACACTTCTTTCCATTGCTTCAGCTGAGTGACTACTGGTACCTCAGAAATGAGCCAACAGTTTAAACAGATATTTGTCTTCTGCCAGTTCTGCGGGTAGCTCATCTGTTTGCATTACACGCTCTCGCTTGTAATTGCTCTGCAGTACGTTTGCATGCATGTGTAAGCTGCTCACATAATCCCATATATCCCGATAAAAGCACTGGGTAAGAATGAGATGCATGCTAGCCCATCCATACATTTCTCGTAAGTGCCAGTCAGGTACTTGAAAGGAGATAAGCAGATTTGCAGCAGGAAAAGGCCCAGCTTTATTCTGGGTTGGGGAGAGGCACTGAGGGCAGCTTGTAGGTGTCAGTCCCTTTAGCTTTGTGGCAGAAAGACCATGCAAGAAAATATTTCTCCAGGACTGGGAGGTGGCCCCGAGGTGCCAGCAGGTTCTACAAAGCCTCTCCACCGTTTGTTAAGATTGTGCCCTCAGCAACCACCCTGCTTCACCTGCCTGTGGAGCAGCCCTGCCCAGTTTTCAAACAGTGGGCAGGAGCAGCTCTTTCCCCCGCGTGGAAGGAGTTAAGCGAGCTGTATTTCTGATGCCTGCAGCTGTTCCTGCGGCTGATAGGGTACGGGCCTGCTCCCGGTGAGCCCCCGAGAACAGGGCCCGGCTCGGCTCCCGTACTGGAGAAGAAGAGTCCTTCATACAATTCCTCCCCTCCCCCGAGGAAACGCTGTGGAAGAAACCAACGGAGCAAAAAGGCAAGAAGGCGGTGGAGCCGGGCCGCGCCTTCGCCCGTAGTAAACAAGCGCACATGGGGCGGCCCCCCCGCAGCCCGACGGCCGGGCTGGGCTGCACTGGGCTATTTTTACAGCCGTCTGACAGCCCCGGCTTCCTCTGGCAGATCCGCCGCTAATGCTATTAGCCGGCAGAGGAGAAGAGAAATGAAGCTGCTAAAATAACTACGCAAGGCAGAAATAGATGGAAAAGGCATTTTAGGTCATGCAAGCCGTGCCCTGGCCAGCAAAGGTTGCTCCCCGCAGAATAAATCCGAGTGCTGTGTAGATCGGCTTTGTATTGATGTCCTGTGCTCCCTGCAGGAGGACGATCCTTTTTCAGCCCAAGTTCTGGCTCTGCTTTTTGGCCACGAGGAACCGTGACCCAAAGTCATTGTGGTATAAACTGGCACAGCTTCACTGTACCGTAGTAACTGCTTACCTGGGGCAAAATGTAGTCCCTTCTCCTTTTCTGACTGCTTTTATGACATGAAATCTTAACGCTCCATTATAGAGAGATGTTCTACAAGGGCACTAGCACAAAATGTAATAAAGCAGGCTTATTGTTTCCCAGACAAGTTATTCTTTTTCTCTCTGTTTAAAGCACTGTCTTCAGTGTGTTCGCTTTGGCGAGGTTCAACTGTGAAAGTCACACTTGAGTCTGGCTGCCCTCTTGTGATATTGGGTTTCAGGCCGTTCATGTCTCAGAGCTTCCCAAATGCTGTCATAGCTGATGGCCACCGAGTGACCCTCTCGTTCTCGAGATGCTTACATAGTCAAGTATTCCCAGGGTGACCTTCAGCATGTGTCCTGCTCTGCTTCCCATTTATTTTCTTAGGTCTTCATCTGGGAGGTCAGGGATGAGAAAGGAGCCGGCCAGCTTGGCTTCACCACAGAGCAGCATAGCTGGGATGCCCTGAACTGGCCAAGGAGCTGGAAGGAGAGGTGGAAAATAACAGCTGAAATCCTAGGGTTGCTGAGAGTCTCTCCACTTCAGCTGAGGCAAAACCGTAACTGTAGCTACACCAGATCTGAGGGCATTTCCACATTTCTGATCCAGGGTGTTTGCTTTTGTCGTATCTTAACTCCTAACTGCATCTAAGCCAAGTAGGCACACCAGCCCTCTGCAGCCTGCTCCTGTGTGTCCACAGAAATGAAACCTTTTGGTTGAGGGCTGGCTGGTAATGGTGGGACAGTCCTGGTAGTGCTCATCTACCAGCAAGTCTTGGTATGAGTTTTTTATTTTGTCCCTTCTGTGGAAAGGCGAATAGATTAGCTTAGAATTGGCTGTTTAAGGCTGTTTGACTTCAGCGTGAAACAGAGAAAGCATGCATGCAAACTCAGGAGAAGGTAGGAGATATTTTTAAGAAGCTGCTGCTTCTTAGCTTTTAGTTAATGGTTTATGCCTCCCAGCTGAAACAGTGCCTGACTCTGTCCAAATTTTGATATGGTAAGATTGAGTCAAACAAAGTGTGCAAAACTTTATTTATTCAAGGGTTTAAATCCTGTATCTTCAGCAGAGGAGGCAATTTTGAGTAGATTATAAGAAGCACACTTCTGCCATTTGAGGTACAGTGAATACACTTTGCTGTTAGCACATTAAGGTTACAGTAGCTATGACAGACAGCAGAACTTATTCTAAGAGTGCAACATCAAACATAGGTATATGCTAGAGTATTTACTCATGGGATAAGTTTTGCAGCACTGAAATAAAAATAGTAATAATTTTTTAATCTAATCATGTTTGCAAATGAGGTAACCATGTCGGGAATATTTTACCATGGAGATGAAATATGAATTAAACAATTAGCAGTAGCCAACAGAGTACATTTGAATGATGCTTCATAGTATGAGATCTATGAAGTACGTAGAAAAAGTAGGGAGGAGACAAGAACATTTCCAGTGGGTGAAGATGAACACAGGGGCTCTGATGCCAAAGAGAAGGTTTTGATGAAGCAATTGTGGATAGAACCAAGATGTTTGAATGAAGGAGAACTAGAAAGCAGGTAGAAGGCAGGGTGGCTTGAACCCTGTTTGGACATGAAAAGCAGAAAATTGAGGCAAGAGCTGTAAACAGCAAGAACTCTGGATGTCAGAACATGCGGAGCATCAGGAGATTTAGAAAAGGATCTGGACTTTAGCTAAAGAGGAGAGAAGCACTGAGATCAGGTCTGTGCTGAACTTATCAGTGAGAAGTTACCAAGGTCCAAACAGAGAGAGAGCAAAGATTGAGGAGGCTGGAGGCAAAGAAGTGTATGGAGACTGGAACAAAGCAATGGATATTTGTTGCTGCTGCTGTAGGTGAAATGATGAAATTTTATTAGTACAGCAGAGGAGAAGGTGCAAAGGCAATTCTAGTGGAGGAAACCATTGCTGAACTCCAGTATTCTTCTAGTGGCTCAGCATGTAGCAGAGAAGAAAATGCATATTGTTGATATTTCCTGTAAGTCTTGTTCAAAATATCAATTTAACTGAAACAAAAGAATCAGACAAATATATGTGTTTCTGTCTTTTACAGCCATTTTGTTATTAAAAGAGGGACTTTTGCCCTTTAGTAGCACTCTAAATAGCTACTATGTCATGGCTCTTGCAGGCATCTGCTCAAACTGTATCCGGTTAAAAAACTAAATCTGGGAACAAACTGACTCCAGTTTCAGCTGGCTGACAGGTATGAATTCTACTTTAAGAAATGCCTTATTGCCCTCCTCAGTTCTGTTTATGGCCATCAGGTCAGGAAAACTGTATTGTGTAATTTTCGAGCCATATTATAGCCTTTATATTTTTGCAACCTTGTTATCTGCAAATACAATTAGAACAACAATGTCAAGCAGCAAAGAGAACAAGAAAAAGCAGCTCAGAAACCTAAAATATGGTAACAGACCTCATTACGAAATACTGCCAGGAGTTATGAGGAGTTAGGTGTGTTGCATTTCATTGGTTTGGCGGATAAACCGTGTTGATTTCTGATACACTATTTTCAGTAAGCAGAAAACAAATATAAAGTCACTGCTCACAGTGTTGCTTCCCACCTCATGAGATCTTGAAGAAGCCTTTCAAGCCTCTGTCACTTACAAGCCATTCAGCACAAACACTGTTAGCATCAGTACAGGACAGCAGAATGTGTGAAGGTCTAATAACAGCATTATGGTAGCATTTTTGGTATTGGGCAGTCCACTCAGAAATGTGTTGCAGATCGTTTTAATCTTCCAACCTCCCAGCACTTTTGCAGGGGCAAACACCACAGGATGAGCAGCAGTATGATGCGGGAGTGCTGAGATTTACTCCCTTGAGTTTCACGGATTCCTGCCGAGGAACGAGGCCAGAACCCACCCCGAGGTGGCTGGCTGCAAGGGGCCTGGACAGAGTGAGTGCTTCTGGCTCCTGCTGCAATATACAACCTTATACAGCAGCAAGCCTGGCATTCAGCGACTAAGCATCTCTAAACACTGTTCTTTCTTAAAAAGGTTAGCCAGGAAAAATAGTCTTGCTTGGAAAAGAGAGGCATTTGAAATAGAGGCCCAGTACCAGGGTTTTAGGTAATGACTCACAATGTCAGGGCAGATACATTTATTGTAATTGTCAAATAATCTCTAGTTCTGCATCTACTCTCCATTTGACCAAGGGGTTGTGCCTGCTGCCAGATTCCCTGGGGCAGGGAAGAATTGGAGTGTTGCTGGAAGGAGAGCAGAGACTCTCCTGTGGGTGCTACAGATGCCATGGCACTCACCACTCTGCACCCCTTTCACTAGTTGGGCCACAAGTGCACTGGAATTTGTCTTTCCTTTTGGAAATCACAAAGCAAACCTTAAAAAATTAGGTAGGAATGTTCTTCCCTAACTGTCCTTCTCTTTTTAATGTTCTCAGGTGCATAGGTGAGTACGTAAATATATACAGTAATGGATGTGTTTGTATTTTTTGTGCTGTTAAGCATGATACAAGTGGATAGTTGATGTAACAATATTCAAACATAGCACTGTGTCAGGTTTTATCTGCTGGCTTTCCTTCTCTTTTTTACATGCTTTCCTAGTAATTTCTACTCATAGCAATATGGGTAAAGCATTCGTTTCCCTTTGAAAAGGGAATGAGTGAGCCTGGTTTCCTGTTAACAACTACATCGTTACAAATGCTTTATTAGCGCATTCCTAGAGTTGTCCACATAATTTGTTTCCTCCATCCATCAGTGACAAGTAAGCATAGTACTGATTAGTCTTTCAATATCAGAATTAAAGAATTCTGGTTAGCTGCACTTTATTTGATGGGCTTAATGCTTTTGATAAGCTGTGGATTGGAAGTCATATAATATAAGAATGAAGAAGGCAGAAGAACAATTATTTTAGACACTTCTTTGCAGGACTGAACAGCTGAGGACACCATTAAATCTAACGTAGTTTTGCATGAAAAAGGACTACATTAGGATCAGATGCAACCAAGTCTCCATGAGGGACATGACTATGAATACACATACTCAGATCCAGGACATACAAATGCTGCTGTGAGGAATTCTTTGTCACTTGAACTGCTGCATGCTATGGATCCCATACTGGGGCAAGAAATGTATCTGTATAGTAATTAGATAACGGACCACTGGGAAGCGAAGCATAGTAACTCCTGTATTTAGCAAATCATTTTTTGCGAAATCTGTCCTACTCCTGGCCTACTCTGGCCACCTCCCTCCCTGTGGACAGTGGCAAGGAGACTGAGCACAGCACTGCTGAGCCCCAGCCCTCTGCAGTGTCAGATGGGGCTGGAATGCCACAGGAATTTAGAGTCAGGAGTGAGCTGGAAGGGGAAGAGGAAGGATCAGCTGCTTTGTGTGATAAGCCGTCCCCAGGGCTCATCAGTGCCCCAGGAACAAGAAAGCCTTCTGAGATCTTAGAGGTTTCCTGGCCGCTCACTCCATCCTTGGCACAGTAGTGGGTGCCACCTGACCACCAGCCTTGTGATATTGGCATGCCTTGCCCTCACCATGGCATGAAGAATGGCAGTTCTGAAGGGCTATATCCTCTATTCCTCCTCCATGTGTAGCAATCATGGAACTCCCACCCAGGCTTTCATTCACATGTTCATGGCTAAGCCAGTCATCAAGATGGAGCTGGCTTCCAGTGTCCATGCTGTGCTCAGAGGCTGCTCACACACAGGAAGCTCCCAGCTGGGGCCAGTGCACATTTTTGTGCTGATTTTCATCAAGAGGTAGGAACTGAAAATAACTTTCTAGCTGGGTGCCCATGAGGACAAGGTAGGAAGCCAGTCCATAAATCAAGTTAATACTTTCACCCTTTGCAGATTTATCTCATTTTAAGATATCCTGTACTGCAGAGACTTCCTTAAATTGATCAGTGGGAACATCGCATTCCTCTGGGACAGGAGCAAGTGTCTCATTGTTCCTTCACTACCGGTCCACATCACTTTGTGAAAATGCAGTCTTGTCTCTCAGCTTCCTGGAACTATCATGAATTGTTTATCACGTGCTCAAAGTAAAGCTGTGCACCTGCAAACTGACCCGAAAAGCAACAGAATTTTCTTTGCTAAGGGAAAACACGAGGAAGCCCGTGTAACACTCACGTTAACCTGGGAGGAAGAGATGTGGTTAAACTGCAGACAACAGCCATCCTCTTTTTACTGAATATATTTTGTGCCTGAAAACAGACCTATTTCTCAGGACTCCCTATGTACCAAGTAACTCTTTAAATAGCTGCTGATCTTCATATCATTAGTTTCCCGTTCTGAAATCTGAAATGCCCTTTAATTATCCAGCTGTAGGAGCATATAGGATGGCACTAAATTTTGTTTAAGTACCAACCGTTGCCAAAAAGGAAGTCAAAATACATAATTAGGTTGGCATTAGCATTCTATAGCTGTGCAGTATCAAACCTCAGAGTGGCTGGGACATTCTGTGAAGGGCAAAGCTGTCTGGGTAATGTAGCAGAAACACTTATCTAATAGCGTGCCCTCCTGTGCCCTCTGTCAGGGCGCCAGCACATTAGTCCTATTATCAGCCAGCAAATACTGTCGGCTTCCACATTGTGGCTGCTGCCAAAAGAAACAGTCTTCCCTGTTACAGGAGCAAATGTCTGTGCACATAAATGAAACTGAAGAGTAATTAGATTACAGTGTTTCCACTGCTTGCTAATTTACATTAATAAAGATCCCACTATTTTTGAAGAATGTTTGGTTTATTTCACAGGTCAGGCATTTTCCCTAACACTCTAAACAGACTATTTCAGTCAAATAGAGAAGAAATGTTGAAGCAACCTCTCCTAAAATTATTTTTAGAAGTCCTGCTTGTCTTTTCCTTCCCCCACATTATGTATTTGTTTCATATGGGGTTATTACTCCAAAGATTATGGGGTTTTGTTTGTTTCATTTTTGTTTTACTCAACAGTTTGAAAGGAATAGGTAAAACAAAAGATAAAAAAATAAGACATACTTATCCAACCATCAAAAAAACCTAAACGAAATCAAAACAAAACAACCCAATCAAACCAACTGTAAGGAAGTACTTAATGTGTTTAGCTCCTTTATTAGAAACATATTGCTATAGTCTTTCACCATATAAGGAACTAGACTTTCATATGGAATCTAAAAAAAATAACTAGATTTCTTGCTTTAATTGTTTTTAGTAAAGCAAATGCCAGAATGCTCTTTTCAGGAATAAATCCATCCACTTATTGATGAGCATTCTCATCAACATTGCAGATTAAAAACATCTGTTCACTGGAGCCAATGTAGCTGAATTTATCTTAGCTTGTGTAAACAATCTATGTACTATTAAGCCCATCACAGTAAAAATAAATCAATCACTGATCAAGGAAGATAAAAGCCAGGGGGGGTGAATTTTGTACATATTTTAGATTTTGCGTTTATAAAATGCCAAAATACTTCCCTGAAATTTAAAATAGCATTTATCTCTTCATTATTTTGCCTCGAGATAAATGACTCTTTATTACTTGTAGAATTTGCACGTGAGGAAAGATTACACAAAATCTTAATATTTTACTCCTTTGAATTAAGCGCTGCCTATAGCTATTTCTCTCCTGTGAGCAGTTCCTGGAACTGTTTGTTTTAAAAGAGGATTGTCCTGTGAATGAAAGCTGCCATATATCAGTCTACAAATTCCTGCTACTTGTCAGAAATTCGTTCCGAAGTTCTACATTTGTGTCGAGAAAACTTTCTGGTTCTTTTGATGGGTTTATTATAAAAGAACTGGAGACAAATGACACATTTATTTACAATTGTGAATTCTCTTCCTGCATTTTTATGAAGAAAATGGATTTTAAAATAGTTTGATACAATATTGCAGCTTTGTACACATATAGTGATGTTGTGACTTTTAATATCATTTCCTTTATATGATTCTGAGCGTGTCATTACTGACATTACGGTTTACCACTATTGCCTTGCATACATGTGGCTTCAAACCTGCTCTCACTTAAATAGCTGAGAAACATATTTTGACTTTTTGCTCTAATTTGCCTCTCTAATGTGAGCAAGCTGTGGATACTGGGAAAAAAAATCTTCTACCTAAAAGTGTTTTCATTTCTTTAGACATGAAGATGACTTGTAAAATGTCATAAAAGATTTAGCATAAAAGTTTGCTAACATCTGGTGTTTTGGAGAAAAAAAAAGAAAGATGCAGTGAATTTCCGGGTAAGGGTAAACTCTCCTGAGTGGAAATGTTGGGACGTCTTGTTCCCCTTGCAAGACATACAACATCTTCCAATATTTTCTAAGCACACCGCACTATCATTACTTTCCCACTAGTTTCTTTATTGCCTGGTACAGTAACAAACTTGCTGCCTTCGAAGAAAGACTGCTCATCAGAATTCTGTAGAGGTTGATAACTTCAGCTTTGTTAGGATAGCAGGCTAAAAACATACTTTGTTTATTTTTCCTTGGTGGAATAAAGTGTTAGGGAGAAATCTGAGGTCTTGTCAAAGAAGATCCCATATTCACTAAGAGATCAGTGGAAATGTCATTGAGAGGGGCAGTGTGAGATCTGAGTTAACTCTTTGTTCTGCTCCAGACATTCAGAACATCCATGGACTGGCTATTTAATGCCAGTTTCCTGTATGAAACATGAGCATGAGAACAATTTTATGCATGCCATACTGCCAGTATAGCATGACATAATGTGCTGATGTGATGGGCAACACATCAGTGGAAATACAGAGAGAGAATGTGAGATAAGCAGGTTTGTATTAGAGTAGAGGGGAAAAATGAGAGCAACGATTTTATTTTCTGAAGAGGAACTGAGTTAATATTTAGGAAAATCTATTTGCAAACAAGTATGTACAATCCTGTTATGTCCAGGCAGATGATTTTTCCTCACCTATGAATATTCATGCAGTCAACTCTAATGCACCTGGAAAGGTGCTTTTATCAGAGCAGAGATCAAAAACCTCGTGTGGCAGCAGGATTTCTAGACAAACAAATGAAAGCCATACTCAGACCATCCCCACCTGAACACTGTGTACTGGCTGGTTGCTGGGTCAAAGATGCAAATGTCCTGTGATCAGGAGAGGAGAAAGAGCAAAGTGTGAATACCCATGGCTTTCAAAGCACCTCATGCACATTGCCTAGCCCAGGCAGCTGGAGCAAGGAGAGGTCATGTAACATAAGGACAATGCTGATGGAGTAGTAAAGTCCTTGTCCTTGTGACACATTTAGTGTGTTTCAGCCTCAAAAGACAGTACAGGCTTCCTGTGGTTTGGGACAAAACGTCAAGAGAGGGATCAGCTCCTGAGCACAGCTGAGAGGGACATTGTGCCCCGAGGTCTTGACTGATCTTTACACTTTTGTGCCTCTCTGCCTGTGGGGTGAGATTGCAGCTAGTGCTGCATTATTAAAAGGCATGAGGTTTTGAATTCATCTTGTGTAATTATGGGATTATCGAGGATGCCTAAATTAGGAATGTAGCCACTTCACTCTCCCTCCATTGGCTTCTCTATGAGATACAGGCATTGTCTGTGGGCAGTCTGTATATGTTGCTTTCTTTGCTGTGTATCTTGTAGCATTTTTTAAGGACAGACTCTTTTAATCTCACCCTCATGCAGTCCACACTGAGGATGTCAGCTTTCATACTATCTCTTGCTTTCTCCAATACTGCCCAGATCACCATGTCTTCTTTAGGCTAACCCAAAAAAACTATTTTCAGTCTTTGAAAACCTGCCTATCAGTAACTTAAATCCTGAAACAGCCTTGTGTTCTGCATATTTGCTTTAATTTACCTACAGAAACAATCCAAAATCTTGTGCCCTGCATGGTGCTGGTGTTTCCTGTGGTCTATTGCTTTGTCATGCCCCACACTCACTTGCCTGTCAGAGACTCATTCATAAGCTCAGTGAGGCAGAAATTACAGCATTTATGCATGTCACATATTTGTTAAAACAGCTAATAATGTGACCGGTCACACACAAGACAAGCAACTGAATGGTGAAGGGAGGAAAAACACTCTGAGACCAGCATTTGCACAACATCCAGCTCAAATATGGCCAGGATTCTCATTTGCTAGACAATTACTATAAATCCATAAAAATCAGGATCAGTTCTCGCATATAAACAGCGAAAAGAGGCATGTCTGATATCTGTTCAGAATGAATAGGTTGACCAGCTGCAAACTCAAGTGTTTAGATTGGAAATCAAAGGTAATGTTGTGACCATGTGTAATGTCTTCAGATTTGTGTTTAGAAGCTGAATTTATGCAAATTTAAATGAGATTTTATGTGCAGGTTATAATGGTGTGGATAATCAATCATGAGCACAACTTTGCAATGGATTGAGTTGTTTCTCCGTCACTTGTTTTCAAATTGGCCATAAACCTCTTTTTTGAGCAGTATATCCAAAAGTTCAATCAGAAGTTATGATTTAGATCATTATGGATCATCCAATATGTTTTATGCAGATGGTCAGACTAAATTATCCTAAGAGGAATTTGCAATCTGAAAATCCAGTTTTGGACTTCTTTCTCCCTTTTTTTTTTTTCCCCCAAAGCACTGTTATTTCTTGTCAAGTGCATGAGCCTATTAGAAATTAGAACACATAAAGAGGAAATTCACATTCTCATTACTGAGTGATGCTCCATTATAAAGATATATCCTATGTGCACTTCATGAATAAAAAGTTAAAAAGGTATTTTCATCAAATTGTCAAATTCTTAAGAAGATGCTAACTAAAGAGTTTTAAGAGCTTTTTTTTTTTTTTCTGGAAGCTTCACAAATTCTTGCAGTTTATGACTAAAGGTAATTCTCATTGCTTAGCTGAATGAATCTTCTACAGGTTCAGTATTTCTTTCCCAGTCTTTCTCCAGGTTAGCTGTCTTTGAGGACTTAATGTGATAATGCTTTGATTTATATTGAAAATAGAGATTAATGCGACTGCATAGAAAAAAAGAAAAATACAGACAAAGGAATGAAAAAAGTATGTCTAAAATGTACCAAAATGCACATTAACTTCCAGTGTACAAAATTATTTTTAATTTCTAGAGTTTGAACCAGAAGATCCTTACACTTGTCAATAAGGAATAACAGAAATAATTATTTTTTATTCCAGGACTCAAAATATTTCAAAGAAAACAGAAAAACAACAAGAGAAGGATGCATTTCAGTGCCTCCAGCCCTAGAACTGAAGGCTTTTTCCTATAAACTATCAGGGCTGGTTGTTGTTGTTGTTTTGTTTTTATTTTTATTTTTGGTGTTGCTTTTTTTTTTTTTCTCCAGATAACTGATGTCTTCCAACCACAGTTTCTAACACATTTTAATCATCCTTAAACTTCTACCTTTGTAAACGTGCCACATGGGAGATAGTTTCCAATACTGATAAATTTTCAGACACGGTATACAAGCTTGCCATTTTCTTTGTTACTGTAAAGACAACACTGGCTTTTCATATGGAGCTGGTATTTGACATTTCTAGTACTTTCTAATCTTAAATAATTAGTACGAAAAAGATTCTAAATGTTGAAAGTTTCTTAATTATACCAATGTGCTCTTGGCTGATCAAGGCTAGTTAATGGTATTCAAACAGGTAGTGAAAAGTTTTCATTCATTTCATTACCAAGTGTAAAAACTGACAGAACAGCTTGGAGTTCAAGCTGAGTAGTTACCCCTATATTATGATGTTATTCTGTTCTTGCTACTATCTACCCTAAAATGACAAAATCCAGACAAACAATAAATATTTGGAATATCTACTTTTTATGTTCACTATACGGTATTTCTTTCCCGGAAATGTATTTTAGAAACCCAGGACTTAAGTAGGCCAATGACCCAGAAAATTTGCCAAACCAGTGAATACATGTTTTCTTTTCCTTTCATATGAAGAAGCTGAGAGGTGTCTATATCTTATGGTTGTAGTCAAATCAAATTTCATTTTAATAATACACATGCATTCTAAAGTTTTATTTTGCTTGAATTCATTCGCCCATTCAAAATCCATTACAAGTAAGTAAATACAGTGTATATAAGTAAGAGTAAGTCCTTCTCTACTGAAATCAGAGAAATATTGCAGAAATACCAAAACAATACAGCAAGAACATTTATTGCATAACAATTAGACTTTTCTAATAGAGCATTTCTTTTCAGAGCTTGTTTGTCTTTTAGCTCGCAAGACATTTCAGGACTTTTGACACAACAGCCGATTTTCTACTGAAAAGAAGACAGAACAATATATACCTTAACATTTTCTTAAAATAAGTTTTAAGACGAAAACAGTATCATTTGTAACTTGGAGAAGAGAATGCTCAAGGGAGACCTCATTGTAGCCTTCCAGTACCTAAAGGGAGCTTATAAACAAGAGACTGTTTACATGGTCTGATAGTGACAGAACGAGGGGAAATGGCTTTAAACTAAAAGAGGAGATATTCAGGTTAGATATTAAGAAGTAATCTTTTATCCAGAGGGCGGTGAGGCACTGGCACAGCTGTCCATGTAAACTGTTGTGCTCCATCCCTGAAGGTGCTCAAGGTCAGATTGGATGGGGCCCTGGGCAGCCTGAGCTGGTGGGGGTTGGGGCTGGGTGGACTTTAAGATCCCTTCCAAGCCTTTCTATGATTCTATAATTCTATGAACTAAAGTAACATGAATCTATTTTAAGACGTGGATTAGTTATGTCACTTACTCAAAGCTGTAAGCTATTGGTCTGGTGAGAAATGCCTGCAGAAGCATGACCTAATGTCATGTATTTTCCTCCTTTGTACAGGTAAATAGTTCTTATTAGTCGCACTGAAAGTAGTGGTCTAAGCCCTGAGGCTTTTGCTCTGCATTTAATCAGTTGTCAGTCAGGCAAGTCCCCTGGGAAGCCAGTGGGAGTTTGCCTGGGAAATGACAGGGCAGGAATTTATTAAAGCTCTTGAAATTGAAATATATTCATAAGATTTGCGGGATCAGGCCTGCAATTTAGCATGAACTATAATCGTTGATGTAAAGATGGCCATTCAGAAAAACTGCTGAAAGGTTGTTCAGGGGCAGCCACAACTGCAGGCAGTGTGCACCATGTCCCTGTGTGTTCTGGGAGCAGCATAACGAGAAGTGACTGATGCAGCTTGACAGAACGCCTCAAAATGAAGCAATGAGTGGGATTCAGTGAAAGGGTAATGGACAGATGGCTTTCACTTCCAGAAATTTAATGGTGATCTGACATTCTTGGTCATTAGATATCTTGTTTAAAACTTTATTGAATGGCGATATTTTCTCTTTCGTGTACTTTAACAGAACAATAGTCCTGCTATTCTGCAGCCAGCAGAGCATGCCTAGGAAAAACCTCTGGTTTTCAGCTGAATGACTGAAAGAATGAATACTTTCATACCAAATACACTTATTTTCAACAAAGGAGTTGCATGAGGGGAGGATTGTTCTTTTCTTTTAATTTTACTTTCATAAATATAAAATAAGGAAAATACATCTTGAAACCCGTACCTAGTGATATGTCTACTCACAATTCTACAATAGTAAATTTGAATAGATATCCAAACTGCTACTATAAAATTATTTTTCCAAGTGACAAGTAAGTAAACATATTCTATTTTCTCCTGAAGCCTACTATTAAAGTATTTAACATATGAAAAGAAGCTCTTTTTTCAAATAGACTTCTAGAAATGAGATAAAATGTTATAAAATGCATCCAATTTTTTTTTTTCCAGAATGACTCCTCCCCCCATAGTAATTTCACCATTCCTTTTAAACAAAGAGTAATGTTCAAATTTATCCAGTTTCCCGTCTGAAATTTTAACTTTACCACAAAGTTCAGGCTACAAGATGGAAGAAATGCAGATATTTATACATTTGTGTTTCTTTGTGATTATTTATTTCAGCTGCTAGATAATCAAATAATAGCATACTCCCAAAGTGCTCCTTATTTATATTTGTTGTCTTTAGATTTCATCTGCAGATTTCTGCTGCCCTATGTGAGTGCCAGAATATCAGCTGCTTTTCACACAGAGCAATCAGATTCAGAAGTTGGTGGGTGAATGAAATATCTTTCTTTCATGAAAACAGGAAATCCCACTGCTTCTTTCATAAATCACATTCAGAAGGGACTTTTGTACGTTGCTTGAAGTCTGAAATTACAGTTTTAGTGAGTAACCTGAAGTCCTTTTTCAAAACATGAAAAGACATATTATTTCTGTGGTTTCTAATGAACTGGCAAAAGTCCGGATATGAATTTGTTTTTTATATCACTTTCTGATTTATGCCTTCTTTATTATTCTGCAGGATAGCTCACGACTGCAGAAATACTAATATTGAATTTTCTTATTTTCCTCACTAAATCAATATTGCTTTATTTACTAAAGAAAGATAAGATTGCTCCAAATACGTAAGTTATTATTATGAGATCTACCCACTCTTACAAACATACACAAGAATAAAAGTTCACGTCTGTGGCCTATTGACTCTGGTAGAGTCTTTTTAAAGCATTATTTTTTTACCAATGGATTCATGCCATCAGGCTCATTCCACTTCCATTACTTATAAATAGTACAAGGCTTATTCCATGACTTATTTATTAAGATCCCATGCTGTTTCTTGAGTTAGTAAGTGTTCAGGTAACTTCTGGAGCATTAAACAAAAGGGCAGATTATCAGCTCCACTTAGCTCCCCGACTTTTCCTGAAATACATCATAGCCTCCCTTGGGGATGGGGCTATGGCTGTCTGCAGGCAGGAAGCCCTTGATGCCACAAAGATTGCTTCTGCCCTCCTGCACTGAGCACCCCAAGTTAGGCAAGCTGTCAAGATTAAATTATACCCCAAGAGCAGAGATCCATCCAGGTTAAAAACAGTCATGCAATAAAGCTCACTGGTATATGCCAGCTTTATCACCTGCTTGACAGAAGTTAGTCAGAGCCTGCCTGCTGTTACGTGTATTGGAACCAAAGGGTCAGCATAGGAGAAAGATTTCTTAGTATTAGGAAGAAAACATTAAAAGAGAGGTCACTGCGAATTTTAGAGGTTTTTAAGTACTCCCTTATAATTTCTGGTGATTTTTATTTTCCTTAATGATTTGTTATGTCTTCAAAGTCACCATTACTACTTATCAAATTTAATTTTATTATATACCTGGAAACAAATAAAAGCATTAAGTCATTATTAGTATAAAGCTTAGCTCTTTCACTTCCACAGTGAAAAGTAAACTTTTATTTATTTTTCCATGCTTTTGTAAAATGCATATCTTCAGCCCTGACTTGCAGGATTCATTCTGTACACCTCTTCTGTATTGCCTCCTGTGAGGCTGGCAGGAAGGCTGCCAAAGGAACTGCTATTGTTTCCACATAGCATGACAACCTCTTCAACGGGAATAATTGGCTCAGGCCAAGAACTTGTTTCATGTATATGGCAGAATCACTGACCCAGGCTGGATGTGAACCAGCAGCCATATGATTTAAATAGGAGATGAACGCTGATCTCAAAATAACCTCAGCAATCTAAGCCAAGGAAGGTACAAAAGGTTGAATGCTTAGCATTGCAGAAAAATAAATATCCTGTTTTAGAAAACAGACCTTCTCCCTGGAACCAAGCTTTTGTATAGTATCTAGTGTCTTAAGCTGAAGGATGTGCCCCTGCTAGTAAATACGAGGAAAACAATAAAATAGATCCTTTAATAAACCTTTGCCGTAACGACATGACCAGAACTACTGCTGGAGCATAGTCCTTCTGTAGTTAGACTGATGAATACTGATTATGACAATGTCAAGGATATCAAGTGACTTATCGTGTTACAGAGAAAGGCCAGCTGGAAAGGAGTTCTGGAGTCATACAGGTCCAAAACACATAGCCCTCTCTTTAGCTTGTCTGTATATATATGTAGACATACAAGCATGCACACACTCATACAGACATATATATACTGGAGATCTAATAAATATTTACTTAAATACAGACTTGGGAGATGTGGCACACTGCATGTACACATTTAAAATATCATACATGATGTATTACAAACCATATATCACATATGTAATGTGTTCTATCTCCCAAGTTTAGCAAATAGTCAAATCTATCTGGAGCAATAGTTTCCTGAAAATCTGAATTGTATGCTTTGTGGAAAGCTGCGGCCTTGAGCAAAATTTACTTTGTAGATGGATTAAATTCAGTCTGAGGAATGGTTCCAAATTCCAGTAGGCAAATACACTCAGAGGGGGAAAGCCAACCTGCAGCCTGCCTGTTTCTGTGCAGAGGTGTAATGCTGGACAAGGTAGTTAGAACAAGGTGTTCTAATATTTTGTTGCTGAAAATTCAAGGGAGAAGGTATTTTTCTCACAGACAGGGTTCAAAAAGGCCTTTGAATCTTAGAATCATAGAATGGTTTGGATTGGAAGGGACCTTTAAGATCATGTGGTTCCAACGCCCCTCTGCCTCTGCCTGCTAGACCAGGTTGCTCAGAGCCTCATCCAGCCTGGCCTTGAATGCTTCCAGGGAGGGGGCATCCTCAGCCTCTCTGGACAAACTGTTCTGGTGTCTCACTACCCTTACAATAAAGAATTTCTTCCTCATATCTAGTCTAAATCTACCCTCTTCCAGTTTAAAACCATTTTCCCTCATCTGGCTGCTACTTGCCCTCATAAAAAGTCCCCTCCTGCTGCAGAACAGGAGTTTCAGAAAATCTGCCCATGAGAGAAGCTTTTTATCTGTGGAAAAGAATATGTTCGGCTCACAGAATCCACTATATAAATTTCAAAGAAAATAATAACTCGAGCTAAATGCGAGCCCAAAGCACTTTCCATTAATCTACTTGTTTATAGTACAGGTAATATGTAAGTGCTTTTCAGAGCTAATCCTGTCAGCCATAGCATAAATGTGAAGGCCAATAAGATTACTTGAAGATGAAGCATGTTAATAGCATCACACAGTCAGGGAGTAACCAGATTATGAAATGCAGCAACTGGCATTGATTTTATTTGCAGCTTGGCCCAAATGTCCCAAACTTGATGAGCCTTGTAATCAATCTTGTTTGAATTTCACATAAGATCTGATCACATCCAGAGGATAAGCAAGCATGCAATTTCAAAAATTGGAACATTTGAAACACAAATGATGAAAAGGAAGAAGCCACAGTGTAAAACTTGATAGCAACATCCTCTTTGCCAGTCCTCAGAGGTATACAGTGGGGTTCATAGAATGAATACGTGGAAGAGTTGTGCAACAGACAGCTACTTCACAGAGAAGCCAGACTCCTCAGTGAGTGTTTAGCCAAACACTCCCAGCTTCTCCATCAGTAGCTTGATTTTCTTCCTGTCACTACAGAAGATCCCCAGTGAGGTCTGCATTGTTTTCTTGTTTTCAGTACAGCTTTACATCTTTGGAAAGAAATCTTCCTCCCATGCAACAAAACTGCTTTGCAAATCAAAATGGAAGAAGGGGCAACTGAGGAAATAATCATTCAGAGGAGCACTGTTGCTTCAAACCAAAACGCTAATGTAGAAGGTGGGGGATTAGGTCTAAATCATAAACTCAGTGAAATTAATGCCCTGATTGCAGATCTGTGCGGCCTTTCTAACAACTGTCACACTGTGAGAGCTTTTTTCCATTTCTATAATACTAATGTGAAAGCTCTTTACAACCTGTGTAGAAACAGAGAAGTATTTATCTGCAAGCTGGACGTTTTTGGAGGGTGTAGGGGAAGTGGAGATCAATAGACTGCATAGAGCTCTGATTTTCTGCCACATAAACCTTGAGTATAGTGGAAGAAAGCACTCTGTTTGATGGAGCTGGCTAGCGGGTCTAAATGAACAAGAAATTACTATATGCTCCTTTCACTGAACAGGAGCAGCTGACACATCCCTTGCTATAAAATTTTTCTCCTCAGACTGTTCAATCACGTTCAACATTTTGTCAAAAAACATATGAAGTGTATCTCTTGAGATAATGCCATGCCTTTCTTCTGATATAGGTACAGCCTCATATTTCCATGGTATTTGCAAATCCAATAGATTTTAATAACATTTTGAGTCTGTTCAATTTGAAATTCAACACTTCCCCTCTATTCCTGCAGCTAGATAATTTGTTTCAGTGATAATCAGTTTTTACCTAGGGTTTATACCGAATCCACCACTGCACTCATTTTGTTTGGTTATACTTCTATTTCATACTACTAGACGGAATGAGAGGGCAATTACGTTCCCCTTAGGTTAATAACAGCTGAAACAAAAGAAGCTACCACATAAGAGTGTGCAGGGACTAAATAATACAGTTCAACAAATACCCTCTGGTGCTATGAAGTAGGAAGGATTGGTAGGATGTGAAAGAGAAGCACAGCAGAAGAGTGTTGAGTGCAAATAGAGAAATAGCAGCATGAGGAAAGCAAGAAGAGGGACAGGACGCTGGTTACACAATCATCATGAACACTGGAGACATGCTTCTGAAGATCCTTATGGGAAAAGTGGAGAAAGACTTGCATATTGTGACAAAGCAACTGCACACTGCTGACCATACAATGGTGTTGAGGGGGATTGGTCTGTATCAACTTTTTCTGCCTATAAACAGGTTTGCATAAAAGAAATATCTGATTCCATAATTAGTTTCTCCTTATACAGAGAGACCTCAAACACTGACTAACTGCTGGGATCAATCAGGCGTTTATGCCAGTGTTCTCCAATTGCAATGGGAGTCCCCACTGCCTGCGCTCTGTCTCTGGAGCCACTCCCTCTTATAAAGGAGTGGTACAGGTTTGGTATCGTTCAGAATTGCAAGAAATTGCAAAACATAACTTCCACTGAAGCATTAGCTCTTACTTTCATAAACAGCTTTGGATTTTTCAGCTTTCTCCCATTTTTGAGTTAGAACACCTATATTTTTACTTACCTTGAAAACACTCCCAGAACAGGTGTTTGACTTATTACACACACTTCCTACAATTTTTTTCCCTCACTCTACTTTTGCAATAGATCCAAAAGTTTCATTTCCAATGAAACACCTTTGCATTACCAGCTCTTCCATGTCAGACACCATTCTGTCAGAGTGCCCCTCTGCTGCCATCTGTCACATGGCAACAACGTGTATTGGGATATTGGTGGGAAGGTTCAACCTCTACTGCCATATTGCCAACATCCACCTCTGACACTGTGGGCCAAGATCATAACATAGGAGGCATTGCTTTTGCAGCAGCCCTCATGTTACATTCAGTGCCTCTGTTGTAAACATCAGGGGGGAAATCGGGGACAGAAGGGGCTGCTGGCTGCTTTAACTGTGATTGCCACCTTGACTTCAGAGTTTTACCAGTGCTCTGAAAAGTTGTGAGCTTGTGCCCTGAGGCACGTCAATGCTACAATTTTAGCTACACAGTTGTACAGAAGCTTTTCACCATTGCTACTTGATTTTCCAAACTAGTTTTGAGAAAACAGAACAGAAAAAAGAAAAATAGCCCAGAAAACTTAACCTCAAAATTCACTTTTTTTTTCCTTCCTTCCAGTTCTGAGGAATAATTTCACCATCTATCTTACACTCATTTAAGGAAGGCTTCTTCAAATACTTTTATATCTACTCCCATCTGACAACACAATAATGTGCATTATTTAGAGAAAAGCAAAACTGCAGAGAACATAGTACATGGGCCTGTGATGATTTCTTTGTTTCAGAATATAACTGCTTCCGAGTGTTTTCTTTTTTTGAAAGTTATATTAGGATAACGATGCTGGGACAGACTTTAGTGAAAGCTCAGTAACAAACCTATTATGTAGTTCTCTACTGAGACTGAATTTAAGCCACAAGCAATAATCTTCATATGCATTTTAAAATAAAGATAAGCATTTTGAGAAAAATAGAAGCTTACATGCATTTGATCTGTACTTTTACTGTCTTCTTTTTATTTCCCACAACCAGGAAAACATAAAACATGAATAATAAAATATTAAGTATAGTGTAAGAAATATTTCCACTGAATTGAAAAGCACTGGAAATTATATCAGTGAATTAGCATTTATATGACATCTGTACACCCAAAGTATTTGCTTGAAAACAATTAGCATATGCAGAGTAATACTGGAAGCTCTGAGAGTAAAAGTCTCATGGGACATACCAGGAAAACGCAGAACAGATGGGCAGTGTGCCTAAAGAAAATCAGGTCTCCTCATTTCTAGATGTGCATTGAGCAAATTTTACCAGCAAATCTTGTATTCGTTTCTGAAGTTGAAAGTCAACCCAAAATGCACTAAACATGGAAGAACAAAGATAAATGAGATTTAGGATCACTTTAGGATTAAGTGGCTGCTTAATGAAAGGAAAAAAAAATTATTTCCATGGCATTTGAATCTCAGGCAAGTAATGTATACAAGTTATTTACATATTTAGCGTTAATTTTTCCTGAATTACAAAATAAAATTTTACTGATAGAGGCATGCAGATTTTATATTGAAAAAAAAATAAAAACCATTGTCAACAAATTCTTTTGAGATTTCTTGTCTCCACAGATATAAAATTCCTTCTTAAAATATTCATATCACACAATTAAAAAATTGCCTAGGCTGGAGGACACTCCTGGAGGCCACCTTGTCCAATCACCCTGTCCAAAGCAGGATGCCCAGGCCAGGATCCACTCAGATTTTGAGTATCTTCAAGAAGGGAGCCCCCCAGCCTCTAGCCAACATGTGCCAGGGCTCCATCACCTACACAGTACAGGAGTGTTCAGGGAGAGCCTCTGTGTTTTAGTTTGTGCTCGTGGCCTCTGGTCCTGACATGGAGAACTGTCTGGTTTCCTCATCTTTGTTGCCTCTGTTAGCTATCTATACACATCCATAAGATTCCCCTGAACTCTCTTTTCTCCAGGCTGAACAGTTCCAGTTCTCTCCATCTCTCCTCATCCGTTGCACCAGTCCTTTCATCATCTTTCTGGCCATGTAGGCACATGGTCTTCCAGTCCATAGGAGATATACATTCATCAAGGAGCTGTGCCACCAAGTAAAAGAGCTGCAAGAGGAGTTGAACAGATATTGTAGCATCAGAGAGGATGAGAAGGACCAAACTGATCTTCCTGAAATCCTACAGCTTCAGGAGACTGAACTTTCAACTGCAGTGTAAGGGTAATTCAAGTTGGAAAGTGAAATCCCTGCCACAATGAAGGCTGCAACATGGCGACTTCTCATACTTGGAGGAAGGCTTCTACCTCTCCTCATGGTTTACTTTTACAGAATAGGTTCACTGCTCTTGTAACTGGTGATGAGCAGGGAATGATACCAAATGGAATACCTCTGATGGTTGAACCAGAGCCATTTGTAACCATTACAATAGAGTGATGAGTAATAGCGAGTAGAAGACTCTAATGTGAGGGGTAATGATCCCCATCTGCTGTTGTGATGTGCCATCTTGGGAGGTTTCTTGCTGAGGACTCATATTTCAGATCTTACACAGAGGGTGCCCAGGCTTGTTTGGTCTTCTGCCATTCCCTGTTGCTCTTCTGTGTGGGCAAAAATGATACTTCCAAAGATGATATGGAAATTGAGCATAGGTAAAGGGGAAAAGATCAAGGGCATGAAGGCCAAGATGGTGTCCTCCTCGATACTTTTGATGAAGGAGAAGGCTCTGTGGCAGACAAAATGGATCCTGTAGGTTAATAACTGTTCTGTTTGTGGTGGTAGCAGAGTTTTGTATTTTGACTGTAGCACTCCCTTAAAACCTTTAAAGCTACTTGGAAGTATCCATTTGACCAAATGAGGAAAAGATAACTTTGCAAATAGGCTGGCCAACTTGTAGGGAGAGTTTTAAAATAGAAATAATGGGAAGAAATGATTTGTCAGAAACCACAAACAAGGAAGAACTGTTCTGGGGTATGAAAGCTGAATGCAGCCTGTGCTGCATTGGCCATGGGATGTTGACATTCAGGATGCCAAGAGGAGAGAGCAGGGTAAAAAAAAAAAAAAAAAAAAATCAAGACCACAGCCCTGACTTCACACAGGACTTCAGGAGGGCAAATGTCAACATTTTTAGAAATATGCTTGAAAAAAATTCCACTACATACATCCATGGAGAGATGTCCAGAAGAGCTAACTGATACTCAAGGATCACCTCCTCCAAGTTCAAGGAAGGTCTATCCCAACAGGTAGGAAATTCTGTAAAAGTGTCACAAAGGCCGCATGGATGGGCAAGTATCTTCTAACTGAACTCAGTTCTTATACACTTCCAATTTATGTCTAACAGCAGGGATAGGTAACCAAGAAGGTTATAGAGTTGCTTTCAAACCTTGCAGGAATTGGGTTGAGACAGCTAAAGCCAACCTGGAGTTGAATCCTGCAAGGGACATAAAGGGTAGAAAAGAATTTTGTACTCGGACAGCAAAAATCAGAATAGGGAAAGTGTGGGCTAATTGATAAGTGACGCAAGGGACCTAGTGCAAAGGACATGGTATTCAATGCCATCTTTGCATCACTGGTTACTACTAAAACTGGCCTTTAGGAATCCCAGGCCCCGAGACCAAAATAAAAGCCTAGAATAAAGAAGACTTATTTGGTGGAGAAGGACAAGGTTAAACTGGATCTAAATGAATTCATGGGATCTGACAGTGTTACTTAATTTTTCCTCTAATTTTGTAGTACTGCATGCATCTGCAGTATTACTTATTACATTTAGACTACTTTGTTGAACTTCTTGAAGGGAATCAAGTTCTCTTCCATCTAACGCATGTTTGGTGAATACTGTAAGATGGATTTCTGTAATGCATCTTTAAAAATTATAATGAAAAAACAATCCAAGAGTTTTTTGTTTTTTTTTTTTTACAGCCACATGCGTGATTTAATTACAAAAGAGATTCAGATTGTCATAGTAACTAAACCAATGTTATTTTCTCCCTCTTATACTGCCACAGAATATTATATAAACATAGTACTTGTTCTTGGGAAGACATGTCTGAACAATTCTCAAGACATTTTTGTCAGAACACATATTCTATAGATTACATTCAGATCATACATTCAGATCAGTTCTTCATCTTACAGTCACTGCTGATCAAGCTGCACTTTAAGCACATGAATATACTGTGGGAGTACAAGACTCTACTCATTGGTAAAAAGTTAAATGTGAATGTAAATAGTCAAAATACAAGAACATTTAAGTTTATATTTTAAGTTAAGCACATACAAGAATTAATGACATCAATTGCTTCAGCTGACCTAGGGCCCGAGCCTTCGCAAAGCCGAGCCTTAGGACTGAATTTACAAACAAATCAATAGATCACCAGAAGGTTTGGGTTCATTATCATCTTTGTGAGGAAACATTTTTGTTATAGAGCAATACACTGATACTGTAGTGCACTGCAACGTACTTTTTCTTTGAACGGTTAATATTTTTCCATCCTTAAACTCATAAGGAGTAACTCAGAAGTACCTAATTTTGCTGAATGTTCATTTATATTTACATTTTACCTCATACAGAAAAACAAAAACAAAAATGTTGTAAGAACTGATTACAAACCCAGCAGCCCATGTCTTGGATTTTGATTGGGTAGAAAATCAGTCATTAACCCAGGAAAATCAGTCATTTTCCTGCACAGCTGCTCAAACATGCTGGGGCATTTAGTATGGGAAGAAAGAGGGGGGAAAAACATTATCACCATTGTAAAGAATTGATTAGAGTTTATTACAAAAATAATTACATTTAATCAATTCACAGTTAACAAGTGCTTTCTTGGGGATTATTATTACCTAATTGTTATTAAAGATCTGACTACAGATGGCATATGCAATTCATTGCTTATTATTACTTTTACAGGCACAGATGGCATAGTATAACCAGTGAGATGAGCAGACAGTGATCTTTTTCTAATATGATAACAAATGGGTGTGCTGGCTGATTTTTCTAGTTTTGCTCAAGTGATGCAAAACAACTAATGGACTCAGTTCTTCAGATCATTTTGGCTCAACAGCAATTCCTATAGAGTGCACGTAGAAACCTGTTCAAGATATGCAAAAATGAATGTTACAGATTCAAAATATTTGTGTTATGATGTTCATTCCAGCTCGCCTGAAACCACCCTTCACATAAGGATCATTTTAACTTGAACTCTGTGAACCCTCCTGGCAAAACTTCAGAGGCATCAAACTATCAATATCATTCATACAAAGAGAGAAAGAAGTTAATTCAAGAGCATTTTAAGGCTGTTTAAAAATAGAGAAATAGCTCTTTCTTTAGAAAAAAATAGAATAAATAAAAAGAAATACTTATGCAAGAGCCAACAAAAAATATCATTTTAAACTAGCAAGAAGTAATTGTTTCAGTGAAAGATGAAAAGTTTGTTCAGGAAGAGAAACACAGTGTGCATGTGACATTCTTACCTTCCTTTTTTGGGGTCCTATATGAGTGGGTGGGACTTTGCTGACTGACTGGTTAGATTAAATTGATCTGAAAAGCAAGACGAGCATGCTGTGTTAAGTGCAATTTAATTATTTTGGCCAACTCTATTCAGCAATTATGTCTTAGAGTTATAATACTCCTCCAGGTCTCCATCTTTAGTAAGGAAGCCCAACATGTAATTCATGGTTGAAAGGAACTGCCTAAATATCTAAAAAGTTAGACTCTTAAGACATAATTATAGTACTCCTGCATGAGTGCTTTCACAGTCAGCAGCTGCACAAAGCTAGAGCATGTTTTCACTACCCAATATGGGTCATATTAAAAATGTATTGTTTTCTCTCCTTAAAAATAACCTAATCACATCTCAGAAGCTATCAACATTGTTAGATGTTATTATTAGAGAAAAATTATTGGAATACTTCAGTTTTGAAATAGAATGAAAAATATATCCCATTACAGGGACAGTAAACATCACTTCACTACAAAAATGGATAAAGAAAATGCTGATCCATATACTAAAATTTAAAAAGTAATCAACTGATAAATGGGTTAAACATGTAAATTAATAACTTCTTTTTTTCCAGATATTTGTTATAATAGCTATATGTTTAGATTTGTGGCAAATAAGAGGACTAAAGGTAACATGTTTTCTTATTAATACACATGTAAGCAAGTTCTGCTCGTCCACCAATTCTTCCATGCACTATCTGTGTCTGTAATCTAAGCTGCAGCTCTACTGTTGAGGAATGGTAACTCTAACAGGTTTGTTTAAAGACAACATTCTCTATTTTCAGGCCCCTTTAAGTCTGATTTAGCATAGCCAAGCATCAACAATAACTATAAAATGTCTAGCTTCCCAATAAAGTTTTTAATAATGGGGTCAAACTCTATGCATGGTGTACTCACAAGGTCAAAAGTGATTTAATTACCTTGTCTTATTGAATTACTCCTCAACAGCTGAGTTGTGGTAACAGGTAAAATGCACACCTTAGAAGAATCCATTTGGTAAGAAAATTCCATTAACTTAAACCACTATGAAGCAGTGCAAAAGAAAATCACCATCTAGGAGTTGTGGTTGAACAAGTGGTTTGTTCTAATGTGTTTTGCTTTGCAACTGCAACAGGCTAAAAGCATATACACAGGTCTCATCACAGCGTGGCAGAGAAGTGGTAGCTTGTTTAGCCACAATGACATGATTGCTTCCATTCTAGAGCCATTTCCTTACAAGCTTTCCATTAACTGCAATGAAGAAAGGCTTGGTTGTACCTGTCTTATGTTAAAAGGGTGCTTTTCAGAATAGGCATGCCAGAAAAGCACCCAAGAGTAACTTCTTTCCCTATCAAATAACTTTAATGAGAAGTAAAATAATCTTGTCTTTAAGGCTCTGAGGAAAACAGGAAATAATATGGGCTCTTAGGTGAGTGGAAAATGGTAGATGTCAGGTTGGAAGACTAATAGTTAAGGTTTGATGTCAGCAACTAGCAAAATATCCCAGCATTGCTGTTTAGAGTGTCCATCAACGTCCTGGTTAACTTTGTAGTGTACCTTCAGTGAATTTAGAGTATTACTACTAGAACAAAGCGTAGACTCTTATAAGCTAGAGGACTAGACCAGTGAAAACAGTACAAAATTCAGCAAGTTTTGCATAGAAGGTGCAATAATTCTGTGCAGTAGTACAGTCTGGCAACCAAGATTGAGACTTAGTCCTGCTAAAAGGGACCACAAACAGAATGTGAACCAACAGTTTACTGTCGTGATGAATAAAGCAAATTCCATGCTGAGTTACCTGAGCTTGTGTATGGACAATGAACACTGATCTACTCCTTTCACACTTTGCTTGCTGCTGCTGAGGTTGCATCATCCGTAATATTTTGTCTTATTTGGGGTCTCCTTTATGAAGGGAGATGAAACTGAAAAGGATATAACTGCAGGCTTGTAAGTAAATTTGAAGCATGGCAAACATGACAAAGGAGAGGATGAAAGGTCTTGCCTTCTTTAAGCTGTTTAAAAGGTGATCTAAATTAACTAACTGAAGGTTATCTAATCTAAATCTACCGTCTTCCAGATTAAAGCCATTTCCTCTCATCATGTTGCTACATGCCCTTATAAAAAAAGTTCCCCCTACCCCCACTCTCCTGTAGGCCTCATTCAGGTACTCAAGCCTACAAACATATCCTCCCAAAACACAGAAAATATAAAGGTCATGGCACGCATGACTATGGCTTCTGGTGACCATGAGTCAGAATCAGTTTGATACTCCAACCTTCCCCTGAGGCTATCAAGCATCTGGACAATAGAATGGAACCAGTAGGTTTCTTTAACAGTTCAAATAATGTCACCCTTAATCAAAACATTAGCCAAAAAGAGTAATTGCTGAGCTATAACTACAACCAAAGCTTCATTGCCACAATCTAGCAGTGGAAACTTCATTGGTTCTTCAGAGGAAAATGTTTTCATCCTTAGCGAGATCCTGCAAAGTATCTTTTTATTGTTGCAAATTTGGCTCAGGATCAAACCCCACCTTCATAAAAGTAATAAAGAAAATGTGCACTTGTTAGAAAAATATTTCAAATTTTATGAAGGACTAGCGACAACATGGTATTTATTGGAAAGTGAGCACTTCTCAAAGCTATGATTTCAATATTCAGATATTGTTAGAATGTAAACCCATCTTTTTCTACTGTTCAAGTATTTTTGGAACAAAAGCTCTTCCCCTGTGCAACACAAGATTTGAGCCATTCAGGAAATGACCAGAATCCCGCTGAAAGCTTTTGGATCTCAAAACCTGATGTAAATTGATTATCATTAAAATAAAAATAAAAGTTGTTAAAAATAGCCATGTAAAATAAAACAACATAGAAGATCCCTTTGAAATTGTTTTTGTGACATTAAAACTAATGACCTGGATTCCTAGCACATGTACGTATTTAACAAGAAACAAAAGAAAGTGCATGTGTATTACTCCACAGGCAGGCATGGTGAGTAGTTTTATAGGACTGTTTTGCTCAGGATTTGTTTTCTTTTAACGAATTTGCTTCAGCTGTGCTTTTTCTCCCTTTATATTCACTTTCAAAAAAAGTAGGGGTTGTTATCGTGCATCTTGGGGTGGAAGCTGCCAGAGTAAGTATTACCAAAACTACTTGACACATGAAAGAGTATTTGTGCACTCCTCTAATCTGAGAACAGAAACAACACCATATGACTTGTCTGACCAGTCACAACTAATCAACACAAGTAGAAAAACAAATATCAGACATTACATAAATACAGAAAACTGTTCACAAGCAGTCTCAGCATTACTGTTGCAAAACACGTACTTATGAGTTGCTTGTGGATTGATCATAAGCACTAGGAAAAAAAGAGGCTTGTGAGAAAAATTGTTAGTCTACTTCTGTTTTCTTTCATTTTCAACATTGACGCTTAGAGAAAAACTGCTCACTTCTTGAGGTCTTCTCCATCCGCAAAATAATAATTCTAAGATAAGCTCCACACTAAGCTTCTCATTTCATTTTTACTATAGTGCTCCTTTGCATTGGATGTCACCTAGCCCAGCTTTTCTCAAGACCTGCCTTTAAGTTTAACTGTGTATCCACAGTACATGCGAGTCAATACACTAGACTTCATGCAATGTCCAGAATTATAACATAGCTGCAGCTTTGCTACAGTAAGTGCCAGGAGTTGTCTTTTGAGAAGAGTGGATGCAGTCTAAAACCTGCATGGTTACTCAAGCCTTCCTCCTCAATGTTGAAAGTGAGAACAGAAAAATAAAGAGACTATCTGAAAAAGACCAATAACATATGGAAATAGTGTTTTGTTTGTTTTAAAATGTTTTGCAGCTTTTCTTCTCTTTTCTTGGTTGCTCTTTGATTTGATTTTCTGTATGGAGATTATGCTAGTATACTTTTGTTACTTATTTCCTGCTCAGTGTCAGTTGCTCCACTGGGGAAATACATAAGAAAATTGTCTTCAGGTGTATTTTTCTCCAAAAGGAAAGTCTTCATAAAGGAAATCTAATACTAACACTTATGAACCAGATGCTCACTTCAGAATAAAACTGCCCTTTTCCTAAGATCTCCTTCCCTTTGAAGGAGACATATCACATATAGCTCAGGAGCTGAGGATCTGGATGTTTGAGAGAAAAGGAAAAAGACAGAATGTCTACAGAAAATCTTCTTCTTAGGGGTTGCAGCACTGGAGCTAACTGTTCATCAAAGGGGGGCACTTGATACCTCCACCTTTCCTCAAGGTCTATGATAAGTATTTTTACACCTCTCCTGACTCTCTTCCAAGAAGGGAAGAAAATACTAAGGCAAGATACACATGCAAGTTGCTGATTCAGAGCTGTTCGCAGTCCAGGGAACTGTCAGTGGCCCATTATCATTAAACATATTTAATATGACTTCTTTCTGCTTCCACATCTTTATATTCTCAAAGCAAGTTGATCAACTTGCAGCAGTTTCCTATGTCTCAGGAACAAGTAACTCAGGCTTCTCAGTGTCTCCTGCAGCCAAAGGAAACTGACAACCAACTCAGAAGGACCGGAACATCAGGAGACAAGGATCAGAATGAGAAAGCCAGCCTTTCAGCACTTTATTTCTGTGAGAACATGCACATTGCTTTCAGCAAGGAACTCGCCTAAGTGTTTGGCTTTTATAGACATCACCATCTTGACTAACATTCCCTGTACAGTCCCCTGGGATTCAAGATCTAGATATCCCTGTATGTGGGTTTCATTATGTGCATATTTGGATAGACAAGCTCAGGTCTTGCCTAACAACTCTAACACAACTAATAAAAAACAAGTGTTTTGAGTTGAAAGCAAGAGTATTTGGGATAAAATGCTGATTAGAGCATTCAGCAATAGAAAGCTTCAGAGACTGAAAACTAAAACCTGTATTTTCTATTTACAATAAACAGCAAGCTATGGAGCAGATGAGAAAGATATACGCAGCCAAAAACATGAAGGTAATTAAGTTATTCGGTAGAAACCTTCAGTTAGGTGTGAAGCTGAATGCTTAATGCTATATTCACACTTGTGTATCTTGATTTGTTAATTGATATAAATTTAGTAAATAAATACAGACATGCAAACTAATTTATATTGAGTAGTGATATACTATCTGCTTTCATCTCAAAATATTTCCTTAGGCCTTGAAGTTTACCTAAAATGTTTAAACTCTGACAATGATATTTAAGTAGACTACAAATAACAATGGTTTTATCTTAGTTGTTTAGAAGTTGTGTAAAAACTGTTCTACTCACAGAGCTAGTATTGAAGCATTATATATTGAAAAAAAAAAGAAATAAAAACTGTGCTTTCAAGAAAACATTTAATTTTGAGATAGCTACTTTATATTTCTTAAAGAGATTTTTTCCAGTGTAAGTCAGTATGAAAACAATAATCTGTCTTTCTTTGTATTTTTATTAGCATTTCCTTTGCCAGAGCACATTCAAAATATTTGCTGTCTCACTTGTTTCACAGGTTTCAATTTGATAAACCATTTTGTTGGCAAAAATCTTTGTTGAAGATATTGAAGAGTGAACTGAAACCATCTTATTCTTTTCCCTGCCTAACTTGGCCCTAGGATTTTAAAAGAGAAGCAGAAAAAGCATGGTCAGTATTAGTATTGCACTTCCAGTGACCCAGGGTAAACATAGTGAAAAGATCAGACACAGAAGAAGGTGCTATTTTTGTATACGGACTGTTCACAGCAGAACCACACTTCAGCAGTTTTAAAGAAAGCATTTACAACATCTTTGAAATGCAAACTCAAATCACAGAACACACTGAAAGACATCCATCTTAAGAACAATGAGTCAGCGTTCTATTTCTGAAAAATATGAGCAAAGGAATGGCACCATAATGCATTTATTTGTAACAAGTAACAACTAGTTCTAGGGATAATTGCTAGGGGTTTGTTTACCAAAATCAGTTTACTGATTACATTTTGAAACTGGCTATTAACGTCACTACTACATCTGTATCACCTACAAAAAGTTGGCAATTGTGACTGTGTTCACACATCATTGGGGAAAAAAGGCAAGCGAAAAAAATTATCATTTATTCATTTGAAAGTTTTAAATGTTAAAAAAACCTGACTATTCCTGTGATGAATTTAGTCTGTTATTCCAGGGAACTCCGTTGTACGCTCAAAAGCATCTTGGATTTAAAAAAGGGTGCACGTTACACAGAGCACTAGGACAGAGAAGCTTCTCATGTCTGTTCACTCTTTCATCACAAAATACACATTGCTGCAGCAGTAATTTCCTTCATATACCAAGTGGTTTTGCACTTCATTATGAAAAAGGCACTGCTCTCACTGAAAACCAACAGGCATTTCTAAAACACACCTAACTCTACAGAAGCCCACTCAAGACATAGCTTTCTAATGTTAGTAAGCCTCTCCCCTGTATTACAGCACACTGTGCTATTAGGCAAAGACTGGGATCTCTAACAGCCAAAGATCAGTGAAAACAGGTAAATCCTTTCAGGAGCACAAGAAACTTAATACACTAGGGAATGTGTATTCAGGTTTCAGAACAACAACAACAAAAACTAAGAGGAAAGCATTTTGCATCCCCTTTTGAATAAGAGCAAGAGATATTATTCATGTGTTAGTCAAATAGACATTTGATAAAGTACAGAATTTGTAATACTACGTGATAGAAAGTACAGCAACAGTAGCAAGGAAGCACAATCTTGGACTGCAGCAAATGAGAACAAGCTCAAAGCTCAAAGCAAGCTCATTCTGTGATTCTGTGATTCTGTGAAAGGCAACAGAAGTAGACACAAAAACAAAAGAAGGAAAAAACTGCTTACCCTTGGAAGGCCACCAGAAAGCAAGGATCTCCAGAGAGATACCCTCACCTCCACTGCCAACCCTTGAATGAGGTCTGGGAAGGGGTGCATCCTGGTTCCACCCCTTCCAGATACTCAGGTGCACTGCATGCAGCTGAGCTCCCCTGGGTTGGTCCTGCCTTCCCACCAAGTGCTGTTTCAGGCCATGACTTAGCATTTCCACAACAGCATTGATAAACATTAGAAAGGAAGGAAGAAAGATGATTCACCTTTCCTCTCAATTTCTTTTTCCACTCTCATTTCTGTTGCTTCCTTCCATCTTTCCATATGATTGAGGCATTCAGTTCTTGTTATTCCCTCCATAACAACTTTTTTGTTCGGTCATTTACATTCCTAACAGGTAGCAGTGACATTTGCATGAGCCTAATCACTGTTGCTTGCAAGACAATGCCCAGAAACATCATAGTAGCTCTCAGTTGTTAAAATCTAGTTAGATTCAAATTGGAAGACTTTAGGAAAACCCAATTAGCTGCCACTGTATTCATATCTAACTTAGTATGCACCCACGTATAGATCTCGCAACTTCCTGTGGGCTAACAATGCTGAGTTCTCCTCCAGTCAGAAATTGCTTGTTCATACCTGGCATGAAACCCAGGCAGTGAGCAAGATAAGATCCTCTCAGTCAGCCAGAAAGGAGCTCCTCTCTAGGGTTGGTTCGTAGGATGCAAGAGCTGCCTACACATATTTTTTTTTCTGCTCCACAATAAGGATTTTGTCCTGTGACAGTCTAAGTATGGTAAAACTGGCTTACTTTCTGTATACGTGTTGCTGTACTGTTATCTATTAATCTTTCTTTTCCTCCTTAAGATAATCATGCGCCTTTATCTTGATATTTTCACTAACTATATTCTAACTACTTATTAGTGCCAGTAGCCTAATACATATTTTATTTAATTTGTTGGTTTGAACTGTAGCAAGCCTAAGGCAGTATTAACATGCTGCATGTATTAACATATACAACATGACTCTATGGAAAAAAGCCTTAAATGAGCTTGGGTCTTAACTGTGATACCACCACTCCAGGAAAAAGAAGAACATCCTTTTACTTTGGATAGTTTTTTAATGCCTTTTTGCTTTTCCATTCTAAAAGAGAATAACAAAAATGAAAACTGTTACAGAATCATTCACTGATAACAGCTTGTGCAATAACATGGAGATGAAGTCAACCTCCAGAGTGGAATAAACAAATCCCCAGGAAGCTAGATTTGACAAACACTAGTAACTTTGTAGTTTTTATACTTAATATTAAAGCTTTATCTTTGTGTTATTACCTGAGCCATGTGATTCACAGTTTCATTAGTGAGGAAGACTGTGTAGGATAGCAAATTTGTTCTATCATGAAATACTTGAAATTTCAAAATATTTTCCATTCCACACCAGGATAAAAGCTATAACTTTTTGCCAGTTCTCATTTAGGAAACAACATACTACTTTCAAGAGCACTCACACTGAGATGAAGGCACAAATCACTTCCTTTATTTGGGATCAGTTATCAGCTTTCAGCTTAAAGACCAAAAGGATTGCTCTGAGCACCAGGCTATGTAATTTTCTTGTCTAGGAAGGCAGTAGATATTCTCTTCTCTTTCCACCCTTAGCTTGGACTTTCGCTTTAAAATATTTATGTACATGTAAATATACTTTTCTGTGTATTTACATATACATTTAAATGTCAACCAGCTGTAAGGAGAAACGTTATGAAAGGTTTCTTTGGGCCTTGTGATCCATTCTTTTGCTAGTCTGTGTGAGGCAATATTTGTTTTGGGATGTTTTTTTTTCCAGTGACTCTTGGAGAAGGTATTCTTCATTCAGCAGTATTATTGTTTGTTGTTGTTATTGTTGCATTCATCTTTCTTACACTGTCATCTGGAAGTTTTCTAGCTAAGTATCTTGGGCATAAACACTCAGATTCAATAAATCAAAAGAAGAAAAAAATTGCGAAGGGTAATGATAAGGAGTGATAGTTCCCTATTGGGGAGTGGATTCATTTCTAAGAAAATAAATCTGTTAAATCATGGAGAATTCTGAAAGAGAATTACATTAGGCCATTACACTCATGTTGTCCACCTGAACTATGTAATTACTGTTTTTCAAAATATTTCAGTCCTGACGAAAGCAAGCCCTGTAAACAATCACAGAAATAAGCCTCACTCTTATCCCATACAAATCTATTTGGGACTCATGGCAATGAGGAAAAGGCATTTGACACCTTTTTTACTCTTGTACCTGTTTCTTTCCCACTGTTTTTGCTACACTGAAATGAATGCTAACAGTGCAAATGTACAAGCAACATGCTACCACTAGGGGATCAAAAGAAGATATTGGAAGTCAAATATAGGGGGCTGATCCCATGCTCCAGGGTGTCCATGGGTAATCAGTGAGTGTCATGCTGGATACTGCCACATTTCTTACACTCAAAAAAAGTAAAGGTAAAATCTTATGGAAGCATTTAAATACTAACAACAACAAAAAAAAACAACAACTAAACAAACAAACAACAACAACAAAAAAAAACACTGATAAAGTCAGTTTGACTTCTCAGCTTGGCACAGTACCTCTTTCCATCACTCTATCTGGACCTAATCTTTTTTTTCCTCTAGTGAAAACATACTGCTCCCCAACCACTCTGCTCTTCTGTTTCTCTGTACCATACTTGTAGTATTTTTATATTCTGTGATATCTGGGGATAGATTTTTACTAAAGCAAATGTCCAAACATAGCTGTATGATGTGTTTAAAAATTCAGCATGACATCTATTAATGGATTGGTAGTTGGGCAAATTAAATTTCCATACAGTGAGATTCAAAAATAATACCTCAAAGTATTCACACACCAAAACAGGCCACAAGCAAAAAAAAGTTATGGAATATTGTCTTATTTTTATTTAATATTTTAATTTAGCTGGCTGTAATCCCACAGTTAAACAAACAGCTCTCTCCCAAGTAATTCCTAAGAGTGAACAAAATGCTAATATTACAGTGATCTCTCACAGCATCAGTTTTTAGGTAATGAAATGATCACAGACTTTATTTTCAGAAAAAGGAAGGAGGAAGGAAAAGAAGACCATGGAAAAGGGTCATGGTTTTACAGCATAAATATATTTTTGTTTTTGGACCCAAGCTGATAATAATGCAAAACCAAGTCAATTAAGAAACTTCACTTTGAAAAGCTGCTTCAAAATGGTTTCAGTTCCTCTTACTTCCCATATGTGTAGGTAACTGTGGTGTTATCTGAATTCTTAATATCCTTCAAAATCAACATTTTCCATTTGTTGAATGTATGTGAAAATTCTCAGAGTACACTCATTGAGGATAGCATAACACTGCAGCACTTTTTTTGTGCTAGGGGCTGGCTTGTGAGTGATTTCACACAAGCCCTCAGCTTCATATGTACATACATATATATAAATGAAGAACTTTTGCTGATTGTTTCTCAGTTAAGAGTTAGCATCTAAGGTGGGCTAGAAGCCAGTTGGTGCTGGGTGGAAGATGTCATGCAACTGAGAATAAATACATGTTATGTTGAATAACACGACAGTTACTTTATCTTCAGTGAAAATAAAGAATACAGGGAGTGGACTATTTCTTAATTAAAAACACATATTTGACAGGAATTATGGTTCCTATACACCTAATATGCAATATAACCCACAGAATCTGGTACGCTACAGGGTTGATTTGGTCCCATCAATTTACCTGGTAGTAAACATTATATAAATGGCAGAATTTCTACAGATGCGTTCTCTTATTACAAGCTAGATTCTGGTTAGTTTTCCTTCCTAGGTCATAGGTCTTTATATTTTTGTCCACTTGGTTTAGCAGGGTTGTTTATTTATCTATTTCTATTTTTCTAGTGTTTTAGTCTACCTTTATATTACTTCCAGATTAATTGCATAGCATTCTGGAAGACACCTTGTTTATATACACAGCGAAAACACTTAGTTTTTCACATTCACTTATATTTGACATTTCTTTCAATATGACCTTTATGAAGTGCCGGGGAATCATTTAGAAAAGCATCTTAAAGAGAACAGATTGACATTTCCAGAAGGGAACTCATGAGTTCAGAATTTTTTCTTTTTATCAGCTCTTCTAGACATGTGCCTTTTTAAGAGCCACACCTAAAGAATGGCATGCAAATCGAACTAGATTACTGATATCTACAGAAAACATCACCTTTGGCAGTCTTGGATCCTCCAAGTGCCACACAGAGGCAGTGAAGCAAATGAGTTCCACTTTTTCTTGTATGTCTCACTTGTCACAGGACTCACTTGGAACTACTTGCAGACACTGAACAAGACTTTACCTCTGTCTTTGTTTCATTCCATTTGATTTGGTGCCGTCTTCTAAGAAAGGAAGATTTGGTGAATGGGAAACTTGAGGAAATTTTCTTTGATCTGCACAGAAATGCCATGTGATCCTGCATTCATAGGAACAAGCTGATGAAGTTTCTGATAGTGGAAAGTTAGAGTAGTTTCCTATATATTTCTGGCTACAACTTCAGCTGACATAGAATATGTAATAGTTAATAAATAAATAGTTAATAAAGAAAATCAAAAAGTCACCCTTAGGAAAATAAAAAAATCTCTTATCATCCCTCAAGATGACCTTTCTCATTAGCAGACACAAGAAATGAGGACAAAACATTACAAAATGCCTACATTAGTCCAATATGATGTCTACCAAAGCAATCACTTTGCTTTATGTGATTGGAAGAGTTGCTTGCAATGTCCAGGTTAGTAATCAGGGTAGTTACAGCTTTATGGTAATATCAGTAATATTAATGGCAAGATAATAATAAAAAGCAATTAAACAGAGTGTTGAAAACTGTGAAATTCATCACATAGATGCATTCAGAACAATTCCTAAGTATCAAGAGTACACACGTGCTGAAAATGTCCTAGAGCTCATAATTTGTTTACATCCCATCCTGAAAATTGTAGAGGTTCGCAGTTTTTTTTATTAATTTCATTCTTTCCTTTTGCATAGGAGAGTGAAGGGAGAGGGAATGCTGTTGGGTTTGTTCCCTTTTGAATTTCTATGCACTTTATTAAAATCTGCCTTTTTACTGTTGTTCATGCCTGAAAGATAGGAGAATGTATGTGCTATTGATTTAGCTGCCCTTTTTTTGTTTGTTTGTTATCAAAGACATTTATTGAGCTAAAAACTATTGAAATACTGAAATCTATGAATCAATGTCCGGCAAGTTAGTTTTACATTCACAAGTCTATAGGTCCTGCTGAGATGCATCCCAGAGTCCTGAGGAAATTGGCTGATGTTGTTGCCAAGCCACTTTTGACAATACTTGAAAAGTCATGGCAATCAGCTGAAATCCCTGGTGACTGGAAAATAAACAACATCACACCTATTTTTAAGAAGAGTGAAAAGGAGAACCCCAGGAACTACCAACCTCTCTGTCTCACCTCTGTGCCGGGGGAGATCATGGAACCTGATCTAGCTGTGGATGTCCCTGTTCATTGCAGGGGAGTTGGACTACATGACCTTTACAGGTCCCTTCCAACTCTAAGGATTCTATGATTCTATGATCCCTTAAAATAATAAATTAAGAAAATTAAATTAGTAGCAGTATTTGAAATTAGTAATACTAACAAAAATAATGCATCATGCTGTTATATTAATATTTAATAATCATTTTATTTTATTTAAAATTGTATTATTAATCATAACATTAGTTCTCAGTAAAGTCTAGGCAAAATTTACTTTTGATCTTTACAACAATTTTGAGCATACTGTCCTAACATTAGCTTGACTATTCAGAAAACTATGTATGTGTGTGCTTAGAGAAATGTGTATGTAAGATTGATTACACATGTACATATATATTCAGGTATGTATACTCATTCACACATACATGCCATGCAATCTCTGTTTTTGTGAATGATTTTCATCAAACAATACTTTGTAGAGTGGTAGAAAGTATTATGTGAGGTTAATATACTGACCATCTACTAATCAGTAATTTTTCAGATATTCAGTTTTTCACACACAAGTGTTCTCATAAGATAACATTCTAAAGCACGTAGAATAATAATATTCAGAGATTATGCATTGAGTGGGATAATTTACCACCCTAGTTCTAGAGCAGTCTGAAACACTCACTTAAGGGCCAACATAATTTTGTTCAAACTTTTCTTAATGAGTCGTGCAGATGCCATGAATTGCCTCCAAAGCCAAGCAGATCTCTTGAGCCTTCATTTTATAGTCATTCTTTTTTTGTCTGTACTCACACTATGATCTCTTTCAGCATTTCCTTTCTGCAAAACTGAATTCTCATGTTCTTCTACATCAAATCTACTCACAGAATCACAGAATGGCTAGGGTTGGAAGGGACCTCAAGGATCATGAATCTCCAACCCCCCTGCCACATGCAGGGCCACCAACCTCCCCATTTAATACTAGACCAGGCTGCCCAGGGCCCCATCCAATCTGGCCTTGAACACCTCCAGAGACGGGGCATCCACAACCTCTCTGGGCAGCCTGTTCCAGCATCTCACCACTCTCTCTGTAAAGACAGATTTTGTACTCACAAAATCTTGACACAGACTCTAAATTTTTCTTTTCTTTTCTTTTCTTTTCTTTTCTTTTCTTTTCTTTTCTTTTCTTTTCTTTTCTTTTCTTTTCTTTCTTTTCTTTTCTTTTCTTTTCTTTTCTTTTCTTTTCTTTTCTTTTCTTTTCTTTTCTTTCTTCTTCTTTTCTTCTCTTTTCTTCTCTTTTCTCTTCTCTTCTTTTCTCTTCTTTTCTTTCTTTTCTTTCTTTTCTTTTCTTTTCTTTTCTTTTCTTTTCTTTTCTTTTCTTTTCTTTTCTTTTCTTTTCTTTTCTTTTCTTTTCTTTTCTTTTCTTTTCTTTTCTTTTCTTTTCTTTTTCTTTCTTTTTTTTCTTTTCTTTTCTTTTCTTTTTCTTTCTCTTTCTTTTTCTTTTCTTCTCTTTTCTTTTCTTTTCTTTTCTTTTCTTTTTTCTTTTCTTCCATTAGTTCTTGTCATTTCCATTCATTTCATTTTTGAATAGAGTACTAACTTCTTTAACAATTGTTCTGGATCCGACTGGGATGTAGTTAACTTTCATCCTAGCTGCTGTGCTTTTCCTTTTGGGCTAAAACAGTGTTGGGAATGTCCTGAAGTTTTGGCTATAGCTGAATATTGCTGACATAGCATCAAGGTTTCCTCTCTTCCCCCAGCCCTCTCTAAAGCAAGTAGGCTGGGGCTGGGTAAGAGACAGGGGAGGACACCACCAGGATGGGGGACCTATGCTGACCAAAGAGATATCTTAAAATCAGTGTCATCATGCTCAGCAACAAAAGGTTAGGGAAAAAAGGAGGAAGGAAAGACGTGTGTGCTGATGGCTTTTGCCTTCCCAAGCAGTCAGTACAAGTCCCTGATTTGAACAGTGGCTGGGTAGCTACCTGATGATGGGAAGGACTGAGTGAATGTCTTATTGCGTTTGATCTGTAGGCACAGCTTTTGCTTTCCCTGTCAAATTGACATTATCTCAATCCATAAGCCTTCTTGCTTTCCTTCTATTTTCTCTCCATCAGGCTGGAAAGGGGAATAGGGAGTGGGTGGCTGGCTGGTGGTGGGGTCAACTCACCACAATCCTAATTCCAGCCCTTTGTATGGAGTCTGGGGAAATAGAAGTAGAGAACACAGACATTTGTATTACCTTGTTCCTCAGCTGCAAAACATGGGTATCCTTCAAGATATATTTTGAAATAAAAAGTATTTTCTGAAGTCACATTTGTACGTCATTTTATGAAACAAAAACACTGGAGGCTTTCTTTATCATCTTTTTTCTGAAATATGTTTCATTAAGAATATGTTTGGTTACACTGGTCTTATCAAAATTAGCTTTTGCAATCAGTGACTGAGCTGGAGATTATGACTACTGTGACAGTGGCATATCAAAGCTGGCTTTAAAGTTGCCAGTATGCATACACAGTTGCTGTCCAAATCCAGAGTAGGCTGAGGGCAGGTTAACCTCCCATTTGGTTCACTGACACTCTTGGGTTTATGGGCAGAGCGGGCATCCTGCCCTTAACATCTCACAATCACATTTCTATCTCCCTGTACTTGAGCTACTTAGTTTAAAACTGGTTGTATAATACCATGCATAGGTGTTTCTTATTCAGCACCAAATATACCAATGATAAAATAAGAATTAAAGAAAGGCAATGCTGACTCCAAATAGACATGTTACAAATGCTTCTCACCTGAACAGAATGTTGCATTTAAATTTCAGAAAAGAAAATGGATTTTTCCTTTTTTTTCTAAAAGGTAATGGCATATTGACTGACATAGTCTTAATAATATGTATTCCCAAGTTAATAATTGACCACTGACATGCAACCAAGTGGAAGCTGTCACATAAACAAGACTGAAATTTGTCTTCTAGAGATGCACAGTCACAAGATTTTTTCCTATTCATATAATCATAAAATAGATTATGTTTGAATGGACCTTAAAGATCTTCCAGCTCCAACTCCTGCCATGGGAAGGGCTGCCTCTCACCAGCTGAGCTGCCCAGGGTCCCATCCAACCTGGCCTTGAGTGCCTTAAGAGATAGGGCACCACAGCTTCTCTGGGCAGCCTTTGCCAGCACTTCACCAGCCTCTGAGTAAAGAATTTCCTCCTGAAATCATACCTGAGTCTCCCCTCTTTTAGTTTAAAACCATTCCCCTTTGTCCTGTCACTACTAGACCATGTTTATAGGCTCCCTTCAAGTACTGGAAGGTTGCAATGAGGTCTACTCAGAGTCTTTTCTTCTCCAGACTGAACAAGCCCAGCTGCCATGCCTGTCTTCATAGGAGAGGTGCTCCAGCCCTCTGATCATCTTCATGGCCCTTCTCTGGATCCAGTCCAATAGTCTTATTTCTTTCTTGTGCTGGGGGTAAAAAGGGTTAGGGAGGCCCTCAGCTTGAACTCAATCACAGGTCGTCACCCTCAAATCCTTTCATCATCAACTGTTGTTTCAGTTTTGCCAAATAATCTTATTACTTATTTTCTGTGTGTACTGTACCTGTTTTCTTTGTGTGAGTGAGTTATACTCACAGAAGAGGGGAAATTAGAGATGTACAAATCTTCCTTTTCTGATGTAGGTGTGGGGATTCCTTTTCTCAAATTCCAAAGCTCATAACTATTTTTGTTTCTTAAGTAGAAAGCAGATGTAATTCCCTCTTCAAACCTTTTATTAGGTTCTTTCTTCTGATAATCAAATCCGTACTCAGCTAACCTGACAGTTTGACTGGGATTTCTCAGTCTGCCAGTAAAGATTTGAGAGGTGAGGAGCGATGAGATACGTCATCTTGTTTGTCCATTTACTGTTGCTCTAAAACTGATAGCACTGCTGAATCAACTCTTCATTTGTTGTTGTTTCCTAAGCACTGGGATCCACGAGGCCATAAAAAATTAAGTTAATTTTGACTGTATGTATGTACGAAGGGGGACATTAGTCTGTTTTTATGGATTATTATGCAGATTGAGAACTCCCAGTTCATTTAGAAAGCACAGATTGTTCTTTACCTTTCAACAAAGGTATCTGAACTGGATTTCGTTTGTATGTTTATTTGGCTTGTATTTCATCTGGCACAGCAACCATTATTCATCTAGAGGTTCTTTTCATCTTTTGTGAAACAAATGGACATTTAGTACTAGTATCAAAGATAAGATCAAATACACAGCTGGCATAAATCACCCTAACTCAGTAGAGTTGCTCAATTACTACGGTCAAGGTTCAGATCTTAAACTCACTCCCTGTTTCCTTCTGTAAAATGTTAATAAAAACTTAAAATAGCACATTACCTTGCTGCCATTCCACAGAAGATGATATAGCTAACCACTATCCACTCTCAAGTAACTAACCATGAATGTTTCTTGATTATGGCATGGAGTGTCATTGCTGGTGTCTAACTACTAACATGGCACGGAGAATTTTGGCTGTTGTTGTCTGTCCTATGAATTATGAGTTGTCAATTAGGGTTAGTTTCGAGAAACCTATTGACTGATACATTTAACAAGGAGTGGATCTTAACCTGCTTACAGGCTACAGAAAGAAGAGCTGGAATCACTGCAGAACAGATTAATTTTTAATTATTTATTTATTTTCTTGGAAAATGGAAGCTTGTGATCAATTTCTGTTAACTATATCATTTCTTCCACAGAGGATGGTTTAATTAGGTTGGTTTCAACTGTTAGAAGCTCCTTCGTCTAGATTTGAACCTTTCTATGTGAAAAAATACATGCATACAGTGTCATGGACATTAGCAGAAGTCCAATTTATCCTGCAAACTTTCTCAACTCATGCCTGGAGAAGAACAAAGAGCCCTGAAAGAGGTTCCTTCTCCCACATACTTCTGAATTAGGTAAAGCAGCCATAAACACTTTCATTATAATTTGTTTTTAGTTCATACGGCTTTGCTTCCTTGAAATTGTTCAGAATATTCTAAGAAAAACTTAATACATAAGCAGATTTTTATCTGAGTTCTATGCTTGCAGTTAGAAACAAGGGCTTTATATCCAACTGATCTATATTTAAATACCAATGCTTGTCATGTTTATATTCATGCCTTATAAGTATAAGGCATGAATATGCACACTGTAGTGATAGCTTTAGCATCTTCAGAAGTTGGCAGTAACGTGTATATAGTTTGTATTTAAACTGAAAAAAAAATCAGAAATGCTTGATAGTTGCAAGTAGTTAGTATATATATGTACTATTAAATTTATAACTGCAACAGTCAGAACTCTTTGTGGCTTAACTGTCTGAACACGTATCCTTCTTTTTGGTAGCTCCTTGCATTGCTCTGACTGGAACATTTCTATCTCAAGTAGGCAGTTTAAGTGTAACTCCAGCATCTCTAGGCTATATTTCAATGACAGCATTTGTTGTACTACAGATGTGCCTTAAACTTTGTTTGATGAGTCCTCAGCAGCCCATAAGTAACACTGAAAAGATGAATGAACAGCTCATTATATCTATATTTCCTCTCCTGGAAAAGATGTTTCCATAAACAGAAAGTCACTTCTAGAAGAATGAAAATACATAGCAGAAATAGATCATCTTCATTCCAGATCCTGTGGCAATCCTGGCTGATTTGGTCTTCTCAATGAGACCTCTGGGAAACTGTAAAAAGTACTGAATTGTTTTCTCTTTCCATTGATAATTTCAGCCATCTGGAGTCACAGAACTGGAGGAGGCTCATCTTTGGTTCATTGACACAGAGTGTTCTTCCTTGCCTATGTATTCTCCATTCATGCCAGCTGGGGTTCTAGCTTATTGAGTTCCATATTTTTTTGATCCAGCTTGCTCTGCTAGCTGTGTACAGAGCCCTGGCAACAGCAACTGGCATGAACGCCTTTTATCTTCTTGTCTGGTAATTCAAAACTGGGTAAGCAGAACGATAGTTCTATGTTCCTTACTAAAAACTGTTGACTTACTCTGAGCGTGCATTGTAACTTTATGGGCAAAAATATTGCCTGTAAACTTTGAACAGCTATAACAGGTGGTTCTAAGGGCATTAGCCGCTTGAAGGTCTTTGCAATGTATAACTGTGTGTTTTTCAACATACAGGCACTGACATTTCCGCTTTCATTTAATTTAATTGTTTATGTCTCTTATTTTCAATCTCCAAATCAAAACAGTGTGTAAAAAATAATAAAAAAAACAAACCAAAACAAAAAAAACAGGCACAAGTTTTTGTGTTTTTGTGTGAAGAGTGAGTTGCTGCTTGTATGCTTCTTTCTTCTGTTTTGTCTTGTGTTTTCCCCACCCCAAGATGGCCAGCTTCAGAGAGACCACCATTTCAGTTTATCCTGCTCTTTACCCAGTATATTCCGCTTTCCCTTTTTCTCATGGGAGAAAGATGGCAATTGAAGTGGAGTAACAAATATTTAAGAATGGGACTGTGTTTTCCTCCTATTTTTGTGTGCGTCCATGATACAGCAGATGTAGGCATGCCTCCTGTGAATCTGAAATATGCTTATTAAAGGGAAGTAAATTTTTTGATACTTCAAGCTGTGCTTTTCAGGTTCAATTACGTACACTTATTTGACACATCTGTTACTGCTAGCACCAGGAGTCTACGTAATTCTTTCACAGACTGTCACCTCTGTGTAATCTGCATAAGCCCTGACAGGAATGCTGACCTTGTGTTGCCCTCCTGCATTTGTGCCTGGGCAGGTCCATGGTGACCCTTTACCTTCACATCAAGAGAAATGGAATGGTAGGAGAATCCACGACATTTTCGTCCTGTTAACAAATGACCACAAGTAAGAAGATTAATTTATTTAAGGAGGACAATTTTTTCCTAAGATGGAGCAAGACATTTTTTGGTACTCATGCCAGGAAACTGTATGGAGAGTTTCATGGCCAAATTCTTTGAGCTGCATTGCTTTCAGATTCCTTCCTAATTATTGTGATGTCAGGAATGTCATATCCTAAAGGTCACTTACATAGTCCTAGAAGCAATGCTTTCTCCCTGTCCTTCTCTCCCTAAGAAATCACAGTGGAGTGATCAGGGATCTATTCATATCTTTGCATTGTGTTTGAACACACTGATTGCTTGACTCACATTTACTAAATGGTCCAATCACTGGAAAACTAAAATAAACCAGAAACAAATGAACTCACACACTAATTAAAAAAAAACAAAAACAAAAACAAAAACAAAAATCAAAATGGACATCCCAAACAGTATCCTTGACAACTAGAGGTTTAATTCAGCCTGCTGCTATCTGCCCTAGGAATGCAGTATTCTCTTTTTTATATATTCTCTGCCAGTTTCAGATATGTTTCTCTGCTTCAGACAAAACCATCTTTGAGCATCGTGTCAGTCTATTAATGCTTTAGGCAGTCTGCATTGGGCTGTAATATGAGGTTTCTGAGAACTGACTGGAAACGGTTTTATGAAAAATTTAGCCAAAATTGCCAAAATGGTTACTGCCTTGGTAGCTACAGTTCTCAGAGAAAACTCATATCTGGACATGAAAGTCATCTTTGTGTATTCAGAAATTTTGATATAACTAGAACAATATGAGGGGAAAAAAAAAAAAGAAAGCCATTTACTATATGCTTTCCATCCATTTATTTAATTTGTGAAAAAAAGACACTGTACCTTGGGATTATTCGGTTGTATGAATGGAGGATGTTCTGAATGGCACACCTCCACTGCCTGCTGCAGAAATGGCTAAAGAAGCTTCAAGATAACTTGCTCAGGTAGTGGCACTGGTCTATTATAAGCTCACAGATATTTTATCTTCTGGGAGGGGCTCAGATTCATCAGGGCCTCAGCAGGACTTGCAACTCAAATCACACCCTTGTGCAGGTAACCAGCACTCCTGCAGTAGAACTGACCCCAGCTACAGCACCACCAATGCATGGCCAGGGTGGGCTCCCCATCTGCAGCTGAAAGCAGGTAGATCACCTGTATGGGTGCTCTAGGAGGCTGGGCAGTGTCACAAGCTGCTAACTGTTGTGCTTGGATCCAGGGTGCTGCATGGGAAAGTAAGAGGTGTGAGTCATCTCAAGCAAGGAAGGGGATGGAGAAACTGTCTCAAATGAGCTGGGACACTCTTAACCCTATAAACAGCTGTGTGAGATAGAGAGTGTGCAACCATTTTACTTTTTTTTTATGGCTTTAAAAGAACAGTGTTTGACCCATACATCTTACAGGAACATGGTGTATTACTGTTACTTTAGGACTCCCTTCTAAACTGAGCAACTCCTTCTCTCCCTGTGGCACACAGGGAAAAACTGGCTGCTCCGGATGTTTGTTAGGAAGAGCACAAACCACCTCAGTTGTTGTGCAACATGCCCAGTCAGTGCCTCGGACTCCACGTGGGTGTTCACTGGGGGTGGAATTTTGTCCCTGGCTTCCTCATGCTTTTTCTATTAGGCTTCAGAAAAAGAAGAAAATTCTAATTCTAAAAGCTAATACCAAGTTTCCTTACTGTCATCCATGCTTAGAAGCCTCATGCACAACAAAGAAGCAAACCTTTCTCCTCATCCTTCTAGGCTCAGCTGTACCTCATGCAGGGCAGCGCAGCCTGGGGCAAAGGACCTTGATCAGCCATGAAGGCCTTTGCCACTCAAGCAGTGCCAGGAAAGTCGACTGGAGAAAAACTTTTGGGTATAAAAACTTCTGTGCACAAAGAATTCAGAAACGTCAAAAAGTGTTGTAGTTGTTTACAGAGAAGAAGCTTTACCTCATTAAGGTAATCTTAAATCTTTAAGACTTTTCCCATCTGCGCAAAGAATTGTTTTTATTTTTGTCCCAGTTGGCTTTTCTGTTTTTCTTTTACTTTCCATCCCCTCCCCCACCCCCTCTTTTTTTTTTTTTTTTTTTTTTTAAGTGCACTAACGTAGCTAAAATAGCTCTCACATTGTTTTGGAACTTGCAGTGCTTCTGTTATGCTGTAACTTGACTTAAAAAAGGAAGCTTGATTGGTCCAGGCCTTCGAGGAGCTGGAAAATAAGGACCTATGCTGTGCAGCATACAAAAGAGATCCAGGCTCAGTCTCATAAAGAAAAAACATCTAAACATTTATGTGATTACTAGGAACAGTATATTCTCCTGCACCCATGTGCTTCTGGATGCATTCCAAGATATTAATAGCAGTGTGGCAGGGCTGTACATTATATTGTTATTTCCTCCTTGGAGAGAACAGAATGTTAGACTGTGAGAATATGACATGGAAACTATGCGAGTTGGCTGCCCTGTTCTACTTTATTTACTCCTTCCTAGATCTTTCTGACTTTGGGACTTTTGCAATCACTTTAAAAAAGATTCGTTTTTTGCCCATGAAGAGGAACACTGGAATTTCTACATCGGATCACACTGTGGGCATTAGTCCAGGCTTCTGACTCTATCTGTCAGAAACACAACAGACCTGAGGACTCAATAACACATTAAGCAAAGGTTAAATCTTAAATTTTGTTTCCTCTTCAGTTACAATGGTGACATACATTGATGCTTGCTGAATGTTTATGGAGTGGATGTGAGCAGAGTGAGGCTGTGGGTGGTGCATTTCAGCAATGGTGACAGTGATGTGAAAGACAAGCCATGTTCTGGACGGCCATGCACAGCTGTCACACCACAAAATGAAGAGCATCTTGATCAGCTCATCCATGCTAATCAGTGGATTACAACCAGGGAACTGTGTGCAGAGCTGAATATTGGCTTCAACGTGTTGGAAATGATGATGGCAACACTGGAATATTACAAAGCTTGCGCCAGTTGGCTCCCATGAATGCTCACAGGAACAGAAAGAACATGTATACAAGTTTGTCAGGATGTATTGAACCAATATGAGCCAAAAGTGACAGTTTCCTGGTTCACATCATTACCAGTGACAAGGTTTGGTGTCTCCACTACGAGCTTCAGTCAAAACCACAATCCATGGAATAACAACATATGAATTCCCCATTGAAGAAAAAATTCAAGATGCAGCTGAAAGTGGGTAAAGTGATGTGAGCTGTCTTTTGGGATAGTAAAGAGGTGATCTTTTGGGATTTCCTGGATCCTGGACAAACCATCAACTCTGGTCAGCACATTGCAATACTTACTAAGCTGAAGGCTCAAACTCCCAGAATAAGGCCAGAGAAGAAGACAGCCTTCCTCTTGCAACATGATAACATCAGGCCCCATACCAGTTTGAAGACTGTGAAGCACACTGCCAATCTTAGCTGGGCTATCCTGCCATACCTACTGTGTAGTCCAGGCCTTCTGACATCCGCCTCTTTGGTCCAATAAGAGATGGATTGCATGGGTGACATTTTCCTAGTAACAATGCCGTCACAGCAGCTGTGAAACAGCGGTCACCCCTGCTGGTGCAGACTGTCACAAGCATAGCATGCAGGCTCTTGTTCATTACTGATGAAAATGCAGAGCTAATTACGATGACTATATTGTGTTTTGTAGTTGAGAATTTGCTCTATCAAGTAGTGTTATTGTGCTCTTTGTATCTGTAGTAGTTTCCACTGAAATAAATAGGAGGCATTACTTTCAGAACAATGTACATACATGGTACCTTTCAGTTCTCCATGCAGAGTTCTCTGTGTTAGTTACCATACAGTAACTCTTTGAAGAGAAGATTCTATGTTGCTATAAATAAGCAGTTGAATGGCAGTGGAAAGGGAGGATGCAAAGCTTTGTCATATTTCATTCCTCCCTCACACAGAACGGAACCAACAGCAGCTCCTGTACTCTGACAAATGTGTGTAATGTTCCCTATCGGACAGATAGGATGAGATATGGCTTCCCAAATCATCTGAGAGAAGCTGTCTCCCATGGAAGGATTTTGCTGCAGATACATACAAGATGTATAGCCCATCTAGCAGAAAGTCTAAGGTAACAAACCCTTTACAGCTGTGCTCACATTGCTTTTTGGAGGAGGTGCTTAACAGAACCCTGGAGGGTTTTCGTTAGGAGCGAATGAGGTAATTTGCTCCTGAGGAATGAACAGTATTCATTCCGTGTGGGTAACAAGGGTTTGTGAACTGAGCAGTTTGAATTACTGGGTAGCACAGACATTGGTTATGGGCACCCCTGTGTTTTGGGAGTGCTTTAAGATAAGTCCCATGATGCGAGCTGAAGAGTGGGCTTCTGTGTTTGACATTTTTGACGGTCATGTCTACATGTACACAAATTCCTCACCCTTCTTTACTGGGTCAGTTAATGTAAAGAGGTAAGCATATCACTTGGGCAGCAATCTGTGAACATTTTCTTTGCAGCTCTGCAAAGGCTTTTCCCTGTCTATGGAGCCTGCCTATGGACTGTGGGTGCCCATTGCTTTGCAGTGGCTCACCTCCTATTCTTTTTCTTTCTGACCTTCTCTCATCATTCTATACCCAAAGGCCTACCTAGTATCAATTGTCAAAGATAGTTTGAGCGGATCTTAATCTAAAAAACTTCTGTTTTGTCTTGGCAATAGAAGATACTCATTTTCTTTGCATAGCAAAAAGTCCTACAAATACTCAACTTCCACTTTCTGAAAGCAATCAATTGAGCTCTTTGTTATTTCATTTACTGCCAGTGTGAAATCATCCTGAGAGTCCTACTCATGATTTATTTGATAAAACAGTGCTTCTGTTTCTTGTAAGACCATTCTGCTATGCACTCTTTATTTTCTGCTTGAATGAGAGTTGGATCCAGCTCTGCAATTGGAAGTGAATTCTCCAATACAGTTTCTTTTTGGGTTGAATCATGCTTCAGATTTCTTTGCAGAGACCAGTCAGAGCCAGAAAGCTGAGTTTTGCATTGCTGTTGGAGCAGTTCAGATGCTTGCCACAGGGCAGTTTCGAAAATAGCAATAGATGTGCAGGTCTAACTCCATATTAGGTCCGTCTCAGTGTCGGGGGCTGTAGAGCTGACATGCAGAGCAGGAGGGACCTCCCTGGCTCTGAAGCTTTCCAAAACATGCTGACAAAGGTGCCCATTGAGAAGATAAACCTCCAAAGGTCACAGTTTGATGTGAAAAGAGCTTCATTTCTATAAGCAGGAAAGGGGAGCAACTTTTTACACAGTCTAATAGTGATAGGACAAGGGGCTGATGGCTTTAAACCAAAAATTTGGATCTGTTCAAGTGGAAATTCTTTACTTAGAGACCAATGAGTGAGACCTCCACTGCCCATGATGTGGGGCTGGGTGGTCTGTGAAGTGTCTTCTGTCTCAAACCACTATATGATTCTATGATCTTCTATACTAAGCAGATCTGTGAAATGCTTGCTGCTACAAGATTTAATGCTGTACGTGGCATTGTGGCATCAGGCTCATTGCATTTTTGCTTTCTTCTGCTTTACTTGTTGAATACAGCAATGAATAAGGAATGGACAGCAAGACCATGACGTGTATGGAATTTCAGTTTGTTTGGTTTGGAGTCCTTCTGGTTTTGTATTTTATTTTAAATGAAGCGTTGAACTCCAAATATGTCAATATTATATATATATATTTTATAATATATAAGGAAGATTTTGCCACGGTACCTTCCAGGAAATAAAGAAGGATGCAGTGTCTCAGTCTGACACAGTGAGCTCATCGGGAAGTTACTTGTGGAATAGCAGCTGCAGGGAGTGTTAATCTAGAGAACTGATAAGGAAATAGGATGGACTAACTCACTTTCCTGAAGTGCTTATCTGTCACTTAGGCTCATGTTGAGTATTCTAATAATGTGCAGACCCTCGTAGCCAGAATCTGTCACTGGGTTTCAAAGGAATCAGGGTTTGCATAACCACAGGGAGTATCCTTGCTATGTTTCCTGCTCTTCTCTTGTTCCCAGCCCTCCCTTTGTCTGGAATGTAAACCCTAAACCCCAGGGCAAGGCAGCAGGTGAACCTGCATAAGGCAGGTGGGCAGCAAGTGGTCAGGCAGCAGCACATCCTCACACGGTATTTCAGAGCACACACAACCCACACAGGAAAACCGTGGCTCAGATGAGATGGTTCAGCAGTTCAGTGAGATGAAGAGTGGGATGGAATCCGGTACCTGAGCATCATTTGGGCCTCTTGGCGAGGACCCTCGGTGCTTAAAATAGACTGTTTATTCAAAATAGACCTCTGCTTATAAGGAGCTCCTTTTTCATGTAACCTGACTGTTCATTAAATGACTCTTTGACGATGGCACTGATGGCTGAAGTGACCTTCATCTATACAATTCATGCTCACCAACTCATCACATAGCCCTGTTTGACCTTGGAGGGTCTTTTTAATGGAAGCAGGATGATAACAGTCGCGTGACCATTCTGCTGGTTCACAGAAGTAAATGTGTTTATAAAACTAGATGAAATGCATTGTCTGTGATTACTTTTTTATTAAAAAGAATTCAGAGGCAGCTAAATGGGAAGAAGCCAAAAAAGCATATGGAGAAAACAATATCCAAAAAGCCGAGGACGTGCTAGAAAACCAGCAGTCAAATAGGAACAATAACACAAAAATCAATAGGAAAAAAGGCATGTACTGAATCCAATTAAGTTTGCATTGATTATGGAGAGGAAAACAAAACCAATTTTGATGCATCTCTCTAATATTCGATCCTGAGAATGGTGTTCTTATTTAAAGCACTCTCAGAATCACTTTCCATGATATTCAGCTTTCTCCTCTGAGGACATGCGCCACAATTGTCATTTGTGCCAGAATGAAACAAAAATAAGCAGAGAAGCCACTAAAACCAGATTTAAGTTTGAGAAGTAAAAGTATCAAAAGAACAATCAGAGAATTGAAAGAATAATAATTATTAGCAGTGAATACAAAAATCACATGTTCAGTGTGGTAGCTTAAATTCACATCACACCTAAAGCTTGCCCCAAATGTCTAGATAAAATTCTTTAGAGTACACATCAACACTTGCTGTGCAAAGGCATGTCTATTTACTCACCTAACCATTGTCTTGTTCCCTAACATTTCCAGGTGATCAAATAAGTTTACATCAAGAGCAACATTCATCTGCGAACCTGGATCAGACAAGTGGACAAAATGTAGAGAATGAGAGAATGTTTAGATTGTTTGGGATTTGGAGGTCTGAATTTCATAAGCAAGATAATTAAAATCTATTTATGAGTAAAACCAATTCAGAGGCATAATGAAAACATCTGTTCTGGCTTTGACGTTATTTTACTGATTTTGAAGTTTCACTGACATAATTGAAGTGAGAATGGTTTCAGGATTGGAAGTAAAAATTCAGAAATATTGGGTAAATTTCAAAGATATGGTGATTCAAATCTCTGCAATTTTGGGAAGAGAAAGGCCTAAGAATGCTCTTCTTTTGCATCCTAATAACTGAGATGTATCCACAAAATATTATATTAACTTATGCTGAGATTAACTCACATCTAACATCTAAAAGTGCAGTGTTTAATCTAGCACAGTTGACCAATCTCATGGTGATGTGAGCAGAAAACATCAGATATGCAAGGCAGGTATCTAAGGAGGTAAAATGAATTTCTTTCTAAAAATGTTTGCCTCTCAGCCAGTGTAAAAACTTAAAGTGCTCATCTTTGTGTTAGGCAGTTAAATTAAGTGAGAGAAATCACAGCTTGACATCCAGATCCACGAAGGCATCTTTTATTTCAGTGGGAATACATTGAGAGATCTGGCTTTAACATGCTGGAGTTCATACACTATACTTCCTTCCTTCCTTCCTTCCTTCCTCCCTTCCTTCCTCCCTTCCTTCCTTCCTTCCTTCCTTCCTTCCTTCCTTCCTCCCTTCCTTCCTTCCTTCCTTCCTTCCTTCCTTCCTTCCTTCCTTCCTTCCTTCCTTCCTTCCTTCCTTCCTTCCTTCCTCCCTTCCTTCCCTCCTTCCTTCCCTTCCTTCCCTTCCTTCTATTCTCACCACAGTAAGATCTTGGTGTGACAATGTGATACTTAAAATGCATTCTAAGTGGAAAATAAGCAGTCAACTTCCACAGTCACAGGGAAAGACTGCAGGAAACTATCTTCATTTTCAATACAGAATAATTATTTTAGGCATCAAGAAAACAGTCTAAGTTTTCAGAAGTGTGGAGCAGTGGAAAGGGAAGCTGAAGTTGTCGCAGAATTTCATTTGCCAGCACCTCACCATCAGCAAGGACCTATAGACAGGATCCTACTGGTCCTAACTGGGTGCAGGGAATGAGGACTGGGCTTGCTGACCTCCAACCTCATACTATACAACATTGTGAAAAGCTTTATCCCTTGAATTAGGAAGATCGCTGAGCTTGCACAGCATATGTATGCCAAGGTTCAGCTGTGTTTTATAATTGCTAAGGGAGACTAGAGACTGTCTTGTTCACATGTGCCAAGACTAGAGCAGGGCTGCGCATGAACTGAGGTGTTACTCAACGTATTTGGAAGAATTTGAAGTGAAATAATGAGATGGGATTTAATAAAATGTGAGTAGCTGAGCAGTATCACAGCTTTCTACTTGGGTGTCTATGTGTTCTGTGTAAGTCCTGTTTTTGATATGTCCTTTTGGCCCTGCCTGTGTTGTGGGATGTGAAAGTTCCTGCCAGCTTCTGCATCCCTGAAACTGAATCTGAGCATGTACCATCTGCTTTTCCTGTCTGGACAATGGTTGTCAGCCAAAGAATATTAAGGCGCACAAGAAAGAAGACAGTGACAGTAAGCTTCAGTGATTCCCATAAATGAGAGTGAGGTCAGGACTGGATGATATAGAGTGCTACTAAGGACACAAAGCACAGCCTAAGTGACCCCTGAGGCCATATGAGTAGAGACAACATATTAATTAATTCAGTGCCATACTGTATTTTCTGCACATCAGTAGTGGATGTTAAGGGAGGGGTATTCTGCCCATCAATATAGATGCAGCCTCTTTGAATCTGGCCCAGGAAGCTACTCAGAATTAAACATATAGATAAGTAAAGTTTCTGAGGAGAAGAAATGTTTTTAATCAATTTCCATTAGACAGGAATGTGCTATGGATAAGTAGGTGGTAAGCTTTGCTGCCAGGGAATTAATACATCTACTTTATGACCATCAGTTGTTGTCAGTAATGTGTGCTGGTCTGGAAGCCCTTCTTACAAATTGACAGTGACTGGCCAGGCTGAAAGCAGGTGTATCCATTTAAATCTATTCTGACCTTTGGTTCACGGCATACGCTTATGTCATGTCACATTATTTCATCATATCACAAAAGCTAAATGTCATACAGTGTCTCAACTTAACCTAAGATGGCTCATCAGCCCCACTGTTTTCAAATTAAGGATCCCATAACAAATGCACACACACACACACCAAACAAACAAACAAACAAAAAACAAACAAAAAAACCCACCAACATCATATCATTGATTGTTTTAGCAAATAGCACTCATGTAAGAATTTGAAGACAATATTCAACCAAGAGAATAGCTACACCACCATTTATTTAGAAACTCTCTAGGGCTAGCTTGCTGAACATTGTTTCTCTGGATCACTTTGCTGCTGGTTAGTAATTTGTATGAATAATTCCTTTCAATACTCAGAAACACGCACCCCTGGAAATCTACTGTTTGAGACTCCCTGAATTATCATCATGTTTGAGGTGAAAGAGCATTGAACCTGAGGGCAGCTGGCTGATGAAATTGTCTTGGCCTTCTGTAGGGTTGTGAGATTGCCCAACCTACCAGGCTCCTAGCATTCTATCAGCCCATGAGTCAAATCCTATCAATGTAATCAAGCATGCGATTATTTGTAAAGCTTATGTCATCTGAATGGGAAACTAGAGCAATCCCTTGTGACTTAGGGGAGCAGCCACAGAAAACCAAGAATGACTGAACATGGAGTTTCACTGCCTCAGGATGTAATTTGTTTAGACAAAACACTAGCAAACAAATGATACACAAGTTTGGAGAAATTATCGTCAGTCCACAGAAAGATCACAGACTGGAAAAGAAGGCAGGCAGAGGATACATTCATCATGTAAGTTGGTTAAGTGACCTCTCCAGGCCTATGCAGACCACATCATGCAATCTTTTGGCAAAAGCAATGTGCAATCAAAAGAGTAAAGGTTAAAGTTTTAAGGACAATTAAGTTACTGGATGGCTGGGCCTTAAAGGTCATTTTGAATGGAGTTAAATCTAGATGTCAGCCAGTCATAAGTGGTGTTACAGAGGATCAGTTTTGTTTAATACCTTTATCTATAATATTTATGAAGGGACTGAGTGTACCCTTGGTAAGTTTTCAGATGATACCAAGTTAGGCAGAAGTGTCAATCTGCTTGAGTCTAGGAAGGCTTTGCAGAGGGATCTGGATAGGCTGGATCGATGGGCTGAGTCAAATTGTGTGACATTCAGCAAGGGTAAATGCCAGGTCCTGCGATTGGATCATAACAACCCCATGATGCAGTAGGCTTTGGGCTGGAAAACTGCCCAGCAGAAAATGACCTGGGAATGCTGGTTGACAGCTGGACATGAGACAGCATTGTGCTCAGTTGGCCAAGAAGGCCAATGGCAACCCAGCCCACATCAGAGACAGTGTGGCCAGCAGGACAAAGGATATGATTGTCCCTCTTTATGTGGCACTGGTGAGAATGCACCTGAAGCACCGTGATCAGGTTTAGGTCCCTCACTACAAGGATACTGAGTCACTCGAGCGTGTGTAAAGAAGAGCAACAAAGCTAGAGAAAGGACTAGAAAATAAGATGTATGAGAGTGGCTGAGGAAACCTGGACTGTTTAGTCTGAGGAAGAGGAGATCTGAGGGGAGACCTCATCTGTACAACTTACTGAAATGAGTTGCAGTGAGGATGCTGTTGGTCTCTCTTCACAGCTGGCAAGTGACAAAAAGCCAGTTTCAGGTAGCATCAATGAAGTTTAGATTGCATGTCAGGAAGAACTTCTTAACAAAAAGGATTGTCACGCAATGTAAAGGGCAGTCCAGGAAGATGGTGGAGTACCCGTTCCTGGAGGTGTTTAAGAGATCTGTGAAAGTAAAGCTTAGGGATGTGGTTTAGCAGAGGACTTGTAGAGTTAGGTGATGTCTGGACAAGGTGATCTTGAAGGTCTTTTCCAATCTAAATGATTCTACTTTAAATTGGGCAGACCTGCAGGTAAATGTTTTCAAAGCAAATGCTTCTCAGTGATTTTTCCCATCTTGTCAGTACAGGCAGGTGCAATTCCAGCGAGTGTGATTTTGTCAGGCCACGTGGCCAAAACATATTAATCCTTTCCTCTTCTCTTCCTTCCACTCCATGGTTGATATGTAGGTACAGACGGAACTAACTTGCTGAGGTCTGCCCTTCCTTCCCTGCTGCATGCTGGGATATTCTCTTTCCTTATCACAGAGTCACAGAATTGTAGGGGTTGGAAGGGACCTCTAGAGATCATCGAGACCAACCCCCCTGCCAAAGCAGGTTCCCTACACCAGGTCGCACAGGTAGGCGTCCAGGCGAGACTTGAATATCTCCAGAGAAGGAGACTCCACAACCTCCCTGGGCAGCCTGTTCCAGTGCTCCATCACCCTCACCGTGAAGAAGTTCTTACGCACATTCGTGCAAAACTTCCTATGCTGCAGTTTCTGGCCGTTTCCCCTCATCCTGTCTCCACGTACCACTGAAAAGAGACTGGCCTCACCGCTATGGCCGCCACACCTCAGATATTTATAAACCTGGATCAGGTCCCCTCTCATTCATCTTTTCTCAAGGCTAAACAGACCCAGTTCACTTAGCCTTTCTTTATAGGGGAGATACTCCAGGCCCTTCACCATCTTTGTGGCCCTCCGCTGGACTCTTTCCAAGAGATCCCTGTCTTTTTTGTACTGGGGAGCCCAGAACTGGACACAGTACTCCAGATGAGGCCTTACCAGGGCAGAGTAGAGGGGGAGGATCACTGTATCCCTGTTACATTCACACCTTGCTTACTGTCTCAAGCATGTGATGGGAAGCTAGTGGCTTACGCAGTGCTGGGGAGCTTTAGACTGCTTGCATACAGCCTGCCTGTTTGAAAATCTGGGTGTCATGTGGTATTTGGCAGAAAGGTGCCAAAGAAAAGTAGGTATACAGCAGGAAATGGAATTTAACAAGGGATTGAGGCTTCTGAAGTTGAAACCATAAGGACCAGCTCCATTGCATGCCAAAGCCTGCTGTGTGAAATGCTGAAAATAGTCAATCATCTCCTCTGTCAATGAAACTAAAAGGTTTTGAGGACTTCTGAAGACTTCTCAGAAATATTTGTCTTCTTTCAAGACTAGATTTGTCCCATCACTCCCTACTTCTGCATCTTTCCATTGAAATGTCTAATACTTTCTAACTAAATCATTTTAAAATGCATTTTTATAGGCTCAGTAATTATAGCCTATGGTCATAATAAATAATATGGAGAGGGGATTTTCTTGATTAAGAAATGTTTTTCCACACCTGTGTAGAAAATGACCTTCAGTGTATAGGCTGTATTTCTTGCTCACCCTGCCACCCTGAGGGCACCACTTCCCTCTATATACATATAAAAATAATATTAATGATGCACTTGTAATCATATGGCTGCATCTGACTGAACCTCATTCCAGACTTTCCACAAAGTGTCTAATTACACAAGTTTGTGCAGAGCTACACCCAGTTGTAATCCTGGGGTCCGCTAGTGTGACTGGTGGTTTGTTTGAGCATCTACACACCTAAGCAAGTGTGCACAAACAAACACGATGCAACTTTCAAAAGAAAAGCCTGATTAGCATGACTACAGATTGAAACTCTTAAACAGCAGTGACCTTTCTACAGAATAGCTGAACATAATTCTGAGCTGCACCTTAATATTGGAAGAAAACATGGTCTCATTTAGGTTTTTTAATTATGCAATTTAATGTAAATATATATGTACATTTATATATATACTTTTTTTTTTTTTTTTTCCAGTCACAGACATTTTAAAAATAACCAATTCAAAAGGAAGTTCTTCACTGATAACCTCATATAAAGGTCTGGGTCAAAGCCTGACATCTGCTCCCCTACCATACACCTACTGATGATACCTGGATTGCAGAGGAGTAGTTCTGGATTTATACCAATGCCACTGAGAGCTAATTTGGCCTTCTAAATACGTAATTGCTCTTAGTGCAAAAAAACTACTAATCCCTCACAGCAGTCACTGATTGCGACATTTTAACAGTAACAGCCAGCATGATTGAGTATTTTCAGTGCTTAACTGACAGATGGTCTTTGTGTTACAAAACAGCCTCCAGTAAATAATGACCAAATCCACATGAGAGATGGAAAATAGTTCTCTATTGTATGATCCTTTTTTGCTGCACATAATGAAGGAAAATGTGCCTTCGACTCCATTTTATACTGATACTAAAGGGCTAAAACTTCCATTTGAATGGAAAGTGGTAAGAAAATGAAAGCCCAAAGGTTCCAAGTAGCTTTTATTTGTTTGCTGGCCTATTTGTTTGCTTCTAACAAACCATCAGGACTTTGTGGTTAATATTCTTCTATCCTTATTTCATAGCATACAGTTCCCTTAGGGCTCTAATGGAGCTTCTTTTTAAAGATTGCAAGTAAACTTAAGCAAAGATGTCTTAATGGTTACAACTTGATAGGACTAAAACTATGCTTCCTCTTAACATGATGAGTGTGAAAGTACACAGTGCTCTGCGTGCCTAGCAAAGAGATTTCATTCTAACCACACAGCTTAGAACTGTGTACTAACAGTTCATTGCATTAACATTCACAGAGCTGTGCAGTTACAAATGTTTATTGCTGCAGAAATCAAGTATACTATGTTAGAAAAGAATCGGAAGTGCCAAGTGATATAGATAGATACTTATATATAGATAGATACCAGTAGATGCCTCAAAAACGTTATTAGTAGATGCTTTGTTGTTACACTAGGAATAGCATAGTTGGAGTACTTCTTCATGATTGGAAGACTGGAGACAAATGGGAGAAACCAGTTGTCTTGCATCAGATTATTTTTAAATAAAAGAAGTGTTGCACGGAAGCAGAGAGCCAGCTAAGCCAACCTTACTGCATGCATGCAGACCTACGTTTCTGAAGAACAGTTAGCTGTCTTCATTCCTGTTGCAGAAAGTCTCAATGATCCAACTGAGCTGAAGTGAAAAAATAAGTGAAGCACAACTTCAAGAATGAACACAGCATTTTTTTTTTAACGTGTTGACTGTTGAGGAGTACAAAAAGTAGCCAAAATGTTTTTTGTCATTAAAAAGAGCAGGTGTATCTACACCCATGGAAGGAATGGATCTATCTAATAACAGTGTGTCTGTCAAAACCAAACTATCTTCCAAAGCTAATTTTTCAGACCTATCTTACACATTCATCATCAATTCATTACTTTCACTGAAGCTTTATCAGTGCTGAACCTGACTGCTCAACATTTCACATTTTCCCTTCACTACATTTTTTGATGTTTGATGTCCTAAACTGAAACAGCAAATCATGCAAAGCCACAAGCACTTTGTCGAGAGACATTTTCAGGGCACACTTTGCACACAGTTCACCGCTGTTGAGGTCAATGATCAAACTGAAATCAGAAACCTTCATGTCTCTGAGTGACCCTTTCCAGTTGCAAGTGCTCTGGGGTCATAACCTGCAGGTTTTATATTCCTCTATGTGTTTACATGTGTTTAAATTAGGAATTGTGCTATATTAGTTCCTGTGATTAGAAACAAGAGCAGTTCTTTTATTAGAGGCCACAATGAGTTCTCAGGGCTACTCACTTGACCCTGACAAGCTGTGGGAAAGATTTTCTGTGGTGGTTCCCACTTCTTTCTGATAGTGAAGTAGCCTCTTCAAGAAAAACTTAGCAAAGGTAAGAGACATTCTCATATAGAATACAGAAGAACATTTACGAAAGAGGCAGCATGTCTTTTATCTTCTGCATATGGAACAACATTCAATTCTTAACTAAGTAAGCTCTTATTCTACAACTTGTTGGCAGCGTGGAATCTGGTGGGGAAATGGCTTTCTCACCTGCTAGAGAGCTACTGCAGCTCACCCCTAGCTAGCAATCTCACAGACATCTCACAGACCTTAATAGCTGAATTACTGTAGAGGTTTACCGTATCACACTTTAAAGGTGCTAGCTTCTTTTATAGGTTGCAACAGTGCAAAACAGATCTTGTAATAGCAGTAAAGATATGACTCCTGGCTTTGGGCAACTACAAGAGCTCTTAAAGTGCCATAATGTAATTTAAGTATCTCACTGTTTGTAACTAAAATATATTAAAAGAAAGGTTTGTTCTTCTAATCAAAGCAACACTGAAAGGTAGAGAGAAAATAACTCATTTCCTCATTTTCAGCTGCCATGGTTTTGCGAAACTACTTGGTATGGTGGTATAGTACCTTATATTTGTTCTCTGAACCTAAGTGAAGATAAGTTTTACTCTGTCTCCTGACAGAACTTCCATCTACTTTTTATTTCCTTGTATGAAAAGCAGAGGGAGCCCTGGGTAGCATTATTTCTCTATGTACATTTCATGCACATGTTGCAGAGGAAAAGGAGGACATTTCTAACATCATGAAGGTACATAATGAAACAGCCTTTGCAGACTCTTTGTCAAAGTAGAATTGAGATTCCAGGTGTTCCTGTAAGAGGTTTATTTGTTGGTATATCTATTAAGGATCGGGATGAATATGCAAAAACAAACACTGAAAAAGACACATGTGCATGCACATACACACACATTCACAAAATATGTATCTGTGTGACAATGCAATAAGTTTCACGTCATGATTCTATGATGCGAGGATGACGTGCTCACACCAACTCAGCATCTTACACACTGACTCCCTCACCCCACACAGTTGTTTAAATATTTTCTTAAAACAAGGTTTCCCTGCCGTCTGGAGAGCCTTACTGTCCCAGAGACTTTGGCCACGCTTCTTCACTGAGGGAGAAAAGCACTTCTCACTTTCTTTCACTGTGGGTGACACTGCAGAGACAGACGTTCTCTCTTTTGCAGTTGCACATATTTACCTTCACAACTGAAGCATTCTTCATGGCTATTACTTCTTTTTGCTGATTTCAGAACTTTTTGAGGTTTAAATAAGATCACTGGATTCTGCTCCAGCATTCCGTAAGCTCATTTAAGTTTGGTGCCATCCTTAATTTAATAAAAGTGCAAATCATCCATCCTACTAATTACTATTTAGAACAGAAAAGGGTCTCAGATGCCTCCTTAGATGAGGTTCTGCATGGAATCTCACTTTCTGTCCAGTATGCCAGTGATTACTTTTTTTCAACTGGTTTTCAGCCATCTTTTTGTCTACCACAGCAACCCACAGCCCAGTTGATGAGATATGAGTGCGTAGGTTGGGTACAAAGCAGGTAAATAATTGGCTGGACTACTGGTCTTAGCACATGAGACAAAAGCACAATAAGCAGCCAAATAGCAGCGCTCCTCCAAGATTAATAAGGGAGAAAATACTGTCTTTCTCAATGACATGAAGAATAGTGAAAGTTGATAGACAATAAATTCTGCGTATGTACAGGGATGAAGGGGAGTCAGTATTCCAGAGTGAAGCTCTGGAGCAAGAGTTGCACTTAAGCGGACACAGGCAGACTGGGGAAATGAGCTGGTAGAAACTTAATATAGTTCAAAGCAAAATTGCAGCAGAAGGGGCTGAGGACTGAGTGGACAGGAAGCAGACTTGCAGAAATGACAGGGGAATCCTTGGGGACAAGAAGTTGAACAAGGTTCAAGAGCATTGTCTTCATGGCAAGGAAAGCTGACCCCACATTGGTAACAGGAGTGCAGCTGTTAGGCTTAGAGAACTGATCCTCCAAATGTCCTTCACAACCTTGAATACTGTATGATAGCCCTTATTTCCTGTCTTTATTTAAAATGTGTGACAGGACAAAAGTAAAATAACAGTAGCAAAGTTCTCCTTTAATTTTAGTAAGGCTTTTAATGTTACCTTATTAAAGGAGAAAAAGTAGTGAACTGACACATAAAGTTTCTGAGAACACCATATTTGCTTATCTTCTAGGTGTTTGTTATATATTTATATATAGCCTAGTATTAGAATGGGATAAAAAATAAAATATCTTACTAGATAGTAAGGTACTAGTAAGACTAGATACTAGAAGTCTGGCTTCTTCCCCCGTCCCTTCCCCCTCCCCTTTTTCAAATGTTTTCATATTTATCCTTTATGATATTCCATATCCTCCACAAGTTCTAGCTGGCAATTGCTAATTGTTGTCATCATCCTGAGAAGTTACTTCTTCACATCAAGGAAATATTTGTCTCCTTCTAGGACATGACTTCTAATTGGGACTGTTTTCAAGAATACTGACTCAAATATGCCTATACGTTCACTCAACGCTCTCTATCAAAGGTGACTGCTTCTCTTAAACACAATGTCCTGTGCTTTAGTGGAACACAGAATATGGAGATTTGGTAAATGCTGGAAAAACTCATGGTGCAGTCTGAGAAATTCTTAAATTTTCTGGAAAGATGAAGTCTCTGTTCCCTCCATCTCCTCCCCTATTTGGGGATGTGCTCATTATAACACACAACAATTCCAGGAGGTATTTTAGACTGAACTGCAGTTCTTCTCTATGAGAAATGTCAGATGGAGACAGAAATGGAAGCCTATAACAGGCAGCACAGAAACCCAGTTCTGTCCTATACATCTTTACAGGGACAAGGTGCTTGAAAGGCAAGTCTTACGTTAACTCTTACGTGATCCAAACTCTCACCAGATTATATCTGGTAAAGAAAAGTAAGAACTTCTACCTGAGATATCCAATGTAAGGCATTGGTCACTGTGCCTTCTACTAACAGAACACAGTGTCTTTCTCCCACTGAGAAGCCGAGGTCTAGTTGTTGCAACCTCAGGAGACAAGAGAGAGTGTATGATGGCTGAACATAGGAACTGCTCATTCTCAGTAAGGACTCAGTGACTATACAAGATAATTACTTTTGGGCGTTTTCTCTGGTCTTTGATGATGTGGCGTCTACCATTTTACTTACACTAAGTATAAAGCTCAGGGAACCCAGATCTTAGAATGGACTTACAAGACACATTTCAAATCTATTTATTCTCACATTAACTTTTTTTTTTTTTTTCCTTAAAAATGATGGGGTTTTTTTTTGGTTGGTTCGTTGGTTGGATGATTGGGTCTTTTTTTTTTTTTAATACTAAATTCTTATTACAGATTTTTAGACTTCAGTAAATATAGTAAATATAGTCTACAGTTACTAAAATATAATAATGAAAATTATTACAGCAGTGATTTTTATTCTAGATACTTTTAACTACACAATCTGATAGGGACCAAATTCACAAGAAATCTAAACATCAGTCTTGCTGAAATCCAGCACTGTACTTTACAGCTTCAGGCTGCTGCTCATAATCACGAGGAATGTCATAATCTCTGGAGGCTTCTAAGTATCTCAGATTGTCCTCCACAGAGATCCATCCTATCCTATCCTATCCTATCCTATCCTATCCTATCCTATCCTATCCTATCCTATCCTATCCTATCCTATCCTATCCTATCCTATCCTATCCTATCATACCCTACCCTATTTGTGAGGTTCAGTCTGCTCTGTTAAGAAGGGTTTGCATTAAAATCAGGTAAAAAGTAGTTTTAATTCAGAACACCCAGATGAAACCTTTCCAAAAGGGTGCAAAATCAGTTATCCTAATTTTTGGAACATTTTCCTGCTCACCACATTATATCATGTTGAGAGGCAGAGGAGCTATAGATTTATAACCATTCATTTCAGCTATTTCTTTTAGCATGGACGTTCATAGCCACAGGTTCCTAACTTAGTGATTCGATTTCATCTGGACAGTGAGAAAGCTGTATTCCAATTCCTATTATCAGAAACATTTAAGTCCTTTATATTAATCAATAATTAGAAAGAGCCCGGAGTACATTTCTCCCCCGTCTCATCTTGGATGACAGATTCAGTTCTTCACTTACTGGAGCATAATGCAAATCAAGACTTGACAGGGGAGTAACATGTCCATGTAAATGGAGAAGGGTCTGAAGCCCAGATTATAACAGTGGAGGCACAGGCATTATCCAATAGCTGTCACATGGGCACTGCTATGATGGCAATAAATCTGCACTTTTCAAATTCTCCCCACTTGTGCTTCTAAGGACCTCAGCAGTTCCCTTGCATCTCAAAACAAATACACATCCGTGTGGTCTTTTCAGAGAAGAGTGGATTTATGAAAAATGATGCCTGAGAAAAAAAGTAAAATGAAATTATGTATAAACTCAGAGTGTACTCAGCAAACAGCTCGAGCTGGAAAAGGTGAAAACATTCTGAAAACACTGGAATATTCTGTTCCAGTACTTTTAAAGTAAACTGTTTCACTAAAAACAAAAACCTAAAGGCTTTTCTGTAGTTTCATGTAACCCCTCCATCTTCTTAATCTTTTTTCTTCATTTTCAAAAGAAATGCCTGTTTTAAAATTCAGTTACGGTGATAAGAAATGAAAGATGAAAGGATTAAGTGAGAGATTTATACACATGTATAAAAACCAAAACTAATTCTGATCAATCTAAATGCTTCTTGCTAATTCAAAATGGTTTTGTTTATCATACTGAAGAAAAATCCTCAAGAATTCTTTTTGATTTAACATCACAACATTTCTCCCATGATATTCTACAGCAAAGTCTGCGCTTCGGCCAGTTTCAGCATGTATCCATGCGGTCAGGAAAGGGGCCAAACCACAGATGGAGAGACAGCCAGCCTTTGCTAATGATCTAATTCTCACAGCCACAATATAAACCAGCACAAGAATTTATTTATTTCTTCTGAAAATGAAAATCCTGAGCACAGAGAGAACAGCAAAACTGGAAGAAAAGCATTTCCCTACATGTCCCTGTGTTTTTTTCAGATACTCTGAGATACTTATGCACATGTTAGGTTTTCTTTTTTAAATCTGCGTATTTAGAACACAAAGCCATGAAATGTTTAATACCATTCTGGAAAACGAAGCTGTACAAAATGTAATTACATGTATTATTTAACAAGTGAATGGCAAGAGTTATGTTAGGTTCCTCGGAGTATTTCAGATATTAGCAGTTTTTATGGTGATAAGAATAATGAGGCTACTAGGGATCTCAGTACCATAGAGCAGAATGTAAAACTACAGTGAATACGGCTGCTACGATCACTTTAGAAGTATGCTACATTCCATTGTGCTTTCTTAACAAGTTAATGAAATTCTTTGTCCCACACACAAAGGATCTGCAATGTAATGAAGTTATTAATGAAAATAAGTCAACCTTTTAAAAGGAATAAAAAGGATCACTGGCAAAAAGGGAAGTTTAATTCACTTATTCGACAATCATACTATTTTGTGTAAACAATACAAAGTTCTAAAAGGATTATCATTTCATGCTGTACATAGATCATTCGTAAAATATCGGTGCGTGTATCTTTCTGGATGTTTAAATCAAGTTTTGAAAAGCAAAGTTCTCCTTATAAACTGCAATAGGAATGCAACTACAGCAACTAAAATACACCAAGTGCTATTTCAAGAGTAACCAGTAAGATTCACAAGCTTTGAACATATCTCATGCCAACAGCTGTTGTTTTTAGTTTTTATTTTATTGTGGTTTAATATGGTTTTCAAATTCCCTTGGATTTTAAAGTGTAAAACATACCTGATTCTTCTTACGTCATGCTGAGAGAGAAGCTGATTTGGAATTAGTTTTGTTTGTTTCACATATTAAAAATTAAGCAATAAGGCACAGTGTGGAGGAGCGATTATCTGATGATAACCCCAGCTTCCTGAAATTGCTTTATTGCAAATATAAATACCTTTTAGATTGCTCATTGGATATTAAGGACATTAGCATGTTCATAGAGTTTAATATTTCCCTTTAGAATATTAAAATCATAAGGCTTTTGTTTTTTTTTTTTTGTCTACGCTATTTTTTTAATGTGCAAGAGAGGATTCCATATACTCAAGAAATACCAGGACTGGCTGGTGCGTACTTCCACTGGGGAGATTAATTTATAAGCGCTGTACAGTTTGCTAAAACTACTTCTCAACATTTCAAAATGCCAATAGTATATTTTCCCAGCCCTGTAAACACAGTTTGATACACAATATAAACTTTAATGGTAGTTTTAAGACACCTCTGAGAGTATGGTTATTTAAGCAATAAGACACAGTAGGGTGTGAATTATGGTGCAATAATTCCCCACCAATTGCATTGTTAGGCGTGAGGCCAAAGACCAAGGGACCAGTGAACATACGAGGTGTGAATTATGACATCATAAGTCACACTCTGGAGTGTCTTGCTGCCATTAGAGAAATATTTTAAATGTGTTTTAACACAAATACTTTTCCGATTGTACTATATTGTAAATGAACATCCTGAAAAACTCTCCCAAGTCAAAAGTTGGCCATCGCATACCCTGAAATTAGTAACAAAATTGAAAGAAAAAGGCCTCATCTCTTCTGCTGTTGAGCTTGTCATATTGTGCTGTGATTACGTGCTCTAAGGAAGAGACCTAGAAGATATATTCCTTACACAAGTTGGCTAAAAACAGAACATAGGCTTTCAGCAGGGGAGGCAGGATGGGCTCTGCCCTGTGGTGAACCAAACTGCCTGCATCAGGCTCATACCAGCCTCACCTGAGTAACAGCACTGCTGGAACTGCTGGCAAATCTAGTGACATTTCTTCCACACTGCTCTATGAGGATGCAATACAGACTTTGGTAGAGCACCACACCTGAGCTCTTGCAGCTGAAGCTAGTTCCTGTAACATCATTTGCACTCATTTGGTTGTAAACACCAATTGACAAGTGCATTCTCTGCCCTCTGGGCCCTTCCATGTTACAAATGCAGTGATGACAACAGTGCAGTCTGGAGAAACAAAACCTTACCTTACACACAGCTGGCTTGGTGACTGGTGGCAAGATCTTTGCAGTAGCAGGGATCTTCGCATAATCTCAGCTGCTTGGGCAGCCTCTACAGCTTGCCCTAAACGTACTCCATGCTGCCCTGGGTTGATTGCAACCAGCTGCCAAGCCAGCCAGTGGTCATTAGAGGTAGTGGCGTGACAGAGCCTATGGGAGGGCTATATCAGAGCAGAGATAAGCCTGATCTTAAGGTGTGCAGGATGGCTAAGTTAGTTGGGTAGATGCTCTTGTGGCTACATACAGCAGTGATGGGCTGGGTAGAGATAGCTTGAATTGTGGAAACTCTGTAGTACCCAGGCCGGTTAATTAGCTTTCTTGCATCCAATTTGAGACATTTCATTTTGCTCTCAGACAAGGATCTCTGTGTGCCCCTGGTTATCTGAGCAAAAAGACAGAAACCACAACTCTCCAGGCCAAGTCTTGTCCTGTTCTGGTTGTTCAGCAGGTGAGAGCTGTTTCCTGCACAACCCCATAGTGGTCCTGTGCTGGGGATACTGACATCAGCTGAAGGCAAGGTTCAGAACACAGAATCTCTGTTTCTCAATCTAGGGTGTAAGAGAGCACTTCTGCAGTTGTTGCTGTAAAATTCTGTTCTGGGTGATATCTATCCCTAAGTATCAGAAACCAATCATTGCATAATTAATTTAAGAGCTAACCTGTTGTCTCCCTTTCCTTGTCTATTCAACATGTCTGCTTTAATCTCCAACAAGAGAAGGCACTTAATTTTGCCTACAGCTTGATGATACTCCTGGGTACAATTTGAGTTCTGCTGCTTCCCCTGTAAATAAAAATAAGCAAACATGCATGGGATTGCTTTTTGCCATTCATCCTGCTTGAAGTGCCTGCCAAACATGGCAGAATAGCCTGCATCTCTTGCAGGCTGTCTTCCCTTCCCAACAACTTCCAAACAAGGTGAGCTCACATTTACAAATCTTGCTTAGATCTTAAACAGTTTTACATCCACTTGCAAAATTACAAGTACTTTCTCCTGGATCTGGATAGGAAAGTGGCAAACAGCCAAGAAGAGCGCTTCAAACTGGGTGCATGTGCTCCAAGAACTTAAAATACCCTGACAAAATATCTCTGTATACATATCAATTACTCCCTTTAGTTGCAAAGCATTTAGTTGCAAAGTATTTCAAAAGCTGCTAAGCAGTAGCTAACAAGTTTCCAGTAGCATCTTTTTCATAAATTAACATTCCTGCTCAGAACTCATGTTCTCCAAGAAGTGTGCTTCAATTTCTGAAACCGTTTCATTACACAAAATTCAAGGTATAAATGCATCACTGTGCAACTATAAGAGCATAATCCTTAGATATACCCATCTTAATGAAGCCTTCTGGCTTTTAACAGTAAATCACAGTCCTATTTTCATACCTCATTAACATTATATATCTTCCCACTGACACCTGACCCTATGCATAATCAGGTATGAATTTCAAACCATACTTATAATTTAAATGAGTGTCTCATTATTTTACAAAACCAGAATGAAATAAGATTTGAGATGTAACCATAGAATTCACAGTTCACCCATTCAGAAACATAAATCCACAGAAAGAAAGTCATGCTCTCTAATTCTTGACTGTGAAGACCTTTAAACAACATGTGCAAATAGGAGCTCTTCAAGAATGTCAGGACTGGACTTAAGAAAGGACTTTGCTGGCTCTGAACAAACAACGCAGTGTTGAAACTGGCTGGTATGGTGTTAAAGATAAACTATGAAAGAAAAATGCGAGTGTTGAATTTATTACCTGTATTTTGAAGAAAGAACAACAGCACCAATTGAGTAAAGTTATAAAACACCAGTAATAAACATGTAAATAAACTTCGGGTTTGCAACTCCAATAGAACACAGACATCTACAAAGAAATATATATATGCATATATGTAATATAATAAAACCATTCATTAGGGAACAAGAAACATCATATTTTTATACTATATAAAACAGCTGTACAGTGTGCACACAGACTTTCCTGATCTCTCTAAAATGCCGGTCAGTCACTTCTCCCTGCCACCATTTGCTTGACACAGCTTCTTCGTTGTCCACAGGAGAACTCCTAAGTCACTGTTTTGTACCTTTAAATTCTTATAGTGCAGTTTGTCACCATATATATATACACACACACATACATACATACAGATGCACAGATATATGCGTATGTGTATATATATATATGTATGAAAAGGACAAACGCACACTTACACGCACACATGACAAATCTAAATAGCTCTTCCATCCTGTGCTCTTGAAGGACTGCTTGTAAAAAAAAATCCTGCACATTCTGTGGAGGGAAGGAAACTTGCTGACTGTGCAGACTGAAGGCATGAGATGGTTTCACTCCTAACTATCTGCAAACACACACATTCCGATCACATGGTGGTGTCCCATATGCCTGAAGATAGTCTGTTGCAGGAGGCATCTTCCACCTTCTTCAGCAGTGTTGGTTTTTTACAAGGGGGTGGAGGAGGGGCTGTGATTCTTTGCTCAGTGTTGTGCAAGATTTGTTGCCAGTCTTCTCTCTCCTCACACAGCTTTCTCCTCCAATCTAGAAGCTCTTGCAGAGCCACACTCTCATTCTCAGAAAGTCTAAGCTGATGAATAACCTGATAGTGAGAAGAGGACAATAATAAAAAAGGTTAATATTCTTGGCATGAGGTGTGAACCACCTTCCAACCTGCAAATCACAATCCCGTGGAGCATCTTGTCCACATATTCTAGTAGGGCTATGAACTGAAATACTGCGGCTACCATAGAGTGCCCTGGCTTAGCCTTGTGAGATGGTGAATGGTTGGTGAGTGCTCCCATTTGGATATGTACAATTAAAGAAATAAACAGATGCATGCAGATAAGAACTAAAGTTCCACACTTTTGCTGAGGGAAAGATCGTTTGTACCGCAGCTGAAAGAAAAGAGATCAAGCAACACTGTTAATAATTTGAAGCAATCTTCTCCTTCAGGAGGGCTTAAAGCTGTTCTTAACTTGCTTCTCCCAGTTATCATTATTTACCCTAAAAATAAAGAAGATGAATAAATTAGAATTGCCTTCCTTCAGTCTCATGTCTGAAAGCCACAGAAGTGAATTTCTATGAAGCAGCTACCAAAAATGAAATGAATGGCAGAATCATCCTTGCATCAGCAAAGGCTACATGAACACAGCCCCTTTTAAAATACACAAAATAGATCACAAACTGTGATGAGCAGTCCATATTTCTAACAACCTGGTCTTAAAACTGTTGTCATATAATACCATTATATTGAGAAGACACTCTTACACAGAGCAGATAGCTTCTGTAGGAGTAGCAAAAGATTCTCCCCTAAATGTAATTACCCAAGTAACCATAACCAAGATAACCATACTATAACATGTTTTGCTGCTTGAAATTAATAAAGCAACCATTACAGAGATGAATTATCCTTAAAATTGTGGACGGGCATTTGTCTTCCTCTAGACTATATGTTATGACTTAAAATGTAGTTTCAGTCAGCTTGAATCTATTTATAAACTTTTACTGAAGAAGCCAAACAGTTCTGAACTAGATTCATAATCTACCTAGGAGAAGCTATTTTCTTCCACTCAACTTTTGCAGTGATTATTTATTTTGTACAAGTCAGTTTGAAGGCCTCACATCAGCACTGGGGTTCAGAGGCTTACACAGAGGCTTACAAAGATTTTGTAATGCTGCTCCAAATCACAGAATCACAGAATTGTAGGGGTTGGAAGGGACCTCTAGAGATCATCGAGACCAACCCCCCTGCCAAAGCAGGTTCCCTACACCAGGTCGCACAGGTAGGCGTCCAGGCGAGACTTGAATACCTCCAGAGAAGGAGACTCCACAACCTCCCTGGGCAGCCTGTTCCAGTGCTCCGTCACCTCACCGTGAAGAAGTTCTTACGCACATTCGTGCGAAACTTCCTGTGCTGCAGCTTATGTCCGTTTCCCCTCGTCCTGTCTCCACGTACCACTGAAAAGAGGCTGGCCTCACCGCTATGGCCGCCACACCTCAGATATTTATAAACCTGGATCAGGTCCCCTCTCAGTCGTCTTTTCTCAAGGCTAAACAGACCCAGTTCACTTAGCCTTTCTTCATAGGGGAGAAATGCATCCTGTGCAAGTGCCATTGGAGAAGGAAGGAGCCTTTACATGGATATGCCTGAAGATCTATTAGGAATTTCCTTACTTTTTGGCTGGCTATTACTTAAAAGAGAAATGTATTAACCCATATATTAATGGAAGACACTATAATTTCAAGTACAGTTGTAAATTCCATGTTTTGAAGAAGAAAAGTGGAAAGTGTATGATAGATGCCATTCAAGTATTTTTAGGCATTATCCCAGACAACTAAATGTCTCTATGAAATCAAAAACATTTTTTGCTTTTATGTTAATACAAATTATATCCTAGCTACAAAATGCATTCTAGCTACTCAAATGTAGACAAAATGCTCCACATATATTGTTTAGAAGGGTACCAGAGACTTCTTGTGTAACAAAAATAAATAAATAAAATGTTTTATATATATATATATGTATGTATGTATTTTTTTTTTTTTTTTTTTTTGTTTTGTTTTGTTTTTTTCCAGTGTGAGTAGGAAGACTGGAAGACAAACCAAACTTTTAAAATTGAAACAATTTATCAAGAAAGTGAGGCAAGGTAGTTTTATCCTATAAAACTGGTATATAGTTTGAGATGCACTGTGGCTGATTTGTATAGATTTTTGTGGGTTGAGATTATGGGGATAACCCAGTTTAGAAAACAGATAGATAACTGAATTGAGTTTCACCAATTTAGACACCTCTTTTACATCTAAACATTAGGGATTTCATGAGCCTGTATTAAGCATAATTCTGAGAGAGATGCTGGAACATAAAAAGTGTATGTTAGACTGTCATCACAAGAGTTTCATATAAAAGTTTCAGAGATAAATAAAGTTGTGCCTAAACACAAGTAGGTAAGTAAACTTATAAGAAAATAGATAGACACTCTGTAGGGATTAGTGGTTACATAACTAGTGACAAATTTGTATAGCACCACTCTAATAAACTACAGAGAAATTTTGGTTTTGAAAGATGTACATAAATTAAGCACATGAATAGAGAGCTTCATCACTTGTCCAAGAACTATAAAGCACATAGGTGCAGGGTGAAAAGTGAGTACAATTTGCCTGGGTAAGGCATTTGACAAATGCATCCTATTTATAGCTTATAGGCATTTTACTTTCCTGACCCTCCTTATGCAAGCTGTAAATTAAGGCAGTGTCAGCACTTTCACTATATAGGTCATTTTCCAATATATAGTGGACAAATCTCAGTCCAGTCCTTAAATAAGTGTACATCTTTCACTATATTTTTCAAATGAGCATGGAAAAGTATCTCAAGTCTTAATTCATTATGACTTTGATCTGGCAAATATGCTGGAAAAAGCTGATATTTCAATGCAGATGAAGGGTATGCAATGGAAATGTAGTGGTAATGAAATCATAGAATGGTTTGGGTTGGAAGGGATCTTTACAATCCTTTAGTTCCAACCCCCTGCTATACACAGGGACATCTCCCAGTAGACCAGGTTGCTCAAAGCCCCATCCAGTCTAGCCTTGAATGCTTCTAGCGAGGGGGCATTCACAGCCTCACACTGGGCAACCTGTTCCAGTATCTCACCACTCTCAGAGAAGAATGTCTTCCTAATATCTAGTCTAAATCGACCATGCTCCAGTTTAAAGCCATTTCCCCTCATCCTGGTGTTACATGCCCTTATAAAAAGTCCCTCCCTAGCTTTCCTGTAGGACCCTTTCAGGTACTAGAAGGCCACTATAAAGTCCCCTCAGAGCCTTTTCTAGGTTGAAGAGCCCCAGTTCTCTCAGCCTGCCCCTGTAGGGAAGGTGCTCCAGCCCTCTGATCATCTTTGTGGCCTCCTCTGGACCCACTCCAACAGCTTTATGTCCTTCTTGTACTGGGAGCCCCAGAACTGGACACAGTACTCCAGGTGGGGTCTCATGAGAGCAGAGTAGAGGGGCAGAATCACTTCCCTTGACCTTCTGGTCACACTTCTCTTGATGCAACTCAGGATATGATTTATCCTTCTGGGCTGCGCATTGTCAGAAAGACATTGAGTCTTTCATCATCCGACACTCCTAAATCCTTCTCCTCAGGGCTGCTTTCAAGCCATTCTCTGCACAGCCTGTATTTGTGCTTACGATTGCCCCGACCCAGGTGCAGGATCTTGCATTTGACCTTGTTGAGCTTCATGAGGTTGGCAATGTCCCACCTGTCAAGACTGTCCAGGTCCCTCTGGATAGCATCCCCTTCCTCTAGCATGTCAACTGCACCACTCACTTTGCTGAGAGTGCACTCAACCCCACTGTCCACATCACCTACAAAGATATTAAATAACACCAGTCCCAGCACCGATCCCTGAGGAACACCACTCATCACTGGTCTCCACTTGGACATTGAACAATTGTCCACAACTCTCTGAGTGTGGCCATCCAGACAATTTCTTATCCAGTGACTGATCCATCCATTACATCAATTTTTCTCCAATTTGACAACTAGGATGTTGTGCGGGACTGTGTCAAACGGTTTGCACAAGTCCAGGTAGATGACATCAGTTGCTCCTCCTTTATCCAGTGACACTGTAACTCTATCATAAAAGGCCACCAAGTTTGACAGGCACGATTTGCCCTTGGTGAAGCCATGTTGGTTACCACCAATCACCTCATCTTTATTTTCCATGTGTCTGAGTAGGGCCTTCAGGAGGATCTGCTTCATGATCTTGCCAGGCAGAGAGGTGAGACTGATTGGCCTGTAGTTCCCTGGATCTTCTTTTTATTCTTTCCTGAAAATGGGGGTTATGTTTCCCTTTCTCCAATCAGTGGGAACTTCACCAGACTACCATGACCCTTATCTGCCAGTTTCCTCAGAACCTCTGGATGGATCTCAATGAGTCTCATAGACTTGTGCACCTTCAGGTCCTTAGGTCCTGAGATCTTCCTTCTCCCAGTTCTTACCTTTGCTTTCTGCAACTTGGGCAGTGTGGCTAGAGGCCTTGTCAGTGAAGACTGAGGTAAAGAAGTCTCTATGTTCCCCTTTATGTCTCTGGCTAGATTTAATTTCAGCTTTCCTAACCTGATCCCTGGCTCTTCAGACAAGTTCTTTGTCATCCTTACAGGTAACCATTTCCTGCTTCCATTCCCTATAGGCTTTGTTTTTGCACCAAATAAAGTTCAGGAGCTCGTTGTTGATTCACAGAGGCTTCCTGGCATTCTTGCCCACCTTCCTCTTTCTTGGGATGCACTGCTTCTGGGTTTGGAAGAGATGGCCCTTCAATACTGACCAGCTTTCTTGGGCCCTTCTTCCCTCAAGGACTTTATCCCATGTCACCCTGCCAAGCAGTTCCCTGAAGAGGTCAAAGTCTGCTCTCCTAAGCTTAGAGTAGCATTCTTGCTGTGCACTCTCTTTGATGCCCTAAGGATCTTGAACTCTACCATTTTGTGGTCGGTCAGTCAAGGCTGTCCTTGAGCCTCACGTTACTCACCAGCCCCCCCTCTTTGGTGAGGACAAGGTTCAGCACCACCACCTTTCTTTGTGGGTTCCTGTACTACTTGGAAGAGGAAATTATCATCGACACATTCTAGGAACCTCTTTGATTGCTGGTACCCTGCTGCGTTGTCCTTTCAACAGATCTTATGGTGGCTGAAGTCCCCCATGTGAAGACTCTCCTATCTGTTTATAGAGGGCCTCTTCCACTCAGTCTTCCTGGTCAGGTGGCCTGTAGCACTGAATGTATCGATTAATTTAATTACACCTACTGAATAAGATGGTATCTTTTCTCTTTCTCCATTCATGACTAGACCTGTGATAAGCTAAAGACTTATACATATTCATTATAGAAGATATTTGCAGAATTATTTTACGTGAAGTACAATGTAAAACAGCAAGCACTGTTTTTTCATTATTACTTTATATCTTGAGCAGGTAATTTGTGAAGGGTGAATGAAGTGTGTAGGAAGTCAGTAATTTAAAAGTGTTAATCTTTTCAATGAACACTGAACAAACAATTTCAACCATTAAGGGATAGAGATTGTACCAACTGTAGACAATATTTTCCTGCTCAAAATCAAGGTCAGATACGGGCAACACAGCATTTGATCTAGATCCACAAAAACATACAGAATACTTTGCATGTAACAGCCTCTTCATTTGGAGGAAACACCTACCCTTTGTTTGGTATGCAGAATCCTTCCTAAGCAAACCAAAAAAGCAAAAGTGTCTAAGACAGTGACAAACAAGAGTACTCAATGTTGCCAAAGCTACTTAATGATGCAGTAAAGCAAGATTCAAAGTAAAGCAAGACTTTCCACTGCGAATATAGCAAGATGAACAAAACCAGTGTCAACGAGCATCTCAGGGAAGAGGATCCAGGAAGCATTCCTTATACCTCTCAGCTCAAATCTGCACAGCAGAAGAAAGTGCCCTCTTTCTTGCACTATGGATTTTTGTTTTCACTGGAGTACCAAAGACTCAGTTCCAACAGGCCAAAATCGAGGGACTTTCCACCAGTAACTAGTGATTAGAGCACGCATACAATCAGAAGACATGACTTATTTCAGTTTAAGGAAGAGACTGAGTTCCTGCATTCTGGGAATGAGCTCAGGACACTGAAACTACCACAGGCACACTCTTGGTGCAAGGAAAAGGAGTTGGGTTCTCGTACTTTGTGCTAAGGTGTGAGATCCACGTGTGATAACTGTGCTACAGTAAATCCTTCAGAGTGAATCCCTTGAGATAGGCACTTGGACGCAGATTGCATTGTGGATATGCAATCATTTAGAGCATGATTGTGTGCCAACCAAGTTATATATACTTAAGTCTTTCCCAGTCACTGAAAAATGAGTTCCTGAATTGCCTTCCTGGATGCAAGCTTATAAATTCTGCCTAAAGTTCCTTTATAAGGAATTAAAGTGGGCAGTGGATTTCAACTTTGTCTTAGAATCAAGATGAGTAGCTATAAATTCATAAATTATTTTAATTATAGCCTTAGTTCTTAGGCTGGTTAAAAAACACAGAACATTTTAATTAAGGAAAGTTCAAAGTTTCACATTTTTAAATCATTCCTGACAAAAAGATACACCAGACAAAAAGATTAACAGGCCCATTTAAACTTAATTTCAGAGTTATTTACAGATTTGGCTGTAGAATCTCAGGAAATTCATTTTGCGTTAAAAGATTAAATGCTACAGCTTTACAGAGGATATTTTGTAAGAGTGAGACATAACACAGAGCTTACATTATCTACCTGTGTGTCAGATGCAACATCAACTTACGCATCAAGCTAGGATAAAAGGTCTCAAAGAGTCGAACAGATTTATTAATTTGCACCAGTATGTTCTTCGATTTACAAAATAATATTTTACTTAATTTCTCTCTTTTCCTGACCAAATGTAGGCTTTACTTTTTCATAAATATGTATACTGTAGTCTAATCATTTTTTTTGTCATTTGCCATTGCAGTGATTAATCTACCAGAGACTCACCAGATAATGCAAAGAAGCATTTAATTACATTCTTTGATGCTAAAACATACCAATAGTTTTCTCTGCACAAAGCATAGCTCTATGTGTTACATTGCCCTTTTGTTTTTAGTTGCTTCTATGAGTTTTAGCAACATATCTCAATATAGACAGAGAAATACAACAGAAAACAGATGTTTAGTCGCCACACAGACTTAGGACTCCTGAGACATTTGGAGGAGGTCGCTAGTCTCTATTTTCCCGTCAGAGAAAAATACTGCTAATCATGTTCTTTAATAGATTTTTCAATGCATCTGCTTCACAGTAACTGTCAATAGATTCTCAAAATTAATTACTGCAGCTTTTTTTATGTTTCTCTTCCATTAGTCTTTCACGCTATTAGCAAACTTGAGGTCCCATCATGGAATCCACAGGATTAGACTATGTGGACAGTGATTTTATCTTTCACAAATTTATTCAGGATCTACAGTAAATTATGTAATAAATGTAATATGATATTTCTATGTCTTAGAAATTGAACTATCTTAAAAATATCATATTTTCAATCTTTTCCAGTTTGCAGGCTGCCTAAAAATGTAATCAGAAGAAATTCCAGCCTACTACCAATAGTTGACTCACAGTTACGTTTATCCGAGCCCTTAGAAGTAGTTTACAAATCCCAGTGGGTCTCCTGTGGATCATCAGTTTTAAAGACTGAAGTGATCAGGATGCTCTCACCATTCATTTCACAATTAAAGATACAATTTCATTCAGCAATTCTAGAAAGAATTATTGCTGTGTGCAAGTATTAGTGAGGGCAGCACATTTTGATTCAACATGTGATAGGCAAGCATCTCTTTCATAGAGTGTTTATAGCTCATTTAAATGCTTTCAACTTTCTCTGCTTTCCTTTTGCATCTGATAAGCCCTGACACCGATTTCTTTCAAACATGCAAGTAACATATTTTTCTAAACTACAGAACAAACCCTACAACCTCTCTAATTCCTAACCTTTTAGGTACCAAAACAGGCATGTTTTGTTTTTATTTCTAAATTAGAAAAAATCATAGATCAGAAAGAGACTTCTCTTCCACCAACTCTTGAATCAAGAAAAAACATCTGTCACTCTACATATTATTTAACAATAAAATATTCATTTGAAGATACAAGGGAAAAGAACGCAGATTAAGAAGGGTGTGTTAAAAAACCCAGGCAAGCATTCAACATAAATCAAATCAATATGTAAATTTGTGTTTGATTGGGAATCCTGCATTTGCCATGTAAGACCCCAGCAGGGATTAGAGAGCAGCTATGATTAATGAGTTTACATGCCTCTAAATTCCAATTAAAAATCTCCAAATACTAATGTACCACTGGGATGCAAGGAGATTCATCCAATTGTGGATGCTGGGACGTGCTTTTTTTCTTTTTTTTTTTTTCTTTTCTTTTGGTAATGAAAACCCCTGGGACCTAATATCTTGATATATGATATGCAAAGGTAAAATGATTGTTAGTTAACCATTCTCTTAAACTGCTGATAATTTTCCTTTGTGTTGGAGCAGCATTACTATCTCCAAAAATAAAACTCTCCAAAATGGATGGCAAATGGATTTACTGGAAAGGAGGAAATGGCAAAACACACCAGTATTAGCTGATTCAAATTTATAATTGGTTTGGAGAGGCGATGCCCAGCATAAGTGGAGTTGAACAGCAGATCCATTATTGGCATGTATTTGCTTTGTTACAAGAAAACGTCTCAGTTAAAGTTTCTTATTAACCAAAAGAAAAAACTAGCTTTAGATCAGGTGATGTATAGATGACATACCAAAGGAAGTCAGAACTTTGTTGACACATAAAAACTGCAAAACACTGCAGATAATCTTAAAAGTAACAGACATATTTAAAATACAGTGGATCACCACAGAAGTCAAAAGAAATGTTTTCCTTCCTGATAAGCACTTTCCCAGTAATTGTGATTTTTGGAGAGACAGATTTTATTTTCTTCCAAGCCGTGCTTGAAGTTAGAGATTGCTTGGGCATAGACATCTTTGATTCCAGCCTTCTGCTATCACAAGGCATTTTGAAAAGTATCAAGCTTTGTAAAAAAAAAAATAAATAAATAAAAAATTCATTGCTTGCCTTGGCTTGGCTTTTTGAAAGGATTTTCCTCAAAAGTTCATCAGTGATTACAGTAACTGCCTCCTGAAGGTTCTTCCTCACAGACTGCTGGAAACTGGGAGAAGGAACCCTGAACCTCTCAGACACCCTGAACCCCTTTGCTTTGCCTGGGAAAAGGGGGTTTTGGTCAAGAGAAGAATTTTGGGCTACACACACCTTTGGAGTGACTCAGATTTCATATTCTTAATCTGATCACGATTTTATTGCTGGTACAAATTGCCTCACTTTCTCTCATGCTCTTGAATACTCCTGGGTTTATCTTTTTGTTCTTTTTGCTGTTTTTCTTTCTCTTTATTATTATTTTTCCCCAAGAACACATTTTAGTTGCAAAAGCAAGTGTTGATCTTCAGCTCAGTTTTGTACCTTTCCCTCAATGAAGTAGTAACATGGTTGGAACCACATTCTTGATTAATTAGCCTAATCATCTTTCAGCTTGGAGGTCGTTCCGCAATCAGAGACATTATATCTTTGCAAAATAAAATTGGTATACAAATCCTGAATAGAGCAGTAGCATAATCTGGCAAAAAATAAAAATAAAAATAAAAATGAAAGAAGGTAGGGAATTTTCAATAATACATGACGGCACACATTCTAGGCCCTCTGATTGCTTGAGCTGGGAATAGAGTGGGACATGTTCAAAACAGGTGAATTTTACTTATTTATTTGAATCATGTGGGCTTTTATTATTTATTTATTATTATTTGGTTTGGCCGAGTTTATCTCTTCACTAGAATTCTGTTATCAGCTACAAAATGACACCTTCCTAGACTGACTGAAATTTCAACTTAATACTGAAATATATTGTTTTTTTTTCTCATAAGAAATATTTCTTTCTCCAGACAGACTGACTATAAACTGCTCTTTAAAGATTTCAGGAGCATCTTCATAATTCAACTCTGATGCTTCAGAAAAAATGATTATGCTCCGGATAGCAACTGTGCCTTTCTGAAGATGAGCTCTGAAAACAAATCACCTATTGCAGATTTCTTCAGAACAGCTGACCAAACAACACTGATATAACTTCCTGCAATTCTCAAAAATCTCCACAGACAGAAACTGTTTCTCACTCTGCTTTTGAAGCAATTACAAAAACCATAATTAAGCCCTGTTTCCTAATATTATGTATTGCCCTTTCTTGAAGAAAAAAAAAAAAAAAGAAAAAAAAAGCCTCCTCTTATGGTCAAATAACATTAGAAGCAAAAATCACTTAATTTACAGGCTGTTAGCTGTGCAAATCCCACCTGTCCTTCATGCATATGGAGGCATGTGAATGAAAGACGGTGAAAGCCACAGGGATCAACTTATTCTCTTTCTTACCAGGCTCTTACAACTCTGAACTCACAGGTACTGACCGTGGAGGCAGGGGAACACCCTCCCATTGAACTCATAATTGAAGCAGCTTCTTATGATAATCCATTGGTCACTGTGGAAGCCCAAGAAGAATCATGACATACTTTGGCCTAGCCCCAGAGCTTGAGGAGGGCACAGGAATGTTTAGGAGGATGTTCCCTTCTCCTCAACAGTCACAGTCTTCCAGTAAGGAAGAAAGGATAACTTACACTTTCCTTTTTGGAGGTCTCAGCAGTCAGAACTAGGACATGCTTGCAGAGGAGGGGAGTGTCTGCCCTCCGAACACTGTTAACACAGCAATATGTGCACCTACCAATGAATTTACAATATGTATCACCTCATACTATTTAATATATAAGGTACATATTTTTTGCTTCTAAAAGAAAGCCGCACTGTATTATAAGTCCCAATTTTTGTCTGGATTTGACATTACAAAGAGAATTCTTTGGTATTGCTGTCAAAACAAATGAAGCAAAACACAACTTACAGACTTACACTGATACAGATTGACGATAAATATGAAACATTCTGTGTCCTCTCTTGGATGTTATATGTTTACAAAGGCATTGGTGATTTTGTTATTACACTAGGCTTGGTTGATTGTGACATTTTTCTTGAAAGATGATCAAAGATTACTTCCAGCTAATAGTCAAACCCAAAAGGTATTAATAACGAATGCTAGAGCCCAGTGTTTAGAAAAAAGTGTGACAAAAGACTGGGGGTAGCAACGCATCACATTCTTGTGCATTCATTTTTTTCAACTTTTGAACAGTCAACAAAAGAAGTGATTGGCAACAAATATTAAATCAAGTAGGAACAAAGGCAGCCCTTGAAACTATAATGAATGTGCAGCTCTTTCTGAGGGAAGAGAGTGCTGAAAGCAATGAGATTTCATGAAATAAGAGCTATGGCTTAAGCTGTAATGAAACAATAAATACATTCTTCATGAATATGAAAAGATATTTCCAATTTTTCATTGTCAGGTGTTGGCTCTTATATTACTGCAATCTGCCAACCAGCGCTATGGGGTTTAAACAAAATAGAAGAGATAAGACTGCAGATTTTTTAATATAGCAGTAAGTGAAAAAAATCATCATTTTTTATCTTACCTCCTACCTTTTGTATGTGACAGATAAAACATGTTTCAGAAGGGGACAACCACTACTAGAAAGGCAGCTGCTTGCTTATTTATGTCTTGTTCTGGAAGTACTTCCACAGGATGCCTGAATGCATGTGCCACCTTATTTCAAATAAGTCAGCTTTCCATCATGAGAAAACTAAGCTGCATAAAGAGACTTTGCATCTGTTAATAAGAATTTTCCTATCCTTTTCCTCTGTTGGCTGGATCTCTAGGACACTCTGCTGTGAACTAACTTATGTAGTAAGCCACCCTATAAATGAAGGTGGATTACTACAATTACTTTTTATTTCAAGAAACATAAATATCACGTTGATGTGTGTATGAAAACAAATGAACATCAAATATGATTTTCCACTTTATTAATGCCTTCGTGCCTCTCTCTTTTCCCACCACCAACTTGTAGTGTATACCTATTTATTTCTCACTTCTTTTCTTCACCTTCCTTTCAGTTCTTTTTTCTTCTCCCTGACTCTTACTTCTTACCTCTTTGTAAATCTCCTGTTCCATAATATTACTTATTATTCTCATTTTATACTTCCTCCAGTCTTCCTTCTCTGAATCATCCCTTATCTGCTGCTGCTTTTCTCCGCACTCCCACCCCACACACCATGCTTATTATTGCTCCAGTCTTTAATGTGCACCTCAATCCCATCTGTTCTTTATCTCCATGTTGTCCATCTTATCCTTTTACAGACAGACCATGTTGTTTCTTGCTGCCCACATAAGAAAGAAGGAGTCTTTTAGCTGGTCTGCTTTTCTTCATCTTCTGTGTCTTTCTCACACCACATCCCACTTCATAGTGAATGTTAATAACAACTTTATAATATTTTTATCAAAAATAGAAAAATACAGTTCTGAATCTGTAAAAAAGAAGACAAGGCTGCTTTGCTTTTGTGCAAGGTCCCAAAGATAAAGTCTTGCCTTTGTTGTCTCTATTTTGTCCTGCTGCTGTTTCTGACATGCCAAACAATTTACATATCTCAACAACCTTTACACTTCTTTTAAAACATAGCTTATAGGAACTATTGATGAGAAGACGCAATAAACATTATCCAGAGAGGAGAGTCCATTGGACTGGCTAAGGAACTGGGAAATTACTGATGTAAAATATACAGAGCACTGAGGAGATATTTTATAAAGCTTTTGTTTGTTTGTTTTCGATGAAGTTTTAGATTCTGCTAAATGACTTCAATTCCGAGTCTCCAATATGCTTTGGATCACTTCCTGGAGCCTGACTAAATAGAAATGACTCTTAGTCATAACAAAATCTTCTACCTGGGCAAGACCTTGCAAAGTCTTGAGCCTGGGTTGTGGCTCCACTACATCCCCTCTCCTGGGGGATGTAAGGATACAGCACAGCCCTGCTGAAAGGGACTTCGGGGCACTGGTGGATGGGAAGCTGGACGTGAACCAGCAATGTGCCCAAACAGTCCAGAAAGCCAACCATATTCTGGGCTGCATCAAAAGAAGTGTGGTCAGCAGAGTGAGGCAGGTGATCCTGCCCCTCTACTCTGCGTTGCTGAAGCCTCACCAGGATCTGTGTCCAGATGTGGAGTCCTCATACAGGAGATATGTGGACCTCTTGGAGCACATGTAGAGAAGGGCCACAAAAATGAACCAAGGGTTGGAACCCCTCTCCTTTGAAGACAGGCTGAGAGAGCTGGAGCTGTTCAGCCTGGGGAAGAGAAGGGAGACCTGACAGTGGCCTTTTAGTACCTAAAGGCAGGCTGTAAGAAGGAAGGAGACAAACCCTTTAGAAGAGTCTGTTGTGAAAGGACAAGGAGAAATGCATTCAAACTTAAAGAGGGAAGGTTTAAACTGGATATAAGAATAAGTTTTTTACAGTAAGGACAGTAAGGCATTGGCATGGGTTGCCCAGAGGTGCTGGATGCCTGGAGACACTCAAGGTCAGGTTGGATGGGGCACTGAGCAACCTTATCAAGCTGTAGGTGTCCCTGTTCACTGCAGGAGAATTGGACTAAATGGCTTCTAATGGTCCTTTCCAGCTCAAACGATTCTCTGATTCAAGATTATGGCACAAATGACCAGAAAAAGCATATCTTCCACTCTGGTGGTTTCTTTGACTCTGGAAGAAAATGATGGGGTAGAGATTCAGGCATGTTTGAAAATGCCAAACAAATCACTGAAGAAATTTTAAAGAATCAGCATTTCAGTAATTTAAAATTAGTAATTTTAAAATAAGCTTGAATGGGGCAGTTTCCTAGTTTTCTGCTGTTCATGGAGCAAGAGGAGCAGCAGAACTACCAGATGGTATTCTGCAGAAGCTGAGTACGCTTGCAGCTGATGAATTTAGGCTTAGATACTAAGAGCAAAGTAGGCTTTTTTATAAGGGCAGATTTGGATATTACTTCTTGCAACACTGTTTTGCTGTAGATTTCCAGTCTGTGTTTTGAAAATTTTGTTTCACAAAGAAAACATAAAACACATGGAACCTAGCATCTTGCCTTGTTGAAAGAATATGTGTATTTCTTTGCTAACAAATAGTTTCTTAAGGATCTTTTATCTGAACAAACTAAAATACATGAAACAAGGTTCAATTTTCAATATTTCAGTTATGATGATACATATGAAGTTCTTTTTGTTCTATGTAGTGTTTGCTTGCAATCTATACAACTGTGCAGCCACAGTACAATATGAAGAGGAAGTTATTAGTTAAAAAATCATACTTTGCTATTCTTGTAAAATGCAAGACCATTCATTTCTAATTAGACAAAATTCAAGGTTTATTTTTAATTTTCTTCCCTTTTTCTTTTTCCTAGCAGAAGAAAGTACAATTCTATTGCATAATTTTAAAATAAGAAATATTTTGTTAATATTTTTAAATCTTATATCAATTTCTGTCTTTTTTTCATCCTGACAAAAACTAACCTTTAAGTTATAATGACTCTAAAAAAGTAGCATTTGTGGCCAATATTGAACTTGCTTTTTTCCAGCAGATTCTATTTTAGAATCATAGAATCATAGAATTAAGGTTGGGAAAGACCCACAGGATCACCCAGTCCAACCATCCACCTATCACCAATAGTTCTCACTAAACCATGTCCCTCAACACGTCAAACGTTCCTTGAACACCTCCAGGGTCGGTGACTCCACCACGTTCCTGGGCAGCCCATTCCAGTGCCTGACCACTCTTTCATAGTAGTATTTCTTAACGTCCTGCCTAAATCTCCCCTGGTACAGCTTGAAGCTATTCCCTCTAGTTCTATCACTGGAGAAGAGCCTGATCCCCAGCTCATTTCAGCCTCCCTTCAGGTAGTTATAGAGAGCAATAAGGTCTCCCCTGAGCCTCCTCTTCTCCAGACTGAACAATCCCAGCTCCTTCAGCCGTTCCTCAAAAGTCCTGTGCTCCAGACCCCTCACCAGCTTTGTTGCCCTTCTCTGGACACGCTCCAGGGCCTCAATGCCTTTCTTGCAGTGAGGGGTCCAAAACTGAGCACAGCACTCGAGGTGCGGCCTCATCAGGGCTGAGTACAGGGGGACAATCACTTCCCTGTTCTTGCTGGCAACACTGTTTCTGATGCAAGCAGAGAATGATCAATTAAGATGTTTTTATGTGCTTAATATTCTATATTGGTAATAGCTTCCAAAATGTTTGTTAAGATTGTTGATAGATGCTAAGCTGAAGAACCTGCTCTCTAAAAGTTGTAGTTTTGCAGGTTTGCATAGTGCAGAAAGTTTCAAGCAGTGACACAGGTAGTTATCACCTGATGTGACAACATGATGGTACTGTAAGCCACAGTACCTAGACTTCCATTGGATGCCTATGAGCCTGTGACAAAAGTGAAATTAACTCCTGTCACTTCAGTAAGGAATGATCAGAGAGATATTAAACAAATACATAAATATTAGAAGTCCCTGAAGTTTCCTTTAGCTGAAATGACAGTGTCAGCCAAGAACTCGAGGACTCAGTCTATGTTTCTCTCTCTAAAGCAATTAGTCAATCAGTGCTTTTAAAGATCTGTGAAACAATCTGTCCTATTTCATACGTCTGTACAAGAACTACTTTAAAGTGATTAGGTAACTGCACCAAAGCCTGGCAAACACTTTTACAATAGGCTTGTATACTGTTAAGAGAAACTGGTGGTATGCTAGGAAATGTCAGCTGTAATTAAAACCAATCATTTTCAAATACATTGCAGGCTTTCAAAATAGTGAGGGATGCTTTTTACAGAAAGAATTTTAAGCCCTGTGAGCATGGACTTTTTAAAAATTGTTTTTAATGTGTTTTGTTTTGTTTCCTTTTTCTTCTTTTTTTTTTCTTTTTCTTTTTTTCATTTTCTTCTTGTAATACCATTTTGGAAGATGTTTACTGTCATTATGGCAGTTGCATCAAAAATCACTGGACTGCATTGTTCCTTCTGTGAACTTGCCACAGTTCTTATTAAGGTTGCATTTAAGGATCGTCCCTGCATGTAATTCTGAGTACATGGCATGGAATATGTTTTAAAGATTCGTGAGACACTTTGCCAACTATCTATTTACTGAAAAGTGACATTTTGAAGTACTGAACTGAAATTGTGTTCAGCTTTTGGCGAGTAGCGTTGGAAGGATCAAATATAGAAGTTTGAACATGGTTTAAACTTTCTTCTAATATAAAGCATTTAAATATTGCAGATTAATTTAATTGATGGCAGTATTTTGATTCTGATTTTTGTCCTTAGCTCAATATAAACCTGTAAGAGAAGCATTTTTCAATATCCAACAAATAGATTTGAATCAAGAAAGCTTTTAACATGCAGGTACTATTAATTTTTACTTCCTTATGGAGTAAAAATTACTCTTTCCATTAGAAGATCAATGATATTTTTACCTGGGTAGTGTGGCTCTCCCTATGTCTTTGAATCGATGAACCTGCTGTAGTGCTGGCTGACAGTCTTGAATATTCATTTTCCTCTGGTATACCTAAAGAAGAACAATAATAATTTATTTTCTAATCTGACATTTATGAATTGGTTGATTTCAGCTCAAGATTCAAAATACTCTGACATATTTTACAACAAAGGAATGATAAATGTCACACATTTGCCTGGGTGTTTACTTCTTCTGTGCTTACGAAAGCTGGAAAGGTTACTGTTTATCAAGTACACTATCGTAAGTATGTATGTTGGTTTACAGAAATTGCACTGGAAGAGCCTACAAATAGCATACTACCTACATGACACTGGCCAGGGATTCCTCCTGCAATGCAGAAATCCCTGGTTCCTCTTCCCCTGGCTTCTTTTCATCACAGAAGCAATGCAAATGGAATGCAAAATGGACCCAAGGTCTATTCACACACTGATGTCTCTAGTCACGTGGGAAAGTCAATAGCTCCAGGTTTTACAACTTCATCTCCTCAGGACTGTAGGGCTTTTTTGTGTAACTGTTGTATTTATTGTGCACTCTCCATGTGGGAAATAGCTGTCCAAAATTCTAAAGTGTAAAAACCAATGTGAAAGAGCCAGGCACACCCTCTGGCGTCAAAATAAATGAGCAACTCTGTGCAGTGACCACAGAGCGAGGCTCATAGCCAGCATTTCCCATCACTTCTGCTGGAGTGGAAAGACTACTCCCACAGCACTGTCAGTGGATCTGGAAGACGAGATCAAGGGAAACAAAGGCAGAAGCAGAAATACAGTGAGCCCACAATAGGCGTTATTAAGCTCCTCACAAACTCACAGACGCCATAGTAGGTCTGGCACCTGACAATTTTATTACTGCTCAGTGCAGCATTTATTCCAGTTTTTCATATTCCTATGGCATCCTTAAACAGCATATCACTATTCCTTCTTTCGCCAGAGTTGGCCATCAGGAGAAAAGGATTAATCCTGTCAGGAGATAATGAAAGTTGAATTGTCCTCAGCAGATTACCAACGATAACATCTAATCTGAATTTGGGTGGGAGTAGATGACTTATAAAGGTTCTTTTCCAACCCAAACTGTTGTGCGACTCTACCAACTGTCAGACTCGACTAGTTACCTTTTGGGTGGTTAAAACTAGAGAAGGTGAATCTGTGCCTAGGTAGCTAACTGTGAGATAAACAAAAATGAGGTGAACCCCACTCTTTGTGTACTGTACACAACAGAATTGTAATGGAAATAATTCAAAAGTTCAAATGCAATGAATCATAAACTAGTTACGAGATTATGTACTGTACTACTCATAGTTCAGCTTCATGTTCCTGTTCAGTTTCTTGCTCAGTCATGAAACTGGCATAGAAATACACGATGAAACCTCTTCCAAGCCTCTATTTTCTATATAAAAAAATGCTTATTTTTTTTATTTTGATAAATGAGTATTAATTCTTATATGGTTAGTGATGTATGATTTAACTCATGCAAATAAAAAAATGAATTATTTCATAAAATAACCAGATTTTCTGAGAGAAACAGAACAAAGAGTTTTAAAGAGAGTGAATGATCCTTATATAATCCTTATTCCTTTCTCACTGTTAGTTTCCTCCTTATACTGTTGCATATCCATAGCTTTGTAGCTAAGGACAGCTGTTTTTTTTTTTTTTTTTTTTTTTTTTTTTTTGTATTGTTCTTCTGAATGGAGCTTGTGGAAACTATTCCTAAATTTTGATCTTCTTCTACAGCTTCAAACCACCTGGACTTTCTTTAGACAAATACAGGCAGTGAAATGGCCAAAAGCCCTCATTGCAGCTGTGGAGATAGAACAAACTTTGTGAGAATCCAGCTCTTCAGATCTACCCAAAGCAGACAGGGCATCTGAGCATTTTCTCTCAATGCTTTGAACAATGTTTTGTTTCAAGGTGGGGTTCTTTCTTTTTGAAGCTGGTGGTGATGGATGTGAGGTATTATGTATAAACTGGAAAGTCTGACATTCACATTCTCCAGTATACTAGGTTTGTCAAATACACGTTGTCACTATTCCTTTCTTATATTTACTGAAGTCAGTAAACAAACCCTGCTCTACAACATAATATTTGCCCTGAGCAAAATCACTTTTTTTTTTTGTAAAATGAAATGCTTGAAATAAATGTGGGGTTTTTTTTGAGATTTCCCTCTAAAAATGTTTTTGTCAACACAATTTTTTTTTACAATAATAAAAAATTAACCACATTTTAATGCAGAATGCCTTTTTATGTTATGTGTTCTTAATTTAACTTGAATAAAAAATATATTGTAAATTATTTGCAAATTATAGACACTTGTAAAAGAACAAAAAATTTTCCTAGACCAGTAGCATGCTTTTGAAAAAGATATTGCTTCTGCATTATATCCATACACTTAGGGATCTATGGTGCACGATAGCCTTGAGCTAAGAATATCAGTGATTTTCTATGAAAAGCACTTTGATAAGCAGTCTTATCAAATAAATAAAGTTTCCATGTACAGCAACAGCATGTCAACACAGACTAAGCAGAAGCTTAGTGGAGTTTGGAAAGATAAATGGAGTAGTTGATTGCACTCTAAAAGTTTTCCTTTACGTGCACCTAAGTAAATATTTGGATACCACAGTTGTGCACTGAATAAGACCTTGCTTAATTCAGCACAAGGTTGGAAGCATCAGTTTAGGGGGCAGGGGGCAGAACTACAAAAATGCAGGTTAATGAGAAGTACAGGCTGGAGCACAAATTCTGTCATCAGGAGTGGGTTAAACTATTCTCAAGTCATCACAGTAAATGCTCATGTCTGTGTCACAGGGACATTCTACAAGGTTGTTTCCTGTGACACCTCTCTCATTCTGTGATTTCCTAGACTGATGGCAACTCATTGCCTACTGTGCTAAGATCAAGTGGTAAGTTCCTATATATCATGCAGCAGACTGTAGTCCACAGATGATCTGCTTAGAGAAAACAGCCACCTTCTTGGCAGCTAAAGTTAGGCAAGATTCATCCCCTCAGCAGAATAATATACAGGGCTCTTAATGAAACAGTCAGGTTCTTGACAGCTGATCAAAATGAACTATACAGTGAGTCCATTCACATGTATCTTCACACAACAAACAGTGGGCCTCAGACGTAGCTGAAGAGCAGAGGAACAAGCAGCAAAGGTTCCTTGGAGAGATAGCAGGGTGCTAATGGTGCTGGATGCTTGGCACAGTGCAAAGTGTGTGCCTGTGTGCCCACTGGGCGTTATGCAGCACATTCAGTCTCCCGTGGTCCAAACGGGCAGTGTCATCTATGTAGAATCAATTCTAGATTTCAGTTGGATCACAGTGGTAAGTACCTCTACAGCAGTCCACTGGGGGTAAAAAAAACTGTCATATACCCAGGGATTTTCTTCTTTTCATTAACCAAAGGTTCAAGCACCTCCATTTCATTATTAGTTGTCAAATTTAATCATTTCACTTAATAATTAAACACTCCTCTATATATCCCATTAAGTACAAGGTGAAAATAAACAACTACATTTCACAACATTTTTTTCTGCTGTGTCTGAACGTTTCCCACTTAATTTGATGTTCTGAGTGATTTAGGATCACAGATTTCAGCACTGTAACATAGAAGATTATTTATTATAGGCTTTCTGATGACTGTTTGCATTTGGAAAAGAAAATAATTTTTAAAAAAATGTTTCTTTTAGACTGAAAATCTGGTAGGTGTGGAAGGTTTGTAGAAGACAAGCCACATGGTCATAGTACAGAATTGTAGAAAGCTGTTACTAATAATATTATAGACAAAAAGAAGTGGATTACAGTATATAAAATGAAAAACAATCTTATTAAAACTGCAGGTTAACAGCAGTCCCAGAAATTAAACTCAGCTTCTCAGAGCAACACAGCATTAATCTGTTTGGAAGCTGAGCTAGCCAGTCTTTTAGTCGCTTAGAAATGGTTTTCTGAAGAATCATCGGGTTAGACATAAGATTAGCATCTTGGTCAAAGGGACTATTCTTATGACCTTAGTGACTTTTAAGTTTCATGATGCTTCAGAGAAAATGGTGGTGACACTTGTCGGTATTAAGTCATGTGATGTTGCACAAATCTAGGTTTTCATACTAACAGTGAAAAGTAGGTTATACAGTTCCGCTGTGTAGCAATGGGAAGCAAATTATTTTATGCTCACAAGTTTTGTAATCTCGGCATCAACGAACTAATAACACATATCAAGTTTTGCTCACTGCAAAGTTAGAGGAATCTTGTATACAGTAATAAAAAATGAAGTATTAAACATGAAAATAGCTCATGGAACATTCAAAAATCAAAGAGTCACAGAATCACAGGAATTGGAAGGGACTTCAAGAGATCATTGAGTCCAGTCTACCTGCTAAAGCAGGTACCTTACAATAGGTAGGTATATCAGTGGTGCCTACACATTTCACACAGATTTTAAAATCAAGATGTTGAAGTAGAATCCTGGAAGGATTTTTACTTTTAAGAAAAGTGTTTTACAATTCACATAATCTAAGTACAACTGAAAATTTCATTTTGTTAGTGCTTTCCATTATTATTAATGCTATCTGAAAAAGTGGAATTCCATGCCACAGATTTTATTTTTTTATTTCGGTCTTTTGTGTCAGGGTAAAACTAAAGCTTATAACATTTCTACAACAGCCTGATAGCCAAGATGTAGATTTGAACCTTAAAATACCACAAATAATGTTAATCCCTTGCCAAGCACAGTGAGCAGAAACCAAAACCATTCCTTATGAAAGCTGCATCAAAATCAGCAACCTTCTATTGAAAGTTTGAGTTTGATGCAGTGATGTTTTTTAATGGAAAAAAAATACTGGAAAATTCCACTGCACATTACACCTTTATGATTGAACTTTCCATTTTACAAATAGTTTAAAAATAATTTGTTTATGCATAATAGATTCAGTGTGTTATCGATATGAATAGCCCTGGCAACTAGTAGTTGCAAACACACTAATAAAAAACTTCACACAATTGAAAGCACTTATCTCACCTACCAGTTGGCCTTCTATTCAAGCAACGACCATTTATTTCACTAACTGCGATCATTTGCTAACTTAACTATAATCATCACAAATTAGAAACATAAAGCATCACTTCATTTCTAAGCTGAAAAAAATGCAGCTCTTGTGATTAAACTCCCAGTTAAGGGATCTGGGGATAAAATGATTGCTCTTATAAAAAACTGATCTCCCGCAGGCCCCATTAGGACATCAGAATATATGATTAAAATCCTACATAGAAAGGAATCAAAGTCTTGGTCTACCCACAGATTTTGTGTTAATATAACAGTCTGACTGTTATGCATTTGGAAAACATACTCCCTCCTCCCTAAATTGTTGTATTGATACAAATGGGGACACAGTTATAATGGACAAAGATGCCTTTTTCTTCTATTACAGTGTGTTCCCAGTTCCACACAGGAATGAATGTACCTCTACACTCCTATGACTTCTCAAACTGGATGAATTTTCTGCTTTGATTATCAGAGAGAGCAGGAAGAATTATTTTGGCCAACAATTGCAGAATGAATTTCCCTGGAAAAAAAATGAATTATTTAATTTTGAAATGCTTCATTTCATAAAGCTTGATTTTTATTTTTTTTTTCATTTCAAAACCTGAGGATTTTTTAAGTAAAGCATACCTGGAACATGAAATATTCCTGATAAACTTGATTTTTCAGTTCAAACCTATGCATATTAAATAGCTCTAGCTTTTGATTTTTTTTAAGGATAGTATATTTGGAAAACAAAATGTAGTATTACACTTGATACTTTATTCCTTCAAATTTTCCAGTGTTGTTTGCAAGTTACAAACTATATTCCACATTATGTGCACCTCCACCCTAAGCATTAAAGGCCATACAGCTGCTCTACTTAGGTAAACAATATTCAGATTTAAGTTTTTGGTAAGAAGATAGCCATATGCAGTGCCACACATATATTTAGACATTTCCTTCTCCACTTCCCATCAAAATAATTATGGCTGAAGGAGCTGGGATTGTTTAGTCTGGAGAAGAGGAGGCTCGGAGGAGACCTCACTGCACTCTACAACTTCCTGAAGGGAGGCTGTGATGAAGAGGGGTTTGGCCTCTTTTCCCAGGCAACAAACAGGATCCGAGGAAATGACCACAAGTTGTACCAGAGGAGGTTTAGATTAGACATAAGGAAGAACTTCTTCTCTCAGAGAGTGGTCAGGCACTGGAATGGCCTGTCCAGGGAGGTGCTGGAGTCGCTGCCCCTGGCAGTGTTCAAGAGGTGTCTGGATGAGGAGCTGCGAGATATGGTTTAGTGCTTGTGGTAGCAATGGTAGTGGGAGGATGGTTGGAATAAACTATCTTGCAGGTCGTTTCCAACCTTGTGATTCTATGATTCTATGATAGCTTTCTTTTTGTCTCATTTTATATTCATAGTTGTGTAATCACATGATCTGATTCTCCATAATACGGGTGTTATAACTTTAGGTTTATGCTTATAGGACCTTGAAAGATTTAATTTGGTCACTCTTCTTGCACCGTTTTGATCATTTTGATGCAATTACATATAATTTGCCATTCACTAGCAAGGCACTTGTACCAATGGGAGATCCTGATTTTCCATTTTCTCTTCCATTTTTCTTGATTATAGAATCAGAAGCCACAAATCTCAGTTCTCCTTAGGCTGTTTACAGACTTGGAGCTGAGGTAATTACAACTTCCTCAACAGAGGCTGTTTCATTTTTTTCACATTCAGCTTTTATTGCAGATGAGCTTATCAGTTCATACACACAAAGTTAAGCCAGTTCCAGAAACAGAGATATTTCACAACTCAAGAGATTCCAGCTTGACTGTATCTTTAAAAGCGCACTGAAAGGCACACTTCAGCAATTTTATGTTAGAAGAGATTTGGGATTAAAAAATGCTTACCATTTGATACTGAATTTCCATTTTCAGCAGTCACAGAACTGGACAGTGGATTAGAAGACTGAGTTCTATGATTATTTGCATTTTTATCCTGCGTTTCTGACCCAATATCTGATGCATTTGGATCTTCTCTGCTCCTCAAGTTCAGGTTAGTTTCAGCACCTGCTATAGAGAAAAGGCTTGTCAGCTTCCAATTTGCCAGTGGCTTTCACACAGAAATAGACACAATTAACTTTGAGAAACCAAATTACTTTATCAAATCAATTTAATTAATCGCTAAGTTCACTAGACCAGCAATAAATGTGGAAGGTTCAAGTAAATTACTTTAGCAGGGTTCTTTTTTTTTTTTTTTTTGCAAGTGTTCCACCTGTAGCCATTTAAAGTTTATGAAATTGAAAGCTTTAACAAAATTTTATTTGTACTGTTTCCCTCCACATATACATCAGCTGAAAAAACTCCACGTTTGTACTGACCCTATCTTAGGATCTATTCTATGTCACAGAAGTTTGTATACTGCTGTCATCACTGCAATGTCTTTTACCATCACATTAGGTCAGAACAATAACAGCTAAAACATGGCTTTATTCTTTTCTTTCATTTCCCCCCCTTGAAAAATGAGAAAGCCTTTAACACAAAACCATAAGTAGCAACATTCCTGCCAGCAAGGCCTCCCCATGGGCACTATTTACCCTGCCTCAGGGCTTTCCAGCCATCAGTTGTCACTTTCTATAACATTCTGGATTTTCAAGTCATTGCTTCTAGTTAAATTTCTTCAAGATACCACAAGGAGCCCTGGTCCTGGAGTAGATCACAGGCTGCATACAGTACATATTTCCTCAAAGAAAAGGGCAAAATTCTCTTTTCTTCTTTCCATCTTGACTGAGGGCCGAGGGGACTGAGAGACAAGGCCAGGAATGGTGCCCACTGCGCATCCGGCACCTGAGGTGATCCCCCCTCTGCTGATCTGTGGCAGCCCCAGTGAGATTGCTTTAAGTGCTGCACTGGCAGGGCTCTCTGGCTAGCTCCATTTCAGCTCCCCTAATTCCCTCCACCCACTGGGAGCTGGCATTAGCTGCAAGTCTGATGCATAGTGGCTCATCTGTGTACAGAGGCCCTCATTTAGCACTTTAAAATGGAAACACTTCCTCTGACAGTCCTCAAAGAGCTTGCTTTTGGGTGGGTCTGCTTAAGTTTTGTCATAATAAGAGCAACAACTGATGGAAGTCAAAAGACTAGCTATTAAAACCAGTGTTATAGCATTCACTTGTATGTCCAGTGACATTCTCAGCTCTCTCAAAATGCAATATATACTTTTAAGTGTCAAGCACATAAGGATTTTTCAAGGGGAGAGGAAAAAAAAACCTTCTCCACAGTATAACAGATACTTTTCCTGCAGATTCTCAAACTTAATATTGAGTGCACGGTCAACTTTCATTTTCATACCTAAACTGAAAAAAAAAAACCCTTGAGTTACAAAGTACCAACATTCCTTTGAAACAAATTCATGAAATGAAAACTATACTTCCATTTTGATTGACTTGAAATGTTTCCTTTCACTGAAAAGGGCTTTCTTAGTTGTGTTTAGCTTTCAGTTATCTAATACTGAATCTTTCTTAACATTTCCTTTTCTAACAAAAAAGCTGTCTTGAAAAGTCAAAAAGTTCATTTCCAAGCTGTCAGAATAAAATATTTCAATGTTTTTTTTTTTTTATTTCCTTTCTTGCCCTCATTCCCTGATCCTCACTGGTTGCCAGATCTGATTGGAGTACTTCGGTGGTGCTGTTTCATAAACTGCATATTTAGGCAAAAGTGCTATGCACTTAAAAAATTAGGCCACCTCTACTCGCAGTAAGTGATTTGGGGCAGGCGGCAGAACTGGAGTCTGAGCTAGAAAATGCATGCAGCACAATTATAAGAGCATGCCTGATTTAGCTTTTGTGCAAGCAAGTTGACTGAAAAATGTGTCTTTGCAGCTTGCATTTAATTTGTCTGAAAAGGAAATGTCACTTTTGGATGTTAATAGTCAGTGCACTTGCGTATAGATCATAATCCACCTACATAATTATTGTGCCACCTTTTACATAAAGAGTCTCAGAGTAAGTGGCTGGGATCCTTAGTTTTCTTGATACCCAAAAGATTTACTGATTTGCCTGACATCTGCAATTCATTTGACTGTGCAAGTAGAAAGACATTTTCTTGCATTCCTACTCTGTAGAAGCCTTTTGTTTCATGGGTACATTGTTATCTTTTCACAGCATTCATGAAGGGCTCTCAGAAAAAAACAACAAATAATATATATAAATATATCTTTTCTCCTTTGTACTAAACAGTGTTGTGGATATTTACGACCGAGTGAAAATCTCATAATAAACTGGCAGAAACAAGTAGTGGACAAACAAAATACCTTTTGAGACAGCTATTTACATAGAAATATGCTATCCCATTCACTCTATTCAGTCCCTGTAACAAATGTACATCTTCAATTACTTAATCATAGAATCGTGAAATTGCAAAATCATAGAATGGCTTAGGTTGGAGGAAACTTTAAAGATCATTTAGCACTAACCTCCTGCATTGAGCAGGGTTGCCAGCAACCAGATCAGGTTGCCCAGGATTCCATTCAACCTCGCCTTGAATTCCTCCAGAGATGGGGCATCCACAACCTCCCTGGGCATCCTATGCCAGCAGGCGCTTCACCATCTTCTAAGTAAAAGTTTCTTCCTAACATCTAAATCTCACCTCTTATAGTTTGTAGCCATTCCCCCTTGTTCTATCATTACCAGACTGTCTAAAAAGCTGCTTCTAAGCTCCCTTCAAGTTCTGGAAAGCCACAATTAGGTCTCCTCATAGCCTTCTCTTCTCCAACCTAAACAATAGAAGGATACAATAAAGAAAAAACACTTTGCAGTGCCTTATTTCCTTAATCTTGTGGGCAGAAGTCTGTATTCTGTTTCAAAATAATCTGGATTGTATAAAGGTGATCATGCTGATTTTCTATATATAGACATCTGCAGCTCCTTGTTGGAGCAGAGATGTGAATCTCTGGGAGAAGTGTAAACACGTATGTTGGCTAACTTCTAAAAGACTCCTGGAGAGGCTGGAGTTTATCCCTAGCAAATACGTACCGGTTATTTATTTTTGACTTTGTGTAAAATGGGTGAGTTTCTTAAGAAAATCTCTTTTATAGATAGGATAACAAGTGGATACTTAAGTCAGGTTTAACCAGGGTACTGTCCAGCACTGCAGAACTTACATAGGATGACTGGGCAATCCAGGCTGGAATTGGGTGTCCCTCTTTGCTGTCTTCCTACTACCTAAAACATTTGCTGAGCATAAAAAATGCATCTCCTGACTTCTTGTCATAACACTTCTGTTCCACACAGAGAAGCATTGCACAGCAATATCTTAGACAGGAATGCTGTGAACAACTGTAAAAGATATAGGGAAGTACGCTGATAACACTTATTGACAAGAGTTATTGAAAAATTTCCCAATTCTAATTTTATTCATCAAATACTCATCTGAAATTCATTTTACCCTCATGCATTCTCAGTCATCTGATACAGTGGCTTAGATTTTTCACCACGTTAAAATCTACCTCCTGCTGCTGCCACGAACCCCAACCTTCTGGAACTATCACGAATACTTTAGGAGAAGAAAAAAAGAAACTATGTTTCCTGTTGCACATCTTCACCAACCGAAGCTTTTTGTGCAGACTTGTACTTTGCTGTTCTCACCAGATGCATGGATGATCTACCAAAATCTTCCACTGTTTTTTTGTTTGTTTTGCTTTGTTTTTGTCTTGTTTTGTTTTGTTTTGTTTGTAACAGCATTTTAACAATTGCCAGCCAGTAAGAAATGTTATTTGAAGAGTCATCCATGCCTACTAGTGAGACACTAGCTACAGAGAAGTATCAGCTGTAAGAGCATGGTAGGAGTTCACGATTATAAAAGGAATATAAGCTCTAAGTGAAAATATACAGACTGTTTGCAACTGCGAGCAGCATTTGGACTATTATTTTGGCAAACTTAATCTGCCAAAAACGTATCTCTGACTGGGTCAAATTCTGCTTTGACTAATCTTGCAGTTAATGAAGATGTATGGATAGTAAGGATGTATATGGACTGGGAGCAGAATTTGTCCCTCAATTGCAAAATAGTTAAATACAACTGAAAGCAAGGTCATGTACAGTGTTTTTAATCACAGTAAGACAAATGAAAGTGTAACAGTTATTTCCTTACAAGCAAGCTCTGTATTCCAGTAAGCCCATAATTAACTGTATCAACAGTACTTGAAAAGTGTAGAAGGAAATGCATGCAAAAGAGGCAGGTAGTGAAATCCATATTTGCATGCTAGTCTCAGTGTTCCTCAAAGAGACTAAAGAGTTTAAAACTCATAAGGCATCAGATGAACTTAGTTTCACTTACTTTGGAATAATAAATTCAGAGTATGGCAGTCACGGACATGATTTAACATATGATTCTATGTCTGCTTTTTATTTTCATTTTTGAATTATTATTTCTCTTTTAAAAGAAAGCCAATACACTGAAAGACTAAATGGGATAACTTTGTGTCAGAAGACCAAACTGAACTCTTGTAATTGAGCTCCAAATAAATGAGTTCCAAATACCATAATACAATGACCTTTTTTTCTCAAGCATAAAATGTAGGATTCCAAACACTACAGTTATTTCAAGTAGTATTTAGGCTGAATTAATGGTGTTATCACCAAATTATAAAATAAACTAGTACAGGCTCTATTCAAATGACAGACTAAAGTGGAATACTGAAACATTTTGAGGGATTATTAATTTTGTAAGGAAACTATATATTTAGCCTGTTTAATAAAATCTAAAGCAAAGTATAAATCAATGATTGATATCAGCATTTAGGTGTAATCACCATAGACTCTGCAGCAAGACAGGAGAAACAATGTTATTAAAAACCCAGCAGTAGCTCACCTGATTGAATTGCAATTTACTTTTCTGTCAATGCCCTTTTTTCTGCCCTTCTTTCTTTAAAAACAGGCACATCCGTACTTTTATCTGTCCGTTTATGCTTTTTTTTCAAATACTTCTTTTAGCATTTAGTGCTCATTTACAGTCTGACAGAAAACTCATTAATAACAACAGAAGGCCTCCACTGCTTCCAGTGGGTTTTGGATCAGATTCATGCTTACCTTGGATGCTTTGTGCAGTGCTGCCAGAGCATTGAGCGATTCATGATGCAGGGTAAATACAGAGTGCCTACTACTTATTCTGTCCTGGTAATTTAAATGTGTTCACAACTGTTCTCTGGCCCTGAGGCAAATGGTAAGAGATCCATGTCTATGCTATTAAACATACTTGTCCTCCACAGCAGACAAACCGCATCCAAGCTGTCTGCTGGGAATAGTCCCTGGCCTGTGCCATTTCCTGAACCATGCCCAGATCTGCCTGGAAGGGGGGCCTGTCTGCCAGCTCCAAAACCATGCCAGAGACTGCTTGAACAATTTGGCTGCCCAGATGATTGAGTTGCCATACCCTGACATTGGCTCATCTACGAAAATAAACACAGCCCTTTGCCTTGACTAGTTCCTGCAATCAGAAATGAATGGTCAATATTAAGTCCATCTCAGGAGAAAAGAATAAAATAGTCAAATAGTCAAAAAAAAAAAAAAAAAAAAAAAAAAAAAAAAGAACCTCAGACAGGACGAGGCTAGTGGACAACCAAACAGCTGCAGAGACTCTGCTGAAGTCATGTGCAGAAGTTTCATCTTCACTTGCGCAAGGGCAGTCTCTAATGATAAAGGGAAGGCAAGTTTCCTCAGTTTTACTCCAGAGTAAACAGAAGTCATATGACATACAAGGGCGTATACCCCTCTTGAACAGATCTGACACATATCCGGATCAGTCTTTCACAGCACACATTCCACTTCTTTATTAAACGGAGAGCACAGGCTATGTTCTCAAACAAGGAATTCCTGTGTCACCAGCTAAGCTAGATGTGTCTCTGTCCTAACACAGAAACAACCTCTGTCCTGGTCCACAAATGATCAGTCCCATAAACTAAAATCCACAGTTATCATAGAAAAAGCTTAATACCTTTTCCACGAATATTTTTCAACCTACAAAAATATGTAAGACATTATGGAAAGAAGCATATGAAAAAAGAAGCAAATAGGTCTTCTTATAATTTAATATCTACAATTAATCCCAGAATAATATCAATTTCTTAATTAATGAAAAACATGTATTCCTGCAACAAATAATCAATTTATGGCTATTCACATCAAGACAGACAGCTATTCACAATTTTGTTTGCAACTTTGAAATCTAGAAAACACTGTATTCTGGTAGATACATTTATTTGCTACTGAAGAAGCTTTTTGTTCCTGAGCTACCAGAGAATGTAAAAGCTAAATAGCTTGATTTCTTGAAAACTATGGCTAGCATCCAGCAGATGAAAATTTCAAATCAAGCAGCTTGTCACTGTACACATGAATAAGTGATAACCGATGGATCTCATTAACAAGCATATGAATAGCAGGAAGTTGCAGACAGAAGGGATTCCTGATCTATGCCCCTATTCTTTCCTGGGAGAGTCAGGAAAACACCAAATTCTAGCAGTCAACCCTGAATATTTGCTGCATTTCCTGCGGTAACTAGACGCTGCGCAATGAGGAAGATGATGTCTGCACAAATGACACAGATATCGTCTGATGAAGGATAACGAGAGGGAGGTTACATAAGGAGAGGTTGTTTTATTTTGGCTTCAGTGTTTATCACTGTGTTTTGATGCACCTTGGCAATTTCACTTAGCATTTCCTATTTTGCTCTGACTTACTACTGAGACATTCCTTGTCAGTGGAGTTTGCTGGCTACCCTTAGCATGTTATCTTGGGTGTCCTTTCACTGGATGAATGCATATTGCTTCAGATTAGTTCAGTTTACTCACATGAAGTCACACTGTGACCTGCTGTAGCATGACTGTTTACTTTGTCTGCTGAGAGCTGGAGGCAAGCAGATGCATCTTATTTGCTGAAAGAAATGGAGCAGGATGAAAACTGACAAGACAGGATTCCCCCAGCCTATTAGCGTGCACTGCCTGTCTCGCCCTTATAGCTGTGCTGCCGGCTGCCACTGCAATAATTATTCATTGATTTATTTCATCTCACAAAGCCTGCACTGCCAGCAGCAATTGTAGGATTTGCCCCTACAGTGATGCTCCCAGGACTGGAAGCAATGCAGTGTTGCTTCCAGCATCCTTCCTTCTAATTGGAGCTAGTAAAGTCATTAGAACACACTCTAGAAGCCTCATTCTTAAATGCAGCAGGTAAATACGGCATGAGGGAAACAGACAACTCCTGCTTTGCTCTGAGAAGATGCATTTGTGGAAGTCTTGTATGAATTCTGGGAAGCAAAAGGAGTAGACACAAGCCATGAAGAACTTCAAGTTACAAACCTCACATTGCTGGAAGTGAATCACAGAGTCATTAAGGTTGGAAAAAACCACTAAGGTCATCTGATTCAACCATCAGCTCATCCCCGCCATGCCAATTGACCAGGTTTCTCAGTGCCACATCCACACATTTCTTGAACACCTCCAGGGACGATGACTCCTCCACCTCCCTGAGCAGCCTGTGCCACTACCTCACTAGTCTTCCTGAGAAGAAATTTTTCCTAATCTCCAAGCTGATGAAGAGCCCTTCTTCATTTTCATCCAGTTTCATCTTCAAGAACATCACTGCCCAGGGAGGTGATGGAGTCACTGACCCTGGAGGTGTTCAAGGAACATTTGGATTTTGTGTTGAGGGATATGTTTTAGTGAGACCTATTGGTGGTAGGTGGATGGTTGGACTGGATGATCTTGTAGGTCTTTTCCAACCTTGGTGTTTCTGTGATTCTGTGATTCTGTGATGTAGGTATGACACTGGTTAGTTAGAGCTCAGAATGTAAAGCTGGTAGTGAGAAGGAAGTTACTGAGGCAAATGCGGAAACCTCTAGATCTGAGTGAGCCCATGACTTTTCTGTAAATCACTTTACAGCTATAGAAATAGCTGTTACAGCCATACACCTAAAATTGAAAATGCTCAGGCAAGTTTCTTCTGATTTCTTGTCTGACAGATTCATGGTGGTGGGGTGATAGTGCTTTACTTTTACACTGATAACAATTATTACAAGTTACAAACGTTTTGCTTCTTCCTAGAAATAATGTTAGAGACACCTCTGGGTCAGGTAAGTTTTCAGAGCTGGTGATGGAGACTGTAAAAGTGCCTTCTGTCCCTATCTGGTGGACTTCAGATTGTTTGAACTAGGTTGGTTCCCAACTTGAGTCAAAGAATATTGCAGAAGGGGTGAAAATAGCCTTCTTAAATATTCATCACCAACAAAGAATATCTAGACAGACTACCATTTCTCCTGCTTGATAGCCTCTGAACAAGAACTTGGAACATCTTCTTAATGCAGCAAGTATGCTGGAATACCACCAGTGTATGTGTTTCAGAGAAGTGGGATTTCCTTCACCCCTTCTTCTCTAGGAATGGATCTCAGCAGCAATTGGCCTTTCTGAGGCTCCAGCATGAAGAAGGAAGGCAGCACTGCTTGAGACAACTTCCTGCCTTACAAGAAACATCTCTTTCCCTCATGTCCTCTTTTTTAAAGTCTAATATGGAAAAAAATCTAGCTGATTATACTCTGTAATAATGTTGTTTACTCTTAGATGTGTTGATTGGCTGACCAAATAGTCTATTTCTTGTATTTGTGTGGTTAATCAACTGCTGCCATCTGGAAAAGGAGATGGTAATTTGGTATGAAACACAGCTTCCCTTTTTTAAACTGTTTTCTTCTAACTAACATGGATGCAAAGTCCTTTTTGAAGACAGACATTTAAGCATGTTTACTTTTGTGTGTGGTATCTCAGTAACAGAACAGCCATTACTGCTGGCTGTAGCTATTGCTGAAAGGAATTATGTGATGAGACACTGTCTCAACCTTCCTCTCCTTCAAACGCAGTTGCAAATATTGTGAAAATAAATAAACAAAAAACCCCAAATAAACAAATAGACAGGGACTTCCCACAACCAACTGCATCACATTGATTCTATTTACTTTTCTCAGAGAATACTTCTACAGAGATTTTCAGGATCTCTCTCATATGAACTCTGGCACTAACAGCAACAAAAAAGTTAGATGAAATTTTTGGGTAGGTCCTGAGGAAGAGTCCAAGGAGTATTTCTGGATCGTCTGTGCTGTCATTCAACATACAGAGACCGCTATTCTGGAAAACCTCTTGGACAACATTTGCAATTTGTTTTCTAAGTGAGCTTAGAAGAATTGAATTTGGAGATATACCTTTAGCTTGTTTTTAAGTTCATGTTGAAGGGATAAAGCAATGGCCAATGACACCCCCATGCTCCTCAAAGCAGGAACGGATGGCTATCGCAGATGCAGTGTGATAAGCATACATACTGTGTACAAACATAGCCAACCTGTGGCTAAAAGCTATCACTACATTCTCCTAATACAGTCAGCATCATTATACTGAAAACAGATCTTAAGGAAAGAGCTAAAAGAAATACTGAAACATTAAAGTTCAGAGCAAACCATTTTTTTTTTTATTTTTTTCATTTAGAAGTTGCACCACAACTTCTGCACCACAGATAATAAAATTCATTTTCATGGTTCTCATTTTAAAATAAAGCAAAAGCTCTATACAAGGGAGCTCTTAATCCAAAGGCGTTTCTATGTTCCCACTCACTAGTGGGCCTGGGGAGAAGGCAGATACCCCAGACTGCTGCTTGTACTTTCCCAAACTGCTCCATTTCCAAACCTGTCCTACTCTCCCAACAGCACAGTGAAGTCGTGAGAAGAGAGCATGAGGACCAGGGCACTCATATGTTGAGGACAGGGCTTTTTTACATTCTTTTTCCAGCTGTCTTCTCCTGCTTCTCCATCCTGACACACAAAATATCAATGCAGATGGAACACAACCCATTTGTGGGATTGTTTCATGGAGAATTGCTCAAGTCCTGTCAAGACTTGGGTCATCAGTGAGGTATGTTGGAGCTTGCACCATCACAATGCATTGCTCTTGGATACCTAAGCCAGAAAGGTTAGATGCAGCTTGGTTTGTATGTAACAGGGACAAACGTTTCTGTGCAGAGATACTCCTAAATGACATCTCGACTATCGCTGAAATTTTTGAATTTAGCTGGGTCAAAAAAAAGTCAAATTGTTTCACTGTTAACATTTTCAATATGAAAAAATTCAGCATCTGTTATGCAAACCATCTCAGTACTTTCAAACACTTCTGAAAGACTGGACGTTGAAAGAACGTATTTCTGCACAGAATTTAAGAATGCTTTATTTTCATTCCAGGGCAAAACAAAAATAAATGTCATAGTCTTGCCACTTTCTGTGGAATGGAATTACTGCTCTCTACTGAGGCTCTGTGCAAAAGCTGATTTAATGCTGCGACTGATGTAAGTAAGTTAAAAGCATCTGAACAGAATTCCTTACTCATACTGAGAACAAGAGACTTTCATTAAAAGGTGTGTACAAATTTCATTCTCCACTTTGTTCCAAATACCCATAGTCCTGTAAAAACAGGTGATATGATGCTTACTGCCAAACAGCCAATATTCTTGGTTGGTATCAGGAATTAAAGTGTGCTACAATTCAATTTTCTTGTTCTCTCAGCTATGACTAATGTTTCATATTAATGTACCTTCAGTTTACGACTAGTGACACAGTTGTTCCCAAAGTTCTTTGTGGTTCTCTATCTTGAATCACAAATAAAAAACACTGAAAACCGTTTAATATCTCAAGAAGCCCACAACACCGTCAAACAACTTCCTGAATCAGTGCTGAATTTGAAACAACGATGTCACATCAGATAAGTGAAGAAAATACATTGCTATGAAAATAATCCCTGAAATCCCTACCCGAAGTACTGAAGTCACAGTTATAGGTGGGATAGTATTAAAATCTATGGGCTTGAAATATCCTTAAGTTTAAGCGGTATTGTGTGGTTATGGTGCTCCGGTATCAGATGGAACAAAGAGTCATGTAGTAAATCAAATCCAAGAGGTAAAAGAAAAACCAAAAAACAATAAAACAAACAAAACAAAACAAATCAATCACAGTTACATAAAAGGAATGCCTACAGTTTTCATAAATGGGTCATTTAAAAGCAACAGCCAAGCTTGCTATTTCTCCTCAGCTTCTTTCCTGTTAAGCAGTGACTAGGTATGAACATGAGAGCCTGCACTGGGTTGAACTGGTCTGCCAGCTCCAGGATCCTTATCTATAGATAACTGTGGTATAAGACCAGATCAGAAAAATGAACTGATATTTTCTGGGTGATCCTGGAGCCGCACTTCCTCCTCCAACTCCTATATGATTGAATATGAGCTTTGGAAGCATGTGGAGGGTGCTAAGAATTTGGTTTTATTTCCCTAACAAGCACTTTGAATGCAAAATGAATATAATAAAAGTTGATGACAATATCCAATTATTTTTTCAGTTGAAATATAAATTAGATTTGATTTGTTCTGTTCTAATAATTTTCAGGTAAAAAATGTCTATTGTAATCACATACAATGCTTCGTTTTCATGTTACAATAGAGACCAAAGCAAATTACACATTATGATTTTAGGCTGTAGCAGTGAAATCGGGTAGGAAGGGCAATGCTCCAGTGGAAAAATAATAATAATAATAATATATATATATAATAATAGAAAATCATAAATCTCTTCAACAGAAAGTATATTTTAGTTTTCGGACTCTGAAATGGAGAATTATTCTTGGTATATTGTATTTATCCTAAAACAATAGATTTTATTTTTTGTGACAAATTGTCCACATAATGGCAGATTTACAGATGGAGAGAAAACTACAGATTAAGGGGATACATTCCAGATTGTAGAATGTTCACAAACATTCGGCAAACAGAAACAGCGGGTGCTTCCTGAAGACTCTTCTAACCTCTTTCTCTGCTGCAGTAATGCAGACCACAATTATTTCTTCAGAAAAGTCACTCAGCATGTGCTGAATGGCAATGGCATTACCAGCAGTTCAGTCTCCTCTTTTACATTCTGCATAGGGCATCTACAGCTAGCCAAGTATGGGCTCTTTTTTATGACTCACATTAAACTGTTATTAGCAGTGCTTTGCTTTTTCCCCACTTTTCTGTACCTACTGCAAGAGATTCAGATTGAAAGCTGCAAGTAACTGACAGTGAATCAGAGAGGGATGACTCTCCTGTGTTTAGATACCTAATCTGAAAATTAGTCATAGAAAGTCACCCTCATTTCTTGATAATTAAGGCAATTACATAAACAGACATTCATCTCTCTCAGAGAAGTACTGTTTAGCTTAATTCATTAAAGTTTCAATGCTTTGAGAATTTTACTTAAAAGATGTTATAGAAGTCTAATGTCTCATGTAATCACTCCTCCAGCATTCACAGGTAAAGGAACAAAAAAGGGCAACTGGGCTTTTTGTTTTACCCATTTTGTAAGAAAGTAAAACTATCACATTGCATCAATACAACGTAGGAATAATGAGATGTAGATATGAATATTATCTGTATTAAGTTGCTTAAGAAGAAAAGCTGAGTGGCTTAGAGGATAAGGGACTGGGATTTCCTCTCAGAAACTCCAGTGGGAATTTAATTTGCAATCCACTGTTGAGACATTAACCGCACAATAGCGGCTTACTCTAATCTGTTGATAGAAGGAAATTATTTACTAGCTATCAATGAGATACCTGCCTTTGACAGGACTGTAAATCTCATACATACACATTAAATCCTGTTATTTTCCATGTTTGTGCCAATTTTAGCAAAGACTATTTGGCAAGTTTTAGTCCCAACTAGGTACATCTAAATATCTGTATTTGTCACGTGCATCAACCTTCCTTATGAAGGTGCTTACACTGGAGAATGCGAAAGAATTAACACACATATAAATCTATCAGTTTTAGAAACATTCCATGCAAACTGATTTATATGGATGCTAAAGATATTGTATAAATACTCTGCCAACAACTTAAAAGTTTGCATGCCTTTTTTTTTGTTGTTGTTACATATGTTATTAAGCTTTTTTTGTAAATGAGCAAGTTACTGAAGAGTAGATTTGTATACACAGGCCCACTTGTAGTGAAACTAACAAAAAATCACAAAACTTGAAGCTTATACATTGATGAGCTGCATAAAGGAAAGGGCTTTCGGCAACTAAACCTCAGGCAGCAATTTTACATATCTTCTTTTGCCCACGCTAAGAAGTTAACCATCCATACCAACTTTTTCTCAACGAGCAGGAAGGAGATAAGGCATTAAGTCTTTATCTCAATGGCCTGATGGCAAGCAAATTCATCCAAGTTAAGGGAAAATCATATTTCATTTGCTCCCTTCCTTTCAGAATCCATATGAGCACGTACTCTGCCAATCCAAGTGCAGGTGATGGTCTGGAGATTATTCCCTCTTTTGTTCTGAAGCTGAAAAATTCCACTTTGTGGGGAATATTAACAATATAAAATTACAAAAAGAATGGTACAAAATCTGAGTATTATTTATCCATGTTGAAGAAAACAAAATTCTGACCTTGCTCTGCAAATATTTAATATGAAATACTTCAATATTTTTTGCTTCCAATTGCCTCCTCCTTCCCAGGATTGCTTTAGATGTGAAAAATGAGGAAAAAAAAGAAGGGTACTCTGGTAGAGAGAGTGGCTTTGTGATTAAGAAATTGAATTAGGTTTCATGAAATCTCATTTCAAATCTAAGGTTTTAATCTAGAAATACCTGGGTAGTGACTCTACATCTGATCATGCAGTTTCTGTCTGTCTTGCAAACTGTAGCTCCTACTTGTATCAATCATAAAGTATAGAAAAAAAGTTTGTGCGTATATTATTATTGCCCATTTGCACCCGAGTCTTGTTTGATATGGAGTAGAAGGATTTTTATGTCTAACAACACAGCTGTAGCTTCAGCAGTAACTCTTTTCAAGCCAGGAGAAATCTCTTCTGCTCAGTTCTCAGTTGTTACAGTTTTGCTTATTTAAACTATAAGTTCTGCAGAGTAAAAATCTTCTTATTACCCATAAAATATTTTGAAAGAAACTGAATACTGTATGATTGATCATTGCTTGAATCTGTAGACTATTTCGTTTTATAAAAAGCCCAGGCTATAGCATCAGGCAAGTTGTTACAATTTTATTATTTTTCTTGTTGAATGTATGAAGGAAGGGCGATCTCAGTTCAGTTCACAATAAGCCAGCAGTCCATCAGAAAACCACAAATCCATTCTACTGGAATTAAGGATGATCATTTCCCACAGAGAGGTCAGGAGCCAAAAGGATACCAGTGTTCTCAGGCCTTGAAATTACTCCTCCAGGTAAGAGGAAGGCACGTTGGCGGATCTGTCTGTATTACACTTTTATTGGCAAAGAGGCTTTTATCTCCAAGGCTGATGGTTCTATACAGAGACTCATTGATTCCCATAGCTAACCTTCCTTGACTCTGAAATGGCCCACACTTTCATCTTCTGTTTTGAGTTAAGGTTGTTAGTTGGTTATAACTTATAGAAGTAAAGTGAACTGCACATTACAGAGTACTGCTCTAAGTCATGTCTTAATTTTCATGAATTTCAATTATTTTTTTTTATTTTTATCACACCTTCTCTAATAATAAAATACTACAAATAACCAAATGAACTGAAGAAAGGGGGCAGTATTCCAGGAACTTAATATACATTAAGCAAGAGGTGATAAAAAATCATTGGGTAAAGCAAGGACAACTTCTAGTTTTATACAACTGAGTCCATTCTACTGATTGCCATTTAATTAATTGTATCAGAGGTTAAATAAAAGACTATTCCACCTGAGACTATGAAGTACAAGAAAAAGTCAAAAGCACTGAACATACCATCACCTGTATTCCTTTATCACTTTTGATCTATCTATTCATTGCTGAACTACTCATATGTAGCTGCACTTAGTATTTTACAGTATTATATAGCTTCCTAGTTCATAAAATATTGATTCAAGTCTTTTGTTCTGTATCTTTCTTGAACTTTGATCTTGCATAGTTAGTGTTGCCTTGATGAAATATTTAGAAGTACAACATTTTCCTCGTGAAAGGTAAATTTAGAGTTTTTATATGGCATCCTGTGTTAATGCACTATCTTCAACATTCAGGCTGAACTCTATCATGGTCACATTTAGTCGAAAATTGAGTTTGCAGAAATCCTCAAAACCAAATAAACATTTTTAAGGCTAAAAGTCAATGTTCTGACTTGGCTGGAGTAAACTTACCATACCAGATACAGTCAGAGAGCCTTGAAATCATACAACCAAAGAGACTTTAAAATTGATAGTTATTTTCCAACAGATAAAAATGTATTAACTATATAATAAAAGCAGAGCTCTGGCTTAAAAGCAAAACAAAAAATTTGCCATATATTAGTAGGTATTGAATGTTATCAGTTTACTTTGCCAAAGCAAGCAAAACTACTGCAACATCTTTACAAATTTCATCAATCCCAATACTCAGGTTGAGAACTAATGAAGTCTCATTTAAAATCTCATGTCTGATTGAATTCAGTATCTAGGAACATTCAAGGCCCAACCAAAGCTTTTTAAAGGTCTGGAGGACTCACAAGGACTTACACCACCATGATTTCTTTGATGGCTGGTATGAGTCTTATTACCAGTATAAGTGCCTTGTGTCCATAAAGCCACTGATCTTCATAAAACTTGTAGTAACTCAATTATTTTGAGATCTTTGTCACAGAATCATGGAATCATAGAATAATTTAGGTTAGAAAAAAACTTCAAGATCATCAGGCCCAACTGTCAGCCTGACCTACTCAACCACTAAAAACTACGTTATTTAGCACCACGTTCTCATGTCTCTTGAACACCTCTGGGGATGGGGACTCCACCAGTTCCCTGAGAGGCCTATTCTAATGCTAGATCATCCCCTCTTGAAGTAATTATTCCTGATATCCATTCTAAACATCCCCTGGAGCAACTTGAGACCATTTCCTTGCATCACATTACTTGCCACCTAAGAAAAGAGACTGACAGAGGCCTCATTACAGCCTCCTTTCAGGCAGTTGTAGAGATCAATGAGGTCTCCCCTCAACCTCCTCTTCTTCAGACTAAACATCCCCAGTTCCTGCAGCTACTCCCAGTAAGTTTCATTTTCCAGTCCTTTCACTGGCTTTGATGCTTTTCTCTGAACATGTGCTAGCAGCTCAGAATTATTCTTGCAGTGAGAGGTCCAAAACTGAACACAATATTCAAGGTGTGATATCCACAGTGGGACAATCACTTCCCTCACTCTGCTGGCCATATTATTTCTGATGCAGGCAAGGATGCCACTGGCCTTCTTGGCCACCAAGGCATACTGCTGGCTTATGTTTAGCCAGCTGTTGACCAGCACTCCAAGGTCCTTCTCTGCTGGGAAACATTCCAGCAACTGTTCCCCAAGCCTACCTCACCACTGCATGGGATTGTGCACAAGGGCACAACCCGGTACTTAGCCTTGCTGATGATGAAAACAGATTAGTGACTGCACTGTTGAATGTCATGTGATTATATTCAGCCCATCGATCTAGCCTATCCAGATCCCTGTGCTAAGCCATCCTATCTTCAGAATAGCAGTCTTACTTAATTTGATGTTGGTCTGCAAACTTACTGCATCCAGATCACTGACAAAAATTTTAAACAAGGCTGTGCCCAATACTGAGCCTTGAAGAATGCAACTACTTAATCCCAGCCTTTCTACTAGTTCTTCAGCCTGTGAACCATACACCTGTCCAAGCCATGAGTTGTCTGTCTGTCTCTCCAAGAGAATGCAGTGAGAAACAGTGTCAAACACTACAAAAAAAACACTACCTGGTATATGACATGCACAGCCAATATATTTTCTGCTAAGCAGGTCAGTTTGTCATAGAAGAGCGGGTTAGTCAGGATTGACTTGCCTTTTATAAACCCAGGTCAGCTATTTCTGATCACTTGATAGTCCTACATGTGCCATGTGATAACATTCAAGACAATCTGCTCCATAACCTTCCTTAGTACCAAGGAACTGACAGGTCTGTAACTCCATAGATCCTCCTTCCTGCCCTACTTGTATGCGGGCTCCAGTAAACTTGGAACTCACTTGTTAGCCAGGACTGCTGGTAAGTTACTGACGTAACGTAGTGAGCGCTACTGACATCTCCTACAATACCGTTGGATTAATTCCATCTGATCCCATTGACATATGAACTCAAATGATGTAAAAGCTCACATATAGTTTCCAGTCGGATTACAGGAGCTTCAGTCTCACACCGTCACTGTCACTGTTTTCCAAATAAGGGGAATGAGCCTTATTCTCACCTTTCATCACTGTGTTTCTCCTGATATCCTATAAATGATCATGCTTTTGCTGTTGAGGTATTTGATAGATACAATAAACTCATTTGCACATGATATACAACATTTGTGCTTATTCCATTGAGACTATAGGAACGTTATAAATTATCCATTTAATTCTGTGTCATACAAATGTTTTGGTAAAAGAAAAACTGACATCTCAGAGAAAACCTGAAGGCCATATGCAACAAATTCCATGCATTTCTTACAATCACAACAATATATATATTTTTAAAATGAATAGTTTTGTATTGTATTTTTACCTACTCTGTCACTTTTTAATATAAGTTTGTTCTGGTGCAGAAGAAATACACAGAGATCACTCTTACCTTCTGGCTCCCTGATCTTACGTCCTGCTGCAGATTTCCGTAACACACTCCGTCCTGAGTTGAACAAGCTTGCTAACTCATCAAGGGGACTGGTCAATGACCTTGAGTTTGTAGGACTGTATGGAAATGAAGATGATGAATTAGAGTTCAATTTCCTGTGTTCTGCTCTTGCCACCTTTGGGGAATAAGGCAGTTTGGAGAATGGAGAAGGTGAACATCCAAGCTGAGCAGGGTTTGGTCTCTGAGGTACTTTTGATAGATCTGAGTTTGTACCTGTTTTCCCTGTATTAATCAGAAAACTAGCACAAGGCTCTGGAGGAAATGCAAAATGCGTGGAAGCCCGATAAGAAACAGGAGGTGGTACAGGAGGAGGGGGTGGTGGAAGAGGAGGAGGAGGTGTTGAAGGTGGAGTCACTTTGCTGGAAACATTGAACACAACCAAGCCTGGAGATGCTGGTCTTTCACTCTCCCCCTTTTGGTTTTTAGAGTACTGTGGTGACAATGGACTTGAGCCTTCTGACTGCACAGGGTATTTTAGGTTGGTTTCCAAGACAGGAAGCTTTTTAACTTCTAGTGGTGTTAGAGGTGATTCATCAGAAGCAGGAGAACATGTGACAGGAGTTGGAGGAAACACGAGAAGTGGTGGCCTGTGAGGGAGCAAATTAGGGAAAGGGGCTGGAATGTCACATGAGTCTTTATAGTTCAAAGCAACTTGACTATTTCCATCCAATGTTCCATCTTCAACATGAACTTTTTTTTTGCTTTCAAACACCAGAGGAGGAGATCCAGTCGCTATTGGAATTATTCCATTACTGTTGCTTCCTTCTTCTGGGAGAAAATACTTCATTTCTTCATACACAGATTCTCCTTGCTCTGGGCTTTCTGCTTCAGCAGAACTGTGTTTCATTGCATTCCCCACCATTTCAATATAGACAGGCTCATTTTCTTCCTCTTCTTGTGACATATAGAGGCTCAATGTGCCATGTTGTGGCACATCAGCAGAAGCTGCTCTCTGTACTCCCGCAGTGTCATAGCTACCCTGTTTGACTACTGTGTTTGTCTGTTTCACATCCCCAGGCTTTTGGCCAGGTATTTCTTCATAAGAGCCACTGAGTTTTGTATTGGGACTTCGTTTTGGTTTTCTGGGAGGTATTTTTTTCATGGTACTATAGTCATCACTGTGTGGCCTTGGACGGGTCAGAACTAGGGAAGTGAAAAAGGTGTGTGTTATTAGGAGATTGAAATTAGTTTTTTCTTACACAGGTCTAATATTTAAGCTTTCAAATCTTGCATGTATAATTTTACCATTAAAAGCAGTTACATACAGAAGAATTCAGTCAAAAGTATACATATTTCAATGAATAAAATGCAGAACTTTCAGCATTCCAAACCACAAGCTTTTGTTGCCTGGGCATATAATCTGCTTTGGTAGCCTCCACTGTCACTAAAACTGTCACTGTTCATATTTTTTGAATCCAGATATTCACTGCAAGGTGTGTAATGCATGGAAATACATGCTTGTTATTCCTTTTGCCCCAGGGGAGAGGATAGAAGGGTGTGCTTTTAACTAGGACTTTCACCACAGCACTATTCTGACATGCATGTTATCATCAGTAACTGAAGTATCCGACTTTTATGCAGTATATAAAATTCTAATTACAGGCAGATATTATCCCTATCTCTGCTTCTTTTGTATTGCTGATGTGGAAGTAATTTTTAAAGTTAGGGAATCACATAGCCTAGGGGCAATTCCTCAACTGAGTATACAGTTAACAAAACTAGATGTCTTTTCACAGCCTCCAGGCACAGATGGAGCAGAGATAATAGATACCGATCATCAATAGGTGATTACTCTTTTAAGATAAAAATTAAATGGTGTAAATCAGAGCTGGTTTCAGACAAAGACTCAGGAAATACATAATACTTGGAAAATGAGCACAGCAGGGAAACTGCTCCAATTGTTTTGTAAGTGCATAAGCATTACTGCTAAGACCACACAAACGTATCTAAATTGTCAGTCTTTCAAAAAATTCTGCTGGAGTTTTCTGGCTAAATCAATCATTTCTTCTAACACTGTGCACTGAAAGCCTAAACCACTGCAGAGATCCATAATCCACGCTGAACTAGTTTAAAACTACCTATACTGGACACACACAAGATTTTACCTCACTTCACAAGGAGTCTGAATGAGCAAGGTAAAGGTTAGGAAAACTGACCTGCATCTAATAAACTGGGCATGAGTAATTATTTTGCAAGAGAGAGGGAGCTGCAAAGCTCTGCAGCCAGTGTGCAGGCATAGAAAATGGTTACATGTAGCTTTAAACCCAGCCTGAAGAATCTTCCTTGATAAGCTTAGAGGATTCTTTACACGAAACAGGACAAATTAGGCTTATCAAGGAAAAGCAGAATGTCTCCCTTCTCTTCGTCTTCTACTCATATGTTTCAAATGTGTAGGAGGACAGAACAATTGAACTCAAATCTGGACTTAATGCAAGGTAACGCATTGCAATTCTTTTGGGATTTCCACAGTGCTTTCATTCCAAACAAAAAATTCACCATAAGCAAGTTATGGCACAAACATAAACCACTAAATGCACAAGACGTTTCTGTGAACACAGAGAAAAAGTAGGAGAATGTTTAATGTTTAACTTGGTGAAATTCAAGAATCTGGCATTCTGTATTAGCAATGCAAGATATTCTAACAGTTTAAAAGGTGAAAGAAAATGGTCAGTGGGGTGGAATAGCTGGAGCTGACAAAGATCATTTGTCTCTAGAGGGAATTCTGCAAACAGGCTCAGGTTGTTGACAAACGAGGCCATTAGAACACACGAGCAGTTATTTGCTGATTTGGAGCAAATGATAAATTGACTACCTTTATTTACTGCCACTGAAATATTTCACAGAGGCGGGGCTTTTCAAAGGCGCTTTGCCCATGTTTGGAAGGATCAAAGCGGAGGGAACAAATCAATAATCTAGAGTAACTTTTGTGACGCTTTCCCCCTTTCTGCCTGACCTTCATTAGCGGCCTCCTTAGAAGCTGCCGACAAGCAAGCACTGACGGCCTCATAGGAAGCGCTCAGCCGTGTGTTGGGGTCCCGCTTGGGTTTGGGAGGAGGCTGTTTCCGTGGTGACGGCAGGCTGCCGCTGTCTTCCATGCTGAACACTGAGTGCAGGGATGGGGACCTGATGGACGACCCAGCCACAGAATGTACCAAGCCTTCCACCGCCATGGGGACAGGCACGGAGCTGGAGTGAAAGTGCTTTGGCGCTCGGTAGCCGGCGAAGCCATCCTCAGGGAGCTTCCCACCCTTGTCTTCAGCTCTGAAAAAAACACGGAGGAGAGGCCCAGATGCATTATTCAAGTGGTAACAATGAACCTGTTCATGCAAACATAACAACAGCTTTTTGGTAAACAGCCTCCCGCCTCCCCTGCTGTGCGGAGGGGATGTGTGTAGTAATCTCCTGACAAACAAATCCAGATCAAGCTGCTAGCTTTCCTCCATTTCCTGTTTCATGATAAATTGGGACACTGGCTCTCTTTTCACACAGATGCAGCTTTCCTTAAGCAGTTTCACATTGTGGATCAGACACTCTGTGAATGAATTGTTCACACTTTGATTGTTGCACACAATCAAAAGCCGCGTTTCCAATCTGAATGATAATTTCTGGGAAATCCATTTTAATGGAAAGTTACTGAGGCAGCAAATGCTGAGCCTTTATCGCTATTTTCTGAAAAGACAACAATAAATTCTATTTAGATAATGCAAATCTTTAAAATATTAATGACCCTTTTAACCAGCTACAGTGGCTGTCTGAATAATTCCACGTAGATATATATATATCCTCCTGTGGAGGCTTACTTGATAGCTATCCTTTGAAAGATATTAATTATGACATTATGCTTAGTTACTTCAATCAGTTTTGGACTTTTGCTTATTCCACTTTTTTTTTTAAATTATTATTTATTTTTTGCTATTTCAATACGAATAGAGAAATGATGTCTTTCAACCACTCCCAACAAACTGATTTTAACAGAAATTCTTCAAGCATTTTACACTTCCAAAAATCAAAATGCTGAAAACCTTTCAGATTGGAGTGGCAGCCTATTAGATAGATGTCCATACTATCATTTTACAGACAAACTGCCAAGCATTTTTTTTTTCAAATTGTATTTCTGTATGGCAGATCACCAGCAGGGCTGGAATTCATGTGCAGGATATAGCCAGCTGCCTGTGTAGTAAATGAAACAGCTAAAGATGAAAGTGTGGTGCTCAGTGGATAATTTGTTTTCACTGTAATGTTTAATTACAGTCATTCTGACAAAGGCATTTCCTCCAATATGTAATGACTGGGATATTTGAAGCTAATTAAGCAGATGTACTGCCATTTTCACTTTAATAAAGTCACTAACAAAAGCAAGGAAAGCAAAGGCAGTTGTTCCAGATGAGAATTAAGTTCCTATAGAAAAGTAAATATCTGTATGTCCAGCAAGTTATTAGAAGCTTTCCTGTTCTTGATACATACCTGTTTCTAAACTGCAAATGCTACTTTTGCCCAATCTGAGAGAAAAAGATCTGGGACTCCATTCTTGGGAAAATGCTCTCCAACCATTTGCTGAATTCGTAAAACAGGTACTCCTGTAAACTCTGATGGGAGCTAAACAAAAAGGCTTTAATCTATTTTTAAATAAGAGGAAAGAATCCTCTTCACAGTTTTTCTAGTTCATTGTATAATCAGAATTTCTTGGGCTGCCCTTTATTGTATTTTAATGCTTTCTTGGCTGTTCTTCATTTTTTGGCAGTTACCCCATGCTGAAATTCTCAGTTAGATAAGTTTTGCTTTTGTTTAGTTGGTTTGATGAAAGTTCAACTATAATCTATTTTTCTTCAAATGAAAAATTTCTGAAAAAAAAATAAAGGTTTCAGAGGCTTGAATAAGTTCCTTTAAAGCTCAGTCTGTCCTGAATAAGATATTATTGGTGTCTTTATGTTTCTGGACATAATTACCTGCTCCAAAGAAAAACAGTGTCTAGCATTGATCTGGGTTGAATGCATTCTTGAAAATGCTCTTGCAATTTTCAAGTTAAGCTCAAGTCATTTATGTGACTTTAAAAGCAGGGAAGGAAATCATAAAACTGAAGAAATGATTTAATTCCTTACTATCCAACCCAGGATATATTTTCTCAAATCTAAGATATCTTACCTTTTGTGGACTTCTTCTGGTCTATTTCTAGCCTCTAGCTTTTCCCTGTGGTAAGCAGCATTCATCTCATTGCGAATCCGGTCGTTTTCCCGAGCAATGTCAGAAGCATTTTGAATGACCAAGGCATCGTATGTTTTCAGCCCCATATCCTCAACAGTCTGCAAGAAGCCTTTGACTGAGGTGATCTCTTGCTGTTTGATGCTCATCTTCTGTAGCACACGCTGGCGAGCTAAAAATCCTCTCACAACTACCATAACAGAAGAAAAAATAATAAACCAATGAAAGACAACTAATTAATTACTGAGTAACAATATTATCGTGTGTTCTGCTGTAAACATAAGTAAATCAAGTTCAGTCAATATCTTACACAAATAGTGAAAGAAATGTACATCGTATACAACATACAAAAATGGATGTGCCCATTTTATATTGCTTAAAACCAAGTATGACAACAAATTCATTCACAAATTTAAGCTACCAGAATTCAAAACAGTTACTTCCATATTTTTGTTTCCATTACAGCTGGAAACTTGGATGTCTGATGGAGAATGAAGAAGTATATATTTAAAAAGGAAAGTTCAAAAGATCGTTTTAAAATAATACCCTGAGTAAATGATTATTGCATGGAATATGGTAGAAATTAAAAGACTGCCTGTATCTGTTAATCTTCAAACAGTATTTTGACATTTCAGTGTACCAAAAAACGGGAAAAAAACAAAACAAAACAAATAAAAGATCTTTTACTGACACCTAGAGACTTTTTTTGCCTGTTTTTTTTTCAGCAGAAACAATGAATGCACATTTCTGAAATGCTTCTGTCACATAATTTCCATTTTTCAGCTTAAAATTTTCATCTATGTTGCATCAGCCTTACGTATCTAATAGGCCTATTTTCTTACGCTCCTTGGCAGCATTATGTTTTGGTGTACTTCCTGTAACGGCTTTCTGTGCTACTTTCCTAAACATGTATATGCAGTACAACAGTTTCTACTCAACCTAAATATTGCCTTATCCTCAGAATTTTCAGAAGTATCCAGCTGAACTTAAGTAAGGGACAGGGGCTTCTGTGACCATGATGAATCCATCACTAAATCAATCACTCTACATGGAACCATTGATGTTACTATGCCTTGGCATGTGTCCTGGCTTGGGAGAAAGAGCTATGCTAAATAAAGGTCTGAATTTATAATGTTGCTGTTGAGAAAGTAATGGAATCATGTACAGGTCGCTATCAGAGTTCACTGCTTACAAGTATGAAAAAATTTAAAAAGCTTAAAAATCAAAAATTATTCCTCTTTTTGAAGGGTTTTGTCTTCTGTTCAATACAGAAATAAACAAAACAAGTAAACAAACAAACAAACAAAAAACCAAACAAGAAAAAAAAACACAACAATTTAATGAGCTCAAAGACTGCCATGAAATGAAAACTATCATTTCCTGGAGCTTTACTGCTCAGTATCAACAAGTATTGTACAGATTCCAAGACTGTGCTCTGAACTCAGTCCTCATTTATGTAGATGTACAGTAATTCTCACTTATAGAGATTAGAACAATTCAGGTTAGCATCCTCATGACATAAAATTACCTAATTCTTCACAGTTTATCTAAGGACAAAGATTAGAAGAATTAAAATTCCATGGATCTGACTTCAGTGAGAAAAGTTTTAACCAATGTGTATACAATGTACTAGAGTTAATTCTTAATCTAGTTGAACTGTAATGAAAGACTTTAAGGATGATGGATTTTCCTACAGGACAAAAAATTTTCCTCAATGATTCAATATGAGCAAAATTCCCCAAATGTAGTTCTTATTCTTATTGGGAGAGGGAAGGTGAGAAGGACAAAGCTAATAAAATCTGACTAAAATCTGACAAACAAAACAACAAGATAAATCCTTGTTTTTCTAATTTCCTTAAAAAACGTGATAATGGGAAACATTGCAGACAACAGCTAATTGGATAAATAGTGCTATGTTCTAAGGAAGTAGGTGTTTGAGATTCTGATAGGAAATGGAACAGTAGAAACAGGAATTCACGAGACAGTGGATAGCAACTCCTTTAAAAAATGTGCCAAATGAGTCAGTGTGATCTTAAAACAAAAACATAGGGAAAAAAAATGCATTAAATAAAAAAAAAGCAATTTCTACTTCAAAAACTGCAACAGAAGGAGAAAACAAAGACAACTAAACATAAAAATATTAGCTTTGTATTCATGATATATTTTCACAGAAATGTATTTTGTATCCTTGTTACTCTATTTTTTTTAGCTTGGAGAAGAGAAGGCTCCAGGGCAGCCTCATTGTAGCCTTCTAGTACTTGAAGGGAGCGCATAAACAGGAGGGGAACGACTGTTTACAAGGGTGAATAGAGATAGGACAAGGGGGAATGGTGGATAGAGATAGGACAAGGGGGAATGGTCTTAAACTGAGACAGAGGAGGTTTAGGTTAGATATTAGGAGGCAGTTTTTCACACAGAGGGTGGTGGGTGACGCACTGGAACAGGTTGCCTAAGGAGGTCGTGGATGCCCCATCCCTGGAGGCATTCAAGACCAGGCTGGATGTGGCTCTGGGCAGCCTGGTCTGATGGTTGGTGACCCTGCATATAGCAGAGGGTTGAAACTAGATGATCACTGTGGTCCTTTTCAACCCAGGCCATTCTATGCTTCTATGATTCTATCTGATATGCAACTCAAAGTTAAGAGGTGATATTAAAAGTCAACGAACGTACTTAAAAAACAAATACTCAAGCTCCCCTTAGTTTTAATTACAGTCAACAGTTTTTCATAAAATTATGTTTCACAGGCACAAATAAAATAAATAAAATACAGCAACTATTCCAAGAAGAAAAAATTACTTTTTTTTTTTTTTTTTTGTTATGCAATGCTTCTTGTCAGTGTACAAAGTGACAGCTCAGGAATACTTGTTCTGTAATTGTTACCTTTTTGGCAGGTTATAATTTTCTTCTGAAGCTGAAGGCACAAATCGTTGAGATGGTCAGCTTGCCAGTACTTAAGAAACACTTTTCGGACTCCTATCTAGAATACAGAGAGACAGAAGGGAAACTTTCACCATCAACAAAAAAGGCCAAAATAATGACAAGTAAATAACAACAATATGTGTACAATCCTGCTGAAGGTTGAGATCAGATCTGCAATATCAGGCTAGTACAGTGCCAATCGTTGTACAAGAGGTAACATCACTTGGTTGAATAAAAGACATATTTGGAAACGATAAGCAAGCTGTCGGGCACACATTCCCCCTTGAGGTCCAGGACCATGCAGAACAAATACTACAATCAAGATAAACACAGATTGGAAAATAAAGCATTCTGAATGTAATTACACTAATGTCTTAGACAATTTAACAGAAAATAAGATTTAGCTTTTACAAAAGATGGGGATGTGAGCAAGGAAAAAGGTGAGAAGCCATACGTCCATGGGGAGAAGGAAACAATAACAGGCAGCTGCCATCTATGGAACAGCAAGGATTCTGCCCATTAGTAAAAATGATCCCTGGTGTCCCATAAAACTATGAATCCTAGCTCCCAGAGCCACTACTGAAGCTATTCCACAGGTCTATTCCTAGAATCAGAGATGTACTTGTCAAAACTGTTATCCTATGTATTGATGGAGTGTATGAGCTTACTCTGGTGCTAAGCAGTTGTTTGGTTTAATTCATCTAGCCCTTAGAGGGTCTCAATAAACACAGAATCAGTAGATGCTCTTAAAAAAAATAACTTGTTACAGCAAAAGGTATTCTGAACATGATGAAACAATCCTTTTCTGTATAATCTTCAAAAAATCTTCCTTTCTAATAGACTGATTTTAAAAAAGTAACTGAGATAAATAATGTGTTTCCTTATACTGCTTTTCTTCTTAGGAATTCTGCTCAGAAATAAGATCAGTACTAAGTCGCCAGCCAGTGAAGATTATAGGTTTTGTCTAGCTATTAATTTTATATGACTACTGATTAATTAATACCAGTCTGGCTGAAATTGCAGAGATTCATTCCAACTCCTACTTGTACATAGCTCACAAGATCATTCCCTTGTCACTGCATCGCTGTATGGCACTTTTGTTTCTTCAGTATGGCTATTGGAGACAGCTATGGGCAGGGAGATTTGCACACCTTTTCAAATAACTGCTTTTAATCCTATCACTGTTGCCAGATATACTGCACTGGTAGAGATAAACTACTGAAAGTCAGGGCATACTTACCATGGCTAATCTTCATTAACAAAGCTCAGAAGTGGCTGGGGCACCTTTTCCCTCCTCTCTACTCTAGAGGAAATCTACTCTGCATCAAATGTTAAGAGTCTTAAATTCTGAACTTTAAGCTGACAGACTATGATTGTGAACCAAAGGCTTTTTAGTTAAAATCAGATGCACTAAAATGGCAAAATCAGAATTATTTCTAATTTTTTTTAATGTTAGTATCTCTTTTCCCAATAAAATAAGCTTTTTGTGTTACTGCGAAGTATGTGAAGGCAAAGTGCTAAAAAAAAAAAAGCATTTTACTTGTCTCACCACTGGAGAAACTCATAAATAGGGAACAGGCTTTCTTTGCATGCTGGAAAATGCATGGAATGGCTATTTTAGAAAACCGTGTGGCTACAGAAATACTGGCATATAACTTAGCTATTCCAGAATAGCTCCTCTATTCAGACCATCTACTCTGGAGTAATCCTTCTACTTACAAATTGAAGTTATTATTCCAGAACAAAATTGCCTTCGTCCAAGAGCCCTGTTTCTAACAATTGAGGCTACCCTAGCAAAATGGTGTCATTATGTTTACTTAATAGACTCTCTTGAGTGATGCCTTATAATTTTATAATGTCATATTCATCTGAAGCAATCTCATTGAGTTCTTATCAGACTCTCATACTCTGCTCTCACAGACATGGTCTCATCTTCACTTTCCTGACTGCAGATTTCAGACAGAAGTTTACACTTTTCTTCCTGTGCTTTTAGAATTCCATCCTTGCCTGCTTCTTAGCACTCCAAATTCCTTCTTCATCCATCATCTGGACTCTGCTTCATTACCAGAACTTGCTACATTTCCTTAGGAACTTTTAGTCTCTACTTCTTTTTCTCCTTCTTTATTCACAAAAATTGAAAAAGAAGTCAACTACTTTCTTCAGTTTAAATTAGCTTCTCTTTCAGACACATAACTCCAGTAATGAACAAGCAAATTTTCCGTGTTTGTTGCAGCAAACCATGCCAATCTCTCCTCTCCTCTCCTCTCCTCTCCTCTCCTCTCCTCTCCTCTCCTCTCCTCTCCTCTCCTCTCCTCTCCTCTCCTCTCCTCTCCTCTCCTCTCTCTCTCCTCTCCTCTCCTCTCCTCTCCTCTCCTCTCTCTCCTCTATATTTTTGAGCCTCAGGTTTTCTTCCAGGACACCAGAACATCATCTCGACTCCTCCCACTACATCCATTCTATCACTACAAGCTGCAAATTCTGTAGCGCTCATTAAAAAAAACAAAACACCTATTTTATTCTATTCATTTTTTCAAATAATATACTGAACTATCCTTACAACTAACTTTGGCTAGCAAAACTTTCATTCCCTTGCTAACATCACTTTATATCCAGAATTCTTCTGTAAGAATAACTGAATTATTATTCATGTGGTTGACTGTAATAAAATTATCATGCAGTTTTTGTAATTAGCATTTGTATCTGAGTAGCTCTCAGAAAACCAATGCCTGGATACAGAAATTTCATTAAATTATATTCTTTTCCTCCGATTACATTTCCTCTTTATACCCCACTTTTTCTTTACACAAACCTTCTACACCACTTTGAAGCCTTTTTTAACCTCCTTATCTCAGGCCTAAGCCCAATCAACATCTCATATCAGCCTCTTCCCCCTCAATTCCCTAAAATGCCTTCTGTTTCTCTCTTCCTTCCTCACTGGAGTCTAAGACATACCTCTCTTTTAGGGCAAAAGATTATGGCACCTCGACAGTAGAAGGGTTAGAAAAATCAGTTGAAGCAGACAAAAAGTTACATTTTGAAACTACACAAAATGCTCTGATAACTAGCAATGCTTACAGCAAAACTAACCCCATTCTCAATTAGTCTCATAATTAACACACGGATCACATCCATGCTACATTTCAAGTGCGTAACTACTCTAAACATTGAGTTGTAATTTATTTTGCAGTATTCAGTCATAAAATCAGTCAAGACAACTGCTCGAGCTTATGGTCAGTGTAGCTTCAAGTGTTCACCATCTGGCTGCACAGACTCACAAAGCCAGTTAGGTGACATTCAAAGAACTAGAGCTCTCTTCTCTCATTCCACACAACAGAAATGGCATAAATACAGTTACTGTGGTATCACTTATACTAAGAACTTCATTAGTAGTCACTTGCTACAATTTTTAAGGGAATGAAGTAAGGATAGAAGTACAATCAATACAAATTCATTCTTACATTCAGATAAAAGCTATCTGCAGCTTTTACATCATATGCTAGGTCAATTGAGAGCAAAGATCTAGACAGAAGTATGTGCAGAAGACACTACTGTGAGATACTGGGTTCAATTCACTTTGTTGAAGTTTGTTGCTCCTTGTTGAACTAAATCTTATACCATCTGAAGCTGGCCAAGAACAAGCTCATCTCCCCACCTTCTGCATGGTCCTGGAGTTCAGTGAAAAGCACAGACAAATCACAAAATGCACTGAGTTAGAAGGGACCTCGCAGCCCACCCAGTCCCACCCTGTGCCATGGCCAGGGCTGTCCCCCACCAGCTCAGGCTGCCCAAGGCCCCATCCAACCTGGCCTTGAGCACCTGCAGGGGGGCACCACAGCTTCTATGGGCAGCTGTGCCAGCGCCTCACCACCCTCTGAATAAAGAATTTCTTCCTAACATCTAACCTAAATCTGCCCTCTTCTAGTTTTATATGTTGGGTATCAGTACAATCTGTGTCTTCTCTGATCATAAATTGTTTCCTGCTTATGTAGGGGAAAAAAGGTTAAAATACTCTTGCCCTAAAGAAATAACTTTTCAGTACTTTCGGGCTAAAGAGTGCTCTCATCTGAGTCTGAAATTTTAATGTCATTCAGATTCCTGCAAAAGTAAACCATCTGTGAATTACAGTCGTACTTATTTTAATTAGAAAAGCATTAGGGCTTTAAATGTTATTTTTCAAAGTGACACATTTTTTAAAGATCAGGAAAAATTGTCATTGATGACTACTTCAATTACTGCTACAGGCCTCCAAGTTTTTTTATTTTTTATTTTTTTCCTGGGAGGAGAAAGAAAGGATGGGAGGGAGCTGTTCTTTCTGCTCTTTTTTTTTTTTTTTTTTTTTTTTACAGAAAAGGTGTAGGATGTAGAAGAACAGACATTCAAAACTAGGAATGGATGCTGAGATGGTGTGTAGGTGGCATGGAGGCAGTATTAGCTCATACTTAATAGGTGTCAAGGGAATCTGTAAAGCTGTTCTTTAGTTTAAAAAAGGCAATTTGTGGGAGTGCTGTGTGTTTCTGGCAGTACTTTCAAAATAGCTACCTACAAAAGACAGAGAACTATAATCTAATGATATTTTACACAATGACACACATTTTCACAGTGCATTAATGAAATGTAGGGAAAAAAGCCTTAAAACTATTGTAAAATGTGTCTTTCTGCAGTGTATATGTCTGCAAAAATATTATAACGACGAACACATTTACAGGGCAGAGATCTTTAACAAGGACTGAAGTGTTATTTTTAAAGGCTTACTCTCTCTGCTTTATTCGTTAGCTTTTCTTTACACATTTTAAGAGCCTTCCTTTGTCTCTGGCAGGCTACTGACCCTGCACATGCTGACTAAATCTATAGTCAGGCAGAGCTGATGTACGCTCTTAACGTAAGTATGAGTAGTACAGTATTCACGCATGTGACATTAGGTACTTATGCAAGTGCTTGTCAGGATTGAGGAAATGTTAGGAAAAACTGTCATTCAGCTCTCTGGGAAAGGGCAGAGAAATGGACAGTCCTATTTCAGAAGAACATGAAGACCTCATAATTCTTTGTGGTGAGGAGACAGAAAGGACTGCATCACAGGAAAGGAAATAAACAGTAAGAATAAGATGAACGTAGGGAATAATTAGTGGAGAAAATACTACCCGGCTTTACATCAAAGGATGTTATGAACCTAGAATTCTATTCTTCCTAAATTCTAGAAGCAGACATAGCACTGAAGAAAAGTATCTCTGTGTGTGTGAACTGAGAAACATTGGCAGCAGGCAATAGGGACAGCAATGGCAGAGAAAGTAAACCCTGAGGTGTGAGGCTGGAAAACTAAATTCAGGCAAAAATGAAATGAACACCAGGACCAAATATCAAGTGAAATATCTACAGCAAAGGAAAGAGAAGAAAACAACAGAAAAGGATCAAGAGGGATACAATAGAGAAAATCAACGTCAAAGAAGGAAAACTGAGTTGGAGTCCAAATGTGAGATAAAAAATATCAGAATGGAGCTGTTCTGAGGTCAAACAGAATGATCCAACCTATTATTAGGCAAAGGGGACTCAATGGGCTTGTTCTATGTAACACAAAATAGTTGCAGGTGAAGGGTGTTTGGACAAGCCCTTTGGTAGCATTGGTGAGGTCCAGACTTACCCTACTTTGTGCTACCAGCCAATTATTTCCAAAAATACAACAGAATAATATACTACTTGGACAACATAATTTTTGCTGACAAAATTCAAAGTATGGTGAAACGTAAACACTGATGTTTTAATCATTTAGCATTAGTTTGGCAACTCCTTCTGGGATCGCTTTTATGTGATCTTCAGAATTCTTAATTTTAAAATTGCCTCAAAGAAAATTGACTCTCAAAGTACGGCTTTAAAAAAAAAAAAAAAAAAAAAAAAAAGTAAAGACTTCCAGCACAGCTAAGATTACTAAATAACAAATAAATAAGCTGGCATACAATTTATGAGGCTCCTGAAATGACTTTAACAATGTCTGCAGCTGTAAAAAAGTGGTCTGGAATTAACACAACATCTTTTCCATGCAGCTACCTGCTGCTGATTTGGAGCTTCAGAAGAAACATTTTGACCGACCTTCCTCTACTGTTTATTTCATATCTTAGGAGTCTCCCGATCATACCATTTAAACTTAACACCTGTTTCAAACTGTCTGATCTCTTGTGTACGGAATTCAAGGCTACTTATAGGAAGAAATGATTACGGATTAGAAGAAACAGGCTAAAATTTGAAAAGATAAGCTCAGAAAGTTTTAAAGCAGTCTTATCTTTCAACCAGGCAAGTATTCCTAGCAGTCAAAGGCTGAGAGATTCATTTTTAGTGGAGTCTGGCCTTTGGAGAGGAAATCAAATTGATATAAAACACGAGTTGTTTGCATTCTGGCAAGCTCTATCTAAAGTAACTGAAGAGTTAACTGAAGACCACTGACCTTAGCTAAACAAAATGCAAAGCTCCAAGTTCTGATGAGAAAGCTCAGTAAGCTATGAGCTAACTCCCCTTTATTGAATTCATATTTGCAAGCTTAACAGTGTGAGGAATGATAATCCAAATAAATGAAAGTTTCCTTCTGTCAGTAAAAACAGCCAAGGACTGCTTGTGCTCTAGATTTCTCTCACAGTATGCTAATGTTTGCAAGATAGTCATGCTGTTGGGATGGTAGGCTTTCTTTATCCAGTAAGTCACTGCATGACGATAAATGAGCAAATAATGTCGATTTCCTAATATAAAGACCTTAAGATGTTCTGGAGAGCAGCTCAAAATGCAGCAGCCAACACCCCCAATCAATTTGACTCTAAAGTTACTAGATATCATCTTGCTCCCGTCTCTTACATTAACAGCAAAAACTCTTGCTGACTTCTCCAGGGGGTTAAACAAGTCTATTATTTTCATTCTGTCTGGAACAGGAATGGCTTGTTTTGATTTACAGATCTGATTTTCTCTTACATCAGTAGCGCTTAAAAATCACAGCAAGTAGCTAAGCTTGTCATGATCGGGTATATATTTAAACGGAAAGAACAGTTCATCTAGGCTGCACAGAGAACTAGGATGCAAAAGCAGCCTTTCATTAGTAGCTCTGCATTTTTATAATTTCAGTAGTTAAGCGCATGGTTGAAAATACACTGTGTGTCAGCTTCAATTAAACAGCTCTTTTATTGTTCCAGTTTAGTTATCTCCAGCTCAGCTTACCCAAGTAATAGCAACATTTCATAAACCTATCAACACTTGTCTAATAAACACTTCCCTCTAACACAGAAGCTGCCGAATCAAGCACAAAACCCTGGCTAGCACAAAACACTAGAGCTAGTGCTTGCTCTAATGCTTGACTAACAGAGAGAAATAAACCAAAATCAGATTCTCATATTTGATCTTCTTCACTTGCCCTCAATTTTTAAAGAGGCCACAGTACTTAGAAGAAATCTTTTCTGTGAGTAGGGTTTGAATTTTGCTGTTCTGCAGGCTGATAAAACACTCTCCAAACACAAGTTATGTGAGAAAGGAAAGATAAATTGTCAAGCAGGAAATAAATACAAAAAATCAATTTCCTTTACTTTTTTTTGGGAACTCACTTCAGAACACTGATTTGCTTTTCCCTCCCCCTCAAGTTAATATGACTTCTCACAAAATGAGATAGTCAGGTACATTATCACAAGGAAGTTAAATAGCGTATCAGCTAGATCCATCCAGCTATAAAATCCAGATTTTTCCTTCTCCCCAACCCTTCTGTGGAGTTTATTGTCATGCTTATCCTGTGATGATGACACATAAGCAGGAGGTTGATTTCAGATGTGTGTTACTTTCTCCGAACCTTGATCATTCTCAGTATGGATATTTTAGCTATCTATTTTTGGTTGATTTATCAATCCAAATCTGCAACAACTCTTCAGGGAAGTGCAGCTAGCGGTAGTGAGGAAGACATTCTTTGACTTATTCATGAAGCCAAGCATCAAACAGCTTTTCAATCCCAGCAGTGAATTGTTTGCAGTAGTTACTGCTGGCAACAGTGGCTGAATAAACTGGTTATATATGTAAACCCATATCTCTTGGATGCTTTTTACTGATGTACTATAAAATGACTTTTTTCCTCTGGCTTTACTAGCTGAAATCACCCTGGGTTCCTAGTTCTTCTTTTCCTTACCTTTCTTCCCCTTCCTTCTCCCTGTCTCTTTTTTTTTTTTTTTCTCTTTTTTCTCTTTTTTTTAAGAGTCCCCTGCAGTAAAAGCATAGAGGAGATCACCCATGAAAATTGAAAACTGTATAGTCCACCTGCTTCTTAGTCACTGAGTGACAATGGTGTAAGTCTCACCCACAAGCACTCCTATTGCAATTAATTTACCAGCATCTCCTAAGAGTTTTGCTCCTTTCTCATAGCACTAAGTCCAACGCAATCCTTCTCCTTTATCAACAGTTGTTGAAACATTTTCTGTCCATCTTAATGCTTAAAGATTGCACATGGATTAGAAAATACGTTAACATGTTCCTCTAAACTACTACTCCAAAAGCATATATAAGCATCCTAGTGACTGGCCAGTCCCTAAACTCCACACCTGCCTCTGAAACTGGTCTGGATGGTGTCTTGTGGTATAAATGTCTGTGCTAGGCTTGGAAAAGACCTGAGCCTGAACTGACATTGCCTAGGAGAATGCGCTGCACTTTAAGTCACAGAAAGTTTCTTTTCCGTACATTAGCTTACACAGTGTGAAAGAGAACACCATTTTCTTTAGAAACTGCAAATGGTAAGGAATCAGTGATGCTAAATTACAAAGTTACCCTAAGAAGATGACAGACTACTCTGTCCAAATGAAGGTCACATCACAATCTTTATTCTGGTGAAGATTAACTGTAGTACAAATAGGCTGAGGAAATGGGATGGAAAGCTGAGAGCTTCTTATTCACTGTTTGGTGCTTGTCTTTTTGGTTTTTTTTTTGTTTGTTTGTTTGCTTGTTTTGTATCTGATGTACAGTGATCCTAATTAAACAGCTCTACCTGAGTCCAGGCACTGGAGCCTATGCAGGTATTGACAAGATGAAAAGTCTTAAGTAAATGTTTTGCATATTCCCTATTATCACAGCATTTAGTACAGCATTTATTATAGAATTTCACGTGAAGAAAATGTTTGTAGTTTGTTGTTTTTTTTTTAATAATTCAGGAATCATTCAAGCCTTAAAATGCATTCACCAGATACCTTTAAAAATCTGAATACAAATTTATAAAGTGTACATGTTTAATTGAACTCTTTTTCTTCCCACAAGAGTACACTGATTTTCTGACGCAATGATCACAGCTACTCATTTGCTAGAAAACTCAGAAAATCATCTTGATTCTACTCCAAAGCATATATTAAATGTCAAAAGAATATACTGTTGCAAAGGATCTGGTGGCTTGCCACAATGGATGTGACTCAGCCAGCTTGTTTAAAGAATGATATTTTAATTGCTTTGTAGATCACAAACCTGCCAGCCTTGTAATTTACACTGCTGGAGAACAAGACGACATCTCTCCTTGGCAGACAACTTCTTCTCTCCTGCTGCTGTATCAGCCAAATCTTTATACCTAGAAAAATCAGCAGAAGTAGAATTACTCTAATGTAGGCCTGGTTGACATTTTTGCAGACATTGTCAGTTCTCCTTTGACTTTCAACACTTTGATATCCAAACTGAGAGCTGAGGATTATGCTAAGGGTGAAGTAAACAAGGAGGACAACCACATTAAACCTTTCATATTATTAGACATGACACTGGTTAACAACGATGTGGAAGTGAGGCCTAAAGCTGAGATTTGCTTCCTGTCAGTTGTTTTGATGCCTCACTGAAAATCAGTACGAAAGATTGCAAAGCCTTACTGACTGATTTCATTGGTACTGAATTGGGCCACTGAAAGGGAGAAAGTACTTTTTTCAGTATGTGTTCCATGACATGGCTATTAAGAAGTAATTGAAAAGAAAGTGACAATAATAAAACTGTTTTCCATCAACCTAAAAAGAAAATTTTCTTCATTTTGAAGGATTTCAATGAAATGTCTTGTAGCAAAGAGACTGGAAGAACCTTGATCATTTACACTATTGGAAAGATCAAGAAAAGATTTAATTACAGCACCAGGGTACCTTCAAAGCATTTTAACACCTAGTGTTAAATGCTCTTTCATGTACCAGAGTAAAAGGAAACAATTTATACAAAGCCACATAATGTACAACATTCAAATTTTAATTTATTAAAACATACTCCTAGGGAAATTCATGAACTTTCCACATCTTGATGCCACATATTACTATCTGTTCTTGAAGGCATATCTCAGTCTAGATATAACTGGATGTAATGAACTGGAATGTTTTTTCATTACAAAAAGCCAATTTTGGAAAGGCAAATATGTCACTTATGATTAATCTACCAATGAAACAAGGTTACATTCTGAAGTTAGTGTGCCAGCTACATTTCCTAACATTTAATTTGTTTAGTACTTCAGCAGTTGAATAGACCCATAACTCTGGTACAACCCAGACTTGCTGTCCTGAGCCCACTCACACATACCATAGCAGGCAGAGCTGCAGGGCTGGAATGACTCCATGGACATCAGTGGTCCCAGAAGCCATAGCAATTCCAGAGCAATTTCCTCAGGCAAACCGCTGTGAAGTCAAATTGAACCTACATGTCTAGCGTCTTCGAGCTGCACAGAGTTCTTGTAGTCTGGAAATGCCAACTGGTTTGGTAGAAATCCTGCCTATCCTCTATGCCTAAGCCTACGCTAGTAAATGATATGTGAGAGGAATTGTTTCTCTGCCAAAGAAGTGTTTGGAAGAATGCTGGTTTGAAGGGGCCAAACTTCACCTGGGACCCTTCTAATTAGCCTAACATTTACAGTAGAAAACTGGGAACTCTAGTTTCTCAGTAGCTCAACCATGGTCACAAAGACATTTGCTTGATGGATTGTTATTAAGGCTGTAGCCCTCTTGTTTCCATACTGGCATCAACTGAATTTTCTTAGAAATCATGGATAATCACCAGTATTAGAGAAACAAAAACTGGAAAGCTCAGCAGCTGCTGACTGAAACAAAGATGATTATTTAGCAATGACTCAGAATCCACGATGAAAAAACTGTGAACATGGCTAGTCTGAAACTCACTGAAAAACCCAGAGAAAGATATTTTATTCCTGAAGCAGCATCAAATCAAAATTTAAAAGCCCGAAATTCTAAGTTTGGTTCAGATTTACTTTATAACCATCCAAATCATAGGACTCAAAAGGATAACCACTCTTCACAATTTGTATTATATAAAAGACCAGACAAAAATGGTCTACTGATTTTCCCCAATCTTAAAAATATCTGAAATTCCACTGCATCACCCTGAAAGTCCCATCACTGCTCACAGTTAACTTCTACCCATTAGAAAGGCTCCCAGTCAGAGGAGTGCAGCCTAGTGGTTGTGGCAGCAGAGAAAGAGCTAACTATCCAGTTCTGCCACAATCTTCCTTTGTGAACATAGGAAGCCATTTCGAAAATAATTTACCCCTCTCTAGGTTAGCTATTGAAAAGATGCATTCTGGTCTGAGTTAGTCACCTAATTCTCACAACAGGCTGCAAAGACAGGTACTTCCACCAGTGGCTTGCTGTGAGCATTCTAGGTATTTTTCTTAAAATGAGAAGAGATTGCCCTCTGGAGGCACTCTTCTCTGCTGACCATAGATGGACTCAGAAGAGAAGTCCAGGCTGAAGGCCGAAGTTTTCAGTATCTCCGTGGGTTCTCACCCTTAGGTCTACTTACCTGACCAACTGACTCATCTGCAGAGTGGGGACTAAGAGAACTTCCTTATTTCTCTTACCTGTATTTTTCAGATACATTGTCTATTAAGCACTTAGAATGAAAAAGTACCTTCAGGTTTGGTATTACCATCTGTCATCTCTGATCAATCAGTTTTATCTTGTCTAAGGCTATTTAAAAAAACAATACAAAACAAAACAAAACAAAAGCACCACAAAATTTGCAGGTATTTTTATATCTAGAATGATTTCCTGATTTTATTATTTTATTCTTTAGTGCTGACACCATGGAAGTAACGGAAAGGCTAAGCAAGGATGAGCCTTGTTGGTTGCAGCCCAAATTTGTCATAGACAAAAGTGAAGGTGTGATGATAAGCTTACTTGTTTTGGTGTTTTTTTTCCCATTTATTTAAACATAATTTTAAATTAGTTAAAGCATTAAAAATTTATTCACTTACCATTTAGGTACTTTTTATATTTAACTTTGTTAGTACCCTCAGTGTTAAAAACAAAGAAAAACAAAATTGATAATAAACTGTGATGTATAGGAAGAAATAAAACCTTAATCAACAACACTATTATCAGAACACAAAACGGTTCATCTTTAACATATCAGATAGTTTCTAATGTGAATGGAAGCCTGTGTTCCTGTGTAGACAAGATAATTTAATGTCCTGTTAAACTTAACGCTTTCATGATCTCAAAAATAGCAAAAAGAACTTACTGTTTGTCATACTTACTGTATCACAGAAAATGGTAATAAAAGTATGAATTTATGATGCAGGCTTGCACAGATAAATTTGAGTTATGTGCAAACACCGGGGCTTGCTTCTGGGGAAATGCAATCTTGAGAATCTTTGAAACCTTCCCTTACCAGAGAATTCTGCAACCAATGCAGCCCTAGTTCACTCAGGTGAATGAACAATCAAGTTAAATACCAGGCTTCATCTCACTGACAGATCATATATTTTGCCCCACATAAATAACACAGAGAATATTTGCAAGGCATCAGAGAGGATCCTGAGGGACACTGTGAGCTATCTTGCTAACAAAAAACTTAAGTCAGGTAAAATATACTTCAGCAAAACATCCACTGGTGAATTAGCTGTGCAGACTCTCTTAAGAGACAATAGAAGACACGATTTGGGATATCCTGTTGTAATTCTGATGCTTAAAATAGGTCAGATGAATTGAGTACTGTAAGACTGTTTCTTTCTACTGAGTATAAAGACAGCGTACACTCCCAACTCTAGCAAAGACATCTAATGTTAGACGGTATACTCCTTTCCTAGGCAAGTCAAGAAGCTGATAAAAAGTAAGATTTCATGGCCCAGTCATAGCAAACCGTCCACTAATGGATCCAAAACAAAATACAAACCAAGTAGATTTAAAGGATTATACTGAATCAGCACACCTCCACCACCATGCAAATACTAATGCAGTGTGCATTAGGAAATGCAAGACCTCTTTGCTTGTGCCCTCTTTCCATTTACAAGTTACCACCTGGGAGCTCTCCCCAGCTCCATCCTTTCAACAGGAAATCAGTGTGTGATTTCCTCACCTTTGTCCTTAACACCCTTCTCTCCCCAGTCTGTCATTTTTACACATCTAAATAGAAGAAAGACCTTAAGGCTAAACAGGCTGGCACTGTGAGCAAGGACTGCCTGGCTGGCACCCTCTGGTGTTTCAGAAGCTGTGCTCTGACCTCTTCTCTTTCACTTCTCATTGATGCTTTTTATCTGATCATTTTCTCCCTCACTTCCCTAAGTGCACAGCTGACAAGACTCAGCAGGCTGTTTTTTACCTGAGACAGAGTATTCCTGAGTTCAGGTTATGGCACAGTAACCCCCAGTAATGCTCTCAGGCTCAGCGCACTAATTGATTTACATGCAGTGTGAACAAACAGGCTGTGGGGCTGTACTCCCAGTTCTGTATGCACACCAAATCTTTAAGCGCTGGAATAAACACCACGCACTTGATTTCAATGGCACATCAACGTAATAGAAGATACTAATGGAAAGAACACTGCAAGAGCAAAGGGCACAAAAACAAGCAGCTCCAAATCAACAGCTTACATAAACCACATAGATGTCCTTGAACTGAAGCCTCAGAACTACTTTGTTTTATTTCTTTAGTATATGCTATTCTTTCTGTAAGGTCTTTCTAAATGACAAAGTCAGAGATACCTACCAACTGCAGTCTAATGTCCTCAGTCAGAGTATAACTTTTAATAACAGGTCTCAAATCCTTCCTGAAAGCAACTCCTTCTCTCCATGTCATTGTCTTGCTTCAAAAACAAAAACGACATATGGCAGGCACTGAAGCTGCCTTCTAGCAATTCTGACTAATGTCGTTTTAGGTATTAAATATCCAAACAGAGCTTACGCACAAAAAGAGTTGGTCCTGACGGTGCCGTTTATTGTATTGCAGTTTGCTCTTCTCTTTCTTGTGTTTACTACAATGTATCCTGTTTGCCAAGTTAAAATAGCATGATTCAGTAAGATCTATTCAAAAGGTAGCTAATAAAAGAAGGCAATCCAAATTAATCTGGATCATGTTAAAAGAAATGCATGTCATTGTCACCACAGAGGAATAAAAACAGGTTGCATTGTCACGCTGAATTCTCTTTCCTTCCTTTCTAAACTTCTTCTTTTCTTTCTTTGACAATCGGTAACAGCTTGATGTATTATTATGTCTGTGAAATATGTGAAAGGGATGGACTTTGTTTGCAATACTTGTCACTATATGCTCATAACTCAAGATCTTCAGTTTTGTTTGTTTGGACTTGAGGAAGATGGGGAGAGTGGGCTAGGCATGGTTTGTATTTGAAAAATCTATCAAGTAAGAGCTGAAATATCTAGAGGACCTATTTACTGCAGAGAGAGGGTAAATACAGGATGTCTGGAAATTTTTCTAGTGATAGAAATCTCATAAAGACAGTCACCAGTAAAGAATAGGATGGAATTTTGATTCATGTTATGTATGTACAAAGGATACACACTTGTTCCAGTTCTCTGTGTTATATCCCTTTTTTTTTTAATTAAAGGAAGTACCTAATTATTTTTGAAATATGAGTACAAGGGAAATTCCAGCTAATTAGAAAAGGTGAAATAGACTATTTTAGTTTCCAAGAAAAGAAAAGTTATTCAGCCAAATATCTGTACAATACACATATGCAAAAAGCTTGCTATCCAGCATGATTAACATATTAACATCCAAATCAGGATTCAAAATTTTGGCCAGAATAAATTGCGAATGGCATGAAGTGAAAGATAACTTTATAAAGAACAGAAATCAGTAGACAAAATAGGTTGCATTCGTAGCTTTTTTTGATAGAAGTATAAAAGGACTATAAGTTTCACCTCTATATGAAACAACCATTTTTGGATTGAGTCTGCTTCATGCATACTTACAGAGATAATCCAAATTGTGTGGACATGAAAATACATGCATGAAGTGCAATTTGCCTGACAGGTATGAAATGATGAAGAAGTATACATGGCAATACACCAAAACTTTACAGTAGGTGCCTACTGCACTAGTACAATAGTGTACAACAACCTGTAAAGCAACCCAGGACTAAATCACTAGATGTGAAGATCAATTACAACTAAGAAAGACATTAAAATTTAAGACATTCCAGAAAAAAATGCGAGCAGTTTTATTTTCTCTGGGTTAATCTGATAGACATTTGCAGACAGAAAGAAATCTAGAAAGCAATAGTGCTGCCAGTGACCTTACAGCAAACTGCCCAGTTACAATAGTTTAATTACAGAGTTTTTAATAATGCCACCACATACCAGAAACTTTTTAAGTGATGAGATATTCTGATTTCCTCCTTATGATTAAAATGATTAAAATTTCATTTCTTACATAATGGCAGAAAACCATGTATAACATGCTTTAACATGCCTATGGAAAAGGGAAAATATACTTAGGTGACACAAATGGTATGTAACTGAGACAAAATAGCAACATTAAGGACCAGGAAACAGAAATGGAAATGACTCAGAAAATCTGCAGGGCAACATTTTACAGTGACCTACATGTGGGTCAGCTATTTGTCTCACTGCTGAGTTTGGCTCAGCACAAACTTTTGACGGAGGATCTGGACAATGAAATCCACTGAATCAGAGTAACCTTGTGCAGGAAAAGTCCATCTGGAATATTTTAATTTAGACTAAATAATATATAAAATTAAAATCTCATATAAAAAAAAACTACTTTGTGATGGGTGACAGACAAGACTTACAAGAATTTTTTTAATTTCCTAAATGTTATGAGTTTTTTTTGCATTAGGTTTTGTCATCCTCAATCTTTTCTAGATGTCCAAACATAACTTTCTGGAGAGAAAAATAATGAAGATATATGTCTTAATCCTAGAATATTTATTCATATACTTCACGTAATTAAGCAAGGGTTTCCTCATCTCAGACAGCAGAATAATAAATAGAATGTTCAGCTCTTGAGATTAGTGGATTCAGCTATGCAAATGAAAAGTGAATTCACAACACCTGCTAAAGATTTGCATTACAATACTTCTGCATCATCTTACTTAAAGCTGACATTCCCATTCAATCTAGATAAAACAATGTAAAAATGTATCTATTTAAAGAAGTGGCAAAAACTGTACTGAATCAGAAATACACTAGCATCAAATAGACTATCATTCTTGTAACACAAACACCTTCAATTCTATACATGTTCACATTTACCTCCAGATATAAAAGCCTTCTCCACAGCTAACTTCCTTTTCATGCTGGGGCACTCCCTAGAAATGCACACAGCGCAGGAAAATGCTCCCCTGTATGTACAACATACTGACTACAGAACAAACTTAACATTATGAGACTCCTAATTTGATTTTGTATAACAGAGATGATACAATAGTGGTGTGTAATGAAACCAGTTTCCCTTCTCCACAGACACTGCCATGTGAAAACAGGGCACCAAAAACAAAAGTCCTGCAAAACTCAAACATCCAAATCGTAGAAAATCAAAAGCTATGCTCTTTCAAAAAAAAATCAAAATAAAAAATACAGAGATCAGAACAAAGGAATTTCTGGGAGCGGGAGTCTAAACATGACTGAACAGACTGGAAAATTTCTGCTGTTTCCTACCTCAGAGGAAAAACCTGCCCTGTGAGTCTGAACAACACCTGGCTGCCCATACTATAAGGAATCGTAAGATGACTTTTTTTAAGATCACAGCCCTACAAGACAAGGCCTTTGGTGATTACCAAAGTTTTGCACATATGTCTACCAGGAACTTCATGGCTGGACCTCACCAGCAGGCCAGCGTTGGGCAGGTCAGGATAGAAAGCCATTCTTCAAGGAGCACAGGACAAGGCCATGACTGCTGACAGACAGATCTGAACAGTCATGGATGTGATATTACAAGGGGAGACAAATTAAGAAAGAACTTTAAAATGGTCTTCCAAAAAGGACATGCTTGGGCCCGGCTCTTGTCTCAATTTTTGAAAGACTGAAAACCTGCAAATAGGTTGTGTAAAGCAAAATTAATCATGGCACAGATTTTTAAGGAAAAATACACAAGGCCTTTTCAGAAAAGTGATGTGACTGTGAGCTGCAATGTTGCGGCCAAACTAGGCTTGCACAGTTTCCCATTTGGTCTCCTGTTACCAGGGGGACTGCTTCTTCCTTGGCTCTCTGGTTGCCAAGAAAGCAATTCCAAGTCTATGTGGAAGTACACCGAGATAGAAACAGAATGCAAAATCAGAATTAAGGGAAATAGGAATAAAACTGATGTTCCATCTAGACGATTCTTTATTTCTTCTTTGCTTATTTTTTTCTCTTTTGTTGCAATCAAATAACAGAAACACACAAAGTCTTTCTGAGATGGTTTACTAGTAACTCAGAAGAGTTAAACTGAGATTGTGAGGAAGGTTTTGGAGGCCTTCTTAAACCATACAGGCAGAACAAATACTCTGAAAGATCATCACTACCTATATGTCTGCCGTGAGAGTTTCCCTTGTGCCCTCTGAACACCAGGAGAAGAATCACTCTGGGTAATGGGGATTCTTCTGGCTCACAATGTGTAACAATTAGACAAATTGTACTGCTGAAAAATCAACATTTACCAAGACATCTGAAGGTTGCTCCCTTGGGCTACTGTATCAGTACTAGAACAGATTCTGTTCTCATTTAGACAGTACACAGGGATAATTCTGCAATCAATGACATTAAATAAATGCAGCACTGGTCTAAGAAAAATAAAAACAAAAACAAAAAAAACCCCACAAACATCCACTGACTAATCTACATATCCCTTGCACTGGATTTTTTTTTTTGCTTTCAGATGTCTCCAGTATTAACCACTCACTATTATTCCGTCTGACTACGAAGTCTAGCTTCAGGAGGTCTCATTACAGATTCTTGTGCTGAAGATTAAATTGTAAAGAATATCAGGATGCAGTTAAGGAGAAAAAGGGTGCCATGAATATCTGAGTTGAGTGGAAAGAATTTAACAGCTGCAGAACCACAGAAAGAAAAAAACAGCAGGAGGGTCACCGTGGCTTCTGACCGTGGGGCAGTTGGACTGCATTTATACAAGCTCGATGAGCAGACAGAATCAGTCAAAAGCAACTAATTATATTTTCTAGGGACCAAAAGCACACAGTTATATTTAATTAATCAATGAATGCACAGAAGTGATTTTAAAGCTATATAGCAAAATTAATTTACCCATGTGACAATTTGCACCATAATTAGATAATTCAAAGTTCCTGCACAGTGCTATTAGCATAAACTAATGTGTTCAGAGTTACTTGCTCAAAATGTTTATTTTAAAGATAGCTGTTTGTATTAATTTAGTAGAGCTAACATTTTAATAGGTATTTCCTTAAAAGGCTTTCAACATATAAGGATTATTGAAGGGATTAGTGGTTGATAATATTTTCTTTTAACAGGTTTATTTCTGTGACAGGTATTTAAGTGAAGTTCTTACTACCATATATAAATCCAAGTCCATTATCTTTGTCATTAGAGGCTGTCAGCAAATTGTGAAGTACTCAAGAACTATTTTGATTGAAACAACAAAGTTCTGAAAACAGTTGACGTTATTTTTAACATTAACAATTAATGTCATAACAATTCATTGTTTTAGGTACAGAGATTTGGGGGTCCTCTTGGGATATGGCTCAAGCACCTTCAATATTCATATTTGCACTCAAATATAATTTTAGTTATTTTTATAATCCATTTTTTAGGTGGAACCTTCTACTGTGGTATTTTAGTATTCTGTGGAAGCATGATTAGAAACAGCAAGAGCTTTTAAATTCAGAGATGTAAAATACGCATAGGTATTATAAGGATAATTTAGAGGGTTATTTTATGATTTAATAGATGTTTAGTTAACTCTAAGGGATGAGAAATGTCAAATTCAGACAGTGGAAGCTGAATGTCAGTCCAGAGGTACCACGAGAGGAATATAATCTGGAAATGAAATAATAAACATTTTAAAAATCCACAAACATTTCTTTAAGTTAAAATAAAGAAAATGACTGGACCTGCCAGAACAGTTCAGCCACAATTGTGTTTGCTGGTGTCCTACATATTCATAGTTGCACAAGAAAATGAATCTAAATAGGAAAAAAAAAAAAAAAAAAAAAAAAGTGAAAAACACCCCTAGCATATGTACAGGAATGGAGAGAAAAAAAATAACTTAAGGTTCTCTTTGAAAAAACGTAAAAAATACGATGTGCTCTATTGCACAAAAAAAATAAACTCAATGTAGGAAGTTCCACTAAGATTTATACATTCCATACAATCTGACATACACATAAAACTGAAAGATTATTTAGATTGGACACCACACATTCAGAAGCTACAAACTGTCAGCCATAAAACTGACCATGTCACCTTTATTTTCCCTGTATCTGTGTATTTTATTACTAAGTTACATCCCACCACTCAGGGGACCCCTTTTTATGCCGGTCTTGCAGAACTCTAAGTACATGACAAATAATTCAGCTGAATTCACTGAAATGATGCCAGAATTTACATCCAATTACAATTGCTTTAAAAAATGAGGGCTGCATTACAAAGTTTAAAAGATGCCTGGAAAATGCTGAAATTTTTCCTTCTAAATAACGAACAAAGCTAGACATCTCAATTACCATTGAGAAGTCTGCTCAAATTTTTCTCTTATACTCATTTGTGTAATGTGTCAATGAGCCCCAGAAACACCAACTGTTTTGTGACTGTGACATGTCGCATCAGGACTGCTGTTCAGCATGTATAATACAGCTTATTCTGCGGCCAGGAGAACTGGTAGTACCATGGTTTAGCTTCAACAGCTGCTTCTGCTTTAACTTCAATATATTCTCTGTTTTTTCGCTCTCTCCTCGTAGGGCACATTTTCCAAGCCCTTTCCCTTGTTGCCCTTCTTTGGACCTGCTCCAGCACCTCAATGTCCTTTCTGTATTAAGGTGCCCAAAACTGAACACAGTACTCGAGGTGAGGCCTCATCAGTGCTGAGTCCAGGGGCAGGATGACTTCCCTAGTCCTGCTCACTACACCATTCCTGATACAAGCCAGGATGTCATTAGCCCTCTTGGCCACCTGGACACACTGCTGGCTCATATTCAGCCGACTGCCCATCAGTACACAATCAGTACACCATTTATATTATGAGTGTCAGATACTACTAATATCACACTGTACAATTCAAATGGCCTAAAACCTCTAACACAGTCCCAAATATGGATTCACATCTAGGCAAATCCCTACCTAATACACACCAACTCCACCTTATGCAGTTTGCCAGGAAGATCATCAGTGGACTCTCAGTTCTGGTCATCCCTTATAGTATAATCAATCTCTTACATCAGCAGGATTTAACAAGGGATTAATAATTTAGCATAATTCTGAGACTGCCATAAATTATTCCAAACTGTACTTCATTATCAGATAGGTGGGCAAAAAAGCACAAAGATGATACATTTAAATGCCCCCACTGAATTGCAGTTAGAAGCACAGTTTATTTGGGGTTAGGTTTGAGGACAAGGAATACTTATAAGAAATAAAGTAATAAAATAATACAACAGTAAATAATAAATAAAAATAAAACCTTTCTTTGTAGTGCAATTGGTGTTCGAACTTCACAGAAATATCTTTACAGAAGTATTAAGGTTTCAGATTTCTCCATTTCTTTGTGGACATATATTTTTGAAAGCCCAAGGCCAAAGTTTGTTTCTTACACTTAGGACATCAAATTTTTCATCCAGCTATACATGAATAAAATGAATCTCCTTCAAAAGACCTCCACATTTTTTAATACTTTAATACTTCTGCATAATTATTAAGGTAACTTCTATATAGAATTTGATGATTACCAAAACTGCCAAAAAGATCACAGCATTAAGCTTTGTTGATGACTTTCATTCTTCACTAGAAATTAGTCATTACCATTTTTATGAATTTGTGTTAAAAGCACTCTCAAATTGATGACTTCAAAATACTTCATTTACTCATCTTTTCTTGCATTAAAAAAAAAAAAAAGACAAACAAAAATGCTCATCCTATTAATTCTATCAATCAGAAATACAGCTTCCAGTTCCAGGTCCAAAGCTGCAATCTGCACAATACTGATACCTGCTTGGTATAAATTGGTACAGTGATACCAACTTATATCTACTTTAATGCAATTCTGCTTTTTAACAGCAGTAGACTATACCTTGTTCTCATTGCAAGCATTTAAGTTAACATGGTGCATACCAATGCATTGTTCTATAACAAAATTGATTGATATTACTGTATAGCAAACAATAAAGCTAAAAAGGCCACTCAGTGTGATGACCTACCAGTAGATTGCAAAGTGGGCATTATTTCTAATGCCCTGCTTAACCTTTATAACTTGTTCACAAGCCTCTGAAATGATTTGCTGCATTTTTTTTAATTCACAAGTGGTCATTATATTGCACCCTCCAGAGGAAAAAAAAGACAGAGAGAAAGAACTGAACATCACAATGCTTCCAAACAAAGAGAATTCAGATTTGCAAAGATAAATCCTACAAAAAATCCACAAACATAAACAATACTTTGGTGCAGTGCTGCATCAGTCAACATTACAAATTTGATCAAAAGTTTGCAATAGTTATTCCTAATGGCTTTACGCCATTTGCAGAAGGACAAACGTTACTAGACAAATGCAATGACATTGCCATGAACTTAAGCTTTCATGTTAAAAAAAGGCTTCTCTTCAGAATAATCTCTCAGCAAAGTTGGCTGTCTGGATGAGTTAGCGACCATTACGTTCTCTGAAGTCATTCTGGATCTTGTGCTAGTCCACATTTTGGTATCAATGAAGCTGCCTTGAATAGAACTTCTTAAATGTAACCTCTGCAAACTTCATACTTAAAATGAAGAAAACCTGTAATTAGAACAGGTTTTAAAAATACTTTTTTCACTCACTGCTAATATTACTGTAAGAAATCTAATATCATTGTGTTCCATATGTTCTTTCCAAATATTTCTAATTAAGATAGATGTTTTGCCATCTATTTTAAAGTTACTTTAAAAGAAAAAAAAATAAAAACAAACAACTAGAATGTTAACACTTATTAACATTCTATTTTCAAAGCATTATGTTCTTTAAGAATTTTTGGGTTTTTTTTAATTGATTCCACGTGGATTATATGTTATAACTTAGATATTCAACATATTCTGTACAAGCAAAAAAAAAAAAAGAGTAGCCAAATTTAAAAAAAAAAAAAAAGGAAGAGGAAGAAGGTCTAGTATTATGTCTCCAAACTTTGACATAACTCCGTCTTCCCAGTTAGAATAAGCAACTGTTATAAGCTACATGACTGCATGTGCATAGGTGCAACTGAAGATTATATTGACTCAATTTAAACCATTTTAATAAAACACCTAGAAATGGTGAATCATACTATTCTATAGATTGATCTCTTCTGTAAGAGATGTCTTTACATGCAGCCAGTTGGCTCTCCTTGACAGCATGAAATTTTCTGTCTTTTTCCATGAGCAGCAATTCAAAGCAGAACAGGAGTTGCATTATGAAAAAACAAACAATCAAAAAACCAAGACAAAATTGAAAGAGTTAAATCCAGAAAAGACAGTCTGGAAGCCTGAGAGACAGTTATAAAATTCCAAGAAACACACAAAAAAAGTGCTGAAGTAAAGAAAGGGAACATCAAATTAGCAGACAATTATTCAGGCTTTCTGAACATTTTGCTTTTTTTTTGGTCATAGAAACTCATCAGTACTCATCAGCTACTAAATCAAAGTTTCAGTTTTCCTAGCAGTTCACATAATGTGCAGAGATTTTTGGAGGGTCTAACAGTCCTCAAAGTGTGCTGCAAACAGGCAGGAAAGGCTAACAAAGATGTCTTCATTCAGGACCTGAACAAGACCTTGCAGTCTCCACTGTTAAGCAAGGATCCAGTCACAAGACCTATGTGCGACACATGTACCTTATTTCTAAGGTGGAAGATAGTCCATAAACTGTTCCTTGCCTCAGGAAATTAAAACACTGGCAAAGCAAAGCACTGAGTATGGCTTAGAAATTTAATGAACTACATTAAAGAGGAAAAAAAGAGGAAAAAACAATTTTATTTTTTAATCTAATTTACAAAACATTAATCGTAGAGACAGTCATAGAGGATGGTACCAAAATAAAGTGTTCAGAATGAATGAAATAGAGAACTGTTGTGCCTCTTTTTTACCTTACCGTGCCTGAACAGCTGCATTCTGCTTCACCGAACAAGAAATACAAGCTCAGTTCATTACCCAGGATGGGTCCTTGATCACTATCAGTATTGTTAAAAATTTATATTCCAAATGGCTTTTACATGTCTTCCTTGAGCACCAAGTGAGGTGAATGACACGAAAGTCAGCCAGAATCCATTTTATTAATTGATGCAAAGAGATTAGGTCCTAGATATTAAACTTGTACAGCCAGGCTCTGCCTGTGTCACACAGTTATGAGTCCTCTTATTCTATACTGGTAGTAGAGTACACAATGAATATGCATTTCCTTTGCCACTGCACAGAACAGTAAAAAATTAATAATAATCACTCTGTTCCTATTAGAGTTCCTACTGGTTATCCTGGGTGGTATTAACTTCATTTTAAGTAAGACAAGAAAACACTAAATGCTCAAAAGAAACAGCCACCTGCAGATAGCTATTTTTTGACTTGGATAGAGATGGTGCTGAATTGTTCTTTGTCAGTATGTAGTTCTCCTTGTTGACTACATATGGCTGGCATACACTAGGCTAGACCTACATGGTTAATTTTAAGAAAGAGGACAGGAAAACGCCTCCCACCTCCAATCTCTGAAGTGCAATCCGTTTTGGTAGTTGTACACAAGTTTAAGAAAACATTAGAGCCCTGAGGAAGTTGCATGAACAGTTCCTACTTGTCATTATTTCATTTCATTTCATTATTTCATTGTTTTCCTTCTTCCAGGAAAAGGATATTTGAGAATATTTTACCTATGCACGCAATTTTGGCTGCTAATTGGAAACTCTGAACTCTTTCCAGTGTTGCTCTTGCTGCTTTCTTTCTTAAAAGTAATTTCAAAATCTAGACCCTTGAGATATTAACAACGATGATAAGGGCAAACTTTGTCAGCAGTTCAAAATGCATTCTATTTAAGGCTTTTTAGTTTAAAGCTAAGGCAAAAACTGATTCCTGACTCTCTACTCAAAGAGCTTTAGAAACTGAGCCAACACTGCAGGCAAATTCAGCAGAAACACTGCAGCTGGAGTTGGCAAATCCTCTAAAATAACATATATCATTTCACAATTAACTTGGTGCTGCCTGTTTTTACAGCACTTAATAACATCTGACCTTATTAATTCCCATTTTTATTACATATTCATTGACAATAACTGTCACAGCTTCCACTTAGGAACCAGAATTTCTACAGGATTTCTCTTCTGATCAGCAACCTTAGTGATTGAGGGGTTCATCTAACAGCTGTCAAGCTTCACTTTGATAATACCGAAGGAAAAGTCATAAGTCTAAAAAGGACAGCAATAGAAATAATGATTAAGCTTTGTAGCCAAGGAAGAAGTGCTCTTGCAGAATATGACCTTTCCTTAGCTCCTGTCTTTTCTTAGCTATCAGAAGAATTCAAATGTGACACTAGTCATATTAATCCCTAACAAAACATGAATAGGAATTTATTCAGATTCATCCAATTAAGAAAGCAATGGTTCTCTCTGTATAATTGACAGACCACACAGCTTTCCTGATATTCTTCCCCTTTTCCCCCTTCACCACAAAGGCTCCTAATTCAAACATTCTATCTTTTTATTAACCAAAAAAAAAAAAAAAAAAGGGTTTTGAATTTGTCATTAATTAGCATTTTTTAACTCTGACCACATTACCAATAAGGAAGACTCTAAACATAAATGGATGAAAACTGCCAGGAGGATGAGGAAGGGTAGAAATTTACTGTCACTAGGGAATTCAGGTTGGGATCTGGGCCACAAATCCTCTTTGATCTTATACAGTGCTTTTAGACCCCCATTAATATCCTTTACTTCTCAGGCCAGCTAAACCCAGGAGAACTGTATAGTACATGTAACTCTAGAAAAACAAGATTTCCTTGCATCACTAATACAATACACTTTGCAGCTGAACAGCACAGCTACAACTCAGCCCATCATAAGGATTTAAAGACACTGAAGGTGAATTCTTATAGTTATGGGGAAACCTCTCACCACAACCAGTCTGGGGACTGCAATCTTTGTTTCTTTGGCTGAAATCATTCTTGGACTAGTAGTTCAAAGGGTCATATCTATATTAAGTTAACAGGCCTTGTGTTTTACATACATAGGTCTATTTTCTCTTCCCTTGGGGCCACAAAATCGAACTGCTTGTTAAGATCCCTCAAATGTGAAGGAAGCTCTCTCCTATAAAAGAGAAAACCTCCATGAAAATCAAGAGCCCTTACTTGTATTTAGTATTTACAGACAAGCTCTGAGCACAGATGATAGAATAAAGGAAAAATTATTTAGATTGCAATTTCTTAGGAAGCATTCAAGATAATATTAAGGTACAGGCAAATTCCATTATACTGAGGTGCATCTATAATTGAATTAAGAGAGGCAAATTGCTTATTTTCATTATTTCCCTCTGTGTTATTCTGTATTCCTCTACATGGAGAGTAATTCTTTTGCCCCTTGAGGAAAGCCAAGGGGAGAGTAAATGTTTTCAGAGAGGATGAACACATCTTTGAGACATGTGAGAGTAGCCCTGAGAAGCAGGACTTGGTTGATGAAAAAACAACTTGAGCTGGCAAATGAGCACTTGCAGAATAAAAAGTTGCATGAATTCTAAGTGTCACAGCAGTGTGAGGGAGGTGACTCTTCCCCTTTGCTTTGCTCTTGAGACCCCATTTGCAGTAATGAAGTACAAGAAGGACATGGAGTTGTCAAGAGTAGGTCCAAGAGGGCCATGAGGATGATCAGAGGGCTGGACAATCTCTTCTGTGCAAACAGACTGAGAGAGCTGGGGTTGTTCAGCCTGGAGAAAAGAAGGCTCCAGGAAAATGTCATTGTGGCCTTCCAATACTTAAAGGCAGCTTAAGGGAAAACTGAAGAGGTACTCCTTATCAGGGCAAAAAAGAGGCCCCATGACAGAGGAGAAGAAGTAGATTGTCTTTAAGGTCCTTTCCAGCTCAAGTCATTATCTGATTCTATGTGCATTAAGTTTCATAACACATATCCTTTGCATAAGTCAGTGCTTTTCAATTGTTGAAGTATTAGAGAGCATAAGTGAGCCAAAACAAAAACAAAAAAAAACTGAAACAGGCATGAGGAAAGAGTTTGTCTTCACCCAGAAACAGTGACCTAAGTCTCTCATTCATTCTACATTAATTTAAAATGTTAATTATAACAATAATAAAAACTGAGTTTTCCACTAATTTCTGACACTAATAAAAATGAAGTTGTGGTGTGAGCATATTTCACTCATAAACATGCAGAAGCAAATCCTAACACATGAAATACAAACACTAAACCAGTGACAACTACACTGAAAAACTGAAAAAAGGAAACGATATCTCTTTTTTAATTACTTCGGGACGATATGCAATATTTTCTATTTTATAAATCACATAAGTAGTATAAATTATAAAAATAAAACTATTGCATGAAATTGTCTTTTTCACATTGAATATACTTTTTAATGATATTTATAAATGCATTTCCATGAAGTTCCTCATTCCTGCCCTTAAAAGTAACAACCCTATATGCTTTGCTAGCAGACATGATTTTTCTGTGAAATCTGAAAGACCCATCAACAAAAAAAGACTGCAAGCACTACCAGAACATGACTGCAAGCACTACCAGAAGGCTTTGTACTGTAGGTAAGAAAAAGCTTTTATAAAACTTAATTTACCTTGACAAGAAGTCTGTGAAAGAGAAACGAAAGGGATATCCGTATCGTATGATTTTGACCATGTCTAGGACACCAATATACTGCAGTTGAGCAGACACATAAAAATTGTCAAAAGTATCCGGCAACTTGGAGTTATTAGGCTTTATACAATGAATAGAATGTGGCGTGCAGTTCTGTAGCTTCCCAATAATATCTGTGAGTGATTTCTGTGGGAAAAAAAAAAAAAAACAAAACAAAAAAACAACACAGAACGATTCTCAGTCATTATTATGCAGGAAAGGCAACTGCACAAAACATGCTCTTGTAACTCTTTAAAATAAGTTTCTCAAAAGATATGTCACAGCCATGTAAGTGGCTTACACATGAATATGATTTTTTCTGCCACTGCAATTTGTAGAGACTAATTCTGCCTTTTTTGGTTGTAGTTATTGATGTTGTTGTTGTTTTGGTTTATGCTTTTTTTTATTATTATTATTTTTGTTTGTTTTAATATTGCTGTCCAGAAAATGTTTACTAACCCTGAGTTGTACTGCCACAGTGGTTGGGCCCCCTCGTTCCAGTTTTTGAAGAAATGAGGATGTCCCCTTCTTTTTCAACAGCTGTAGGGAAAAAAAAGCACACAACAGAATCTTTAACTCAAGATGGGCACTAACAATTTGCTTTCATTATTACACAACTTGATAACAAAGGCAAACATGTACACAAAGAGTATGTCATTTACAATGATTTGGTTTTAAGAAAGAATTGGGAAGGAGGATAAAAATCTGCCTGCGGAGCTATGACTAACAATAAAATTCTGATTTCAGAAGCAGCTGCATACCACTGTAAAGATAATATTCCTTTTCTGAATAATTGAGCAAAGCCATGTGGTTTGGAATTTTACTGTTGAAGCAGGACTTGTGCAGGTAGTATCCCATACAGTCTGCATATTTGTAGGACAACTCTGTAACTCTCTGAAAAGTTTCCTTATGTCTTTGGCAGATGCTCAAGTGGCTAAATGCAAGCACAGGTAATTAGAAAATGTTGAAGGCAAATCAATAATTTGAATATTTTAAAAAACCTCTCTTCTTTTCCTGTATAAGTGAATGCAGTTTAACTTTTGTTAAAGTAATTTTCAACTATATTTGTCATAAGTTATCAGTAACTTTATATTATGTTAGAACTAACGTTATGCTTCCCATGCATCGTAATTGGGAGTAGAGAATGAATTTATTTTATACTGTTCTACTTCCTATCTTTGAGAAAAAAAGGAAATAAGCAACCTAAAATATATACCATTATCTTTTTTTTTTTTAAGTTTTTACAGAAAGACTGGGAAACTACTGCATTCTAGAATTTGGCCGAGCTCTTAGATTCAAACGTCTGTATCAAGGCTCTTGACTTTTCTTTTTATTGCCTTTCTTGAGTCCACTTACACCATAAAACTCCCTTTCTATCAGGTCAGCACATTCTGGCCCACTCCTGCAATTTTCCTATTGCTTTAAAAAAGGGTCTATTTCCACAGTTTGGCTTTCCACAGCCAATTTCCATTAAAAATATTGCAGCGTTGGCAATTCTCTACTCACTTTGCTAGATTCTGGAGATCTTTTTTATTTCAAATCTTACTTAATAGGATGCAATAAGATTTTAAAGGCAGAACAGAAAAGTGAGCTGTTTGCTACAGGTTTTTTTCATAAAAAAAAAAAAAACAACATCCCCCCCCCCAAAAAAAAAAAAACAAAAACACTAGCCTGACTATGATATTTCTTAGTTAATGTTTACAAAATGTTTTAAGAATATAACTAAAAGCTACCTCTGTACTCACCCATTTCTCCCAATAAGTTAAGTCACTAGTCCTAGACCATTAGCTGAGTTAGTGGAAGAGCCAGGAAAAAAGCTCTGGATGCTAAATTTTTTGCCAGCTGTCCTGTTTTGCCTACACTTTCCATGGGAAATAAGTGTTTTGTTCAGTATGAGAGACAGAAAAGAAAAAAAGCAAAGCAAGAACCAAAAATGAATTTAATTCAATCTCCTTGGATATCTCTAGGTATGGCTTAAGAACAAGACTACATCACCAAAGCTGTACTTCCCTATTACTCTTGAATATACAGCTTTAAGTTGGAAAATATTATACCTCTAATCTACAGAAATAATGTATATAGAAAAAAACTCTTCAATCTCTGTTAAGAAGCCAAAGCCTTCTAAAAATCTCCCTTTACAAGCACAATATTTAAAAGCTTTAACCAGAAGGCATAGCAAAAGTTTTGCAGCAGACAAGCTCTTCAACAAACAGTCAGTGAAGCAAAGTGATCATAAAGAAGAGCAGTGAAAAGTCAATGATTATAAGAGCCTTTTGATTATGATGTAGATTTATGTGACTCAGCTAACACTATGTGAACTGTGAAGCCCACTGACTCTTCCAAAGGAAGCGAGAGGAAAGCAACACCATACATTAGGAAAAGATTACAGAGAGACTAGGGAGAAAGAGCTGACGTCAGCAAAAGAGAGTTGTGAGAGTATTAGTGAAAATATTTTTTCTTTTATGTGAAAAGGAAACACAGTCTTCATGCATTACAGAGACTTGAGAACTTTATTCCTACAAGTCCTTATCTGCTCCAGAATTATGACCAGCTTTTGGTCTACCAGCTTTCATGTCTATTTTGGGATGGATTCACTGTTTGTTGGATCCTACTACAAGTAGAGTGTTGAGTTCAGAGAGGTTGCCTACTCTTACCTCTGACAACATGTTCCAAAACAATGAAAAAGTCACCAGTGAGACCTGAGAGGTCTAACATTAGGTAAATGCATGGCCATCTACAGAGAAATCTGTGATTGTATAACCTAACAAATTGCTAGGATGGCAGATGAGAAGCTGAAAGGACAAGGAAATCATAACAAACTCCTATGTGACTTCTGGACCTAGATGTGACCTTCTCTTCCCTGGATATGGAGGAGTCTAGAATATTCACACACAGCAGCATGAAAACCTACCATTTTACATTTCTCATCAAATTATAACACACATTATACAATGTATTATATGTATCTGTCTCAGATTTTAGCTATAAAAGGAATGACATCCTCTGGTTGATAATTCTTGTCTTAATGTCCCTCTTTCATTTTCTTCCTCTCTCTTTTTTTTCTTTTTTCTTTTTTTCCTTTGCTGCCTTTTCCCTCAGGATAAAATCCAATAAAAATACAGTAGTTACGATTTTCCAAAATGTCGTCATTTCAGTTCTAAGCTAATGAAAAAATGCCTGTTACATTGCATTTTCAATTACAATACCAACAACAAAACAATAACATCATTTTAGCTTATCACAGTGGATTTTCGAGGCTATGCAGGTGAAGGGAAAAAATTATGTGAGACAGGACAGTTATAGATTGGACTTGATCCACAAAAGAAATTAAGCGCTTACCTACTTCCAGCTCCTTCATCAGGTGTCTATTCCAAAAAAGCAGTAGTGTTGGCACTGGAACAGTTTAGATATATTATGCCCTGCTTCAGTCATCCAGGACAGCATACTACCTTGCTTAAATTAGGCCAATTTAGTACCTACAAACTAAGTTGTGTACTGTCTTACTTGCATAGTTCATCTCAAAGCCTACGTTCAGGAAACCAAGCAACCCTTGCCTCTGTGGCTAGATGAAGGATGACGGTCTCAACCGCCTTCCATCTAACACCCAATAGTTTAAACCATTCTCACTGAATCTGGAAGATCTGACTTAATTTATTGTGCTTCCCAAAGGAATTTGAATACTTTATCTCACTCTCAAGAGAGTAACTCCTGGTTAAAAGCTATTTTGGACTGGTGAAAAGCCTCAGTTTCAGAGGTCCCAGCTGCATGGTGTTTCTCTCAGCTTCATTAGGCTTCTAACTTGGACATGCCTTTCATGCTTCCTTCCATGTATGGGACTAGGATCTTTTTCAAAAGCTTAGGAAACTTCCTTTAGGAAGCTATTACTATAGCAGAAAGGCACCTAAATGCACCTTGTGATGCCTCAGCTGTTTGCTAAATATATTCTCAAACCAACACCGTTCACTTCAAGTTATGTTTTTCCACTGAGATTACTGACAAGAACAGTAGACAAGAATTACGGTACTATCAGCAGTAAGGCTATGAGGAAACTCTCATCGCTTTTCTGTGGAAGTGCTTGCATAAAGCCCTCTAAAAGACACATGAGAGCAAGCTCCTTAATCCCATGGTAGAATCAACTTTGTGCAGCTGTAAGCCAAAAATAAAGTTGCACAATTGAAGAAGCTTGGCAAGGCAGCTGGTGCATCGAGGAAACTACTTGCTTCTTTTCTAGAAGGAGGAATTCCAAAGCTTTATCAAGAACAAACTCTGCAAACCATGTGATTTCTCCTCAAAAGAGAGATGTCCCATGACATTAACAACTATATTTTAGTACCCTACCAAAGTTTTGTTTGTTTGTTGTTCTTTTTAAATTTTGGGGCTGACTTAGCTAGCAGAAAAAGAGGCAAGTTCAGAAATGTACAAGTTTGATTTGTAGAAACATACAAGTTTGTTTTCGAATCATCTGAAAAATGTATATGCAAGTAACTATATAAACTAACAATTTACAGAGTTCATCTTCATACAAAACCACAGAAGAGTCATAAATTCTTACCTTACTGAGCTCCACGTATTTCTTTGTTTCTCCACCTGCACAGGCTACTGATGTTTTTTTATTCAGCAGTGCTGCTTTACATCCTTTGAACTTAAGGGAATGATATGGAGGAACAAGTGATCCAGTCTGTGTCAGTTTGGACTGGAACAATTGATTGATGACTACATTTTCACTGGCTAGAAAAAAGAAGAAATTAATGCATGAAAATAAAATACAGTTTAAAAACCATATACATAAAGGAAGGAAAAATATGCATCCAGTAACAGACAGTTAAAAAAATAAATGTAAAATGAACGGACATCCCAAAAACTATTATTTTATGCACTGACAGTTACCAAAAAGCATTCAATATCTAAGAATGTCAGTCATCAGTAACATCCTTTTTCAACCTATTTCGGTCCTATTCTGAACAAAACAGGACAGAAAACAAAACCTCTTAGGCTGTGATCTGTCCAAATTTAATTACTTATGTTATAATCACATCTGACTTTTGTTCCATTACTGACTACTAATATATCTATCTATTAAAGCAATGTAAGAGATACATGATGCACTATTTATCTAACAAGTAGCATTTAAAAATGATTAAGGCACTTGGCAGCAGTCAATTCTGGATAGCCATTGCACCAAAGAAAAACAATTATATAAAATATAACATAGTAATAGATTTAAAAAAAAAAAAAAAAAGGCTAGGTGAAGGACAGAACTATAGCAAGCTAAGTTCATGTTTCTTTGCATCAAAATCACATTTAAAATATTAAAAAAATAATAATGCCATACATATTTTTGATGTAGTGTGATAATTAGCACAGAACAAATTATGTTCAAGAGATGTTTTTAAACTAAAACTGTGAATCTCAGGACAGATAGGATACTTCATAATAAATCCAGTTAATGAATAAATGGAATAAAGGTCATTAAAAATGCCATTAAGTTTAGCATAACAAGTAGAAATCTTCAGTTTGCTATTTAATAGCTGAGTAAAGACATATTTACTAGATGTTTAAATATAATACATTTGCTTCTTCTTTCCTATGGAGATTATTATTGCTGACTTAGCACTAATAATAAAGTTATAAGATACTAAAGCAGTACTTGAATAAATTTCAGCACTATCGGTGGACATAGTCCTTTTTTAAATATGGACAAATGTAATAGGTAGCATTAGGAAAGACATTAAAATTTTGCCCTTCAAATCAAAACAGATAAAACCTATGTTATTAGTATCTCCTGGTTCATCTACAGGACATGTATGTTCCACCTTCGAATATATATATGAAAATGACTTTGATGCTGTTAGTGTATTTAAAGATTTTTTTAGCTGCGTAAGGAAACTAAATTCAATGAAAAACAAAAGAAGAAAGCACTTAAGCTATACATCTATGTAACTTATCCAATTGACACAAAAGGAAAAACATCACTGACAATTAGTAGTTTTAAGTTCCGAAAGTCTAAGTCACTTAAAAAAGAAGGAATGTAGCCCTTAAGTCACTTAGATCCTTTTAAATATTCTGCCTTCAGAATTTGTCCATTAATTATATTTATTATTATTTGACTTGTTAATTATATATATTCACTCGCTGCAAATCAAATATTTTATATGCAATCCAATTCTCAATTCCTCCCTTTTAACAGCTGCATAGATTATTAAACAAAATAGCAAAGATGATGTAAAAAAAAACTGTTTGAGAGAATGGAAGAATGCTCTCTTGTAGAATACACTGGAAATTGATGATAAAACTTCTTGTGCTATTTAGTAGATAATCATAGAAATTCCAATAGTGAGAACAGGAACTATAATCAATAGGATTATATTCAAGATTAATTCTTTCTTTTTTAATCCTTCATGTATACTATTTGCCTTTGAAAACATCAGATATTTTACCAGAGAGCTTAGTTTCACAGTAAAATTGCTAAAAAACAATATACTGTAACAGCACGGCTGATTTGGAAGACAAATATTTCTTCCGAAAGATCTCCATTTCTATTGAAAGAAATACAAATATGTAAGATATTAAGGGAAGACTGCACTAGTTGGAACAAAGACAAATAGCATCTCAGGGTGTATTGACATTTCCCTGAGGAAAATGTTGTTTTTCTTCAAGAAAGAGTAAATGAATTAGGTTTTTAATTATCCAATTATGAATCATTAATTAATAAATGGAGATGCATTATTATTAGGCATAATTATACAATATGCACATGGAAAGGTAGTATTTAATTTTGTATTTCAATGAACATTTGTATCTATTCACTGGAAAACAAGAATGCCCAGATGCTGCTTCTAAAAACGATACTCAAGCAGTGAAGATGAGGATGACTTTTTTTTTTTTTTTTTTTTTTTTGGAAATAAAAATATGTATGCACTATCAAAAAAAAAAATGAAAATCAAAGTCCAGGCTTAACATCTTGATTTCTAACAAGAACAGCAACCACAAAACCATTTACTTACTTTTCATTACAAATATGAGATTTTGTGAAAGGGAATCTTTATTTTTTTCTACTGCACCAGCAATTTCGTAAGTAACCTATAATAAAATATTGTGACATCATTAGTAATGATCACCACATCTATTAAAAATATTACAGCAGTAGAAATGAAGCTGTGGGTTTTTTTCCACTCAACAGTTAAAGTCTGGCACCAGGTAATGTCTTTCAATCCTTTCTTAATAACAGTACTAACCAGAAGAACTGGTTGCTGAACATAGTGTCTCTGTGAGAAATTTCATCAGACTGATTCCAACACACTTTCACAATGCAAGGCTGAATCAGAAGTGTATAGAAAACAGTAACATAAACATTACTTTCCCCATAGGATGAGGGCATCAGTTGTAGCCCATCATGTTCACACTGATCCTAGCAGACATGAAGCAATCTGACTCCCAGTTCACAATCACAACATGCTCTAGTCATTTATACTGCTTCTGGATGCAACTTCAGTCTATAGGTTATGTAAAAATTCCGTTTACCCTTCTAACAGCTATGTACATAAGGACTTTGGAAGACATCAGCTGACTGATGTCATAATTTCTAGAACAGACTGTCGAAGTGTTTCTCCATCTGTCATCTGAATGCAGATAAAATAATGTATGTGTTTGGTACTCCAAAGTGAACAAAACCCAATGCTCCAGACAGACTTCCTGAAGGTACATCCAAAACAATTAAGTATGTCCAAGTGCCTGTTTTAATATTGAGCCTACCTCAGCTCCTATTATACAGAAAAGCAGCACTGAGACCAAAATGCAGACGCTGAGTCTGAAATGCCAGTTAAAACTTTTACATCACTATTATCCGATTTCTTTGCTCTCGTCTTTCCAAATATAAGCTTATTTTGTTTAAAATAACAATATTTTACAACACAGAAGTATTAAAATAACAGAGTGAAACAGAATTTTCATATCAATAATCTGTGATTATGTTTCACATCTTGGCTAGTAGGGCAACCAGTACTAAATCAACTTTGGGCACAATTTTAAAAATCAACTGTGCTACCTAAGTTCTGTTTTGAAAACTAGACTAACTACAAATGATGGGATTTATCTCACCTTATGTAAGTATGGGTGAGTACAACTCAGGCACACACGACTTCTGTACATATGCAGGAAAAAGGTATATATCATGACTCATCTGCCCTATTTTTCAATGGGATGCATTCCATTCTAGCAAGAGCTTATTCCCAACCACTGTGAGTGTACATTAGATGGCCAGCCCTGATATGCAAGTCTCCAGCTGCAGCTGAGGACACTTAGCTAAATGAAGCAGACACACCGAGTCTAATGGCTACAATCCTTCAACACACCTAAATTTCACCAACAAACCATGATGATGCCCAGCCTTTATCTGACTGGTCTGTAGAGGAAAAGCAAGGATTGGACTTGCTAGACTTCAACTTCAACACCAAGAGAGAGTTAAGTGTCTAAATCAAACAGTTCCTTGAACAGAAGATGCTCTAGAACTAGTTAACAGGAAATAAGTATCTAATTCCATCTGGAATTGTAGTCATTTAATTTGGCATTGTAGAAAGATGTCTACTGCCACCCAGAGCTGGGCTGCCCTTATCTCCTTCTTACAACCACTCTTTCAAATAAACCGACTTCTTGTCATTTATTCCTGTTGTTTTTTATTTATTTATTTACTTAATATGGTCAACAATTGTGTTTACTAATTACTACTATTATAGATGCTACTCCTCAGAAAACAAGACAGAAACACCCAATTCATAGGACAGATTCAAGGCAACCTAACTACAAAGCTTAGAGCTTCTTCAAGGCCTGCTACCTTACTGAAAACTAAAATCAGCCCATGTGACAGGGAAATGCACACTTTGCCAGTTTTTCTAAACCTACAAAATGAATTTCAGTACCTCTGCTGTATTTCCTTCTGCTGACTGAGGAGGAACATAATTTCTAGCCTCACAAGGCAATTTTGTTAGCTTGAGAGGACAGGCTGTTCTGCACTGACAGAAACTGTTTCTCCTCTTTATGTTGAGACCTGGAATATTAGTTACATCTCTAAAATTTTTCTGGATCATATTCTGTTAGTTTAGAATTCTGTGCTGTATGCATGCATAGCTTTAACTTAGGGAAGGTTTTCCTTCTCATCATTCAAACTCTAACATCACCCCTATCCTGGAGCTTGTTGTACTTATTCGTGTCCCCTCAGGTTCAGGTTATGACAGTACCTAAACCAGTGCTTCCTGTTTCTCAGATGAAAGCTCTCATCATTACACTACTACATGAAGAATAAGTACTACTTCATAACTTTCTGAATGAAAGGGAAATTCTACAGAAAGCTTACTTCTGAAAAATAGGTGGGTGTTTGCTATCTTTTTATGGGGAGAGCAGAATGCAGCTAGTTAATTCATAGAGTTTAGAAACAAACTCTGGCTTGCACAATAGTAGAATCCAAAGAGAATTTTTAAGTCAAGCAGAAAAAAAAAACCTACTGACAGTAGTATCACCAGGAGTAAGCAGATACTTGATGAGAATTTCTTAAAATAGCTTGTTTTTCTTTACCTTGGGACCATATTTTTACGTAAAATCTAGTTCAAATTTCTTACTGAATCTATGTCTCTTAGGTATTTGGGCGATTTTTATCCCTGTATATTTAATAAAGCTGTAAATTTATAATAAAGATAAGTAACACTAATCAGTTCATTAATTTTCTTTTCCGTTGGGTCATTTGACAATTATGTAATGCTATCTCACTCATGAAAAAGATTATATGACTTATTACGTGTATAATCTGTTATACTTAGCAATTGTCAGATGATGTAATTAGTATGGCATCTGCCATGGAAAAAGTATAACAATAGATTACATTAATTTCCATGACAGTTCCAATAATATATAATTTTTTAACTGCATCTCATAAGAACATACAACACAGTAAACTATTAGAATAATTTAAGTACATTATTAAATGTTTTCAGTGTACTTAAACTAAATGTTCTGCGATATTGATCCATAAAAGATAATTAACAGAACTTATTTGACAAATTCATAATGCCAGTTCCTAATTGAGCATCTTAGGCTTTGACTAAACTAGAAGAAGAGAATTACTTGGTGGGAAGAGTAGGTAAGTATAGCAGTGGGAGATAATACATTATGATTAAATGTGTACATTGAAATGGAGAAGGTTCAGTACTGGGAGTAGTATAATACATAACCAACTTCTAGAACTATATTCATAAGACACCTCTCATAACACATAAAAAGCATAAATGTTAACAGGATTCCCTTCCACAAAGACATTGCTAACTCTGTAACTTTTCCCATAGTAAATTGGTAAATTAATTCACTGCCTAAGGACATGAAAAGTGACTCAATGAAATGGCGCTCCAAAGTTCAGTATTTGTTAGTTCCACAAAAGGGAAAAAGAAAGCCTCTCCACAGTGCCTATTTTGTTAGTGTTATCCTGGCCCCCTCAGAGACACCAATCTACAGAGGAACTCTGCCTAAAGCACGTGTATTTCCTCCACTTAATTCCCATTGGTTTTCTGAAGTAAATGTGGCCAAAACTCTGCACTAATTAGCACTCAAGCCCAGTGTATAGCTATTTTGAGGAGGAAAAATCCCAAACAAATGTTATATGATTCAGGTAGGAATTGTGCACCAGCTTAGCTCATGGTTCTGGTATTATAAAATACACCCCATATTCCCACTTCCATTTATTGTAACTGTTTGATCTGTCTTGCTCTATACGATAAACATTTCAGAGTAGACTGAAAGTAACCAAAGGTAACAAGATCTTTAGATAATATCTGAACCAGTTGTTTTTATTATAAAGAGTGCACAGCTCCGTGCTGTTTTGTTTCAGTAGAACATTAAAAAAAGAAAGGGATTGGATTTGCTTCCCTACATAAGATTAGAAAGGAAGAGAGCTTAAACTAAGCACACTGGTAATGGGGAGGTCAAAAAATCATTTAGTCCTGGACATTCAGGGGAAAATACTGAGTAATACTTCTAATATTACTAGTGATAGTATTTAAGAACTTGAATCTATCATTTTTCTTAGGTTCACTGGGCTTCTCCCCCTCCCAAAACAAGTCTTGGAAAGCAATGAGTAAATACTTTATAAACATTCTATAAAGTCTTATTCTAACATTCAGATATAAATAGTATAATATTAAAACTAGAAGGTATTTAGAAAGCAAAGGGGAGAGATTTTTTTTTTTTTTTTTTTTTGTTAAGCTGAGCCTGTAAATGAGTGTCCAAAATCAAGTCTACTTAAGGAAAGAGAGAGAGAAAGAGAGAAAAGGAAGGGAGGGAGGGAGGAAAGAAGGGAGGAGAAGGGAGGGAGGGAGAGAAGGAGGAGAGAGGGAGGCAAGAAGAAAGAGAGAAAGAGAGGGGAAAATGTACAACTATCTTATCTGTGTGAAAAAGTGAATCTTTGTCAAATAACCTTTATAGGCTTTGGTATAGCTTAGACGAAACTGATTTGATTGTTATGTCTGGGGATTCAGCCTGGGGAAAAAAATAGAGAAAATGAAAGCATCCTTATTGATTAATCCATCTCCTTTTGTTTTTTGATTTAGAGGTTCAGTTTCAGAGTCTGCCTGGGATATATAAGGCATTTCAGAGACAACTGCATTGATGAAGGTGAGCTGACAGCTGAGAGGTATTTTTGAAACTCGCATTGCTGAGAAATGGCACAGGCATTGATCTGCACTTAAAGGACATTATGTGTACTGCTTTATAGAGCAAAGAAGTTGGTCTTTTGGTCTGAACAATTTATTACAGTACTAAAAGTCAAAACAGTGGCAAGGAAATAGTGACAAGGGGCTTACCAGATTTGTTGATGCAAGTATAAATTTAAACTGCATAAAGCTTAAATTATGACACATTATTCAGATTACAAGAACAATTAAATTGCTCATTACCTCAGACAATGGTATGTTAAATGTCACTACAGGTAAAGCTGTGTCTCTTGGCATTGTACTAAGATAATACATTTCTGGTTTACTTATTAGCATATTGATTCTTCCCTTAAAATAATAATAATAACAACAACAACAATTTTGAGTTGCCAAGAAAAATTCAGTGATGGAATATTATTCTTCAAAAATCATGACTATCAGTAAGGCTGAGATTTCAAGGCGTATGAAAGCTCTATATGAAGCTCTATATTACATGAGTGTGAATATTAATGTTATCAAGAAAAGTATCTAGAAATTCAGTACTATGCATTTTTAGTAGTTTCAGACAGTGATTAAATGTATTGATCAATCGCACCCCCAAAACACCTATTTCCTCCAGGCAGCAGGGAATACCTACTTTTACACCAGGCAGCAGAAACAAAGCAATAACCTCTACAAGCAGATTTTTTTCCAGAAGAGATCAGACTGCTGGTGTTCAGGGCAATGTGTAAAACAACTTTCAGATAAAGGCTTCCACGAGAATTTTTAGTCTTACAAAACCCAAATCATTCTTTTCTACCTTCTGCCTAAACTGAACAGATAAGCATTTGTCTTAGAGCACTTGGATATCAAGACATTAAAGGGCTCTTAGAAGAGACTTGCAGTACATCAAGGCATTGTAGGATTCTGTTCAGCTGCAAAATTAAAACTAGGAGATAAAATAAAATACTTGATATTATCAAGTACTATTATTCACAGCATCCTTTGCTAAGCATGTCATCATGGAGTTAACTACTGTATCATAGTGCTCCTGCAGATAAAGGCAGATACAGTGTGTGCAGGCATAAGAATAAAATTCGAGAGAAATGAAGAAAGATTTATTTGCTTCCTTCCACAGGATGGTTCTGTCACATTTGTGTAATAGAGTATTCTCTCTTGGCTTTCACTGAAAAATCTCACTTATGCACTGATCTTTTCTGTGTGCAGAAGCTTACTTGTGCATGTTGTTTTTCTTTTCTATCCCACTTTTTCCATTCCAAAGCAGTCAAGAGCATAAGAAAAAAACAACTAAGGTCTTTCTGAATGGTATCATACATAGAGATTTTCTTAAAACATTGTTTGTCTAGAAAATCAAGCATGGATTCCAAATTTGGTGTTGTTTTCCCTTACAGATTACTCAGAGCTTCTTCCCCCATACTCCTTCCTGGATTCATTTTGATTCTGGGCCTTTCCAGACCATTATCTCTACTTCTCTTAGTACTGCCTGTTCTGAAATACTGTAAGGATAATTAGGCTTGGAACAACAGTATGGTATGTGCAGTCCTTGGGAAGGCTACTGAGCATAAAGCATATGGGAACAGGTGATACTTCACAATGCATAACAATAATCAATCAAAAATACATGATGGTGGAAAACAAAGAGAACTTTCCTATGACTATCTTAAGATAAAATATTGAGATATCAACATGTCAGACGTCTTCAAGATTGCACAGGCACATTTGTGTCAGTTATAACTTCCTCATAATATAAGGCTAGAGATACTGGTATTGTTCACAAAAGACTGTCATCTCAATTAAATATCAAATGGCGGGTCACTTCAGTAAGGCAGCACTTTTAATAGCTGCTTTTTGCAATATAACTGCACATGTGAGCTGCTTAAATAGCTACTGTAATGGTAGCTATCTGAGTTAATACATCAGAACCCAGTTCTTTTTGGAGTTAGAGCTACATACATAACCTGTTGAAAAGGAGCCTACACCAGATCCAACTTGGAACATTAACTTTTTTTTTGCTGCATATGTCACAGTTCCACATTGACTGTGAACTACAAAGCAGTTAAAAGTTTTGTTACCTAGGGAAATCAGGCTGTCTGCCCTCACCTTCTGTTAGACATAAAGCCTGCATTCAGTGTTACTTCCACAAACAGTAACCCAGAGCCATTGCTTGAATACAAATGATTAAGACTAGAAGTGAAGAATTTTAACAACCTGGCACATTTTACTGATAAATCTTCTACCCTCTGGGTCTGGTTCATCTTTCAGCTATACTCATGTAAATAATGAGAAGCTTTACCAAGTTAAAGGTGTTACAATCAGAGAAAAATTGTTATAAGTGAAAATAAAATCAGCTCCCTGGTTGTGAATTTGGGGATTTCTGAAGGTAACGATACAGAGGAAGACTGCTTCATACCAAACTTGTTTAAACTCATTTAATTGCTATCAGACTACAAAAGTGAGTACCAAAGCATGTCAAATTATACTGTCACTTCATATATAAAATTCTCATTTTTGAGTGCCAATAAAACTTGACGTATTTAAAGTCCGATCTATTAACAAATTTCATTAAATATAAATCACAGATAACTTATAAAATACGTACAACACATAGTAATAGCGCAATCTCAAGAACAGCATCAGCAGTTTTAAAAACTTGATTTCTTAAAATTCAACTGAGGAAGATGTAGCCATTTATAAAAAAAAATACATGTAAGTAATTATTTAGTTAAACAATGCTATCATAAGATTTTATGTAAATTCCTATCATAAATCCCTGGAAATTTCAACCAGTGATAGCTCAATAAGAGTTCCATGACATCGGAAAAGAACAAGTGTCTTTAAAGATCTTGCTCAGTCACTGTTAAAGTAGGGGCTGTTAAGCACTTGCACAGGAACTCTTCTCTTTTGGCAGTGACATGAACATTTTAATGCCATATGGTTGCAAAGTACAACCTGACAGTCTGGCATAGCTCCTAGGCCAATGTAAACTGAAGGATCTCCACTGACTTCAAAAGAATGTGTGAATTTATATTACTTGAAGAGCCATCTATTTATTCATAATTTTAGATCAAATGTTATTACTATTATTAGAAAAGGTCAAACAAGAGTCTATGTAACAAAGGAAAAAAATGTAAACAACCATGCAAGGATAAAACACGCATTAATGAAAAGTGTACTCCGGACCACTCACAGTTTAAGTTGCAGAACCTGACACCTGAAACTTCAATGTTAATAAATGTTCCTACCCAGTCCTTCTTTCCAAAGTAAGAAAACTTCTTTCATTTTCAAGAAATGTGCTTATTGCTGTGATTGATACGGATGCCTTGCTGCTGCTTTCTTACCATTTTTTTGGTGTATGGAAGCTTTTTAGAACTGCCTTGACAAATTTGGATAATCACAACACAACTTCATGAAAATATATTTACCTAAGAACTACAGAACAGATTTACAAAGGAATTTAGACATCTAGTGCCCTTTGTTAGCTCTTCACTCTATCACTTTAAGTGCTAATAAATTTCACAAAACATTCATTGCACTGTCATCTAACTGTCTCAGTAGCAGAGGTATTCAAACCACTTACCTTTAGCAAATAATTTGGGCCTAAGTAGAAGGCCTCATGATGAAAGTAGAGCCACCAAGGAGCTATTTGGAGTATTTAGCTTAAGAATTTAAGTACTGCCCAAATATTCTTTATCCTTTCCATAATGACCACAGTTGTATCATTGGCCGGGAATGAATTTGCCTGCGTCAGAACACCGCTGATGCCAAGTGAGAGCCACAAAATAGACCTTTCTATATATATTTCAATATATTGCTGCAAAAGACAAATCTGGTCAAAGAAGCCTAAGCATGCACAGCCCTATTTCTCATCTCTCTGGACAGCTCAGGGGACATAACGTTTCCTAGAGATATGACAGAGCCAGCAAGTCTTTTTTTGGAGGCAAGTCTTGAACTTATCTCGCAAAGAGTACCCACTGCCAATAGTCAGTAGCATAAATCTGTTCCACCTGAAATATTTGTCATAGCAGAAAGTGTTATCCAGTGGAATACCTTTAGCAACACAGATGAGAGCTATTTTTCTTTTGTTCTTATCCTTGCAAGAGCTCACTTCTGAATCCAAATTGATATTTTAGGAGCATACTGGAAAAACTCCCAGCGTTTGCTACATGGAAAATCACATGGAGGTAAGGTTGCTCTAATTACCTTTCACAGAAAGGAGCAGAAAAGCTGTTACACTTGGTTTTAGCATTGTAATATGCATTCCAATCAAAAAACTTTATTATAATTGCCCTGTTTCTTGGTTACTGAACTCAATTCTTCTGTCTCTTGCTTAGGTAAAGAGAGGAGCACCTAGGTGTCAGTTATTGGGTTGAGCTGAAGTACCTGCAGCGTCCATGTGGCTTCTGAAGTGATTATTTAAGAGGTCACACAGCACCAGTGTGACATGAAAAAGCCAGATTCTGCAGGCTTTCCTGAGTTCCTGGGTTTTTAAAGTCACCTAATATGTAAAGTCATCAACCAATAGCAAGTATGTTCATATTTATGAACAACACAGTGCATGTGATCACAATGTTGTGGATCCTATGCACATCAGCTGAACACAGATTCTCAATTTGACACATAAAGCTTGTACGGGATTCCATTAGAGAAGTGACAGTTCATGGAATCACTGCTTAAGATTTGGAGAGTGTGAAAGGACACAGTGCTTGTTTCAGATGTTTGTTCAGATGTAAGGACTGATTCCTGCAACTTTCAGTTTATATTTTCACCTGATCTAAGTGGAAATTTTTTAAAAGAGATAACGGATAACTCCACTTTATTATGCCTCTACCATCTCATTAGCTCATTTCAAATACTATACTTAGAACAGAGAGAAGTGGCAGCATATCATATTAACTATAGAAGACCGACAAGTCAGATTACAAGAAAAAAATTAAATGTATAACTATTTCGCTTGATTATGGCCGCAGGACATTGTGGAGGGAATGTGAAAATGAGAGAGTATTGGAAAGAAAATGGTAACAGGCCTATCTAACAAAACTGATTGTGCTTTTGCCATGAACAGTGAAAAACATTCATCCTGTTTCACAGACAGATTCAGAGACACAGCAATGTTCGGAGATTTCAACGGAAAAAAAAAAAGAGAGAAAAAAAAAGATATTTTAGTTAGATTAGCAACAAAATATGCATTTTTTTCTTGGATCAGATTCATACTGGTATCCATGGTACCTAAGGATCTGCAAAGAACCTATACTGCTCTGAAATAACTTTGGAAAGCAAAGTAAAAGCCAGCTAAAAAGAGATTAAACATTTATGCAAGATATCACAATCTCCCCTCTTCCTAATAAGCAGTGAAGACACAATTTAGGAGTTGGAATTACTTAGACACAATCCTGCTAAAAATAGGCCTGCTCAACATCTACCTATTCTGTAACACTACTAGAAAACACCACAGGGGTGTTTACCAATTCTATACATGTACTGCATTGATACTAAGCTGTCACCTGAAAATTCATCATTAAAAAGTGAATTGTTATTTACAACCAGATGTTGGACAGCCCTTGCAGAATTTACTCTTTTTCACTAACTGTGTGTAACCAATCACTCAAAGAACTTACCCTGCCAGCATAATGCATAACAGTGAAGGTAGAGCCCTGTTCCTTTGGTGCGAGGTTGCCATTTCCATCTTTTGTGGAGGAATACACTGTATTTGTGTCTGATGCATCCAGGTAAGACTGAATCCGTTTAGAAAGACTCTGTTCCACTGACCAATTAGATTGGCTTTCTTCATCTAGCATTGACAAAAAGCCTGATGGTTTCTGAAATGAAAAATAGACTTTTCTGTTTTTATGCAGCAGAATTCGTTGCTTGTGAAATAAAACAGCTTGTAATTTAGCAGGATAAACATGTAACACATCATCTTATGGAAAGAAAAGGAAAAAAATAAATAAATAAATATTCTGTTAAGTCTCCAAAAGATAACTCTGCAATAAACCTAGGGAATAATCTTTCATTTGCCAAAAATGATAATCATTGCTGATCTTTTAGGAAACTGACTGGGCTATGTTCTTGTTAGAAATTTTACTCCAGAAACTAGTTCCAGGCACAAAGAAAACTGCTGAACTCACAGCAGAGACTGGTCAGTACTATCGCTGCATCCAGGATATGGCATGATACATAGATACTACATGTGAATCCAGGAGAGCAGTGACTTTCTGTAATGTCTTCTTCAACCCTAGATTGTTACAAAGCTGTTAGCCCTCAAGTTTTAAGAGCAGATATAATGACCACAGACTTTCTCAATAGATTCATAAATCAGAAAATACAGCAAAGCAATGTATTAATTGGAGATGTGGAGTATGTATACAAATACAAGTGATATAAAGTGAATCTGAAGACTACCTGAAAGAAAAAATCCAAGGCTGCAGTATGGTTTCCTGGAGAATACACAGTTTCTATGGTAACTCCTTCTTGTACACATTCTGTTTGCTCTTGTAGGAAAAGTACTTCATTGATATACTGGTGTATCTTCTCATTGGTCATATTGATGCACAGCTATTGCAAAACAAAGGAAACATAAAGATTATAAGTTTACTGGATAATTAATTGGTGTAGGGTTTACTGTACATCTAATATTAAATTTGATGAAACATCATTTCACAACATATTATCTCTCAGTAGACCACTGATTAGGAAGACCCTAGGGAAATTTACATTTTAACAGCTATTAGTATTAAACTCGGAATAAACAGTTTTCTGTCTGCATAGATCACTGTGAATTCTCATAAGAATCATCAAATACCACCCCTAACAGTGCAAATTTATTCTAATTCCATTGATTGAAGTAGAGCAACTTTAAGTATAAACTGTTATGCTCAGTGTTCTTCTGCTGTATATATTCAGGGAAACTTTGCAGGTGCAATGGGCTTTTTGAAAAAAAAAATACCTACACATTTACTTAAGATCCTGATTATGTAGTTATTTTAGTATTAGCAAATATGTTTAAACCCTGCTTCCACATAAAAGAGCACCAGAACTCACTGGGTTTTGTTCAAATAGATCATATAAAACTCCCAGCAATATTTTACTAGATGACTCCCTCCATTTTATTGATATTCTAAGGGAAAGTTGGCAGGAAGACAGTCTTCAGTAGAAAAATTCAAAGTCTGTGAAGATAAATAATATAAAAAACTCTCAAATATTTTCTTTGATTGCCTTTTAAGACTTGTAGTGACACTTTTCTAAAATAAATAGTTCAAAACAAACGTTGTTTCCATATACCAATAGGTGAGGGTTGAATCAGCTTATTCTGGGACCTTTTTTACTTTATTCAAAATTCATAATCTTCAAAGAAGTTTAATAACTTTGTTGAATAAATCTTAAACTATTTTATTTATATTAAAATGGAAATTCTAGTGGGAAATTCTAAAATCTCCTCCAATGGGTATTAACTATCAGTACGAAATTAAAAAAACAGAAACTTTCAGAGGGTTGGAAGACACTTTATATGAGGAATGATGGAAGGAACGATGCACAAATTCTCTTTTAACATTAAACCAGTCACATATTTGTTTTGGCCATAAACTACACCTTCCATGAACAAATTGTAAAAAAACTAATTCCACCAGCAAGACATGTTAAAAATATGAAATATTTAGATTAAGAATAAATATACAGGCTTAAAAAAACAGGTAAGGGAAAGAAAACGAGAAAAGAATAATAGCTGCCTGAATTTTCCATCAACTCCTCATGCTAGAATAGCCACCTTGCATTTCTTCTACAATAAAGTAAGCTACTGTCAGTAACTATAAGAAGAAATAGAACAAGAAACACATTTTGTAACCAATGTCTGTTACTAATTGTCTTTACCAATGCATGAAAGTGAAGACAAAAGACAGCTTCAAATAATAACACTGTTTTTGAAAAGCAGGATTTTTGTCTTATTTTGTTAACTATGAAAGTATAAAATTGATTTATATTATTCAATTATTTTATGGAAGGAGACAGTTTTTTAAATTTTGTGTCAGGCAAATATATGCTTTGCCACTTGCTTCCCAAACTCAAATTCTAGCTCCAAAATCTCTTCAGAAGACTCTTAACAGTATTTTAGAAAATATGTATAACATTACAAGCTTATACTTCACAGGTCATGTAAAGCTTTGACATGACACATGACCTGTATATTTACAAATGAGATCTTTAGAGAGCAATTTAATTATTCCATTAATTAATTTTACCCTAGGAGAAGCTGACAAAATCCCCATAAACTTTTAAACTCACTGTTCTGTTTAGCAGTGGTTGTGAGCAGCAGCTCTGTAGAATGAGCACCAGGAGAGCAGCCAACGGCTGCTAAAAAGCAAAACACTCTCATCATATAATTCCCCATTTCAGTGTTTTATACATCCCACAGGAAAAAAGGTGATAAATTGTAGGTTTTAAATCAAATGCTTGAAACAGGTTGCTGTAACAGTTAAAGCAATGTACATTGTAAATGTAGAAATTGGATCAAAATGAACACAGCTGCCTTTGCTAACTCATCTTCTTTTGGTCTGTCACATGAGCTTTATAAAATAATGACATGTTTCCTGTCCAAAGATATGAAGAATTGAGAAAACCATTTGTACTTAATTTCACCCATGTAAACTAGATGGAAATGTAGCAGTAATGATTTTTTACCCAAAATAAATGTTGTGGGAGTACCTCTAAGCACTGTACGCTTGCTTAACTTTATGGAGTTACTCAGCATTACCAATGATGCTTCTTGTCATTAAATATGCTTAAACTACTCTTTGCATGCCTTTAATTGGCTCCATTGTATGTCTCTTCACTAGAAACCTTCTGTTCCACTTTCCTTTCTAATCTCAACTCACTGTCATGTGTAGGTGGAAAAAAAAAACACACAGTGTACGTGTCACAGTCTTCATTAGAAAGTACTTCTAGGATATTGCAAGAAAACAAAAGAAAACAAAAAGGTCAAGTTCTGGTCTTTAAACAAACTGAACTTGAAGTAGCATGCAAATTACAGTATTTGGAGAAAAAAAAAACCAAAGTGCCATCTGGTAAAACTGGTAGACTTTCACCACATTAGCTTGACCTCTCTTCCTTTACTGCATTTGGCCAGTTAGTACTATTAAGCATACTCAAAACTAAAATTAAAGAAGAAAATTATACTATGCTCCAAAGTCTGAAAAGCACCTATCATTAACGTTTTGGGGTTTGTTTGTTTGTTTGTTTTTGTTTCCTTGCTTCTCACTGAAAATAACATCTGAAAAAGCATAGCAAAAAAAAAAGTAAGGGAGAAAACTTGGTGACTGACAACCAGTGGGGGACCAATGGATGTAAACATCCTCTGCAAAGCTTGCTTAAATTCTTCGCTTGTGTAGAAGGATTAGCTCTCTCAAGGGATGCATATTCAGAGCACTGAGTAAAGCTTACCCCTGTCATATCAACCCATCTATTAGACTGTATTTTATTGGCCAAGACGATGGAACTATGTCGGCAAGTTTAATTTGTAAAGACGTGCTCCACCTTTTCATAAAAACATGATTCTGAGATAATGGAAGGCTGAATCAACTTCTCAGCTTCTGTTTACTAAGACAGATTTAGAAAATATTTTTAGACCTAAAGATAGGTGATCACTCATTTCTCAGAAGTATATCGGTTACTATTCCCTCTTGTATCTGCTACTTTAAAAGAAAAAAAGACATATGTAGATACATATATATACACGCATCTCTTTTCTCTTTTACTACTTTGTGCAACAGTTTCTGGATTTCCACAGCTTTTATGCAGAGTACCAATTAGAATAATTTTAATGAATGTATAACACCAGAAATTATTACTTTTCTTCCTTTCTTTTTTAGAACCTAATGCAGAATTCTTGTGTTCCACGCAGAATCAACACAAACTCATAGTGCTTCTGACTCTCTGTCAGAAGAACTTGATTTCACAGAGAATTTATGTTGTCTTGGGCAGCCTGGTCTAGTATTTGATATGGAGGTTGGTGGCCCTGCATGTGGCAGGGGTTTGGAACTTGATGATCCTCGAGGTCCCTTCCAACCCAAGCCATTCTATGATTGTATGACAGTGCTACAAAGTTCAGTCTGAAAGTAATGCCTTCTATTAATTTCCACAGAAACTGCAACAGATATAAAGAGCACAATAACACTGTTTGATAGAGCAGATTATCAGCTAAAAATCACTCTTTTTCAACATTTTCACTACCATTAACTACGCATTTTCACCAGCAACGAACAAGAGCCTGTATGCCACAGTCACAAAAATCTGCACCGGGGAGATCACAGAATCACAGAATCACAGAATTGTAGGGGTTGGAAGGGACCTCTAGAGATCATTGAGACCAACCCCCCTGCCAAAGCAGGTTCCCTACACCAGGTCGCACAGGTAGGCGTCCAGGCGAGACTTGAATATCTCCAGAGAAGGAGACTCCACAACCTCCCTGGGCAGCCTGTTCCAGTGCTCCGTCACCCTCACCGTGAAGAAGTTCTTTCGCACATTCGTACGAAACTTCCTGTGCTGCAGCTTATGTCCGTTTCCCCTCGTCCTGTCTCCACGTACCACTGAAAAGAGACTGGCCTCACCGCTATGGCCGCCACACCTCAGATATTTATAAACCTGGATCAGGTCCCCTCTCAGTCTTCTTTTCTCAAGGCTAAACAGACCCAGTTCACTTAGCCTTTCTTCATAGGGGAGATGCTCCAGGCCCTTCACCATCTTTGTGGCCCTCCGCTGGACTCTTTCCAAGAGATCCTTGTCTTTTTTGTACTGGGGAGCCCAGAACTGGACACAGTACTCCAGATGAGGCCTTACCAGGGCAGAGTAGAGGGGGAGGATCACCTCCCTCGACCTGCTGGACACGCTCTTCTTAATGCACCCCAGAATGCCATTGGCCTTTTTGGCCACGACGGCACACTGCTGGCTCATGGCCAACCTGTCATCCACCAGGACGCCCAGGTCCCTCTCTGCAGAGCTCCTCTCCAGCAGCTCATCCCTCAGCCTGTATTGGTGCATGCAATTATTCCTCCCTAGGTGTAAGACCCTACACTTGCTTTTGTTGAACCTCATCCGGTTTCTTACTGCCCAGCTCTCCAGCAGTGACCCACCACTGCTGAAACACACTGCCCACCACCTCACTGTACTCATATCCATTGTTTGATCTCCAGAAATGTTCAGCAAGCATCAGTGAGTGACAGTGGGTGCCATTCTTTCCACATGGAGGAATTCAGTGACACACCTTTGCTCCACCTGCACTTCCATGTCAGATACCATTGTCAGATCGCCCCTCTGCTGCCATCTGTCACATGGCAGCAGCATGTAACAGAATACTGGTGGGAAGGTTCTGCCTCTGCTGCCATACCACCAACATCTGTCTCTGACATTGTGGGCCAAGATAATAAAATAGAGAACATTACTTTCAGAGCAACCCTCATATATTAAAATTTTGTTATGCATAGCTGCTATCTGAAAGTCCTTCCACAAGGTCTGTAAAACTCTTGCATAAAGGATAAAATTTTAGTACAAACTGGAATATACATCTACCTGACTTTGAACACACAAAAATATTAAACAAGCAAGGAATTAACAAGGTAATAACAGTTCTTTATTTGAAGGAATCTGGACTTAGAAATCCACACCACTTTTTCCCTCCTACTGCTGGTCATGAATACTGCTGTAATGGGATGCAATGGGGTGCTGCCGTGAAAAAGCAAGAAATCAGTTAAGAAAAGACCTTGGGCAGCATTTCACCTATCTCCCTGTCTGGGAGTCTAAATTTTTAGATAAAGGATTTTATTTTCAGCCTCACTGTATCTACTGTAAAAGAAAAAAGAAAAAATAATATATAAAAAAAAAGGAGTATTTTAATGTCAGGTACATGTCAGTGAGCATACTGAGGTAGCCAACTTTAAAAAAAGACTAACACTATTTTCCAGTGGCTTTCTGTAGCACTGGGTAGATAACAGCATCCTGCCCAAATGAAACAAATGTGAGCAGAATGAAAAAAGTACAGAGACTGACAGGGAACAAGACTACAACATGACAAAAGCCACAAGGAGTGAAAGATTCTCAGAAACTAGGTCGGGGAACAATTATAGCACAGGGTTGTAAGGCCCCTGAGGTCACTAATTCTTATGGTCCTGCTCAGTTCCCTCTGGGCCCCTTCCCATGTCTGTGTCCTGTCCCTGTCCTAGAGGCCCCATGGCAGTGTCAGTTTTTAGACATGTCTTTAACTGCTCCTGATGGGAACCAAGCCCTGACTTGCTGCTTGCTGCCTCACTGCTCATGATAGTCCCAGTAACTGATCCTGGCTCTGCCCACCATGATCAGACCTTGCATGACAGTGACCATTAGGATGGGCATGATAGGTTCACTGGTACCAACAGGGCAGCTGGCTCTTGCTATTCTCTGGTAGGGATATTAAAACCTTCCTGTGCATGGAGGCTAGCTGGACCAAATTTTTATTCCTCAGGACAGCTAAAAGCAAATAAAGTTTATTTTTCTGAATAAAATTAAATATTGTAATGCATTTCAGATTGCCTGAATGCAGACACTTGTGTACTGACCTCCCATTGGTATCACTGAGACTGTAATGACCATAGGAATGTTAATTCATGTACCTTTTACCTATTCATGTCTATCTATCTCTGTAATAGGCAACATGAACTTACATTTAGGTAGCTAGAAAAAGGCTTATGGATGAGGAAAAGTAATTTATTTTAAAAAATATTTCATTATGACTGTTTTGGCTAGAGAAGGTGACATGACAAAATCAAATGAAGTATCAGCAAAGTTAAGTAATTATTTAAAAGACTTACTAAGCCTAGTAATAAACGCAGGCAAAAATTCCTGTGAACACAGCTGGGTTGTAGAAGCTCTTTTGCCTCACTGTAGTGACTCTTAAGTGAAGTCTTGAGTGGAGCAGGCAATGCACTGTGCTCTAGGAGCCAGCTGACCACTATGGTAAGAGGAACACAGCACCAAGCTGCCACAGGAGACACACTTCTCTATTACTGAACACACTTTAATAGGCATAGAGTTGAATGAAAGTCAAGAGACACTTGACTGTCTCAGTCCTGACTCAGATAAATCACTTACATCTCCTATAAAAAGGAGGTTACAGTTTTTTCTGCAATTCATAAGAGGTCTACAGATGCAAAAGACCATTCAAGAGCTAAATACACTACTTAGCAAAAGCTAAATATTTTTTCAGTTTATCACTTGACTCAGATAACAGAGAGGAAATAGTCTACTAGAGCCCATTTTACTTAACTGCATTATTGTTTTTTTATAATCTTCCACAACTACAGACCTTGATTACTCTGAGTTTACATGTGAGAAAGATGTGCTACTCTTTCTACTTTACCATCTGGTTCTTCAACATAGAAAGAATTAGGGGAAAAGGGTGCGGACAACTTCATCCACTTCATCCACCTTCTCTCCTGCTTACAGCTTATATTCATTTGCCATGAGTTCATTTGTATTCTCTTGCAGTCAGAGAACACAGTGCCATAATGGTATAAAAAACATAGCAGCATTCCTTATCTGATTATTTGGAGTTGTGCTGTGAAGGACTATGGATAAGATCTAATCTAGCTTTAAACATTATCAGAAGAGCAGCAGATATTTTCTACTTTTAAAGAAGTGCAAATTAAACAGAAAAAAAATACAGTTCCTCTCAAACAAGGGTCTTAAGAAAACACTGAAAACTGACATTGCTATTTTTTGTAGAGCACTCATGTTTCCTGAAATGATCGCAACACATCTGACCAGAGAATCAAAGAATGGTGTAAGCTGGAAGGGACCTTTGAAGATTATCTGGTTCAGTCTTCCTGCTCAACAAGGGCTACCTAGAACAGGTTGTCCAGGACCATGTCCAGATGGTTTTCAGTGTCTCCAAGGAGGAGACCTCATCACCTCTCCAGGCTCCATCACCCACTCAGCTCTTAAGAGCTTCCTGGGCTTCAGAGGGAGCCTCCTGTGGTCTGGTTTGTGCACATGGCCTTTTGTCCTGGCACTGGGCAGCACTGAGGAAACCCTGGCTCCAAACTCTTTGCATTCTCTCCTTTTAGGTATTTGTATACATTGCTGAAATCTTCCTGAGCCCTCGTCAGGCTGAGCAGTCCCAGCTCTCTCACCTCTCACGGGAGAGGTGCTCCAGTCCCTTCACCATCCTCGTTACTATTTGTTGGCTTATTTTAAATATTCTATTAGCATGTCTACTAACTGACCTGAATTGAGTCACCAGAAAGATTCACACATCTTGGAATATCCCCAGATTGCAGCAATCAGGGGTTTTTATTCCTTCTTAAAAAAATATTACAACTATTTTCATGAAAGCGGATGAACAGAATGCCTTGTCTTACACTAATTTGAAACCAAAGGATAATTTCTGCCAAATTACTTTTGTAGTGCCATTTTAAAATATGTTAATCTAAATGTAATGAAAAAATAATTTTTACAGCTCCTACACTGTTCAGCTGCTAGGCCCATTTACTGTTAACGTTCTGCAATCACAGGCCTTGACACTGGATGTGTTTGCAGACATGATGCAATGCTTTGCATAAGGACATGAGGACCATATCTGGGCTGCAAGCCTGTTTATCAACAGAGTTAACTAGTCCAGGCAGGATTCTGAGCTAGGCTAGACTGCTGCACAGCTCCTGAGTACAGGCAGTTTGCAGTATGTGTGTCCGCATGATTACGTTGCGCCATGTGGAGATACAATCTGCTTCCGTTTGCTGATACTGCAACCTATCGCTTCAGAAATCTGATGTGTTAACCACACTACAGAGTTGATATGAAAACGAACTTTGTAATTCCCTCACCACCGTTCCGTCTTTTAAGGAATGCAATTCACTAGTTTCTGATGTAATGACCCACACTGTTACTCAATATTACTCAATAAAACCCACTCAGTCCAAGTGGGGGGACAGTCAGTGTCTCCTGATATATACTTGTTTATTAAAAAATTCAATAACTATTCACAGTTGTCTTTGAAATTACCATGCTTACCACGTAGAAATACGAAAACTACTTGTACTCATTTTCCTGTTGGGCTCATGTCAAGCATCCTCTGCAGTTGCTAAGCAGAAAATGATTTATTTTTGAAAGCAGAATTTATGGTATTTTTTGTGATGTCAGTCACAGAAGTTGTATGTATTTCATGACAGAAAACAATGCAGAAAAGAGTCAGTGCAAAGAAAAACAACAAGCCAGTAAGTCTGGATGCACTACTCTCTTCTGAGGTTCTTCTAAAATGTCTGAAATATTTTATCCTTGTTAATCATTAGGTTTTATCTCACAGAATCGTAGGGGTTGGAATGGACCTCCAGAGATCACTGAGTCCAACTCCCGAGATTATGGGATTAGTTTTAAGTGGACATATCCTCAGTCCATCAAGATGTTTTCTATTTTTCATTTTATATTTTCTCCCAGAGAAGATATTCTCATTGAATAAATGGCTATGGATATTGGCAATCATCTTTAGGCCAGCAAAGCTTTCAAGCTAGACAGAACTGTAACAGCAAAAACAGTTTTGTGAGAGGGAAGCTGGAAATATGTTATTGTATTCTTAAATGTTACTTTGAAGACAAAGGTAAGTTCACCTTTTTGTGCTTTCAGACTTTTGGAAACTACACCCACGTAAATATGCTACACATACTGAACTAATGTGGCATGATGACACCCATATCATGAGAAAGTTGAGCCATAAAACAATGGATTAACTGAGATAAAGGGGCAAATTCTAATTTCAAACAACAATAGGTCCTTTGTTTTCTTCTTTCTACTGCTCTGATTTTCTTCTGCTGTGTAACAGAATGAATGAACAACAGAACAAAAACTTACACATCTCTTACAGCATGTAGTGTACAGTTGCTAATGTCCTCTGGAATATGCACTTTGCAAGAGCTTTGTTGATCAGAGAGTAGTGTTAAAAGCAAGGAAGTCCCAGTTTTCAAAAAATATTTCATATTTAAAAGGATTTTTAGGCATTCATTGAGCTAAAGTTTAATTTATTTTCCATGGATGTAATTCAACTTTTAAAGTCTCACACTGAAAAGTCTCAAAGAGATGCATCTGCCAGTAATAGGACTTCAAAGAATGGAGCATTTTCATTCTTTTCTTTTTTATCTGGGGCATCTGAAGACTTTTCGTCTTCATCCCAATCCAGTCTATTGTCTTCCTACTCACTGACCTAGCTGAAGGATAGCTTTCACAAGCATGAAAAGAAACAACACTAACTACTCTCCGCAGGTTGTCTTTCAATGCTGATACTACCGCTCTTTAAAATCATTATGATAGATGTTTACCAGATTACTTAAAACAATGAATAACTCTGTAACTCAACAAAGCCTGGGTTTTAATTCAAACCTATACATGAACACAGAGAAAAAAAAATTATGAACAAGCTTTTTTCCTTTTTGAAATTTATTTTCTGATCAAAACATTTGTTTTGGCTAAAAAAGAAACTTTATCTTTGTGGATGATTGACAATTATAGTGAATTCAGAAAAAGCTATTTACCTGTTCAAAAGTATTCCTTTGAAATTCTTCAAATCCAAAAATATCTAGTATTCCAATTTCAAATATCCGGTCGCTGAAAAAAAAAACACCACCACATATTATAGATAATAAGATTTCAAGCAAGAGAATAATATATGTTGTTCCTTACAAAAGTATTTCTGTTCTAGCATGAAAACAGCCTTCATTTCAAAAAAATGGTTTGAAGCACACACGCAGACTATATATACAACAGAATAAAAATTCTACTCACCAATCTCTCACATAAAAGATAAATAAAGTGTTGAGATTGTTTTAGCAGCAATACATTTGAAAAAGAAGGGGAATAAATGCTTAGCTTCTTCAAAATCCAGTTTCTAAAGGTGTAGGTATCCATTCACTCAGATGAGGAACCGCCATTGAAGGGAAGTTTCTAAATTGTCTGAATGCACTCAGTCACACTTTTCAGTTTTTATTTCCCCAACAGCCAGAACAGCTTCTACTGAATGCACATCAAGGGAAACCCATTAAGTCAAAGTTCCATTTGCCAGCATCAAGCAGAGGATCTAAGCTCCAGCTGCACAAGAGGTTACATCTCCCAGGAGAAAGAACAGTGAGGATTTTGGCATGAACAATACAGACATTTCTTCTCTGTATATGAAAAAAAAAACTGTTGGCAGGGTACCTTATTATCATACACTGTATCAAGAAAAGGCTTTATTTTTGCCCAGTAAGGACTAGGGTAGGATAGTCACCTAGGATTTGGATAGGGAAAATGGGAAATGGACAAAGGAGCTATTACTCTCTACTTACTTGGAACTAAGTCATTGTCATCCAGATGTGAAGGAGAACTTAAGCCATTACAGGGAGAAAAATGAATGTTTGGGATACCCTATTTCTTGCTTTGGAAGAATTTGAGAACTTTATATAAGAGTGTTGGGGTGACTGAGTCTAAGTTTTTTCTTCATGTAACATTAAAGAGAGAAACACCTGTCAAAAGCAGGTTGTAGTTTTGCTAAGAATGCAGAGTGAATTTCTTCAGGATGAAGTAATCTCCAAGTAAAATGAAAGACTGCCCATTATAGCCAATAGCTGTCTTGGAGAGGAGAAAAAAAGAAAAGGAAAAATCTTTCCATTCATAAGGAAATGGATGCTTTCTAAAGCAGATGAGTTTTCCTTTCTCTTTTACATCATAATTTGTAAATGTACAAACAATATGTAAATGAATGCAGATAATATCGCAGCCTTCTGTTTCTGAGATCTACTTCCATATTTTTCCTCCATATTTCCTCTCTTAGATTTTTGTATATACCACATTATAGAGGAAAATGGAAAAAAAGATGATCCACTGCTAAGTGCTTCATTACAGGTCTACCATAGTCAATATAAAATTACCATCACTACCATTCAATTGGATCAGGATCCAGCAGCCCTGAAAACAAATCCCATATAACGTTCAAAACAGTAAAATAATTGCATAAGAGTACTGTAAAACAGACTAGAAAGAAAATAACAAAAACAAAACAGTCCTTAGGGACTAGAAGAGCCTTCTTCAGAAATGATATCCGTAAAGTTTCTCTTCATTTCTAAGGTCTACTAGCTCAATGCACTACTCATTGTCACAAGACTGGTTATATGCATAAATGTCAGACAATGAGAGCTGTGTAATAAATCTAGCCTACAATGACTTTATTGGGCAAGAGAGGTTATCATGAGGTTGATTAGCCTCCAAGGAAATTTCTGCAACAAGAAGCATATAGATGTATCATTATCTCCTCTGAGTGTGATCTAAATGGTATGCAAAAAGGTAAGTCTTATTCTCAAGTGTTACTGATTAGATTGATGTACATTCCTCTTCATAATGTGTTTTGAAAAAAACTTGTTCACTTTTATGAAGAAGAATTAGACATTTTCAAAAAACACTACCTGTGAATAATGCTTGAAGACCAGAATTATCGTGTTATTCAGAAAAGTTTTGGGAAAAAAAAAAAAAAAAAGCATGGAATTGTTTGGAATTTCAGATTACTTGATATGATTCCATTCTTAATTTATTGTTTTGTTATTTAGCTATAACCTTCCTCATAGGAAAGTGTAACTGCCATAGGAATGCTGCCAGTAGGAACTGCTGTGTAACACAGTAGCTGAAATACTGCTCTATATATCACGATTATGAGGATGTACTTAGTATTGAAGGAACAGATCATCCCTTCTCTGTTTAATTCAGTGAATGGATTTGAGGTTGGATTGCTTACATCCCGGCTGAGTGCCATGACTGTTGTTTTGTCAAATCAGTCTTCCTGATTCTTTCTCAATAAATACGTAAACATTTGCATAAGGAAGATACCAAAACAAACTAATCTACCGAAATACTCTAAATCAGGCAAAAAAACCAACACCACCCTTGTCCAAGTTTCTAGCACTCCCAGGGAAAGTGTATCATCTACTTCAAGTAATATTACTTACTAAAACTGTGACATCTCTGAGAAATACCTTAATTTTCATGGAGATGTATCTATTTGACAGGAAAAAACATCACCCTAGTATTTTGTTGAACTCCACGTGATAATCTTGGCTGTGAAATTTTAGAAGATGCACACACTATATGAAAACCTTATCAACAGGGCAAATAGAACAAGGATCTATCTCCACTAGGATGGTAATAATTTCTTCCTGTATTGTGACACTTATATGCAAAATTTCACCAAGAATGACAGTAATTTTATGTACTGGAATATTCCCTATGAGGGGGATCTGAACTAGATTATCTTTAAGGTCTCTTCCAATCCATGCCTATGATTATTCTATGATTATGATCAACATTGTCCATACTTTGCAAATTAAATAGCAACAAACAGAGCAACATCAAAATTACATGTTTTATAGTTACAAATTATTTTACTTTATTTTCTGTCTTCCTCTGTTTTATACTACCTTTCTCCTCAGAGAGAGGGGTCCATATACAGTTTCTTAGCTATCTGTCAATCATATTAATTCCAAGAAAATTACTTTCCTTAAATTAAACATAGCAGAGATTCCCAAGGCAAAATAAAGCATGCATGATTCCATGTTTAGAAATGAAAGGGCATGCCACCTGTGCCTAAAAGAGCAAATATTAAAAAGAGTATTTTTGTTCTGAAGAATTCCTTTATTTTAAGATTTTTTACGATTGCTGAGCATCACTGATAATTGTCGTCACTATGTTTCAGACATTCAACATTTAATATGTGTAAATAGAACAGTTAATTAACATAAAATACTGGTGACCAAACCTTCAGTTTCATGAGGTAATGTTCTGTACTTATTTAGAAGATAAGAGAAGGTGACACTTCCATTTTATATGGACATGAAATTCAGTTATTAAAATAATAATTACTTTTACTGTATTATTATTATTATTACATCTTCTGGAATTTAACAATAATTTTTCACATAAAAATAAGAAGAACAGCACTTTGCCAATATTTGAAGAATGTTTCCATCTCTGACACAAGTACATAGCTGTGAATAGTTAAACGTACAGTAGATGCTGACCATACCTGATTTGACTTTCATGATTTACAAAACAGCCTTTCAACCAAAAATACTTTACAATGTCTCTAGTTTTGCCTTTTTTTTCACAATGATTCTTGCTGTATATTAGTTCCTCATAGACTAGAAACAACTTTTGATCTTGTACGCGTAACAGTTGCATTATGAAGAAATGACATAAAAAGTCTTGGTAACTCCTAAAAACAACAAACATATACAAAAAATCCTGTATGCAGATCTAACATCTTAATACACCTCTTGTCATTCATCATGAGAGACTTTCAAACCGCATGCCGTTCCTCATGTAGGTGAGTAGAATTCCCTTTACATAGTTCCGACCAATCATTCCAGTCAAATCTACAGCTTTGAAGTCCACAGGGTTTGTTTCCATTGCTGTTTCTCATATTCTACCTACACAAGGCAGTGAGGTGAATTTGCTGAGGTTATATAATCTAAACCTTTTCATCTGCCTGGATATAAGGTTTCTTGTTCTTCCTCCAACTTCTGCTAGCAAGGGAGGAAGGGAGTAAGCTTATGTCTCATCTGGATAAACCAGGAGCAATACAGGCTAATAAGGAAGTATTTCTAGGATTAGATGGGATATATAGCCAAGCCTTCAACTGAGAGCTGCTGTACTCAGGATCCTACCTAGACATCCTCAGTGCTCCCACAGGGACAGATGACACCTGCTGCCGTAAATGTGGCTCTTGAACTGTTCTACTCATGAGACAATAGCTTAATGTTCCCAGTTGTAAAAGTTCTTCATCTCAAACAGTTACTGACAAACCAGACTTTTGAGAGTGATTTTTCTGAGTGTTTTTTTTTTTAAGATTCTGAGATTTTTGTGGAGACTTGGTGTAATTTCCAAACTGCTCAGCCATTTTGTTCAACAATTGCTGTTTTTTCTTTTTAAATTACCATAACCAAGCATGAGAGGTATAGATAAGTGGAAAGAAACACTAACTCTTCATCTGACAGACATTTCCTCGAGCAACTTGACAGGTATGGCAGGAAATAAGACACATTTTTGCTAACTGACTTAAGATCTATAGTTCTCTCATTAGCAACACATACACTTCCCTGGCTCTTTAAAGCAAAATTTGTTTTACACTTTAAAACATGATGCTGTATTGCTCATTAAAACACTGGCAAAGACCCAGATTGAAGCAGATCTCAAAACATGATGCTATACACAATGTTGTACTCAATAGTTTGTACAGTCTGTATGTTTTAAAGTTTCCCCTACCTCCACATACAAAGACAGTTCTCTTGTGGGCTCATATTCTGAACAGGAAGTCTCTTTCTGTCCCTTCTGCATACTCAACATCCTTCCACTATGTTCAATAATAGATCAACAAAAATTTTAGTTTAGGCTCTGATTTTTTCCTTTAGCTGGGCAGACTTCTGTTTCAGAAATATCTCACTCATGATCATACTATAAATCAGATGATGTGTATCAAGAATTTTGAGAATGGGACTCCTGAGATCTTTCCTTTGCCCACATAAATAAATGTTGCACAATTGCTCTCTGGTAGTACTTGAATTTCACTGGGAATAAGACTACACAATCAGAATACAGAAGCTTTCAGAAAGTACAGATCCAGATATATTCTTTGTGCTTTATTTGAAACAGAAATCTATGGCTGACTTGGTAATACAGAGAGAGATTAGCTGAGTGCTAGCTTACTTTGCTTGCCTATAACATGACATGTTTATTGGCATTAACCCCATCTCCAGGGCATATAAGAGAGAAACTCTTTGCAAAATAAATAATAAAACATAACACTTTCTACTTAATAGCAGATAGGGAACACAATCTAGATATTCTAAAGCAAATCTATGTAATTAGCTCTTTTTTCATCAGAAAATAAAAATATATTTCAAAAGAGTTCACATGCATCCTTAAATCCTAAAGAATTTAAAGCCCTGGTACAGAATGCATCAGGCATTCTTAATATGTCACCTCATGACATTGTATTACTACTGTTGGATCACTAGGTCCAACTTTCCTCAAGTGCAATCAAGTACCTTGGAATGCCACGTTTAGGCAACCCTGACTGCTCTAGTCCCTTTTAGCTACAAACTGGAAAATCAGGATATCTATTTCCACTCTCAATGATATTTAAAAAGTCATGGCAGTCAGGTGAAGTACCTGGTGACTGGGAAAAAAAGGTACCATCACACCTATTTTTAAGAAGGGTAAAAAGGATGACTCAGGGTATTGCTGACCTGTCAGCATCTCCTCTGATGGGAAAGATCATGGAGCACATCCTCCTAGAAGCTATATTAAGGCACATGGAAGACAGGGAGGTGATATGGGAGAACCAATATGGCTTCACCAAGTGCAAATCCTGCTTGACCAACCTAGTAGCCTCCTGTGATGGTGCCACTGCATCAATGGACAAAGGAAGAGTCACTGATGTCATCTATCTGAACTTCAGTAAGGCCTTTGACACAGCTCCCCATAACTTCCTTCTCTCCAAATTTGAAAGATGTGGATTTGATGGGTACACTTTTCAGTGGATGATGAATTGCCTGCAGGTTAATGGCTCCATGTCTGGATGGAGATCAGTGATGAGTGGTGTCCTACAAGGGTCAGTGCTGGGACCGTTGCAACTGTTTAACATCTTCATCAATTATATTGACAGTGGTGGCCACTGCACCCTCTGCAATTTTGTGGATGATACCAAGCTGTGTCAACACACAGGGATGGGATGCCTCTGGTCTGGGACCTAGACAGGCTTGAGCAGTGTGCCAATAAGAACCTCATGAGGTTCAACAAAGTTAAACAAAAGGTCTTACACCTGGGTTGAGGCAACACCCATTACCAATACAAGCTGAGGGAAGAAAGAATAGAGCACAGCCCTGCCAAAAGGGACTTCGGGGCATGGTGGATGGCAAGTTGGACATGAACCAGCAATGTGCCCAAACAAGCCAGAAAGCCAACCATACCCTGGGCTGCAACAAAAGAAGCAAGGCCAGCAGGTCAAAGGGTGATCCTGCCCCTCTACTCTGTGCTGTTTAGGCCTGACCTGGAGTCACTGACCTGCTGTGTGCCTGACCTGCACTGTGTGCAGATGTGGAGTCCACAGTTCAGGAGAGACCTGTTGGAGTGTGTCCAGAGAACAGCCACAAAAATGAACCAAGGGATGGAACACCTCTTCTATAGGCTGAGGAGTCGTTCAGCCTGGAGAAGAGAAGGCTCCAAGGTGACTGGATAGTAGCTTTCAATAACTAAAGGGGAGTAACAAGACAGAAGGGGACAGACTCTTTAGCAGGATATGTGGTGATAGAACAAGGGGAAATGGTTTCCAACTTAAAGAGGGCAAATGTAGGTTGGATATAATGAAAAATGTCTTTTACAGTGAGGGTGGTGAGGCACTGGAACAGGTTGCCCAAAGATGTGGTGGACGCTAAGTCCCTAGAGATACTCAAGGCCAGACTCTGAGCAGCTTGATTAAGCTGTGGAATCAAACATGGATTCCTCTCCACTTTCCTTCACTCTAATGGCAATCATCATATTTACTTTGCCCCAAAAAAGCAACAAGCTATTTCATTGATTTGAATCAATATTAACAACCAAATTCCAGTAGATTTACCATTAAAGTTACAAACAAGTAACTAGTTTACTCAAAATTTCAAGGTCAAATGTTATTTAACAGGCACTAAGCCAGTAAATCTAATTTTACTGTTACATAAATTCTCATGGATTTAGAAGGGAAGTAGAGTTAAGCTATCTCACAACAACAACAACAACAACAAAGAGAAACAGTAACAAAGAGAATTGAGCTAGAAACATTATTCCTAATTTGTGATGAAGGCTTTATCCCATTGATAAGTAGTAACTGTGCAATTCTCCAACTAGGAAACAAAGTGTAGCCTGATATCTATCAGCTTTCCTTAGCAACATTAGTTGGTAGTTTTGTTGGATTTTTAAGGTTTATTAAAACTGCATCAAACTGGAGATATAAGCCGCTAATTGCTGGATTAATTCACATATGAAATAAATTTGAACCACACATCACAGATTTGTGCAATGACTTGCACTAATACAAACTACATCTTAAACTGTGCTATGCCCTGATTTACTATGACAGGTAAATCAATACGATCAGGCTGGACAAAAAGAAAAGATGGGGGTATCTTTTCCTATCTTAAGCTGGAGAATGCAATGCATTGAAATATCAATGAAAGAGACTGAACTTCATTTATGCTTAAAGTAAGCTATTTATCTTCAAGTTTTGAAACGTACTTCAGGCTGAGGTTAGCCTGCTAAAATTTAATATGTCTTGTCAGCACTGCCAATATATCCTGAACTTGTTAGTTCCCATTAGCCAACCTAAAAGAAAAATTCTCTTTTTTCAAGCATAGGTGTATGTTATATATATAACATATATAAAAATTAAAAAACATATATATATATAAAATTACACATTGTATTCCTGACAATACCAAACCAGTGTTGTGTTTTAGCTAGAACTTACAATATCACATAGCCTTGAAGTTACCAAACAGGTGGTTTAACAAAGAAATATTTTCACAAAGTAATATTCACCTCAGGCAAATTTGATTGCAGTAAAAATAGAGGGTAAATAATACTCAGAGCTTTGACTTTTTTTAAGAACCTATGATTTCTAGATATCATAGGATGCATTACTGAACAACAATGATAGTCAACACCATATTGTGAGGATGTCATTCCTTGCTATAAACACTGTATTTCAAATTAACATAGATCAGGATGTTGCTCCTGCTTGATTGTCCACGTGTTGTAAGGGGTTCTACAGTCAGAAACAGACTAAATAAAACCTCTCAATATTACTGTAAAGCCCTCTCTTTGCCTCCAACAGGTGCCACATATAACCAAGAAAAGCACAGAAAGCTCTGACTTTCTCAAGGCAGCCTTTTCTGTTGGTTAAGCTTGTAGAAGAGAAATATTATTTAATATTAACTGGTCTACATATAGGGTAGAAATAAAATAAAGTAAAATAAAATAAAATAAAATAAAATAAAATAAAATAAAATAAAACAAAATAAAGTCTTCAAACTCATAACAGCCCTAAGAGAGCACAGATAAATATTTATTCTCTGAAACCAACACAGATGTGATATATAGAAAAATTATTTTTCCTTTTTTAGCTAGTCTCAAATCTATCTTCTGTGGATTTCCATTTATCAACAGTGCCAAGACATGTTATACTTGATGTTCATTAGAAAGTCCACCTGCACATGTGAGATGTTGAATCTTTGTTAATTCATATGCATATGACCATTTAATTAGGGCTCTTCTCTTAATTTGATGCTTTGATTCCACTGAAATTTCTTCTTCATTGTTGCTGTTGTGCTTTGACTGTCCCATTGATGCATGATAATTTGCAGTTGTTTTTTTTTTTTTTTCTATGAAACCACACTGGACAGCAACTTGCATTCAGCAGTAAGTGAAGTTTAAACATTCACTTGAAAGTCTTTGAGTAAAATTCTGTTTTTAATAACCTGTTCTAAGGTCACTGTTTTGGAGAGAAAGAAATTGCATCTTCTGCAATAACTAAACATCAGGCAGATATCTGTCTCTTGAAAGGCTTAATTCATTCTGTAATGTCATCTCTTAAATGACTACTAATTCTAACTACCAATAAAGATAACTGCATAAAGTACCATGTCTACTCAAGCAAGCAAATAAAAAAAACAAAATACCAAGGGAATGAGCTGAAACATTTGAGAAACATTTCAGTGATTTTAAAGATTCAAGTGACAGTGCTATCATACATGTGTTAAATGATACCATTGCATTTCTATTACGGATCTGGATTTGAACGGATAATGGCACAGTTAATAGTTTGTCATCCTACCTTTCAGCTTCATCTTGATTTTGGAGGTAGCAGTTGATTGTGTTGATTAGAAAGCTAAACAAACGACCATACAGAGATTTTGCCAAAAGATCCCGGTAAAATTCTGCCATCTCTATAGTGTGTCTCCGTACTATCATGTCTCCTAAGACAAACAGCAGAAAATGGAAATAAAACATATTGTAAAACTTGCCTTAAGTAATTTTAGTTACAGTAAGCCCTCCCATCTTTTTTTACTTCTCTTTTGCCATACCTATACATGCTACTAACCAGAAGCTACCAGCAAAGATAAGAAGTCTGTTAGCACAAGATCTTCAGGTTGGAAAAATGAACTTCTTTTCAATAGAAAAGGGTAGGTGTATTACAGAGAACTAGTATTTTAGTGAAAATAACTTTTTCAAAACTTGTATTTTTTAAAGACACTCCTGCTGACTTTAATTCTTAGTATTAATATCAAATCTGTGACCTTGTCATATTTATAAGGTTCGTAAAAATAGGAGTTCATCTGCATCAAACTGCAAAACTGCTTTGCTCCATGTTATAAAGACAGTTCTAATTCAGTCTGACATACTGCATGGCAGATAATCCTGCATATTCCTAACAGATAAGTTTTATATGACCATGAGAAATACAAAATAAAAATGATCAGTTTTAAAATTCTCAAATCAGAAGGATCAAAATGGCACCAAGCATGCTCTATGAGAACATAACCTTAGAAAAGATTACCTTTAAAATACTGCACATCAGTTGTCAAGGCTGAAGCAAACTCATCGGGTGAAACTTGCAGCATCCCTGCCACTGAAACGAAAAGAGAGTTTAAAGAAAGCCTGACCTGAGCTCCACAGCATATTACATTTTTTTTTATAACAGATTTTCTTGTTGTTCTTTTTTGAACATTGAAAGGACCCATACTGTAAAAAACAAGAGCGCTATCATGGGAGTAATCAGACTTAATGAACATAGACAATTGGATTACTATAATCAGCACTTTGTGAAGTTTGGAGTATGTGTGCATATTACATTACAGCTTGCTTTCCTCTTGAAAGGTTAGTCGGGACTTTCCACAGCACTTGGCAGACTTTGTCTCTTACAGGAGTTAAGGTATGCTGCATACAGACAATCTCTATCCATAAGCCACTCTGAGGAGATTTGTTAGCGACCAACAGGGCAAACTTCAAAGCGTGAAATCAAGAGACCCTCTTAAGGCACAGATTTTGAAAGGAATTCGACTCAGTGCAAATCGTTCAGCTGTTGACAAGCACCACACGAGTGTTTTAAAAGAAAGCTGCACAAAGCCCCCCGTGCAACTTCTTCCGGGAAATTACATTTGACTCTGAATTGAATAACTGACCACACTAGCATTTTATTTAGTCTCATAAAAATTCACAGTTTATAAAAACATCCAATCAATGGGGCACTGGCCTCTCCAGCAGCAGATGCTGGCTCCCTGGAGCTGGGTTTCCACCTATTGGTGGCTCAGTGCAAGCTCCCTGCTGCAGGGTTGAGCAGCGGTCTAGCAAAGCCGCATCCTACTGACCTTGTTCCAGCAGCTGCAGGTCCGACACCAGCGCTGTCTCGGTGTCTGTCAGGGTCGTAAAGCGAATGTCCCCAAGATGCAGAATTGCTGAGAGGATTACAAACAGGTTCTCCACCTCCTGCACATGTTTCACGCACAATTAAAGATAAAGAAGAGATCTGTTGGGCACACTAGTGAAAGGCAGTGCTCTATAGAAACACCCACTCCACAAATTTATATATCACTAAATTAAAAAGTATTCATGGGAGAACTAGTAACAGGAAATTTGGATTTAGAAATCAAACTGGAACCTACTGAGGACATAAAATGACAAGATCACCCTTCTGAACTTTTGCTTTAACATAAATCACATCACCTACTGAGTTAAGAAGCCTTTTCAAGAGTGTGTGGAAAAAATACTGAACTATCTTTAATGGATGCATTATTTCTGCAAGAAACACATCTTCTCCATGGGGATTCTTCATTAAGTCAAACTCTGTATCTAGGAAAAGCAAGGTCAGTTTCTTCCTCAGCCAACTGCATCCTTGAGCAAAGTGTCTAGCTTTAAATTACAGCAGGTTCCTGGCAGTAAAAGCCATGCTTAAGTTTGCAAAGAAACAAAAGTAACTTCCTTGTCACCCATGATTGCATGTTATGTTCAGATATCGCTAACACTGTGAAACAGATGTCTTTAAGGGCTTGGTTTTTCCTACCTTCATTTTTACTACACTAGGAAAAGAACTAATGTTTGTGTCTATTTTTAAATTCAAGACCCAAAAAAAAAAAAAAAAAAAAGGAGCAAAATGCTTAAGACATGGAAAAATGTGTGTACTTGGATGGTTTTTTCAAGTCAGTTATATAAGAACTGTGCTCCTACAAAATTATAAAACAGGAAATTTGATAACCACTATAGCATTACATGGCATTTATGTATAGCAAAGCTACTTGACATCTCTTACTTGAAATACTTTTGAAATATAATATTCTATAGAACCTGATTCTACTGAATCAGTAGAAGTGACAGCAAGAAGCCTTACCGGAATTTGTAGAGCAAAATTAAAAAATAAACTGCAGATGAAATATATCCCCTTTACCCTCTGGTGACTACACTGAATTTTGAACACAACAAAACCAAGCTTGAATAACTTTTCATCAGTTTGCAAAAGCAACAGGTCAAAAAAAAAAAAAAAAAAAAAAACCCACAAAACTTTTCTTTTTCTTCTTGTTTCATTTTCTAATAATGCCTGAAAGCAGAGGACAATAAAAAAAGCTTACAGCATTTCTAGGATACAGACTAAAGGGCCTCTTATTCTGTTTAAGCAGCTTTGATTCTTTAAACTATATTTTAACAACTTCAATCTCTTATTGTGAGAGATAGACGGAAGCATGGCAAGGGTCTATTTTTCTATTACAAAATTCCAAAGTTGAAGGTTAAAAAAACAAGATATATAAAAAACAAACAAACAAACAAAATCCTTTGATGTCCTTATTTATGGGCAAACTATGAATAGTGTACATCTTGCAAGAAATGAATCGCCATACTAACCTGACATTCAAGCCAGGGTGATAGATCTTATTTCTTGCTCTTGGGCAAGGCCTAATGCCATACTAACACAGCACAGTTCTTTGTTAGCTGTTTCAGAACTGGTTTGGGGATGACTGTACCACACTGACTTGTAGTTGGGGGGGGGGGGGGGGGGAGGTAAGGGGAGGATAGCTGGTTTTTTTTGTAGTTTTGGGAAGGCCTCAGATTTAGTTCAGGTTCTAGAGTCTTGAAGACTTTTGCATCGTATTCTAAGGTACATGTTCCTTCAAATTTAAAACAAGCTTTTAATAATCATTAAGGTACTTTGCAGAGTTCCACTGAAGACTGCTTAAAAATGTTCATGTAGTTCTTCAAAGAGACCATCTGATCTATTACTGAATGTAAACAGATAGTAAAAGACTAATACACACAGAACTCTCCATGTATCTTAGAAGTAATGGGTAGTATTTTTAGGATAAACATTTTATTTATGTTATTCCATAGAATAGATCAGCCTGCAATACTCTCAGACTCCACAGATCACCAATGTATAATCATTTTAATGCTATTTGGATGTGGAGGAGCTTCGAAGCTCACTCACACTTCTCTGAGATGCCACATTTTTCCAGAATTTTCAGCAAGATAAAGAGCTGAATCTTAAAACACTGTGTCTTTCTACAGTCTTTCAAAATGTGATTCACTATGCATTCTATTACTTATTTATGAGAGAAACCCCTTCCTAAGTTGAACAAAAAGATTAAGGAAGGAGCTAGAAAGATGCACCCCTATATGAGCCCTGTGCTAAATGCTGGGATTCTGGAAAAGCATGGAACTTCTGCTATTCAATTCTCCAGGTGCTGAGCTTGACATTAGGAGTAAAGGATAATTATGCTAAATATAGCTATATGTGTTCCATTTCATATATAGCCATGTGAATATTCATGGGGAAAAATAACAACAAACCTGAAACATTTCTTAATATCAAAATGTGGAATAGGTTACCAAAGAACATTTGTTACTACCTTAATTAGGGAATATAAAGCTTATATGACTTCCTACAATCAGCCCCCCATTTTTTCTTCACATTTCAGTGTGATTCCCCTCACACTGTGCTCCAAAAGCTTTTATTGATTAATTTTCTAAATATCTTCTTCATTAGTGCAGTAAGATTGAAGGCAAACATCCGACCTATCTTCTTGTTGCCTTCTTGGCATTAAGTTAGCTCTTTCAAAGTACCCTGCCCTAATTTTATTTCACTTAATATGTATTTACTTCTGATGTTGCATTCCAAATGCATTTACTTGCATTTGGAATGTGTGTTTCATAAAATTAAAACGGACAGTAAGATAATTGGGAAGGGGGAAAATTCCTGTGGGTTTTATAAGGTTTCTGTCATATGGGATTTGATTGTTTCTTTTTATCTATGTAATTTAATTGTTCAGAGTATTATACCTTGAAGCTGTTTTGCGAATCTTTAAGAATGAAAAAGATTTACATTGTTGGTGCTGTGTCTAATTAAAAGTGATTACAGTAATTTCCCTGGAGTGAAGTAGTATTTCATACTCTTTCAAGGTCTTTACCAATAGGAAAAAAAAAAGAAGAAAAAAAAAGCAATAGACAAAAAGAGGCTTCTTTTCCCCACAAATGGTTATTGGTGAGAGTTCTTCACGACTTGTCTTCATGAAGTAATGCTGCCATTTTATTTGCAAATAGCATAAACTTGTGTAACTTACCAGGCTATTGAATCCCATAGCACTAAGAGCTTCTTTCAGAACTGTTAATTTCTCCTTGTTTTGAGGGTTAGCTGTTAGCATTGTCTCTTCCAGTCCAGTTTGGCTTAGATACCTGCACAGAGGAAAATCAGCATATTGAGTATTCCAATGCTGGTGGCAAAATCAAGCTGATGAGGTTAAAAGCCATCTCTTCCCCTTCTAATCAGAGATTTATCACAGATTTCTCAGCCATCAGAGGGAATGGTACCTATGACAGAATGCTACCCACCTCCTTCCTTAAGCTCTTACTTAGCACCACATTCCTTAAGTGCAGGTATAAACTCACAGACTACAGCTGCGAAACCTGTATGGACAACATTCACCAAGTATATGTACATGGACAAAAAAATCACATTTCTGAATTTCACACCGAAGTGAGATTGCATCATTTTTGTGTTCATCTTTGTGTTCGGATACTTTTGTCCTGTATTTACCTCAGAAAAAAGAATTGCTAAAAGGAAATCAGTGTGCCTTCCCCAGCTCTGAACTTTAGCCTGACTTGTAAACTAACATTTCAGATTTAAATTACACCACTGAGATTTTTGCCATTCTTGCAGTACCAGAGATTCCCCTTCAGAAGAAAGATTTGAGGAGATCCTTTGATAACTCTAGCTGCTTAAACCCCCACGACCAAGGAAGAGATCAGCTCCTATCTGCTTCATTCTGTGATCATACTCTCCCTTAGCAGCTGAAAGGGTGACAGGCATACTCAGTCTCTCCTAGAACAAAGTACTAAATAAGTACATAGTGTACAAAGTACATGCAGCCCTTTAGCTGTACTGTGTTACACAAAACTGTGAAGCAAAAGGATACTCTAAAACCTTTGCAAAAGTAATGATTAGGTGACAGAAAGAGAGGCAGCTAGTGGAGCAGCTAACGCAGGGGAAAAAAAAAGAACCAACATAAAACAGTATTAAAACAAAACAGAATAAGTGAAAACTACAGTACAAAAGACTAGGGAAAAAAAACAGCAATCTAACCTTTTTAACAATTTATTCTCACCCTTCTGAAATACATCTATGGGCACAATAGTACTCTGCACCATGGAGGGCGTGATTTCAAAATAAAAATGTTCCCACTGGTAGTTTGGAAATGATCTTATAAAAGTGGTAGCTCTTATAAAGTTCATCTTTTGTGTAAATATATGCAGCTTTTAGAAACAGGTAAAGGAATATCTTAATACCTTTGTAGCTGATAGTGAGCTTTACAAGATACACGTCATGAAATACCCTGTGCATTTTTAACAGATGGTTAAAAATGGTTTGACTGGTTCACCAGTGTGGATTTGGCTTGGATTGATATTGGTATAAGCTACCTCAACAGGTGGGGCTAAGAGAGAATGATGGCAAAAATGTATGCCCAGGTGCATAAGCACTTTCTGCACCCACAGAAGAACTCATCTAGCAGACATTTCAAGTACAAACAAGCCTCATATCACAGTGGCTAAAGCCTGTGCATTAATACAACCTTTGAGAACATGATTCTGTGATCATCACTGCCAGAGCACAGCATTTCCTGGAGGTTACTAAAAACACATGGGCTTTTTTTCCCAAAAATGGTAAATAAAAATGATAGCACATCTGTCAAATTAGCTAGAAGCAAATAATAAAGCGTACGCCAGATCTGTGGGTTTGATTTGTGCTGTTTTTTCGTTGTTGTTTTCTGTTTTTTGGATTTTTTTTCCACATTGCCTGTATGTTTCAAAGGGAGGCTAAAATAAACCTGATGCTGAACCTGGCACAGAATTTACTAGTATAAAGGTTAATCCAGCAGAAAATTCTTCATAGTTCTTAACTGCTGTGTGAGCTTATACCAGTTCAGTTCTGCATCGGCCTGCTGTAATACCAATCTGTAATTGGGAGATTTGCAGCAACATCTGTTTTGCTTTCAAAACACCCTATTGTTGAATGGCTGGAGGAGTTGGAAGCTTATGGCCATGCTTGCAAAGAAGGCTCATTGCTGGAGTTCATGCTGAAGAACTCCGTGTCTCACAGGTTACTGAGCATGAGACATTTTCACTCAAGAGAATATTGTATATTGTTCTTATCTAAGTAACTCAACTTCATAACTAAGGTGCTGTTGGATATCACAGCAGCAGAAAGTATATGAACACCACAAACACTTATCAAGGCAGGCTATGGCATAGCAAAGTGACGCAGGACGCTCACTCCCTTGGAGGAACAAGCAGAGCTGTGATATGAACCAACATGCGGCAACTCTTGCCGTCAGCACGAGCATTTCTTGCTGATACAGCAGTGGGGCAAACTGGGCACCTGCCAATCCATGCATCCGTGGCTCCATCAATCCAGCAATAAACTGCAGCATCTGCCGAGACATGCCTGCTGGAAGGCAACGTGACTTTCCTACTATAAACCTCCTCCAGTTTTAATCAGCAGATGTGCTGGTGCCCTTGGAAAGGGCTGAAGTTGGACTTTTCCTAAGGAGCGGTTGAATTTACAATCAGTTTCCCTAGTCTAAAGGCAGTGAAGGTATTTTCTAACATGTCATGAGCCACACTCCTTTTCCAAATTATTTTAAGAGTAATGAAAAATGAAAATTTTTTTGAAGATATGAACATTGAATTATTGTATGTTTATTACATGAAGCATATTATTAATGATGGACAAATTGCATAGAGTGCTTAGAAGTGTTGATGGATATCATACAACTCCCCAAAATACCTATTTTGTACACTATAACAGAGTAAGTGCACTATATTGACTGTACAAGGAATCACAGATCACATTTTTTCTAATTACTCTTAAGTTCATTCTACCCTAGAAGCACAGCAAAATTTAGACAGAAATATAAACTTTTCTGTGCTTGTAAAACTGTTCCCTGCCAACTCCTTTTTAGCCCTTTAAAGACCCCAAATGAAAAAGATGACAAATGCCTGAGACATCCTTAGTACCAACAGTATTACTTTCACCTCTTTATGTGTAAGAACCAGAATTCAAAAAGAATTCTAAATTGTCACCTTTCCTACAAAAATAAGGAAAGGGGAAAGAGATGCCTCATACTCTAAAAGTTCTAACACAAACACATTTCATGGGAGGCACATCATTTTCTATAGAGTAAATATTTTTAGTAAGTGCAGCTTCTCTCTCATTTATGGAGCATTTTTTTCTCTTGACATTCAAGTGGCCTGGATAGAGTTGCATTGCTGCTGATAGAAGTGGATAGAACTGCTTAAAATTTCTATTGTGAACCTACCATGTAACTTCTGGTTATTACTTTAACTTACCTTTCTGTTATTGAAACTTGCAGTGTTAGAGCCATCCCATTTATTTGTATTACTAGAGTGTGTGCGATGTTCCTGTAAGTTTCTGTATCAGGTGCAAACTATACCTGGTGACTCTTAATTTCTTTGTTATTGAAAAATTTAGCACTACTGTTATATGTATCAGAAGGGATGTTCCATAACGTCCAATGCATGCACATAGTCTACACACCAGTTATCAGAGTTCAATTTGTCTTACTTATTTATCTCTGAGTGTGAATTCGCTCTGCAAATGCACACCCACACTGCTTACTGTGGCTTTAGAAAAAGATTCTCAAATTTTGGCTGAAGTTGAGAATTCTGGTTGAGGGTAGATGCTTAGAAAAGTGATGTTTATATCTCTAGTAAAAGTGATGAACCAACTTGTCTATGCAGTTCTAATAATTACCTTCTTTTTACTGACTGCCTAACCATCTGTCTCAATGCTGCCATGTCAACATTTGCACTGGATTAGTATTCTCGTTAGACAGCTTATCAGCAGACAAAAAAGTTTTACGCACATATGATCAGCGAATGTTTATTTTATTTCAAAAAAGAAATTCACTGATCCACAAAATGGCATTCCATTAGGAAGATGAATTAATCATAGAATCATAGAATGGTCTGGGTTGGAAAGGACCTCTAAGATCATCTAGTTTCAACCACCATGCCATGGGCAGGATCGCCAACCACCAGACCAGGCTGCCCAGAGCCTGGTACATAATCATGGTACATAATTTTTCAGCCATCACTGCAATGACATACATCAAATTTTCGGGTAGGAGTATTAATGCTTTGTCCAATAATATTTTTTAAAAGTGCTTACTATTACATGAAATTGTTTTTGTATTAACTGCAAAAGTTAACAATTACTCTTTATCTTTCTCATTATAATTGCTACAATCAACATAATTTATATTACTTCACTTACACTCGCAGTACACATCATAATTTGGTATCTGTATCTCAAATAATAAGAAGAAATACACGGGGACAAATGCCAGTTTACTTGAATAATAATGACTTTTGTACTGTATCCACATTCCAAAGTTTCTAAGACAAGTATGCTGGTAAAAGTTTTCTTTAAAGAAATACTTTCTGCTTCAACGATAGAGAAAATAGCAAGGAATTGAGACTAAAAAGCTTAGACTATCAGCTGTTCTGTCAAAAACTCAGCAATGCACTATTTTTTCTGGATTGAATTATTGAAATTAAATTGATTTATTTTCTTTTGAACTGCATCTCAATAGCATTTAGTATCAAATGAAGTATTCTGCTTCATTCAACAAAAACAAAACACGTTGTTTCATTTCCTTACAAGAAAAGCAAAGGAAATCAAAAGTAGGAGTCACAAAATTATTACAAAAGGTGAAAGTATTTTTTTATTTTGATTTTCCTAATTGAGTTGTTACATTTCTAAAATCTATGAACAGCCAAGAAAAGAATGATCTTCAAATTTGATAATTAGGGAATTTATTTGGGAAGAGGCTATCCCTTGTTTGCTTACTGTCTCTTATTCAGCACAACCTGCAGAAAATACTCTGTGCATCACACCATTTCAAAATGAGTTCAAAGCAGCTGGAGCATAGAGTTTGAACCTTCATGTCTCACATCCAGGTCCAGTTCCCTCATGCTAGGCCAAAGAAGTTTAGCACAATCAAGAACACTGCAGGCTTTCAAAAATCAGCTTTTCTTGATTTTCGTAAGTATATTCAAAACAAAGCCAGAAAACAATCACTTTCTGGCCACGAATCTACTTCCCTGATGTTGAAAAGCTGACTTACACTTTGATCAGAATTCAAGGTATCCATATACTTCCCAACTACAGTCATCAAAGTCATCAGAGTCTCAAGGGAGACCTGAACTATTGCTGTGTATCACACAGGGAGCCTCTTTAATCTCTGGTAAAAGAAAGGGTGACAAATGATATTTTGCACTAATTGTTTGGACAACTACAAACATAAAGTACTTCAAACCATATTGTTTATTGCTGCCAAGTAAGGGGAAAAAAGCCCTTGATACATGTGGCTGATCACAAAGAGAGACGTTGTCACAGGGACCCAGAGGAGCAAGCCTTCCAGAGGTTTGTTACAAACTTTGATATTTCACTAACAGAACAAGTAACATATTAGCAAAACACATCCTGACCATGCTGCATTCATAAAAACCAACTCTTGAAATGTTCAAATATTCTATATGAACAGACTCTCTACGTCACAGACATATATATATACACACACATTATTGTTGTTTATCATATAAAACTATGCAGTTCATTACAGTAGTTCAATTCCTATCTGACAGTGAAGCTGTCTGAAAATGATTAGCAGGTTGCTTCCAGTTGATCAGAAATTCCCTTTTGTCAGTACAGCTAAAGTTGGATTCCAATTAGGGAAAAAGAGGAAGTCTGGTTTTGCCAGATGGACACTTCATAAGGCTCTTCTGAAGTAAATACATTCTGCCATGAATAATTAAGAGATCGGTGGGATTACATTACTAAGTATTTCTAAGTCACTATAAAAATGTTGATTGAAGTCCAGAATTATGATAGAAAATTACATATATATATATATATTTTTTTAAGTTAACATCTAACCACTTGCTACACCTCCTGATAGAAGCTGAGTGCTGTCACATCTAAATATGGTTGTAAAACTTCCTGGATCATAGTAGGTTTGATATAAGAGAATAGCATACAAGGAATAAGAGAATACATAATATAAAGATTAGCTCTAAGTCTTGAAATCTTACTACAGCTGGTAAGTCAAACCAATAAATGTGTTTAGTGGTAATAAAGATTTCACATATCACAGCTAACATCTTCAATAAACAAGCTCAGGGACCTCCTGAAGTCCCTGACAAAATGAATTATTCTATGAAACACAGTGAACTTAGAAGATACCTATTTTTGAACCTGAGAAAAATAATCATTTTGACCTCAAAGGAGAGAAAGATCAATGCTGGATGCATTATCTTGACCTCTGAGCAGTTCCTAAAACACAAAAATCAAACTATCTAGCTTTCGCATCACAGCAGAAGTATCTGATGACAAATTAGTTTTATTTAAGAAACAACAGGATTATTCACACAGGATGTTCTAAAATCAAAACAATCTTAAATGTGTGAGCCCAAGGATTTGTGCTCTCCATTTCCCCTGCTTAGGTCAGCAGCTCTTTTCACTGTCAGTATTTTATCTGTCAGCCAAAAGAGCAGAAAATATTTTATATAATACTGCCTCAACAAGTAGTAGTACCCTAATTATTTTATGAGGACTAAAATGTTTTTTCACCTCAGAAATAAATATTTGGCCAACATCTAAATAGTCTTTTTAATAGTGAGATAATAAAGTTTAAGAAAAACTAATATTAAAAATTTATCAAAAGAAAATTTCAAGACACGGATCACTTTCTCACAGACTGGAAATCACAGAAAACCTCCTCTGGAATTTGTTTATTTATTTATTTTAATCTTCAAAATAGCTGTAGAAATAGAATTAGGCTAAAGTCAGAAAAGTTTCACCAGTTGATTTAGAAAGGCTCAGGACAAACCACAGAAATTTAGGAAAATATATCCCACTTGAGCTGCACCAGAATAAAAAGAATAGCAGAAGACAAAACCAGAATTGTTATGATTAATGCCGGCAATGTGATCTGCAAGGTAATTCAATTTGATTTTCTATCTAGACAACAAATGACTTGTACCTTCCTCATGAAATTATTTATTCATGATTGTAGCAAAATAAATTAATAATAATAATCCTTTCTCATACAATACCATTAAAGGAAGATAAGATTTTTCTTTCAGAAAATGTTACTAGGCTTCTAGGTAAACAAGTACGTTGAATGAGTTCAATCTTACCTTCTCTAGATACTAACTTTTGCATTGCATTAAATGGGAAAAGATGGGATTCAACTAGTCACTATAGAGATTTTTCCTATTCCAACTATCACCCTGGGGCAGAAAAACACAAATTCCAAGATTTAGGAATAATAAAACCATCTTCCTGGTAAGAACCAGGAATATGAATGTGAACACAGCTAAAACAGTTCTGACGTTAACTTCTGAATCAGAAAGTTTTCTGTTCTGTAGCTGCAGTGGATTTTCAAAGAACCTGTATGTTTGCACAGCAGATCCTGTCTGGCTACAAAGAGTTGAATCAGATCTCTGGAGGCCTCTTTCAAACCAAGAGTAAAGGAAAATATTGTTTTGCTCTGTTTATATTTCTTTAGTCGGTGAAAGGGGAAAATGTCATAATCTGTTCTTTTGTGAGATATCAGTGTAACTGATTCCTGTGAGGAATTATGAGGTTTATGGTTTGCTTTCTTCTTCTGATCCACTTGCCAATGTGTCAGTTCTCTGCTGTTAGCAGTTCTCTATGTAGCTAACCCAAGAGAAAAAGAATCGTAACAGCTCTTATCTAGCACAACTGACCACACTCCCTAGCATATTTATTTTGGTAAAGGAGTCCAAGATCAGTGAGTGAAGAATTTTTACATGCAAGTGCCTAAGAATAAATATTTAACATAAACAAATATTTAACTAAATACAGGACAGCATCAGTAATAATTTGTGCAATGCAAGTCACTGCGGATTATGTTATGAATCAAAAATCCTGGATTTTGTCTATAAATCCTTCATTTTTTTAATAAAAACGACTCACAAATAATACTGTTGTGTTCACTCACGAACTCAAAATAGCTAATAAAAAAGATTCTGATATTTCATATTTACTTATTTACACAATCCAGCATATCCACCATTTTCTGTAGAATGTCATGCTGTATCCACGTGGAAACAGATGCAGTAGTTATCCAAGCCCTTTCTGTGCTGTCCAGTTGAAGAAAATAAGAATAGAGAAATGAAGCAAGAAATGAAGGCTGTTTCAGAATACCATCCTCATCCTCAATATGACATCCTCCACATCTCTCCCAACAGACAGAGGTATCTAAGCTCTTTGTAACAGTGCTGACAAGCAGGAAATAGAATTGCCATGTCACTGTTTTGCATGGGCTGGCTGACACTTCTCAGCTTCAGCAGACAACACTTAACAATGTGTTCATATCTTGGGGGAGAGCATATCACTTATACCGCATGAATTCAAATATGCCTATTTGAAGCTTTCATCTAATTCTGGTGTTGTGAAGGATTTTGTTACAGCCATCAGCCAAAGTTAAAAAGTGACTTTTATAACTGCACAAATATCTTTTCTGTGCTAACTTCTATGCAATGTTGCATCAATTGTTCTAAAAACAAACACAGATCATGCACTCATGAAACCATGTTCAATGGTTACAGGCCACTGGAATAAGATGGAGGAAGTGTTGTTTTTTTTCTTTCTGGGTTTTTAAGTACTGTGAAGTAGGAAAATTTATTGTTTTCCCAACTCAGTAAAACTTTTATGTGTAACTGACTTCAAACTTGTGTTTGATCTCACTGATTCCACTTTAATCTTAGTATTATCATAAATGTTAATATGAAGAATCAATGGAAGTTAAAACTTGGCACTCTATGGTGCACTTTGGTTCACTATAAAGGGGAGATGAAGTGTGTAATGGACTGCAGGCAACAAGTAGTAATAGAAACCTAATCTTCAGCATTGCCTACCATTTGAGGTGTCTCTGCTACGCTACACAATAGGCCACAAAATCTTAACTTGCATCTTTACCTATACTTAAATATTTAAAACAAAGACAGTATTAATTGGACTTCTCTTACTACAAAGTCTTAAATCTTCATTCATTGATGCTTTGTTGCTAGAAAATCCTCAAGAAGATCAACATTATAGGAGGGTAAAGCAGTATTTCATAATCAAGTTCCAGCTCCAACACAACCAATATGTGTGTTTTGGGTGTCATTTAATGTGACATTGTATTAAGAAGCACGGATTAACAAGCTAATCCTTTCCTTCCCCTTACTAATGATGCTCAGTGAACCATGTACCTGCACAATCATGTGAAAAGTGTGTGGCTTTAGTGCAGTGCATATCCCTCCTTCCCATCCAGCTCAGGGCAGCAACCCTGATTAAGCATAGTGGTCATCACTGAAAATTCAATATTACCAGCTCAGTTAATTTTTACCTTAAGCTAAGGTGAAATTGCAGTAGCAGAGATACATATTAGTTCCAGATGAAATGTTAGCCTTATATGATTAGTTATCTAAAATCTAGGTCAGTTTACTGTCCTCATTTTAAATATTTGTTAAGTCCTTCTCAGAAATATGCTGTATTTTTCTAATAGCTATTCCCATAACAGCTTCCTCCATCCCAAGTTTTTAACTTAGGTATAAATAAAGATTGAATTTAAGGACTGTTTTACCAGACTGGGAATGAATGACTTCACAGTTTTACATATGTTTTCCAAAATTTCTTCAAACATTCTGAGGCAAAAGATATTGAGTGTGTAAATACAGGACACTACCTCTCAAGAATAAATGGTACTAACATAGACTACATTTTCAGAGTCGTAGAATAAGAAATTACAACAAACATCTTTACTTCTTTAGATCCACCATATGAATGTGAGAGGACAATGTACTCTGCTTAGTGAGAAAAACCTGCCTTGCACTTAGCACTGTTTGATATGTAAACAGAAATGAGATAAAGACAAAGCAAAACAGTTGACATCAATGAAGAGAGCGACATTTACAAAACATGATAATGAATAGCTTCTAGTTGCATTCTGGGGTTTTGTTTTTTTAAAGGGAAAATGGCACATTTTTGTTGCCTTTTCTCCTTTGTTTTCAGCTTTTAAACCAATTCCAATCAGAACAAGATTTACATCCTTTGAAACTTGTTACACAGTAGTACTGAGCTGTAATTCCTACTATTTAAGCACACAGATTTCCACTCAAGACTAGTGCAATAAAGCACCAGAAACTGCATTTTAAGAATTAACTTTGTTTATGTCAATAGGTAAAGTGTAAGCACAGCATTAATAGATTAAATACTACAGATAGCTTTGGTGATAGCTAAAATAGAGCTCGTGTTTGTATTTTTCTAAATCAAGAAAATTACATATTAAGATCTTTTGTAAACAGGGATCAGCACAGAAATATTAAAATAGCCAGTATGTTGTTCAATAAACATATTTGCCTTGACATTTTCGTAAGAAAAAACCTCGAATCAAGAAGTGCACACATATTACAAAATACATGATTTTTTACAGGCAGTGAATATACTCAAATGGAAAATGAAAAAATACAGGCCGGTCTTTATCCTCAAAATGCCAAATGTCTTCAGGCTAAACTCAAGCATGCATTTTTTTTTTCAATTGTCTTGATATTCCTGTGAAATAGACTTTAATCAGAAACTCCAGCCTCTGTTTCTAAAATTGCCATGAAAATGTAAATCCGGGATAATTTAATTCAAGAAAAAAAAAAAATGAATGCACAACAGGAGTGACTCAAAATAGGATTTTTTACAGTCCTGATGAAATTATTAGAAATAAGAATGGCAGCATACATTACAGTGTCTGTTTCTCTGATTCCTATTGTTCAGTATTTCATGGGCCAGAATCACTCAGGAGATCACAATCACTTTATCAGTACAACTTCAGAGTTGAATACACACTAAAGAACAAGCATGATGACGGTAATGAAGATGGTGATAATAAAGAAATAGCAAGTACTGATGACTGATGAACATGTAAAGGAAATAAGTCAGTCTGCATGCAAGTGCAAACTGGTCCAATCCGTGTCCTGAAATGCTTCAGAAATTATGTATGAACTTCGCTCCTACCATCAAGAGTTATTTTGTACTCCCCTGTTCAGACTTACTTTGGCACTAGTTGCCAGGTAAATGTCATTAAGTTTATGAGCCCCAAGGGATTTCTCCACCAGTGTTGGCTACATCTTTAATGCTGATTCATTAAATAAAGCTTACTGGGTTAAGAGCCACAGTATCAGATCTACAATTCAAATAAGTGCTTTGAGAACCTGCTTGTAACTTTCACTAGTATCCAATTAAAACATTGCTAACATAATTCAAACTGATTTCATATCATTGCAGTCTCTAGATGAGTTGGTTTATGAGAAGCCCTCTTCCTCCTGCATATGAAGGTATGGCTGTGTGTATTCAGCCACGTATACTAAACAAGTAATTGTGAACAGAGAGATCCCTTTTGCTACCTTGGCCAAAAAAGTGAAGGTCATCCAAGTCACAAGTTGCTTTTGAAATACTGATTTATACATTATTTAATACCAGAACAGGGAGGAGACATTTTTAAGAAGCTTTAATATAGCATAATATAAATAATTGCTAACAATTATTTACTTGTCATTGGCTAAGAAACTCTCATACACTACACGAACACAAGTTGGTACAGTACCTAACTTTATCCACTTGTTCTACAAAGCAAGAATATTCTTATTTCTGGAGTAAATATGTATATATTTGTGTACACTGAACCATTAGTGACCATCACCCCGATGTAAACAGAGGCACCTGCTTCTCCCTCAGTCAGAAATCCCATGATACCAGGCGCACAGCTCAGTCAAGGGGAAGGCACGACTGCTCCCACCTCCCCCTGCCCTGGCCCCACAGGCAAGACTGACAGCAATGGCAACAGGGTGGATGTGTGTAGGTGTTTCTCTGCCATATTTTAAGCCCTGCCAGTAAAATCAGGCTGGATGAAAATTCATGAACGATCTGCTTCTGACATTCAATCTCCCAGGTTGCTTCCCTTTATCTCTCCTGAGGCAGTAAGTACTAGACACAAATGAGCTGTATGCTCAGTGAACCTGAAGCAAATTTTGCAGGTGACACATTAAGAATTTGATTAAAGAGCCACATATAAGTAAGTTATTTATGTTACACTGAATTTACACTGCATAAAAGAAACTTCCCCCCCCCCCCCAAAAAAAAAAAACAAAAACACATACAGATCTACCTCCATACTTCCATGGCTTGCACATCTAAATAGGACAAAAAGACTCCACATCAAATCTTACTGCTAAAATCACATTGTAATTACACACAGAGATTTGCAGTTTGTACCATTTAGTTCCATAGAGAAGTTACAATGTCTTGAAAATAAAATAAACAATCTAAACTCAAATAAAATAATAAAACAATAAGAAACACAAAAGAAAGACAAAAGCAGAATAATTATGCCTTGGAATACCCCTTTGTTTTTTCAGATACGTGGGAAGCTGGAAAGGGAAAAGATTGGAGAGCGTTACAACTGCACGTTTGAAAAACATGCTCTACAGAACCTCATGATGGGATAATACATTCCCTGTCCCAGTTTTGACTCAAGGATCAACCTGATGCTGTAAGATATCTGAAGTTCAGTTAATCGTTGTACATGTTTTACTGGAAGTTGCTCCAGTCCTCTTAATTCTGTTATGTGATTGAAGAGGCCTGTTTAACAGAAGATTTCGCCCCAGAAATATGGCAAGTATACATAAAAGAGATTATTAAAATATAGTGGGAAAGCAATCACTGAGAACATGATGAAAATGTGGGAAAGTACTGCAGATACAAGAAAGTGCATATGCATCTTTAACAGTAAATCTTATTTCTCTAACTGCACCTGAAAAAGGAGACAGGTGATTCACAAGCAAACACAAATAAATCCTTAGAAATATTAGTATATAAGGATACACTCCCTTGCAGTAGCAGTTTTAACTCACTTGTGTTTGGGACAGGAAAGTGATAGAAAATAAAGCCCAACATAACAATGGTTTCAATAGGAAAAAATTATCAAAAGAGGATCATAAAGACATTCTCTGTGTTCTATTCATTATTGCAAAATTTTCGTGATATTTTCAATCCCCAGTTGTTTCCCAACAATTTCTTCTGTTAAATAATAATTTTGCCTTTTATTAACATCATTTTCATGATTCATTTTACTGTGAAAGGCCTTAGATTTTTTTTCTCCAAGAGGCTGGCACTGTTTTTTGTCTTGGTAATCCTCACCGTGAAGCTGGTGTTAGTCAACCCACGTCAAAATGAATGCTGCAATTTCTGTCTAAGTTTAATACTAAGCTGTAATACCATCTTGGTAAACTGATTTCTACGCATTTAATGACTTGGTTATTGTAAAATTTCATAAAGTTTAAAGCAGAATTTAGAATTAGAAGCATTCTTCATTAGCCAGAAATTACATTTCTCTCTAAATGCTGTTACAAACACATTTTGTCTCTGAATGGTATTTGCGCATTGTTTCAGTGCAGTTTTACATCATTTTAGTCAGTAGAAATTTTCTACTGAGTTCTTTATTTTAGAGGACTTCCTTGATTTGCATCATTCTTTGGATTTCTTCTAACAATTTTCTCACTTATGTTACTAATATTCAAGAAACACTGAAGCTTCATCTCAGATGAGCAGAGGCCTTATTAGCACAGAGCCTGCATATGTTTCTTCTCTGAAACATTTCAAACTATTCCCAGTTAGACCTCCCCAGTGTATCTACTTGTCTGATCCTGGGCGCTATTTGCACAGACTTGGTAAAAATGCAGCTCACCCATGTTAGATATTCTAGCATATGTGTGAAAATCATTACAGATCCCCCGAAAACTGTACTAACTTAAATCTTTTGACTGCTAATCAAAAGTGAATAAAAACTATTGAAACTGTTCTTGAGCCTATATTGCTTACCTTTGATATCAACTAAATATATCAAGTTTCATATGATTTTTGGTGTACTGGAGTGAGCCACAGCAGTAATACTTTGTCCTGTGATTTCAAGAGATGTGTTGTGAACAAGAAAGAGAAAGCGAAAGAGTGAGAGAAGACCCCCTCCAAACAAGGAATATTCATAGACTGTCTGGCTGATGGTGGTATAGCACAGGATACTCCCAGACTCTTCTGTCCAGCACTAAAATGCATAAAATCATTTTAGAAGCCAAGACTAATGAAGCTACCATTTTTATGACTGGTATAAAACTGAGATCTTAACAACTTCTGGTTATTAGCACTCAATTAACACATTCTTATGACTTTGGCTACACATAGGCTGTCAAAACTCAAAGTGAGTAATTACATTATAACTACTAAAAGATCTATATGCAGTTTCAGCAGGAATCAAAAGAAACTGCAAATGGCACCAACTCAACACAATCAGATTTAACTGTAGCGTAGAGGTGATTTTGAGCTATGACTCATGAAAGAACCAAGGGAAGAAAACCAGGCTACGCTGGGTTGACCTTGCTTAACCTTCTGAGAGAGAGTGAGAAAGAGTAACATAGCATAGTTCAAAGTTCATAATATCAAAGATACAGCCAGTTCAAACCATGCTGTGAGGCATCACTGTTCATGTATCTAACAAGTTGAGATGAGACACGTCCAATGGTTGAGGTTGCTGTACGCTACGAACAATTTATTAAATGACCTATTTCTGACTGGAAATTCATCAACAGTAATTGTATCAGAATGATTTTAGGAAAAACTTTAGAATATAAATTGCAGAATGATATTATTGTTGCAGATACATGAAATGTAATAGCTAAGTGGCTTGAGGAGCTGGATCCATTGAATCTCCCCCCACATAGGGGATGATTAGCAAGCTAGTTAAGTGCAGAGACATATTTTGTGCTTAAACTAAAAGCCAAATGACCTCCTCTACAATTTTTATAAGTGAGTAATCACATCTACTTTTTAAAGTAGGGTTTCTGCAGCAATTTCACCTTTTGGAGGTACAACCATTTTCAGTCTGTTGTGAAATACTGGTGGGCTACCTTAACAGTCAGCATGTAATTTCTTCAACAGGGCACCAAATTTAGCCTCAAGATATATTTATAACTTGCACAGCTCTCTGGAGGACTTTTATTTCTAACAAAAGATTGAACGTGGCCCAGTAACTTTAAAGTGTAAGGTATTCATCAACAGAATTCACAAAAAACTGGAAAGTCATCTGGTTCATATAATACTTAAACTCACATTTTTCTTCCTTCACTTCAAGAAATTTATTCAAAACACTGTTTTATAGCACATCTAATTTTCTGTTAAAATTAAGACAGAAGTATGTTCTGTTTTCACTGTACTCTATAGATCTTGGTAGTCTTAATTACTAATTTTGTTTTTTTTTCTCTTGGATTGAACAGATTCCATTTTTGCTGCCTCTCACTCACTTTTTTCCATGCCACAGACATACAATTCTGATGTTATTTTTTGCAAGTGTTTCTGTATCATGCTTACTCCCATAGAGACAAAAAAGACAAAGCCTCTCTTAATTAAAGTAATAGCAAATGTTATCACGCCAGTTATTATGCCAAGTCAAATGTAGAAATGCAAGTTTGTAGGTTGTAACTAAACCTGAGGAAGTAAACTCGCTTCAGCTATAAAAAGACAAAAGTCAAAGTGGTTTTATATGATCCAATCTTATTTTTTCTTTTCCGAACAGCTTATGGAACCATGAGAATGTAAAAGATCAAAAAATATTAAATATCTGTGTTCCTTTATATAGAAACACAGAGAGGATTGCCTTGGTTTTACTGTAACACTCTACAAGTACAATTTATTCCTGAAAACATCTCATTTTGTTATTTACATCTTGTTAGCTCTACAACCTAGACTTGTTAGAATTACGAGTTAGAGAAAAAAACATTGATGAAAAGAATGGTAATCATAATGAATGATTTCTTTATCTCTGAAAGTCTGTCAGTGGAGTGCAGCACACCCTCAGCCACCACTCAATCAATATGTATGAAGATTAATACAATGAAGAAGGGTTTGTTAACATCAGATGAAGGAATATACCCAGAGGAATATGAGTTTCAGATTTATGCTCCTGAACAAAGCAGAATTTCTATAGCATTTATTCTAAAAGCCAGACAAGTAACAAGCCCACTTGGGACCAAGACAAAGACACTGAGCTAAGTGTAAGACTTATTTTACTATCTTTGTTTTGTTAAATAAAAATTATTCTTGGATTTCATGTAAATTAATGATTACCAACCATCATTGGAAATCTATTTTCTTAAAGGATCCTTTGGGAATAATGCAGTAATGCTATAATATACAGCTAATGACAGAACTAGAATAAATAAATTAAACATCAAAATCCAAGGCTAAGGTACCTCTGCTTTCAAGTTGAAAAATACTATTTTGGATATCTTGACATGTAATTAGAGTGTAAGCATTCCTGTGCATATGCAACTAACCCCAAATTCAGGATGAACCAGCCAAAACAACTATATAGCCAGATACTCAAAACAAATATTGTCAAAGTTAATAATGTAGACATAAACTTTATGCATGAGGTGTAGGAATCTGTAAACAGGGCGAGAAATGGGCACTTAATTTGCAAAATAAAGCAGATGACACACATAAATATTCCAGTTTTGTTTTGAAAACCTGAGCTGTGATCCCAATTATATCTAATGTAGTTGCAATGATACCTCCTAGAAATGTGTGATATAGGATGTAAAGATCCATAAATATCTCAGATAAAGGGTTTAAGTTAGATGAAATTGAGTTAGTTTTCAGAAAGATAAAGAATTAAACTTATCCCCAAGTACCACACACTGTAATTAGCTTTTTGCTTAATATCAAGGCATACAGAGATAATTTTAGGGAGTAAGTTTCTTTCTACACGTTGCAGGCATCATATCTGCCCTGCTAAAAAACACAGAGAAATTTGTTCTGTAAACTAATGCACTGCTTAGGATTCCATTTAATTTCTGTTAAAATCTAAAGAGACTGGTTTTAAAACTTAGATGAACAGAAGTGAATTAGGTAAATAAGTAAAACTAGATGAAGTAGACCACCGAGTAATAAAAAAAAAAAGTCAATGTTCAATGCAAAAATCCCCTAAACTTAGTTACACTTTGTTGAATTTTTTGATCCCTGTTATATCTGAAAAATTCAGATTTCATTAGATTCAGATAAAATTCAACAGTGGAATCAATAGCAATAGCACTTTACAAGATGAAGATATATCTTAAGACAACGTACAGTAGATTTTCTGGTGTCCATCCTCAACAAAACCAAGTTGAGTCAGTCCTGATTACTGCTATGCTGCATAATAGATCACCACAGATGTCAGCCATTACTGGCATTGCCTCTCAACCCTTCCATCTTTGAAGTGGAAAGAACAACACTGGTGCTTGAAAATCACGCTCTAAGAAATTAACGAAGCCGGAATTTCAAAGAAGGAACAGGACAAGGAAGAGAGAGAGGGGAGAAATGTTTCTTTTGGTTGAATTCTGGTTGTTCACTTCTGGGAAAGGAAAATAATAAAACAAGTTGAATAATTTCATGAATGTGGTTTACTCACAAAATATGCACTAATAAGGAAGACAAAGGAAAACTGAGTAGAGGGGTACTGGGGTAAATAATAGTAGTAGTTTAGTTTGCTGGGGAAGTAAAGATCGAATTTATGAGGGCAGGGGAAAATTAAGTGAAATATGAAGGCACATTTTGCTAGAATATGTTGCACACTCAATTGAGAAGGTTCAATACTAAAAAAAAGAAAAAATCATTAAAAAAAATGTACATTAGTAAATAGAAAACAAAGAGGAAAAGAATAAATGGAATGCAACAAATAAAGTAAGCAAAGCAAAGCAGGACAGAGAAGATTTAGATGAGACTTTTGATGTTAAACATTTCCATGTTATATAGATGTAAAACTCACAGAAGCAAGTTTAAACCTGTTTCTTTCTGAATTAGCTTCCTACTAACCAGATGGTGTAGTTTAGCTGTCAGACCTCACTGGAATGTAAGTAAATGGAATTGCCTCACTTCAGTCAGAACCTACAGATCTTGTCCTTAAAATAGTACCACTGACTGTGTATCAGATTTTCACAGTACTATTGTATGACAACAGTTAAGAAACAAGCATTAACAGTCAAAGCTTTTCACTAGACAGCTGAAATATAAGTAAATGGTATTACGAAGATGGAACTGATTGAAGTGTATAATTTTAACATTTCTTATTAACACACATAGTTAAAAACAAACAAATTGTCACAGGCATAGATTGATCTAGTTAACTCTGTGACAGATTTTGCCTTTGAGTGCTGTCAAACAAAAGAAAAAAAAAACAAACAGAAAAACATCTGTTTTCATTTTTGCATTGTACTTTACCTATTCCTGACACTTTTTGTACTAGAATGAATTCCAGCAGAATTCCATAATCTTGCCACAGCTTAAGCAAAACTTGACACTTCCACTTTCAAGAATGTCTGAATATCTTGAATACCTATTCAAGAATATCTTGTCAACATGAGACACCAAAAAGGCCCTGGCCTTCCAGGGAAATCCATTTTTGGAAATTAGAATTTACTTGAATTGCTCCTTCTAAAATTGTTCTTCTAAAAATAGAAGAAGAAGAAGAAGAAAAAAAAAAAATGGCAAATTTGTTTTTAAGTCGTTTCATCTGAGTACAACAGTGGCTTAGAATTAAGATGTAAGCAGTCCTTCATCCTGTGTAAGAAGGCAGCAAAGGAGGTAAAAAGAACAGAACTAAACCAAAAACCTTTCAAAGAGTTCTCAATGAAGTTGACTACACACATGAACTAAAAATGGCCAAAAAAATCACTGTAAAAAAAACCACGTTTTCAATATTGTTTAGTTCTCTAGAATACAGAAATCTTAAAAGGTAGCTTATCTTATTATTTTGTTCAAGCTCCAAGTAAACTGTGAAATACTACAATTATCAGAAAGAAAAAAATACCCTTAGGCAATTTGGGGAGAAAGGCGCTTTAAAAGATTCTCTCCAATTTTTATATTTTGAAGGGGGAAAAAAAAAAAAGGACTGCAAATTATATTCTATTTGTGATTTAATATTTAGTGATACTGAAACTTATTTGAGTTTTGGTAATTGGTGCAAATTGAAATACTATTTGTATTGGCATTGTTGTTGTTTTTTCCAGAGAGAAAACACAAATTAGTTGATTTAGCTTGGATATGTGTTAACTTATAGGAAACAAAGTGTCAAGCATTGCATATATTACTAATAACGTGAAGAACAGAAAAAAAAAATTGAATGAAATAAGTGATTTTTTAGACTTTCCATATTTAGTCAAATTATTTATTTCTTATTCTTGACTGTCAGTAACATCTCTGTAAATTTGTACAGCTGTTACAATCCTCCATCTCTCATCAAAACTTCTACCAAAGTTATTTTTGTCACCAGCTGCTTTAAGGATGCATGTTCCCATATATGGCACTGCATCGATTTCACCTCTGAAGAATTTTATACTTGTCATCTGGGATCATAGAAAAACTTCAAGAACATTAGAATTTTGTACAGATTATCTTCATTGATGGAGCAATAAAAATTAACTTCCTCAATTTTTGCAAACTGGATTTAGAGCTGCACTTTCACTCTGAGTCTTCTTCCATTATCTCATTAGAAAATTTGTCAAACATGACTGAAAAATCTTTAAATGCCAATGGCCCTTTGCATGCTAATAAACATAGCTTGCACTATGTGTACCACTGCACTGCCTTGTATGCATTCAAATACTTGAAACATAGGCTTTTTGGAGAACATGAGTGTACCTTCAAGACTAAAAAAAAATACTAATGACTGCAGAAAATATTTGTAAGATTTTTTTACACCAATCTGAGATTCATCTCTAAATCCTTCAACTGTTGTGCAAAGTGATTAAAAGCAGGAAAAAAAAAAAAGAAAAGAAAAGAAAGAATGAAATTGTATTGGACATGAATTACAATTGAGCTTGGATATGTAAATGATGGATAACTTTCTGTCAGCATGCTCCAGACTTTGGGCAAGAAAAAAATTCCAGGACAAAAAGGTAATAATTCCAGGATTAAAAAAAAAAAACCTGAAAATTAACATTTAATTAGTATTCATTGCAAAAAAAAAAAAAAAAAAAAAAAAAGTATATTGGAGTATGACAATGGCAAGATGATTAATTTCAGATACTGCCTTTGAGAATCACCCATATATAGTCACCCAGTCTTTGACTTATCCTTTGTAAAACATCAGGTGCCCTTTCAAACTTCAAGGATTTGGTTTGTGTTTTAGTGCAGAGGAACCCGCCCTGGCTCCTCTCTATCCATTACAAGGAATTGCTTAAATCCTGGAAATACCGCTGGACTCTCACAACTTAAGGGAGGCAGAATAAAACTGTTCAAGAGTGAAAAAGGAACAATATTGAAAGAAAAGTAAAAATGATAGTCTGCTATTATTTGCATAGATGAATTACGAAGGAGACATGGCCAAGAAAACCTCCCACCCATAGGCATGCAGCTGGCAGGGATAATAAGCCTAGACTCTCCTGTCACAGCTTTCCTTACCTCCTATACATGTACATATGCAATGGAAAATGAAAGACAGCTGAGGAACCTGAGTGCGATCTTTACCTTCCATCTAAATTTAAATACAATGAATGCCACTTTTCTAATTGCCTGGAGCTTTATTCTGTCAATAAACACGAACCTCAACAGTGAAGCTCATATATCCTCAACACTGGACTTTAATGAGGTAAGACTGAGAATTTTGGTACACAAAACTCTTCACAAATACTTCAGCACACAAAGTCTATCAGCACTTTGGTAAGGTGACATAACCTGGCGCTTCATATGGAAATTATTACTCAAGCAGGACTATGACCCGCAGGAAAATCTAATTAAACCCTTCCAGATTTAGCTATTTCATTCATAATATTTAGATCCAACCAAATCTGTAAGACAGGTCTAACACCTGTTTGGATTTCCCACTAGTCATCAGGTACAGATACAAGCAACAGTTAATTTACAAAGCAATCAGATCAAATTGGTATTGCATAATAACCACATTTGAATAAAAATCTATGCCAGGCTTTGTGGGGCACTGTAAGTTTAAATCAAAGTAAATATCTATGGGGAAAAACATGATCAGACTTGAGTAAAAGGAAAAAGAATGGCACATCAGAGGACTTGAATGTATCTAAAATATTTATTTTTACAGCTCTTCTGTGAATTTGCCTCGCATCATTACACTGCCACAGCTACATCTGTAGACAAACAACACAGACGTGGAAAACAGTTAAACAATGCTCAAGATGAATATTTCTCACTGTTATTTTTAAATGAGAGGACAATCAACTGTGGCATCTGAAGATAAAAAGACAGGGAAAAAAAGAAGGAAGACAGGGAAATACACAATGTCATCCTGGTTTTATATCACCAGCAATTAGAAAATAAAGGCTACCTCCCAGGTTATGTTGAACTGGGGAAAATCGGGGTTAGTGGCCACACACTATCTTGAAATCTTGAGCTCTTGTGTGTGAGGGAACGGTAGACTGGGGATCTATGTGGATGATCCCAGAATAATCCTATTTTGCACACATTGTATATGCTCTTGTTAGAAAAGGGGTCTCAGAAACACACAGAGAAAAGTCAAAGTCTTGCATTTAGTGTCTCATTCACTGTCCCTTGCTGTTTAGTCCAAGTCCTTGTGAAATCCAAACTTTACCATTTAAGTGGGGGATGATTTCCTCAGTGATCAAGCAAAGAGGTCCTGATCAGTTTCAATTCTAAGGAGAAATTCAACCACTCCACTAAAATTGCATGAAATTAATGTAAAGTTTTCTCACTGACAGTGAATTGGGACCTTCTCTGAAAACCAGTAGAAGAAAATCATTTCTGTGGCCTGATTTACAGCTATTGTGGCAAATAAGTTCCACTGCTTTTAAAGAGTGGGAGAAACACAGGCAGGCAGAGCACATACTGCAGTGTACTTTCTGCTGTGGGAGAAAGGAAAACTTTTTCACACCTGGAAACAGCACAGCCTGAGCTACAAACACAAAATGAATTCCCTGACCAGAGTCCAGTTGCTACATGAGTTTGTATATTTATATTTTCCCCAGGCTGAAGTTGTTCATTTTTACCCACACAGCTTATTTACAAACAATATAAGTGAACCTATACACGTTGGGTGGCAGAGACCTGACGTTACAAAGGAGGATTGAAAACTGGCCCTACATCAGTATCAACTTGCAGGGCTGAGAGAATGGTATCAGTTTGCCTATCAGAAGCCTGAACAGTACAGTTAATTAGGAAAACTAGCAACCAAAAATGTTGACATCAGGTTGAACCATCTTTTCTGGAACAATTTTCTGTAAGTAGCCTTAAGCTACTTTCAGTCTCTAATATACATATAGAAATGTGACAACATGATAGTTCAATGACAGTATATTTGAGTACTTATACCTATTACACAAAAATATTCTATTATTGTTATTTATACACTATAGCATTGGGGCATAAATGAAAATACAAAATAACTGATCCAAAGCAATATAAGAAGATCTTTCAACTCTCTTCTGTAAGAATTTTCCCATATTATTTTCTTTTCTGTCTAATCATTCTGAGTAGCACCCTTTCTTCACCAGACTTGAAGACCACTTACAAACTGACCTATCAGCATTGTCACCTCTCTGTTTCACTTTGGTTGCAAGAATTGTCACTAAGGTAGTACATACTCTATCGATAAGCCCAAACTTCACGTGCCAGAAGAGCAATGCTTACAGTAATAGGACAATATCTGTACTCAAAAAAAGACAGACAAAAGAACAAATCAAGAGTAAATCAAGAATATAACTTAAAATACCTAACATCTCCTATATTGCATGCAATTGGTAAAATAAAGTTCTGCAGTTCTTTTGAAATACACAAAGTTAACAGAAATTTTGGAAATTTTGATCTAGGATCTGCTGATTAAATCAGCTTCTGAATATAATGAATTCAGAAGTGCAGCTGTTAAGAAAAAAGCCTTGACTTGCCCTTTGGAGACTGTATCTGACATGGTTCCCTTGCTCAATTCTGAGTAGCGATCTTACCTTTCAGAAAATGTTTCTATCCTTATCCATCATGATCCACGTGCAGACACAGCAGGAAACATACCCCTCCATACACAGATCTGTATGGCTCACTGAGCTATATTTGGCTCAGTAGAACACAGCCCAGTCCTGTTCACCACATGCTGCCCTAATGGTCATTATATTTGCAAGCACATGACTTGAAGTTTCTGAGCTCAGCATCCCTCTCAGGAAAGCATCAAGTACCATGGAATTTTAACCTATTAAACACCTATTAAACTTCCCTCTTGGGTGAAACCCCAGCCTGAAATTCTCAGTGACTCCAAAGGGGAGGGATTTCCCCTTTATGTTATTTACATCAGCTCTTAATTGAGCTCTGTAAGTTGCTTTGCACATGAACTACCTCTTACATTTTGTAGCATCAAGTATAAACATAACCAGTATCAATTATATTAATTTGGTACTTTCCTTTAAAATGAGAATGTAAAATCAATGCTGTATCTCATTTTCCTATTGCAATGGCTTAAGCAAACCACAAAAAAAGTCTTGTGATCTTAACAGACATCATTTATTAAGATTGTCTAATCTTCTACTTCAAGTTGCAAATTTAAACAATGTAAAGAGAACAGAAAATTTTTAAAAAGCCGTTGGTTATGAACCATCTATAATTTCAGAAGTTTTATTACCTAATTAAAATTGGTTTAAGAGTCAAGATTACACTTCTTTAAAGAAAACATAGCCAATTCACTTATTGATGTTACCAGAACGATATGATCTCATCAAAATTGCACTGTCAGAAATCACGAACCAGTAACAGAAGCCAAATTCTCCCTTCCTGATTCATGTATGAGTTTGTCACAGTAGAAATTTCCCCCTTGTTTAACTCCATTAATTGAGAAAAATCTTTCCCACTGAACTCTTATTCCCAAGAATCTAAGGAAAGAAATTCTTGGCTTGAACTCTCAATCATACAAGATAAAATCTACTTGATGAAGCCAAAGCAAAGCTTTATTGATAAAAAGCAGCTTTATGCAAATTTTAAGCTATAAATTACTTCTAGAGCTTTGGCACTTTACTGTACAGACATATATTTAGAAATGCTGTTTTGTTCTTTTTTAGATGCTTATCAAATACCTCATCAGATAAAGCTTTGTTCATGTGAATCTAATTATTCATGTTTTAGCTAGGCTCTTTCCTGTTAAATCTTCTTGCAAAACTACGTAATTTTTTTTTTTTTTTTCTGAATAAACTGAGTGATTCCAAAAAACTTTTGCTAAAAGAGCAATAAAGTAAAGATCAGAACCCTTTTGGTCTTCAAAAGATTAAAACCATAGAATTTAATACTCTCCTCCTCCTTTGAACTGGGATGTTTTTAGTACAGCAACTTAGCCTCAGGTTACCTCAAAGTAAGCACATTATACTATCCTGTATAAAATCAAATGTGTTAACAGATTAAAACATTACTTGACAACAGTAGCCTAAAGATTAATGTTTAACATATGATCAGAATCAAGTAACAGTTTTTCTGCAAAAATGAATGCTGTATCTTTCTCTTTACAAGCCCAAATGGTCTAATTCAGGAATATGCTTTCATTCCAAAAGAATCTGAATTAATAAATTTCAAGATATCCTCAGAATTCCTGAAAAATTCAACAAGTTCTTATTCAAACTTCTTGTGTATCAAACATTTGGTGTATATTCAGCCTTAGAGATACTACATTTAGACGTCTATACACCGATCTTTGTCATTAAGCAGGAAGTACAGTTTACGAATCCACAGATGTGGTTGTTTACCCGAAACACGTATCCACTTGTAAATCTACATACAGCTGAATACAGACTCAATCACCTTTGAATTTCACTGCAAGCCAAGACAATCAACTCACACAGAGACACAAAGACCTAATTTTAGGTGTTGGATGTCAAACCCTATTCCTGGTTTCAAAGCAGTCAAAACCTCATTTCTTTCTTCATAACAACATGAAGTAAACTGAATTTGCATTTACTTATGGTGAAATCTCACCAAAATCAACACATTCCAGAAGAAAAGTCTTATTTTATTGACATAGCCTTCCCTGAAGACAAAATATTTCATCAGAAAAAGAGAGGAGAAAAGTAACTCTAGTCCACAAAAAAATGGAAGAATAAATCAAAGAACTGAGAAGTTTCCTTCTTCTTCGTTCTTTATGGCAATAATCCTAGTAGACAAGACACATGCTGCACAATGAAATCCTTGTGGACATGGACTTGATAATAAATAACTTTAGAGATCATTTATGATTTAGAATACAAATGTTAACAACTGGAGAAAGGATCTACCTCACCAGCTCGAAGGTGTTAAAATATGTAAAACATTAATACTAAATATAAAGCTGTTATCCTACCTGTGTGTAGACAAATTACTGAGGTACAGAGTGTATTTTTCTTCAGCAGATAGACCATCCATCATCAAGTAAAAAACATGAAAATTACTCTGGTTGAGAGGTTGCATAATGACACGAGACTTCTCCAACATGTACGTATAAATTCTAGCTGATTAAGAAACAAACAAATAAATTCATTGTTATCTTGATTGCTCTATACTCATATTTTTTAAACCATTCATCACTGCAATACTGAAAAATGGAAAATATTTTAATAAAGCAGTCTGACGTTTGTATGATATAAAAAATACTACCATTTGTAGTACCATGATTTTCTATATAGGATCATATATACAATCCTAATTCTATTAAAATTAGTTTCATTTTCTTAGGGAACCAGTTGCCATATTTGGCAAGATTTTCTAGGAGAAAACCTATTAGTAATCTCACCCAAGTGTAGCAATCTGAGAATTCCAAGGTCCCTCTTAATGAACAAAGATGTAAGAAAGATTCAAGACGTCCTGGAAAAAATGGTCCATGGATCCATTTCTTTTTTCTCTCTTGGCAATCAAGAATGCTCATCATAATAGTATAGATTAGCCACCTAACTTCTAGATGGCTACAACAAGACAAATTGCATGGTTGTCAGCAAGCCCATTAACCAATACTTGGGGAAAGACGTGTATTCCAGAAGGGCTATGATGAGCTTGCCATATGAAAAGCCACATGAATCAGCACATCTGCAAGGAAGGGGAAGGAGGAAGAACTCAACCATGATTTGCTACGGAAACGTTGCTTATAGGATCATACATAACTCCATGCTCACTAAGTTTTTTGAAAAAGGCACTTCCAACAAGGTTGCAGCACACTATGCTGCATCTACATGCTTTTCAATCCCTGCAATACAGCAGAGCTTTCACAGGGTGTTAGTGAGCACCTCTATCCTAGAAAAAATTGTTGTTTAGAGGTTAAAATGCACTTCTCAGCAAAGAGGAGCTATATTTTTGAAACCATGCAAACATAGAATATAGAAGTGTATTAAATCATATCTTCCAATGGTATGGATAATGACCAAGTATACAAGCAGTTGCTGCATGCTCAGTAATACAAACACTGGCATATGCATCCACTAGCTTTTTTTTTTTCTTTCCCTTTTCTTGAAGAAAACTGTGATTAAGCATAAAGTAGCACTCAGTATTCAGTGCAGTCAAAAATGCTGCATTTCTCAATATATCCAGAATTACAACTTCAAATGCCTGAGGGACTGGAATTTTGAAGGTAGAGTTGGAGTTTAAAGATTTCTAAAGATGGGAAGCACTGAAATATCTTTTATTCTTCTTGTATCTTATTTCTTACCCTACCATCAACTAATTTTAAAAGAGGCTCTTACTAATCCTCAATCACTTTTTCTTCTGTGCAAATGTCTTCACTAAGGCTTTCATAACTATCACTCAGATGTTTTCAGTATTCACTGGTTAATAAAAGCAAGAAAATATATATTGGAAGTCATCTGATTAATTAATACAGTTGACTTTAATGATGGGCAACACCACTTATTTAGATTACAGAGATTAATTCAGCACCTTCCAGCTACTTCAAGTCACCCCACTTCAATAAGGCTAAATACAGTTCATCTCAGTTAGCATCTCCAGCACTAGGAACAGCTGTTATGAATTGCTGAATTTCTGATCAGCAAGAATCATCTTAATGAAACTAAATTAACTCAGAAAGAAAATTATCACAGCCTTCCTATAACAAATAATGATATGTTATTTAATCTATGCGAAATAAAACAGAAAAATAATGGAGTTCTAGAGCAAAGTCTGTCATGTTTGTGCAATGTCTGCTGTACTTACAGGTACAAGGAAACTTCTAACAGATCAGACAACCTACTGAGTAGCTGCAGTCAGCAAGCAGACCCCGTTCTGAAAATGTAGCCAGTGAAATCTTCGAGCTATGCATTTTTTGAAACTATATTGCTTTCTCAAAAACTTTGTTGCTAAACACAGCCACTGCTAAATAGTAAGATTCAAAATTTCCTAGCTGAAACATGGTACAAAAATACATCAGAGAATTTAGCTGGCTGCAGTCTTTCTTACATCAAAAAAGGAAAATCATGTTTTAAACTTTTTTTTTTTTAATTGATCAAAAATGTTTGCAAACACAGAGAGGCCTTGCCACTCATCTCAGGACTTAAGCCAACTTACGTGAGGGATCATTTGCCCTTCTCTTTCCCAAATAAAAACATCAATTTTACTTCTGGAAATAGGTATGTAATCCTTGTTTCACTACTGTGTAATGGGCATGCAGCGCTGCTTATGATTACGATATTTTGGCGTCTTCAAGTACTGTTATGTATGAGCTCATTTTAGAATAAACCACTGGTCTGTAGATTATTCTAAATTCGTTCTGATGTATCACTTTCTACTAGTTCCCACTGTCTTACTGTACTCAGCCTCAATGAACAGTGACTTAATCTGGGTTATATTTTCTCCACTTGTTTGGATGAAAGCAATGGAAGGTACCTTACCATAAAGCTACTTATCACAAGAGAAGTCTAATTTCAGCATAATACTGCAGGGTTTCTGATCACAAACCAGAGTCAAAAGAGACACAAACCTCTCTGGATGTCTCTTATGGCTTTTAGCAGAACCACACTCAAGAGTTCCACTCTTTCTTTCAAAACCTCATGGCACTGTTTGTAATAAAGACCAAAACAAGCCTGCAAGTGAAAATCATGGCCAAACTTTCTGTTCTGCAGGTGTACAGGACTTTCTTCTACAAGAAAAAATCTTATATGACAAAAGTCAGAGCATTTACAAGGTCTAGGCATGAAAGAACTTCAGCACAAACAAAAAGCTGTTTCAAAGTTGATCCAATTCTACTTAAAATGCAAAGAATGCTACCTTGAACTTGTCTTGTATAATAAAAATGTACGTATGTAGTCAGTGTGCCTCCTCCTACGTAAACTGTTTTGACCTCTCCCTCAAAGCTCAGTCTGTTAAAGAGTTTAAACCCTTTGCTGGAGGCAGCCTCGTGTCACTTGAATTTTTGTTTACAGTTCAGACATACTTAGCCCAGTTTCCTCAAATGAGTTATAAAGTCTTATCTCAGCAGAATCAGGTGCTCTGTATATTTACACTCTTCATTCATGCTTAAACAGTGTAAGACAGTAAATACTGCCTCGAATAATCTTGCAAATAAATATACAGAATCATTAAGTACGATTTAAACCAGGCAAAGACAAAATGCCAGATTCTTTTCTCATTTATTGTAATGTCAGTCAGGGGCAATTTCATTCAAAACTGATGCATAGCAGTAGAAAATCCAACACCTACAGTGAAAATTAAACAGCATGAACAACCACAATGTACATGTACTTATTTTTCTCCTGTACTGTAACTTCTCATTCTTAAACAAATTTTGGAACTTTTGGCTACCTAAGATTTAGTTTAAGTAGTTTATGCTGTTCTTAAGTATATGCAGAATGTTGGGCAGATAAGCAATTTGTTTATATTGTTCATGGCCTTAACTCAACCCTAGGTTTTCTCTTTCTGTGTCAGTGGTTTCAAAGCGATAAAGGCACAGCACCAGTGTATCAGAAAACTGACATCAGGTTCTGATTAGCTGTTTCCACATTATCATTTGCAGACAAAAGCTGTGACTTAAACTAGCAAATATGATAGAAAAAAAAAATCAGATTCTTTCAGTGAAAGGGAAGCACTCAAAATTTTGCTGAATACATAACATTCAGGCTTCCACACTATCCTCATCTGGGAAGTCAATGACTTAACCTTAGTACAGATGTACCACAAAAATTAAGCCATTTATGTTTCTGAAATGCTCACATACTGAAATTTGTTGACACAGTACATAGAAAAACCATAGAAAAACCATCATTCTGGTTTCAGAGCAGGATAACATGGCACAAGCTACATATGGATCAATCAAGGGAAAATTTTTACTGTAAATCAAAACTGAAGAAAGTGCTACTGATTTTTCACACAGATATTTTCGCTTATTCTTGCTAAGATACACTGAATATTCTTGAGAAAATAAACTGTAGTTATCACTATGAAATATTTTCAAACAACACTTTTAGAAAAAAAATATATATATACATACTAATACACATTAACAATGACTTTCTTTAAAAATGAGCAGTTTTGGAAATGTTTATCCAGTGAAATCTAAGTTAATCAGATCAAAAATGTGCCACCACATAGCTTTGCTATCCAGGAGGATCAGTGCAAGCAGGCAACAGTGTACAGTTGCACTCACCTCTCATTTTAATACAGAGTAACTTTTTGATGGCCTACAGAGACCAGAAATAAAAGTTCTTCCAGACTGGCTCAGGTGACCAGAATTTTCAGAATCCACAGAACATTTGCTCAATATCTACTTTCATCACTAATGAACGTGTGCTGGTAATTACAAGATTCCCACTTACAGTGAAAGCAGACATTATCTCCACGCTCTCACCTCAAACTGAAAGAAACATCAGCATGATTCCTAGTTCCCTCAGAGGAAGCTCAAAGTTATAATAATTTCTAATTTGGTTATTAGAAAGCATATCTTTTTTGTCTGCCCTAAGGTTAACAGCTAAGCTTAAGGGATACTTAAAATGCCCAATACCACAATATTTCCAAATGCAGAAAGTAATCTGCTCATTACTTATGTTACTCAGTAAAGTGACACACAACTGTCAGAGTTTGCTTAGTCTCAGGCACGAAGAGGAATACTGATTCCTGGGAAATGGAAGAGGAAATAGCAGTGGTCAGTTTTTTCCTTGTGTTTTTCTGCCACCTGGTGGTTACACACAGCAGCTCTCTCCCTCTAAGAACTGCTCTACTTCGGACAAGCTGTGGATTCACGTGCTATGAATCATGTTCCTCTGACACTTCATAAACTCCACTTCTTCACATAGTTGAGGCAATTGATAACTATTTGTATGTCACACTGTGACTCCTCACCTTCTAGTCTAGAGTAATCATAAAATAGTCATTAGACATTTTAAATATTTACCTGCAATTAATGTCCTTTTCTTCTCACAAAATTGTAGCTCAAAATATTTTATAAAACAGCTGGAAAAATCACTCAGGGGTGTCTTAGCATGTCCAAAGGCTTCCAAGACACAGTTTACCTTCAAGAAAAAAATGGTAAAACAGTGACAAGAGAAGAAAATATTTCAATAAATGTCAGTGAAATTGGTTTGGGACCAGTAACAGAAAAAATAAGACTACTTTATAGTTTGGAATTTAACAGATTTCTTGAGAGATTTTTTTTCAGTATAGAAATTAAAGTAAAATAGTTTAAAAACCCCACCTAAGTGCTGTCAGAATAGTGGGACCTGTGAATGGAAGGGAAAAGACAAGGGCCCAACCTCAGACCCTTCAGTGCTATTAATTAAAACAGCTACTTGTGCAGTAGGTGGCAGCAGAAACTAGTGAACTTAATTTTGGTTTCACTCCTGTAGCATTGAGATTCAGGGTGTATTTGCATAAATTAGGCTAATTCAGCACCTGGTTTGACCAGTGTGGCTTCAGTAACTTCCAACGGTGCCATGTGCAACTGCAGCAAGCACAAATCTAGGTCATTGTGTTCATTAAAGCACCTTAAAAAGGCAAATAAAGCAGAGCTATAATGTGATTCCCCCTGGATGGGATCTGCTACACCTACTTCCTCTGTCTGAAGCCAGCCATCCCACCTGAGCTATTCACAAGGAATCCTTCTATAAACAAAATGCAACTCATTTTTCTTAATATGGGATGATTCTCTTCTATCTGTACTGATTACGAGTCATTGAAACATGCGCCTAATTCTATACTACTTGACTAAACAAGACTAGGACTCTAACCTCTATGGTATGTGACATGGTAGGGTTCATATTTACATCGCTTCCATTTGCAAAGCGATGTAGATATAGAATTGTGAATGGTTACTGGTACGTATTGCCAGAGTTCCTGGTGGGGATTTAAACTGTGCCAGGAGACAAGTCTTAGCAAAGACAGGACTCCCATACCTTCCAATTCTCACTGCTCCCACATTTCTATCCAAAACATACAGTTTTCAATTGTTTATTCACAAAGTTACAAGTCAAGTGAAAAATTTACACCTACAGTGTGTTAGCATATAGTCTAATTTACCTGATATGTAAAACAGGTTCACCTGATTTCACAGTGTGCATTGGACATAATTTGTTCTGCTACTGAAATCAATTATGATTGACCAAATATTTCAGAACTCTTGCCTATTCCATATTTAATACACAAATACCAAGTCTATAATTTCAGTCAGTCCTTGTAGATCTTCCACAACTTTCCAATTTCTGTTTCACATACTATTACTTTGGATGTCCAAGCACTTCTTGGATGGGACAAAGACCACTACAACCACACAGAGAAACTTATTTACTTACTATAGGCAGTCAGTACATAATTAGGAGGCTGTACCTTATAACACTGTATTTCCTATTCACTGAAACACTGCTTTCCAAAATAACTAAAATACATAGAAACAAAACTGGACTCCACTTTTTAGTTTCCATTCATCATAACAATGTGAACTTAATCCTGCTACCATTCAGGTCAAGGCAGGAAAGAAGCCTCCTCTGACACGAAATTTCTGCACAGCAGGTGCCTTTTTCCTTGCTGTACAAATGACTTTGCATATAAAGAGACCAGATTTTTGCCTTGTTCTACTCAAGCATTCAGAATGCTACTTACATGTTTTATCTTTGCATCAAAGGTACTTTTGCCAGAGCTAGATCTACAAGTGAGGTGCTTCACTATTTGTTTGCAGGCTTCAGTCTTCCCAGAACCACTTTCTCCACTGTAAAATGACAAGAAAAGAAAGAGAAGGCGGAAGCATTGGTTATTTTCACATCTGAAATATTATTTATGCTTTCTACTACTTGTGTTGGAATGGATTTAAGGTATCTCAGTCAAACACTCATTTGAAATAACAGAAGGTTTATGGATGGCAAATACTCAAGAAGAAAACATAGGAGATAGACTGGCTTACTATATTGACACGGTCTCTCAGAGCTGTCTGGCTATACTGCCTTGTACCACAAGCCAAACCAACCAAATCTAAAGCCATTTTGAAGGTATTTACAGCAATTTTTTTTATCACTTTCTTTATCATCTGACCAGTTAAGGAATCTGCTTGCACAGCCCAGTTCTTTGCAGATGGGGAAATACTACTGTGTTAATCACAGGAGTCAGAAAGAAAAGAAGAAAAGCTTTAGGAACAAGAGAAAGGAAATAAAAATGAAGAGAAAAGAAAATGAAAAGATTATTTAAGAGTTAGCTGGCACAGAGCTAATGTTTAACTTCTTGTTCATGATGTGGAATATATATTCCATACAATAAGAATTCCTGAGAGGAAAGACAAATGAAGAAAACAAGGTAATAGACAATTTGATCAAGGAAGGATAAAGTATATATATGAGAATCTCATTTCAAATGAGAAAACAATTAAATAAAGGAAGAAATAAAAGAGAGAAGAAAAAAAAGTTTTCATACTCAGAGTTGAGATCTCTGTGCCACTTAGTCAGTTCTTATGGGACACACATGCAGCTCTGGTGGATATCATATTTGTCTGCCTGATAAGATGCATTCCTAGGTGTCAAGAGGGATTTCTCATTACTATATGTGATATATCAGGCTGCTTTTAAGTATGTCCTCCTTTAGTAACAGGCTGACCCTGGACTTCAAACTCCTGCTGTTATCTGCAGGAGGTTTGTAGTCCAAGGTTTGCAACCTGGATATATGATATGCAAAGCCTTCAAACAGTAGGTCACAAAGCCATATTTAAACCAGGTCTTAAAACAAATCACTTGAAATCAAGGTCACCACCATAGCAAATGTGAAACTAGCATCTCTACAGGATTGACCAGATGCTCCATAAGTGCACTATACATTGCTCAATCTTCAGCTTCTGACTTCCTACAATTCATTTCATGTTAGATTATATTTGATATCATTCTCAAGCATGGATTCACTCTCTGAATGTTAATATTACAAAGCTGCCTGCCTGTTTTCCTAAGTAGATGCATTAGTTTTCTGCCTTTATAATGACTGTGTCCAAATTCTGTGTTCTTTTAAATTGTCATCAGTAACAGGAGAAGAAAAAAAGTGATACAAGGGCATTAGTCCTGTCATGCTCTTCCCCTAAAGACATTTCAAACTCTTGCAAATTACAGACCTTATGCCTGTACTATGGAGAAGGTCAGTGAGCTTGCAGACAGATATCAATATCTCTTGAATCACACCTCCTACTGCTCACTCACATGAGCAGTGCACTGACACCTGGGTGCCATGGTATGAAACAATTTTATCCCTCCACAGTACACTTGGACCAAAATCACAGCTGCAACCTTCTATCATCATATCACAGGTTACCAGCAAGACTGGCAACAGTGGTTTATCAATTATTTCAGCTTACACAGAATTTCTTTGCACTTATATAGAAATTTAGCAATCACAGCTACACATGATGTCACTGAGCACAAGTGCTCGTATGTTTGAAAATCAAATCTCTAACAGCCCACACCTTGTCCAACGCATACTGCCCTTTATACCCACTGGTAGATAACTGTATCATTCTGATATTCACATTATTTTTGAATTCAGATAGTTTCCTTAACTGGATCATTACTGTTTGGTAAATGTCAATTCCAATGTAAATTAATCACATTAATCATGTGCTTGGGGGAAACTGTGACAAAATATAGAAGGAAGGAGCTACCTGTCACTTCAGATCACAGAACAGGCAGAGTTTTACTGGCCCTGTTTCATTTACAGTTCTGAGCAATTCTGCAGTGATATTTAAAATAAACGAAGACTACTCTTGTGCTACTTGGATTACAATCAGAAATGCTGGAAAACTTCCAACAGAATTTGTTTCATATAAAATTCCTAACAGTTTTAAAGGAAGATTCAGATCAGATACACTTGCTACACTGTATGAATTTCTGAAGCCAGGCCCTCAACATTCCACTCTCAATGTATATTATAATACAAATTCCCATTCTGATAGCAGTGTGTATTCAGGGAAAAGAGAGAAACCTTTTGGAAGGCCAGAAAAATTTCTTCTCAGTTTGCATGGTACCACAGCAAGACACTGGGCCCTGCTCCATGTCTGAGGTTCCTAATCTTGAAATATGCATGTATGAGTAACATTGCTAAACATAAAATAACTAACTCTGCATGTTAGTGGGAAATTATATTTGTAAAGTAAACTATATTGAAAAGTGTATTTCTAAACAATTTTACATTATAAATAAGACGATCAAACTGCAGTCCCATAGCACACTGCAATTACAATACACTCAATTAGAATTTAAAAATTACAAAGTATTAACCTGAACAGAATACATGCGGTGATGCTAACCTGAGGAAATCAAAAGCTGTCAAGTCAGCCCACTTTAAAAGATGAAGATTTCTCTCAGTCCCAGGTTCCTGGGCTTATAAATGTGGTTTATTTCAGAATAAAATCTCTGGATATTGACATTCCTGTCTCCTAACTTTTATACAACAATTCATTACATATATTCCTTGAGGCTCGTTGTTCTTTTTTAAATCACCAAATTAGCCATTAGCATCCCATTAACCACTGGCTTGATTGACTGAAGATCCTTAGCTTTAACAAGCTTATAAACTATGCTTAGACTTTTCAGACAGCTCTGACTTATCTTGTCGGTGGTTAATGCATTTTCATATCCTGTATGGCAGGAACAAAATCCAGTCAGAACCAAGTTAACTATGAAAAGCCTATCTATTGACTATTTAAAAGCATAACGTATCTTTATTTTATTTGATAACATTCATAAAAAAGTATATTCACAGGTAGCTCTTGGTGTTAAGCATACATCAATGGCATAGGCTTACTATAAACTAAAATAGTTTATAGTATAAATAGTAGAGTTTGAATAAGTGGTAGTAATTTCTTCAATAATTTGGACATATCCTTTTCTACTGTAAAATAGAAACTTGATTTCAGTGAGTGGACATTTGTAAAATGTCCAAATAGCAATAATAATAATAAAAATGTTTAACACTGTAGGTTCATGGAGGAAGTTAAGAGTAAAGCTTCAGAATACAAGAAAATAAGTAAAGTAGAAAGACTCAAAGAAGGCCAGGAGAAAAACTGATAAACAGATATGAATTGTCCTAAGCACTTAAAATGGACCTCTGACGGGACAGTAACTATGAGCAGCACCACATACAGTAAGTATAACTGCTTGGGTCTGAATGACAAGTTCACTCATGGATGTGAATAAGCAGAGATTTAAGCAAGTTCGTTGTAAGGGACTTGGGTAAAGAGATGCCAAACTCCTGGTTCAGTCAGGATTAAGCATGAAATAAATAGCACTGTGAGACTCTGCCTGGAAACTATGAACCTAATCTGAACGCACACGTGGGCTGAAAATTGAAGTAGTACGTGAAGTCTAGCGGTGGTTTCAGGATGATAGCTTTGGACATAACTCTGTGTCAGTCAACTTCAGGAGTCTTTACCTCTAATCGTTATTATCCCTTGTGAAAACGTGGAGTGCAAAAATGACTAGACTAAGAAGAACAGTATCATTAAGGGTTATGCTGTGTGCAGAATTCATTAGCGCACACTGTATGTGTGTGTGCAATAAAAGAGTAATTCATGAATCATTAACAACGGCCACTAAATTGATGGAAAGTTTCTTTTCGTAATTAAGCTTTGGCAGAAAAAAAACATGAACTGACAAAGATTGCTAATAGAAAATAAACTTTATCTCTCCAGAATAAAGAAGCTTGATGAAGATGACAGGACTAACATGCATAAGGGCGTATTTTCTGAAACTCTTTCTAGTCTTCTTGAGAAGAAATGGGTAGCCGGATATACTGAAAATAATAGTCTTCTATAAAGAAATTACTTTTTTTTTTTTTCCCCCTTAAAAACAAACTATGAATTTTCAGGAAAGATTTAGGAGACAGTTATAGATACTGCCATCACTTATGTGGTAGCTCATATTTAAATCGGACATATTTTGAGGACTGCATGTGAAAATAATACATTAACATTGGCATGATACTATTTCTCACTGCTCCATATCACATCATAACAACATAACATGCACATCAAAACAGCAGACTCATCTCATAGTAAAATTTATTACAATAAAAGTAAAGCATCGTGTTTATAAACTCTACTAACAAGTTATGTATAGTATAAAGTATTATTATATATCATTAATAGAAAAGTAGACCTAAAAATAAATACACATTAGGAGTTTATTCTATATTTGCATCATTTCATTTGCATCCAACTGCAATAGAAGACAAAAGTATCATCTCAGTGAGCACTTTCCAGAGTATTTATATGTCAAAAAATAGCATCTCTTGCAATTATCAAGGGAACTTCATTCTGAGTTTTTTATTCCATGGGAATAATCAATTTTCACTGGATTTACAGCTAATAAAACCAAACAAATCCAGCATCCTTCTGATTGAATGTGGCTATTTGCCTATGTGGCATTCTATGAACTATTTAGACTAAGCCAAAACCAGTGGGCCCTGCTGTGGACTTAATGTATGAGCTTCAGATACTGACACAAGTCCATATCCACATAAACAGAATCCAATAAAACTGTATATATACGATTGCTGTTATGTGTTCACTGTAATTGTTGTAACTTTACAACAATTTTATGGTTAGCAGCTCTTTTTAACTACCTCTAGAATTACAGGTAGTTCAAGAGCAATTGTAAGTTCTCTCAAATAGTTCAACTTTATGATTGAGCAGCTACATCAAATTTGCCACTCTCTTCGCTTTCAGGTAGACTGAATGAAGAAAAGGGAGGGCAGCAGATTAACAGATGTAGGGAGCCAAGAGAATTCAAAGATACACCGTAATAAAAGCAGCGCGTTTGGATGAACTGGAGATTTTACTGGAGATTTTTAATAGTTTTATTTACAATCTTGAATGTATTTATCATTGGAACAATGCAAATGATATAAAGTGCCCTACATCGAAGATGGAGGGCTAAATAACAAGCACAGAGTTTCACACAACATGTGAGGCAGAGTGGAAGCTCCAATACAGGCACGTCATCTCAGAGGTTTACACTTTTGTAAAGGACTTCTCTTTTTATTTTTATTAGATCCTATTTCTAATTCCTTTCCATGTAATATTAGCAATGCACACAATGGCTTTGAATTCTTTATCATTAATTCTTTGTTTGTAATTAGATCCAGTTAGATGGAATGGCAAGTTCCCAAGAAAATTTATGAACTTGAGATGTAATTAAACCTTTTTCAGTTCTATTCTGCTCTAATGTATGATATAGAGATCAGTACACAGAAAGAAATCAGTTGGAGTCAAAAATAAAATGGAAATCTTAAGTACTGAGTCCTGGGGGGAACAGCTGAAAGGCAAAAGCAGTAAAATAGTTAATAGAAAGATAAAATTTCACCTGAGGATAAAGCACTGGGGACGCTGCTCCTGGAACAGCATGTGGTAAGCTCTTTCAGCACAGGAAAATATATGAGGGGGAAGTGTGGAACACAGTTTTCCAGAGTTGCTTAAATAAAGCTGGGTGACCTGAAAAAATGTTGTAAATTAACACGATCAATATATTTCAAATTGTGTTTCATCCCTCCCACACCCCTCACCCCCACCTCCTTGATACCAGGTCTTTGTAAAGCTCTCCATATGCATAATGAAAAGAATCTCTGTACGTATATATATGGCACTCCTTAAGTACCATATGGTACCTGTAAAGAGTTTAACTTAAAAAAAAAAACAGAGCTGTTAAGTATAGAAGTGCTAATTAAGATACAGAATTAAACAGAACTATGGCACTCCATAGCTCTCCTTTTTGAACTGAGTAAAACAACATGATCTGAAAAACCTTCACACTTTTATTGCCACTGCATAATGTTTGCAAGGTTAGACATTTTACTAATGGACTTAAAGAATACACGCATTTGCTCTACTCTGACGATTAAACTCCGCACAAACGTGACACAACAACATGACCATAGTAATCACTGTTTCTACAAACAGTTATTATGTCATCTCAAAAATGGTGTCCGTTACGTTTCCAGTAGTGCTACTATAGGAGTAAAGAGCATTTCAGTGTAAAAATGCATTAATACTATCATCTAACAACTGTATCAAATGAAGCAGAGTATATTAATGCATGACACTATTTTATCTCAGTGTGAAAAACTGATTACAAAATGATTTGTTTTAGTAGCTTATTGGAACTAAGAGTTGAAGGTCGACATAAAATTGCCAAATTATGACAAATGAATATAAAAGGAAGAAAATCTGAGATGTTGTTATTATTGTTCTTGAATAATATATATGATCATTTTTTCATTGCTTCATCCTGGATTTAAAAATCATGTCAAGGCTAACATATTTGAATTCTTTTTCTTTACAATTCTTTCTTGGTACACAGTTTAAGCAAAATACACAGTGACAGGAAAAATATAATCATACAACACTCTATGGCTTATGGATGATTTCCATTTATAGAAATTAAATTTAGACTTCATATTTGAAATCTGTTGCTATTACCACCAAATGTCACAGATCTGTTGATACACATAAAGCCTCATATGCAGCAAGCAAACGCAGATCAATTTGCTTACCAGATTTTGAGTGATTTATAATCCTTGTTAAACTAAATAAATATATTTTAATGTACCTAATACATCAAGGGACCTGAATTCATTGCAATTACAAGAAAATAATGAGTGTAGGATGGGAATTAAAAATGAAAAATCAATAGTCATGCACACTCTGTCTCTGGAATGTCTCACTGAGGATGAAGCAGAGATCAAGCCATTCATAACAATCTACAAAATCTACTTAATTTAGTACTGATGCCTGCATACTGACATGATAAATTCCCTGTAAGCAGCTAATTTACCTCATAAGTGAAAAACAAGAAAGCTAAGGGTCCTAGCAAAGAAAAAGAAACTTCAAAAACATTTCTTAAGTAGCTCTGTGCAGCTGACAGTGCGGACACAGACTCATGGTTGCCCCTATGCTGCCCAACACACAGCATATCTTTGCAACTGCCCCAGCATAGTCTAAGCTCAAACCAAGCACTCTGCATTCCTTGCCTATACAGTGCCTGAACTGAATGGCTTGATATGGAGCTCAGGCAGCAAGTCTTCCAGCACCTCTCAAGGTTTTCATCTTCACAACTGCATTTTTAGCAAGCTGTGAATCCAAGCAACCATTGTATACAGAATAGTTGTCTCTTCCTGCAAGTCTGGAAGTAACACAAGCCATCAATGTCACATTGCACATCAGGAACCACATTTTAACTACTGTGCATGCTACCACTCACAAAACATTAGCAAGGTGGCTCTTATACAAATAAGACACAGATAACAAAAATAGTGGTATCGTAGAAGAAATTCAAAAATCTTTGCTACTTATTTAAACTAAGATGCTCCCAACATAAGAAAGGGCATTTATGTCAGTTAATTACAGAGGTCTGGCTTGTTAACTAATTATACGAATGCACTGAAAAAAACCCCACACCATAACATTTTAAAGACAGAATGCTTACCATGGTGGAATAAATGGGAAGTTCTTTAAATGGGTTAACAAGCAGCAATTTATCACCAATGTAGGTCTGAAGAAAAAAAAACAAAGGAAGTGAGACATATCACATAATTGCTTTATTAAGAAATAAATTAATTCCTAAGGAGTCTAATGTTTTTCTTCCAGAAAAGACTTTTCACAAAGCATCTTAAGTCTAGCTATCAATACGTTAAATATAATTTGAGAATTCGGTGCTTATAAATTCTTGTTAAATTGAGATCTAAATTGACAATTCAGATAGCATTAATTACTCTTTTTGTAATAAAACAGAATTCTTTATAATGGAAAATTATGCACAGAAAAAATGCACTGCATAAATTACTGTTATGTTATTTGAAAGTTACTTTGCAACCCGCTATTTGTTAAATTACAAAAATGTGACACAGCTAACACATAAACAAGTTCCTCAAGCAAATTCATGGGTTCAACATCAGAATTCAGAAATGCTATATTCATTATACAGAACTGATACATTAAAATAGGTTTCCTGTGGGATAAGACAACAATGGATACATATATTACAAGTTACATATGCGCATGAATATGCGCAAGTATATGAAAAAAGAGATAGCTATATTAAAAGTAAAAAGCAAATCATCCACTGATTGCAAAGGTTCTCAGATTTCATTATTTCATGTTTAAAAACTCATATTTGAAAGACGTATTTAAGCAGAAAGTTGTAGGTCACCTTTGCTGCTATACTTCTCACTCCACTTAAGTAGCTGTTGCTGTGTCACATTCTTACAATGCAAAAAAATTCAGATCTATGTCTCCAAAGAAGTGTGACAGTAAATTATTATATGAACAGTCACCATTGTGTTGCCTTTTACCAAATGAAATATTTTTATTTTGGGAGAAGGAATATATTGCCCTCTGTAGAAAATATACTTTTTTTCCTTCTGAAATGAAGTAATTTATTTCTTTTTTTCTCCTCAAGCTTAACTTCAGAGCTAGGTTTTCCTGTGGAGTGGAATTTTATTGCACACCTTTAAACATGAAATAAGAAGTCTTTGATGTTAAGGAGGATTTCCATGTTTCACATTAACATGCCACTCAACTGCTCAATACATCAGAAATAAGTTATGAGTAAGATAAGAAGAGAGATAGCAAAATTTTCAAGTGGACTTTTTCTACAGAAGTACAACTACATGCCGCCAATATTTATTATAGCATTGACTAGGAAATTCACATTACAATTTTTTGCTTGGTATCTAGATGATTTAGGATATAGAGGATGAGTTATTTAACACAGGAAGAGATTATGAGTAATTAAAACTTCCATGATTATGGCTTTTTTTTTTTCTAAATTCCCAGCAATCATATGCTCTTTTACATTTAAGTTAGCATAACGTTATAAGATGGAAAGATCTTCCAGCCGTTTAAGAGGGAAAGATTGCACATGCCTATCTATTTTTTTCAGTACGGATGTTCAGTGAAATAAGCACGTTGGTTTTATCTGAGCCTATTTAAAGTATTATTCCATTTTTTATTTCTGGTTTTCCTGTATAAACTCTAGAAATTGCAGGGCTTACACACACATATGTCCTCATCCATTCAAGTCAGGTCACTGTCCAATAGTTGTAAAAGTAATCCTATAAGTTTTATCTTATTTTCTTCTGCTAAAGGCTTACTATTGATAAGTTAATAGTAACTCACATATATTTGATTATTATTGAAACGCTTCTGAATCTCATAAAGTAGGCTGCTGTCCGTTAGCTCACTCAGAGAAGCCAAGTCATCATTTGGAGCTGGAGGCATAAGCTTGATCTAGAAGACACAAGTTACACAGAGAAATAAGGCAAATTCACAGCCAATCATTTTGTACTCTAATGTTCTAATATAAAGCATAAGCTTAGATCACTAGAATTTATGTACACTGCTATAGACAGTTGTATGTCACTGCTCCCGTACAATTAAATGATCTTAAGCAAGAGAAGTACATTAAAAACAATTAGGATTGATAAGGTGTATAACTCTATGAGTTTGAACATAGACCCCTACTTGAATATCACTGATTCTCCCTAAACACAAAGAGATTTCCAGCTCAAGAGCAGTTCATTGAACATTTATGGCAGATCAACACTATAGAAGTGTGTACGTGTAAGTTATTTACTGCCTAATATTTAGCAAATCTTTCATATTACTCTACATCATAAAGGATTTAAAATTCTATTAGAATTCAGTAGAATAGAAGGAAGTTAATAAAAAGTGGAAATCGTATCATAAGGGAGATCAAAACAGATTCAGAAACAGCTACGGTAGCCAAAACTGGTGAATTAAATAAGCCTCATACTTCTGAGATGACAAATATAAGCCCTGCAAGGTAAAGTAAAAAATAAGAAAACAATAAATATCAACCAACAGAATTGGAGACAGAAGAAAAAAAAGTCAGTGATGTGAGGAAATTTGATTAAAGCCAAAATAAACAGTGATACATCAAGTGGTGTGCTTAAAAATTATGATCTAAGCTTACAGTTTAGCTTATTTTTTTTCTTTACGCTAAAGAAATAAATTTTTGAACATCAAGAGAATACCTAGAAACAGAAAATCTTCATGTGAATGACAAAAGAATGATGTGATTTGTTTGCTTTGAGTTTACTGAAGTACTCTGCAGTGTCTGTTTTGAGTATGGATGATGAAGATGTTCAGAAGCAGCAAGCAGACCTGGAGATTTTGGGGGGAACATGGAGTGCACTTCTGGTAAGGAGAAGACCCCAATGACTGTGGATACTGGTGTTTAATATTGACACAATCTGATCCTAAACTACTTAGTTCACATTGTTTTTATAGGCTCAAGGTATAGTCCAGAAATCTGGGTTTTCTTCCTACATTTGTCAGAGCTGACTGATTGATACTGCTGAAGAATTTCATCTTAATAAAATTAGACTAACAATCTCACTTCATCTTAGTACTTCAAGATTCTTGAAACATATATGCAAATACAAACTTAGAGCTTTGGTCCAATCAAATTATTCATCCTGACAATGGTAGTTTTGAATATTAGCATCAAAATATTCACTCAGTGGTGATTGCTTACTCTTCTCTCTTCCCAGGAAGAAACAAATGATACACACCAAATATCACTACCACACAACTGTTTGCCCATCTCTCCAACTTTTCAATCAATATTCATCTTATCTCTTATACCCTTAGATTTTCAATTAAAGATTAAGCAGCAAGATAGCTAGCACCAGCAGGAAGGGAAGAAAATTCTTGGGAGAAAATAAAATAAAATAAAAAGGTATTTATTTGAATTCTTTTTAAAATGATCCAAATAAGCTTAAGACAAAGATTACTTAGAAACAGAGAGATAAAAAATCTTCACTCTTTTAATTTTACCAAATAATTTTAGCTAGGAGTCTGGGGCTGCTTTTGTTTTGCAAAAATGTTGAGATTTCAGTACTGTCATACTTTAGAAAACAGATACCAAAACACAAACTTTATACTTGACTGGCTTCTATGCCCTATTGTAGTTTTAAGAGCCAGTATTACACCAGCTGCACAGATGAACAACAAGGCAGTAGTGCCCAATTACACACTTTAATGATGCTTTCTATTTCCTGCTTTACCCCATAAAATTGTGGAAAAAATACCTCTCATTTCATTAATCCAGAAAGCAATAAATGTATAAATATAAAAGAGAAAGTACCTCAAGGATGTAATTTCCTAGATTTAGCTGATATAATAACCGTTTTTACAAATACATTTAATATTTACTTAACCCAACATGTAAACTGCAAATAGGCCAACTAAAAATTTACCAGCCCTCATTTCCCTGGTTCAATCTTTTTCAGAAGAAATCTACACTGAAATGGTTACTTGTTACTATGACTAATCTTCATTTTTAGATCTATTTGGGAAATGACAACTTTCTTCTTACAATATTTGTACTATCAAGGTTCAGAAAGAAGAACATGAGTTTTGAGCAAGCCACATATAAGCAGGTGGATTCCACAAGTTTGTCTTTCTGTCTGCTTATTCTGTAGGTGCATTCTTCATCCCACTAAAGTGAATGTAGATTTCAGTGCTGGGGCTGATACTCTTAAATATCTTCATCAGTGACATTGACAGGGGGGTTGAGTGCACCCTCAGCAAGTTTGCTGATGACACCAAGCTAAGGGGTGCAGTCAACACAGCCCAGAGGGACAGAACGCCATCCAGAGCAGCCTAGACAGGTTTAAGCACTGGGCACAGGAGAATCATGTGAGGTTCAACAAATCCAAGTGCAAGGTCTTGTGCTTGGCACAAGGCAACCATCACTAACAGTACAAGCTGAGAGGTGAAAGGACTGAATGCCAAACCTGCCAAAAAAGACCTGGAGGGACTGATGAATGGGAAGCTGGACACAAGCCAGCAATGTGCCCTCACAGTCCAGAAAGCTACCATACCCTGCATCAAAAGAAGTGTGGCCAGCAGGTCGAGAGAGGTGATCCTGCCCCTCTACTCTATGCTTCTGAGGCCTCACCTAGAGTACTGCATCGAGATATAGAGTCCTCGGTACAGGAGAGACATAGACCTGTTGAAGTACATCCAGAGGAGAGCCACAAAAATGATCCAAGCGATGGAATACCTCTCCAAGAGCAGGCTAAGAGAGCTGGGACTGTTCAGCCTGGAGAAAAGAAGGCTCTGAAGTGACCAGATAGCCGCCTTTCAATAGCTAAGGGAGAGCTACAGGAAAGAAGGGGACAGATTTTTAAGCAAGGTCTGTGGAAATAGAACAAAGAGAAATGGTTTCAATTTAATGAGGGTAGATTTAGGTTAGATATAAGGAAAAAGTCTTCTACAGTGACGAGGGTAGTGAGGTACTGCAACAGGCTGCTCAGAGGTATGGTGGATGCTGCACCTCTGAAGACTTTCAAGATGAGCCTGGATCAGACTATGGGAAGTCTGATCTAGCTGTGGATGTTCTTGTTCATTACAGGGGAGTTGAACTAGATCACCTTTAAGGGTCCCTTTCAACTCTAAGGATTCTATGATTCTTTTGTCACATAAAAGAAGACAGCAATTTTTGTTTGTTTTTTGTTTGGTTGGTTTTTCTGCCTTGTTTTTTTTTTCTTTTTTGTTTTTTTTTCTTTTTTGTTTTTTTCCCCCTCCTATTACCATGGCAGTTGGATGTAAGACTGGCTGGAAAAAAGAATTACCGTTGGCATTTTGATAATGCACATTGGAACAGAACAAAATTAACAAAAGAATAGCAAAATCCTTTTAAAATCTCTTTATAGTTTCTTGTAGGTCAGCAGATGAAAGACAGAATCCTACGTCCTCCTTCCCTTACCAACATGCTCACCAAGTTTGCAGCAACCAAATCAACACAACCCTTTAATATGCTTCCTTGAGTCTGGTCAAGACATAGAACTCCTGTGCTGTGGAGTATGTTTCACTGAATCTACCTTCTGAAGTTCTCATTTCATACAAAGATCAAATCTCTGCTAGGCTAGAAATAATTGCCTTTATTTGTAAATAAAAAAGAGGGTTGGATTAGAGCAGCAGACTGAGGTTTCTTCTGCAAAATTAACGCACTTTCTTCTCGGCCCATTCCAGCCTGCGCTCAGTCAGATAATGCACAGATAAAATTCAGGTATGCTGTCAACATTCTTTGCTAGTAGGCTGTTTGGACACAGACTCATCTTTTGAGGGAGAAAAGATGGATGTACACTGACATCTCATATGGCTCTAGGTGAGAGAATAGGCTCGTGCTTCTTTTTTTTCATAATATAGGTAATAGCCAAAGATGCTGACTCTTCAGGTTAATGTTTAGAAATGTAAAGCACTCAGTTAAACTCCTGGATGTGTAAGGTAACACAAGTCTTTCACTATCAACATGTTTTTCTACAACCGTTAGGGTTTGGTGACTATATATTTTATTAGAGTCTTTGCATCAAAATTCATAGCTCAGTGAGCAAGAATATCACACAAACTGTAAACTGAGCTGAGAATGACAAATAAGAAACACTCAATACAATGAATTCACAAACAATTTGACTTCATCATAAAAATCATTTTTATCATTAGTAACCTTTTTGCAGGCACCTACAAATTCATTCTTATTATCCATTTTTTTGAGCATACAGATGACTTTTCTCTACTTTTTTATCTTGATGCATTTATCTGGTTATCTTACTCCATGATGCATACTTTACAAAATAGTCAGTGGAGTAAAACAGTCATAAATAAAGCATAAGTTCTATACAACTATGCCTTAGGAAGCTATTACTTTTGAGATTTTCCTAATGCTAACAAAGACTACTATTCACTCACTTAAATTACATTCACTTAGCAATATTCATTAACTGCTCAGATAACTATCTCTAATCGTATTTATTTTTTAATTACTTGTGACAGAAAGTAAGTAAAGCATTATAGGTTTTACATATGAAGCTGTGATATACATAACTGTCCCTTGTGTATCTACTAGGTGACACTAAAACAATAAAAAGGGCATCGGAAGTTACCATCACAAATTTCAGGAGAAATCTCAATAAGAGAAAGGAAATATTACTCCTATTTTTAAGAAATGGAGAAAGTAAGAGCCATGGATCAGGCAGGTGAGCCTCACATCTGTGTCAGGATGTATCATGAAGTAGATTCTCACAGAAGCTATGCTTAGATGTGTGTGAGACAGGATATGATACACGACAGCCAGCATGGCTTGTCCAAAGATCATGCCTGACCAACCTGGTGGCCTTCTATGACAGAGTGATAGCATGGGTGGACAAAAGAAGGGCAACTGATTTCATCTAGCTGAACTTCTGTAAGGTCTTTGACACAGTCCTGCACCACATCGTTATCTCTAAATTGGAGAAATGTGGATTTGATGGATAGAGTAGGTGGATAAAGAGTTGGTTGGAAAGTCACAATCAAAGTGTTTTGGTCAACAGCTCTACATCCATCTGGAGAGATGTCATGTGGAGGTGTACTCCCAGGGGGTCTGCCTTGAGACCAGTGTTCTCCGACATCTTTATCAATGATCCATATTGTAGGATTGAGTACACCTTCAACAAGTTTGCTGATGACACCAAGCTCAGTGGTGCAGTTGACACAAAAGGACGGGATGCCATCCAGAAGGACCTGGACAGGCTTGAAAAGTGGGTCCACCTGAACCTAATGAGGTTCAAGAAGGCCAAGAGCAAAGTGTTGCATTTGGGTCAGGAAATCCCAGATGTGTATACAAACTGCAATTAGAACTCATTGAGAGCAGCCCAGCCAAGAAGGGGTGCTGGTAGGCAAAAAGCTGAACATGAGCCAGCAGTGTGCACTTGCTGATCAAAAGGCCAATCATATCCTGGGCTGCATCAAAGGAGGGGTGGCTAATAGGGAGAGGGAGGTGATTGCCCCCCTCTACTGCGTCCATCTCAGGCCCCCTCTGGAGTACTGCATCCAGGCCTGGGGCCCCCAGCACAACAAAGACATAAAGCTGTTGGAGCAGGTTCAGAGAAGGGCCATGAAGATGGTCAAAGGGCCAGAGCACTTCTCTTTATGAAAAAAAAAGTTGGGAGAGGTGGACTTCTTTAGCTTAGAGAAGAGAAGGCTCTGGGGAGACCAGTATTTGAGGAGAACTTATAAACAGGAGAGAGACTGACTTTTTACATGATCTGATAGTGATGGGACAAGGGGGAATGGCTTTAAACTAAAAGAAAGGAGATTCAGGTTACATGTTAAGCAGAAATTTTTTACACTGAGAGTGGTGAGTCACTGGCACAGACTGTCCGTAGAAGCTGTGCATTCCTCATCCCTGCAGGCATTCAAGGCCAGGTAGGATGGTGCCCTGGACACCTGATCTGGTGGGGGTCAGCCCTGCCCATTGTAGGGAGTTGAAACTAGGTAATCTTTAAGGTTCTTGCCAAGCCATTCTATGATTCTATTAATAATACTTAAACAAGAACTATAAGGCAAAGATAAAATATTTTAAAGGATCTAATTTAGAAAAAGATAAGATGTAATCTATATTTCTTTGCTGAATTAGTACAAGTAGAAAAATATCCTTACAGTTGAGAGGAGAAAATGCCAGCTAAACTAAAATTCTGGAAATTACTCATACTTCTTTCTTTGTTTGGCAACACAGACTTTGAAATTACATACGATCAAAGAACAGCTTCTACCTTGGAAAAGGCAAAAGCTAACACAATCCAAGAAAGACCTAAAATGCTGTATAAATGTAGTCATTTGATCACCATCTCATTTACTTCATGCAATAAAAGTTTTGCTTCGTGAGAAATAATATTTTGTTAAAATTCTTTTTCATTATTTTTGCAATTAAAAATACCTGAGGCTACATATAAAGCTGTTAGTTTTCTCAAAGCCAAAAAAGTTATGGCCTTGCTCTATTAAAAATGCATGTTTCAGATGTAATAAGATGAAATTTTTCTCTCTGATCCTCCAATAAAGGCCTAATCTGCATGCCATATTGCCCAAGAATGTATGATATTTCTGATACAAAGCACTGGAAATATCATGCTGATGTATTTCAATAATATATGAACATAAAATCCAAGCAGTGACTCCAGATATCCTACTGAAAAATTAAACAGAACATGATTACTTTGAACATAGTTTGTCATGCAACTGGTAAGAATAAAAGACAGTGAAATTCATTAGAATTAGTATACCCAAGAGGGAGGGGTAGTGGGAAGTTCAAAGTTTTCCTTTGGTATCACCCCTAAACAAAAATTCTAGTTTCCAAGTTCGTTCTGCTGTCATGTCTTTGAATTGACCTACTGTGGGAAGTGGCACAGAAGTACTGAGAGACAGAAGTCACGTCTTAAGGTCTGCACAGGGACTCAGAAGTGACTTTAAACATCACAGTTGAGGGGTAAGCTATCAGCATGGAAACCCTTGGTTGCCCTTTCTCAACCTGAGGATCAGCTGTTTCTTTGATCAGCTTCTGCATATGTTTCACCATAAAGCTAAAGTCTAGCCAAGAGATATTGAAAATTTGAGTAATTTTAGCAAGGTCTGCACAAAAACAGTATCAAAGAAAAGGAAGTACATATATTCTTGTCCAAACTTCTGTTGAACATACAAAAGGAAACACCAGTTTCAGCAAGACTCTGTTAAGCAACTCCCTCTCTTTCTGTACAATTGTAATAGGGTTCTTACTAAAGCAGATGGAAGCATTTCTACCATTTCTTCTTTGTTGAATTGACTGTGTTTTTGTCACAGGAGAGCACAGTCAGCAAGGCCACAATTGGTATGAAATGAAAACAAGATGTAAGCCAAGTGTAAAGCATTTTGTGGTATCTTACAGTGGGAGAGACTGAACAGGGAACTGCATGCTCCATGGCGTTCCAAAACTGAGCACTTTCAGAGACGGACTCATAGGACTGACATATGAATTCACTGATTGATCTCATATGATTAACACAACATTCCTTTGAAACATATTCAAGAAGCACTGGAATACGAATGCTTCTGCCAAGGCAGGCATAGTTACTATAAACTGAACATGGTTTAAATGAAATCAGCATTCTGCTCCTTTGTTATGCTTCAAACGCACAGCAAGTGACTTTAAAAGGAAATCCTTTCTTCCAGCCCCCAGTTCTAAGTAGGTTTTTTTTTTTTTTTTTTTTTTTTTGCAAATGGCTAAATGCTTCTGGAATGTGTTTCCCAAATACATACAACAAAATATAAAGCCTCCCCAAAAAATAATACTTAGGTTCTAAATATTTAAGTTTCGGACATGCCAGATTTATAAGCAATAGGTAATTGCCTCCTTTTGCATTCACCCCGTGCACTGAATGAGGCTGTAATCCTGTAAAGTGTGCCTGCATCCTAATATATTAGGACATGACAGGGAGTTAACACTGCAGCTGAAAATCTGGCAATTCCTATCTCTGAATTAGGCACTAATTTTGCAATTTAATATTCCCCAGACATTGTCTTTTTGTTTTTCAGCATCCCAATTTGTTGGTTTTTTTTTCCTTTGTAAAACCAAGCTGGAGTCTGAAGCACATTTTGAGAAGCACTAAGACTTGTCCCTCCACTTCTGTCAACCAACAACAGGGCCTGAGCAGCTCGGAGCCACTGAGCCACCATTCAGGAGTTGGCAGAAGGCAGCTGGTGCCTTTGCAGAGAGAAAGCTCCTTGCAGAGCCAGCCTGCAAGGAGACAAGGCTCCAAGGCTCCACAGTGCAAATCATGTTGCCTTGTGGCAAGGGTGAAAAAAAATTACCACCTTCTTCAGCTTCACTAAATTTACAATTTCCAGGCATAAACAACAGAAATATTTCAGGAATTTGTATGCAATTACCTGTTCAAGTTTGGCTGTACTGTTCATCATGACGTTTTCAGATGCACTGTCTTGAGACTGCTGCTTACACAAACCTTTAGATGCATCCTTGAACATGGTGTCTTTCTCCAGCAAACTGTCTTGCTTGGCAATTGGTAAAGCCAGGGGATTACTACAAAGAGAATCAATAAAGCAATTAGATTCCTGTTGAAGATGTCAAATAAACAAAAGATTGACCAATGTAGGTGGCACAAACACAGAACTAAGGTACAATTCAAGGCTGAGACACCAGCGTTAGTTCAAGTACAAAAACAGAAATTGGTAATAAAATAAACTGTTTACCAGGGTGGGTCTGTTCCTAAACAGACACAGAGCAAAAGACTTTGATTTAAAATTCACCTTTATGCAGATCCATTTTGAAGCAGAACTAAGCAAACCAAACAGAATATGCATGAGCCTCTATTTGACAGCACTAGGCTGGCAAATCAATAGGCAATTTGAAAACTGAATTGAAAATGCACAATTAATGTACGTAACACTGTTTTGAAAAGTAATGTGTTAAAAATAATTCAATACAGGTATTGCCATTGCAGTTAACAAAAAAAAAAAAAAAAAAAAACTTATAGCTTTTCATAATTAGACAATGCCCAAACTACATTTTACGAATAAAAGTTGTGTTGTATTTGTGGTACACTTAAAAAAAACAAACAAAGAAATAAAAAAAACAAATGAACTCCTGAAATCATTGCCAGTACATAAAATACACTTTATTCACATTTAAACGTAAACATATTTTTATATGCATGGAGATATTTTCCCTTTTTAAAACCACAAAGCAATGTCAAAACCTTGGAAGATTTGGCAGTGTTTTACATCCAGAAGAATAAGCCCAGGAGATGAGAACACCAACACTGTACAAAACAATAGTTTGGCCTCTGATAGTGCAAATGAGACAATCTCAAGGAGTATAAAGCAAGTCCTTGCCAAAATGTGTATGTAATTTATTTTAAAAGTAGACATGGAGCCAATGTGGGAATAGTGCATTCTACTATAGAATATTCTGTTATTCTGTGAAAATAAACATTTATATTTACTGCTTTGATTCACCTGATTTGGCTGTAAATCTGGTCACCAATTGTGACATAGACAAAAGATCCAAGAGCCAAATGTTTTTGCCTTTTGCCTTCCTTTTGAGCCATTATCTAACCCTTTTTATGTACAAGAGTTGCTCTGAAAGTAGTGCCTCCTATTTCATTATGCTGGCCCACAACATAGGAGGGAGATGTTGGTGGGAGGGCAGTAGAGGTTGAACCTTCCTGCCAATATTTCATTACATGTTGCTGCTGTGCGACATGGAAGCAGAGGGGCAATGTGACAGAATGGCACCTGACATGGAAGTGTATATGAAGCAAAGGGAGATCATTCAATTTTTCCATGTAAAAAAAATGGAACCCTTTGACATTCATCAACTCTTGCTGAACATTTTTGGAAACCAAACAGTGGATGTGAGCACAGTGAGGCTGTGAGTGGTGTGTTTCAGCAGTGATGATAATGACATGAAAGACAGCCACATTCTGGACAGCCATGCACAGTTGCATAATGAAGAGCATCTTGATCAGCTCATGCATGCAGATTGGCAGATCACATCCAGGGAACTCTGTACACAGCTGAATATTGGCTTCAATGTGTTGGCAATTATGGTGGCAATACTGGAATATTGCAAAGTTTGTGCCAGTTGGCTCCCACAAATGTTCACACAGGAACAGAAAGAACACTATATGCAAGTTTGTCAGGACCTGTTGAACCAATGGGAAGCTGAAGGTGTCAGTTTCGTTGATTGCAACATTACCAGTGATGAGATATGGTGTCACTATTATGAGACAGAGTCAAAATGGCAGTCCATGGAATGACGATATGTGAGCTCCCCATCAAAGAAAATGGTCAAGATACAGCCCAAAGTGAGTAAACTGATGTATGCTGTCTTTTGTGATAGGAAAAGGGTGATCCTTCTTGATTTTCTGGAAACTGGACAAATCATCAATTCCTATCACTAGATCATAATGCTGACTAAGCTGAAGGCCTGAACTCCTAGAGTCAGGCCAGAGGAGGAGACAACTTTTCTTTTGCAACATGATAACACTAGGACCCATACCAGCAGAAGACTATGGAACACAATGCCAATCTTAGCTGGACTATCCTACCATACCCACCATGTAGTCTGGATGTGGTACCTTCCGACTTCTATCAATTCAGGCCCGAACTGATGAAAGATGGAACTATGTAGATAAATTAGATAAATTGCAAAGATTCAAGATTTTTGAGTATGTGCAATTTAATATTTTTCTGTTTAATTTTTCCACTTCTATGCTAACTTTATAACATACATCAGAAATATTGTTTTTCAAATTCAGACGTAAAATTCTCACTTTACCCATAAACTCTTCAGGTGTTGCTGAAGTGACTTAAACTGTAAAATATGGCAAAATGGGCAACAAATATCTACTGTTTCCACAAATGCCTTTTTTAACTTATAAGGGGAATACACCATGACTTAAACATAAGTGTTCCATGTGTTGATGAAAAGAATATCCTTTAAGAGACGTGCATCCATGCAAAGCACTTCAAATGCTGGAAATGCTGGCATATTACTCAACTTACAACAAAAAAAAGTGAAGGATTACAAGAGAGAAAAAGTAGATTAAAAATAATTTCAACTGTTCATTATGCCTTAGGTTCAAGAAGATAACTCTCAGGAAGAGTTAAGCCAAAATGATGTTACATAATAGATCAGGAGAGTTATCAAGGGTAATTGTGTTTGAAAAAAGGATGCACTGTTGGTACCAGCATATATGACTTGGAAAAGATCTTGCATGTTACATGGAGGAACAGTCACTTCAGTTTTTAGGTATACAAGCTACCATATATGCAGTTAATTTATTTGTTTGTTTAGGTAATCTAAGATGGTTTTCTATGAATCCATCCTCTGACATTTTACTGTTTCTTACAAAAAGACTTGGGTTACCTTGCACTTCCACGAGTTTAACTGAATGCTTTACATTTCTAAACATTAACCTATGAAGCTAACATCTTTGGCTATCAATTAAATCAATTACTTGGTTTTATCATCAATATTTGAATCAATATTGCAGTTTCAATCCAGGTAGAAAAAACATGCAAAAAGAATTCTATCAAAACAGTGGCATTTTCATGCATTCTTTGAACTTACAGGTTAAATTCAACAGAACTTCTCAGTTCTGTTACTGTGATCCTTCCACTGGCAAATGTAAACTGCATAATACCTGAAAAGTCAGCCTAAAAACCTTTTAAAGTAACATAACATAAACTTCTGAAGGGATTAAACACTATAAAAATGTGGCAATAAACTAAGTTAAATTCCCCAAGCTGAATCTGCTGATTGAGGCCAGTAAGCAAACTCCCTATCCTTACCTCAGCCCACAAGCTTCCTTCCTTCTAATACTCCTCTTCTCCCCCCTGTCCCACTAAGAGGGAGAAGAGGGGGGAAGGTGGCTGGGGGAGTGCCAGCAGGGAGGGGCAGTCCATTCATATCCTTCCCAGTTCACCTCTCCTCAATCCAACAGACTAAAGTACTCAGAAGCTCCTCTCTAACCCAGTAGAACAAGAAGGAAAAAAGCACTCTAATACTGAAATCAGTGCTTCACAACAGATTCAGGTAGATAGGCTCAATGCTTCACTAAAAGAAACCAGGTCCACTATCAAGCATACCACAAATATAATAACTCTTATTTTTTTTTTTTTTTTAACTGGGTAAAGATGCAGACCTTCAATCAGTCTTTTCATACTTTTCTTCCAGAAATCAATACATTAATTTAATGTAGAACCCATACAATCAGATTTGTTGACAGGGTACATGCTATTCGTAATTGCTTGTTTATCATTTTGCAGTCTCCTTTACAACGCTTTTCTCTACTGAGAGACGGCCACAAAGAAATACAACTACAACACAGAACTTAAATTGACTCTTGTGAAACTATCTCATCCATCTAAATATACTTCTTTATGTCAGGAGAGTTGATGGAGTATGGAAATAATATAGGCTAACGCAATTGTAACTGTGGGTTATTCCTGTGCATTTGTCTTTGCAGCTCTTGCTTAATACACAAGACCTGCACAGATTCGTCTTCAACCTAGCATGTTACATGTCTGTGGGCTTTAACAGACCACAAAGGACTCACTTTCAGCAATAGCCATTGAAAAGGTAAGAATTTGGTTGAACAGTCATCTAGACTGCCTCCCTAATGAATCAAGACTAAAAAGCACTCGTGACAATAATTCACTTTATCTTGAGAAAACAGCTATTATTATCTGAAAGAATAACCCTCTGTAAGGCTTTGTTTTTCATTGCTGAGCAAGCACACTACACAGCTGAGATAAATACTGTTTCTAAGCAAAACAGAACTCTGCAAAGAGTATGGAATGGGTAACTCATATTTTCTAGATTTTCAGTAGTGATATCTGAGTCATGTATGTGACCAGTGCAGGAGTTCTTTTGCCTTTCAAGATCTCTCCTATCTGCAGATTGCTGACTGACCAGACAGTCCTCTGATATCCACCACGCAGCTAGCAGAACTGAGAGCTACTAAGCACAAAGATCTGGCTCAAGAAATCTCTAAACCTAGGACTGCTGAAAATCTGCAACAGTACTTCAAGCTTACCATACCCTTATATATTTTCCCCCTTGCTGTTTCCAATGGACCACTCTCAAAGGCAGCGCACGGGACTAAAGAGATCTTTGGTTTGACCTATTACTGAATTCCAATGTAGGCTATGTAAGCACCACCAAATTCACCGCAGTCACATACTGGGACAAAGCTGCCAAGAAATGCAACGGCAGTTAATCTGCCCACTTTCATAAATAAATCCATCTCCATTATTTTTCCACTCTATGTTCTTTGCTTTCCCAAAACTTCCAGTGAAGTTCATCACCCATGGCAGTTCTATATAACTGTCATGCGAAGAGTAACCATTTAGAAAGTCCTCAAAAAACAGCTTTTGTATTTTGGGAATGAAAGTGTGCAGAAGGAAGATTCTTAGACTGCTTCCATCATGGTCAAACCACACATTTTAAAAGTTAATGTGTTTTAGCATTAAAGAACAGTGTCCAGTACAAAATCTAGCAAAAACTTCTAGAATATAAAACATTGGAAAAGAAAAATGGATGACACATTATCCAATACATAAGAATAATAAAAAAGTGATGAAAGCCTCTAAAACCTGTAAAAAAAAAATTGGTTTGCTAGACAACACGTTGCAGTGTTACAGAAGTAAGCTATGTACTTTCTACTTCTGATATTAGTACTTCTATCAATAATTAAAAATACAGTTTTTCATTATGTTTGAGAATCTCAAGCCTTTGTTTTTTAACTCAAAATTCATACTTCATTTTATAACAATTGCTTGCTCCTATCAGATTTCATTTGTGTTCCAAATATGTTCTGCAAGACTACAAATTATAACTGATGAAAATAAATATATCTTCTCTGTCTGTCTGTATACAGTTTGAGAAGTTTATTTATTTTTTCCCAATATCCTGTGGTTGGTCCAAAAAAAAAAAGTTACACAGTATTTTACAGCCTTATGTTACTAGAATGCTTCAACTACGCAGCAACTATATGGTAACTGTGTTGCGTATAAAGAAATTGTCCGTACCTTTTAAAACTCAAATGGATTACAGTATATGGAAAGTAGAGTTTGAGAAATTGACAACATGCTCTACCATAAAACTACCATGCACTATTTTGCATCTCTTTTACAACTCTTTTTTACTTATGCATGGCAATCTTTTCTCAAGATTTACAAGAAAATATGAAAAGTTCAAAATTTAAAATTTAAGATATAAATTGACTCTTTGATTCAATGTATTGTGAAATTCTACTTAATTACACTTGAATTTTAAGCAGTATAAATCTAACTACAAACCTATAGCTATCTGGGGCCATATCATTTTACCTGTGATTTTTACTTTCAGGTCTTTTCCCTGCTGCATTCATAGGTATTGGTAGCTTTACTACACTATTCTCATCTTAATAAAAGGTTTGTTGGATCTATAGTGTTAAACTAATAATTCTGCTAAAGCTAATGACAGATGATTTTACTGGCAATCATAACAGTGCATTTTACTACTCATAGAATTAAGGCTGAATTTAGATTTTTAGAATTAAGGTTGACAAGAAGAAAGGGAAAGGAGTAAAGGGGAAAAAATGAAAAAGGGGAAAAAGGAAAAATGGGAAAAAGGGAGAATATAAAAGATTTGGTAAATTTCCAAAATGAAACACTTGATCCATCAAATCACACAGAATTACAGAATGGCTGAGGTTGGCAGAGACCTCTATAGAGGTGATCTTGTCCAACAACCCTGTTCAATCAGGGCCACATGTAACAGGATGACCAAGGCCATGTCCAGTCAGCTTTATCTCCAATGACACAGACAGGATGCATCACTCTTAACAGAAACACTTACAGTTTATTGGAAAGCGTGGGCAGATCATGGATGATCTCTTCATAAGGCTCTTCTTGAGATAAAGTGGGAACGGATAAAGGGTCTTTCATTTTTTCCTCCCAAACAATTTCAGCCTTCAGAAGCATTTCCTCAATAAACTCAGAAGCTGCAATATCTAAGACATTGGAACATCAAGATATCAGACAAAAAGAAAAAAACAGTACAGAAAAGCTCCTTTCAATTCAACTCTCCAGATCAAATTAAGATTAAGCTGGCTAGATAAGCATTTTGTTAAAATGAAAAGGATTGCTCAGATACTGATCATAAAGTAATACTTGAAATACATAATGAATTCAGTATGAAATTAAGCTGTTATGTGCAAAACCTCAAAACCCATTTGTGTAGTGAACTGAAATATTTATTTAACAACTCAAAGGACATCAGGAGAAACAACAAAACTCTTTCACCTGTGCACTTCAATGAAAATGCACTCAAATTCTTTTCAAATCTATTTCTACAAATAAGATTTATGTAGAGAAGCACTGAAATGAGACTTGATTGCAGACCAGAAATACAGTTAACTCAGTTGTATCTAATGCATACTAAATATGTTTAGCCAGCTGTATTATTAGGTGATCTCAGTTTAGTCCTTAGTATTTATTAAAAACTGTCATGTATCTAAATACAAACAACTTTCATGAAATCAAGTTTTTTTTAAGTCCCCTAGCAGTACACCTGTAGATATTACGTCATTAGAAGCATAACTTAACCTGTTTTATTATGCAAAGGAAGTTTCTCCTACTAATCTGATAGAAAGGTAATACAGTTTTCTACATTACTAGGTTCCATCCTCAATTTTATTCCAGACTTAGAAGACTTCTCTTCAGCACTCCTACCTAGCATTATTGACATTAGTTCTGCATTGTTGATTGGGTTAGTTCTGAAGTCCCCTCCAACTTACACTAGTCTATAATTTTATTTCCTTTAGTCAGTACTTCAGATCTTGTTGCTATTTGGTCAAAGAAAGTGACTTATTCTGGGGGAAGCAATAGGTATTACATTTGAAAGCTGGACAGTGAAATTGTGTTTGGTCAGCAGCAACAGGGATTCTAGTTCATAATGAATCTACCATTATCAACTGAGAAACAGAAAGGAATTCAGTAAGAAGTCACCAAGATTACATCAAGTGTAGGTGCAGCTATCACAAGGCACTGAAGAACTTAAAAGGAAGAATCAGAAATGATGATCAAAGAATGCAACATGTGAAAGAAAATGTCATCATAGGATATGAAATTGTTGACATGACCATGACAAGCAATTCTCAGCAGTATACAGAAAACATATATATGCATGTATGTATGTAATGTATGTATACACACTATATAAAGTACATGCATACATACACATGCATGTATGTGTGCGTGTCCATATTTATGTGCGCATGTCTGTGTATAACAAGCCAGCAAGAAGGAAAGAAGTATCACAGTAACTAATATACAAATAACTTGCATAGATTTTCACCTACCTGAAGGTTTCTCATTATTGCAGTTAAGAAGATTGGGATTTGCCCAGTGCGTCAAAAGCAGCTTCACAAGGCTAGTCTAAAATGGGTAAAAACAGAAAATGAAACAGCAGAAGTAGGGCAGAAGTAGCACATTTCTCATTCAGTGAATTTGGTCCTTGCTGAAATCACTGAATAAACCAAAGGCAACAGCTTCAAAATTCCACTTTCTGCAGCTAATTTACAGATTTGTATAAATCACAACAGGCAGAGTAAAATGTAGCTCTCATTCAATTTCATTGTATCCTCAGCATAAGTCCAACCCCAGAGACTTCCTCCATCCTTGAACGTGTAAAGAAATCCTCATCAGCAAGGAAAAGAAACTAAACCTCCATCATCACCTGTCAAGATTGAAATTGTATATCTTTACATCTAGTTCACCACGTGCCATCACTGACAAACAGATATGAGTCACATCTACCCTGGAAGTAAATCTCTTCTTTGTTAGCAGTGAAAATTGGCATATTTACCTTACATTTACCAAGCCTATTTAATCTATTAGAAATGGTAGCAATTATAGTACAGTATGGTAGTGTAGAGTATTATAGAATAAAAAGGTCTAAAACATATTTTTCAAATCCTGCAAGAATGCTGCAGGCAATTGTTTTCAGCAAGCTTTCCTATCATTGCACCAAAGTCGCAGTGTACATTCATCCATGCAAGATGATCGTAATGTCTACATTGAATTGGTTGGAGAGAAAGGAATAAGAAAGAAGTAGTTTCTTTAGAAACTACACAGGAAAAGGAAAAAACACATTTTGAATGCAAAGATAGAGCTCAGCTATGTTGGAAAACTATTTGCACTTCCAGATAGATGCTAGGCAAATGGAATTTATAATGCAAATATAATCACCAGCGCTGGCCAGGGTGTGCTACAGAGGAAAGTAAGCTGTGCAGGAAAGAAAGCATGCTCTACAGCAGAATAAATGAGTTTAAAATAATAATAATAATAATAAAAAATAAACCTGAGACCTGGATTCAAAGGGAAAAGCTAGCCATTTGGCATAAAAACAGGCAGCAAAACAAACAAACAAATAAATAAAGGATTAAAAGGATGGAAATCATTGCAATATAAACAGTAAAATTCAATGCGGATTCAATATATAGCAGACAATCTACTTGGGAGGAACATGATAAGGAAGAATCAGCTAAACACAAAGATAAAAACCCTCTAACCTCTCATCACAGAAAATCAAGCAAAACACTTTTGTAAATTTCTATTAAATTTAAAAAAAAAAAAAAAAGTCTTGCTCTTCTCAGTTTTCTAATGTTGGTTTCCTATTCTGTCAGTAGCAGCAGAAAATTCAGCAAACTGAGGAAGCAGGGAGGAAGCTTTATTTCCAAATCCAATTAGCCCTGCTTTCAACAAAGAACTCTCAACACATATATTTCTGTGTTTTTTCCCATGAAAAAAATGGAACATGCTTAGTCACTGAGCTAAGTAAATCGGTGACAGTTTCATAATCTCATTAACAGCCATTATGAAAAAGTGGTAGCTGTATCAAAATAATGTTTTTTCATGTACTTGCATCTTACTAACAATAAATAGTTTTTTGAGTTACCAAATGTTTGGCTTTATGCTACAAGAAGACCATTCCATGGTACAAGGTCAATGCTTCCTGCTGTTAATGAAATAACTCCAGCTGGAAATCATTGATTCAGGTCACTGCTAATTTCAGATACCTGCTTTTGGATAAGCAGAACTGTCTGGGTTAGTTTTAACTTCATCCCTTTATGTTTTAGAAAAAGTATTTTAAAATCCAACTGTCACATCTTCAGAATTGTGCTAACAACAGAAATATTTACATAACAATCACAGCAAGTTATCACTGTATGAAAGTACTTCTATTGAATTGAAGAGATAAAAATGAATTAGATATGACTAAGATAAGAAAAATTACAGACAATAAGAAAAAAAAATTGATACAGCCTTCGTTTCTTATTTTTCAGCATTGGCTTTGATGATTTATATGTGAGGGCTGAACCAAAAGTAATGCCTCCTATTTTATTACATTGGTCCATAACCCACAGGAGGATGCTGGTGGTATGGCAGTAGAGGCTGAACCTTCTCACCAATATTCCATTACATTTTGCTGCTATGCAACAGATGGCAGTAGAGAGGCAATCTGACAAAATGGCATCTGACGTGGAAGTGCATATGAAGCAAAGATGTGTCACTGAATTCCTCCATGCAAAGATTTAAAAAATGAATAAGGGATGTTTCACTGTGCAAAGAGAAGTACAAGTAATGGAAATTATTTAAAATATCTTCTTTTAAAAATGTCACTTGATTCTCCTTTTATGCCACTAATTATTCAGTGTCTTTTGACAGGATTCCAGGAGACTTCTTCCACTCTACGCTCCCCTTCTTAGAACTTAGCTCTGAGCACTCTTCTTTATAAAACTGCATGATGGGGCAGAGTAAACAGCCAGCAAGTTTGTTGTTAACACAAAATGCTACAAGCTTATGGCAGAGTGGCTGGAAGACTGCTTAGGGACCTGGGAACGGACCTGGGGGAACTGTTTGACACTTGGGTGAACATGAGCCTGCAGTGTATCCAGGTGGCCAAGAAGAACAATGGCATCATGGCTTGTATCAGAATTAGTGCTGCCAGCAAGAGCAGGGAAGTGATCATCCCTCTGTACTCAGTACTGATAAGACTGCATTTCAAGTACTGTGTTCACTTTTGGGCCCTTCACTACAAGAAAGACATCAAGGCCCTGGAACATGCTCAGAGAAGGACAATGAAGCTCATGAGGGATCTGGAGCACAAACTTCATGGGGAGAGGCTGAGAAGAGGAGGCTCAGGGGTGACCTTATTGCTCTCTATAACTACCTAAAGGGACGTTGTAGTGAGATGGGAGTTGGCTTCTTTTCCCACGTAACTAGCAATAGGACTAGAGGGAATGGCCTCTAGCTGTACCAGGTGCAATTAGATTGAATGTTAGGAAATACTTCTTCTCCAAGAGAGTGGTCAGGAACTGGCTGCTCAGGGAGGTGGTAGAGTCACAGCCCGTGGACGTGTTCAAGAAACATTTAGATGTTGTAGTGAGAGATATGGTTTAATGGGAAATATTGGCAATAGGTGGATGGTTGGACTGGATGATCTTAGAGGTCTTTTCCAATCTTGGTGATGTTTCTATGATTCCATGGGAGGAGTGGAGGATGATACACAGTGGGTCTATGCTGTCATTCAGAGGGATCTCAGTGGTCTGGAGAAATGAGCTGATAGGAGCCTCGTGTATTTCAGCAAATGGAAATACCAAATGGTGCCACAGGAGAAGAAAAATCTCAGGAAGCAAGACATGCTAAGGAGAGGAGGCATCCACAACCTCTGAGCAACCTGTTCCAGCGTCTCACCATTCTTAGAGTAAAAAATTTCTTCCTAATACTTAGTCTAAATCTTCATGATGTTGGCATGGGGTTTCAATGATCTTTGACCAAAAACAGCTTTATTTTGGACCATAAATCTCTTGTGGGGAAAAAAATAAATCCCCAAGAATTATTTTTCTTTAATCTAAGATATTTATTCATTAAACACAACAAAACACTAGGCAGAACTCAAGAAATACTAGTGGTTACACCATTATCAAGAGTAGTCTTCATCACTGAGTAAGATGGACTACATCTGTACTCGTAAGAACCTGTTGCTCAAAAGGTTAAACTTTACTTGACTGAGCTTAAAAAGTGGGTATTAGCCACACCATGTCATTTTTTACTAGGCACTCTGCTAGAATTGCTGCCTGTGATTTTTTATGATTTTCTTTTTAAACTGTCAGAAAGATAAATCAGTCAAAAATGAAGCACTCTTGAGAGCAGGGTGTGGGAAAATATACTACTCAGTCCTTGTGAGCTCCCACGTTTGTAAAGAGTGAAGACTTTGTATTAGACAAAGTGTTAACCAGAGAAAATCTGGATGTTAAAAAGCTAAGCAATAAAAATATAAATCAATAAAGTAATAAAGTAAAACCTATAAAATAATAAGTTTGTTATTGCTATTATTAGTAGTAGTAGTACTAAGCTCTTATAGCAGAATTGTTGTAACTTTAGGCTGGTTACATATTCTGTAGACAGAATAAATACAATCAGATAAGTCATCACAGAAAAAACTACTTAGAAAAACACTGGAGAATTGTATTTAATTAATTAACAGGCACTTCAAAAAGCATCAAAGATATTAAGAAAAGTGCAAATTAGGGAACTACATTCACTTAAGCTACTGGGGATTGAAACAAACAAAAGCAGAGCAAGTGACTGAGACTCTCAACACCTGTAAGATAATAATTATTTGAGATACTGTGACTTCATTTTTGAAGACCATGTACTAGCTGCTCATTACAAAACAGTACACCTTAAAAAACTGAATCTCATATAAAGCCAAAGTCTCATAAATAAATATCTAAATAGGAGTAGTATTTTGCATTTCCTCTGCAATTGCAAATTTGATAAATTTTACTGTTACAGACATATGAAATCATGTCTGACACTCATTACAGATCTCCTTTCTTAACACAATATAGACCAGGACAGTATTTTCCCTATTTGAGAACAGAGAAAAGAGGACTATAGCCACCTGCGGTCAGCAAAATGGAACAAATGAGAAAAAAGTAGGTTGCAGGAGTGAGACTAGCAGCAGGGAGGGAAAAAAAATATAACAGAGCATGGATAAAGTGATGGACTTTGGAACTAGTAGCATCAAATAAATGAAGTGAAAGGCACAAAGAGGGATGTGGCAACAAGCCAGAATGTAGGCAGAGATGGATTAAGTAGAAAAAGAAAATGAAAGAGGAAAGTGACATTGTTAGGAAAAACCACTGAGACTGAACAAGAGAGACTGGGATTGTGAGCAAGTGGAAAACAAGTGGGAAAATGGGATAAGTGCAACAGAAGGGCAGTAATTTTGGCACAAGTCAAAGTAGAGAAAAGAGAAATCTTGGATTAGAACCAGGGAGAGGAGGGACAGAAACTGGCTGTTCAAGGAAAGAAGGATTGGGATAAGAAGATTAGAAATAGGGCATGAAGCCAAAGATGGGACAATAAATCAATGGAATAAAGACAAGAATTGAACAGATCGAAGGGAATTGAGCAAATAAGGCCACACATGGGAGGGACAAACTGTAAAGACAGTGCCTGTTCATAAACAGAGCTTGGAATGAAACCAGATTTTCCCAGTGTCACTAACTGCCTTTCTGTAGTCAGCATGCTTAACCTACATTGCTTACATGCACCTTTTAACTCTCTGGAATAGCTCAAGTAAAGAAAGACAACCTAGTACTGTTTTCAGCTAATGAAGTAATGAAGATCACTTCTGTTTTTCTTCGGCAGTCATTACTTCAAGACTATAACCTATTCTTCTATTTTTGAGTCCTCAAGGGAATTAGACAAGTATATATATATATATATATATATATATATGAAAAACATTATGTGATCTCATGATTTAAGAAGCATTAAGTTATGTTCATACAAGTCCTGTATTAGTACTACAGAGGATCATAAATCTGGTGCTTCTCAAAGTTTGTACCTGAACAGTCCTATTAGCCTTCTTTATTACACATCAGTCTCCTGTATTTATATATACATACCTATGTATATGAGCAAAATTTCCTATCAGTGGTATTTCAGGAAAATTAATTTTAATTTCAATTATTGTGATCTTGCAGTAATTTAATAAAAATATAATGCAACCTGTGCACATTTCAGCTTTAACAATATCCTGTAACCAGCTCCATTTTGTAAATGAAGCTGCCACAGGTCTGTGTATGAAGCTCAAACATTTATATCTATTTTCTTACCATTTGGTATTGTGTGAATCTAGCTTCTTTTGCCTTAGTGTTGTGCATTCATAATTAGCATTTGAAAGATTTACTGAAACCTTCTGAATATATTGAGAGTGAAAGAAAGATGTCACAAGCAGAAATCCCAAAGAAGTCTCCCTACATGGGGAAAATGAGTGTAATTGGATCTGAAGGGAAATGCTGCTGCTCTACCTGAGTATCATCATGACTGCCAAAGATGAACCAAAAGATAAAAGAGGGTGAGATATGTCTGGATAAAATATACTCAAAAGTGTTCTCTGACCATAAATGAAAGTTTCCAACTGCTTGTTCATGAAAATATGTATTCCCTGAGTGACTATACTATTCTTTTTGAAATACTGAACAGGCACCTCTTTCCTTTGGTTCTACTCATTGAAAACATTTTTGGAATATGTTTGCAGAAGTCCAGAAACTGCATTAAAAGGAATTGCTATGGCAGTGGACAAACTTGAATGAGATTTAGTATCATTTCACAGAATGGGCTCGGGTATCCCATTCTACACTGAAGAACATTCTAGTCACCTTTATTCTTTCATATTTTGAGATCAGCAAGCGCATAAGAAAAATCTTCATAGCTGAGTTGAATCACTAATACGCCCTTGTAAGAATAAGCAAATTAGATTATTAGTAAAAAGATGTGTACTCCCAGACTTCAGCTCAAAATACCATGTTTAGATGAACTAGCCAGACAAAATGATATTATTTGATCCAAGCAAAGAAGCCAATCAAATGTGTAATAAGAAGGGGTAATATGCTTACAGAATGGCAATTTCATGCACAAATTTTGAAAACAACACAGGATATATAAAATAAGCTAATAAATGTATTAGGTATCTGAGATCTCTAAACATATTTTATGTATTTATGCTTAGTGAGAAATCTTTGCTAGTGCGAGAGTTTCGTTTGGAGAGACAGACTGCAGCTCAACAATTATCTTTTTTTGTTTGACATCATGAAACTGTAAAAGCCTCAAAGCCACAGGCTAAATCTGCCTTGCTAAATAAGAGAGTGCAGTGGAGCAAGCTTAAGTATCCCTTATAATCCATACTGCTTAACTGTTAGCTCTGTCCCCAGCACTGCTTTGGACCACTCCAAGCAGCTCTCTAAAAACAAGACTAATCTCCTACGGAGGAAGCTAGCTCTAAACAATGTGAACATGAGCCAGACTGCTGCCTGGCTTAATCCCTTGCCTTCTTTGATTTAGCATTTCAACAGTTTAGACATAAGCAGACAGCTTTCCCCAAGGATGAAATTTGGGGAGAGGTAGTGTTTAAGCTACTGGGGAGTCAGCTCTGACTTGCACGTCTCTGATAGCTGTTCTGAAAGGTGACATTTCTGTGATAAACAACAAAGAAACAGCTTGTGCCTGGGAATTGTGCCAAAATACCCAAGGCGAGCATCAGAGCCCACTCCCAAGCACAGGGAGGGGAGCATGCGCACTCCTGATGACAGCAGCCTGGGAGGTGTCCAGTGGTGACAGCAGTCCCTCCCAGTGCACATTCCTAGCTGTTCACATGGAGATTGCTGTGCTAAATCCAAATGAGGGGATCAGCATGAGAGATGGAAGCTGCCCTCTTGCTGTTGGTGTCAGTGCCGGCTTCAGGTGTGGTATCTGAGTGCCGGCAGGTCCACTGCAGACTGTACAGGCAACAGCCTAAAGAGCAGCACTCTCCATGCTGGATGGCAATGAGACAACAAGTTAACATTTACATCTATGCGTATGTTCAAAAGACACTGCTAAATTTACTTAAGCAATTCTGCCATATTCCAATTTCTTGAGGCTTGTTGTGCTGCCTTTATAATCCTATTTTGAAGAGGTTTTTCTGTGTCACTAACAGATTTCCATAAGTGTTGAAGAGGTTATTATATTCCATGTTATTATTAACCTATTGAGCAACTCTGGCCTTAATACCTCAATAGTATCTATTTTTGGTATTATCTGAGAATCTCAACTTGTATTAAAACATAAAAAAAAATGGGTTTTGTCCTCACATTTTCAGGGTGGAAAATGAAAACAGACCTAGAAACTTAGTGGAGCCTTGCTAAAAAAATATCCCTATTTTTTTAACACTATTACCATTATTTTTTAATGTTTGCAGCTGGCAGTATTTCAATTAGTAGTCTAACAATGCACTAATTGGTAACCTAATCATCTTATAGACTGACCTGCAAATAGCAGCCTCAGCTCCCTCATCTTGCACTCAACAGCCATTTCACAGAATCACAGAATCATAGAACGGCCTGGATTGAAAAGAACCTCAAAGATCTTCAAGTTTCAACCCCTCTGTTACGTGCAGGGTTGCCAGCCACCAGACCAGGCTGCCCAGAGCCACATCCAGCCTGGTCTTGAATGCCTCCAGGGATGGGGCATCCACAACCTCCTTGGGCAACCTGTTCCAGTATGTCACCACCCTCTATGTGAAAAACTTCCTCCTAATATCCAATCTCAGTTTAAAACCATTCCCCCTTGTCCTATCACTATCCACCCTTGTAAACAGCCTTTCCCCCTCTTATTTATACGCTCCCATTTACTGCAAATATTCCTCAAACTCAGTAGTGCTATCCTGTACTATGCAATAGAAAAAGAAATCCTGCACACACTCAAGCTTGGACATTAATAGCAGAAGTATCAGTGTAAGTCACTAACTTTGTCCCTCTGTAGGATGATGCCTAGGGAGAAGCAGAACATTCCATGGGTGCCTGACTCACTCTTTGGACTTCTGAACATCTTTTCTGGGATGGATTTCTTTCATATATTTTTAAAGAGTTCAAGTTAGAGCTCTAACATCTGTGAGTTGCCCATACCCTCTATAATCAGAGGGAGGGGCAGACCTCCAAGTAGTGATTTAACCCACCTACATTAAACGCATCTCTTAAGAACCGTCTGAATTGCAACCTAGAGGTTATTCTCCATACTGGCAAGGCAATGCTTTGTATTTGTGTTTAAGTTGTAATTAGCTAAATTTAGTTGAGAATAATCCCACTCAACATAAAACTGCTTTTGCCGTTATTAAGGTGCTTGTACAAGCCAGGGTTTGTTTATACAGTGTGGGTGTAACGTCTTTCAAATGCTCAGCTCAATCAGGATAACATATCATTGCTCCACCAATTCTCATATAGTTTATTGTGGAAGCTGGGGAAATAAGCTTTCTAACCCACATATATTGTGTATCAATTCACAACTTGAGCTTTGTTCTGTGAAATTCTGGTCCCTTTATTCTTCATAAATTTCCTCCTTTACAGCTGCAAACTAATTTTTCTCACTATAAATCTTAAATTTCAGTGGATTCAATTTATTTATTTTCATGTAAAGTGAATTAGTTCCAACTCTGTTCTTGGTATGGTCTTACAAATAGCCATGTCGGGGGGTGGAGGTCATTCTTCTTTGACATTTTGTATATTTGTGAACACAAAACTTTGTATGGACAGAGCTTAACTCCTATAGATGAGTCTAGATATTACTCTAAAGCAACATTAAATAACACTACTCACATAAGGCGATGTACAAAATTTATGTGTTGCCTATAATATAAATCAGTTCAAGAGCATTGTCTGAAACTGGTAAGGAGTGCTTTATCCCAGATCAACATGAGACAATCAGCAACACTTTGAGGACCACTTCACATTCAAAAGCATTCTCTTGGACAGAGCCAAAAACTGGCTGAACAGTTGGCATGGGAGCAACTATTTTCAGCTTGATACAGGAATTCAGAAGATACTATTGCATCCTGTAAAGGCAAGTTACAAGCTGGCATCTCCCTGCTTCCTCTTATCTCTGCTGATTTAAATTTGCAGGACCTGGAAGTCAAGAATTAAAAAATTCTTACTGATATCCCCAAAGCCAGAAGCTGTCATTCCAAAGAGCAGTCTAGGCTACTCTGTACTATGAGTAAGAAACATGTTCGTTCATCCTCATCTGACCATCATACCTTGGATGACACACCACTACCAAAGATCAAAAACCCCTGACACCAAGACAGTGCTAGATAGAGAAGCTTGCTGTCTGTCTGTCTCTCTTTCCCCGCTTTTTATCTTTTCTCTTTAACTTCTTTTATTCTTTCACTCTTCATAGCAGCTGTTGCCTAATATTGTCTTAGAAATTTTAGCATAGAAATAACTCCTGTGCCAAAGTATTTGTAACACTTATTAATCATTATTAGCAAATTAGCCAATTTTACCCCCCAAGTAGACTATTAGTTGTCTATTATTTGATAATACAAATCAATAACTTGATTTGTATTATTCCTCTGAGTCCAGGATGACTCCGTTGTAGTATCGATCCCTACGAGGGGACGCATGACTCAGGAGACAGAAAAAGATTCACCTTCCTTGAAACTCAATGAGTGGGGCTGACAAGCACAATGTGTAATTTGTTCTGCTCGTTTGATGGCATTTAATTAACATAGGCAGGTTTGCCAGATGAAAAGACATATCTGAATAACTAAGAATTTTGCTGTTATTCATGAATGGAAAGAACTATCAGACCACACAACTCATAAAATAATAATAACAATATCTCATAATAATAATATATTGGATGGAGGCTGGAAGGAAAAAAAAAATCAGTCCAAAGACTGAAAACAATATTTAAGATAGTATGCATCTTAGTAAAACTGAGGTGAAAGAACGGATTATAAACTAACTTTTAAAAAAGATAAATTAAAAATACACAAAACTCTTCACAGAAAACACAGTAAAAGACTTGGGGAATACTCTGTGACTATATTTTCCCATTTTAAAAGACATTTGCTTCATTATTTAAATCTAAATGGATCTCAATCGTTCATTTAAATATGAAATTGTAAGGAACCTAAAATGGCCACCTTTCTGCTGCAAGCACAAATGGTACTGCATTGAAGTAAAACCAGATAGATTTTTTACAGTCTTCTGATAGAGTATACAGTTTATTACCGTACTAAGATTTTCAAGTGAAGCTTTTAAACAAAGTCTATTACAAATACGAGTTACAAGAGGGTGAAACTCTAAGGGCCAGAAACCACAGTTTATATTTATGTCGTTCCCAGAAAACATGAATATGTTTGGCTAAAAAATAACTGATTTCTTGGAAATATATTTTAAATTAAAACAGGCTATCTCAAGTTATGCCTTTTCTAAGGTTATTCCCATTCTGCCATATTTTTTCCCAAAAAAGTAACAATTCTCAACAATTCAAAATGGAAACGTAAATACAACATGATCATGAGTTCCCACTAAGGCTAAATGTTTTTCAAAATTACCATAAGAAAGGAAATTTTAAAAACACTTAGATAGCTTACCTACAGTATGACTTATTTTCCCTGACATAGCATAAATCCCTCTTCATAAAGCTATTTCAATGATTTACTAGTTTCTTACAATGGAAATCCATATTCAAGTCATATTTATTTTCTAAACAGAGAAGATTCTTGCTGAGTATTTTCTTAATTTTAATGATGAGTAGAATGTTACTTTATTTGTACGAGGAGTCAGGGATCCATGATAACTTTTCCCTGTCTCCTCACCAAAAGCTCTGAGAATACTATGAATCACTGCTACCATCACCTGGGACATAAATGGAGACATTGTTCAAAGCTCCAGTGAAATAATAGCTCAAACCCAAAATCACATTTCTGCAATCCAATTACTTCTGAGTAAGAGTTTTCTTGCCTTTCTGAAGTCAGAACACAGGTAGCATGAGTATGTGTCTACTTGCAGTACCACATCAAATCCAGAAGAAATAGTAACAGTACTAGAACTTTTATTGGAGCTACAGAATAGCTGTATAGGATGGGATGAGAAAAATAAAACTACACTGTACACAGAATGTCACCAATGTCTCCCTGGCTAACAATATGTGCATTCAGTGTATTTTTGCAGACAAGTGTTCTCTGTAAATTTAACCATCCAGAAATTAATTTCAGAGCGTATATATTAACTCATAGATATATATATAGGTGTATATATATATATATGTATTTACATATCTATATACACACACACAACTATGGCTTAATCTACTCTGAAGGCATGCTGAGCTTTCATAATATTTAACAGAGTAGATATAGGGTGTTTCAATAGGAAAAGCCTATATCCTAGCAGAATTAACTGGTTTCACATACACATGTATTCACAACTGTTTTACTATATCTTTGTTAGCAAGAAGTAAAATTCTTCCTAAAAAATATTATTTACTTTTTGAAGACCAAAAAGATATTGGAAGATGATTATTCTATTAAAATGAGAACACATACAGTAAGAAAAAGCATTTATGTCATGTGAATAATTGAGAGGACATTAATCAATATGTACGTACCAAACTGTACCTTTAAGTCTGTATACAAACCTAAAAATATATGCCTAAAAGTCCTTTAAAGAAGGCACTCTGAACAGCTGCATTACACTTAGAACCTACTCCTTATCACATGCATCATTTGCAGTGAGAAAAACAAAAACCAAACCAAACAAGAACAACAACAAAAAATTCTGGCTTCCAATAAGAAACCTGGTGACCAACAAGGATGTCACAAAATCAGCTGCATCCCACTCCTTGTATCTCAGCAGTTGCATCCTATAATTCACAGGTTTACTCACAAGAGTACCAAAAAACAACTAAGATATGAGAAACTGACATGAGAAAGAATCCTGTTTCTCACTGATTATTGGCTAGAGATTCAGCTAAATGTATGGAGTTCTCTCCTCTTTAACCAGAAATAAAATTATTTATCAAACTAATACTTCAGCAGAAGCCCATGGGGAATTTTATTTATTTGTGTGCTCCAAAGAGCACAATAACACTATTTGATAGAGCAAATCCTCAGCTTCAAAACATTATTTTTCAGCATTGTCACCACCATTAAGTATACATTTTTACCAGTGATGAACAGCCTGCATGCCACACTCGTAAAAATCTACATCTACACAGTGGAAGTGACCCACTGTTTCACAGTTGCTATGATGGCCACAACTGAATCATACCAGCCACCGCCTCACTGTGCTCACATCCTCCGGTTGGTCTCCAGAAACACTCAGCAAGCATTGATGAATGGCAACGGGTGCCATTTTTTCAACATGGAGGACTTCCATGACACACCTTTGTTTCACGCATACTTCCATATCAGTCACTATTCTGTCAGAATGCCCCTCTGCTGTCATCTGTCACTGCAAAATGTAATGGAATATTGGTGGGAAGGTTAAACTTCTACTGCCATCACATTGACATATACCTCTGACATCGTCGGTCAATAAAATAAAATTGGAGGCATTACTTTCTTAACAGCTCTCGTATATTAATTAAATAATCTAAAAAAACAGATTCCTGTCTAGGAGCAACCACACTTGCCATTCTAAGTTACATTTAAAAGCTGATAGTCAAAGTGACAGAAATAGGTATTACAAGATGGCAAAATACTGAAAAAAAAAAAAAAAAGGCTAATGGCTTGACAGCAATACACAACATTTTCTGACCAGCCCTGTACGCCCACATCCAGTGTCAAGAAGCCTAGCCCTGTCATCAGCAGGTATCTGAGAGAAGAGATCAATCTGTGCTCAGAGCAACACTGTGAAGCTCAGCATTGTGTCCACATCAGAGTATGTTCCACTCCTCCTCATGGAGGACAAAGACAGGAAGGAGGTGAGTTTTCCAGGAGCTGCAACAAAAACCTGGTGTAAAAAAGGGAAGTAATGTGGGTGGCCAAGCTAGGGTGCATCCAAGAGGCTTTTGGAAGGTACGTGGTAATTTGTGAAGCTCAGTGGGAGTTGTGAGGAGCAATTCTAAGATGATCAGACGTAAGAAAGAAGCACTGATAACGTCCTGTGAGAGCAAGGGTGAGAGAAATGTGAAAGGAATGGCCTTCAAATCACAAATCCAAGTCAGCCTTCCACAGCTCAGAGACTGGAAAGCTTTGAATGCAGCTACTGCATTAAATGGATCCTGCACATTCATCTATAGGAAAAAATAGCTAAAAATAAGAATTTGATACCAGAATATAAGAAAACAAAAGTGATTATTTTGGATACTTTTCAAATTTTGGTGCAAATTTAACTTTTGCTGGAGACAATTGCTGATTTTAATGAGCCACGTTGGATTGACAGATTTATGATGTTTATTCTCAATTGATCTCTGTCATTTTCCATATGCCACTTATACTATAGAAAAGCATACTTTTTTCACATTAAGAAAAGAATATTGTCCCTGGCTGGAGTGTATTTCTTATTGCTACACAAGACTACCATAAGGAGAAGGAGATGAAAAAGACATGCTTTACCTGTCCGTACTTTGCAGCTAAATGTAGAGGAGTCCAGTACTGATTATCCACCACATTGAGATCAGCCCCATGATCCAGTATCAGAGATGCAACATTCTTGTAGCCATTTGCACAGGCTACGTGCAGCTGGAATAAGAAAATATCTATCTTAAAGTTCTCAGAAAAAAAAACATTAGGTACTATTGTATATCTTGTATATCTTGGTTGCCTCACAGACGTAACTGGATAAATCATGATTAAAAAAAAAAACAACAAAATGCACGTGAGAGCAACATTCTAGAAAACCACAGAATAATCTTATTTAGCATTTATAATCAAAACCCAACAACAACAACAAAAAAGAATATTGTCTTACTGACATCTGTTCAAACAATTTAGTCTCGCTAAATCATTTTCATACTTCAAGCAAATATCCAATATCCATTTCAAACATATTCACAGACTTCATGAGCCCAGGAATATTCACACAGTTTAGCAGAGCTTGGCCTTGGCCTAACTTTCTTTTGTGACAGTTCAAATACCCCAGATGTGAGCTGATGCTGAAATGAATTCAACAACACAATATCAAAGCACATTCACTTCTATGATTCCATGATTTTTCCTCATAAAATCAGAACATCTTCAAAATCACTACAGAGATTATATTTCTTTTATTTGCGTTGCTTCACTAGATACTTCATTATTTTGAGAGGGGGAAATCCAGTAACAGAATGATAATAGCTCCTGTCAGGAGGTCCCACAGCATACCATCCTGTTAAAGCAGGGATAACTTCACTGGTGGCTATGCTTGCTTGGGGCTTGTTGGCTTGTTGTCTGGAATAGTAAAGACAGAATGAGAGACAAGGCGCTGAGGACTGCAGTGGCAAGTGAAAGAGGCGGATAAAAAATGTCTTTGTTAATGGGTGAGTTGAGAAATTGGATTCATAGGTGAATACACATTAAGGCAATACATATTACTTACTCCAGTACTAATTAAGTGAAATAGGAAACGCAATAAGGAATCCTACATCAGGGGAAAATCACTTGCACATTTAGGTGGAAATTGGTTCCTCCTATTGCAGGGGATTAGAATTATCTTGGAAGGTGGCAGGATGTAATTCCCCATCACAGTCACAAAAAATCAATTTCAGTGGTGGTCAGCGAAGACAGGTTAAGCAAGATTATAGAAATGGAGAGCTGAGATTAAAGGGGGTAACCTGTAAGCCAAAATAACGTAACCCAACTACATGAGTTTTTCTGCCCTTCAAAGTACTGTTAGCCCAAGAGACAATTTTTCTAAGAATTTGAATGGATGACTAATGGCAAGAAACCTCTCCAATAATCCTCTTCCTAATCCTCTTCCTAGAACTGTGTGGTTCCAAAGTCTCAATAAGAACAGGAGACACCAAATCCTGTCCTGGAAATTATTTGCCACTATTTTTTTTTATTTCTGATTTAGCTGCACTTGAAAAAGATACATGAAATTTTCTTTATGAACATTTCTGATGCAGAAGGATAAAATAAATACATTACAGCCCATCACAAATCTTCCCAGGAATGGAGGCAGAACACCAACACTATAAATGTTCTAATTTCAAATATATAGAAACCTCAAAAATTTCCTGTAATTCAATACAGTTTCACCCTTCTGTTTTTAACAAAAGAAACTGCATTTTCAATTCAAACATCAATTTGATAAGTACTATTTTAAAGCAGTTTTAAAGCTCAGAGGATAAAGGAAGCATTTGTGACTGAAATCTTTAAAAAAAAAATCACAGACAATATTATCAGAAGAATTAGTTTTACCACATATCATTATATGCAGCACAGACACAGACATATATGTATATGCTGTCATTCTGAGAGACCGTGTGCCTGTATGTCATCTATTTTTCCTTATTAATCCTTAATTACACATGGCATTATCTAATGCATGAAAAGAATGTTGATTGTGACATACAGAGTATAAATCCTTCAGGAAGAAGAAGCAGGACTTAGTGCCACTCTTCTCTGAGCTTGCCACCAAAAAGAAAAGAGTCTGTGTTTGTATCTGCTAGTAGATGTGGGTTGTCCAGAGATATTGCACTAGAACATCTAGTTGAGAAGTGAGCTGGTCTAAACTTTTTTTTCCAACTCACTGCTCTCTGCTCAGGATACACAGCACCTATTCCACCCATATGGTACCTCATCTGTTGCTTAGCAATCTGTGCTGAAGATCTAGAGTCAGACTGGTTTTAGGGTAGTCTTGTGCAACAGTGATCTTACCGTCAGTGAGTTGGATGTGGCTTGTCACCATGTTGACAAGTTTATCTTCTTAGTATTTTCCATATAAAATAAAGAACATACTGCCTACTATGGCATACAATATACTTTCAGAAATGGTGAATGTAAAATATATTCAATTGATTACACTCAGTAAATACTAAAGCATATGAAAAAAAACAATATTATCCGGGGGGAAAAAATGTACTGAATGTCAATCACCACAATTAAAGCAATAGACTCTTGGTTTCTGCCATAGTTTCAAACATAATTATATTTAAACCATATCATCTTAGAATCTATGAACAGAAAATATATCTTATTTTCTACTTACAACTGACATCTACGTTTTTTTCTCTGTACTGACAGATTTAGAGTAACAAATCTGTTCCCAGAACTCTTTGATATACAAAGAGTTATTACAGACTGGCTGACTCCACAACCATGAACAGAAACCGAACAGTCTAACAAATTCTGTATTTCTCACCAATTTGTATGACAAAACTTTCACAAAATAGAAACCTCAAACAAAAGCAAAATTATCTACTTTGTAGCTCCTTGTAGCAAGACTATGAAGGAACTCTAGAAAGCAAAGGTCAGTATAAAAACTGATCAAATAAAAATGCCCCACTGGTCCACATCCATGCCCCACACGTATAAATAGATAGATAATAGATAGATAGATAGATAGATAGATAGATAGATAGATAGATAGATAACAACAAAGAAACTATTCAAAATGCTTTTCTTCTGGTTCATACATTACTGTTAAACACATTTCACACACGCACTTCCTGCTAACTACTGAAAAGGTTTTATGCAGTGTGACAATCAGACAAATTGGTGACTCGGTTAAATGAAGCCAATTCTGACCAAAGTAGCAAAAAGAGCAAAATACAAACAAGCTGCATTTTACTGGGAGTTAACAGCTTGGCTTCAATGTATCAGAAAAGTGAAAGTTAAACATAATGCTTTTACAAATTAAATACCTTGGGAAAAAAATAAAATAAAATAAATGGATAGAAGATCTACCAGCAAAAAATGTACAATGAGAACCTACAGTTAAAAATAACATGCAAACTTGGAAGAACATTCATCCATTGGTAAGGTGGAGGCTTCATAATACTGATTCAAGGCATAACTTCATGAAATAGTGTTTTAGACTTGTTCAGCCAGAAGATACAGGCATTAAACACTCATCACTCAGTGAAGCTTTATGGTCAGTCTTACACAGAGGGCCAGAGATTTTAAGTATTCACTCTAGTTTTAAAATAAGGAGCATGCTATTTTTCTCGTTGTTGTGTTGTACGTTCAGTGGCTAAGACCAAAAAAGTTGCCAGTGACACACAGACACTGCACTCATCAGTTTCAAAATCTGTACAGAGCAGGGCACTGACATATCTATTTTCAAAAGGCCAGATGAGAACCAATATCCTGTACTCCTTCATTTCTCCTCTTACAGAACAGCCTTGCAACTGCATTTTCATTTACATTACTACAGTTGAACACGTGTATTCACTAGGCTGGAACTCAGAATGTAACATACTCCTACTCACCAAGGTAACTCCTTCATCATTCTTCTGATTCACACTTCCTCCACTTGAAATGAGCTGTCGGACATCTGTAAGCATAGTCATAGCTCTCTGTATCTTCATTTGGCGCAAGGAATTCAGCTCAACACCTGGAAAAATGAAAAGGCTAAAACCTGCTGATATTTTGTTCATCAGTAAAGAACATATATGATTTTGCTTTTGTTTCCTGGGTTTGTAAAAGGATAGTCAACATTTAACAAGACTTCTGTATATGTTTACAGAATGTCTCCTTGCTTATATTTACCAACAAGATTATTCATATCCTTATTTATCTGTATTACTTGAATGACTTAACGTCAGTCAGTAATATCAGACAAATAGGCCAGATGCCCTATTGACTGGCAAAAACAGTTGTAGGCAAAGTAGTTAGAATACCATTAAATCTGTTGAAACTGAGAAATAAGGAAGCTGCAACAAATTAAAAGAATTAAACACTTCAGAGAAGCCACTTCAAGTCTTTCAGACTTATTTAATGAATATTGTTTGAGGCAGCATTCCGACACCCCTGTGTATGCATTACACTGCCCCAGACTAATCTCTCAAATCTGTCAACTCAACTCTTTGAGACATTGTGATTTGAAGCAAGTAGCACTAAAACTCAACAGTTTTTTTTTTTATTATTTGCTTGGGTTATTTTTAGCCAGGATTAGTTGTCCATCTGGGCCTGAACCATTGCAAGGCCCCATAAACCAAAGGAAAATGTGATCTACAGGCAGGAACAAATGAGAGGGGATGAAAGGAATGAAGAGATGGGTCTGTTTGAGTCAGCACTGCTATTGAAAGAAACACTTGTCAAAGAACAGCTTTAAAAGGAAGATAAGCAAGGCAGTCTATAACCAAAAGGAAGCATGGCCTGCAGTCTGAATAGAGCTAAAATTAGAAAGAGAGTACAACAAAATTACTAAGTGGTTAAATTAGCAACTGGTTGTGGCTTGAATGGAGGATCTAACCAAAATTCAGGGCTTGGTTCTTCCACTCATAACATCCAGTGGTCATTTACATCTATATGTAGAAAATATAATTTGAATATGAAAACCTTGCCTCTCTGTCCTGGTCATGTCATAACAGAAAACATATAAATAAGTGATTATTTAACATATTTAACATATAAATAAGTGACTTCTTGATTCTCTTCCACATTGACAAATAATAAATTAAATGAAACAAGATGTACTTAAATATTTTTGTTTGTATTATTCATTTTACATTTTCTATTCAATAATTCTTGCTTTTTTTTTTTTTTTTACATTTTACATAGCATGTTTCAGGGTAAAAGTATATTTAAAGTCTCATAGTTTACAGCTACACTGGAATTCATGCAAATGGGTACACTATATGTAGTTCAACAAAGAATCTCATTATTTTTTTTTTCTTTAACGTGCTATTCTACACACTGCTCTGTGTTTTGAACTTTATTTGCAGGGAGCACTTCAAGTTTCAGCTCTGAGGTGAAGCGTTCAGGGTGTGAACACGGTCCTGCTGACCACATTTACACCAAATGTAAAACATAAATGTGAATCCAAAAATGTCTCATTTTCTTTATCTGGACTAAAACTGTGCTCTTTCACAAAAATGCAATTCAGACAAGTATTTATTAGTATTATAGCTTAAATTAGATATCCAACCAAAAACAGAATGTGCTAAAATACTATGTTCACTGATAGCTGCTAGACTGGGACACAACATAGATTTCATATACAAAACTCTGAGTACCTCCTAAGAATCAACGTTTCATTTTACCAGAACTGACATTTTTATGTCTTCATCACATTTCACAGTAATGACTTAAAGCTACCTGGTGGCATTTACAAATTACTGATGCCATTTTTTTTTATTATTTTCTCCCTAGATCCTACTTGCTTGCAGCAGCAAGTTGATAGTTTAGCATTGTAGTGGCAGAACTCTCTCAAATACAGAAGTTTCAATCGCCAAAACACTATGTAATACAGGAGTACAAACACTTAAAATAAGTGGTAATCGTGGCACTGACTTCACTTGTTAAACATACTGCAAAGCTGAAATAAAACTTGCATGGTCATGATAAAGTTATTTCTAATGTTGTCATATAAAATACCTGAAAAACGTATGCATAGTTTTATGCCTGATGATGAAGGCCATTTTTAAGACAGAAAATATGTCAATTTCTGTCTTCTATTTGATGTCTCTGGTAAGCAATTATAGCGCACTTTGCTTTTCAAGGAGAGAGGCAACAGGTGGAAATAAATACACCAGTTCTTTAGCCTGTGCACAATACCTCGAACACTCAAAAATGGAAACTATGTCCACAGTTTAAAAATTAGAAATATCAGTTTCTGACTTTCCCCACATAAAAGACTCACAGTGAAATACAGTAATTATCACCTTGTTTGTATGTCTGTAGAGGTGGTACAGCTACAGGTTGAGTGCACAGTGTTAACTGGAGTCCACCTAGCCTTTTCTTGCAACCTACTATGGACTTTGTATCAGTGTGATATGGTCAGAAAACTACCATGTCATTGTATTCTTATTCTAACTGTGAAATATTGATCCTTGCCTTAAGAAGTGCATTTGATAGCACCTTATTGCATTCCACATTGGGTTCCCAAAAATGAATTGTTGAAAATTTAACTTTGTAGCAAAGGAGGAATCGAGAAGAGTTCAGCTGCATCCTTTGCTCTATCGCTGATGTACCCATCAGCTCCGAGAAGATGCATAAACAATGCTACATAACAAAATGCACAGTCTATGTGAATCTCATGATTCCAACAGCAGTTATACAAAGAAACAATACATATTTCATTAGGCAAATAGCAGTAAGCTGCCTGACAAGTGAGCTCTACTGTAGTGGTAAGTTCCACAGGCTACATTTTAGCAACATTCAAAGGACTTTTGACAGTAGTACAGAAGCAAAAGAGATCTCGTCCCCCGCAGAATAAAAACATGAAAAATATAAAATAATTTCAGAATTGCTGAATTTTGAATCCCAATAATTTGGAATATATTTCACTTGGGAGCAACGGTAGGGAGGTGCCTTCCCTTGATCAGTTCTGCTGAGATCTTCTCCCTCTCCCCGGGGTGACAGTTTTCATTAGTTTAGATGGAATAAAAAAGTATTACACATACAGTAACTCTAGCAGTCTGAATCAAAAAACGACCTTCATGCTGATTTTCAAAGAAAAAACGCAGTTTAGATGTTCACCTGAAATGGGACAGCGGCCAGCATGAATAAATAGAGGAAGAAAACCGAATCGGCAGGGAGTATGGGAATAGTTCACATTAAAAAGAAAGGAAACTGAAAAATAAAGGTGTAGGATAGCAGATAGACACCAAATATCCTGTAAAATCAGAGCAAGAGCTACATGCCCTTGGAGTTTATAGGAGATGCAATAGAGAAGGAATAATTACAGAAGTAGTGACCATGCAGGGCACAGCATTTGGTTATATTAGCCCTGATGACAGGCAGAAGCATAACCTAAAAGTGACAAAATGCAACACTTCTCCAAGTTTAAGAGAAACACTTGACAAAGCTATTTCATCTACTGTGGCTGTCCCACTCTCTCAGGCATATGTTTATGGAACTGACAACCCAAAAGAATGTTAAAAAAAAAAAATCAGATAAAAAACAGGGAAGTAACTTTCAGAAGGTTGCAGTGGTAAAGAAATACACGGCAAACAGAACTGAGAATTTCTATAAAATATATTTTCTGCAGAAATGTGCAGCACTTGGAAGTGTTTCCATCTGTCAGGTGAGCACCTGGTTCTGAGTACAAAGCACTCTGCTCAAGGACACCCAGCAACCACTCTTTGTCTAATTAGGCTTGCATGTCTCATCTGTAACAGGAGTAAAAGTCTTCAGGATTTGTCAGTACCATCATGCATTGCAAAAACAAATGTGCACTAACAACTTGAAGCAGCTGTCACAAGCCAATCACTCCTCTTCTCTCACTGTGCCTCTGTGTTACTGCACAGAGCTCTAAATGCAGCAAGGTGCTTTTCACTCCAAGAACTGAGACTGCCCATACTCTTCTGTAATTCCAGGGACACAAGGAATTTCTGTTTTTCAGAATAGGATAGATGTATTCACAAACAATCCATGAGAAAAAAAAAAAAATCACAGTACCATTCGTGATACACTCATTTTTATTCATTATATTATCCATGCATTGCTGTTACTTTATCCAGCTTTATTTGAAGAAGTTTGAGAAGAACTTTACTGGCCACTTACCAGACCGCTTTATAAAGAGTATCAATTTTGTAGAATTACATTGTTCAGGCACTCTTGTGCACATAGCTTAGCATTACCAGCTGATTTTCTAAAGTTCAGGATGTGAACAGATACATTTCAGCAACGATTACTATGTGAGAAGGGAAGCTAATATTTTCAGCATGTACAGAAGAATGTGTACGTGCAAAACTACTGAGGGTATAGCTCCAATTCACTGTAGAAGTACAGACTGATGGCTGTCGCTGGGTTCCAGGTGTCTGTCTTTAAAGCTATCATTATGTATGCTGTCAAAGCAAGTGAGGGGTGCTTACTGTGAACTGAGCTTTTCTTTCTACTCTGAAAATGATATCAGAAACGAAATGCCTGATTACTCCTCAGAGTGACACTTCTCCCACCCTAGTGAAACATGCTTTTTTTCTCTCCCTTCTATAATAAGGATGTTGAAGACCCTTCTAATCAAAATTAGTTACACGGACTCACTCTTTTCTTCATTTGTATGATAAGAAAAATAATTGTTGTAATTTCTTTTAACAGACTGGCACAATCTCAAGACTCAATACTGAGCATTCATTCTTGGACATGTCTTGCACATTTATTATTTTATTCGTACTGTTAACATTAGAATGCAGAAACAAAGTAAGTATATTCATTGTCTCTTATAGTTATGATGAGCTCATCATGTACCGTACTTCTATATTCAGTGTTTCTCTGCAAGTTCTTAGTGTTATAGTTGGATGTGTTTGTGGGAGAGCTGTAAGAGAAGGATACTCAACGAGAGCCAGGGACCCAGGAGGTTACGGGAAACAAGGGCAAATGTCTTCATTGATCAGGGACAACAGGATCCAAAAAAGAAAATAAGGCATATCTGGTGAAGGAATCAGGGCCAACCCACAGTCCTGACAGAAAAACCCATAGCTACAATCAGGGTAATTCTGAAGGTGGAAAGTCAAGTCAGGTCAGAGTTCTGGTGCACAAACATACCTTGGGCAAGGACCAAGAGCCTGAGCCTACACAAGGCTCCTCAGCCAAGGGATGAGTGAAATATCAGGGCAAAGATTTTCCCAGCTATCCCATAACTTGGCTGTTTTCTCAACCAACTGTTCCCAACTTACATTGCTTTAACATATTGGAGCTTGCACTGAGTACAGGCAGCCAGGCCCTGGGAGTGCAGGGAACAAGTTGCAAGACCTGTGGGTGCAGTCAAGAGACTAAAAACTTTCTTTCTAACTTGCTAAAGGTCGTAGATTTAGAAATTCTATAAACATTGATAATTCATTTCTGAGAATGAATCAATAGGCTCTTCAAAAGGATATTAATAGGGCATCCCTTGTTTCTGATGTTCTTCAGAATATTTTTCAAATTTTCTAAAGTCTATTAGTCATGGAAATGCCTGTTTTCCTTGTGCTGTCACTTACAAAGCAGGTCACAATCTACTGACTATAAATTAAAAGGTTAATTCAAGTGCCAGAAGTCTGCACAGTGAGTTTAAAGGCTCTCACTTTGATAAAAACATGTGAACAACAAAATGTTTCCATATGATGGATTTTTTTTCTTTTCATTCACTGCACATTTCCAGACACATGGAAGCACACAAATAGTAAGAGAAGTCTAAAACTTGAAAGCCAGTTAAAAAATATAAAAATTAAGGTGGTCTATTCAAACACATTAGAAAACACACATTAGAAGACAGAAACACTTTCAAATATTACACTTTCAATGAGTCACATTTTCTGTGTGCTTCATTTTTAGGAATTGGAGGGACCTACGGAAACATGATGTTTGGTCTTCCTAGTTCTCACAGGCAATATTGTCACCTAACCACTATCATAATTTAATTTATTTCTACACAGAAAATAGATTATGTGTGTGTGATAATCCTACAGATAGGTGACTTCCAGACAGCAGAGATCAGACCAAAAAGCTTTGAACTACCCTGAAGCTGTTTGGTTTTGGTTGTCTATTTTTTTTTCTATCAACATATTCCATCAACAATACTAGTAGAAAATTTATAAGAAGCTATCAGGATCACTTCAAATATGGTTCTAAAAGTAAAAAAATATATATTTATCAGGGGATTTAATTCCAGTTTAAGTTAATTGATCTTCAGTGCTCACAACCTGTATATGCTAACATTTCAGTCCGTTTTCACTGTAGTATGTTAGCAATAATCCCTTAATGTCAATGAAAAGCATTTCACAGCTGTAAATACTAAAGTTCTACAGAAGTAATTTTATGAAACAATACAGATCTGTAACGATGGCTTTTCTTGAGCACACCAAAGAAACGGTACACGTTTTTTTGCAGTGTTGGATTACTAGGGTTTCTACATTGCAACCTCGAACTTAGAATATTTTGGTGTGCTTTCCCTTTTTTTATTTTTTTCATTACTAGCAATCAAATCTTGATGAAAAATACACATACCACGGATTTTCATATTGCTGTATTGTCATTTAAAAAGTGACAGCATTGAGAAACACACAGGTAGATACAGACGTTAGGTTTTCCCAGAATGACAGAAAAATAGAATATCTCAAGTTAGATTGGACTCACAAGGATCACTGAGTCAACTCCCAGTTTTGGTAGCACGGGGACATGCAGGGGTTGCCTCTGTAAGAGGAGGTAAGAGGCTGCTTTGTGCTGAACACGGCCTGTTCCAGATGTGTCCAGCACAGGCACAGCTGAGCCCACTACTAACATCTGTACTGCAGTTACACAGATCCAAGTTAACATTAGACTACATAGTACAGATGCTATAAGTCGTGTGATGATTCCCTCATCAACTATTAAGGTTTTCAACTACAGCAAATTATTAAATTTTAAATTGTTAAATTTTAACAATGAAGTGCAAACAAGGGCAGTTGCACTGCATATAGTCAGAGAAGAAAAGTACAGACCTAGCAACGTGGACAGTCACATTGTCACTGATCACCAAAAGGTCAGCATTTCACAGTGCACTGCAGTTAAGGGATTGGATTGATCCACCCTAACCTTGTATAGCTGAGACTGATGACTTATTAACCTAAGTTTCCATTACAGCCAGCAGAAAGAAGCAGTCCTGGAGGTCAATTCTCCTTACCTAGCTTGGTTAGAAAGAAAAACAGGCAATTCCCATTTGTCTCCACTCACCAAAACAAAATGTTTGGATGATTCTATGAAAACTTTCCACATTCATAGTATCATTGCTTTAATGAAGAACAGTACCTCTATCTACTGAAAAAAGGCAACACCATTAACATTAGGGTCATAAAACTCCTAAGTTCTATAGAAATCCTTTCTATAGAGACACTTCTCAAAGGAACAAGCAAATCTATTATTTTAATCTATTTTTAAATCTTTTTTATTAGATCTCTTTAAAAAAAAAAAATCTATTTTTAAATCTGCAACTCAACTAAAAGAGAGACAAACAAAGGAAAGAAGAAGAATTTTCTGATGGATCCGTCATAGTAACTGTGAGTAAGCAGATTATTTCTTGTTTTATGATACATGATAACATCATATCAGCTAAGGTATTTATATAAACTTCAAATATCTGCATTTTTCAATGCAATAACATTAGTGCTAATACCTGACTTGACATTAAAATTGTTTTTAAAAAAATAAAACCAGAGTCCATGAGCTATTAAAACATTACCAGGCCCTAAGGAAGCAAAATTCTGATGCATCTCAGTAATACACTTGTGTTCTATTGTGTTCTATACTGAGTATAAAACCTGAGAATGAATTTGATTTCTTTGCCAGTTTTAACTTTTCTTTTAAAAATCCATTAACAGGATATAATTTAACCTGGTTTATGTCAAAGTAAATTTCTCATATGGAGGCATTGCTAAAATTACACATTTTTGTATTACGACTTCATTATTTCCATGTAATATATTTTCTTCAGTTTTATGATGAGCTACTTAAAACGTTAAGGCAACCTAATGCACTCAAAAACTATAAAAGAAATTTCAATTCAGAACCCGTACTTAAAAGGGTAAAAAACATACCTTTTTTCCAATGCCGATGCTGTCATCTGTAACATACTACTGATGCTACGATAAAAATCTAGTTACAGTAGTTTCTCAATACAAAACCAAAGTAACACTAATATTTTGAAATGAGTAAAAAACATTCAAATATATTTACATTCAGAAGGGTATACATAACTCACTTCTGAAATGAAACAAAATGTGAAATCTGCTCCTCACACCATCCAGCTAGTTGTTTTAAAGGCTTCTGTATTACTGCAGTTTTTCTGCTTTGAATTCACATTCTAGTATCTCCATATGAAAGGGGATAAGAGATCTAACAACAACCACCATCACTAACCTACCTTAGTTGTTCCAATATGAACATACTGAAAACCTTTTTGATTCCCAATCATCTTCCTTCCCCTCATTTCCAAACTAATACAGCTCCAGTGGCTTCAGCAATTACGTAGGTCAAATGAATATACATATGCTTTAACTCAATGTCAAGTTCAATAAGAAAAAGACCAGAGTCAGACTCACCGTTTTCTTCCAGGTACATCAGAAGGATGCTGCTGGATTCAGTCCCTTCTACGGCATAGTCAAATGCTGTGTTTCCATTAACATCTTGCAGCAGCACATTTGCTCCAGCCTACATGCAAAAATGAAAAATACTTTATGTGTATGCAATGAAATCCCAAAAGACAATTCTTATATACCAGGACCAGCTAACTTGCGCATTCAAAAATATTTCAAAGCTGGAGTTCCTAGCAGGCTGACTGTAACCTTGAACATTAATTAAAAATAAAGGACTTTGAGAGTCAAAAAGGGCTGGCTTTGTCTGGGATACTGATACTGTCACCACTCTAGTTGTCTAGCTGGTCTTTACCAAACAAATATCTGAGTTGCTTGTCAGTGACTTTTGGAACAGTCACAGTTTGTAGCACAGCGTTTTAACGTAAAGTAAGTTGTCGCCAATTACAGTCTGCCTTGGAACACTACACAGTAAACAGCACTGGTTCAAAAGCTGACTGACAAGCAGCACAGACACCCACACAAGAGAGGCAGGTAGACAGCTGGTAAAGGTAACCTTATCAGCCAGCCCAATCTCTGACAGCCTCATCCACCAATCAAGCCTCAAAGAGAACCATCTCTTACTAAAAAAAGTGCCATTTGTTGACAGTTGAAGACAATGAAAGTAAGCGTGATTATTTTAATTGTAATTCCTAAAGGAGCCTGGCTGACATTTCCATAAAATTCATTGAAAATTCAATACAGACAACTGAAGGGAGCCACCAGGAGGTAAAGAGGAGGAGATGAGAATAAACACATGAGAAGATTTCAGAAAAACCACTAGAATGATAAGAAAACTTGTATTTTCTATATCAAATGTTGCTGGTAATTTATTTAAAAAAAAATTCTCTTAAAATATTGCTAATTTCTGAGTTTACACTACAGTAAAATGTCACGTATATACTTTAAGAGGTCATAATTTTAATTCATTTGTATTGTTCTCTCTATGACTTTTAACTGAAAGGAATTATGAAATAAGAGTGACCTTTGGTAATTCTAATTACTCTTCTTAATAGCTTGTATGATAAAAGTTTAGCTAATAAAAATGAGAGGTACTAAAGGCAGCCTTTCCTAAAACCTCAGTGGTAGAGGTCAACTGTAATAAAGAATTATTAATAGAAGGTATGACTGCTTCTTTTAGGAGCTTACATTCTAAGTACCATGCCAAAGAAAAACGCTTAATAGGGTCAGCTCCAGTATCAGAGTGAAATATGCCACCAAGACCTAGCAAATCCATTTTGATTTCATGTTACCAAACTTAAAGTGTTGAAGTTGGAGTGCTGATATGAGTTAATCTGCTGATTTCCTTTTCATAGAATCATCAAGGTTGGAAAAGACCTCTAAGATCATCCGGTCAAATCATCCACCTATCACCAATATTGCCCACTAAACCACGTCCCTCAGTATGATATCTAAATGTTTCTTGTATACCTACAGGGACAGTGAGTCCATCATCTCCCAGCTTGGTGTCATCTGCAAACTTACTGAGGGTGCTCTCAATGCCCTCATCCAGGTCATCAACAAGGATACTCAACAGAACAGGCCCCAGTACTGATGCCTGGAGAACACCATTTGTGACTGGTCACTCACTAGCTGTATTTAACTTCATTCACCACCTCTCCATGCCCAGCCATCCAGCGAGTTCTTTCCCACCAAAGAGTCTATTGGTCCAAGCCACAGGCTGTCAGCTTCTCCAGAATACTGTGGGAGACAGTGTCAAAGGCTTTGCTGAAGTCTACACAGACTATGACAACAGCCTTTCACTCATCCACCAGGTAGGTCACTCCATCATAAAAGGAGATCATGTTAGTCAAGCAGGACCTGCCTTTCATGAACCCATGAAAAAAATCCATGAACCCTTTGTAGCCAAGAGGGGAGATACAGGCATCAAAGAATGACTCACTGCAGCTATCTCAACAACTATCTCAAACATGTGGGATACCCTATGCAGTGATATCCTATCTGCCAAAACAACCTCTTCTGCTATGAAATACATTAATACATTATTCTCTTTTCGTGATTATCCTGCTGTACTGACTAGGGGAACCTACATAGCATATTTATTTAAGATGCATATTTGCCAGGTGGCTAGATCAGATTAGACGAGAGATGACACTCATGCTAAGTGAAAAGGAACAGAAGGAGACTTATGTGGGAGGAAACTTACAAAGTATAAAATGTTGCATTCACTATAGTACTATGAAAATAAGTTTCTACTTGCCCATTCTACTAGACAAAGACATGATGAAAAAAATGAAAGATGGATTTGAAGATCATAACCACTTTGCAGAATGGCTTAACAGCTATTTACAGCATTTATTCCATTACTGAATAGAGTGTTAGGTGTTGATTTTGTTTTTTTTTTTTCTTTCTATTCAGTGACTCTAGGAGTTTGCTGGTAATAGCAGAGTCAATGAAGTAACACATTCATATATCTAGTTGACCTGCACGCAACGAAAAAGCACAAACTCTTGAAGGTATCTATACTTCCTTGCGTGTAAATAATCTCCAAGAATTGCCAGAAGCAATTCAGAAGGATAATAATAACACAAGTTTACACACATTTTACTTCTTGATCTAAGAAAATGAAAAAAAAAGACATTAAATTCAGAAAAAGTAGGATATTTAACTTGATCTGCAGCACAGTTTTCATTCCTTCTCCTGGATTTAAGATTTAATGCCACTGAAGGAAGAATATAATATGGAATTACTCAGCTCCAAATAATTTTACTGGGTAGTTCTACATTCGCTTATTTCTTAAAAAACATGCACAATGAACTGCAACCAAAAAGAAAGTCAAGTCTGGAGAAAACTAGGACAGAGGAGGTAGGATTGGTTCTTAGAACTCAAGTGAAAAAGCAATTCAGGATGAGGTTACACTTTAAAAAGTAATATTTCCCTCTAAAAATAAATTATTCAGGAGTTTTTAAGTAATAAACACATTTGATATAGTGTATCAAGTGTTTAATACAGTTCGATATCATCATCAAACCCCACACTCGCACACATTTCAGTACACAAAGAGTAAGGTACTGGAAATATTTGTTAAACTCCATTTCTTTAGAGCATTCCCAAAAATAGCTCTTAATCCCATTTCTATGCTTAGCTATGCTTTCAAAGACAATCTGAACAGAAATAATTCACCTTTGAGAAAACTATCTAAAAAAAGAAAAGAAGAAAAGAAAAATTCCCAGGGTAGCTAATCCCTTTTTCTGTCTATATGGCTAAACAAGCTGAGAAAAGGTAAATGGATAAAAATTGCTTCCTTTTTATACAGTTTTATCTTTCCCTCAGTTTCCTCTCTTTCATGTTGAGCCCTGGAAGACAGACCTCCTCACTGTAACTACTTGAAAGCAACTTGCTTGTGAGAAGTTTATAATTGAGGTATTCTGATTGTTGAACTTTTTACATTGTGAACCAGATTTTGGCATGCCTACGATTGAAAACTCATAACCAAATAAATGAAAAACAACTTCATTAATCCAGGTACACATGAAGTATACAAATATGTATAAATTATCTTTTACGATTGCATCAAATATCAATTTCACTTGTATTCTGTAATACGGACACTGTAGCACATAAGAAGGAGTATAGGATTTCCCAGATGGTTTCACCACCTCATCAGACACTTTTCTGCCAATAATTGTCATTCAGTAAATAAATTATAATATAATCTTTGTGCTAATCAAGGAAATGCAGGGAAGCCCAAATGGATTTACTCATTTTCATTTTTCCACAGGGGAACATGAACATGCACAGATTACTGAAACTTGGAAGCATGATGACCCCAGGTCATGGAAGGAAGGACATTCAGGACCATGGCAAAGCATCTCATGGAAAGTAAGGAGATCATTTGCTCCAGCAGTACAGCAGGAATTTACACAGGCAGTACAACCGACAGACCAGAATTCTTCTGTCTTTGTTGCAATACCAAGACTTTCCGTAAGAGGAATTTTTTTTATTTTTTTTTAAAACAACTGCAGTTAAAATTCTTACAATACATTGCACTGGCATCAAAGGTGGAACAATTCACTGTATTTCTCTTTCCAAGTGCAGGCATAATCTCCCATTAAAAAAAAAAAAAAAACAAAAAAACAAAAAAAAAAACACATCTGTCAGGTGTCATAGAATCATAGAATGGTTTGGGTTGGAAGGGACCTAAGGGACCTTTAAGGTCACCTAGTTCCAACCCCTAGCTATAGGCAGTGACACTTCCCACTAGATCAGGTTGCTCAAAGCCCCATCCAGCCTGGCCTTGGCCTTCTCAACTTCACTGGGCAGCCCGTTCCAGAGTTTCACCACCCTCACAATAAAGAATCCCTTCCTAATATCTAGACTAAATCTACGCTCTTCCAGTTTAAAACCATTTCCCCTCAACCTGTCTCTACCTGCCTTTATAAAAAGTCCCTCCATAGTTTTCCTGTAGGCCCCTTCAGGTACTGGAAGTCCACTATAAGGTCTCCTCAATCTTTTCCAAGCTGAAGAGCCCCAGCTCCTTCAACCTGTCCCACAGGAGAGTTGCTCCAGCTCCCTGATCATCTTTGTGGCCCTCCTCTGGACCTGCTCCAACAACTCCATGTCCTTCTTGTGCTGGGAGCTTTAGAACTGGATGCAAAGTGTCAGTATGATAGAAATTGTGAGCACCAAAACTTCAAAGCGTATGAAGCCATAGTATTCACCTGTTCATTTTGACTACATATTTGCCCAGCATATACGAAAAGTTTCTGGCTTACCCATTCTCAACACATCCTCAGCCTTCAACCATTTCTCAAAAAGAAGATGAATATCTTGAAAAACTTTATTCAATATCTCCCACAGGTTATACTTTTGAGAAAAATATTTGTCTGCAATAATAAATTGCTTCATTTTAGCAAGACTTTGGATGGAATGTTATTTAAAAATGTTCCTAAAGAAACATAATTCAATACACAGAATTCAAAATGAATCTGAACTGAATGTACAGCTCTGTGGAACAACATCCATATGCAGAAATTCCAAGCCAGTGTGAATGCTTACAATCAATAATAGCTGAGTAGATGGTGCCAAATTTGTATAGTACCCCTCTATGATCACAAATCAGAGCCCAATGCCAGAGAGAAAATACCTTTGGCTGGCAAAAGGAGACAAGATTTCCCTTCTGGTACCAGAAATGATGATTCAAAAGACTTCAATTTATCAATTTCAACTTATCAAAAATTTCAATTTTTAACCCTATTTTAATTTCTGCACTTTTTTTCTTTTTTTGTAGAATTTTTTTTGTTTTAATTTCCAACAAATTTGATAGAGTAGTCTATTTCTACATACATGGACAAAGTGGTGACCATAAAGATTAGATACGCAGCTTAAGCAATGAAGCATGAGGTAGGTCAGATAGAAACACATTTCACAGTAAAAAATCTGTGCATGCACCCCTGGTTTTGCCAACTTAAATAAGTTTAACATGACTTCCCACCCAGTGGAAGTGAGTTGAACAATTTCAAATCCACTGACTAAAACTGCAGAGTAAATCATACAATGCACATTCCCACTCAAACTTATCCCAAGATCACATCTTTGTAGAGCTCGACTTTTAGTTTGTTTAGAATAGTACAAGGAAGAACATTTGGCACACAAGGAACTCTTCCCTGTTCTAGAAGTGAACCAAACAGTTTCTGAAGTGCAAGCATTCTCAGATTTTTTTATTTGCAAGAACTTACAAAAATAGTTTCTTCATCACATTAGTACTTGTAAAATGATCATAATCACAGCCAGACTAGAGCACTGTCCCTTTACAAGCTACACTTTGCAATTTGGCCTAAGAGCAAAAGTATAAATGTTATCACAGACTCTTAGGACTATTTTCTGTAGCTATATCCCAGTGGATCGATCTCCAAATTCCTACTGGTAAAATAAGAGTTGAGTTTATTCTATATTCTACATTTGGGAATCTTAATCTTCCTTAATTTTTTAATTCTTTTTTTAAGAGCAACTGAAATCTATTAATCAATCTAGCATGCAGAGAGGTATGTAGGTTTATCAGTGCTATTGACTAACTGGCTAATAATCCTTGCCATTTTTTCTTACTCCCAGAGCTTCTTGTACATCTAACCATGATTCACAAACAGGAAATATCTACCCACCATTAGTTGAAATAAAACACAGGCAGAGAAATCATCGTTCTAAAGAATGTATCCTTAACAGATCTGAGGGGATTTCCTTCTGTCACTCTCAATTCCACATTCTTTTATCTATTATAAGCCTACTGCCATCAGAAGTAAAAACCACGTTCTTCTAACACTGTAAGGACAAAAAGGGGTGAGGGTTAGACCTTTTCTAGCCACCTACAACCATCTATCACCTATATTCTGCTTAGGAGTTCTAGCCATCAGATTTTATGTCCAGAAATAAAATACTACCACAAATGTCTGGTTCAAAATGTAATCTGATTTAGGCATTCTTAGAAGATACCTAATATATTGAGACTCCCAAAAGACTTTGGAAATGTTTGTACATTATTCTAGCTGCAGAACTTTAAGTTACTTCCATCCTTAAAATGGGAGCTTATTTCCCAAGCTATGATGCTAGAGCTAATGCATCCAGGGACAGTCAGGTGTTGACAGGTGTTAGCTGGTTGAAAGAGAATGTTTCAGTTGCTTCCTTTTTAGCTAGAAGCCAGATAGTATCCAGGAAGTCTCAGTATGACCTACTGATGTTCAAGTTGAAAGTCTTGTATTTTAATGCAGGCTTTAAACCATTCTTTTCAAAATCGTGTTCCATGCAGGTCATTATGCATTAAAAAGCTAAATAATTGATGTTTAATTGTATAGCAGAAAGTCACAGATATGTTATAAAATATGAAAAAATTTCTTTGCCACAAGTGTGGTCAAGCACAGACTTCCTATAGAGATGATTGATGATTGATGCCCTGTGCCAATCAGCATTTAAAAGGCATTTGGACAATACCCTCAATTACATGCTGTAACTTCTGGTTAGCCCTGGTGAGGTCAGGCAGTTGGACTTAATTTTTAGAAGGTCCCTTCCAACTGAAGTATTCTATTCTATAATATCAGCAATATTTACAATCATTACCCAGCACTGCCTGTTTTTCTTAGGATTGCCAACACTGACTTCACGAGGTTGAATGAAGGCAATCATAAATATAATACAACCTGAGGAATATGTGTGGATATAAAACAGAAAGAAAGCAAAAGCAAGTATGAATGAGATAGAGGCAGAAGCATTGTGTTACAGGTCAGTAGCCATGGATCTAACTTTCCACAAAATCAAGATGTTAAGCAGAACAGGAACAGTTCTCAAGACAAGGATCAAAAAAAATTGAAGACTCCACATTAGCAAACCACAGACAACAAAATAAAAGATAAAATGAGACTGAGCAGCTGCTCTCAGTTCAAAAGCATATTTTCTTCCCTACTCATTTAAAGAGCAGACTTCCCGTAGGCAGGAAATTATTTCACAGAAAAAACAATTTAGTTACTAGTAGAGCTGAGGGGAAAAAAAGCATTTAAAAAAAAAAAATCCACAAACAAACAAACAAACAAGAAATTTCAGTGATTACAATTAGAAATTCTCTGTTGACAGTTCCCCTACCCATTTTCTGTTGTAATCTTAATTGAGGTTTGCCTACTTAGTAAGAAGAAAACTGACAGGCGTGACTGTAGTACAAGTGTAGTTAACGCTTTTGTTAACTACAGAATAATAAAGAACCTATTTTACTGAATCTAGATATTGTCTCAGAATGCCAACTGACATCTTAACACTTTCATTTTAACTCTCTCCATATTAATCTTTAAGAAAGACCCTTCCTCATGACACTGCAGATATAGTTTATAAGTTTATATCAATTCCAGAGTAAAACAAGGTTTCTTTGCCAGAACAGAAGGTAAAAAGCAGCAGATGAAAAGCCAGCTATCTGCCTCTGAGCAGATTCAGGGCTAGGATTCTACCATGCAGCTTAACATTTCTAATATCTCACTTTTTTTTCCTCCTCACTCTGGACTTAACAGAGAACAGAAGAACACAAATCTTTAAGTTCCCAGTATAGTCCATGGCACATAGCACAATTCCCTCGGGGCTGTGCTACCTTCTTATTTGGCTTTAATGCTCCCCAAAGTGACCCGGGGTAACAGAAAACAAAAACAACAAAAAGACATAGTCCCTTCAGGAAAGACAGGAGTGGGGATCATTCCCCACATAGTGGTATTGGCCATGCAGGAATCCAAGCAGGCTTTTTTCTTTTACACATCTTAGTGAAAAACAAAGAAATTAAAATTTCATCTGTCCAACAGCACCACTTCATAAGCCTGCGCTCTTCATCCCTTTAGAGCAGTTTCCATCACTGCAGCCTTGAAGGGACATCCATAATGTTTGACTAAATGGGAATATTGGTAAGCTAAGACTGACGACTGGATCTTCAAAGTATTATGTTTTACAAATAATAAACTATAGCTTCTATCAGGCCATTAAGTTACTTACAGGTAGTAAAGTTCCACATCTAAACACCATCACACTCTGACAGCAATTGATACCAGACTTGGGTGTATGATTTCCAAAATTATAGGTTTTCCTCATGAATTCTAATTGATTGAAATCTGAACTTTTAAAGTTATCAAAGAAATTCAAGTAGTGTGTAGGAATTTCCAAACTGAAAATATTTTCTCCTTTCCTGAGAGACACTTCTCAAAACAATCTGAACAAGAACTCAAACTACAGCAATTCAGAAGTGAAACCAGTGCATCCCAAATCAAAATAACAACTGGAAAGATCTAACACCATCTATCACGCCTGTAATCTGATACACTAACAAATGTTCTCCATATGCCTTACATGTGCTTGTGTGGCCAGAGGAGCAAATGAAGGGAACAAATCCTCCTTTTCAGCTGACTTCTTCCATAGTAGTGCAGCACATTAAGGCATATTCATGAAGATAGACAATTTCTCACTCAACACAAGTGAGAAAACCTCTCACTTACTCTTAAATGTATTTGCAGAGATGAAAGCTGAATAAACTGGTACATTGGTCCAGTTTACAGGGCCCAGAACTTCTATAACCTTGAATCAATGGTTACCCATAGACAATGGGCAGCAGAGTGACTCTATTTCAGCACTCTTTACTCTGTATGAGTTGCGACTGTCTATGCTTCATGCTTGTCACATTACCAAAATTACTCTTTCAAAAGAGGCAGAAACTGTCTGCCATCTGGATGAGGTTAACTGTACAAATAAAGATTTGGATTCAGTTTTGGTATACATAATCCCAAATCATACAAACACAACACTCAATTCCTAATGTCTGTAACAATACAGCCTAGAGAACCAAGACATACTAAAAAAAAAGCAGAAGAGAACTCAGTGTTGACAATTTTACATCAAAACATTAAAATAATTTCTATAAATCAAGCATTTATATTAATAATATGCTGTGCTATGCCATTACTACTATTTCTTTCTTCCTTTATAGTCACTTGCTAGACCTGCTAAAGGAAACTTCATACAAATACAGCTGGGAATTCAATCACCTCTGTGTAACTTAAGAATTTCAGCTGCTGTGTGAAGGCAACTTCTTTAACTCACAACACTTCTGGGTTCCACGCTGCAGAAAGGAGCACCAAAACCTGATTATGCAACATAGCTCTAGATCAAAACAGACCTTTCATTCGTTCATTTAATCTAGAAATTAAGATTTGTGTATGCATGCCAGAATGCAGAAAGAACATTACAGCATCCCCAAAATCCCAGACATAACTTCTGCAAAAGATGAGTTCAGAATAAAGAAACATGCCAATACAGTGGCTGTTTTTTCTAAAAAGTGTCATGTGGAGGCATACATATGAAATCACTGATGTCTACAGAAATATTCAACTGCGTTTGAAAATACATTTGCTGTGGGAGTACTTAAATAATAAAACTACTACTTTAAAATCATCATTCAAATTTCCACAACCATTCTGATAATCATTTAATTTATGAATCAGGATTTTTTTTTCCTTAAAGCTAATACAATGCAGGCAATGTCACCTCACACAAAGGACTTTCAGTAGATTCAAATATATATATATATATGACTGCCATGGCAAATATTACAGATTGTGTAACAGGCATAGTCTGTTCCACTAGTGTATTCAAAAGATAAAAGAATTAGCACTGATGACTGAAAGCTAAAGACCAACATTTTCCCATCTGTCAGCACACCATGGGGACTTAAATTTTGCCCATCAGCTGGAGGGCTTGTAAAAGGCATGACAAAAGCCCACTCAGTTCCAGTACTGAACACTTCTGATAACACTGCAGAAGTACAGTAGGTTTTCAGTAACATTTTTCATACAGTTAGGAGTCGAAAAGTTAAAATCTACAAGCCCGGAAGATATCAAATGGAAAATAATGTACGTTTCTCAAGTTACCACTATTTAGATGCCTAGCTGTACAACATTCATGAGGATTTGGGATCATCCTATTAATTCTAAAGGCATAAAGACATTTACTTGCATCTTAATTAGTTGGCATGTTGGATTTCATGGCTGTTCTTCATATTCAGGCTCCTAGTATACATGATAGATTTTTTGCAATTTAAGACCTCAATTTCTGAGTTATTCTGTGGTCTGGTTTCCTTAACTTAGTTTTACATGGAGGAGTCAGTGTGGCTGACAGTATTTCCCAGCACAGGACTAGGGCTCCAACACAGCTGTAATTTTAAACATTCAATCCTCTAGTCTCTACAGAAATGATTAGAAACAATCTTGCTCTTGTAATATGTAGTTGCTGTAATGTCAGGGAATATTCTAGCTGTCAAAAAAAAAACAAAAAAAAAAACAACCTGCATTAAAAAAAAAAAACGTATAATACAAAAAAGTAGACAGTGAAGAACTGTATCCATGATTCTCATCTCATCTCCAAAACCAAGCACAACAAGAAATAAGCCATATCCTGTATTATATTCTTAATTATGGGGGGAACTCTTGAGTCAAAGCACGTATCAAGAAGTTTTAGTGAGAGATTCTCAGAAAAGAGAGAAAAAAATGAACCATTAGGATATCTGGAGGGCACGAAAAGCATGAATAAGATCCTTCTCCTTGCTTAGTATGCAAAAAAATTATCAATCAGAACAATTATACAAATTGGGTAGTCCAGTTTGAATGTCACAAAAATAGGCTGAAGCATATTTTTTACTCCTTTAATGAAACCATTTTCTCTGGAAGTAAGAAAAAAAAAATCAAGAAGACATCTCAGAATATATTGTCTCATCATCATTGGATATTTTTACTGTAATGTGAATAATAAAAATGCCGATAAATTTATTCCTGATATTTAATTACAATGAAAAGTTCTCTTCATTTAGAATGGTATTCAGCTCTATTTTTAAGACAAAGGATCAGAATGAGGTCAGCAAAAAGGTGACTGAAGCACAGGGGGATGGGTATTTGACTTGATACTGTCAGCCTTCAAATAATTTGGCAAAAAAAGAGAACTGTAAGAGAATCGTCAAAGAGCATTGATGGCTAAAGACTAAAAATTTCCCCATCTACTTAGGCACATGGGACTTGCACACTCCCCATCAGCTGCAGAGCTTACAGGAAAAAAAACGAAATTATTCAAGTGCTGGATGACTCTGATAACAACAAAAATTCTTTTTAATTTAATTTAATTGGAATAATTAAAAACTATGACAGGCATACTGAAAAAACGATCAGTCCTTGTCTCATAACACTAGAACAAAAGGTCACTTGGCAAGATTATTGCCTTTTATTTTTAGAACAAATGGAAGAAAATTCTCCTTCACAAGTGTGAGCCTTTGGAATTCCCTGTCAGAAAGTCTTTAAGTCACAACAGCACAGTTAAAGTTAAGAGTGACTTAATAACTATTAAAAAAGCTTTTAATTTCGTAAGGTCAATCAATCTCATATTTAGGAAATAAAAAGATTCTGGATTAGTAAGACTTGTGACTTGCGTACAACACTGGACAGGTGGTAAAGCACCCTTTGGTTGTCGGAAGAATAGGAAGAGAAAGCGTCTTCTGATGATCAACCACAGTACTGCAAAGGACAGAGCACAAACCAAGCTGAAACAAAACAAAACATTCTGAAACCTTGTCTACTAATGTTTCCTGTTACACTTCATCTTTGTGTGTGTATAAATATATGCACTATAGATACATACATTGTAACATAGGGTAGAATACATTATAAACTCTGAACAGAAAAACAGGAGAAATTTCTAGTTTAATTTAGAGTTACAAAGAGTTCCCAACCCTGAAGTATTTCTGAAGATAGAACTAACTGCATGGAGCAGTAAAGAAAACAAGCTGGTTTTGATGGCTCACTGAAGACTGGAAACTGATTCTGAGGAGCCAGCTACCTTACAGGCTCAATTTAAATTTATGGGTAAAACTGAAGTCCCTGTTTTACAAGTTGATTTTCTCCTTACTCTCACTGAGTGCAAAAGTAGCATTTTCCTCTCAGCTATGACCACTAATTCCCTTCAAAACTCTCCTTCCACATGATGTCATATGGTATGGAATATAGTCCTGCTGAGAAAGACTAAGGGCCCTGGTTTGTGAAAAACTTAACAAGGACCAGCAGTGTATGCTTGCAGCCCAGAAGGCCAATGGTATCCAGGGTTCCATCAGAAGAGGGGTGGCCAGCCGGTGCAAGGGAGTGTTTGTCCCCCTCTACTGAGCCCTCATGAGGCCCTAGTTGGAGCATTGCATCCAAGTCTGGAATCTCAAAAACAGATAATAGAAAAGATGTGAAGCCTTTGGAGATGGTCCAGAGGAGGACCACAAAAATGATCCAAGGGCTAGAGAACTTCTCCTATGAAAACAGGCTGAGGGACCTGGGCTTGTTCAGCCTGGAAAAAAAAAAAGACTGCGGGGAGACCTCATTGTGGCCTTCCAATATTTAAAGGGAGTTTATAATCTTGAGGGAAATCAACTTTTTACATGGATAGATAATGATAGGACAAGGGGGAATCACTTTAAACTAAAGAAGAGGAGAAGTTTTTGCTGAGAGAGTGATGAGGTGGTGATGGAAAAGGTTGCCCACAGAGGTCATGGATCGTCCGTCCCTGGAGGTGTTTAAGGCCAGGCTGAATGGAGCTCTGGGCAATCTGATCTAGTACTTGATCAAGCAGTTGGCACATCTGCCTGTGGCAGAGGGGATGGAACTTGATGATGCTTGAGGTCCCTTCTAACCCGAGCCATTCTATGATTCCATGATCCCTTAGGCAAGTTTAAGTCAGCTGCCCAAATTCTGTGCCCTCCCATCTCCTTAGACTCCCACAGCCTCCTCACTAGCAGGTAACATGAGAATGGCCTTGGCTCTGTACAGCACTGCTTAGCAGCAACTATAAGCTATCAAGCTAAGTTATCAGCATTATTCTCCTCCTAGAACCAAAACACAGTATCATACCAGCCACTGAAGAAAACAACTATGTCCAAGCTGAAACTAAGATGCTTCAAATGGCATGTGGAAAAAAATAGCATTACTTGAGATATGACATCGGATATTACCATTTTACTGATGTTGAGCAAATGACAAAGTCAATATTAAATGTTTGTATAGTAAAAATAAAGAAATACCAGTAATATGAGTCCAGAATAAAAAGCAAAGGATTAAAGAGCGCTTAAGAAACAATAGCTGTGTAAAGTCCAAGATAAATGCATTTATTTCACATCAGAAACTAAAAGTACAAAAATGTTAATTGACCTCAGCTAATTTGCATTTTTGTTATGAGACATTCATTGTGTTGACTGATAACATTGACATACTCAATGACAATGACAATTGTACAGGGAAGAGACTCTATAGCAGCTTAATCAGCAGTCAGGGTGATACTGTCCTGCAGGTTAGTAATTAAATCTATACACTCTACAAACAAGTCATTCACTGTGTGAAAGACTGACTACATTTGGGGAGCTTAGCATGCCAGTCATCTTCACACAGAAGAACTGGCTTCTGAGAACACCAGAGTGTGATTAGAGAACACACCAGACAAACAGGCTATCCTATTACTTTCCTGTGCCTTAGTAGTGAATTAAGTCTAGCGAAACATACCAAAACTTCCAGGGGAAAAAAAAGTAACAATTGTATGATACCACAGAATCTTAAACCAAATACAGGGGAAATATAATTCCCATGCCTCACTGATTATATGACAAGAAAAACATACACCTGTAACTTCTACCAACACAAGCATAATCACAGATATCATTTATACATTCAATTATAAAATAAGCAACTCTAAGATTCCAGGTATATTTGCATTTGTTGCAAAACTGACCAAATTTTAGATAATTTTTAAACAAATACTTCAAACACATAATTCTGAGTAGCCCATCTGTGTTTTAACAGATTTTTTAAACTGTGTTCATCCACCTTAGCAGTAAGTAATGAGGTCACAGGAATCTATCATCTTCCTATTATCGTGCTCTGTAATATTTGTCCATAATCATTCCCTAACGATTGCCTGGTCTTCTTCATCCCTCCAAAATACATCCTACCAAAATTCATTATTCTCCTAACTTTTGTGAACATTCTTCTTCCCAATCAATGCTATCATCACTAATCTTGAAATATTTAATTCAATGAATTTTTTAGTATTTTGGAAAAACAAAATTTAGCATTTATTAAGTTTGCAATGTCTCATAGTTTGTAATGATATTCATTTGATAAGAATGTAAGATTTGATAGATTTTTACATAGTTGAAGCTGTATTTGTTATTCAGAAATTTATAAACACATTTATCCTGCAGTTTCATATTTCAGCTTTCCTACATTTTCCAACATCCCTTTAGCCTTTCATCCTTGCAAACAGCAGCTACATCTTGTTCAAGTTGAACAAGTGAAACAAAATCAAAAAAATTACCTGTGACTTTCCACTGTTTCTCAGTTCAGGTGTTTAACTCCCATCACACATATCAGTCTCGTTACCTTATGCTGTTCTACAATGAACTGTACTACCTACATTTTTGCATAGTCTAGACCAATTATTCTTTGTTTGGGATGTCAATAGCTTTTCTCCAGTTTTCCATGTCAAGCCTTCAGAAGCATGAGCAAATGAGCCTCTTACCAACCCTCAGGTCAGCCTATTTATCACCTCCACTAACTCTGCACTGTTGTAATTTACCTAAACCATTTGCTTTCAATACATACACCAGTTTTTTCCTGCAGCACCTTTCAGTGACTGTACACATCAATATTTAGGAAAGCATATCATGACAAGTTGCCCTTTATTTTTTTCTTATAAATTGTATCAGTGTATCAGTGCTGCATTTTGCCCTTCCAGCTCATTCATCAGTTCAAGAATTCATAAGATTCATTTGATGACCTTTTTTTTTTATAGGTTCATGCTCTCAACCACTTCTTTGTTAAGCTTTTCAAAATACACCACACTGATATTTCATTTAATTTCAACGTTTCCCAAAAGAAAACACACAAAAAGCCACATAAGATTTTAGAGAAGGAAGGATTGTTGGGTTTGGGGTTGGCAATTTTTTTTTTTTTTTTTAACACTGTAGGTTTGTTCTGCCTAAATAAATAACAGTATTGACTGATTTGATGGAGTATCTCTCACTCCTTTTCCCTACCCAAGAAGACAGCAGCTGACCAGGTCCCTTAAATCTGGGAATCACAACTCTCTTCCGTTTTATTGGAATTTTGGAAAATTTGTTCATCTGTGTGCTGGTCATGTGTGAACTGGTCTTTTTTCTTAGCTTCAAGAGAGGAGTGATGGTGAGAGAATTCAAAGATGAGATATGCTGCTGGCTTATTAGAGCTGTTGTGAATAACTTGATTAATTGTTAGAAGAAGGATCTGAGAGAATCTTATGAGTGTTGAACATTTCATATTTTTCAGGAGTGCTTAAAAGAAAGGACAAATGCAACCTGTTCTTACTCTGAGGGAGGTGAAAAAGCATACATCTGTGTAGGTAAATACCTCCACATAAGAAGAAACAATATACGTGCATATCCTGCTCCATCAGGTCTAACACTAATAGCACACTGAAAATCATTTCAACCATGCTGTCCAACACACCAAGCTGCCAAAAACATCTAATTTTCCTTTCTAGCAGACAGCCCTTTCATAGACCTTAAGAGAGTCACATGCAATACTAATCTAGATCTTTCACATCACATTAGGCTACTGCTCTAATAACCAGACCCATAGTTTCCAAACTATTTTATTGCTCATCATACTTATCAGTAAAAGATTTGTGTATGCACTCCCAATATACGTATATTCATTTGTTTATAAATTACATACATGTATCAGTGTTCTAATGCTACGTATATGATGAAACATATGCAAAAACAGAAAAGATAAAAACATCAGTCATGGGTGGAGATGAGGACAATGGATCACTCATCAATTGCAGTGGGCAAAACAGACACAGCTTGGGGAAGACTAATTTATCTCTGATAACTAACAGACTAGAAAGTAAAAGGCAAACTAAAAACACCTTCTCCCCAAGACAAGATCTTCCACCTCCATAACACTTTATTTCTGCCCATGCTCCATGTGGGTCCATCCCACAGTGCCACTGAGCTGATCCCCATGGGCTTCCCACAGGCTGCAGCTCTCTCAGCACTGCCCCAACATGGCTCCACACCCTTCAGGCACTGCTCCACATGGGTCCCCACAGGTGGCAGCTTCCAAAGCCCTCCCTGCCCTACAGCAAGTTATTCTCTATGGCTGCAGCTCTGGTAGTGGAGGAGGCTGTACCTCCTCCAGGCCTCATCCACTGCTGTCCCATGGGCTTCTCCATGGCTGCACATGAAGATCTGCTCTGCGTGGTGCCCATAGGCTGCGGGGGGATGAACCTGCTCCTCCAAGGGCCTCTCCTGGGCTGCAGAAGCTTCCGCTCCATGCCTGGAGCACCTCCTGCCCTCCTCCTGCACTGACCTTGGTGCCTACAGGCCCATTTCTCTCACATTTCTCACTCCTCTCCCAGCTGCTGTATAAAAGCAGTTCTCCCTTCCTTACTCTGCTCTCCCAGAGCACACCCAGCATTGCTCGTGGCTCAGCGCTGGTAGTGGAGGTCTCTTTGGAGCAGCCAGGGCTGGCTGTGACAGCCACGTGGCACTGCTGGGCTCTGCTCACAGAGGCTAGCCCTACAGCCCCTCTGCTACCAAAACCTTGCCACATAAACTGACATAAATGGTTGAGTTTTTGTGTATGTGTTTTTTTCTTCTGTAAACAAGAATTTATTTTTTAAACCAAAGTTATTTACTACTGGGAATATATCCCCTTTGGTACCTCTTCCTTTTAACAGCTCACAAGAAAGTACTTCCTTTTGTATTTCAGTACTGAAACAGAACCTGTCAAGTACCATAAGCTGAAACATGTTAAAAGATATGTACCTGCAGTCAACTGTAGAGCAAATTCCCTACATAATTTGTTCTAACACTTGTTTCTTCAAATCTTCAGCAATGCTTTCTATATATCTTGCAAAGCTACCTTCTGACAAAAGAATCCATTTTAGAATTTGCCACCATGTTGTTTTCCCTATTTCAGTCAGTTTTAATGCAGCAGAAAGAACAAGCATTTCCCCAGTGGGTCTGGCTTTTTGTTTTTCTCTATTAATTAAGAAACTTCAAAGGAGCCTTCTAAATATCTATTGTTAAGTTCAGTGCATGACTTTAAACATCATCCATTCACAAGTCTTATAAGGAGTGACTGAGGGAACTGGGATAGTTTAGTCTGGAGGACGCTCGGGGAGACTTTATCACTCTCTACATCTACCTAAAGGGAGGTTGTGGTGAGGTAGGGACCGGCCTCTTTCCATGCACAACTAGTGACAAGAGGGAATGGCCTCAAGTTGAGCCAGGGGAGGTTCAGGCTGGATACTGGGAAAAATTTCTTCTCCGAAATAGTGGTCAGATACTGGAATAGGCTGCCAGGAAGGTGGTGGAATCACTGTCCCAGTAGATGTTCAAGAAACATTTAGATGTGGTACTAAGGGACATGGTTTAGTGGCGAAATAAATATTGGTGATAGGTGGATGGTTGAACTGGATGAATTTGGAGGTCTTTTCCAATCTTGGTGATTCTGTGATTCGACCTGATTAGATCTGCGCTCTTTTTACCACATAACATGGTTGCCAATCATCTTGTTTATATTAGGAGTGGGTGAAATGTTTGGTCTGTCATTTTCTTCTTAATCTGTGCTCACAATATTATCTTAAATCCATGGTTTCTTTGCAGAAATCCCTTAAAGCCACATGGCCATTTTGTGAGTGTTCATTTTTTTAAACTACATAATATAATCCCTAAATTCATTTAACTGGGAACACAAAAACTGTAAAACATTGCAATATGTTGAAGCCAGTGAATGAGCGACAACACCACTGTCAACAACTCTGTTCTGTGGGTCACCCACTCTTCCCCCAGAACACCCAGCCTATTGTATGTGACCTAAGACAGAATGATAGTGCCATCTTCAATAAATATGAGAAACTAGTTAAGCTTAATTTTCTCTTTTATATTTTTAGATAAAAAGTAAATATAGAGAGAGGTTCTAATACATACCTCCCACGCATCAATGGATTGGCTTGTGCATCCCTCAGGACATGCACTCCACTTTGAAAACCACTGCACTAGATCTCACAATTTATTTTTCATTTCCATATATTTCTTATAAACATGGAAACCAGTAGGAAAGAGGAACTCAACAGGAACTGTTAAATTTTAACTTCAAGCAAATGTCACCAAAAGATTGCCTTAATGCACTTTTTTCTTTGTAATTCTTTTTTTAATCATTTTTCTGCTTAATCAAGCGCTTGCACTGGCATATTTCTCATATGTCTGCCTTTTCATACCCCCACTGGGACAATACTCAGTTTTATGAACCAGTATGCACTGCAGTTTCTCTTACAAATACTGCTGAGGCAAACAATTAATTACAGATCTAAGTATCATTCTCAGTTTACTGTCAGCGACTATGCATGCAACCTTTTACGTCCTTCAAGTTTCTTTTCTTGGATAAAAAATCCTTTTTTTCTTTTTTTCTTGCTCGTTATTCATTTTCTTTTCAAATATTTGAGAAAAGCTAGAGCTTTTTCCATGAACTTCTTTCTTGCCTGATTTCATAGAAATTTAGCCATAACCTAAGTTATCAAATATCCACAACAAAATTTTATTTGCTGGTATTTGAACAAATGTACATTTTAGTATCCTCCTTATGTTAGTTTATTATTTTAAGCACACAACCAGGATAATTATGTCTACAGAGCCCTCTGAACAGACCTCGTATGGGAATATAATACTAGAACGGATCTCCTGAGGCATTACTTTGATAACACAGGTAAATACATAACATTTAATCTCATTCACAACTTTAAGATTGATTTTAAAGCCAATTAGCTTGCTTTTGTGTGTTTTTTTCCCCTTCCTTATTATTCCTGCATGGAATGCTGTTTTCCCACCTAAGTTGCCTAGCATTCATAACAGTTAATTTCAGTCTTAATTCCTTGAGATTTTATAATCATTTGTTTTCATGCTAGCAGTAACCCCAGGCTTCAATAGCTCTTTTTATATTCTCCTCTATCTTGATTATTTACAGAAAGTTTCCACAACCATCCTGTCTCAGTGTTTGTTGCTTTTGCGTTGTGTTCTTGTTTTGTTTCAAAATTAAACAGATTAGTTATTTTTAGACACTTCTAGCCTATTTTTCTGTTTTTCTTTCCAAATTTCCTTGGTAGAATCCACAATTCTTTAACAGGTCTGTAGATAATTAACTACAGGCTGCTGTTCCTTATACAGTGCAATAAAGCATTTCTCTCTCTGCTGGAAATATCTTCATTCTGACAGAACCAAGAATCACTTTTCTCTATTGGCAGATACAGATTTGTAATATATAATCATCTTACAATTGAATAAATCTCTGAGGTGTTTCTAATGCTTTGCTATTTCCAGCTGATGATTCCTGAGTGTATCACAGAAATGCATGTTACTTGTAACTCAGAACATGACCTTATTCCTTGTACACTTAAATTTCACCCCTATTTTTGCTTTTGAAGCCTTCCAAGACATCTTTCAGTGTGAAATTCCAATCCTCACCCATAGTGACAAGGTATTGCAGCTTCGTCTTCAGCCAATTTTTTTTTTTTTTTATCATACTCCTATTTTTCCTCCCAAGGTTATTACCAAAAACTGTAAATAAAATAGCATTGTCAGACTGATCCTAAAGAAACCTCAGCAACTCCCAGACCCATAGTTTCTCTCTTAAAAGGTAGATTGTAGTTTTGCTGTTACCAGTTTCACAACCACCAGGCAGCTTTTCACTTCTATAATTTCACTAGCAGTTTTCCTCATATTCCCTAGCTATTCCCTAAGAGCTATCAGCAGGAAAATTGTGTCACTGATTCAACAGAGGCCACCTGGCATACATAAGCAATTAATCTCCCAGTCATTGAACATTCCCAGACCATCACCTCCATAGCACAGATCTGTGTTCACTGAAGGTCAAAAGCTAGATGTTCATTTTCATTATCTTGTCATTCCTTCACCCCCATTGTCTGGAATCAAAAGGATTACAGTGAAACTGATCCAGAATCCCCCATCTTTGTGCATGTAGCCCACTTCGTGTCATACTTGTCCTTATGTGCTCCCACCCAAAAACGGGATAGTTTTTCCTCCCAACATGAAGAGTAATTTATGAATATTGTTGTATTGCCTTCAAGACCATCTTCAACTTCAAGGTTAACTCTCCTTTACCTCCAGGATTTTTAATTTTATGGAAAAAAATTTGATGCTAAGGACTACAAATTGCACACTTTGTCAGTTATGTGCTACGTTCTGTAACATCAGAAATCAATGTTGAGTAGTGTTACTGACAGCCAGTTCCTACCATTCCTGATATTTCTGCAAGCAAGTAATACTTTTCACTGTGAGAACACAGGCAGAATTATTCAATTCTCTCACCACTCTCTATAAATTTCTTGGCAATTTCAAGCCATCCAATAAGCATTTACAGACTCTTCAAACATAATAATCAGTCTCATGGCTAAGTGGAGATTTTACTTTCTGTGACTCCTTCCTGTGGAAAAAGACTAACTCATCAGACGCTCTAGCACTCTTTCACCGTAAAGTTCAGATTCTGTTTCAATAGTTATTTTTTCTGTCAGTGGAACATTCTGATGCCTTTCCTCTTCTCATCACATTATACTTATTCTTTTATGAGACTTCTGCCCTTGGGCTATCTCCATTACTTATTCCTCTATTCTGATGACATGCTTTTATTCCTTTCTGAAGTTTCATCTTTTATGTAGTTCTAAGAAAATATTTTCCTAAAGTCTATCTCTTCAGCAGTAGTTGTTCTTCTTTCATCCCTTCCTTATGGCCATGTTACAATATAGTCATATTCCTTGTTGAGCACCTGGTTTTGGTCAATCTCCACGTTTTCTTGTAGACAGATCTATGAAAGTACTTTTTTAAACTGTTGTTTTCAACTTCTATAATATCTTAATATCTTCATATCTCTGTATGATAAGCCTTTGATTCCCTCTTTGATAAGTTAATTTTACTAAGCAGTCTTTTTTTTTTTCTTTTTAGAAAAAATAACTCTTACGATAACACTCAAATACAAAATGCTTTCCAAGACCTCCCTATCCAGTTAGGCTCCTGTTCTTATCTCTCCTTGGACTACCTTTAATGCTGCATTACTAGCTACTTTCATCCCCTTTTCCAGTCTTGAAGGAGAAGCTACAGCTTCCCTTGAGTGTTGCCATCTGGTGTTTAACAGCTCAGTAATAGCCTTCACCTAGATTAGTTCCATCCCAGCTCAGTCAGCTTTTACTCCTCTGTCAGCAACAATTAAAGCAGTGAGCCAGTAGCATGCATTCTCTGGAAGGTACCTCCGACACTCAGCACTCATTTATTTGCTAGACTCTGCAGACTGCAAGTGAGGAAAATATTTTTTTTAGATATCCACTGTTTTTATATAAAGGCTTCGTTAATAGCTGTCTGTAGAAACAGAGGAGAATCATTTTCTATTAGGCCATATTATACTTTGAACGGGCATTCACAGTCATCTCCTGACCTGTAACTACTCATCATTCTCTCCCCATTATGGTTTCCTGATAAAATGACACAAAGGAGAAATAATTATTAAACAAGATAGAGTGGGAGGACAGAACTACTTTCTTCTGAGGACACAATTGTTTGTTCTGCCTTAATTGTTTCTAAAATTATGAAAGATAAAAATCTTTCATTAAGTTCTAAAGCTAATGACATCCTGATCATTCCTCTCTGCTTGCTAAAACAGTCGGATCAAAAGAACAAGGGCAAAATAACTGCAACTGCTCTCTCATTACATGACTTGACATACATCCCATACCAACTGAATGGGAAAAGGGAACAGAGAGTTGCAGCCAAATAAGTCCTCCTTCCTACTCTCACCAGCAAGTCTTCTCCTTTATTTTTTTTCCGGTAAATCTGTATCAGATTTTGGAAGAGCTACCTGGAAAAAGACCTTTATGTTAATAGCAAAAGCAGGCATCCTACAGAAAATATTAAAAAGTCTATCAGAAAAACTCAAGGCTAAAACAGGAAAGGATGAAATAATTAATAAATTCCAGATGCGAAGAGGCAGTCAAATTTAAAATATTCAACTAGTACTACTAGCGCTGAGGTAAGATTTAACTAATTAAATATACACAGTTTTTATCCTGTCAGCCAAAGTGTGGTTGTGGAAGGCTTTTAAATAAGTGTTTCTAAAAGCTCCTTACAAAAACAGTGTCCTATCACAAGTGGAACAGCATCCAGGGCAGTTCAGGGCACTTGGGTAGAGCATATACAAGCATACCCAGAAAAAAACTCAGAGGATGTTGTTTTGCCATCTCATCTTTTCCCTAGTAAGCTCCACACTTCACATACTTTATTGTTTGGTTGTTGTTTTTTTGTTTTTTTGTTTTTTTTCTGGTGGCCTGCAAGACCCAGAACCTCAATACTTCTCTGAAAACAATTTAAGATCACATGAAAAGCAGAACAAAGAAAAGCAGAAGTTAGTAGGTACCACACAGGTGCTAAAGAACACTACGAGGATTTCACAGAATCACAGAATGGCCAGGGTTGAAAGGGACCTCAAGAATCATGAATCTCCAACCCCCCAGCCACAGGCAGGACCACCAACCTTCATATTTAGTACTAGACCAGGCTGCCCAGGGCCCAATCCAGTCTGGCCTTGAACACCTCCTGGGACAGGGCATCCACAACCTCTCTGGACAGCCTGTTCCAGCACCTCACCACTCTCTCTGTAAAGAACTTCCCCCTGACATCCAACCTAAATCTTCCCTCCCTCAACTTAAAGCCATTTCCCCTTGTCCTGCTGTTATCTACCCTTTCAAAGAGTTGAAGAGTTGAAGATTTGAAGGACTATATCATACACCTACGGTTAGAACAATAAGCCAGGCTAAAAACACCCAGAGCAGGAACACACAGTGCTGATAAAGATTAGAGAAATAAAGCTATATGTCTTATTACAGAAAATGAATAAATCTAGGCCCTACCTGAAACCCCAGGACACAGGCTTGTTACACTTTCAACATTATAATAACATTAGCATTTTGGCTAAAATGTTCATACGGCATTTACTGCAACTTTTTTACTGTCCTCTATATCTAAATTTTTTTTGTGAGTGATGTGGTGGTTTAACACCTATGGTAAGCTAAACATCACACCATCACTCTCTCACTCCTCTTCTTCAGTGCAGTGAGGGGAGAAAACATGATGAAAAGAAACTTATGAGTTAACATAAAGATGGGGAGATCTCTCACCAATTACCAGCACAGGTAAACAAGACATGACTTAGAGAAGACTAATTTATCACTGATTACTAACAGAGTAGAGCAGTACTCTAAACTATAGTTTAGACAAACTAAAAACTAAAAAAAGGGCTTCTCTCACATTTCTCACTCCCGTCTTCCAGTTTTTCTTTCTTCAGTGTGCTATCCAAGAGGCATACCCACCAGCTATGATCTGACATGGGGCAGTGCAGGGCTCTGCTCACAGAGGCCACTACTGCAGCTCCTCTGCTACCAAAAACTTCCCATGTAAACCCAATAGACTGCTCTGCTACCAAAAACTTCCCATGTAAACCCAATAGACTGCTCTAGCTTTTTTCTTTGAAGGGCAAATCTAATTTTGAATTTTGTGCTTCAGTTCCAGGTTCCAAAAAGCATGTGAATAAACACACTTTACTGGCTGGCTGACAGCTCTTATATTTGCTTTTCCTAATAATGTCAGTAAAAAGAACACACTAAAAATGTATTTCTACTCCCCAGTTTTCCTTTATCCATATGTAAAAGTTCCTGAGGATGTAGTACTGCTCTCTGCCATTCCAGTTAATTAACTGTTATGTTTATTACAGCAATGCCATCAGGTCAATGAAGGGATAAATCTCCTCAGTGTAAAGCACTGTACAGTACTGACTTCACTTTCCTAATTTCATTTGACAAAATCTGCATTATGGAAGCAAAAAAACATATTCCTGTTACTCACTGCAAGATGCCTCCTGAAGATGTTAAAATGAAGTAATAAAAAATCACTATTAAAATGAATTCTCACCTGTTTTCATTTTCAACTTTACATCAGTTAACCTAAAAGAATTCCACAACTACTTTGGAGTTGTAAGGAAAGGAAAAAGAACTACCAACAACATCTAAACCAAAGATGTACTGCAAAAGAAAACCTGTAACTTCCAATGTCTTGTGCAAGTCTAATTGTACAGTTATATGATCATCATGTCCAAAGCTCAATGATGAATTATCCATTACGTGCTCTGAAATTAAGGTGTAACAGGAAGTCATAAAGGTACTTAAAGATCATAACATAGCCATAGTTTATCTTGAGAAAAGCTACTAAACATAGGAGCTCAATGTGACTGTGAACCATTTAATATCTACACGAATACCACATTTCAAAAATTGAGAGAAAAGTATGGGTCAAGATCCAAATAAACACATCACGGAATTGCACAGACAAATCAGAATCTGATCGGTTATATTTTTTCCATTTAATGTTCAATTCGTTGGGGCAGTAAATAGAATGGAGAAGATGGAGCAGCTGAACAGCTCTGACCTCTATTGCCTTTTTAATTATCCATGGCTGATTTCTTAGAGTAGAGAATTCACAATAATTAAAAATGTCCAGCTGAATAAAAAGTAAGAGAAACAGGAAAAAAAGTGATACAACAAAGTGATATTTTTATTCATATACCCTACTCTTTGAGTAGCTGAGGATTATTTACTAAATTGCAACAGTATTAATTTCACTCTTTCAACAAATTTTAACTCAGCACTTTCAGTGAGACAAAGCACTCTGAAAATTAAATTGCAAATCTTAACTAGTATTTCAATTCAATATAGAAAGCAGTACCAAAAACAAGTGCAAAATGCAGCATTGCAATGCACCCACAGACAATGGGAAAGGAAAGCACCCAAACCAGACAGAACTGCTGTCAGCATGTCCTGTCCTGAGATTTCACAAGGCAACAAGGGAAGACAGCAGATAACATCTTGTTGCTTTTCATGCCCTCTTTGAGATTTCATTTCACCACTAATGTATATAAGCTTATGCATCTTTCTTCTTAAGTGAACCTCACTTGAGCACTCTCTTCAATCTGCTAGAGAAGGCTGCTGCACACAACATCAACAAAAAAGTCCCCTGTCTCAAGGGAAACCTCAGTACTAATGCTGCTAAGCAGTGATTGATGAATCTGACCTTTCCCATCTCATTTGCATGTATGGCAACCAGACCTCCAAAGATTACCTTTGATCTCTTCATTTCCTTGTGTGCTAGCAGCTGCCCCAGGGCAAGTTCTTCAGTGGTGGGCTACATGGGATATATTTCCTGGTTGAACTGCCCAATGCCCTCCCTTGCTGACAGCCACAAAGTGGAGAAGACTTAAATATGTCCCATGGAAAGCTATATTATCTGGGGTAAAAAGTTGGGATGGAAAGAAATTGCTTCAAGTATTTCATTCAGCACATATTCCCCAAACTGCCTACAATTCCAGTAGGCACCCAGTAGGATGTCCAGTAGGACAGTGCATTATCACGTGACATAACATCCACAGCCCCTCCTAGCTTTCAGGGAGAGGCATTTAAGCTAATAAGCTCTGTCTTTCCTATCTATCAGAGGACAGAAACAGCCAGTTACCAAGGTTAAGCTGATGAACAATAGATAAATCACTATATTGGCTGAGACAGAGAACATGAAGACTACCAAAAGTGCAATATAATCAGAAACTAGGTATGCTTAATTAAGTCTTCATTGAGTCTTCTCAGATCTATATACTCTATATTCCCATTTTTTTTATTTTCCCTTCAGGAAACATTTTGAAACCCACATTAAAGAAACCTCCACTGGTTTCTATGACTGTTTGGTAGGAATTAGAATTTGCTCAGGTCTCAGCTGAAAGATCTGCTGTTATTTTTTGGTTCACATCTTTAAAACAGATAATAGAGCACTGTCGAGGCTATAAAGTCAATCTAGAAGAAATATTTATCTAAAAGTAATTCATGAGGGTACACGAAGTATTATTTATTCTTTCAGCTAAAATCTGTGACATAGTAGGAGCTGCCTGTGGCTCGTATTAGTATTATCCAGGCTCACGCTACACATTAGACATGGCCCATGAAACACTCCAACCTCAAGGCCAAGTAATTTCTAATATCAAATGTTCACGCAAAGACAGCTCAAGGTTGTGAAAAATACTTGCCTCCAATCTCAATTTCCATTTTCACTTTGTCAAATATTATTAAAGATAGAATTAATGTCACGGTTCAAAAACCACTGCTTACCTAAGAATAATTTCCTTTCTCTCCACAGTACTCTATTTATTGTTAACACTCCAGAATGGAGAGTATAAAGGTATTTTTATACGGTCAAGGAAAGTATGCCTTAAAAAATGCATACTACCCAGAATATAGGCAAATTTATTAAAAGTTTTGCAAATAAGATACAGAACTCCAACACTAAATGTAAAAATACATATGGATGTAACTCTGCTTACCAAGACCTTAATATATAAGATGATCCATTTATTCCAAGTTATCAGAAGATACCTGGAGAAGACCGCTTATAATAAACAGGAACAATATGAAACAACATTCAAATGATGGGAAACAAAAAATAATTTCAGATATAACTATGTGTAGAAATACTTAATGTTTTTTAAATTAGATTGGGCTTGCAAAAAAAAACAGGGGCAGGGAAGACTTCAGAAGTGCCCAACATAGCTGGGCTTCCCCATTGCTCAGTACAAGAATTGTTATGGACCAGTTTCTCCATTCTAACCTGCTTATCAGTTTAGAAGGACAGGTAGAATTCAAAGAATACATTACATTTATAATAGAAAAGGTAAAGAAATGGACATTCCAAACAAAGCCAAATATGATAAAGGCTGCAACTCTACTACTGAAAAAAAAAAACGTACCTGAGAAAATTCTAGGCATTGCAGTCAGCTGGCATGTGCCAGACCTCACTTAGTCCAGTAAAGTCTCTCAGCTTCTACATCATATGAGCTGGATACAAAATGTACCATGGGGCTTTACAATTTCAAAAATGCACTGGGAAATTGTCTGGAAGGAGTCTAAAAGGCACATGCCAAATTCATGCCACAGGCCTTTCTAGCAGTTTACTAGTACAGATGATTACAGTCCAGGAATGTTCCTGGACACAGCTTAATTTTCTAGAGCAGGTGCAGTCTCAGAGGCCACCAGAATCCTAAGAGATTACAAGATAGGATTTGATGTAGTTCAAAATTAAAACCAAAGATACAGACTGAAAAAAGCAATCACAGAACAGTGTAAAAGTAACTCCAGGTTCCAAATGAAGGTTTCACCATAGTCCAGGTCATTTACAGAAGGTCAGGTGGTAACTACAGTCCTTTTTTCAGATACACAGCATTATATTAGAGTTAGAAGAGTCAAAGCATATTACTATAATTCACTACGATTAAGTAAATCCAAAGATTATTCTCACTACTGCTAAGACTGCTTGCTTGTGATAGCAAATTGACAATTCCAGGAATGTCCAACCCACAGCTTGGCACAGCTCACACTGCAGCCACCTGCTGCCCCATGCCATCATTGATCTGCGCCATAGAGAAGATCTGGCCCCTCAGCACCAATCAAACATCAGTGTGCTATTAACCCTATCTGTACTGAAATCAGCACATGGGGCACAGTGCAGTGCCAGCTCAAGTTAAGGCAAAGGAGTGTACAGATTTCAATATATTGGCTAAACACAATCCTGTGAAGAGCAAAAATACACAGCCATGCTTTCCGTTGTGACAAAGGAACTAGAGGACAGGTTTCAAGATTGCCAAAAAATCATCATTTCTTTTTGTTTATTTGCAATTCCATTTTTAGTCATAAATACATTACCTGTAAATTTTCATATGGCATATACACAGTTGTAATCAAAAATCTGATCATGTCTCTTTATGAGACTTCTATAAGCCCGCTCTTACCAAAGAGAAATATCCTTCATTTCAAAGTCATGCCTTATTTGTGTCTGATAAGGCAAATTCCCCAGTACAAGAAAGATGTGAACATCCTGGGGAGATCCTTGCAAAAAGCCATAATAATGTTGAAGGGATTGGAGCATGTCATACAAAGTGAGGCTGGGACTCTTCAGACTTGAGAAGGCTCAGGGGGATTGTGAGTTTATATAAATACTTGACTGGGGGAGTGGAGAAGATGGAGCCAAGCTCTTCTGAGTAGTGCTTAGTGAAAGGACCAAGAGGCAATAGGCACAAACCAAAATACAGAAAAAATTGTTTAAACCTAAAAAAAAGCCTTCTTCCTATGCAGATGGTCAAACATAAGAGTGGGTTGTACAGATTGGTTCTGGACTTCTCATCCTTCCAGATATTCAACATCTGACTGGACACAGTCCTAGGCAGGCTGCTGTGGCTGGCCCTGCTCTAAGCAGAAGGGTTGGAATAAACACTCTCCCAAAGTGATTCCATGAAAACTATTACCAAGCATACAGTCTTTCAAAAATATTTCTCCCTTAATTTTAAACTGTAACATTTAAATATCATTATAATATACTAAGAAATGCTGATCTACTTGCAATGACCTATTAAAAAAATATATACAAATTTTAAATTGATGCAAATAGATTAGAAAACTGTCAGACTGTGAATTGTTTTTGTACTACTGCTTTAAAAAGCAATAGGAAATGAAATGGGACAAACAATTGCTTTAATATCCTGCACTAAAACTAAAGGCTGCAGTCCCAGGAACAGAAGCACAAGAACAAAGTTGTTCTCTATCGAGCCTGAATGTCATATCTATCACTACACTGGGTAAATATGGCTTGATTAAAGTTGATTAGACAAATATTAAATTGGCTTCATTTTGGTCATGTCCACAAACACTTCTTTATGAATACTGAGTGTAACTGAGTGAATATTTGCTTTTAAGAAGGAGGTTTTGATAGGATTGTCTGCCAACTCAACCCTTAACAGAAAGTGACAAAGATAAAAGAAAAATTATTTGAGTATCCCATTTGGGACTGAGTGCTTATCAGAGATATAAGCTCTTGACTACAAGGAAAAGATAAGGGAGACTTGTCATGACGTACATTCATAATGTACTCTTATTAAAGACCTGAAAATGCCTTGCTATGTATCTTCTAAAAATCCTGAGCACTAAAATAACATCAAAAATAAACATACACAATATATGCTTTCACTGATATGATTAGCAATATAGTCCTTTCACACAGCAATTTCAAACTGTATGGTGATGCATTCTGTTTCCTTTTCAAGCACACAATGCACTGGACTGTTTTACTTACTAGCAGCAGCAGCAGAACAATATCAGGATTATCACACGCACAGGCTACATGCATTGATGTCCAAAAATCCTCATCTTGATGATTTACATTCACTCCTCTGTCAATCAGAATTTCTGCAGCAAATGCATTATCGTAGCGAGCACACTAGAAGAAAGAGTAGATTAGGGATAGCATTATACTCCATGTACAATTGAATTTATTACATATTTTTTTCTCTATTTAAATTTAGCAGATGATATGTTTGTAGACAGCAGCTGATGAATCTATAGAAATAGTTCTGCAGATGCACCGAGTTCCATGTGTATGGCTCATGGAATCCCTTATTCCCTGTGAAAAAGCACTAAATGAAATCTGCTGAAAGCTGCAGTGAAGATGAGCTTTCTATTCATTTAATGCTGTCCTTTCAAATTAGCACACAGGAACTGAATGAATGCATCATGAGCAGTAGGCTGCAAGTATATTCACACTCACAATCACACACATCACAAACACACTAACTCCTGCCTTTTATGCAGTTTGTAGCAGTAATACATACCTCTCTATACTTCAGTCCACTACCCTTAGTGATTCCTTTTCAAGTCTCTCTGATAAATACATATGCTGCACACTACAGGTGTACAGGTAGTGCGGGTACGTGCATGTCAGCTTATGAATGTAAGGACAATTAGAGCACCTAAGGTAATAACATCCTGAGTCTGGCCTTGCACATGAGTTTAGTAACTAGAGGAGGAATCATCTTTCTCCACTGCAGCGGCTACAAGGAACCTAAGTTTCTATATTAGGTACCTGGATGCTTTGAATGCCATCCTCATACCATGCCTCATCCAATATTTACAGCTGTGTAACATTTCCTTACCCTGGAAATCACACATATACAGTAAGTGCACAAATACAGTGAAATTTGCGAAAAATTTCACAGAATCATAGAATCATCAAGGTTGGAAAAGACCTCTAAGTTCATCCAGTCAAACCATCCACCTACCACCAATATTTCTCACTAAACCATGTCCCTCAGTACAACATCTAAATGTTTCTTGAACACCTACAGGGACGGTGACTCTACCACCTTCCTGGACAGCCTGTGCCATTTCCTGATCGCTCTCTTGGAGAAGTATTTGCTAACAACCAACCCGAACCTCCCCTGGTGCAACTGGAGGCCATTCTCTCTAATCCTAATCACTTCTTACATGGGAGAAGAGGCCGACCCCCAGCTCACCACAACCTCCCTTCAGGTAGTTGTAGAGAGCAGCAAGGTCTCCCCTGAGCCTTCTATTCTCCAGGCTAAGTAATCCCAGCTCCCTCAACCTCTCCTCATAATGCTTGTACTTCAGACCCCTCATGAACTTCGTTGCCCTTCTCTGAACACGTTCCAAGCCTCGAAGTCTTTCTTGTAGTGAAAGGCCCAAAACTGAACACAGTACTCAAGATGCAGTCTCATCAGTACTGAAGACAGAGGAATGATAACTTCCCTGTTTCTGCTGGCAACACTGTTTCTGATCAAGCAAGAATGCCACTGCTCTTCTTTGCCACGTGAGTACGCTACTGGCTTGTGTTTGGCCAAGCATCAACCAATATCCCTATGTTCACTTCCTCTACACAGACTTCCATTCTGCTCCAACCCTGTAGCGTTGCCTGGGGTTGATGTGGCCAAAGTACAGGACCTGGCACTTGGACATGTTGAACTTCATCCCACTGACCCCAGTCTGTTCAGATCCCTCTGAAGGGTCATCCTACTCCCTGGCAGATCAACACTTTCTCCCAGCTTGGTGTCATCTGCAAACTTACAGAGGGTGCACCCAGTGTCCTCATCCAGGTCATCAATAAAGATACAGGGCCCAGTACTGACTCTTGGGGAACATCACTTGTGACTGGTTGCTCACCAGTTGGATTTAATGGATTTAATTCCATTCACCACCACTCTCTGGGCCCAGCCATACAGCCAGTTCTTTAACCAGCAAAGAGTGTATCTGTCCAAGCCATGGACTGCCAGCTTCTCCGGAAGTGGGAGACAGCATCAAAGACTTTGCTGAAATCTACGTAGACTAAGTCAACAGCTTTTCCCTCATCCACAGGTGGGTCATTAGAAGGAGATCAAGTTGGTAATTTGCAAGCGAGTATGACATAATTATTCAGTCACATCTAATATCACATACAGAACCACACCATGGCATCCAGTTTGCTTATCTGCATTAATATGATATGGAAGCTAGGACACTAGGAGGAAAGGGGAAAGAAGGAAAAGTGCCCAGATGGGTTCCACTGCGCAGTCAAAACATAGCTGAGGTACCTTGGTGAATGTAGGAGTTGCATATAATATTGGGTTCATAAGTACAGATACAGATGAAAATTAAACTCTTGGAGGTTAAAAAGCAGTCATGCATTAAACAATTTTCAAATATACTGACAGATTATTCAACAGAAAGTAAATTCTGATGTACTAAATTTCCTTTAGTTTGCAATGTAACTGACAGTTCCAGAAACTGTCGGTTTCATTGCAACAGTACCATTCGTATTATCACTAGTATAACTTGAGTTGTTAATGTTCAAGTTTTAACAAATCAGAGATAAGAAATTTTATAGTACAGATCAACACAATCTGAAACCAACCACATTTTCAAGCTATTGTTAAGCAAAAAAATGTCAAAAGTGCTTCCAAAATCTAAAATAAAACATTCTGCAAGCAGACTTTTAACTAGATCTTTTATGCCCTTGTTGTATTTCTGAAGTTACATTTATTTTAGCAGCATTGTGAAATAAAAGTAGAATTCAAGTATCTTAAAATAGTTTCACATTGAACAGAAAGCACATCTAAAATTGAAGCATGACAGAGGATGCAAAGGATGATCAAACTTAAGAATTTGTGGTAAGCTTTGCCAATGGCTTCTGTCTCTGCAGTCTTTTCTGTATGGTAGCCTTTCTCCTACATGCCCTTACATCTTGCTTCTCTTTTGGTCACTGCATACAATCAGTTTTCCTTCTATCTTCTACTTAATCCAAATGGCAATGCAAACAATAACACAGATGCAGACTGTGTTAAATATGTATGAGCAGAAAATTAGTGCAAGAAAATATGCACAAAAAAACAAAAGGAAAATGTTATATCATGGTGTTCTTCATATAGGAACTATGAATCTTTGAACCACACAATTATACCTTCAAAATCAAACAGTATTTCCTTTGTTCTTACTGTGCAGATAATTTATAAATAAAACATTTCATTTTACTTGGTTAGTTACAATTCCTAGAATATGATCCACCCTTCGATAAGCAATTTGAAAATGACCATTTATTTCACATGCATAGCTGGATGCCTTCATAATGACCATGGAGGACAGTGTAGATTAAAAAAAAAAGTATTGCTAAGACATTTTTCTCGCTGATATTCCCAATCTGCTACTCAGTACCCTACCGTATTTATCCACAGTCACTAACACTAATATTCAATCACTCTTACCAGATGGAGCAAGGAACCTCCTGAGGAAACAAGCATATGAGGGTCAGCACCATCCTTCAACAGCCGCAGCACTGAAATATCAAAGTAAAGAGGAACAAGAGTTAATGCAGCAATACAGCCAACTCCAAGCTGTTAATTGCCTGATTCTTCCCCATCTTCATTAACAGATTTAATAATATATGCAAACTGCTGAGATAACATTTGCAAAACTATCATGTCAGCATCTCCCATCCCATCTATTTTAATGGCTAGGCCTGGAAGCAAAGAACCTTTGATAACAATGTTAAAATGAACAGTATCGAGGACTTCTCAAAAGGACAGATGATGAGCATGTTAGCTCTGTATGTAGGAGAGGGGAGGAAAGAGACTCTTACTCAAGGTCACAATCACCTTAGGAGCAAAATCACAGTCTATTGGTTTGATTTGATTTTGCAGAGTTCCCACAAGACCTGTTGGCTTTTTCAGTAAATAATTGAAAATAGCATTCATAAGTTGTATCACTCAACATTAATCACCAAAGCATAGCTAAATGATCTGATCTGCACTCAATTTAACCTTTACAATACATTGTCAGATTACTGATGCAGAATAATTCTTAAAATGATATTCATAGTTCAACCTCACTCCCAGTTACATCTATCAGTCTCCCTTTTGAAATGAACACAGGCTTACAAATGCAAGCAGAAAAACAACCCTGCATATCAGTGCCCACTCAAGGGTGAAAATTCAGCACTTTTTCCCAATGGTCTTCACTGCGTTTATAACCTTTTCACTTGGAATTTAAGCACTGAATAACTCACGCCACCAGTGCTCATTCCTGGAGCAGAACAGAGCAGTCACACTGTCAGGCACCATCAGGGGAACTCACCCCAGCACTGCAGTCCTTTCTTCACTGAACTGGTAAGAAAAAAAAAGCCTCCAGCCAGGTAAGTAACTGCCAATAATGTACTATGAATAGGAACATAGCTCATTTTGTTCCCATCATCTGGAAATCCTGGGTTTTATTTAATTTAATTCAATTTAAAATTCCTGGACAGAGTTGTGCAAAGGCCTACAAAGCATTCTAAAGTTCTGGGTACCCCAAACCTCTGCACCACTGCAATTTCTGTCCTACAGGAGAGCCATCAAATTATCTCACGGCTGTTCCAGCTCCTAAGAATCTGTCAAGAAAATAATCATAGAATGGCTCAGGTTTGAAGGGTGTTTAAAGATAATCTAGATACAATCCCTCTTGAGGGCAGGGTCACCCACCACTAGATCAGGCTGCCCAGGACCCCATCCAAGCTGGCCTTCAATGCCTCCAGAAATGGGGCATCAACAATCTCTCTGGGCAACCCCTTCTAGTGCTTCACTACCCTCTGAGTAAAAAAAAATTCCAGCTAATATCTAAATTAAAATTTCCCTCTTTTAGTTTAAAGCCATTCCCCCGTGTCTGATCACTTTCAGATCGTGTAAAAAGTTGGTTCCCCTCCTGCTTGTAAGCTCCTTTCAAGTACTAGAAGGAAGGCTGCACTGGGGTCCCCCTAGAGTCTTCTCTAAGCTAAACAAGCCGAAATCGCTCAGCCTTTCTTTGTAGGGGAGGTGCTCCAGCTCTCTGATCATCTTTATGGTCCTTCTCTGGACCCACTCCAAAAGCTCCACATCTTTCTTGTGTTGGGGGCCCAGGCCTGAATGCAGTACTCCAGAAAGGGCTTGTCAAGAGCCAAGTAGAGGCAGATAATCATCTCCCTCTCCCTGCTGCTCATCCTCCTTTCAATGCAGCCCAGGATACTATTGGCCTTCCAGGCTACAAGTGCACACTGCTGGCTCATGTCCAGCTTTTCGTCCACCAGGACAAAAGAGAGAGAGAAGACCTAAGTCCTTCTCCACAGGGCTGCTCTCAATGAATTCTTCACTCAGTTCGTACTGATATCTGGATTCTCTCAACCCAAGGGCAACACCTTGCATTTGACTTCTTGAATCTCATTAGGTTCTCATGTGCTCACTTTCTGAGCCTATCCAAGTCTCTCAGGATGGCACCCCTTACTTTTATTGTGTCAACTGCACCACTCAGCTTCCCAGTGTCCATGTTGTTTGTTGATAACGATGTTGAAGAGCATCGGTCCCAGGACAGACTCCTGGGAGACACAACTCATCACTGCCTTCACTTGGACATAGATCTGTTGATGACAGTTCTCTGGCTATGACTATCCAAGCAATTTTTTATCCACCAAATAGTCCAGCCTTCAAAACTCATCTCTCTCCAATTTAGAGATAAGGATGTAGTGGAGGACCATGTCAAAGACCTTGAAATGATGTGTATAATGTGCACCATCTCCACCTTACCCATGCATTTTGTGTGTTTGCTTTATCTTGAGTATATCTTTTAATTCCTTTTTCACTGTACTGAATGTACTTACTGCATTCAAACATTCAGTTGACCTTTTTGAAAGGAATCAGCTTTCTTTTCAAACACTGTAAATTTTTACAAGTAATGTCTTTTGAAAATGCTGTTATTTCTTATCATGTGTCCTAAACATATGCTGCTTAAGAAAGAAAATCTGGCTAAATGGTTGCAAGCCTGTAAAATTCATGTGAAAATTGGACTAGAAAAGGCTTGGCATTATCATCACTACCTGCTCCACACACACTAAACACAATAGTATATAGTGAGCAAATATTTACATTGGTTATACAAATCCATTAAATCTTCTGCTCATGTTTAAACTTTGAAAATCAAACATCAGTCCAAACCACTGTATAAATTCACAATTTATGAGTAGTTCCATGTACCTATTTCAGCTCACCAAAGGTTTTGGTTTGGTTCATTTATACAACTCTGAAAGACTAGATGTTCTGGCAAATGCCACTTTGAAAGCTAACTACAATTAGAAGCTACTGTAGTCTCTAGTTTATCCATTAGAAGCAGAAGTGGAACATTAAGTAACCTGAAATGAAACAAATGTCAAGCAAGATGAAAAGCAGGAAAGCAGGAAAAAGGAGAGAGGGAAGGTAGAGAAATACAAACATATTTTCATAACCTTGAGAAAAAAATTGATGAATGACAAAAAACAATGCATTTCTTTCTGCCCTAGGGACTGGAAATTCAGTTCTAAAGTATACAAGTGTCCTCATCCAGAGTCCTTCAAAAATAAAAGCACATAACTCAGTTCCTTTCTTCGTTAATGTTTCAATTGCTGACTATATAAGGAGATGCTTCCTCCATCTCAGGTTTACGTCAGCTAAGACTTTTCCTACCTCCTTAAAAAGGTGTGCAACTGTATCATTTTCATGAGAATATTTTCAGCATTTGTATGTTACACCTTTTCTTTAGCAGGACATAAAACATTGATTCTATATCACAAAAGATTTCTTACAGCTCCAGAAGTAATTTCAATATGCCAACCTGGTCAGTATTTCATCTAAACAAGTTAACCCAGTCATTCTCCTTCCTCATCCCTTATTTTCAGCAAGAGAAAAAAAGTCTAGCCATTTCAGTCTCTCTGCCACTTTATATACTGCTTTTGAGTAGCATTTTTTCTCAAGAAAAAAAATAAAATAAAATAATGGCAGTAAAAATAAGACACAAGATTTCTTGTTTGATCATTGAGATGAAATCACTCATTAAGAGTCTTGAAAACACCAAAACTGCTTTAAAGCTAATTCCCTCTAAGCAAAGACAGAAGATGAATATCTTACCTGTTTGCTAGGAGCAGGACAAGAATGGAAAATTGCATTTCTAAAAATATTCCATAAAAATGTCACCTGGAGCCTAAAATTGTAACTGACACAAAAAGTCCTTGGCCACTTGTGTACAAAAACATAAGAGAATTTATTGTCTCTTCCCTTCATCAAGCTTCCCAAAGTCTTAGTGCTTATAGAACAGTTATGCAGAAGGAAGGAACAACTTTCCAGATCCATTCAGTGACACTGCTTTTGAAAGCAAAGAAATGACAGATCATTTCTAGATCTGAAATTAAAATTCATAAGAATTAATATCTTCGCCCTGCTACCCCCTCAGGAGAAATATGTACCAAGATTATATCACAAAGAAACAATACAAAACTGCAAGCTGAAGTAGAATATTAATTAGGACAATAAGCAAATGAACAAGTCATATACAAAGAAACCAGAGTAAGTAGATAAAAGCTCAACAGTTCTGTTCATCTCAACTATTTTTTCCTCATTACTGTGTGGCTTATTCAGTGCTTTGGGAAATTCACATCACAGAGACTACTTAGGAAGATATGCAAACTCTCAACTGGCCAAGAGTCTTTGCTCTGAATTAGGATTAAGTGAAACATTCCTCCGCATATAAAGGCAAATAAAAAAATATTCCTCTTTTCTTGAATTCTACCCTTCTCTGTAAAACATATTAAAAAAGAAAACAATGAAAAGATCACAGAAGCAAAACTCCCCTCCCAACCATGCAATTCACTTAGGTCTTCCACTGAAGGCTATAACAGTCAACAGGAAAATCTTCACTTTTATGTTCAGCTTTTCCTTTCGATAGAACTACTGCCAGTAATTTGGGGAAAAAAATTCCCTAATGAGGACAACAAGTCACACACAACTGTGTTCCAGAAATGCTGCATCTCCCTTAATTAGTGCAATTTTTAAGATAGTTTTCAAAGGCTTTCTTTCAAAACTAGTTTGATTGTATATTCTTTCCTGGAAGAGAAATCTCCAGAAAAAAGAAGGGACTGAAAATAGGCCTTAAGACAGGAAGCTGACCTCTACTTGAAAATAAAAATTGAGAGTAACATTTTTAGAGGTCCATCCATTCTTCTAAGCTCTTTCAGATCTAACATGCAAAATTATCAGCAAGCTCAAGAAGAACTGATACGACCATTCACAAACCGTACTATCTAATAAAGCTTTTTAAACAGCACTGAAGTGATGAAGTCGGTCTCACATTACAATGTTAACTACATTATTCCACTGAGCTGAATAGCTTTCCACAGTTCACTGACTGTATTTACTGAATTACAACTTTCTACGCAGCCCTACAGTCCACTAAAGCTAGCACAGCCATACCTGCTACCAGTCACAGGCCTTGTAATAGTCTTCCATGTGGGTCTAGGTCTGTAAGGCTAATTTTATCTGGACTTGCTTTGGCATTTTTTCAGCTTTTTTAGCTGTTACAGCAATTGTTTTATGACCGGTGACAATTAGCTAATGTTTTAGTTTGGTTTAAAGAACTGGGCAGTAAGATTAATAACTTTGTTATACATAGGAATAAATACTACTTTGGCTGGGCTATAACTAAAAACATCTAGCTACTAGCTATTATACTATGTAGAACCATCTGTAACCTTACATGTTAGAAAGTAAAAGAGTACAAGTCTGAAGTGACAGTAGAACCTTGCACACGATTCCCGAAGCCCCAGGGCTGCCAAGAGCCCATTAGTGACCAGTGGTAATGCAAACTTTAGATATGGGTAAACCAGTTTTATTTTTAACAGGAAAGACAGAAAAAGAAATATCCAGTAAATGTAAAACTTACCTTCTGCTGTGTTGAATATAGATTACTAGTAGATGTTTCTAACAGTCATTGCTCTGGGAGTAGCAGCTACCTAGTGTAAACTTTGCTCCTGTTAACACTTATTTCTGTTCTCAGTTTAGCAGGGATACATACCTCTAGCTGAAAGGCTTTACTTGTTCGTTATGTGAAGAAATGTGACTTACTGTGGACACCTCCAGCTGCTGCTGAAATGGGTCTTTCTGTTCACCTGTTGCCTCAGGCTGAATGTTTCTGCCACTTCCCTTATGCTGGCACAAGACAAAGACTACTTTTAAGCTAGATAAACTATTTGGGAATGGCTTGGAATGGCTACAAACAAATATGAAGAGTGGAGTAACCACTCCAGCAGTGGTTGAAAATGGTTCTGGGGGTAAATCAACCATGAAATTGTGTAACTGGATAACAGAAATGACACTGAACCAAGAAGAACAGTATATTTCTACCTTCAATTAACGAAGTGCCATATTTTGTCTGGTTGTCACTCCATAATCAGATTGTTCATCCAACAATAGCATCTTAAACCTTGTTTAGGTGCACCACTTAGAATTCTTGCCTTCTTCGTTCCCCTCTAATATGCCTTCCTTATTCCAGTCATGTTGTACTTTCAGCTTGAACTGAAGATAATTATGAAGAACCCGTTAGACAACTCAGCTGCACATGAGATGTATAGATGAACACCAATCTCTGTTATGTTAGTCTTAATCAGAGCAGCAAATGAAATCAATTAAGATGTCATAATTTTTTAGTAAATGTCATCTTAGAACAACGCCTACTTTTCCTATTATGAGGTTAAAATGAAAATTCAAAATTCAAGAAGTGTTACGTGTAGATGTCATCATTATTTTAATTTAGCTTGTTTCTCTAACAAACACATTTACAGTAACAATACTTTCACAACATAACAAGTGAGACAGCTGATGCTTTCAAATCAAGTGGTCCCACCACTTATTCAGAAAAATCATTCTCTTAGTGTCCTTCTAAAACAACTTATTCATAATCCTACTGTTTTTTCCACCTTTGAAGTATTTCCAAAGCATCTGTCAAATTTGCTTAAACCTCATCTAATTTCTCATTTTCTGAAGAACTCCTGGAACTTAATCCCTGCACTGGAGCTCAACTGAAGCATTAAATAAATTTATTAAAAAAAAAAAACATAAAGGAAATCACTACATTTGGACACTAAGTGCTATGCCATTCACAGAATGCATTAACAAAGGGAGGAAAAAGACATTTTCCACAGAAGTTGAATTTGAGAACCTTAGCTTTCTATACGCAAACCATGTTGTCCACTGTTTGAACACAGCATTGATGAGAATGAGGCCACTGCTTTCATTCTACCTAGCAGAGCTCCCATACTTTATAATTTTTCTTCAGGCAGACAGGAAATCTGATGATGGTCCCTAAGCAATTGGGTTATTGATTCTTTGCTGAACTTAAGGATATGAATTGTCAGGCTGATTTGATACGATTCTCTTTAAAAGAAGGAAATCAAACCACCAATGAAACAGATTGACAGAGGTAGTCCTACATCCTCACTGTCACAGCTTTAAGGTTAGACCTGGATCAAAACAGATGCTAGTTTTCTCCCGTGCTTTCTTAGTGGAGAAATCAATCAGATCCCAAGCCTGGGTGTGGGCCTCAGACACTTCTCTGTAGGTGAGAACCTCAAGCAGCAGGGAGAAGCTCATCATGACAGGATAGCTCATCCCACTAAGAGCGGCAGCTTCAAACACTTCACGTCCACATCTAGGCATTCAGCAATCCTACCAGCTTCCTAGTGATACAAATCATTCAAGGTCAAGGGAACAGCCGTCCTGTTATCTGAGGTACCCTGAACCAGAAAATCCCATAAAAATAATTGTTATGTCTCTAGGCTCCACAGTCACTAATTCTAACTCAAATGAGATCAATGAGGAGATCACAGTTCCATCCATGGGACAGATATTTCTGTTGCTATACAGACATCGCCAGAATAGCTCATGAGTTTAGGCTCTACCATTATTCAACAAGTGCTAAACAGAACATTTCTTCAAGCAAATTCCACCTTGTTTTATTTTATATATGCAAAATTGTATGCAGTTCTTGCCTCCACTGGAAAATATTTAAGACCAGAAATCAAATGGCTTATATGCACAAGCACAGTAATTACAAATTAATCTCCTTACAAAAAAGTGATTACGGGCAGCAGTCAAACAAGATACACCACAAGTTAAGTGGTGGTATGGCAGGTAAAACACTTTTGTTTTTAAGACTCTATAAAGACAGATACTCGCATGGAAAAGCACACTGGACTAGGATCAATTCAGAGGAACAATATTTAAAAACTAATGGATCACATTGCCTAACATTTACATCTAATTTCTTCCTCTTTTTTTTTTTTTTTTTTTTTTTTTTTTTTTTTTTGGTAGGACATTTATTTTCTTTCTTTTTTCACTTCACTTTTTTTCGGTTCCTACCTGCCTTATGGTTACAGTTTCTAATAGAATCCTCTGCCTAGACTGAAACGGAAAAACAGTGACCACTGTAATTTAGAGAAGACTGAAGGAGCCAGTTCTAGCCAATTCAATATTCAGTTTTATACACCAAAGATATTTCTGCAAGGAGCACACCTCAAGGCTCTATGCAGTGGTGGTCATCCCTTGTTGCCTCTATTTTTTAATCCACTTTTCCAGAGTTATTGCTCTGGCCATGTCAAAAGAGAAAAATGCTGTGATAAAGTCTCACTAGTTTATAAAGCTGTGATTTTACCTCAGTGCAAACTTCTGTAAATAACCTCACAGAATAACACCTGCTTAGCTAAAAAAATTGCTTCTATCATCATAGCTGATAGTACTGCAGGGGTTTGCCAGTATAGCTATTTCCTGGGTCAAATTAGCTATGTCATCAAGGTAGCATGGTAGCATGGACCTGACTGAATTCTGAATTTTTGTTAGTGAGGTATACAGAGACACCCAACTCTACACTCAAATGTTTGTAGAACTGAATAAGTTTCAGAGCCTTACAATATTTTACAGTATGTTAAATTTATTTCAGAGTATTCAAGTCTCCAGTTCTACAGTTATTATATACAACATGATAAAACACACATCAGCAAAAAACTCATTCTGTGGGCAGTAGACTAATTTGAAAACAATTGCCATCCCATGTTTTTCCCCAGTGTAACACTGGAAGTTGAAGAATTTGCATACACCACTATTTTTTCTGCTGAATAGACTGTACGCTGCCTCTATTTTATCATGTCTGTTGATCCTATACCAGAATTCTTAATTGCCATAAATCAAATTACCCTTGACTTGAATTTCATATAAAGTGAGACTCACTCCCTCTTTTAACTCTCACACCATGCACAGCAAGTCTATGCCAGCTGGTTTAGAAGCAGTGTAAGCAAGTCATTAGGACTCCTATTAGAGATCTTCAAGGATAACAGGCTATTATCCTGCTTAGCAGCTGCTAAATGGTACTAATTACCAGCTGTAGACCACTGGCTGTTCGATTCTGTATGTATACAGTGCTATTCCCAGGGCGTGCACAAGGAAGCAAACTTCAACCAGAACAAACCAGGGATATTAGTTAACAATACATTAATCCAAAACAGTCGTGCATGTGACATAGGAGTGGCCAGAATTATCTGATTCCAGGAATATCTCAGGAATATCTCACCACTTGGCATACTTTCCTCGGGCATCCCTCTTCACAGGACATAATCTGTGACAGCATATACATCATCGAAATACAAGTTGCTTCACTCTTATTTATGCTTTCTTTCATGCACTTCTGCCTTTGACCTTGTGAAGCAGTGGCACACGTCCATCTGCCATGAGCTGGTATGGGGAGATAAGTCAGCTGAAGGCTAACCTTATGAAAGGCAGCTTCCATCTGATTCAGTGCCCCAAACTGGTTCACATCAAGATGAGCATGAAGGAGTAGCACAAAAGGATAGAACAGTAGCAGAGGACACAAAGGAAAGTAACTAATGGCAACCTCAATTTAGCTTAATTTTAAACTGTTAGAAATGTCATTTGGTATCTAACGCATCCTTAGGCTACTGTCAAAATTATGCCACAGTGGCTTCAAGATGCCTGCATATTATATTGTCTTTCTTTGCATCAGCAAATCAGCAATACGGAGGTGAATCGGTTCAGTTGACGCTGAACATAACTTGATTTTGCTCTCTCTTGGATCAGTTTGCTGAATTGGCTTCTTCTGCAGCCACAATTGTCTGACATAAAGAGCACGCATCAAGATCTGTGGTAGGAATGGGATCAAAAAAAAAAAAAAAAAAAATGAAAATTTTTGAATCAGAAAATATAAACATTGGCATAACATAGAGGCACTTTATTATATAACTTGATTCACTGCTCACATATGCATTGAACTCCAAGAAGAATCCTCCTACTGGTATAAGTGCACCTCTGTGGGAGTGAGCAGTACCATTTCAATTCAAACAGTGACTAGAATGATACAATTATTTTTTTGTTAACTCAAATCATGACAAATCAAAAGCCACTACAGGGTGTGATCAATATAAAATTTTCCCAGACTTTCAATATGCAGACAACTGTAACTGAAGGTATTTACAGCAAAAAATACACAACGGATGAATGTTAAAAAACGTTTTAAACGTTCCAACTAAGGAACACTGTGCATTGTATTTTGGCAGGTATCACTATGCGAAAAAGTTATTTTCCATCATCTAAATTCAATCTACATTTTTCTTTGTTTTCATTTATACTTATCCTGCTGAATTTACCAACTCTAACCCAATTCCTTCCCAAATTCCTAAATCTTGCATATACCTTGTAGATGAATATGGTTACAATCCAATTCCCCTGAAGATCATGTGTGTTCCAATGCAACCATGAAGTAGGAGCCCAAAATAACTGTCTGCTGTGATTAATATTTGTCACTACCATTTGGGTAATGGTAAATTCAGATTTTTACTCACATATGCTATCCATCAGCCTAATTTTTGTTTATTTTTTTATTCCTCTCCAAGCTTCTCACTCTCTCTTAGATCATTTTCAGTGATAGAATGCCAATTCATGAAGATGTGACTATGTCTAAAATCAATTACTGCACTCAAAAATCAGTACTATGCTCCTTACTGCTACGTATATATTATATCCAGTTTGAACAACAACATGCTGAACTCCATACAATTGTCATGGCCCCAAGGGCCTACTTGTCTCTGCTCAACCCCAGGGATCCCCAGCCTTGCCTAGGACCTGGACCCGATGACAGCCCCAAGGCCATCAACCCTGCCCCAATGAGGCCTCAGCAGTGCTGGCCTCCAGCTCTACAAAGCCCTGTCCTTCCTGGCCATGGAATCTAACAAGCTGGGCCCAACCGTGGCCCAACACCCCAGTCTTGGCCTGTCCCTATCCCCAAAGCACCCCAGTGCCTGGGGCAGGGCTGCCCCCCAGAGCACCCAGCTGCACTGCTCCTGACTGGGGCAATGGGGCGGGCACTTGGTGACAGGCCCTGCCTCGCCACCCCAGGCATACTCCCACCATATTCCCAGTGCTCCAGCTCACATAGACATGCTGGCCCTCATGGTTCCCTTACAGCATTTCCATATATTTAATTAAATTCAAACAAACTACCACCTCCCGAAGGATTTTCAATACCATCCACAGTTGACAACAAACTTCCATAAGTTTCACAGAAGCAGAATCACACCTCTGCTCCTCCACTCTTATATTTTCAAAGTCCACATAATCACGTTTTTCTGAGCTTTTCTAAATCTTTTTTAAAATCCTACTTTGTTATCTCTATTATCCACATATGTCATTTTTAGCTTACTACTATTTGTATGCTATGAAACATTTTCTGGTTGAGGTAGAGTTTCCTATATGGCAAATTTCATCTTATCAACATACTTTAGTCTTTTGATACCAGAACCACCTTTTAGACATCGCAGAGATGGTGAAGAGTTGTGAAAAGCTCTGGACAACACGGTTGTTTGTATATACTAAGTCACTCCTTTCTCATAATAGTTCTAGACTCTTAAAATGGAAAGAAGTTGAAGGGTGATGCATACATGCCACACCTACTACTTTTATTTTTCAATATCAGCATTCAACCACAGCCCTTCACAATTTGCCAGAAACAACTGAGAATATCATACAACTTGATAGTTTTTCTCTACTTCACCCACACCTCTCAGTTTGTTTCCTAATATAATGCATGAGATGTGCAAAGCCTAATGACTCCTTGCACAAATGGACACTGTGAGACATCTCTGATGTCCTGTCAGACATTATGTAAATTTGATGCAACATACGATGTAATGAGTTACATCATTCTGAACACTTGTACCTATAGGAGACCTAGGGAAGGCCTTGAAACCAAAATTAGTCAAATGACCATGCCATGCAGAAACACACTGAAGTTCAGATGGCAATTACTAAAAAGTATGTTATGACAGCTGGTGTCTTCTCATAGAATGCCTCTTTAGCAGATTACAAAAGAGAGCAGCAATTCCAAATTCATATAGATGCTTCTTGCTTGAAAACTACAAGTCATATTTTACATATTCTTAATGAACAAATGTGGAAGTCCAGAAAAAAGCTACCACTACATGCCAGCAGTGGCAGCGATTTCTAAAATCTGGAGCCGAGACTCTACCTCAATGATTTGATGCTGCAGCTGTTGTGTTTGGCTTTTGAATCTGAATGTAATCAGAACCCTGAACAGTGCATGGTGTGAGAAATTATCCCCTGCAATCATTTCATTGTTTCCCATGTCAAATCACAGCTCAAGGTCACACACATACTACAGTGTAATAGAGAGTCATTGGTAAGGAACAAGGTAAGGAAGCAACATATAGACTCAGGCTGACTGCCTGAATTCTAACGTTAACTGTTTAAATACGCTTTAAATCCTTATTTAAAGCGGGACACTTAGAAATACTGTCAATTTCATCTTAACTATTCACCTTCCCATTCTCAGATGCAATTCACACAGAAACAAAAGCCAAATTACCCATTCCCTTACATTCACTGATTGTACTCTTAAAAGCTTCAGTTCCTCCACCATAATAACCTGTTACTATGATTGCTGCAAATAACAATAATCAAGAAAAATCAGCTGTCTATTCATTATACCATATAAGTTCTTTATACATTTCTCCCTCATAGCTATAGAGCTTGCTCACTATCAAATTAAAGTGAAAAAGATTTTAACAGTTAAAGTCTTGCACACCAAGTTAAAATATCTCTATGCACCGAGAAAAAAGAATCCTCTGTATGTCAGTGTGTGTATATATATACGCACACACAAACACACACTTACATATACTGCTTATTATTTCAGTCACCTTCCTATTCTCACATTTTTATTGTGGATGAAAATCCATTTGGTGCTGTACTGTTAAACCTGGCACTACCTAGAATATATTTTGACCACAGAAAGTACTGCAATTCAGGAAGCAAAGAGCAGAGTAACAGGAAAAGCCTATAAGGACAAAACTTAGCGATTTCTTTTTCCTGCATTAAATGATTCTGGTTATATTCATTTAAGATCTACTACCTTTAGAGCTTCTCAAGCAAGTTACTCCACTTATAGCTATTCTAATTCCCAAAATCTCCAAACAAATTGCACCTGAGCTGCTTTTCACTACATTCATTTGCCTGTTGCCTTCTCTCATTCTCAGAAAGCAGATGAGAGGTAAATCAGGCGTTCTCATTTAGATACTCAAAAAGCATTTGACAATGTTCTTAGATCATGGTTCGAGTCTTCACAGGTTGCCCTATGTGGAGTCAGGAATTGGACCCAAACATCTTCATGGGTTCTTACCAAGTCAGGATATTCTCTGATTCTAAAACATTCAAACAAATGTTCTTCTCAAATCTAACACTTAACATGAAAATGATAAACTGAAGTCTATAGTAAGATCTTTTCCCACACTTATGCTTAAGTATTCCTCCAGTATAACAAAATAAGTCTATAGTCCACTAGAAAAGCCTTCTAGAATTGAAAAATTGATGGATAATATTTTTAAGGAAGTTTTTTAAAAGTGCAGCGATTTTTTTTTGTTTGTTTCATTCTTTTTTGGTTTAAAAAAAAAAACAACAAAACTGTATTATTGCCTTAAAGTTTCATTGTTGTTTTTAATAATTCTCTATTAAATTTTGTAACTTTGCATCTTAATTTCTATTATCTTAAGGTGTTTCCTTTTAATATAGGTGCTACTGAAAGATGAACACAGAAAACTTTCCCCATCAAACTTAAATATTATTGGAAATCAATCTGAAGCACAGCAAACACATTTAAAAAGAAATCAACAGCAAATTGCACGGAAAAAGCTTCTGCCTTGTCACAGCAATCTTTAATCACTGTGGCTTCTAACAATACATGGAATGTGGATGCTGCTGATTTGTGGCTCTGCATACGTTTTCCCACTGCATAATTCTGCAAAATCAACTTTAGACCCCCTTTGAAATAATTAGGAAAAATGCCAGATGCTCATTTGTTGTTTGTTAGTGGCTTAACAATCATTTCTTGGCATCACAGTGAATTTGTGAGTGATTAACCTTGGGGTTTCTTGCTTCATTTGGGTGCCAGAGCATGCCAGAGTGGAAAACTTGTTATTATTATGTGCAAGAATGATGTGGAGAAAAACACCAACATGAAAATATATACGAGCTTGGCAGGCTTACACCAAAGTAAGCACAGATAGATGTTTATAAAGGTTATCATTTCAGACCAGAATATATTCTTAAAAAGATGGAGACATATAAGGGTACTGGCCTTGTGAAGTTTTTCTTAATATTTTAATTGGGCAAGCCTTTTGATTTAGATCCTGATCATATGAAGTCATTGTTCATTTCCGTGTTGACTTCTCACAGAAGCACAGCATCACAGTCTACATAAGAAATAGCTGAACATTGTGGAAAAGTATTTAAAAGTCAGTGAATAACACTCTTAGTAAAATGTGTGCATTTTTTTTTACAAAGGTTTCCTCATAAACACTATGTTTTACAGTTGTATTAGAGGCAATCAATAAAACTGTGCTTTCCTGTCAACCGAATGCGTTTACATTTGGCTTTACAGGAGTAAGGTTCAAGAACAAACTTGGATAATAAACTCCCTCTGATGATAAGATGGATAAATTACATTTGGTGTGAATGCCCCTAATAGATCAACTCCAGAGGACACAATGTGGAGGGATGCTTTGTGTCTCGTTTTCTACTAGTTACAAGGCAGAGGATAGCTGTTCAGCTCAGGGTAGTTCTGGGCATGTGTTAAAACAAAAACTGAGCTGAAATAGCCTAGCGAGCTTGCAGGACTGAAAGAAAAGTAGCTGGTAAATGGAGGCAGTCCTGGGAATAGGCAGTCCACAGGGAGAACAGGAAAGCTAAATAAAATCTATAGCATCAAGCCTATAATTCACTTTTGTGAAACATTATATCTTTTTTCTGCAATAAAATATATGTTGTGTATCAGGAGTCTTATGTATCTTTATCAAGCAAAAAGTAGCTTAACGTTCAGTTCTCATCTCAGCTTTAACAAGTTTCTAAAAATGTAAACACACTGACAAAAAAAAAAAAAAATCCAAAAAAGAACATATGGAATCCTGTAGGAATTCAAATGTATTCAAATTTCATCTCCCTGTGATTTTATGATTGCTTTTGAAATGGGCCGCTTTAATTACTTAACATCTGTTACCCAATAACTAAAGGCATTGTTTCCCTGCATTATAACAAAATGATTCCATGTTGCTGAATTCAGCACACATGGAGCTAAACAAAATTAAAAACCATGCAGAAAATATAGAATTAGAAGCTTGCAGAGGTTTGAAATGCGTTTTTACCTTCTGTGCCTTTGAGAAAGCTTCTTCATCAATGGCTGGACTGAGACAGCTGAATACTGCTTCATCTTTCTATACACTGAGCAGGTTAAATCACTGGCAGCACGTCTGACTGTTAGCTGTTAGTCTCTTTCACATTTACAGAAATATAAGTTCCCAATACAGAACACATATTACACTATCTTGTTGATATATTCATTTACAGTATACATTTCATTCTTTCCAAGACCCCAATTGGGAAAAATTGTGTGCACTTCATTATTTTCATATGCACTGAAGAGTCTCTGAACTCCACTAGTCAGAGTCTAGTGTTCGAGTCTCTTCAGGATTGGGCATTAAATATTAAATTGTATAAATTATCATATGTGCCTATTGTGCTATCTTCTAAAACAGATTCCAGTAACTCATTATTATTACAGAATGGATTGGGTTAGAAGGGACCTCAAATCCCATCCAGTTCCAATCCCCTGCCATGGGAAGGGCTGTCACCCAGGAGATCACTCTGCTTACTTGCCAGCAGTCACTTTTAGATTATCCTAATTTACAAATTTATCCTCTGATTCAAAAGAAAATGACTATAAAATACAAAATAGATCTGTAGGGGCAAAACTCCTGATTATATTGTCACTACATATATCGTGCACTAACTATATAGTGAACTATTGTTCACTACTATAGTGAACTCCACATGCTTTCTAAAGGGGAACAGAAAAATTGAGGTGAAGCTTAGAGCGATTACGGTAAACGATAACATAAACTAAAGTATATTAAATAATACTGGCACAATCCCTAAAAGTACTGTAAAACTTGAAAAATATATTTGTGTTATAAATTTTAAAGGGACTGAGCAGCTTAAGGTAGAAAAATGCACAGCATCTCACTTTCCGAATTTTATCTGCCCTGTAGTTCTACTTCACATGAAGTTGATTGTGCTACGCTTTGAGTTCCTCAAATTAAGATTAAATTGTTGGGGGTTTTTTTCATCCTTCTTCACAATTTTCTTATTCAGAAACTTTCTAATAACAGTTTGATTGGTCTTACTTCCTATTACAACACATTTCTACTCCAGATTTCCATTTTTCATTTTGGGGCCTTTCTTTTGTCATGAACTTGTACGTATGCATGTTGAACACACTACAAATGCTTGCTATTTTATGCTGCTTAGGTTTGGAATGGTAAATCCTGAGTTTATTGGTGAAAGGGAGAATGTTTCTTAAAGTGTACGATCCTAGAGCAGAGAGCCACAAAAGGCTGCTCAGATTACACAACCTAATAATCCTGATTCACCAAATCACAATCTTCTGTCTGGCCCTTATGCTTTTGGTGTAGTATAACACAGTTATATATGTAGTAGAACACTCCATGCATTTAATATTTCTCATAATAACACTTAAAATTTTACCCATCTATTCAGAAGGCTGCAAATGAGACAGTATACAAAAGAAATGCTAATATAAGTACCTTTGGGAGGAGAAGGGAATGAAAGAAGCTGATGTTAAATATTAATCATAAGAAATAAGTCAGGAAGATATTTAAAGGTAGAAATCACAGTGAGTTACTTTAATTTGGGGTGGCATAGAACTCAGACCAGAACTTTCAAACTACTTTCCTCCTTTTCAACTCATAATGGTGTTTATTTGCCTAATTTAAAGAAAAACAAACAAACAAACAAAAAAACCCTCTTGTTTTGAAGTTGGAGTAAGAACTCCATTTGAGAGATATAACATCTATTTTACATCTCCTTCATAAAGTTCAGGGACAGCTATGATATCATGTTTTATTTGTGCGCTTGATTAATTTCATACATACTGAATATTCCCTCAACTTCATTCTGCCTGTCAGGAAATTTATTATATCAATGCAGCTCTCTCTTTAGTAAACACAGTCTTGTGTCTACAGAAGATACCTCTGAACTACTGACACACAAAAAATGCAACGCTCACACAAGGCTTTGGTGAATTTTTAAAGCAATGCACTGGCATGTTTAGAGTCTCACATCCTAACCACTATGCCAGCATACTCAGCAGATACATATGAAAGCACTCTTCACCCAATGGAGTCTTACATTTGCAAATCTGCCATTTCCTGCCTACATCCTGGCACTTTGTGTTCTCCTGAAAACTGCTGACAACTCTTAAACCCATTATTTAAGGAATTTAACACTTATATGTTTGCCAGATACAGGTAGCCCAGACCTTTATTTTCTTGATCAACTTGTCTGTAACCAGCCAGGCTGTTAGTACTAGAACAAGATAGACCAGTAAAGCACAAGCAAGCCTATGGTAATAAGATAAAAATAAGAAGTCAGTTCTGGAAACAGTACAAGGAAATAAAGACATCCTTTACTTCAGCTCGGTTTTAACCTTTCTCTCTGTTCCAAACTATTTTCTGATCAGTTTTGTGGTGTTAGAATAAGAAGTGTCACCATCACATCTTTGACACTGTCTCCTGACTATCAAAAGCTAATGGTGAGCTCTTCTGCCATCTCAAATTAAAGATACATTCTTCTTTTGAACAGGCTTTGCCATCTCTGGGCCCTTTTCATAACCAGAAATTACTAGCATGCCAATCAGACTCCAGTACTGATGCACTTTACAGAGATGATGTTAAGCTTGCTAATGTTCATTGATGGATAGCCTTGCAGTTTGTTTAGATAACAGGAAGAGTCTGTGTCTTTGTACCAAGTAGATAAGGATGATATGCTGAACTCCTTCTATGGAGCAGATGTGGGAAGCACCACCACCACCACCACCATCGAGCAGATAAGGTTGTGAAAGCAAACATTGTGCTATCAAGGCAAGGAGCTAACTGAGCATGCATGAAGACCAGGTTCAACTAGCAAACGCAGTGAGGAAAACTACTGACTTTCTCCAAAGATCCCAGAAGACCATTACCACAAAAAGACTGAACATGTGCAAGGAGGTGGGATTCTATGTTAGTGATTCTGGGGGAAGTATTGACTATATACACACTGCCCAGTAAAACGTTTGCATATGCAACACGAATAATGTATATAAGCTGAAGATCTTTTGCATAAGGTAGGCACAGTTTAGGTGAAAGGATCTTTTCATGCATCCAGCACCAAGAATAAAGAATGCCTGCTTTCTAACACTCCAAACTGAGTCTTATGAGAGTTTCGTGATTGACCAATTTATGGTATCACTACCAGCTCCACTTGTACTCCCTTTTTTTTCCTTACTAACCCTTTTAATTAATGTAACCAAAATTTATCATTACACAATGTTAATGAAAAATAACCATTAATATTGAAACTTCCCATTATATAGGTTAGCCCAATCCTCCCAAATGTTATGACACTACAAAATCTTTTGAACAGCCAGCGATACTGTTATCTCGGTGGGAAGTGAGTTGGGATCCCTGTACTAAGCAATTACTCTGGAGCAAAGCTCCTGGGACTAGGACCCAGCCCCTCCACTACAGCAGAATCATAGAATTTCTTGAGTTGGAAGGGACCCTTAAAGGCCCTCTGGTTCAACTCTCCTGCAATGAACAGGGACTCCTACAGATCAGGATGTTCAGAGCCTGATCCAGACTGAACTTGAGCGTCTCCAGGGATGGGGCATCCACCACCTCTCTGGGCAACCTCTGCCAGTACCTCAGTGCCCTTATTGTTAAAAACCTCTTCCTTATATGCAATTTAATTTCCCCTGCTTTAGTCTGAAACCATTTCCCCTAGTTCTACCACAACAGACCCTGCTAAAGAGTCTGTCCTTTCTTTCCTATAGCTCCCGTTTAGATATTCAAAGACTGCTATCAGGACTAGGGTATTGGTATATTCCGCTGCTGAAACCAGGCATCCCCTGATGAGAGAGAGGAGAGGAAGGCTGTCCCCAGCCACAGCACCTCAGTACTAACAGTCACACTGTTAGCCCTGCAGGGCTGGAAAGAAGCAGAGAGCAGGGCTGAGCCGGGCTCAGCTTCCAAATAAAGGACCAAGAATGCATATTACATATGCAGCATCAGTGCAAACACCCACCTACTTCGGTATTGTGGCTACTTAGAATCACAAAGTGCCATAGAACCAGCATAATGCTATGAAAAGGATTAAACGGGCCTTAATTAAATTAGGGAATCTGCATTCCCCTTTTGAAATGCTGATTTTCACAGAAGTGCCTCTTTTGTTTAAAGACTGAGGCTCTCTGACCTTCCTTTTCTGACTTTCCATGCCCTACCAGCACATATCTATCACATCTGCTTTACAGCTTAAGAGTTTTCATAGCAAAGATAAAGGCATTAAATAGACAACGATTCTGACAGTCCTATGATCTGGATAATATGGCAGGAAAGACTGCTTAGTTCTCTCTGTTAGAGAACGTAACAAAAGATGACGAAGTAAAGCCAGTGGCTACAATTTCCCTGCTATGTGAGATTTAGGGTATGGGTCTGTTTGGTGCCCAGCATCAGTTGCAATAATAATTTTGACAAGATATGTTGCATTTCTCATAAATAACAAGTTCAGTGAATTCCTAAGAGTGAAATTCCAATCAGACTCAGATGTGAAATGAATCTTGATACAAGTCACATTACCAATTCATCTTTATATATATTCATTTTATCCAACTTACCTTGCCTACTCAACCAGACTATTCTTCACCATTCCCAAACAGGTTACAGTCTATATAATTCAGGTAATCCCAAAGAAATGTGCCCTTGATTTTCACTTGGGAAGCTGCTTCCAAACCTGTTCTATTGTTGTGTTCTCATTTTCATATCAAATGATATTCTTCTCATACAACTTTTAAAAAAATCACATTCTAGATCTGTTTTTATTTATACATTTAGAATGAGTGTTCTTTCTCACTGAATTATTAACAGCTACATTCAAACTTGCTTAAATATGATCACTGCTCTCAAAACTAGGTCTTAATCTTTTCCTTTTTAAATCACTCCAGCTCCTTGTTTTGTTGCTCTCCCATGAGCTGCATGCAGTATATCCACATTTCTACTTAATCAATATATGTAGCAGACTTTTTTTTTTTTTTTTTTTTTTTAAGAACCAGACCCCAAACCAAATGAAACTGCTGTAGGATTCATCAACAAACAGCCACAGAAGACAAGACAATTAAGCAGACTTGGAACCTGCTTCACTTTAATGAATGGAGAAAATATGTAGTTGTAGCAGTCTTTAAGAGCCCAAGATTTGCAAACAATTTCTAAATCGATCTAAAAAATGAAGAAAATAGGACTAGCTGCAATACTTTCTGGGTGAGTCTATTCTTTCATAAATCTATTACCACATCCTCTCTTCCAAGGGTTAAGCTGGAATAAAACTGTATGAATCTGCCAATTTTCACTTTGAGATGTTCAGTGTAGTTTTACAAAACTCCACACCTTGAAACACACACCTTGAAAGCCACAAAGCTCCAGGATGCAAAAGCAATTTTAACCAAAAGATTGCAAGAGCACAAAAATATTTGCACGACATCACAACAATGACTGTGTGTGTACATCTAGCAATTCAAAGCACTCAGGCTGCACAGTTCTCTTTCTTAACACCAGTGTGCCCATCCATTCTACACAGCAGATTCTGCCTCATTCACAGTCATTACATCTCAAAGGGAATTCACCTCTTCAAAGCCACTGCACTTCAAGTCCAAAAAATTAATTATCTACAGGGCACAACCCAACAGTTTCAGTGTACTAAATTCTATTTGTGAACCAAAATCTATTTGAGTGCTGAGTATCTCATAAGATGCCTTTGCACACACTTGTTATTAAGTATTTCACTATAAACAAAATGTCTAGTTTGAAAGTTACATCTAGAAGTTATTCAGACTACATTAAAATAACCTGCTATTCAAAACAAAAATGAACTTTTGAAGACATTCCCACCTTGGTTACTCCAAAATATACAATATTCAGATCAGTTTGAATCCCACTTTTTCACAGGATAGGAGTTATTTTCATTTATTAGAAGGCAGTTTATTGTAAATCATGAAAATATTATTAACACTTCATATTAGGATACTTCTTTGCTACTTATTTAGAGTAATCTATACTTTAAGAAATTCTTGATCAATACCTAGCTTTTCCAAAGAGAAAAATTTGGCTCTCTGTATTCAAACAGCCTATTTTGGAATGCCGCTGATAGTTAACAAGCACACCATGCAGTAACAACCACATTCTGCAGACCAGTCATGGATTTACAGAAGAAAGGAAAGCTAATGGCTGTTAGCACCTGGCTGCCACCTTTGCGTGCTTAATGCAGTATTAGTATCTCCTGTAGGTCGTTGCAGCAAAACACAGGGGCCAGAAGAGAGATTGCAGCATTTGAAAAGCCAGGAAAGGTGTGCTCATTCTCATCTGCAGCCTTATATTGCAGTCATTTCTGCTTTACAACTCAGTGAAGGGGAGGGTTCAGATTTCCCTTTTCACTCCAAATGCACAAATACAGTTGATGTGAAACTGCAGTGAGGCAGAGAATGCTCCATGCAAATATCAGGATCCATCACAATTAACTTACTGGTTGCACACACATCGCTGTTATCTAATAGGTATAAGATGAACAATGAATGCTGAATAAGTGACTGAAATATGCATAAACGCACCAAGAGAAACAGGTGGTGCCAAAAGCCCAGCTTCCCCAACCTTGTTGTTTCAGCAGGATTACTTCAGACTAAACTCAGCCTGGATTGAAAATGCATTATTGTTTGTAGTCATCACGTATACTCCCAGAGCACATCTTTCAGTTCAGTTTTGTCTGCAAGGAATTTAGTTTCCATGCTCAATAAAGCAAGACAAAACACACTACATGAATATGATATTTAGTACAGAAGCTTATGTCTAATTGAACTGAAATCCTAGCGTAGATCTATTCACTAAAATCATGGTTGGTTGTCCCACTCAGCAACTGTAGTAGGAGAACAGTTTCCGTGTCTTTGAATTTCAGTTCTTTGCTTTTTTTAATTGTTGTGTTTACTCACTTGATAAAAATTGTTAGTATGGCATTATTCACTTACAAGTGGTCAAGAATTGGGAACAGCTGCCTAAAAGCACAACAAACAAGCACTTGCAGGTCAAGACAAGAATCACACTAGTTCCAAAGTCCTACCAAGGATCATAGGCATCAAAAGAGGACAGTGTTTCTACTCCTCCTGTAGTTACCTTTGGGCAATTTGAATTGCTTGCGTCTTGGGAGCTGTTACTTGTTTCAAGAACAGGATACCAACCTTTTTTTTTTTTCCCCCTCCCACCTTATTCTCTTCTGCCTTAAGTATCGCCCTTTTCTGCACATGCTGTTCAGTTTCAGCATTTGCTGAATTCAGTGTTCTGATTCAGATGCAGCTCATGGCCAAGTATGTGCAACACAAAACACTGCTGATACTCTATCAGCACATCAATGAGAAAACTACATGTCAAAAACAGCCTGAGGTACCTGACTTCTACAGAATGCTAACAGCAATATCTAGTATTCTGCTCGTTTTTTACAGATAGTTAAAAAATGAGAACACAGAAAAGTTCTTCACATATAAATGTTGTATTTTTCCATAAGAGCAGAAGGAAAGGTTTTAAATTTTATTTGTAATAGTTATGAATGTTGTCCTGGGCACTCATTTTAAGAGAAGGGCTCATTGGTCCATTGGCTGTATAGTTCTAAATGTATAGGACCACACCTCAACGATAAGCAATGGCAGTTAGAGCAAATGCCGATTAAAATTAAGGTTTGGGTGTGAGTAAAAAATCTATATCTAACCAAATAAATAGATAAAAAAAAATCATAGAAATCTGGCAATTCAGTTCCTTGATGGAACTCTTGTTCAGACGCTCACCTGTCAGGGTTGTTTTGTGTCAATACGATTTCAAAAAGCTGCCATAGAAGCTACTTGCAAAGAAGTTGCTAAAGCCATTGCACCACTTCTTTTCTTACATCCCTCCCGCATAACAGTATGGAGATTCCTGGGGACTTCTAAAACTTGAGAGATTTCTTACTGAAAGCTTTGGTTCGCTTTCAAGAAGCAAAATGTAAAATTCCTCAGATAGCGAGCAGCTGCACCAGGGATTCAAACAGTGCCAGGAAACTGGAAACTGAACCCAAAACTGAAGCAAAGGGTTTCAAAAGCAAACAAACAGCAGATCAGATCCAGAGTTCTGACCCACTGGGATTAGGACCACGATGGCTTTAGCCAGGCTTCTGCCACTAATACCAGAAATAATTATCCCAGATGTTTGCTAAAAAATGGAAAGTTAACGTTCAAAGTAACTTGGGTGAAATTCTGTGGCCCACAGATACATAACAGGCCACACATAATAGTGATAACAGTCTTAGCTGATTTTGAAATTTATTAATATACACGCATATTAACTTCAGAGACAATTTGTTTTATCTCCAAGGTTTATGCCTTATTCATTGCAGTGGCAAGATACAGCATCCTGCATGTCTGTCTATACTACTCCTTTTATCACTTTACAGTCATCAACAAGTAAAATTGTATTTGTCTTGAATAAAGGTAAACAGAACATGGAGGCTTCTACTATGAAACTTTTAGCTACATAAAAAGAAAACAATTAACATATACTAAGTACCTTCCTTATCGTCATGATGTATGATAGCATCCTGTATCATATCGGCAAGGTTGAAACGAACTCGATGATTCTTTCCATGTTTCAGTTTTTTCACGTAACCCTCCCGCTTCTGGAAAGCCTTTTCTCGTTCATAATACGCCTTTATTTGATCACAACGCATCCGCTTCACCAGCCGCTGCCGCTGGCCGAGAGGGAGGGACTCAAGCAAGCACTGGTCAATTTCCATCTCATGTGACCGAAAAACATTACATAGCTGGAAACAGCCTGCAAGATACAGAAAACAAACACATGCAATGGTGAGCATGTAATGAAACTTCCACCAGATTTCTTTCTAATCACCTGTTATGTTAGTTTGTCAAATGAACTCCTCCCACTTGACAGTGTGATCTACAAACAGCCTCATTTAATTCATCTTGCTTTGGGTTAGCAAATACCTGCTATTCAGTGAGAAGAAAAATCATCCTATCATAATTATAATGAGCACATCAGCATGCAGTTAGTCTTCAGGCAACTTCCTATTAAAAACATTAAAACCATTCTGGATTCCTAACTGTGTGAATAAAAGAGGAATTTTGGTGGTAGCAGTGGTAGTTTGTGGTAGCTTTTTTTCTTTTTTTTTTGGCATTGCAAAGAGCAATTCCAATTCCAAAATGAAGGTTCCAAAGAAAGATTCCAAATGGAATCTTCTAATGAAATTGTACTGGAAGTACAATTTCTGGAAAGGTACTGGAACCTTCACCTAACTCAGACTATGCTCATCACAGACTAGGGGATCGTCAGATAACTTTATTGCCTGACTCCTTGGATGTCAATTCACATCTAATACATCAGCGAGGAAGTCATTAACATACCCTAAAACAGCTCGAAGAGCTGGCTGGAGAACACTCAACCATTTCTGATTCTAATGTTCTACATTATGTATATACTAAACTTTTCTTCAAATGGCAGCTAGGTGCCCAAATTTCTCATTTCTAAGAACTACGAGCAGCCCAGATGAGAAAGGTTTTCCCACCCTAATTTGATGGAAGATCTCTTGAAGGGAACACAGGCTTTTGTCTGCCCATTTTGCTAAATATTTAGTTAAATCATCAATGGACTCCTACCTCACACTTGCACTAGCTCACTAGCTGGGTGGTGCTGACTAAAGAACCATTTTATTTTCTCCTTGTTGCTTGACATAAACTTTATCTACATACAAACCCTCTTCTGAAAGCAAAATTAATAATTTCCTGGCAGGCTTTTATAATCATCGCAGCACACAAACGCTTCAAAAATGCATATTTTCTTAAAAAATTGAGGGATAAAGGCGTGTTATTACACATCTTCTCTACTGAACAACTGAAACATAAGTGTTTTCTTTTTAAATCACTGATTTTGGATGTCCAATGCAAGACATCTATGTTCTTTACTTTAAGTTTTGTTTTGCTTTGAAGACATAGGGCTGTATATAATATGTTATCATGGTGTTATGTGATAGTATCAAAGACGCAGACAGAGCCCAAAGTTTCTTGCTGAGAAACTCCAAGACACAAGCAGACATAGAAAATAATTTTACAGATCAAGTTCAGTCAACTGATTTTTACAATAAGCTACTCTTTCCCCTCCTATAATCTCTGTTCTTTTCTTAGCACACCCTTCTAGCTACAAGGAAATGATTCGTCAAAATAAAACACTGGAAACAAGTACTGGCTTGTATTAAGCCAAAATTCACTTTTTGCACATCAGAAGAACTCCTTCTGTATAAGTTGAGCTAGAAAGTTTTGTTTCAAATGATATGTTTCATTTCCAAGCATGTCAGACACAACAAGGAAATCAAAGGGTACCCGTAAAGTTTCAGAAGACGAAACTTCATTCCCAACTTCTCCAGACGAGATGAAAGCATTCAGTGAAGACCTGCATTCAGACTGGTTCAATTTGTGAGCCAGTTTGTGACCGCATCTCCTTTCTATCACCATATGAGGGAAACTGAATCAGTGAACTACAAATCTTCTCATTCATAATTGTTCTGCTTTGTATAAAGTATTTTAGTACCCATGCCTTAAGCTCACATAGTATTTTTGGCTTGTAAAACTCTATGTTTATCCCTTAATGGTTTGGGTATACTGCCTACCAGCCAGGCTCTCAGCCTAAGAAAGAAAATCAGCATGCTGTGTTAAGCCATGTTTGGCAATGCAAACTGAATGGCTGGGGAAAGTTAAGAGAAGATTCTCATAAATGCCTTTCAGCCGTTCATTGCTACTTCATTGTATTGGATTTACATGACAAATTTTGGTAGCAGAGGGGCTGCAGGGTGTGGCTTCCATGAGTAGAGCCCAGCATCTACCCCATGTGAGAAGAACATCCCTCCAGGCACCAAGGTCAGTGCAGAAGGAGGGCAGAGGTACTTTGGGTGTGGAGCAGCAGTTCCTTGCAGCCCATGGGCACCTCGGAGAGCAGTTCTCCATAGTACAGCCATGAATGAGGCCTCAAAGTGGTTCAGCCCATGGAGAGCACCGGCTGGAGCTGCAGTCCTAAAGAGGGGCCTGCAATAGGGCAGGAGGGCTGGAAGAGCTCCCCATCTGGGGGGATCCTTGTGAAGCAATGCCTTAAGGGTAGGCCACATGGTACAGAGCTCTCTTGGGAGTTGAAGCTGGCAGAGTTGAAGCCTGTGGGAAGCCCATGGGGATCCATTCAAGAAGGAAGGCACTGTGGGAGAGATCCATGTGGAGCAAGGGCAGAGAGTGGGCATAGACAGAAGCAGTGTTACTGACTGATAGCAGCCTCCATCCCCTTACACTGCTTGGGGAGAGGAAGTAGAAGTGGGTGGAGAAAGTGTTTTTAATTTGATTTAGTTTCCCACTGCTCTGATCTGTTAGGAATACACAGTAAATCATAACAACCACCCTATGGTGTGTCTGCTCTGCCCATGCTGGTAACTGGTGAGTGATCTCCCTATCCTCATCTCAACCCTTGAGCCCTTTTCCATTACATTTTCTCCCTCTCTTCATTTATGGAGTGGAAGTGAGAGAGAGAATGTATGGTGGAATTTAGCTATCCATCAGGGTAAAACCACCACATTCATGACAGCAACAACGACCATCTCATACTTGGGTAAGACTTGTGACATATTGCAAGTGCAGCTTCACTAGCTCCCAGTAGAACGGGAAAATTATTTCTCTCAATCCGCTAGCCACCATCTATTTAACATACCCCAGCATGTGGTTTGCCTTATTTGCATCTCAAGTGCAGGACTGGCTCCCAGTCAACCCTGTTTGCTGTAATCCTTGCATCCTCTTCAGCAGAGCTGCAACTCAAATCAGTTGGCTCCCAGCCCACACCAATTCACAGGGTTATTCTGCCCTTGGGCATCAAAATACGTACTTCCCTTGCTGAATGGCTCAAAGTTTGTTGTTCCAATAATCAGGATTAAGCTCTATCATTCAAATTATGCCAACCACTCTGCCATAATTTAACGGTGCCAGTAGAACCAATGGCTTCAGTTGTTTAAAAGGCCTCCAGGAAAAAATAACTGCTAAAATCCACAATTTTATTAGGCAGATGTAAACTGCTTATGGACTAACAACTTGCCTTGTTTGTAGCTGAGAAGCTATTAGGGCCTCCTAAAGGCACCATGTGCAGCACGTCTGTCCATCCTCTTCTCTTCCATATACAAGAAAAGCAGTACAAGCTAATAGGCTAAACTTACACAAGAAGCTCATATGGGACCCATTCAAGTTGGACAAGATTTTTGTAAAGCATAATCTCAGAGCTCTTTCTGAATGCTACTGAGGAGGCGGTGTGGTAATGTGAGGAAAAGGTTGCAGGTAAGAGAAAGAGTTGATATCACTATGACAGTACATTTGAAGATTATTTCATGTGTTTCTTCTTGCCTCAGTGTATGACAAATTACAGTTGTGTAGAGTGATTTGATAAGGTCACTGTGACCGTCATGGCAGATGGCACTGAATAACTCATTAACAACGTCTCCATCGAAACTCCGAAAAAGCTTAGTGGGGTCTGATCTATTTACTGAGATGCTCTGGACCAAAACAACTAGAAAAAAAACATGACTGTTGATTTATCTCTGGTTTTAAAGCCTGCATCTTACATACAATCACACAATGTAAAAGCTTTTATGAAAAACGGAATTACGGAAAACAGAAATCCCTTATTGTATCATAATGGTTGTTAGCTAGCACAGGACAAAGGAAGCCTGTAAAGAATAGAAAATAAAATCTATATAAAGGATGCTTGCTACTGTAGAGACGCTTTGCTGATTCCACCTTGAACCATTACAAAGAGAAGAATTATGGCTACAAAACAGCCTGTTGATAAAAAATTGTAGCAATTTACTCACAATTGGCAAAAGTGCCTATTTCATGACACCACAAATCACAAGCTTGATCCTGCCTGTACAAACAATAGATTTCTGAGTAAAGAGGAATTGTTTGCTCTGAATTGTTACTGGTTCTTACGGGGAAGGTGAGAGAAGGAACATTTTTGGCATCACAAACAACAGTCCATGAGCAACATGAAGAACTTGGAGAGGATGATGGGATATAAACAGAAAGAACAATGTGATCGCTACAGGCATTTTCTTCTGTATCTCCGAGGTGACCTGAGCCCAAGTAACTACATGGCACATAGGAACACCTGCCATATCTCTTTCCAGAATCCATGATGATACCTCTTGCCTTTATATTTCCTGCTCTTATGGCTTCTTCTCATTTTATTTTAGTCACTCACTCTGGCATCTAAATCGTTAATCCAACCACCCTAAAAAATTGAAAGACTATGGTCTTTAAAGGAAAGAAACACTGCAGAAGGGTTAAAACTACCTCAAAAAAATGGCAACATGAGATTCCAAGAATGTACCTACTCAAGACTCAAACAATATTATTTAAGCATGTTGATATCATTAAGGGAAAAAGGGAAATAAAACCCTTCAAAACACACTGTGTTCTGTCTGGGTTCCTGTTGTAACCACAATTAAACATCTACATTCCCATTTTGATACCTGAAGTAGTCCTGCTTTTCAGAAAGATAAAGTACTTGAAAATTATATCAACTTCAGTAAATTGTTCAAAGAGACAAACATTCATCAAAACGGAAAAAAGACAAATTCTGATGAATACTTGAATTATTACACAACACTTCCAGAGCTGGCCAGCTAAACATATTCCCAGTACTAATAAAGAGATATAACAAAAGCATGCAGTGAGCAGCAATAGTTTGATACTTACAGAATCAGATACAAGGATGGTGGAAATCAGCACAGCTTTATCAGCTTTAGAAAGCTGCATTAACTTACACCCCATGTTTGATAACAGAAATAAGACCAGGAACTATAGGAATGACCCTTCCAATAATGCACTTTATTGTTATACACGATGGCTTCCCTAAGTATTGTCGGCAGCACGAAAATCACAGAGCCACAGAATCGCTTAAGTTGGAAAAGATTCTTAACATCTTGAAGTCCACGTATTACCTAACACTACCAAGCCCACCACTAAGCCACATCCTTAAATACTACATCCACTCACCTCTTAAATACCTCCAGGGATCACACATATCATTTAAATTCATTACATTAAAATGGAAAAATTAATTTATGCATAATTATGCAACTGAACTGAATTCCACGTGAAATCAGTGATACAAATGCAAAAGCCTAACTGAAGTTATGGTGTCTGGACTACAGATCAATGTGTTTGATTACAAATGCCCTTTTCAAAAACCAAACGCTATTATGCATCTAGGGATCTTAGAGATTCAAGAGGCTAGATTAATTTAAATCCAAATCAAATTGCAATGTTAAGGTTGGTATCCAAATACTTGGCTCTGAAAAATTCTTCGTTCAGTGTAGGGAAAATGACTCACCATTTGAACAGCCTCTTCGTTACGTTTATTAAGCTGTAAATGAAACACAGTCCTCTTAACCACTCAGCCCAATTCTAACAGCTGAAGCAATTCCATCAGGTCAGCAACGCTGCATTCACTGCAGCAATGGGCTGACTCCTTTTCTCTTTTCTTGGTTCCCCTTTCCATCCCCAAGGAATTAATCATAAGGAAGTGGTATAAAAATCAACTATTTCCCTTGTAACAAACCTAAAGAATTCTATTAACACCAAATCTTTCGAGAATAAATTGCATGTCAGCAAAGGAGCTGGTCTGGTTTTCCCATTCTTGGCTCTATAGAGCCTCTCTTGAATGTAACTGCAAAGTTAGACTTCTTAAACGACAAAACATCGAAAGCTTTCTTGTTTTTTGCTGAACACCTAACTGTCTTTGCTAAAGAACAATCCTGAGCATATTCAAGAAAGTATCCTCCTGTAAAACCCCACTGCCACTCTTCAAGAGCCTTTCAATGTGACTGGACTGGTAAGCAGGAACTGAAATCAATTTCTAGCTTGATCCCATGGAAAAGTTGCTTATCAGACACTATTAATCAATTCTGTAGGCTTTGTAATAGACTCTATCTATCAGCCATTCAGTGAAGTTACAGCAGCATTCTCCAAAAATTTATTCTATTTAAATCAGAGAACCAACCAGTTTGGGATTTTGCCTTTGTAGTAATAGAGGAGAACCTGAATAATAAGGAACTAAAAATATACCAGAGGGCTCTGCACTGTCATTTGTCATTTACATCATGCAGTCTGTAACATACGGATGTTGTATGTGCTAGGTAAATGTAATTAACTGCATGCCAGACTATCTAGTAAACAGGCAAACTGCCTGCCCATGCATTGTCCTTCAGTGTAATAAAACACCAGCTTCTGATGCACATGCTTAGGTAGGGCTTCTTCCCAATTTTAGGAAAAAAATATCATTACTATTTGGTTTTGCTTCTATAAGCACAAGGAACACACAAGTCCAAATGGTCTGGGAGAAAGCGTGTGCAGCTGTCAGCAGTAGTTCTTATTTGTGGATCATATCCAGAAATTGCAGGAATGCAAACAAAATGAATAGGCACAATCTGCTCATCCTCTAACTGTTAGCTTTAATAAAGCCAATGCCTAATACATAAAGGAAGGACAGGGAGCAACCTCTGCTTCTCCAGTAAAGTGGTATATACTGTCTCATGTACACATGGTGAAGGTTCACGGAAAACAAACAAAACATATCTAGACTGTACAGCATATTGCCCTCATTCTCCTGTGTGTATCATGCTTTGCTACTGTGAGGTAAAACAATTACCTCTTTTACAGCTTTTAAATTACAGTGTCTGAATTGCTGGTTGCACTGCAGCATGTCAGAAAGGAATATTATAACAAAAGGTGCATGTGAATGTTCTAGTAAGCAGTAGGAAAATGTGAAGAAAGGCAATGGTATTTGAGGCTACAAAGCCTGATGAAATAGATGGAAGACTGGACCTATGGCCATATCATCCATACTGCCTATTGGGAGTGGTTTCCAGATACTACTCATAGCCTCTATCACAGACAAAGAACTATTGAAAATTGAGCCAGAGAGCTAAATAACAGTCTTGTAGACAATCAAATTGAATGCCTTTCGCTTTTCTTCACAAAGCATAGACAGTTCCTTCAAAGCATTTTCCATAAATGTTGCCTAACCACCTTAACTTTATTTCTGCTGACAGCAAGGTAAGTAGTGCAAAGGGCAATTCTGTATGGCAATGTATTTCACTTGAAGAAGAGGGAACTTCCTCACCATAGGATTTAACATCCTTGCAACATACTCAAGACTATGTGGTATCTTCTGTGACAAGAGATTTAACGGTTATTAGGCTAACCCAGATACCCATACGGTAGAAAAGCAACATCATCAGTTCAGAGCATAAGGAAATAGCTGTAGCTCATTCTTAGGAAATGCAGTTCCAAACACTGCTCAGTCATTTGAATAAATTATGTCACAATTAATCTGCTTTACGAGACATTTTTTTTAAAGTGCCCAACAGGTTTGGAAATTATGATAGGAACAAAAACTAGAAAAGATTCATATAGGTAGTATAATCTGACATTTTTCCTTTGGAAAAATCAAAGCAAAATACACCTGTATGATTCTGAAAGTTAACTTTATAATTTTAATTCAAATAGTACGAGTTTCCATGAGACTTATACTCCAAGAGAGACTTAACTCCAAGAGAGTTCAGAGTAAATTCAGAAAGTAAGTAATCTAATTCAATGATTGCTCTGTGTGTTTGTGGTGGCGATGGTGTTAATACATCTCCATGAAGGCTGTTCCAAAAGTAATGCCTCCTATTTTATTCTGATGGCCCATGACAAGAGGTGGATGTTGGTGGTGTGGCAACAGAGGTTAAACCAATATTCCACCAACATTCATTCCATCAATATTCCATTACATTTTGTTGCCATTTGACAGATGGCAGCAGAGGGGCACTCTGACACAATGGCATCTCACATGGAACTGTGGATGAAGCAAAGGTATGTCACTGAATTCCTCCATGCAGAAAAAACAGCACCCGCTGACATTCATCAGCACTTGATGAATGCTAATGGAGACTGAAGAGTGGATGTGAGCATAGCGAGGTCATGGCTGGTGCATTTCAGCAATGGTGACAGTGACAGTGAGTCACTTTTGCTAGTGCAGATTTTCACAAGCGGGCTCTTCTCCATTGCTGGTGAGAATGCACAGCTAGTGGTGGTGACCATGTTGAAAAAGAGTGTTTTGAAGCTGAGAATTTGCTCTATCAAACAGTGTTATTGTGCTCTTTGTATGTATTTATGGAAATAAATGGGAGATTCATAGAATTTATGCCACTCCTTATTTGGGATTTCCAAAACAAAGAAATTTATACTTTGAGATTAACACAAATCACTTCATAAGGCTTGTCGCTCACAAAGCCCATGAGAAAATAACATCAGCATATTTGGCCATATTTTAATAATCTAAATTGCTCAAAGTCAAACAACCAATAAGTAAAACTCAAGAAGCTCCAAATCAAAGGGCATAAGAAGAGAAAAAATGATCTGGGCTTAAATGACAATTAAAAAAAAAAAAAAAAGGAGGGGGGACAGATAGAAAATCCTCTAAAGAAAAAAAAAAAATCTCTTCTTAGTCTTTGAAGAGACCTGGTTGTCTTTTATTTGGCTGCAATGCAAAACTTCTGACATTGTAACTAAGCTGTGAAGATAAGAGTTCTTTCCTTACAGTGCAGTAAATGGAAATGTAGCAATGCATTCATCTCTATTCCACTCTTGGGATATGGGAAAGAGAGAAGGGAAGGATTTGCATTTGGGAACCGATGCTCTGGAATATTCTCTGTCATCACAGGAAATATAAAGAGCTTGCTACAAAGAACAAGGACACTCAGATCACAGAGTGATGAATAACACTGTCGAGATTGTTGCTGCTATTTGTAAATCTGGAACTTTGAAGGGTCAATTTAACATGTAGGTGAAAGGAAGCAAAAAATTACAGCAGTTACACTTCAAAAGGTTTTATGCTACAGTTTTAACTGAAAGAACTAAGTTGAAAACATCTGAAAAAAGAAACAGAAATTACGATTGTTTCAAGTCCTGGAGTAGTTATTTCACAGACACTCAGACACTCTCAAATAGATACCACTATTTAGGCTGCAGATGTGCCAGGGATAAACAAGCTTGTAGAATGTGAGAATTACAAAAAACATAGGCAAAAAAAAAAAAAAAAAAAAAAAAAAAAAAAAAAAAGAAAAAAAGACATAAACCAGAAGTTCAAAGAAGTGCAGCAAAGTTAGGCTTTTTTTAAAAAATAAAGTACATGTGGATAGAGACAAAAAGGATATTCAGCATCATACATCACAAATAGTCAAAAGCTACAAAAGGAAACAGTAGTTGACAGACCCCAAGTGTATGGACTGGCAAGCACACAGGAAAGGAAATCCTGTGCCAAATGAACTGTGGCTCTACATACAATCTCATCATTTACAGAGATTACTGCAAAGTAAAAGCAGATGGAAAACTAGTTTACAGTACAGAGGAGCTAACAAAAACTCTGCTTCAGAGCTAATATTCAAACCATTGGTCAGTGTACATCAAGGGACTGCCATCAGAGTTTTCAAACAGCAAAGGGATTGGAAACAGACCCTCCCTTCTGCAGAAAGGCAACTTGTCTGGAATATTGTACTCAATTCTAGACAATCAAATTGGAGCAGTTCAAAAGAAACCACCACAAACGGTTCTAGGGCCTGAGGGACTGATTTATGAGGAAAGATGAAAAGAATTAAATATGCATAGCTTAGCCAAGCAGTGACTAAGGAGAGAAGTTAACAGAAAATTGAAGGATGAAAGGGAAAAAGAAAGTTGTATAGCATAAAAAGGAAGGGAATTTGCAACAATTGAGATAGTTTAATAAAGTGTAAATTTTGACATAGTACCAAGGTACAAATAGCACACATGGATGAGATTGCCACACGAGACTGGAAAATCCCTAGTTGAGCATACTGACCAGAGAGCCATCCAACAGCACCAATAAAGGCATAGAAGTTTGGGGCACTTAGGGCAGCTCAGTTAGCTCTGGCATCTCTGGATGGCCCTGCATACTTCCATAAAGACAATCCTCCAACAAAGCAGGGAAGCAACCACTGCGACAATTTCTGGTATGCAGAATTATACAATGGCATTCAAAAGACGACTCTCCCTTGCATAGTAGGGTTGGCTATTGGGCATAGCCGAAGTAGCCTAGGCTGTGGTTCAAATAGCAAGCACTCCTGCTAGCCTCAGCTGGATCTTTATCCATGAGTGAAATTTAAAGCAGGTGGAGCAGGTATCCCAACAACAGAGTTTCTCTTAGTATTAAGGCTACCTTCCACATATACCACTTAGCATTATAGTCAAATGCCACAGCGTGGTCATATGAAGGCATATAAAATAAGTAAAGAAGTGCAAAGAATCCCTTTATCAAACTTGACTGTGAAGATGGAATATCAGTATCACTTTTAGGCTAAGTTAAAGCCCATTTGTCTTCTGAAAAACAGGGGTCAAAAACTGATCAGTTTCATAAGAGAAACCAAAAGAAGACAGCGTCAATGCACTACAGCAAACTTTAGGTTTCTTCACTTATAAAAAAGAAAAAAATCTCAACAAATATACAAAGCTTCAAAGCTATTCAAAAATTCGAGATAGAAATCAAATTATTATTGCAGCTCCAACATTACTACAAGACAGAAAAAATGTCTCTCAAAGACACAGTGCATCTATATATTTATTAGTCATCTGGAGAAAGTATACCATTTAGAGTTTCATTTTCATAAACATTTATAAGATTTATACATACTACTACCATAACTAACATTAGTAACACAACTTATTAAATAAAATGACTGTAAGCAAAGTAAATCACCCAAAGAGCAAGGCATACACTTCATCTGCAATCTTAATATGTTTTCTCCTCTTTCACATAAGAGTACTGGGCAAGGGATTCCACATGCTTCCAAAGCACCTCCTGCAATAACCTACGTACAGACAACAATACAATCCCCTCCACAAAGACTGAACAAAAAGGCATGCCTGCCTCCATTCTTCCTTATCCTCAGCTTAGATGCAGATGCAACATTTACAAAACTTCTCTAGGAAAAGCCTTTGTATGGGTTTGATTTCTTGTGTAGGAACCAAATCCATTGATTAGCTTTCAAGAATGACCTTAATAGACTGTTCCATTTTCAAAAGAAGTTTTTACAAGGTCTCATATATATTTCATATGTCATGCTTCATAACAGGATTTGCCTCAAATTTACCACAGCAGGACTCCATCAGCCTGGGGTGCTATGGCCCAGATCTATCATCTGTCTATACTCAGAATACAACTTCAATTTCTTCTGAAAAGTCTCACTGCATAGAGAAGCATTCAGAATAAGATGGCTGATCCCAGGTTTTCCTTCTTCCCAAGAATAGCATTTTCTGCTTTACAGTCAACTGAGAAGTACAGGCAAGCACATACCAAGTTGAAACCTGACAGGAATGTCTGGATTCTACCTCGACAAAAACATGCTAATAAATTATATGCTCACGTGCCATGCTCTCCTGTCCACACGCCTTGCCAGCTCCCTTCTTAGAGGGTAAAAACAGATTAAAATGGACTACATGCCAGCTCTCTGCACCACCTTACGAATGTGGAAACCTGTCACAGACAGCTGTACTTCAGCAAACAAGAATGACACTGGAGTATTTTTTGTGTTTTTCCAGATTACAACAGACTGACCCATGTCATCTGTTATCGGAGAGTGAGTCCAGCAATCAAAACACTAGAATTTGAAGACCTCTTTTATCAGGTATGCTGTTGTTTCCAATGAAGGCAGTTGCTTGAAATTAAACAAATGGAAAATACACCTTCTAAGATACTATATTTAGTATTAATTGTATCCTAACCTATTAATGTTGGTGATATACTCCTCCATGATATATCATAAAATTTGCATTAGAACAACTCTTTTTTTTTTTTTTTTTTTGTTCCCAAACCAAAAATCCCATTGACTTAACCGATTTTAATTTGTTTAAAAACAAATTAGAGTTACATTAACTCAGAGTTTTATTTGCTTTATGTTTGTATGGTGGAAATGCTTGTATTTATTTTATTATCTATAGATACTCTCCGTTAGGTTTAACAATTTACAAACTGTGCAAAATATACCACAGTACAGTCTATTAGTTTGTCTGAAAAGAGAAAGAAAAGGTATTATGATGATTTGGAGCAAGAATTTACTTCAGGAATGAAAATAAGTTCCTGGGCCTCAAAGTTCTCACTAATTTTGTAAGAAAAAGTTCTTCTTCACATGTGAAAATAGACATTGGTTATTTTTTGCTCACCTTTATTCTTGCAGTAATCGTCTCAAAATTGTAGCATTAGAATTCTGAGTTTTCATGCATGCTGTGCAGTATGGTGAGTATGATACTTTGACCTTTGCAATCTTCTTTCATCCTCTTTTCAGGATGGTTATTTTTCTTCTTGGTCTGCAGAACCCCTACATTATAGGAACATAAGCAGCCCAAGTACCAAAAATGTAAGAGATTTCCTTGCAATTTCCTTACAAGTTCACAATAAAATTTTCCACAGAAAATGCTGACGCTTCCCCTCTTGGCAGTGTTTTTATAGTGGGAAACTAAATGTTCAAGTAGAAATTATTTGGGAGATGACTGTAATATTCGTGAAGAATATTATAAATAGAACCTATTCTTAGTTTTGTACAATGTTGGCCTAATGTAGCTTTCAATTGTTCAAGTTAATATTGCTTCTCTGTTACTTTAGACTGTATTCTTCAAAAAAACCAATTTATATTCAATCTTCTCCTTAAAATCTCCAAATGAGTTGCTACCATTAGGAACATTTTATTCTATTGGAAGCATACTTGACAAATTATTAAATCATCAGTATTACAAAAGCACAAAGATAATTGGGCTACTTATCAGCCCAAAGTACAGTTTTCTAAATATTACTTCCCATGTCTATATACAGATATTAAAGGTACTTTTTACTTCTTTCATGTCATCCACATTTCTAAGTTTTTCATATTTAGGTATAAAATTAACTCAAATAAAAAAAATAAAGTTGAATTTTAGTCTGCGTCACATGAATCCAAGATCTCAAGGGTATAAATAAATAAGTACTGCAAGACCTTATCTCCTTGCAATCAGTGGTCAGGCACACACAACTGATCCTCTCTTTCTCTCTCTGGATTCCCAGGGAAGACGACCCTCATCTCTTTCTTCCAATTTCATTTTAAGCAGTTGTCCTAGACATCTCACTTCAATAATAAGCTTAACCTTAAGCTTATAAGCATTAACCATAAGCATATACAAGGAAAAAGAACTTTTCCCTGCAGCCACGTATTACTAAGCTGACATCACCATGAAACACCATCTTCAGCTAAAGAGATGACTGTTGAATAAGGGCCAGTATACTGGACATCTTGCTTCTATAAGCACATCTTCCTCTTACCATCATAAATTCCACTTCTTTGTATCTTGAGCTTCTTGTTGGCATTAGATTCTGCATATAACCAAGAGGGCATGAGAATTCTCTGGGACATCATAAAATGCACTACAAAAGTGAATACCATGTCCAGCTTAACCCTGGAACAAAAGTATGGAAAGAAGAACATACTTTGAAGACTTCAGCAGTTTTCTCACTTCAGTAAAGGCATAGTGTGACAGAGCACCCACGTGTCACCTTCACTTAGGTCACCGCACATTTCTGAACACACTGCCACAAGGGCAAGTGTTTTCTTTTTCTTTTAGGGGACGCCCAGTTCTTCTTTTCAGGCTCCCTTTCTTAATCAGTCTAAGCTATGGAACTTCACCACACTGAACAAAGATGGAATCTCCGCAGAATGCCTCAGTGTAAGAAAGCTGACACGAATGTATCACGTGTTTCTCTCCCTGCATTGCCTCTTCATCCATGGGAGAATCGAGTTCTAGACACCATTCTCTGTAAACTAAAACTAATGTATCACATCACATCTTCCCTGACCCTTTTCCAAGATGCATACAGTTCAGGCAGATCTATTGCTGTGGCACAAGACTGGAGCCATAGAAGACTCTGAGTGAGGTGAGAATGGCTGAATTACTTAGCAAAAGAACCCAGACTGAATTCAAAGTGCTAAGCAAGAACTTATGGGATGATACGCCTCTTTCCTTGAAAATATCTTGGAGTGTGCTAATTCAGCCTATCTACAACCCTGGTGAAAAGGAAACTGACAAAGCCATGGTTGAAATGCTCATCCAACTGTGCTGAGTTCTAGCAGTTAATAACTTTAGTGAAACAGAAAATATATTGAAATAGCTAGCTATGAAAAAGTGGGGGTGAAATTAAATAAAATGGAAATCATAAGAACAATTCAAAGAATTTACTCTTTTATTCATAAATACCATGATAATTTTATTACCGAATATTCTGTGAATTAGTATGAAAAATATTCAAGATGACATCCCTATTACTGCTAGCTTTTGCCTTTCAAGACAAAGTACGTGATTAAGGTCTCTGGCACTGCAGACAAAAGTCAAGACTTTTATTTTTTAATGTAAGAAAAAAAAAATGACTGTGGTATATGGATTTTTTAAATACTACAGTAGGAAACAGTGAAAAGAAGGAATAATTCAGTATAGGTTATCCTTCAAAGATAGAACAACATTTAAAGGCCAAATCTTCCATAGCATCTTCTACTCTAAGTAATTTTTTCCACAGACATATCCTTGACCGTATATTCATGTGCTGGGGTTAATATGGATTGGATGTTGAGGAGATTTGTAAGACTCGCCTTTTATCTTGTTTCATGTTCTGAACTAAATTCACCAATAAGCATCTAGTTAATAACTCCAGCCTTGAACTCTAAGTACTGGACTTTAACAAAACAATTCAATTTTTTGTAATGCCTACAAAGGATGTAAAAGGAATTTCAAACCAATGGAAGTAGATTCTGACGCTCAGTTTTGATCACATTTACAGTGGGAATCAGACTCTTGAACAATTAATTCAAACCTCCTCACAAAAGCAGTGTTTTCCTTATTACCTTTGGAGACCTCTTAGAAGAAATCCAGAGCACAGGAGCCATAACATATAAATGATGACGTTAATGTTATAGCCAGATATACTGGGGAGAGAAGTTAGCAGGAAGGTGCCATTTAATTTGCAAACTAACATTCATTTGCACAGTCTGTCACACAAATCTTTGAGATAAAATGGTACCCTGCAGCTGGTAGATACCATGTGGTACTCTCCTACGTACCAGTGCGCTCTAAGCTAATTGCCAAGGAGACTGGCAAGACTGCCAGCTCCCAGTGTTGACGATTCTAGGCCGCAAAGAGATATGGACACCAGCAATGACAACATGAGCTGCTCGACCAGACAGGCGCACACTGCTCACATTTGAAATGCTGCTTGTGCTGCTTGAAGATGGCATACGTTGCTGTTGTGACCACACAGATGCCTTGCCTAGGTAGGCAGGAGAGCAGACTGCCTTGGGTTGCTTACAACCTGGGAGTTGCTACGAGAAGACGGTGACAGTACATCTCGTTTCCACAGCATCCCAATGGGAGCAGTGCAATGAAGAAAATATTAGTAAAACTGAACTAAGGCACTAGAAGAAGAATACATACAGACCTTCTCAGTTCAGATCTCCTCACTCCTGTCCACAGAGATCAAAACACAATGTGCAGACACATGTAAAAGCCAGGCAGATACCACTACAGTTCATAAAAGACCAGCTTTCAAGTGCTATTAGTTTCTAGCTTTTAGATATCCTCCCTCCCCAAAACAGACCTAGAGACAGTAGTCTCTGCAAACATATGCCCTCTGTCCAATGTCTTTTCCTCTGACACAGAAATCATTAGTGAAATGGACTAAACACAAAGTGGGGGTGTGCAGACTCATTCAATGTCCCACAAGGTTCAGGTGCCCTCAGCAGATCTCAGAGCATCACTGGTGCTACCACCAAAGGTCAGCCCTGACACATATTTGGCACTCCACTGAACACAAGCATCAGTAACAGTTACTGGCATGTGAAGTCAAATGGGAAGGCTTGAGGAGGAACACTAATGTGGGTTTCTCCTCCACTAATTACAAGTGGTGGTGGAAGCAAATTGGCTAATTCTGTACAGAGAAGCACAGGCAGTAAAAAGTCCTCCAGCCAGCACCTCTTCTAAAGCATGCTATTTGGAAGGAGAAATGCTGTATGGTGAAATATACTGATTTAGTCAGAAACCTCTCACTACAAAATCTTGAATTGGAAGAAGTGGAAATAAACAATATTGTGAAGACTATCGAGTTGTACATCACCTTTCCCTCTGCTGTACATGTCTTTCATCCCTGACCTCTAACCAATGCAGCGAACATTGCAAGTAGTCATCACTGGCTTTTTTTTTTTTTTTTTTTTTTTTTTAATGAAAAACTCACAGTGATTCTCATCTCTTTCCCCTTCAAGAACCTATGGTATCATTACAGAGTTACACACACATAACATGCCATTGAACACACATGCCCACATGCAATCACTACACTCTCACTATAAGAAAGCAACACCAAAGAAACAGAATAATACTTTTCTGACATCTTCAAGACACTGTGCTGCAAATTCCCCATTTGCATTTCTGAAGTCTCATAACAGGCTCAAAGACTTATTCTTAGAATGTGCCTTTAGAACTAGGCTGTAAAACCAATCTGGCTTCTCAGCATGAACAGGGAATTTGGGCTTGGAACTCCCATCAGTACTCCCTGCACACGTCGCACTGAAACCAGACAGGAGGAAACCCTCGTAATTCATTTCCCCTTGAATTCCAAAAATACTTCCAGGGCACCTTGATTTCATAAGAAAACATCAAAGAGACTCATTATTGGCTTCTTAACTGTAATACAGTATTTTAAAAACAGTTTCAGAAATGACCTTGGTACATTTACATCATCAAAGACCACAATCTGGGGGGAAAAAAGCTTTTACAGCAATCTGCCATTTGTTAGCTTAAAAAAATGTGACAAACCCAAGAAGTCTGAAGTTTTCCAAGTCCTGCAGTAAAAAATACTCACAGATAATGAACTCCTTCTGGCAGTCAAAAATATATCTAAATGATAAGTCATTATTACAATGTTCAAACGGCAATTTTCATTCAAGGACTGGATCAAAACCAAAAAGCTAGAAAAAGATCCAGCTTAGCAGGACAAGCACAGTCTTGACAAGCAGATTAAAAAAAAAAAAAAAAAAAAAGAAAGCTGCTAGGAATTTGCTCTGCATTGAATCAGTACATTTAGCACACATGCCAGCTTCATGCTTTAAAGAGATAGCTTGCATGATTCAAGGTTAAAAGTTCATTTTTATTCTAAAGTCTGTTCCACCAAATAGGTAAATATTCCAATAAGAGGGGGAAAGAAAGAATTGATATACAAGAGAAGTAGAGATTAATTACAAAGGTATTCTCATTTGTATCACCCTTGCAAAGTCTAAGAGCATCTTTACAGGCATCTTTAACGTTACAGCTACGTATGACAGGCTTCTTCTTTTTTGCTATTATTTTCTTCAGTGATTAATTTTAAAAAGTTTAAAGAGCTAATCAGCATGAAGTTCAGAATGAGAGCTGTATCGCACACAATGAAGTTGCCCCTCTGAACAGAGGAGAAAAAGCACCACTGCTCTGCCCTCATATTCACATGCAAAGTAACAGCTCCCCTTCCCGACTACCACGTTGACATCATGCAGCATCTGCCTCCGACTTTTTTGCATACGCATTGAAAAGACACACCTCGCAAAAATAAAAAGGCAGCTTTATAATCAAAACAACCATTTTGTTACTTACAGCATTTGATAAAATGGTAATGAGACATTCTTTCATCTCAGGCTGCAGTCTCGCTACAGGTTTCGGCATCCACTTCTGCTACAACTGTCGTGCCCGGAAAATGCATTATTTAGAGCCCTTCCCTCCTCAGGTATCCAGTATACCTCAGAATACATTATTCAGCGCAGGTTCTGTTCCAGGATCCCGCAGAGGCTCCCAGGCCATCCTCACCCGGCTGCCAGAGTTCCGACAGACCTGTGTGTGCCTTGAACCACGACCGCTGCACGTGCTATTGTAGAACGGTTGACTGACACCGCTCCCAATCCCACATGCCCAGGAATAGCAAGATTTAATTGGCGTGCACTTGCAGCCACATTCTCCCAGCGCTGAGGTGTGCTGCTGCACTGCGGCTCTCGCAGTCCTGCCCGTTAATGGCTTTTCGATAGCTCTCAAACGGCAGCAAACTAAGCTTGATGAGCAGGCTTGAATGAAATCGCAGAACAAGGGGTCTTAAATTTTTACTCGTGCATGTCAGTCGTCTGCCATATGCAAGCAGATTCCTAACTGGTACTAAAACGGGATTATTTTTAGTTGCCACCAGTTGCTGTGTGAATAGGAAATCGATACAGGTTACCAAAAATAACCACCTTTTAGCATCACATATCATTTTGTCAGTTTGTTGTAAGGTAAAAATCAGGACAGAGCTCACAGCCATCTTCAGATTCTCCTGGTTGGTGCATGGATTCGTCTAAACTGAGCTGAGAAACGTGCTTGGTATATGTTCCCTGATACGCTCATTTTGTCACTGCTTTGTATTGCATTGCATCTTTTTCTTATATTGAATATTTTATGTCTGAAGAAAGAAACTGCAGGCTCTGCATGGTTCATATGATGAATGTGTATGTTATCTAATCTTATCTGATCTAATCTGTAATCACTAATTGTAAGAAAAATGCCTAATATGCATCACGTTTAAATATGAAGTAGGCTCTGCTAAGAACAAGTCCATGAAATTACCTATCAGACCTCAGCATACCAAGTCAATGCATTCTGACGCATTACCCAGCTACAGATTAAGGGCACACAAAGGCAGACCTGCATTGTGTTCAAAACACCCGAGCTGCAGCACCCCCCAAGCACAATCCCTGCATTACTTCCCCAAGAGCAGTCACCTAGCAATTCACTTACTACTTCCTCAAGAAGTCCACAGTAGAACTATAGCAAAACATTTTTCTTTTAAATAAATCATAATTTTAAGAAAATGGTGCTCCGAGAGAATCTACCTTTGATTACCATGAGTCACGCCAACCACAATCACCACTGCACTGAGTGAAAGCTGTAATAAAGGGAAACTGATAACCCAACTATATTTACATCTTTTATTCATCTGAAAGGTTCTTACCTACTGTTTTGTACATGCAACATTTTTAACAGCTATGAAGTTTTGAAAGGACTACAAAGGGTCTATCTCATTAGTCAGGATTACTAATTCAGATTTTATTAAGTATTCTGCAGAGACCCCACAAGAACAGAAAGATGCATATTCACGAGCTTCCAGAGATCCATCAGTAAAACCCTCAGGTGAAATCTCCTTGCTTCTAACAGCCACATATTTCAAATTTACTTTTAGGTATAATATGCACAACAATAGTTCAGTAGAATTAATTATTTAGGGCTAGATATTTTTTTTTTTCCTGAAACCATTGCTATTGTTTTTTCAAAAATAAAAACAGAAATAACCTGAGGAAGTAGGGATACAGTATATAAATCACAATCCAGTAATTATATTACCACAGAAACTTTTTATTATAGAGCTCAGCACTCAGAAGCAATTACATTTATCCCATCTTTCTTTCACACCTATAGAACAGTAGGCCAGTTTGGGCCATATGGCTCATAAAATAAACATACCTATTGTTTTAAGAGGCAATGTTAGTCATAGTTCATGAGCAAGCTTCACATCATCTGACAAAAAGCCCTTTGAGCAATACTTTTTGGCAGAGGCACAGCTGTCAGGTTTATCTCTGGAGGCACTGTCAGACAGAGAGACAGACAGACAGACAGACAGACACGTCCAGTAGCATGACGGGAGCAGGAAGGCTCAGAGCAAGCACTAGTGAATGAGACAAAGTGGTTTTCTGTAAACAAAGTGAAGAGGAAGAAGAAATACTTCTGATGCTGGAGTGAATCTGACATGGCAAAAAGAAAAAAAAAAAAAAGTATTTGAATCTGCCTAATTTCACATTGTAATATATATGTGTAATGTGCACTTGTAGCCAGGAAGGCCAACCATATCCTCGGTTGCATGAAGAGAAATGTGGCCAGCAGGTTGAGGAAAGTGATTCTGCCCTTCTGCTCTGCTCTTGTCAGACTTCACCTGGAGTACTGCATCCAGTTCTGGCGCCCCCAACACAAGAAGGACACAGAGCTGTTGGAGCAGGTCCAGTGGAGGGCCACAAAGATGAGCAGAGGGCTGGAGTAGCTCCTCTATGAGGACAGGCTGAGAGAGCTGGGGCTTTTCAGCCTGAAGAATAGAAGGTTCCGGGGTGGATCTTACAGCAGTCTCTCTGTACCTGAAGCAGCCTACAGGAAACCTGGGGAGGGACTTTTTATAAGGGAATGTAGCAGTAGGATGAGGGGGAAAGGATTTTAAACTGCAAGAGGGTAGATTTAGACTAAATATCAGGAATAAATTCTTACTATGAGGGTGGCGAGACACTGGAACAGGTTGCCCTGAGAGGTTGTGGATGCCCTCTCCCTGGAAGCATTCAAGGCCAGGCTGAATGGGGCTTTGAGCAACCTGATCTAGTGGGAGATGTCCCTGAGTGTAGCAGGGGGGTTGAAACTAGACGATCTCTTCCAACCCAAATCATTCTATATTTATCAATGGAATTACCATAGCAACAATTTAGGGTAGTGAAATGTAGTAGTATTTATATAGTATCATTTCTGTGACAGGTTAGACTGCGTGTTCCATCCCATAAGAAACAGGAGAGAAGCATGGTCACATACGGAGAGGATCAAGGTACAGGGCAGGTTTCTTGAGCATCGTCACAATGTTGACTTCACATCTGCATCAAACTGTTCATATTTGCATCAGACTAGTTGGGAACACAGCCCTGCTGCCTGCTCCTAGAATGTCTTAGGGGCACAAGGAGATGCTTGGCACAAGGAGCTACAGTGCTACACCACGGCTGGGAATTGCATCTTGTCATTGCATATTTAAACAGAACAGATCCGTTGGGCATCCCCTACCCACCTGCAAAGGGGCACTGGGGTCACTCCTCCATGAGCTCTTATGCCAAAAATACGAGGTCAGCTGCTCAAGTGTGAATGACAGCCTGCAGGTGAATGTAAGACAGGTGTCAGTTGTATCTCATTACCAAAATGTGACACTTTGCAGCCAGCTACCTCAAAAGACCTTTCATTTTCAAACTTCATGTGCTTGGCTGAGTTAAATTGTTTCTTTTAATACAAAATGAAATAAATAATATAAAAAAATATTTTACTAGATCACTACATGGCTAGTTATCATAAGTGGGCTTTGCAAAATACATAAAATTTTAAATGGAAAGAAAACAACACTGTATATTGCCGTGAGCAGGAAGTTCTGGCACAAGCTGAATAACAGAATTAATGCAACACAAAAATGTGGAAGGAGCACAGATCCCAAAGAAATGGTAGAGCAGAAGACACCTAGGCAGAGCGAAGAGAATGAAATGGAGAACTAAAAGGAATGAAACAAAGAGGTAAATACAAGTGCAGATGTGATGCACCTTGAGAAGTGGCAGCTAAACAATATAAACAGAAGCTAGCATAGGAATAATAAAATATGTACCTTTCAGCTAGGCTGGAAAGCTGAGAAAGAACAGAGAAATTGTAGTGCTCATATCGGTGGATGTCCATTTGTAAATGAAGATTTCAGGCATGAGAACAAAAAAGTAAAGATTTAAGGTTTGAGATGAATCCAAAGGAGGGATTTTATTTTGTTGTTGTTGCTAGTGATTTTACAAAGCAAATTGTACCATTTTTCTTAATTCAAAAGAAGGATAGTAATTGCATTAGACATCTTCCCCTGACTGAAGTTCAGGAATCATGTATAAAAGTTAAAAAAAAAAATGGCAAAAATGACACTTAAAAGCTAACCACCGAAGATATGCAAGCATATTTGTACAAACTCTGTGTTGTACAAGTGCTTTTTCTGTTCACTAGGTAACACAAACACCGGATTGAAAATGTATACAGAGTATAGAGAGAGGCACAAGTGATCTTTAACTGGAGGACAAAGACTGAGCTGGTACCACACTTGATGTTCAGATACTGAATATTGATGTAATTTATTTTGTCCAGCTTACCCATAATAGTGATAAAAGAGAATCAAGGTCAAAAGACAAAATATATTTAACCCTTCCAGAAAAATTCCTTGCCACCACTCTCTACAGAAAGCAAGCAGCCAATTTTATGCTACGTTCAAGACAGCATTCATTGAAATTACAGATTTTTTAAATTAGAATTTAAAAATAGGACAGCAATCGCTAGGATAGCTACTTGTCTTAAGATAAACATACTTTTACGGATTGTCAGCTCAAGAGTATACACTGCTTTCCTAACTCAAATTTCAAGGCTCAAAGCTTGTCTTAGAGAAAGCACCTATGTTTTGTAGAATAACCCAGGAAACAAAAAAAACTGGTTAGAATAAGGTATTACTGCCAAGATCTGGCATAATATATGGTTTCACATCATGTAAATATTTGGTTATTCTTAATGTCTCCTGGCATCACAAACAACTGAACATCTAATTATTTTTTTTAGCATCTTAGTATTTTATACTTTGCATATAGCTGCAAAATATGATAGGAAAACATAGGACTATCTAAAAGCAATTTGAATAATGAGAAAAACACCAAAACTGTTGGGTTTAAAAACATGACAGATGCTCCCTGTTTATGCCATTTTCATTCAATGAAACAAAGCTTGCAATATCCCTTCATATGTTACAATTTCAATCTGTTTCTAATGGGTTTAAGACTGCAATGCTGTAACAGACAAAAAAAAAAAAAAAAAAAAAAAAGAATACAATTAACATTGCTTATACATATTGACAAATCACGTTGCTTTAGCAACCAGTCCTTGACCATGCCATCCAGTTGCCAACAACATACCCTTCAGATAACATCTGGTAGTGGTATGTTTATCAGGAAGCTAGAGATGAGCCACAACAGATGTAGATACTTAGCAAGAAGCACACTATATAGTAATTTTCTCCACGTGCATCACAGCGGAACAAAACAAAGCAGTGTTTCCGTATAAACTTCAGAACAAATTGGCCCATAAGATGTATGTGAGGTTTGCTTCATAGATAGCATCAAGAAACCACATCTAATCAGGCAGAGTATGGATGACACCTAGATAACTAGAGATTTTCTTTTCTTCCAATCTTTGCATACTTTCTTCCATTTCACTGGAAATGGCTTCTTTTTTTTTTTTTTTTTTTTCAAGGAAGTATGGGCTCTTCCTCCCTTTCTTCCACTACTCGATCAAATCCTTACTGAAGAAGAAAAGTGAGAAATTGTATTTCCTTCCACACCCAACATAAACATCTTTAGGTTGCGCTTAAATCACTCTAGAAGTTCCTTAATCAGACAGCATGATTCTAATTTAGGAAATATTATCTGAAATAGCAAAAAGAACTAAAGAAGGAAGTGACAGGATGAGGCTCTTATGGTACCACATCAATGGTGTGGACATTTGTTATCTTGAGGAAAACTACTGCTGTGTGTTCTGAAAAAAATAGGACTGCTATGAAGATACAGAAAAGGTTGGTGACATAACAGAATGCAATACTAGCAATGAGGATGCTATATTCAGATTTGATAAGTTTCATTTTCACACAACAAAGATTTCTTGCTGTTAATTCAGGATTCTCAGATTTATTAGCAAGTCTAAAGTTGAATTAAAAGGAAATAAAGATCACATGCCATATCTTTAAGGGTACGTTCACAATAAAAAGAAAGAAGATATTGTGTTGAAGCAAAATAAAAATCCAAATTCCTAAGTGACTCCTTAAATCATTCTTATGGACTAACTGTAACTAAGAAAATAGCTAGTGAGGGCAGACAGTGCTGTTACTAAACAGGTGATAAGTAGGTTTTTACAAGTATTTCTGAAACAGTCAAATAAACTAATTGAAATGTCAACACAGAAATCATAAAAGAAAGAAAAAAAATGGGAGAAAATGGAAAAATGCTGTTAAATACCAGATTTTTTTTTTTTTTAAAGTAAGCTATATTCAACAGTGCAAAATACACTGAGTAAAATACATTTTTATATGGAAAACCATATGCAACTGTTATAGTACAAGAAAAGAATAACTCTTAGCTGAATCATAAGATACTGAGGGGAGTTTTGTAGATATAAGATGAATATTGGACAGGTATCATGTATTGAAAATGACAAAAAAATAGAATTTTTAAATTATATAACATAATCTTAAAACCAAAGACTAAAATTAGGCACAAAGCTACTGAAGATCTATAACTCTTCATTTTCCTGCTGCCCAACTCATGCCACATACAAAACCAAAACCTCTTCTTTTTCAAAGCCTTTGCGTTCTCCATTCTTCATGTTATTCATCTCAATGTTAATGCATACTTGGTTCCCAATTTTTTCTTATGAATGAAGCACAGAGCAGAAATAGAGATGGAAAGGGTACAAAGAGTGGAGAAAGTAATCTCACTTTTAATAAATTAACACTGTTGCCCATTGTTGCCAGATTCTTCAAAGCGTGCATGACTACAGGCAGCTGGGACAACGCTGATCCTGTATCTTCTGCAATCTCTGATGGCCATGCTTATTTATTTCCTATTTTTCCTTGTCTACACTGACACTTAGGAAACTTATCATTCTGACCCAAGAGACCAGTCAAGAGCCTGAATTCATGAGAATGATAAACCAAATACGTGACATAAGATATCATGATACAGCTTGAAGACGATATAAACAAGCAGATAAACGTAGAGATGCAGAATTTACTTCAGATAGCATTAACACAATAAAGTTAACTTCTCACATCAAACTAAGCAGAAAATAAAGTAGGAGCTGACAAAAATTTGACAGCTAGTAGTGGATGTAGAGAAGGAATGAGAGGGGTAACATAAAGAAGCTATGTAACAGAAGAAAGAACATTAAATACACCAACTCTTAGAGATGGCCAAGCAATACAGTGGAAACTGTAAACAATCTAACTGTAATACAATCATCTAAAGTTAAAATACAAGAAGTCAGTAAGGTTACTAATCAAGATACTCTGAACAGTGATGGAAAAAAACATATCCCCGTATGAGAAAGTTCCCCACTTTTACCATGTGGCCAATGGATCAATCATAATTGAGATGCTAGAAAGGAAAGAAAAAGAGAGGATGCCCCAAATGTAGACCAAGAACACTGCTGAGAACATAGAAATTGCTACAAAAAACCTACAAATACAAGTTGCCTTGATAATCTCTTCAGCAGAACAGAAATAACTAAGATATTCAGACCAAATTTCTGCATTTTGAACAGTGGGGTGGACTGAGAACTGTTTGACTGGCAGAACTCAGATGGTTGTGATCAGCGGCTCAGAGTCTAATTGGAGACCTGTAGCTAGCAGCATTCCCCAGGGCTCATCAGTACTGGGTCTAGTCTGGTCTTGTTTAACATCTTCATCAGTGAACTGGATGAAGGGATAAGAGTGCACTCTTAGCAAGTCTATTGATGATATGAAGCTGGGAGGAGCAGCTGATCCACCAGAAAGCTGTGCTGCCATACAGCGAGACCTGGACAGGATGCAGAGTTGGGCAGAACGGAACATTATGAAGTTCAAGAAGGGCAAATGTAGAGTCCTGCATCTCGGGAGGAATAACTGCATGCATCAGTACAGGTTGGGGGCTGACCTGCTGGAAAGATGTTCTCTGGAGGGCAACAGGGTGACCATCAGCCAGCAGTGTGCCCTGATGGCCAAGAAGGCCAATAGGATCCTCGGCTGCATTTAAAAGAGTGTGGCCAGCAGGTCAAGGGTGGTGATTTTCCCCCATCTACTCTGCCCTACTCTGCTCTACACATCTGGAGCACTGTGTCCAGATCTGGGCTCCTCGTTTCAAGAGAACTCCCCAAGAGAGTCCAGAGGTGAGCTACAAAGATAATTAGGGGCCTGGAGCATCTCCTTTATGAGGAAAGGTTGAAAGTCCTGGGGCCATTTAGCCTGGAGAAGAGAAAACAGAGGAGATTTTATCAACACTTATAAAAAAGCAGGTGTCAAGAGGATGGGGCCAGACTCTTTTCAGTCATCCCCAGCAACAGTGCAAGGGGCAATGGGCACAAACTGTACTATGAGGAAATATGAGGAAAATCTTCTTTACTTTGACAGTGACAGCACTGGAAGAAGCTAGGCCAGAGAGGTTGTGACGTCTCCTTCTCTAGAGATACTCAAAACTTTCCTGGATGCTTACCTGTGCAACCTACTGTAGGAAATTTGCTTTAGCAGGGGGGTTGGACTCGATGATCTCCAGATGTCCCTTTCCAACCCCTATGATTTTGTGAAATGTGGAAGAAAAAAAAGAAAGAAAGAAAGAAAGAAAAAAGAAAGAAAGAAAGAAGAAGAAAGAAAGAAAGAAAGAAAGAAAGAAAGAAAGAAAGAAAGAAAGAAAGAAAGAAAAAAGAAAGAAAGAAAGAAAGAAAGAAAGAAGAAAGAAAGAAAGAAAGAAAAAAGAAGAAAGAAAGAAAGAAAGAAAGAAAGAAAGAAGAAAGAAAGAAAGAAAGAAAGAAAGAAAGAAAGAAAGAAAGAAAGAAAGAAAGAAAGAAAGAAAGAAAGAAGAAAGAAAGAAAGAGAAAGAAAGAAAAGAAAGAAAGAAAGAAAGAAAGAAAGAAAGAAGAAAGAAAGAAAGAAAGAAAGAAAGAAAGAAAAAAAGAAAGAAAAAAAAAGACAATACTCCTCAACTCAGCTAGCAGCTGATTTACACAGGAACAAAGAGTAAGTTACTGCAAATACAACTAGAACAGTAGTAAAAATGAACACAATATCTAAATTCTGACACCTAGAACCCAGTTCTCTGATTTTATAACAAGGCATTTAATATTGTATTTGATTCAGTGATTTGAAAACCTGTGGAATCTATTCTTAATAATGCATTTCTTTTCCTGCTGGAATGGCTGGCTGTTTATAATAAACAGAAGGTTCATTTCTTTGCTCTCAAATGAACAGTTAGTAATCACTTTACTAGCGTCCGAATGAAGTAACTATTCTAATATTCTTTTTTTGTAATGCAACAGTAATTGTATTTTATTTCAGGTATTGAGGGACACCTGAGAAGGTAACAAAAGAGAAATGCACAAAAATAATGGGTTAAAATAACTCTGAAGAGTTATCCAGTAAAGTAAATCATGTCACCTCAATTAAGTTATAAGTCTTTTTCACTTTCATTTATAGTGGTGTTTTTCTTGAGAAAGAAGTTTCCATAAGAATTAATGTGTTACAGCATCTTGCCATCCTGGCAGAGGGCAGACGGCATGAGAAGTTATTCTTTAGTCAAAGTATATCATGTTGAAACCTCCAAGGGTCACCACTTAAACACTGTAAATTCTTAGAGCAAAAAGCCACACAAGCTGGTACAGACTCTTAGATTTTAATGTCAAAATCGGTAGGGGTTCTGCCATTGCTTGCAAAGAGAGCAGAACTAAATCCTTTAAAGAGAATGACCTAAGACTATTGGAAAATTACATAAATGAGCTATCTTGGAGAAAAGAATGAGCAATTATACACAGCACACCAAGACTAACATGCATAACATCTTTCAAATGCTTACGTTGAACTTGGTGTTAACTGAACATTCCATGTTTACCAATAACAGAAACACTTTTCCTTATCATATTAACATGCTTTTGTCAAATTCAAGGACAACATAGCAGTAAGTAATGCTATTTTGAGTAAAAAAGTGGGATTTTTTTTCCCCCATTTTTGACTTCAGGTTTAATCTTACAGCACTGGCTGAAGATCCAGAGCACAGGGCAAGCACTGTTTACTATTAGTCTTTCTGGGATTTCGTCTAATTAAGTCTAATGTTGCATTAACACAGGGTTACAAAATTCACATCCTTATTTTTAAAGAGAAAAATAATCTCATCTGTCAACTGTTAATATTTGCTAAAACTAATTATAGTGCTCAAAGTTAACATGCATTTTTACTAATGACAGATTCATTTTAGGATACATTTAAACATCAGAAGCAAATTTCAAACATTAAAAAAAAAATACTTAACACAGACATACCAATGATAATATGCATCAGTCCAAATTTTTGTGATATTAAGAAAAGCTTTTTGGCATGCCTGTAATTTTCATTCTCCTTTTGACTATGATAGCAGGGATAATACTGAAGACAGATTGTAGCCGTTTTTTCCATGTCCATATGCAAAATGCATAGCCACAGTTAGAATAGCTCAAAGTGCATACATCAGGCCAAAGAGGGGGTAAACAAGGTCCTTCAAAGTCTAATTTAAGAGATAACCTAACTTTATATGAATCCTCATCTCACAGCAGTTAAATACCATCATATCTGATATTAGACAACATTTGGTAAAGAGCAGTGAGTGAAAATCCCATATAAGTGTTGATGAAATACATTTATCAGTTTACAAGGCGATAGAAAAATACAACTAAGAAGAAACAAACATTTCACTGTGAGACTTGGGAGTGGCAAGTTGGCAAAAAGATTTCATGGAGCTGCTAACAATATATGAATGGAGTAAAAGAGACAGTCCCTACCTTAAGATAGAGACGCTCCATCTCTTGGGGATCATGCTCAGGCAGGTTTCTAATATTTTCAGAGGCTGAAACTCCAGAACTGGTCTGAGCAACCCGTGTCATTGCTCACCCCAAAATGAAGTAAGTTTTTCCCCATATTCAGGTGGAACTCTATGTTTGTTTGTGCTTATTGTCTCTTATCGCATCTCTGAGCACCACTGAAAGGAGTCTGGCCCCATCCTCTTGACACCTCCCTTGAGATATTTCTATACATTGTTAAAATCCCTCTCAGCCTTCTCTTCCCCAGTCTTTCTTCTTAAGAAAAGTGCCCCAGTCATCTTAATGGCCCTCCACTGGACTCCCTGCAGGAACTCCATGACCCTCTTGAACTGCAGAGCCCAGAACTGGACACAGTGCTCCAGACGATACAGATGATCAAAGGGCTGGAGCACCTCTCGTACAAATAAGGGTTGAGGGAACGGGGCTTGTTTAGCTTAGAGAAGAGAAGGCTCTGGGGAGACCTCATTGTAGCCTTCCAATACTTGAAGGGAGCAAATAAACAGGACGGGGAATGGCTGTTTGCATGGGTTGATAGAGATTAGTACAAAGGAGAATGGTTTTAAACTAAGACAGGAGAGATTTCAGTTAGATATTAGGAAGAAGTTTTTCACTTAGAGGGTGGTGACGCACTGGAACAGGTTGCCCAAGGAGATTGTGGATGCTCCATCCCTAGAGGCATCCAGGGCCAGGCCGGATCTGGCTCTCGGAAGCCTGATCTGGTGGTTGGTGATCCTGCACATAGCATGGGGTTGAAACTAGATTATCTTTGTGGTCCTTTTCAATCCAGGCCATTCTATGACTCTATTCTGTGTAGAGCAGAGTAGGGCAGAGTAAAGGGGGAAAATAACCTCCCTTGACCTGCTGGCCACACTCTTAAATACAACCGAGGATACTATTGGCCTTCTTGGCCATCAGGGCACACTGCTGGCTGATGGTCACCCTGTTGCCCACCAGGACATTCAGGTTGTTCTCCAGAGAACATCTTTCCAGCAGGTCAGCCCCCAACCTGTACTGTACAACCTCCCGAGATGCAGGACTCTACATTTGCCCTTCTTGAACTTCATAATGTTCCTCTCTGCCCAACTCTGCATCCTGTCCAGGTCTCGCTGTATGGCAGCATAGCCCTCAGAGCTTTGCTAGTCAGACAATTTTCAGTTCACTGCACTGTCCACTCATCTATCCCACACTTCCTGAGCTTTTCTAAGAGGATGTTAGGAGAGAGTTTCAAAAGTTTTGCTGAAGTCAACATCCATCGCTCTCTTCTCATCTAACCAAACAGTCATTCACGGAATGGCTTAAGCTAGAAGGGATAGAATCACAGAATGGCCAGGGTTGGAAGGGACCTCAAGGATCATGAATCTCCAACCCCACTGCCACAGCCAGGGCCACCAACCTCCTCATTTAATACTAGACCAGGCTGCCCAGGGCCCCATCCAATCTGGCCTTGAACACCTCCAGGGACAGGGCATCCACAACCTCTCTGGACAGCCTGTTCCAGCACCTCACCACTCTCTCTGTAAAGAACTTCCCCCTGACATCCAACCTAAATCTCCCCTCCCTCAACTTAAAACCATTTTTTAATGGTTTAATGGACCTTAAGGTTCATCTAGTTCCAACTCCCCTGCTGGGAGCAGGGTTTCTACCCACTAGACCAGGCTGCCCAAGGTCTCATCCAACACAGCTCTAAATGCCTCCATTGATGCTATCAGGTTGGCCAAGCACAATTTCCCCTGTGCTGCTCATGCTGTAGGCTTATGGCTTCTCTTCCTAAGATAATGTCCTAGAGACTTGAGAGTATATATTTTTTTTTCCTCCTTATCAGCAGGACTCCAGGAGACAGGACTAGAGAAGAATGCTGTCACCTGTGATGATGACTATCAAAAAAGTGAAAACAATGGAGAAACAGGGCTCTCGAGGAATACTGCTTCAAGTCCTGCTATGATAGACACAACCTGAGCTGGTCCAGATGGGGAAGGAAGAAAAAAAAAGCAAAAACCTGCTGCTGTTTTGGTCCTGCCAAAGGCCCCAAACATATCAATGATACAGAAACCACAGAGAAGTGGAGAAGTGTGAGCAGCTGGCTGACTGGCAGCCGTAGGGCCCTCAAGAGCACATCCATCAGTACTGCTCCAGCTGGGCACCACCTTGCAACTTGCATCTGGGGCAGTCAAAGAGAACAGCCACAAGGAGTTAACTCAGCCAACCCACCCTATCCACCAACATCACAGCAGAAAAGCACTGGAAGTCAGGAGGGCAAAGCAGAGATCTGCAGGCCCTTGATTCATGTTTCCGCTCTCTGTATTGCAGGTAGATGATAGCTTCTTGGTCCCTGAAGATGACATTTGGTGGGAATCATGCTGCAAGATGTAAGAGCAATTTCCTCCTTGTTATTCAACACCTCCTGAGGTAATAGCAGGCTGGAATGCAGGAGAAGGCAAGACTGAATGACTGTGAAGAGCCTCGGTGGGTAAGAAGGGTAAGAGTTTTGCCTGACTTAAGTGAGATCAGAAAGGGCAGCAGCACTACAGCTGGGGAGCTACAGTAGATGAACGTCTATCCTGACTGGAAAAGAGATTTTTCTTTTTTTAAGGGGGAGTAGGGCAGAGGCCGAAGAGCAGTCAGGGGAAGATAATGCTGCTTTGACACACATTAGCCTGAGACCAAGTCTCCACTTTGATTACTGGCACGATATTCCCCTGCAAATGGCAACAGATGTTTTCTTGCCCAAGTCTCATCTTCTAAAGTGTCTCAGAACTCCTCCAGAACCTCTAACCACTCTTATCCTTTACTGGTTTGGTGCCTTTAAGTTGTATTTTATTCACACCATACTACAACTCTAAGCCAAAAGGCAGCAGCAGCTCCTCTTTGGTAAGGGACACAGCCCTTCCGCTCGCTTGTTCCAGCCACTCACTGTCTGGTTGCATACCAAGAAAAGCACTTCTGAAATATTCCTGCTGATTAGTGCATTAAGTTAATAACGCACTCTTCTTCTAACAATGAGCATCCCTACAGTTGATATCCTGTATCTCCTTGGGTCTTCTTATAAATATTCATACAAATAAATTAATCTTCTCAAGGAAACTTTTACACGAGAGATTCTGTCCTCAGATTTTGTTTAACTAGCTAAAACAGTAGGTTTGTTGTTGTGCACAGAGAGGATTTGCTGGCAAACACACACAGGCTACTGTTTGAATAGGTAATGTCATGGTCCATCTACTGCTCTTGGATGACCCAATTGTACTTATCCTCTCTAGGAGTGCCACAAAGGACAGCAGTGTTCATTTTTATAGAGTATGAAGTCTTCAGGAAGAAAATCAGTGTGAGAGAAAGGCTGTATTCCTTCCAGTTTCTGTTCAGGCCCACATCAGAAAGGTATAACAAGCCATCAAGGAAGACAAATTATCTATTTTAATATTTAAGTTTTGAAAGGCAGCAAAGAGTCATTCTATCTATTCTATAGTAGTTCTCTGTTGATAAACAAGGCAAGAAAAACTTATTTATTTAAGATGATCTTTGCTGCTTAGCTGTAGCTGAGAGATGAAGGACAAATTTCATAAATAAGATTTATATATAAAGTGTCAGCAGTAAACTAAAAAGATAACAGATAGCAAAATTTCACGTGAAAATTGTATGAAGTATATGCTAATGTGGAGATATCAAGAAGAGTATTGAAGAACTATCACATTATACAGAGACTATATATTTTCAACAAGACATCTTTTCAAAAAACTGAAAGCAAAGAAAGTATGGGCAGTTATTTTTAGCAGACTTGTAGAATCCATTGTATACAATCACATTAATGGACATTCACAACATGATCTACAGGAAGATGTACAAAGATTCCAACACTGCTTATCTAATGAAAACCTTCCTTTCAAACCAGCCACATGGCAGGGAAAAAAAAATTGTATTTATTGATTTATTCATAATTAAAGAGGAATTGTAAATTCTCATTTGCCTCCTTCACTATGACGTATATTTTCCATTTCATGGACATCATCTGATCCAGAGGAAAAGCATACTGAGCATGACGCACTTGACAGTACCATCTCTTTACCTCTGGCTCTGAAGCATAATCCTTTCTACATGAGTGGACATCCTCCATGAAATTTCTGATGAATTTTCTGTTTTTCTATCCTTTGTACTATTAAGGATCACAAAGCAAATGGCTAAAGGACTTAATACTGAGTTCATGTGGTGTGATTATGTTTAGAAAAATGCTGCACTCCTACAATCCTTCTACCTTGCTCTGTCACCAATACTGCTTTGCACGCGCTGTCAAGTACCCGTGTCCTAAAGAGCAAGGAAGAACAAGCTATGCTGTCACACTGCCAGAGGCTCAGCAGAGCTCTCAAGCTGTTTTTGAAGCACAATTTGCTGCTGCAATCCCACAACCCCACAAGTTTGCTGAATTCAGCATCCCACCACGCAGCACCTCTCTGTCCTGAAATACAGCAAACAGCATCATTTCTGGGAACATACCTCTACCATTCCACTTTTAGCTTCAGTACAAAACATGGAAATCATAATCACAAGGACATCACCAGTATATCTGCAGAAAATCAAATGCCAATCTGCTTCAACGGCAACTTTAAATCTTTGAACTCAAACAGATTAGCAGAAACTTTAATTTCCTCAAAACATACAGGCTGTTTAAACAGCCAAACACTCTGCAGTAAATATCACTGTGTGCAAAACGGTAAACAGCACCTGTGAAATGTGCAAACTGAGCTTCTTTTTTTGTTTTTCAAAGTAGAAAGAATTATTACCGACTCCAAAGCCATTTTTAGTTTAACATATGCTCGCTTCCTATCAGAGTTGAGAACAGACAAGTGAAGCAAAAATCCACACTCTTAGAGTTATTTGCTACCCACTTGAGTACTAGCTATGTTTTCTGTTACTGAAAAAATTGAACTATTTGTATACACAGAATATAGATTACACGGCAGGCTGTTTTATACAGCAGGCACCTGGTATGACTCCTATTGACAACAGAAGCAATCTGCTTTCAGCATGTTTGACACTTTCAGCTCTGCCCTCCAGCTGCCCTCATACTGCTCCACATTCTGGTGACCCCAAGAGCTGCAGCCCACCCAGCTCAAGAAGTGCCTGCTGCTCCCTTCAGTTCACAAAGGAAAATACAAACCACTTCCTAAACCAACATGCTTCATTTCTTTTCACATCATGGCTTATGCAATAGATATCCTTAAATCTGCATAGTCTAGTTGGATCTTATGAATTAGAATCACAGAATCATCAAGGTTGGAAAAGACCTAAAAGATCATCCAGTCCAACCGTTCACCTATTACCAATAGCTGCCACTAAACCATGTCCCTCAACACAACATCAAATCTTTCCTTGAACACCCCCAGGGTCGGTGACTCCACCACCTGCCTGGGCAGTCCATTCCAGTGCCTGACCACCCTTTCTGAAAAGTAATACTTCCTAATGTCCAGCTTGAATCTCCCTGCCGTAGCTTGAAACCATTCCCTCTGGTCCTATTATTGTTGTTTAGAGTGATAAGGCAGAACCCTTTATCTGATGGGACAAAAGCCACCACCGAATGAACAAAAATATTGAAGAAATCATTTTCTTCTTGACTAGAAAATCATCAGCAGCCTTTGATAAGAATTACAAACAATGCACAGATCACAGTAGAAGACATCCAAGAAGGAAAGTACAAGAGAAAGAAAGCCCACCATCCAAAACTGGTCTTCAACATATTACATCAGAACTGCAGAATGAGACTACTAAATGGAAAGAGATGTGGATGCAAGGAAAGACTGGAAAAGACCTTCAGAAAAAAAAAAAAAAGAAGGCTTTCAGGTCACCCTGTCTGCTATGGGTATGAGTGCTGGGAAAAGATTTCCTGCCACATCATTAAACTCAGACTTCATGGGATGCCATTTTTGTAAAATCGAAGAAGTTATTTTTAGGTCAGTCTGTGTATGATTATCTTGTTATTAGATCATTTAATTATAAGAACATTGTTAAAGAAAAGAAAATATTCTGCACAGTAAACTGGAGACAGGATAATACTAAATCCATTAAGTCATGGCAGCAAACAGAACTGAAAAATACTGCCATGTATTGCAGAAGGGATTAGGCATAATTTGCGTTCAGGATATCATGCATTTTTCTTTACATATGAATTTAATTTTCAGTATTTGCTCTTATAAAACCATTTTTTTATTTACCTGATTAGTTTTAAAATCAAGGATTACATTATAAAAAATACTACAGTGAAATATATATTCAAGAATGCCCTGACTATCTGAAGGTTCCTGTGTGAAATTCCCATAAATATGGTAGGAAATCTGGGCTCATGATGACAGTAAGTTCAGGCTGAATAATCCAAGTGGAAGAGGCAGCATCAGAACACCCGTTGTGTTCAGTTAGATACTGGGTCTTAAGGCAGAAAAAGTCTTAACTTAATAACTTTCAAGATATGGGGTTTTTTGATACAACAATAACCAAAAAAAAAAAAAAAAAAAAAAAAAAAAAAGAAAAGAAAGAAAAGAACACTGTGGCTTTCTTTCTTAATTTTCCAATACGTACTTAATTTTAATATACAATTCCTAAAAGTCTGATCCTGTATCAACTGGGGTGCCATGAAAATGTTTCCATTGAGTGTGTTGAGTTTCGGATCAGGCACAATGTTTTTCAAGTGGCTTACTGAAGATGCTGGCAGACAACCTGCTCTGGATAGCCCTGCTTAAGCACAGTGTTAAGACCAGATGGACTCAGAGGTCTCTTCCAACCTTAATTGTTCTGTGATACTTCCACGCATATTCAAATCTAGCAAGCAAAGACAATGCCATCAGGAATATGCAAAATCAAGAGGTAAGTGAAGACCGTGGTTCTGACAGCTAACAGAGGAGGACTAGGGGTTATGGGGAAAGACATGGGGAGAAACTGTCGAACTGTGATCAAAACATGCAGATAAAAGGCTTCTGAAATGGAGGACCTACGAAGCTTGGAATGAGAATATAGGAATTCCTTGGGCTAGAGGTTCAGACTACAAGACACAACCATGACAACACATGGCAGACTTGGTTATAACCCAGGTGGTACCTTACAGTCCTTCTGGTGGCATTTAATGCTTTTTTCCTAAGTCTCTTCCCATTGCTTATCTTGATGAGTCACGTTGATTCAACGAGTGAGGAAGAAGTGGACCTGCTAGATGACAGAAAATGAGTAGCTGAGGGTGGTGTGACCTAGCAGAGAAGGCTAAACTCTTCATCTTTCCAAACAAACAAAAATGGTAAAAGGTTTTCTCTTGTCATGCCAGAAAACTCCGATAGGGGAAGTCCAGTCCTAGGATAGGAGGTAAATTGTCATGCTGCCAAAATCTGAAATATTTGCACCACAGGAACGAACATGTGGCAGGGTGCAGAATTGTGAGTTATGTTCAAAGCAGAGTTGCCAAATCAATACAGAGCTCCTGTGCCAGTTGTTTAAGTATTTCTCAGCACATTCCAAGGTGCTCTGAAGGTTATTTCAGCACTCCTGAGTAAGCCCAAGATATCCCAGCAGCTTGAAGCTGATAGCAGGTGGGTCCGTGCACCAACGTACTCTGTTGTCCATGGGCGCAAAGGATATGAATAAAAGTGGTGTGAGAGGGAACATACTGAATTTGGTCACTTTTCAAAAAAGCACTGCAGATGTGTTTCTTCAAGTTTGACAGGAGAAGCTGCAGCACAAGCTTTTTTATCCTACTGCACTGCTCAGAAAAAGCAGTTAAAAATGAGAGAAGAAATTCCAAAAGCAACATGGTTGATGGTTGGAGAAGATGATCTGAATGTTTTTTTCCAACCTTAATGATTCTACAACTTTATGATTCTATGATCAGTTACAGAAAAAGTAGGTCTGTGGAGATTTCAGAATGCAGATAAATATAGCACTGAAAAAAAAAACAGTGAAAACAATTAGGTTCATCTGCCCTATTTCGTGGACATCAAAAGAGTTTAAAAACCTCCAAAAGTAAACAGAATATGAAATGAAATTGCACATTCAAAGTTTTTCTTGGCCATGTTGGCAAGAAAATGATTCTTGATCCTGTAAGATTTCCATGTGTTTTAAACAGCAGCAAGCAAAGATTAAGTGAATGTAGAAATCGAGACAGAAATAAGACACTCAGGTGTTCAAGAATGATGGAGTTGTGGCACTGAGGGACGTGGTTAGCAGGCACACTGGGGTTGGACTAGATGATCTTAGAACTGTTTTCCAACCTTAATGATTCTACGAAAACTTTAACTCCTCTATAATACATCACTCCCTATTCTCTAAAAACAGAGACCAAAAGAAAGTACACAGAATTCTCATGCCTTGTTACCAAGTACACATGAGGCAAAAGATTAAGGAAGTAAGAATGGATTTTAAATACAACCGTTACAACAAGTTATAATTATAGTATCTTAATGTTAATCTCTCTGGCAGAGCAAAGACTAAAGAAGCACAGACTTTGCTCACTGATATAATCATTCTCTTTGTCAAACATTCATTGCTGATATCATCATCCTGAAGTTTGTTTAAAACATGTTGTCAATCACCTTTTTTTTTTTGCACATTTTAGTCAAATGTCAGTTGTGTATTTCTCCCCCCCTCATCAATCAATAAATTCCATTTCCAACATCCATTTTGGCAAATGGACATTCTTTTTTTCTTAAAAAGATTAAAAAAAAAGAAGACAAAGATACAGAAGGGGTAACATTTATATGGAAATTGAGGAAAAGTGAGGGTTAGATTTTGTTAAGAGCCAGTGCTATAGTGTTGGGCCAGAAGTATTCTGATATCAGACAGAGACAAGTCTGTACAGAAAGCATAACATCCAATCTTCATCTTTCACTTCATTTCCATATAGATCAGAAGGGATTTTTAGAACCGGTGGTTCCCTATGGAGTACGACTGATGGATATACAGCTGCCCAAGACATGAATAGGAAAAAAATTGCATGGGAGAGGGATTTGGGCACAATACGGGTTCAGTAAAACCAGGAACTTCTGTGGAAAATTCCATATATAAATGAATTTCTTCTTGGGAAGCTTTTTAAGCCCCCAAATCAGAATTTGCGGTCAAAACAAAACAAAGCCCCAGAACAGACAACCATGTGGTGATCAATATATGACTTGGCTGCAAGAGGAGCAGGTTCTATCAAAAGCCTGCCAGGTTTCCTGACAGCTTGGCTGGTGACCTGCGAAGAAACAAAGCCTGCAGTGTCTCCAGGCAGCCCTGCCATCTGGACTGCCTCCACGCCATGAATCCTGAGGTCTCTGGGCCCTGCAGGTCCAGGAAAGCCCTGCCATAGAGGTGTCCTGTATGTCATTGTCTCAAGAATCTCCAGACACTACAGGTCCCAGCTCCCAGGACTGCTTGGCTCCTGTTAGGATGAACAAGTAACCCTGGAGAGTGAGGAGACAAGGGTTGAGCCAAAGGCCCCTATCACACATTTGCAGCTTCCTACAGCAATTGAACAAACGATATTACTACTCAATAATTCTAGCTCCTTCTGTGGAGTTTTACTGAGAGGTTTAGGGTTTTTTTTAGAAAAATGTCTGGCAAAATAAGAGTGCCAATGCATTTTTCTAATTAAATACAGTACAAACAAATTACTACATTAGATATCCATTTTGTAACTCTTCAGGTAACACTGCTAAAATAATGGAGGATCATAACACAGACACACAAAAATACTGTATGATTAATGCTCCTGCTCTTTATGCATGTAACAATATGAAATTATGCCAAGATCAATATCCCAATATAGTTTAGCAAGTATTTATATTTCACTGCAGTACACTACACTCTACAATCACCAGCACTATTCCCACTTAGGGCACAACCAATGCAGCCAAAGGCTCTTTTCCTGGAAATAGTTTACACAGAGTGGCTGTTGAATGGTGTGAGTTGCTTTTCTTCTGGAAAACCAGTGATAAGTTTCCCTAAAGCATCCCAAGCCCAGCATTTTAGCTTTGATGTCTATTAATTAAATTAAAGCTGCAGTAGTCACTTTGTGTTCCTACAAATTCTCTCCAAACTGCTGGTTTTTCCTCATCTTCCTCACTTCCTGAAAAGGATTATCTGGGGTGTGAAAGCCTAAAGCACTCTCTACAGAACTCAAAGGCTGCTCAAACTGGAAGATGACACGCTTATTTTCCAATATATCACTTCCAGACTCACGTGAAATCACACATTCAAATGAAAATCACTGCAACATTGGAGATAGGGTTTAAATGAAACTTGGGAATGAGCACGTCTGTTCTGCAAGCTGCCTGAAGCTTTTTCTCCCCCAAGTTTCTCCCATCAGGTGCTTGGCTTGCAGTCTGCTTGCACATCCATTTAAGTTTTATTTTTGCCTGGTGGTGATTCCCTCATGCCCAAGAGCTTGCAGAACTATATTTGAGGTTACAAAAAGATGCTACTGCTTTCAGTGAAAGGATACTTTTAAAGCACAAAGTAACACACGAACGACAATATACAGAAGTTGGTCACTGTCAAACATTCATAAATATACTGATCTGACATGGAGCCTCAGGAGGCAATCAAAGCCTCAGTCTGCAGGTACTGTACCAAGGGCAGAGCGCACTTTGCCTCAAGATGCTGCGAGTCTGAGAATCCCAAGGACCAGTGGAATAGAAATCACAGTGAACAAGAAAAAGGCGAAAACATTAGTGAAACCAAACCAAACATAATAAGCTTAAACCACAGCAGACCAAGACCTGACAATTGCTGCATGCGCAAAACCTATGAACTTTGTATCTCCACCTGCCTCTAATATGTAACCTGCATTTTCCACATTCTTCAGCTTGCAGACAACACGGAATCAAGCACAGCACCAGCTGCGTGGTTCAGCATGCAGGATCTGCTGAGCTCATGTGGCTGCTCCCCTGTCTTGGCTCCCTGAGGTTGCCAGGACCTGGTGCAAACCTGCCAGAAGCCTGCTGCTCCAGCCCCACCACTAAGACAGGTTCCAAACAGCTGTCATGGGAAGCAGCCTGCAAAACTCTGCTGCCAACAAGTTAGCTGTTTGAGCATTTGTAAAATGAGGAAGGGGTGATTTAAAACTGTATAATACAGATGCACACACTCAGGTTTGCAGTGGAATTATCACACTTCTCAGAAGCTTGCAGAAACATTAGGTCAGAAGTGATATCAAGTCATGTCATTTGCTTTGCTGATCCTAACTCTAATGCAGTGACAGATCTTCCTTGTTAGATGGCTTGCTAGTTATTTACTATCCTGTATGTTGGTAAATTGCAATGCTCAATCCCCATTAATTCTATCACACAGCTAATGACAAATGAGTTAATCATGATGAAATCCTTACAGAGATTCCTCTGGGTTACCTACTTAAAGCTGCTGCCAGCATCACACTGTCATTACACTCAAATTAAAGGATCATTATGGCTTATATTGAATATTTGGCTTCACAGCAGAAACAGCCTCCTTTAGCTCCTTTCTCCCAAATACAGTCTGAAGAAGAAAATCTGATGGGATTATCTTACGCAAATGTTCCTAGTGTGACCAGCTTCATATTTACTTTTAGAGTGCTCTTGAGGCTGCTCTGTCTCTCACTGTGCCTAGCAATAATGAGATCTTTTAGTGCCTGATCGTATAATTCTTACTGCAATGCCCCTGAAAGTCCTTAACTCCCTGGAGCAACAGTCATTAGAGTCTATACAATAACATTCCTAAAATAAAACACTGTTAGTAGTTCCTTTTTGTTACCGTCATCACCATCCCCTGCCCTGTCACACCAGATAACTGGATGTTTAGTGTTTACTAAGGCTGTTCATTTTTCTGCTAAGCATCCTCTGCAAGGCGCCATAAACCAGAGGTATACTGACAAATTTCCCAGAGAGCACCAAATAAGCTCCTTCAACACAGTTCCCAGGAGGATGGTTATGTATACAGATGGTTACTCTAGCCTCAAGGTCACCCGGGGATCACTCTACATAGCAGCACTCAACACTGAAATCCTCTGTTCTAGAGGAAAATATCTCCAAATATCCTAGCTACCAACAGATTAAGGTATAACAGAAGCTTCGATTCCCTCCACTATATACTTCTAACTTCTTTTCAGATTTGTATAAATCAAAAAGCTACCTAAAGAAGCTGTGGTGCTCCATCCTTCCAGGCACTCAAGGCTAGGTTGGACGGGGCCCTGGGCAGCCTGATCTGGTGGGGGGAGCCCTGCCCATGGCAGGGGTTGGGGCTGGGTGGGATTTGGAAAGGACCCAACCCAAAATAGATTCCTACATGTATGTAACATGTTCTAAGTTAAATGGTAGGCATACCCAGATACACATAAATATATTTCGACCTCTCAGAGCTCATATTTTTCTTGAGACTCATGCAAATGCCTTCTGCCTGACTATGAAGAAAGGCAAGAAGTGAGCCAAGGGACTTTACCTCCCAGTGATAACCTGAGCTAGCATGGTGCCAGGCCCAGCACCAGCACTGCCCACACAGAGTTCCACCTCACAGCACTCACACATCTCCAGCCTCACTCCGAAAGCCAGGCCTAGCTGCCTGTCCCTTCCTTTGCATTGTAGCCTTGCCTTCTCTAATGAGCGTCCATACAATTAAAATAAGCTACAGTTTTGTGGGATTTTGTTTTTATTCCTAAAGGCAATAAAGTACTGGTAGGATCCCTCTACAAACTTCTCAGCACTTTGAAAGAAATACTGGATTACAAGTGACCCTGTTCCCAGGTCACATTGGGTTCTGTTTAAACAGCACACAAATATTCCTATTGGGAAAACCTTTCACGGCTTGGCTTGAAAGAGCCTAGTGCCCCAATCCTGTTTGAAAAAAGAGGAAAAAAAAAAAGAAAACAAGACAGGTCAAAGTCAGAGGACACTCGAAAGAATTTGAAGGAAGAAAAAAAAAAACACACAGAAAAAGAGAAACAAACCCACAAAGAAACCCAGCATGACCCAAGGACTGCCCCAGTGACAGTTCTATGGCATTCTAAAACTGCTGTGTGTCACACTTCTAACACTGCTGCTTCATTAATAAAAAGATTACATTTTCCATACAATCACAACCAATGAAGGACAGAAAGCAGTTGCAGCTTTGGAAACATTGCTGTGACTTTTAAACTAAGCTGCAGCACAAGAAGCACCACTGACAATTGCGTCTGTGTTACAAGTGTAATACAAAAAAATAAAAAAATAGAAATCAATTGTCAGGAAACAGTAGGCAGGACTCTTCAAGGTAACTGAAATGCATACAAATTCACATTTTCTGTGAGAAATGACATCACAGAAAGACAAAGCCACAGAACAGGTCACAGAGTTCTGACTCAGAAAAAAAAAATCCCCTCATTAAAAATATTTTTCCAGAAGCCATCTTATTCCAAAGTTCATCTCATTATACAACCATTCAATTCAGATACAACATCACTGTTCTGCAGTAATTTATAAAGGTTGAGATATTCTTTTGAGTTTTAAAATCTTGTTATACATACAAAAAATAACAATCTAGATGCAACTGTAACCACTAACAGTGACTCTGAACTTCATACACCAAAGTAGCAAAAGGAGCCTGTTTAGCTAACTCTTTTAGCTAAAACAAAGAAAAGAGAATGAAGGGTTTGCCAAAGATGCACCAAATAGCATTTTTCTTCCCTAGTTTTCTCAAAGCATCAGTAACACAGAAAATAAACACAAAACCTTAAAATATGCCTAATCACATCCACATAAGATAACTTTGCATTGTGTAGCACTTTTTAAACAAAATTCCAGCATAAGGCTGTTGAAATAATAGCTCCAAAGGGCCTATTTATGTTTTCCTAGCAGCTAATGAATTGTCAAGGAAAATGGCAGCAGGCAAGCTTATGAGAAGCATCCTTAAATACTGGGTTTTTTTTCTAGAGCATAAGCACAAGCGCTACATTAACAGTGAAATACTCTCTGTTGGCCTCCAAAAATAGCCTGAAAACATCCTTTAGTATCTTTGAGAAACTTGATGAAAGTGATTATCATTTGCCATATACAGATGGAAGAGAAAAGGAAAAACTGAACTACCGCTCAGCTCAAAAAAATAAATAAATGCAATCACATGGCAGGAAAACACATGGGTAGATTTAACTTGTATTTCACTTCTTATACAGATGCTTAATGGAAAACGTCATCATTTTTAATGTGCCAACAATACTCTCCACAAGCCTGACAGAACCTAACTTCACACACTGACTAGATCGGAGCTGATCTGCGTTCAACAGCCTCCTTAGAACATAACAACATACTCCACTTAGCACCCTATTTAATGGCAGAGCAATTTGGAGCCCTCTCTTGACCTCTAGGCCTACAGAAGAGAATACGAGTTCATGAAACAAATAAATTCCAAAACAGACAAATTATTTACTTTCGATCCAAATAGCATAACACGGTTTTGCCTTAATTGGGATGCAGAGATTGTCACTGAATAACTGGAAAACTGAGCATAAATACTGACTGCTTTGTGCATGGTAACATGTGGTTTGAGGTCTCAAGATTTCTTTGTCCTGGGCATTCTGATAAAACCAATGCAAAACATTAATAGCAAAACCAAAGTGTCACTAACTGATGAAGCACGATTGATGTCTAGTCAAAACAACAGGAAGCACATCAATGTTGATAAGAAAGAAAAGCTCATGTAAAGTTGATGACCTGGGATACAACCTAGCCCGATTAGCAAAGGAACAGCCTAGCATACTGATTTGCACTAGAAAAAAAAAAGAAAAAAAAAAGAACCTGCTTCCTCTACTTTGCTTTAAGTTACTGAGAATAACTTGTCCTGTTAGTTTCTATCATGCAATTGTCCCTAACTCCCATGAAAAACTTTCTCAATAAAAAGAAACCAAGGAAGGAACAAGTGTCTTGCTGTTCATCCTTTCTTTCACAGCTCCCATTGCTCACTGCTTTCTTAATCACATACAACAGACAAGATCCACGTGATAAGGAATGATTAAATTATCAAGGAAAATACACAGTCTATGTATGGCCCACAATTTGGTCCTGGGTAAGCACACCTGCTACTACATCCCTGCTATACAACGTGACAAAATTCAAGTGAACAACACCCTCCTCCCAGAGAAATAACCACATGGCCTGTAAAGGAACGACAGCATATTCTGGCCAGGTCCCTGACCTCAACAATTAGGAGAACAGGACTGTGGAAACGCTCCAACGCAGGATTATTCAGTCAGGCATAATAGCAACAGCTTGACAAGCCATACTTCATCCAACTTTTTGTTCCCTGCTTCCCAGGCTTTCCTCAGTGCCAAACTGCCTGTGCAGACAGCTACATGCAAAGGCATGTAGGGGCACCCAGGTGAGACAGAGGTAGAGACACTGAAACAAAGAGATAGCTTCATAGCATTTCACTGCTGATTCAACCCCAGCTTTGTGATTACACACAGAATCATTTTGATTATCCAGTGCCAACTTCTGATATCCCAAGTCACAGACGACTTTTAATTTTCCCTTGTCTGCTTTCGCAAAAAACTTCCAATTTTCTAGGGATGGCAGCATCAATTTCCAATGGCACAAGCATCTTTCCCTTCAGCTGTCAAAAAAGATGTAATCAGCAGAAACTTTGTGCTTCACTGCTTCCATTCTATTATTTAACAGTGATAAATATGTATCTACATTTGACTCCACACTCTGAGCCAGACCCTTATTATCGTCATGCTGTTTTCCACCAAACAATTCTACTGGAAAGAACAGGGATCTGAAGTAACACAAGAACACCTGAGCTTCCAGCCTGCTTAACGTCAGATCTTGAGCCACATTTTTGTGGGCAGGAATTTTAAAAATTTATGCATCATACATTACATATTTCCCCCTAACAATTTTATAGAAAACTACTTTGTTTCCAGACTAATATTTGTCTTACACCTGGTCTGTATCTCTGGAGGAAGGATCATACACTCAAATATTTCCATGAAAGAGTTCTCTTGGAGCCAGCATTAAACTTTTTGTTTGTTTTGTACACCAATACATTTGAATGCATCATTTAAGATAAGCTGTTCTAGACAGCATCTTAGGAACTGTAATCTTTACGCTCTTAAATGAAGTCCTACTTGTCTGACAGCTCACCTTTAAAGTGAAAAATCAGGATCAGGAATATATTTTCTACACTCCTTGCTCTTCCAGGAAAGGTCATCTAAAGGTCTAACTCTATTAATTCCAAGTTCTGTTTTGATTGAGACTAAATTAGCTTTATTCATCAGGATTCATTTCCAGAAGCCTGTTTTAGGCAGCATCTGACAGATTATAAACAATGTGCACCATAAGTATATGCATAACACTGTGAGTTCCAACCAGTTTATATGCTCCTGAATTCCCCAACTCCTTCATTCTTCTATAAACTTCTTGCATGACTTCAAAAAAGTCATTTTGCTGTAGCTCAGCTGTGTTCCACAAAACTGCAATAATTATGCAAACCTTTTATGTATGAGTTACACATGCAGGGGAAGCTTAGAGTGAAGTGCTCAGAGGTAGACAGGGTTGCAAAGATCATTTCAATAATGTTTCTGAGCAAGTTCTAATGAAGAACAACTTCAGTGGATAATTTTCATCAAAAAATTTGCATTTAGAACAACTCATACAAGACCAAGTGTGCCCTAAGGAAGGAGAAGAATCATTATCCCCTATACTCTGATAATTGTCCTTGCTTCTTTTTGGGACAGGAATATCATTGCTGTACTGAGCCACTTAGCTCCCTCTCTAATTCCAAGTGGGGCCATCAGCTTAAGAAAAAGCAAAAGCAAGGCAAGCATTCATGGTACCAATTCCCATTACTCAGCTGCTTTGAGATGTTTCCAGAGCATTTCCTCAGCCTCACATTTATTTAGCAGCACTTCATGGAATCCTCTTCACTGCGCTCGATAGTCTCCCTTCAAATTCACATGGCAAAGATATACTCCCCTTACTACAACCATCCTCCACAAAAGTGATTCCAAACACATTGTGCTAGCACGATTCCTGCCTCCGCAGACTCTCTGGAGCTCTTCCACTTAATTGCCAACATTTTATGCTCCTGTTCATAGTGCTCCAGAGATTCAACTGAAGCTACAAGTGTCCATTGGCGGGTCCAAAAACCAAGAATCTCCTGAGTAAAATCTCTCACTTATTATGAAGTCGCAGTTAAAACTGTAGTAAGTCATTAAAAACAACCCACTATTTCTAAGAAAGAAAATTTGGTACTGAACTGCAGTGAACAAGTAGCAGAAAAGATGCCTGCAGCATTACGCACTGGGAACAAAAACAAGAAGACAGGTGACAGATCAGTCAAGAGGTAGATTGTGATATTATTTATGATGACTGCCTTCCACCATTCTTTAAATGTGCTTCTTAACACTGCCTGCTGTTTGCCAGCACATTTATAACAAACTTTCCTAAAGGTCAACTTGTACAAGGAAGTTCTGTCAGCGTGAATGGCAGCTTGTAGACTTGTTAAAAGCTTCACTAAGCCTCTGATCTACCAGAAGGAAGGCACTGATTAAGAAGAAACTCACGTGGTGGGTTCCACAGACAATGCTGCTTTTACAAGACATATTTTAAGTCAGTTCAACCTTAAGCAAATGATGTCTGCTGGATTCATAGAGACTAGATGTGTTTGTGTGGTTAACCATTCAACTTCTGTTCAAAATCTTTGCGTGGGATAGTGCACATTTATCAAAAATCACCAAGCTTTGGTGTTTTTTTTTATTAACGTTCTTATTGAAATTCGAAAAGTTTTAGGATAGCATTTTCATGTAATATTGCCATCTATGTATTGTCAGTTTGATATGTTAGCTCTCTTTCTAGTTTGAGAATGGTTTACAAATTCTCTGAGCCACTACATTGCACCTTGAGCTCCTTGGAGCTGAGAATCAAGAAAAATATCTAAGCTTTATTTATATTTCATGTGAGAACTGGTTTTAAGGAAAGGAGGAAAAAATGAACTGCTTTATTCAATCAAACAGAACTTAGAAAGCAAAACCTAAAGAGAGATCAGGCTCTGGGCAGCCTGGTCTAGTGGTTGGTGACCCTGCACATAGCAGGGGGGTTGAAACTACATGATCATTGTCGTTCTTTTCAACCCAGGCCATTCTATGATTCTATGAAAAAAAATTCTTTTTAAGTATAATAATACATAGCAAAATAACATATTAAAGCTCCTCAGTTAGGAGCTCTGTAGGTGCTAAGTTGAAAAACAAAAACTTTTGAGATTGGAAAATTAGTAAAAAATATATTCCAGAATTGTAATACAATAGTTACAGCTGATGAGCTCATGACTGAAATGTATGGAAAAAAGTTATTTCAATTACAAAGATGTATCTTTGCAGTCACAGAAAAGCCACTAGATCACAAGTTAGAGATTGCTAAAGATTAAATTAACAAAAGCAAGATGTACATAATTAAGATGAAGAAATTGCAAAAATATAACTGCTATACAACATAAGATTTCAGACATCAAACAAAAATAGTTGGAGTCAGATTTCACTTTCTATGTACAGTATGCCACAAATTTTAAAACATATCCTAGACACTATTCCTGGTATATCCCTAATGTAGCATCCTATTTGAGTTGCTGATGAATTGCTTTTCACCTATCTGGTCTTACCAAGACACAGCTCTCCATTCCTAAGGTGTCATCTAAGGAGAGCCCATCGCTGTGCTGCAATAGGAAGGGAGAAATGCATCACATGGGGAGATATAGGATATCTACATCATCTTGTCTAGTTTCTTTTGGACAACAGGCTTATAACCTTTTCAAATTACATCTTCAAATTATTTTTTGCTCCCACTATTCTGATTTGATGATCATTTGGGAGTAGCTTTACAGATGCTCACTTTTACAGTTAGAAATAGAGCCTCTCAGAAACTCTCCAGCAAAACAAGAGTTACACTGGAAAACACTGTCAGCTGAGTCTAAACTGATTTAGTAACCTACCTCAAATTTAGCTTTCAAAGAATCAAAATGAAACCTTTCCTGACTTCCCTGTAGGTGAGTGGAAGCCTGAAGTGCCAAAGTTCCCGAAGTCCAGGTAATCAACCATGACTTTAGACATGTCTAACATTTCAACCACCCATAAGCCAGAAATCCTGAAGCTTTTAATTACTCTGATCTCAAGCAGCTGGAGGCCTGATATCTCTGGAAGCCCCCACACATGACCAGGATCTTCTTCCAGCCACGCAGTCTGATCTGCCTGGGCTCCATTAACCAGTCCAGTGGCCTGCAACAGAGCATAGCCGCGAGCCCACTAACACTGGCAGAGAATATCCTGCTTTGTCTTATTTGCTTTTCCAACCCTGTTCCCTAGACCAGTAGTATAAAACCTCCTCCCCTACAGTAAGCACCAGAGCTGGTGATGTCTCACTGATGCAATTCCACCCATTACCATAGAAAACACTGTTGTCATTTGTGTACTGGGGTTGGGGACAAGGACGAGTTACCTAGCCACCAGTTTGGTATATTGGTCAGGACTCAGTACATAAACCTGTTTATCCAGTCAAGCTGACTGAACAGGAAAACTGTCCAGGCAACAGCACCAGAAGCCTTCCCCCCATCATTGACAGCAGGCCTCTCCTGCACTTTCAGGGAACTGCCTTCTCCACTACAGGTTCTGCTAATCTTTTAAAGGACTTTCCTCCCTGCGTTTCCAAGGCACAACTTAATTCAGTTTTGGGGGTTTTGTTTCATTTTATTTAAATTCATAGTTAAACACTACAATTTGTGCCCCATTTTCCCTACAGAGCTAAAGGATCCACCCACATGCTTCCTGATAGGCTTCCTGATTTCTGCAGGCAGCATCCCCGCTTGGGGCCCCTCGGCTCGGAAGCAGGGCACAGAGCAGAGCTCTCCAGAGCTGCTCCTGTGCACAGCAGTGGCACTGGGAAAAGCACTGCAGCCAAATCCCAACAGTTTATGCACTTTTAAAACAAAAATCTTTCTACATCAACATTTCCAAATCGAATCTAGGGTGACAGAAATGAATATGTATTTTGCATCATCTCTCTAGAATTCAATCAGTTTTTTCACTAAGACAAATTTGAACTAATCTATATTGGAAATTTTTAATTTCAAGTCTGTATATGCTAGTGGCTACTGCTATCTATTTGTTTTCGTATCAACTCTGATTTTTAAAGACCTCTTTTCCTTTTGTATCAGGTGCTTATTGCAAGGTGCTGGTAGCAGGGGGCCAACAGAGATGGCATCTCTAGTAACACAGGATTTTATTCATGTTAGAAGTAAATAGGATTTGGGATTAAAAAATTACAGAATCTTAGAGGTTTGAAGGAACCTCTCTGTACTCAGCACTGGTGAGGCCACACCTCGAGTGTTGTGTTCAGTTTTGGGTCCCTCACTACAAGAAAGACACTGAGGCCCTGGAGTATTTCCAGAGAAGGACAATGAAGCTGTGAGGGGTCTGGAGCACAAATCTTATGAGAAGCAGCTGAGGGAGCTTGGTTTGTTCAGTCTGGAGAAGAGGAGGCTCAGAGGAGACCTCACTGCACTCTACTGAAGGGAGGTTGTGATGAGGAGGGGTTTTGGCCTCTTCTCCCAGGCAACAAACAGGACCCGAAGAAATGGCCACAAGTTGTACCAGAGGAGGTTTAGGTTAGACATGAGGAAAAACTTTTTCTCTCAGAGAGTGGTCAGACACTGGAATGGCCTGCCCAGGGAGGTGGTGGAGTCGTCATCCCTGGCAGTGTTCAAGAGGCATATGGATGAGGAGCTGCAAGATATGGTTTAGTGGCTTGTGGTAGCAAGGGTAATGGGAGGACGGTTGGACTAGATGATCTTGTAGGTCCTTTCCAACCTTGCAATTCTATGATTCTATGATGTAGTCCAACTCCCTTGTGCTTACCAAGGTTCCCTGTAGTAGGTTGCACAGGAAAACATGTCTATCTGAATATGGATAATTTTCAGGCATCTAGATGTACCTGACAGAGCCCTAGAAAACAAAAAGAAACACTGTACTTTTCCTTAAAATAAATATTCCTTTCTTATGAAACAGCTTCTGACCACTGCTGGAGACAAGAGCAGTACCCACCAAGCTTCAGTAGTATTGTAGTCAGCAACTCCGGGGACACATACAAACTCTGCTGGATGTTCATATCTCAGTGTCCTGATAAAAAATGACATTTCTTTAAAATTGGTGATTTCTCACAAAATATTCATGAATTGGTAAAATACAACTAAGCACAGGCCAATAAAAAGCTAGGAAGCATACATTGTACCTAATAAAATATGAAATTATCCAGCTATTCATTACAATCTAATAAGCTTCTCAGTTCAGAATAGTTTGATGAAATTACGTTTATTTAAAAAAAAAATTCTCAGAACAGTTGCCAGTTGAAATTCTCACTTCAATAAAGATGACAATCTCAAGAAATATACGACTTGCAATTTAAGTGCCATGCTGAGTGCCTACCTTGAAAACAATATATATATTACATCTTTCACAACATAATTTTCCAGAGTGAGGTATTCCGGATTCTTTAAGGCAAGGTCATCACTTTCTCATAAATGTCTATAAATCTACGTCACATTTAATCATGTTTGCCTCCAATTATCACAGAAAACTGCAATGATAAAAAGATACATTTCTAATACATGCTGAGTATTTTCCCAAAGTTCATAGGAAGTCACACAGCTGAGCTAATGGCTCTAGGGTAAAGTAATTATGACTTTCACTGTTTGTGTAGCACCAGATACATACACAGCTGTCTAAAAGGAATGAGCCAATCTTTATTACCTCTAAAGCACCACCAAAAATTAAAGGTAATAAATTAAGAGATGTTTGGAAAACACAATGGTCAGTTCATGCAAGGGAAATCTGGGATTTGTTCTTTTGGTACCTTGACCGAACTTCTCCCATTCTGCATGACAAACCCCACCTCCCACAAACAGATTGTGTGCAGGAGAAAGGCAGAAAGAGGAACAGCAGGTGCACCAGGCTGTGGACAGGAACAGCAGCCCTTCACCATCTGCTCTCCTCAACAGGAATCCACATGCAGGGGATGCTGCTGGCTGCACACAGCCTGTGTGCACAGGGTAGGGGAGACCAAGACCCGGAGCTGGGGGCTGCTGAGCTTCCAGCACTTCTTTCAGCCACCAGCTTGGCCCTAAGGCTGGGAAACCTGCTTTGTGATAAGGCTCGTTTGGCAGGACAAGGCTAAGCAGTCATGCACGGGTAGGATATCTGAATGTAACTGGAAGAAGGCTAGTGAAAATAAGCCTTCCCCCTCCACACACACATGCACGCGCACCATCATATTTATTCAGCCTGTACTGAAAACAGCAGCTTACTGGCTTTACTCATCTTTTCTCAGTTTCCAATCAGAAATGCAGTCACAGATCACAAATGTATCACCACACTCTGCTGTTGGGCATGGCAACTTCAACGTCCTCAACAAAGCTGTCATTTAACAGAAGGCTATTTTTGGTCTCAGCTCCTCTTCCAAATGAGCACCACATGCTTTCAGCTTTGTTCTCACATAATCCATGCCTTTCCTCCTCTTGTACTTTCAAAAACGATACACAGAAAGAAATATGATATTAAAATCTCCCTTTTCATATCAGGAGTGATGGTTCCAGTTTTCTAAGCAACCACATAGTGATCTATCAGTGAATAAAGTTACAAAGTTAGAAAATAATCACTTTATATAAATCTCCATTAAAAGTATCCTTGCATACCATCAGTTTTTCAGTAATGAGATCAGATAGGCAATGAAATAAATGAATAGCAACAGCATCAAAATTAGCTGTTTGCGCACAGTTTAAAGAAGGTAGGGAATGTTAAAGGGAAGAAAACACTGAACCGTGAGATTACATACTGGATGCTAGATTTTCTTCCATTACATATGTAACCCAGGTGGATGGTTAATATCTTGAAATGGGCCCCAAAAGAGCAAACAAAAGCAAAATTGTGAGGAATAGAATTACAACTCCGTGTCCCACAAGCAAGATCGGTATTTATTTAGGTTTTTAAAAATATATTTATTGTCTTTCATAAAAACTCAGAAGTAAAAACCATATCTCAATAGACTCAAAATGAGCACACTGGGAAAATATGCAGATATTGCATGCAGCTATAACTTCGTAATGGAACTTATGCTGTGCATGCAAGAAGAATATAGAAGAGAGGCAGTAAGAAGGAAAATGCCTTAGAGATACAAAGGAAACAGGAGCAGTCTCAGCAACCTGCTTCCTTTTAAGTGAGAGCAAGTAAGGCTGGTGCTTGACAGTATTGCACATTTTATGCTGCACAGGTGTCCACAGACAGAGACCGAAAATAGTGATCCCTAATTTGTGGTGACTGTCAGATCCCCGCATACTCCATATGATGTTACTGGTTCTGTCAATGCCAGGTTTCAATGTTTCCGAGCCAGGTTCCATTACACGATCAAAACGCATAGCTCCTTTTATTCTTCTGGTTCCTTGCAGTCTCCTGGAAGGCTCCAGTCTTCCATATTAAATAATATGCCATGAACGCAAAACCTACAAAAGTCTTTTCACCCCTCATTTGTATTTAGTTTCATCAATTGTCGTACAGTTGCAAAATGCTTCTAAAAGTAATAAAATGCCACAAGTAACACTGATTCAACCAAGTAAGTGAGCGCCCTATCATCTATAGTAAAGAACCCTTTTCCATGTTGCTAATGCTAAACTCATGCTGTCAGCTAACTCCTAAAAAGCAGCTGCCTAACAAGGGATTCTTAAGAAGTTCTACAGCTGAAGGACTTTGAAGCTACTTTTTCTATATTCACTCCAAGGAAAGGATGCTCATCATCCCCTAGGAATTTATGTAGCCTCCAAAAAACAGGCAATTCATGGCAAACAGTATGAAGTGGGCAACCCTGCCCATGGCACAGGGGTTGAAACTAAATGATCTCTTCCAACCCAAACCCTTCTATGTTTCTATGAACTGCAGTACAGTAATTCACCATACAAAAGAGGCAGCTGTCGTCAGTACTTAGCAACAGTAATTCACTCACAAAACAACAAAAACAACAATAAATTCAAATGTTTTCAAACAATTTTAGACTAGTAAAAGGTCTAGAGCATTCCAGTATGATAATCTAATTGAACTTACCAAATAATTATAACCTAATACCTATAGCCTAGCCATCTCGGTTCAAAGTTTTAGCCTTTCACAATGACTTCTGCTGCATTTGGAAAGCCTACATACAATTATTTTGTCTGAAAGTGTCTTTTCATATTAAAGTTTCAACTATTTCAGAATACATGTACACTTACATGAGATAAATGCACATTTTTCTTTGCCTAATTCACCTGTGAATATGTTCAGGAATAGCAGATATGCTAGATATACAGGCTACAATTCGTGGACCTAAGACAAGTAACTTCAGTGTTTGGAACATGTTTCTAAAAGAAAAGACAATGCTTCCATACAAAAGGTTACAACTGTTTTTGACACGTGATGCAAGTTGCTCATGCATCAGTAAAGAGCAGAATACTAAGTGGAAGGTTTTAAGTTGAGGTTCCCTTAGGAATCCAGAACATGAGATGCTCATGATGATCAGGAGGCTTCCCTAATGCTTGTAACAAAGGTTAGCTCTCTACATCAACAGGAATTTCTGAATTTACACAGCCTCTCATTCATTGGAAGCATAGGAAGCAGCTAGAATCATCATCTCAGGCATGCCAAAAGAAGAAATACTTTGCCATAGTATAGTCTCTCATTACACACAATTTTTTGGATCCTCTCAGCAGCGTTTCAGTTTCAAGTCTTTTCTCTTCACCCAGACAAGTTTAGAAAATTCCAGTGATCACTGTGAGAAAATAGAAAAAATAAAACACAAAATGGTTCAGACCACTAAAAGCACCTGACGTAGTACTTTGTGTCTGACACTGATAACTGGAGCCACTTTGGTAGTCCTTTATTACTGCAGCCCTGCCAAAATTCATGTTGAACCCTCCCAGGGTGTGATCCATGAGATACTTCTTGTTTGTAGTAGACTGTAAGTGGAGCTGCAGCTCGTTCTCTCCTTGGCTCTGGTTTCCCTTATTAGATGACCTAATACAAACAAAAATGTGATAGCTGAAGCATTAGCAGCATCAAGGAATGTAGTTGCAGTGCCATTTGCCTCTGCATCCTGTCTAGAACAAGCATGATACACCATGGAAGCATCAGGAAAACATGAGGCATCTACCTCATGACTGGTGGCATCAATCAGGCAGATCTATACTGCGCAACCTTAGGAGTCTAAGGCCTTTTGTCAACTGCCATCAGCTTTCTGCACATTCTCCTCTTTGAATTACCAAGCACAGCTTCAGTATCACATATTTATGCATTACATAGTACATACTTTACTAGTTTTAAATTTACCATCTGTAGAGATTGAGGGCATAATGCTATTTCAATTTACAAGATCGTAAAATCTTTCTGTATTTTCCTTTGAAAATGAAACAAATTATGTTATGTTTAAAAGCTCTGCTTTCTGATTGTGTCAGGTTGGCTGAGGATGCACTTCGGATCATTCTAAAGTGCTGGCCTCGATAGTATGGTATTCTACCTTACTCCCATAATATTTAGTGTCACCTCTTCACTTGCTGTTAATCATTTGTCTTCATTAGGAAGGTTAATTCATTTGATTAGTTAAAAAAAAAAAAAATATCATTTTTTAAAGGTCGCTGTTTATAGCCTGATGAGAAGTAATTGACAATCTAACCACTTCACTATAAACTGAACCCTTATGAAGTTTTATTCAAGGTATTTCTATCACTTGCATTCCTAAAGTATCCAACCACTCCACAGAATATCCTAGGTAAGGCAAGTCAGGCCTTCATTTCAGCAGCCACCAGAGGATTAGCTACCCCCTACCCAAGGCGAGACTCATGAAATAGTACCACAGGGTTGGAAAAGCCATCCAACAGCTGAGCTGAATTAAGAAACTTGGTCTCTGTAAGAAGGTTATGATGCTAAGACGCACTGGCGAAGGAAAATAAGAGGAGGAGGAGCAGCAGTGAATTTTAGGTTAAAAAAAAAAAAAAAAGACCCGAACCCTCTAGGTATGTACAGATGGGTCTTCAGCAGGAGAACCAAGGTTAGGAGAACGTATTGGCATGTTTTGCACAGCCATGTGAAAGAAAGATGAAGCCCTGAGAAAAGAGTCTGGGCATGGTGCCATGCCTTCTTGAGCACAGAGGGCAAGCTGCCAGCCTATACTTCTGAGCCTCAACAGACTTCTCCTGACAGCATCTCTGTGGAAGAGGAGTATTAATTCTCTCTTTTTAAGAAGGCACAATCTTACTAACCTCAGGGTTAAAGGAAAGGCTGTAGAGAAGTATGATTAGGAACTTATATTTTATTCAGTTCTGATTTAAGTTTCCTATTTAAGCTAAGTCTCCCAGGATGCAAGATTTGGGGGGCTTTCATGGAAGGTTTTTTATTGGAAGGAGACAGAAAATGGAGGAAGAAGAGTCTTGGGAGTTCTGCCATTCAACTTTCAGAGAAAAACTGGCATTGCTCTAGTTTTGTTTACTTGGAGGGAAAAAAAGAAAAAAAAAAACCACACTGTGCTACTATATTTTTCAGCTTCACCGCTAAATTTCACACCTTTATCTATCCTTTGACTTTTCACAATATTTACAGTTTATGTAAAAGAAAAACTCATCACTCTAAGAAAAGGACAAGGGAGAGTAAAAGAGCATGTACATACAAAGAATGCTTCACAGAATACAATTGCTATTCTTAACTGTCAACAAAATAAAATATCTTACAAAGTAACTTTATCCCTCTTACTCTTTCTGATCAATACAAAGCACTACTGATGAACGAGCTCAATGGTTATTTGATCTCTGCACCATCCCGCTGCGGTGCTGCTGCTTCCTCAGAAAGGCATTCACACTCTGATACCCTGACCAACTCCTACACTAGGATGTCTCCATTTCTGAGCTACTTTCCGAGTGTCTTCCACGACAGTTATCAGTAGCTTCCTTCCACCATCCATAGTTTGATTAGCCATGGCCAGGGGTCAAAGAGGTTGGAAGAATACATAGCATCTGACAAAATATTTGCAGTTTTAAAAATGACAGTAACGATAATTTCCATAAGTACTCTTCTCTAACTGTGGGCTTCAAAATCCTATTTAGGTGCTGAGAGAGGGAACCATATTTGTCCAGCTGCATCTGAAATAATTGCACTATACTTAAAAATAATTATAATGCCCAAAGTAGCCATAGCTTTTCATTGCAGTAGGCAAGTGCATATGGCAACAAACATCCAAGCTAGCCTGGGGTTTAACTGCAGTACCAGAGACTACAATGAAACAGCGTCAGAAGTTTACAGTACAGTTTCATCTCAGAGATTTACAGCTCACTTAAAATATGTGGACAAGACTTCATGCATAAATGATAAGCTCAGAAATTAGACAGAAAGGAGCCAGAAGTTTCTCTGTTGGATGGAAATAACAGTAGCAGTTTTTCTCAATATCACAAATAAAATTACTTAATCCAGTTGAAAACAAATACCGATGTGCTCATTACTACATGCATATTCTGTGCAGACAGCAAGGTCTCACAATGGCTTGCAATACAAGCAACGCATAGTTCCACTGAATAGAAATAATTGCAGCTGACACAGCTGCTTTAACAGCCTGTGGCATACATACAGTCTTTGCAAATACTAAGATCTATATATTGCATCCTGATTCTCCTAGAATAAACTTTGTTTAAATATGAAAGCTTTATCTGCACAGAAGTCTTCAAGTCCTGTATGATTTTTATTAGAGAAACATTCAGTGAAGCAACTACACGGAACGTGGCAGTTTTGAGAGCAAAGACAATACCTCACAACACTTGAAAAATGAGAAGTCTGGCACAGTTCAGAGAAATGGTGAGGGGAAGGTACAATCAGCATGTTGAAATTCATACAGGATTAGAGTCAAGAGACTCGACAGGGCAAAAGCACACCATGCAAATCTTCTAATGCCAGTAATCCAGGTCACACCCTGCACACCACTCACCAACACAGAATCCCCTAATGCTCAGTTCAGCAAAGAGTCAGGAAGGCTGGAAAAACACAAAGATACCAAGAGAGAGGGGAAAAAAAAAAAAAAACAATTCCTCCCTGGCCAAGGTGCTCTCTGGGTGCGTTCCACCTAGATCTTGGTGCACTTTGAAGCAGGTATTGTAGCATTTCTTACCAGTGTTGAGAGAAAACTGTGACATTCCCATAGATAACAGGCTCTAAATGGGTAAATGGAAAATAAATGCTCAGTTTCACTGCTAACTATAGGCATTTAAGTATATACTCCCAGAAGCCACAGAACTTGCTTTAGTGCTTTTGGTCTTTGTAAACCAAACAAGCAAGGTTATTGTAACGCTAAACATAGGAACAAATTGATTTATTTTCTGTTTTATGATCCATCAGAGTATATCCCCTCACGTTAGTAATGTATGACATTCCCCGTCAGAGGAAAAAAATGTGGTGCTTTTAAAGTTAATCAGTAAATACCACAAACAGCAGTACTGAGAGGTCAAAAGATTAGCTCCGTTTGGAGACTTACACACTCAAGCCATCACTAATGCAATTCAATGCATAACTACCACTAGACGAGCCGATGGTCTTCAGGTCACCTTACAGACAATGCCAGAAAGTAAGAGCCAGAAAACCAACCGTGGTCATCTGGTCTCAGCATGAAGAAACTAGGACTGCAGGATGCAGGGTCTGTTGGGAGAACCACCAAATATTGTCACAAGCATGATTCACTCACAAGACCCACTCACAAGAATGCTGTACTTTGATTCTCTTTAAACTGCCACAGAGAAGGCAGGCTTTGTTGCTGTATCTGTACTCTCATCTCCAACATTTATCACATATTTCACTCTTCTGCTTTCATTCAGTTTAAAGTACTGCAATACAATACAAAAAGATAATAGTTTCTGCAGTAACAATCAATTCATAGATATAAGTGGCAGATTGTAGCACAAAATAATTCTGAATAGTTATATCAATTAATTAAATCAACTGCTAGTGTGGCCCTTCAATAAACAGACATTAATTGCAGGCAATGGAGTTTTTCTGAAAAGCTTATGAAAGCACAGTATTAACCAAACAGATGCACAGAAGAATGATGGAGGAAACTAGCTGTCTCAAAGAGAAACCACAGGCAACTTTACAGGAAAGCGTGGTGGCTGGCACCAAGGGCTGCAATAAGAGATCTTGCAAATGAATAGCTACACAACCCTGAAACCTACAGAAAAGAAGCCACAGCAACTTTTATTCTCAAGGTGGAGCCAGATATCCCCAAATGCTGGAAAAAGACTCATCAAACCCAAAGAAGATATGAAGGGTGTTAGAGACTCTCCCAGGAGAGCCCCAGCTCTCAGGTATAAAAATAAACAAGCAAACATAAAAAGAGAGACAAAAGGGTGAGAACTTATTAAGAAATCTCTGACCCAAAACCAAAGAAAAAATTAAAAAAAAAAAAAAGCCACATGAACATAGTAGATGGTAACAAAAGGTAAATACAAAGTGACAGCACAATATTATAATTCTAGAAGCCAACAGGCTCAAATTAAAGGCTGAAATGGAATTCCTTCTATGAAGAAAATCTCATTGTCAGACTATTTTCAACCTCTCTTCTCCATGTACCAAAAAAATAAAACCTCTGAAATTACACAGTCTGAACACATAGAAAACAATGACTTGTACTCGAGGCAAGGATTTTCAGTGAATGTGAAGTTGCTTTATGACACAATGATATGTCATATATACACAGCTATATATCCAATGCAGTTAACAATCCTCTGAAAACATTTCAGTTCAGCTATAACTTCCAGAAGAATCAGTCTTCAGTAAAACTCCACTTACACTGAACAAGCTCCAACCCCCAATCATCCCTAGGCTGAGGCATGCGAGAGCAGGGTTGGTCTCTTCTCACCGGTTACAGGACCAGGGGCCTCAAGTTGTGCCAGAGGAGGGGTTAGGTTGGATATCAGGAAACACATCTTTACAGAAAGGGTTGTGAAGCACTGGAATAGGCTCCCCAGGGACGTGGTTGAGTCACCATCGCTGGGTGTGTTTAAAAACCATTTGGATGTGGTGCTCAGGGACATGATTTTGTGGAGGGTTGTTAGAGTTAGGGTAGTATGGTTAGGTTGTGGTTGGACTCGATGATCTTTAAGGTCTTTTCCAACCTAAGCAATTCTGTGATTGTAGGATTCTCTTCTGCTGAATCTTGCAAAGCATACCATCAAGGATCTTCTGGAACTGATTCGGAGTGCAGGAAGACAGACTGCCCAGAGAGATGGTGGAGGCACCATATCTGGAGGTGTTCAAGGAACATTTATACATGCTACTAAGGGATAAGGTTTAGTGAAGGAATATTGGTGGTAGGGGGATGGTTGAACTGGATGGTCTCGAAGGTCGTTTTCAACCTTGGTGATTCTGTGATTATAAAAGGAGGTACAACTGGTTTGATATGCTTTTTTCCATTGATGGCTGGGGATGGAAAGCCACTTTGGCTTCCCATGCTGGGCAGCTACCTTATGCCATATCATTTCATAGCAGACAAAAGGCTGAAATACAAAAGCTGAAGCAACGTGTATTGCTGAGAAAAAAAAAAAAAAAAAAAAAACAAAACAAAACAAAACAAAAAAAAAAAAAAAAAACTTCACCTGGGATGCAATTGCTATTGTGGCCTCCAATAGAGAGACCTCTTTCCTCCCTGTCCCAGAAGCAGGTTTTTCAGCCCTTTCTCACTGGGAAGTCTGGCTTCAAAAACTGCTTCTGAGTATTTTGAACAATAATTCAAAAAGTAGAGTGTACAGCTACAAGAAGTGAGAAATGAAGGAATGTACTTCATGCATACGCAATGAGCTACAAACTTGCTTCTGGCCTACATTATCTGTTTTTGCATCTGTTTAACCTTGATTTCTGTAGGTTTGCTCAATTAAGCTGGAGATTGTGTTCACATTTAGTACAACAAAAATGAACAATCTCTTGAGATGCAGCTGCTTGCCATCACGTGAACCTTACATAGAAACAGAGCTTAACATTTGCAGGAAAATGCAAGAAAAAGTGTGACTGAAGAGCTAAAAGATGTTACTGTCTCACACAAAAGCTTTACTCCCATCTTTAAAACTTCAGATCACTAAAAGCTCTCTGTGAGCACAATGTGCAGCCAACACTTGCCCTGTGTTTTCCTTTGCCTTCTCATCACATCCCCATGTAAAAACCATCAGTTAGTAACTTCTCAGCCAATAATTTGCCAAACACTGTTCTTTAAAACTTAGGCCAAAAGGGTAAGCACAAAGAAATACTGGTTGTTTTGTAAATAAATTGAGCTATGCAGATCTGATTCGAACTAAAGAAACCACAGCAGTAGCACAATGGCTTTTACATGACACAGTGATATGTTAGACAAAATACACTGTATTGACTGTATTTGACAAGATCATTCTGACATTTGGAAAAAAAAATTAACCATATGCTATTTCACTTAGTGTTGTTTTATATATTTTCTTCATAAGGAAATGAAATATAGTCTGCTTGGTCATAGTAAATGCACTCACAGAGATAATAGGGGTGAAAACAGAAAAGCATGTGAAAAATGTCAGATTTATGTTACACTACAAATGAACAACAGTAAGTTTAGACTGAATTAATAGCTTCAGAACTACAAGCACTGAACCTAACAGAAGCACACCTACTGCCCCAAAATAACAGAACCTAAAAAATGCTCTAAAAATACATTTCATTACATCCTACACAAAGAAGTATCAATTCGCAACATTCATAACTCAGGTGCAATAAACCAACCTTCAGTCCTCTAGAAAAGGACCTTCCCCAAACCTAAAATCTGTATCATTTTGTCATCCTGTCCAACTACACTAAAATGAATTAGTAAAAGAGAAATCCTAATTAAAAAAATGCCTGATGCGTATTTGTAATTTTTTTCCTTCAGTAAGAGAAATAAACTGATAATAACACACCTTATAATAATCATCCCTTTCCCAGAATGTTTTAAAATAACCAAGACAAACAAAAAACAATTTTCTAAGACATTCCAAATACTGTAGGTCACAGAATTCACAAAGCAGTGAAAAGAAGCTTGATCAGTATTTGTACTATCCATCTATAAAGCACAGATAGGTATCTTTTGTTACATCCATGTGCTATTCAAGACACATACTGTCTCCAGGACATTTGTTTTTATCACTGTACTTCACGTTTAGAAATACATCAGGCTTAAACTTGTCCTTTATTTGAAAACATGCTTTCAAAAACAACTTCTACAAAATTAGCTTGCAGCTGATAACACAACTCATACTCAAGTTCATTTACCTTTTCTTGGGTTTATATCACTACCAACTGTTGTCATTTCTTTTTAAAAAATTATATAGTTTATATTTAACTGTATTCATTATGCACAGATACATTTCTCAAATGCATTATATATGTTGAAATACACACATAGCATCACGTGAAGAATACATAAGACTTGGTAGTGAAGAAAATAGCTATAAGATCTCATTTTTAAAAAAAGTCACTCTAATAATATATTAAAAACATGCGAAGAAATAGATTTTCCTACCACAGTTTCTATCTTGACCAATTTGGCTCCCACATATTCCTGTGTTCAACTGAATCAATTTCACACTTACTCACCTCCCTGTCTCTCTGATGTGGTTTATTCATTGGTTTGATATTGCCATAGCAACTCTGCAACATAGTAACATGCTATTCAAGCAATGCTGCTCACCTCCCAGCATATGGTGAGCAGCTATAGTTGCCTGATACACAAGGCTTTACATTATAATGTACATTGATTTCTGATTCCTGCTACTAGCAAACTGTTTTACAGTTGCCACTTCTAACTCTGTATCTAGCAACCATTCATCCTGACCTTCATAGTAGTTAATCTCTAGTGGTCTTAGCTTCACTATACAAAAATCAGCTCCCATCTCAGATTTAAATCCGGGATATATTTTGACTCTAAATTCCACATTTTTTAAACAACTGGAAAAAACTCAAACAGTATTACTCCCACCCCAAGAACTCAGGGATTCTCCAGCATTTTTTTTTTTTTTACATTTTCCCTCCATGCAAACAAACACGCAGATCAAAGTTCAGCTTTAAAAAGCTTTCCTTCTGAGAAGGAGGCCTGGAGGGCCTGGAAACCCTTCCTACCCCTAAGTCTCTCCAGAACTGCAAACAATCCAGCCGCTGCAGGATGGATGGCGTTTTGTCCCCAGACAGACATGGGGACAAGCCAGGCCTGTTACAGGAGGCAGTGCTTGAACTGGTTCTGTTCCCAGTGCCTCCCCACCCACAGCAGGCCTTTGCAGTGCCTCCTCCCCCATTTGTATAAAAAATCAGAAGTGAAGAGGAATCGGTTGCAGCAAGCAAGAGGTTTTTAAGCTACAAACTCGACCGTATCAATGCTATGCAAATCAGGGCATCCCCAAGCACAGATTTGGATCACAGGAAGGAAACTAGGCAAACATCCAGGGCAATAGTACGAGTGGGAGTTGAGACTGTGTCATTCACTGAGCCTTTATCTTCACAAGTTGGCAAGCGTTTCACAACCACGCTTATTCACAGCGGAAACATCCTTATGTATGAACAGGGTTGTACCACAGCTTGACCTAACTGGGCTTCATAAATGCAGCTTACTTGCCCTCAGACACTGGTGGACAAGTCCCATACGACACAGAGGCCCTACCCACACAGAGAAGCAGAAATGAGAGCATCAATACCACAGGACTGAACTCATCTCTGATTGTAGTAACATACCAGGACACCTCCTCCTGCCTATCTAGCCGCACCACAACTGTTTCAAAATGCATTGTGCTTAAACTCAAAGGTTAAATGCTGTTGTTTGCCATAAGCTAAAACACATCTGTGACACAGTATGAGTCTCACAGCAGAAATTCAAGTTGTTGCCAGGTTGCTGCAACACACTAAGGTTTGTGATCTGAGATGTACCACAAAAATGTCTCTGTGTGACCTGGGCTCTGATTACTTTCCCCAGCAGAGCTGAAACCAGCATTTCGGTCTGGAATTTCTTTGGACAATATCAAGGAAAAGACATAGAGGAGAGGAAAGATAGAAAGATTGAATATTAATCCTCCCACTGAATATATTTGGTCTTTTTGACAAATAGAGAACTCTGAAAGAGTTAAAAGAAAATTACAGTCTATCCAATCTGAGAGCCTGTTTCATCTGAGTATGCACTCAATTCATGGAGACCTTTGCTGCAACTCTTACAGTAAGCACAATGCAAAGGAATCTGAGCAATATTAAACATTGCCAACTGGTCTGGTGTTTGCTATGCCCCTCACTATCTCAGCAAAAATGTGATTCTTCACGCCCCCCCAACACAGTCATCCGCTTTCATATAACAGACCTCAAGTTAGCCCCCATCTGGCCCCATCTGTGAGGCCACGCAGCCAAGAACACTGCATGTGTATGTATATTAAGATTCTCAGCATCGTTCCCACAGACAGTAATGTACACACTTCTGAAAACAAATACAGAAGTCAGTTTCCGCATGAACGCTTCATCTTTAAATAATCCCAAAACTATGAATCTGCAACCAAAGCAAAACTCAGCTCAACAATAACTAAATGTAGACTTCACTAGCAGCCCAGTTTAGATGCACATCGTCATGGAGAGAAAACACTGAAAAACCACCCTTGCTTCCCTTTTGCTCTCCAGATCTCAACAACTGTGCAAATAGAATATCTGAGCAAAGCAAATATCAGAATTACTTTGCTGATAATAATAATTATTTCTTAATAAATATTATTATGAAAGTTGAAGAAGAAAAAAATGCAACTGAATATGATATAGTAATTTCCTTGTAGGTCTGAAACAGTCCTTTATTTCAGCAATATGGAAACAGGCAAAAAATTCTGAGAAGTATCACAGTTGGAGTCCTATGAAATAAGGTGTGATGTCAGCCTTTATATACTGCCAGTAGCTCTGGTTGCTTCTCTAGGTTCTTCATCCTTAGGATCTGCACCCTCTGTGTCATCTTTTGCAAATAGTTATTCCTCATTCCTTCTCTGCTCCCACATCGATTTCTTAAACCCACCATTATAAGATTGCTAGAATAAAAGCCACCCATTTCAGCTACGCAGCCAAGGCACACAATGAGTCAGTTGTAAGAGGACAGCCTTGCTCTTGCAAGGCACATCACCTCTGGAAACCATCATGGGCCATGCTTTAAACTTGGTATTTTGCAGGGCCAGAAACCCATATGTGCAGTGGGTGCTTCACAGACCTTACTACTAAGGCCTACATAGTTACATGAGAATGGTTTGACAGTTCTGGTCTTTGTGCAGTGCACAAACCATTTTTCTTTACCTCCACCCTCCAAGCAAGGCCATAACTCACAAACTGTTTTATATCCAGTCACAACATGGGCTGCCAATCAAACTATTCTGAATTCTGAAAACAAAAGGTCATATGACATGATTTGGACTTTAATTGCACTTAGTTATTTAGACCAAATGAGAGGAATGATAATTCTGATTTCACATTGTTTCCAAACTCAATATATAATTTCTTTAAAAACGCACCCATTGCTGCCTTTATATTCTCCCAGAATAGGTGCTTACAAATGCGATTTTGACTTGTGGCACTCTCAGGAATTTAATCTGCAAATATACCTTGTATATATGTAAAACATAGAGGAAGAAAAGTCTTCGCATCTCGAGCGTCCCCCTTACCTTTTTATTCCCTTCAAATCAGAAGACATCATTGCAACAACAGAAAATTATCTTGATAAGATGGGTGATTCAAACAGACAAAATGGGTTGCCAGCAAATAAATTGATGTCAATATAAGCAATCATCAGGTCACATTAGGAAAGCTGCGCAAATATAAAATGAAGGGCCTGCAAGTCAGGTCCTACCTAGCAAAACAATTGGTGATATTTTTATTTGTACTTAGAGATCTCTATTAAACTCGCTATTTTAAGCTTGAAATTTATTGCTATGATATGGTGTTATTTTGACTGATTGCGCCTTTCTCTCTCCTTCCAGATGATCCAGTACAGACATACAATCATCCCCAACAGCTAACAAGTACTTAGGATTCATCAGAAATTATGAATAGTGCATAAAGTGATCTTGTTAATACCTAATAACTCTGTGGTGTTGTTGATGTTGGTTTTAAGTGCAGTCTGCTATGGCAAACCTAAATGAGAGGGGAAAAAAAGATTTATTTACAGAAGATGCATTCTGATTTCCATCACAAGCATTAGATAGAAGCTTAACAGAAGCTTAATTCAGCAAAATGCTAACAACTTCTGCAAGGCATTTAGAACCCTTAGCTCATAAGATTAGGAAAGTCCACCTTCTTAGTTTTAATGCTTCATTACACAGATGCGATCTACTAACACTTAGCCAGTTAAATGATATTAAAGAACAGCTTGTGTGAGACAAAATAGTGAAGTATTTGTGTAGCTTTACTCATATGCACAGCCTTTCTTTTCAGCTCAAGCCCTTCAAAAATTTGCTTTTCCATACCTGTGTAAGCTGACAGAAGATTATTGGCAGAAAAAAAGAGAATGCTGTGTGGTTTTGCTGCAGGACATTTCTGGAGGGAATGTTCATGTTTGGCAACTCTCAATGTTAATTAGGACATGGAAGAAAAGAATACTTTATCCTCAGATAAATTAACTCTGTAAAATTTATTTATAAACCAAATTATTTGAGTGTGAGAAAATATACCTCTTCATTTATTTGAATATTAGATAAGAACATTCAGTATCTAGTGCTCAGTAAACACAAAATTATCGGTTCCTGTTACAGTTACAAAGTCATCAATGAAAATCAAGAGTCATAATGATGACATACATCATGGAAGTAGCTGTAACAACACGGAAAACAGATACTCTTTGCTGCTACTTTAGGGAAATGGGCAACTTACTACATGTATTTGCTAACCCACTTGCTTAGACTTTGTAGCAACAGGTTAAAAAGGAAGCAGCCAAAGCCCCACAGCGTGGTCACTTTTGGGCGCCTCAGTACAGAAAGGACATTGAGGTGCTGGAGCAGGTCCAAAGAAGGGCAACAAGGCTGCTGAAGGGCTTGAAGAATGTGCCCTACGAGGAGAGGCTCAAGGAATTGGGGCTGTTCAGTCTGGGGAAAAGGAGGCTGAAGGGAGACCTTATTGCTCTCTTCCAATACCTGAAAGGTGCTTACAGTGAGAGTGGGGTTGGTCTCATTCTCACTGGTGACCAGGGGAAAAGGCCTCAAGTTGCACTGGGTGAAGGGGGGGAGGGGTTAGGTTGGATATCAGGAAACACTTCTTTACAGAAAGGGTTGTGAAGCACTGGAATAGGCTCCCCAGGGAGGTGGTTGAGTCACCATCCCTGGATGTGTTTAAAAACCATTTGGATGTGGTGCTCAGGGACATGATTTAGCGGAGGGTTGTTAGAGTTAGGGTAGTATGGTTAGGTTGTGGTTGGACTCGATGATCTTTAAGGTCTTTTCCAACCTGAGTGATTCTATCATTCTATGATTCTAAGAAAAGCCACATGGTCTCAGAAGCAACTGATAAATGTGCAAGAGTAGCTTAGGGATTGAAGGGACTGACAGGAGTCTGGAGCAAATTATATCAGCTTAATTCTCAACACAGAAGTTATTATCCTCTCTGCAGAAGAAATGCTACAGGCCTATTAATGAAATGAGAGGCACTCAGCAGTCATAGCAACTTCTGCACACTGCTTATAAATAAAGATCTTAATGACCGGCTCCTACTATTGTATGATATGAATTCTATTCTAACAGAGAAAAGAGAACATCAGCAACAGGACACTTGTGGATGCACTGGTTTTGTTACAGGAAACACCTCTAGTTTTGATAGAGGGTTTTAGTTTTCTTTTTTTGTTTGTTTGTTTGGTTTTTTTTTGTTTTTTTACACTATTGTTTTGTGAATGCATTGCATCACATGAGCACTTGACTTCCATCCTACCTCATTCATTACTTTAAATATACAGCATTCTGGATTCTGTACAGCACGGAATCCTAAGCTTAAGTCTGAAAGAGTTACTGGGTCTGACCCTTTGCACTTAACACAGCTTTTAGCATGTTACTGCAGTGTGCAGTAAGCACACCCAGCAGCAGCTCAGTGTGAAGCAGCCACTCACTCACTGCCCTCAAAGCCAGCAGAATGAGCAGAAAGCCCAGCCCCAGCTGCTTCACCATCATGGTGCTGTTTTTATAAGAACCCATCACTAACAGAAAAAAAACTTTTTGGGAACCATGCACACAAGCTCTCCTACAGACGTGCCCCTGAAATGCTGCTAAACCTGAAGACAGGATCATCAAAATGCAGTTGACACAGTGGAAGGAAAGGATGCCATTCAGAGTGACTTCAACACACTAGAAAGGTGGGTCTGGGAGAATCTGATGAGGTTCAACATAGTGAGTGCAAGGTTTTGCACTTGGGCCAGAGAAATCCCAGGCATCTATACAGGCTGGGAGGAGCAGTTCTTGAGAGTAGCCCTACAGAGAAGGACCTTTGGGTCCTGGTGGATGAAAAATTTAGCATGAGGCAGCAGTGTGCTCTTCAGCTTGGAAAGCAAACGGTACCCTGGACTCCATCAGAAGAGGGGTGACCAGCAGGGACAGGGAGGCAATTGTCTCCTTCTACTCTGCTTTTGTGAGGCCCCATCTGGAGTACTGTGTCCAGTCTGGGGCCCCCAATGCAGGAAGAACAAGGAGCTGTTGATGAGGGTCCAAAGGAGGGCCACTAAGATGATCAGAGGGCTGGAGCACCTCTCCTACAAAGACAGGATGAGGGAGCTGGGCTTGTTCAGCCTGGAGAAAAAGAAGGCTGAGGGGTAACCTAAAGGGAGACTACAAACAGGAGGGGAACCAACTCTTTGAAAAGGTAGATAACAACAGGACAAGGGGAAATGGTTTTAAGTTGAAGGAGGGAAGATTTAGGATGGATATCGGAGGGAAGTTCTTTACAGAGAGAGTGGTGAGGTGCTGGAACAGGCTGCCAGAGAGGCTGTGGATGCCCATCTCTGGAGATGTTCAAGGCCAGGTTGGCCCTGGACAACCTAGTCTATGTGGAGGTTGGTGGCTCTGTCTGGGGAAGGGGAGGGGAGGGGGTTGGAGTTTGATGATCCTTGAGGTCCCTTCTAACCCAGGCCATTCTATGATTCTATGATACAAGATCTAGTGTTCTACCAAAAAAGGCAACTTTTGCCACTGATAAAGCACCAGGTCTTATGCTATAAACATGTGCTGCTCCTTGTAAGAGAAAAGAGCTGCAGTAGAGCTAGCAGTACTCCCTTCTTCACCTCATCTACAGAAAAAAATACTTTGTTTTCTGATCTGGCCGTTATATGGTAACCAACAGACATCACAATTTTTCTATACTGTTTGGTTAATTTCATTTTTCTGAAAGGAAAGAACTCGTCTCACATGAGCTGGATACAGTTCCACCATTGTCCACTTCAATGAAAATAATTTCTGCTCAAATTTGATGAAAGAAAAAAAAAATGTAAGAAAAAAAAGTTCTGTCCCTTCTTACTATCAGGTATTTCCTTTCATATTGATTATTTATCCATTTCTGTGAGTTGGGAGGTTCTGCGGGTTGTTTTGTTTTTCCCCTCAAGTTTTCAAGCTCTACATAAAATTTTGTACCAATAGGCTACCAAGGCAACTCACGCAGAACATTGTTATCCGGATTTCATTACTAAAAAATGTAATTCTGGGTGAATAAATTACCTTGCTCTTTCAAGAAATCTTGTAAAAGTGATGTTGTAAATCACTTTCTTTTAAGATTTTAAAGATCAGGGTAATCCAAGCATACAGTTCTACTGTGGGTGGAGGAATTCAAAGAAACAGTTCCATCAATGTCTTCCTGATTTCCCTCATTTTACCTGTATACAAGTGTCTGTTTTCAGGTTTGCCTTCCTCATTACAAGAAAGAGAAAAAATCAGGAGCTTACAGACAATGTCAGCAGACCCCCAGGCATATAGCCAAAGCTGAACTCAGATCTCTGAAGACAGTGGAAAATCAACCCCTATTTTTAGGATCCAAACACTGGATCAACAACACAATGATCACATTGAAACAAATCCTGACAGATCATATTTGGTCTGGTTACACAGCCACCAAGTTCATGCAAACTCAGGATAGATCTGTCCACATTAGACTCTTACTAAGCCTCCCAGTATTGGCATTCCCAAGCTTCCCAGTCAGGTCCTTCTTTCTTTGTGACTACTGTTCCTCCTCCTCTATGGGCTGGTCCTGCTACATGTTTGTCATCAACTTACCCTGAAGATAAGGCTTTAAGCCCAGTGCTCACACCTTTTCTTTAAGCACTACACAACTGGACATTTATCTTGTCAAAGCAACCAATATGTGGAAAGACAGTCTGGCGAGGCCAGAGAGAGGAAATTTAGAGGTCACCTAAAATCTTCTGAAGTTTGCTTAGTCTGGTCGCATGTATTATAAAGATTCAGGGAGGGATTTTGCAGGCAAGCACTACGCCCTGTTTGCAATGTGTAACATACTGTAGCGTGGCACAGCCACGTAATGATTCTTCATATCAAAGGGCCTGAAACACCAGTTTAAGATTTCTAAAAGGGGAGAAGGAACTAGCTATGACCAGGCTACTACAAGTAAGATGAGCAAAATGTTCTGCTAGGTGTTTTGCTTTACAGTAGAACTGGTGGAAGAGCTATATGCACACACCACAGTAGCAAGGACTGCTTCCTTTGAAGAAGAAAGAAAGTGTGCAGAAAACAGACTATCAAAGGAAATGGTGTCCTCAAGAGAGGAATAACTGTGAAGCTTGTAGACCCTTTCTGCTTCCCAGGTGCCAGCTGAAAGGCTCCAGAAGCAAAGTAGGAAGCATGCCACTATGAGCACAGAGTTATCACTCCAAAATAAGAGAATAAAATCCAATCAAGATTCTGCAAGAGGTCAGCCATGTTCAAAAGCAGAAATCAAGTGCAGACCTAGAGCAGTAATGCAGCAATGATGACTGGGGATGCTAGTCATTTTCAAGGGTGGAGAGGAAAATGGGAAGGGAGAAAGGGTTTTTCATGTGTTAAATATGGCAGGAGGTAGGTTAGAGGTGGATTATGTCAGGAAATAGAGCTGCCTCACCTTGTTACCTCCCCACTTTCTAATATGCATTGTGAGGAACAATGCTGAACATCATCATCGTATTCTAGAAGGCTATCTAACACCGAAGGCAGTTCTTCACCCTTTCAGGACCCACACATTGTAATTAAAAAAATAAGTGCATTAATGAGGCAAAGCTTTATAAAACATGCACTGCTGTTTAATGAACCAGGACTATTTATCACATCTCTTGTGAGGGTTTGTCCTACCTACTCCTTTTGCCAGTTCTGATTTTGTTCACCTTTATGCACTGCTGGAGTGAATGAGAATATGAATTCTTCCCACCTTTCTGATTTTCAAATTTTCTTTATGGAAAACCTGCTTGAAACCTATTTTCCCACTCCTCCTCTTCACCTTAAAATTTAGAAGGAAGAGCAGAACACTAAAAGCCCAGGAAATTAAAAACAGGCATCTTAGAGAGGAAAAAATGCAGATATAACCATAGGCATTAAATGAATTCATTAAAAAAATGGCATGCTGCTGCCGTAACTCTTCAATCTGAACATATAGAGACGCTTAATTAAGCAAATAAGAGTCTCCCCTCAGCAACTGCTATTACCAAGATGATGGGCTGGATCTTGGGATTGCTTGCCAAACTTACAGGTTCAGGTTTTCTACGTTTATTCCATTCACTGTCCCTGAGTACCCATAAGAATGCATATTTCCAGCCCTGCAAATCCTGTGGGGGGGCTTTCGGTAGGGGTGGAAACAGTCAGAAATGCACACGTGGTCTGACACAGAGCTGATGGCAACCGCTACTGATGCTACCTCTGGCACATTGCTGGTGACACCTGAACGACCTGACATAGAGCCTCCTTTACACAAATGCTAACACTGAGACAGCACAAGTTTGAAAACTGATCCACAGCATAATCTCTCATATTTCTGCATTATCCTCTGTGCTGTCCTTGCATCTTTTTTGCTGCTGTTCAGTTAGCAAGCATTAACAAGAATTTAACAGTTTCAGACTTAAGTCCTTTGTAGCCTTTTCACACCAGCTTGTTGACACCGTTACCCAGCAGGACAACTGAGTAAGTATACTGTGGTTTGGGGTTTTCTTCATTAAACTGAAGATTGAAAATGTTCAGGTTAGCTGTCAGAAGATCATGAATATGAGTAGGTGAAGCTTTCATCATAGGAAGACTTTAAAATCACATTAATGTCTAGTTAAATCTATTCAGCTGGATCTGCATCTCAGGTAGTCCCAATTTGCACTGACAAGGAGCAATGCAAGGATCTAAGTTCAGGCCCCAGCTTATCTTGTGGATCTCTTAGAAGCTATACTGGATTCCCTTGATCCATTTTTCCAAAGCAGCAGATGCAGTTGCTGCTAACCATATTTGCAGTTTGCTTCACTGAGCTTCTGGTCTTGGATTTGGGCACCTGAAGTTCACAGCCTCCATACCATTAGATAAATACTGTCTGAAATAGGAAGAAATACGAAGAGCTGATTTTTTCCTTGAAGCAGAGAAATAAACTGTAGAAGATCTTCATGTCTTTCAGCCCTATTTCTCTACTGTTCTGTATTTGATTGACTAGGAAAGGTAAAGCTAGGACTATTTTCTCACATTTCTCCTCAGTAATCCATCCTGGAAGGAAGTAAGCATTCAGCCAAGAAAACACTGTTTTTAGCAGCACACATCCTTACCTGCAGGTACGGCAAATCACGAGCTTGCGTTTTCCCTCCTGAGACCACAAGCACACAACTACATACAAGCAGAGCTATGCAGGTGTAAGAATGAGAAAAAGCCTGACAGTAGCCTTTCCATATCTAAAGGGGTGCTACAGAAAAGGGCAGACTCTTCAGCAGGGTCTGTGGTGGTAGTATAAGGGAAAACGGTTTCAAACTAAATGAGGGAACATATAGGTTAGATATAAGGAAAGAAATCTTTTACAGTGAGGATGGTGAGGCATTGGAACAGGTTGCCCAGAGATGTGGTAGGTGCCCCATCCCTGAAGTCTTTCAAGGCCAGGGTGGATCACAACCCCGGCAACCTGATCTAGCTGTGGTGTCCCTGTTCATTGCATGGGAGCTGGACTAGATGGCCTTTCAAGGTCCTTTCCAACTCTAAAGACTCTATGGTTCTATGATTCTAATGACCACTAACATTGCATTACTGCATGTGGCACTTTGTTCTGGGACAGATTTATTTTTGATCGAGTCTGCATCAGAGCACACCACATTTTCATAAGAGAACGCATTGCTGTAGCTTCACCCATTGCTGTTTGCCTGTCAGTCAGACAGGAGGCACAGGCTCCCACAAGGCAGCACACTGTGCTTCAAAGAGTTCTTACCCCTTACCAGGCTAGGCACCATAAAATATTTATAGACTATTTTGGGTGGCATTTCACTGCAAATACCATATGGTTAGTGAACTATTCAATGCTCAGAATGACAATAAAGAGATTACATTTGAATGCACTGTGTAGTAAATAGCCCGTTATCTCCTAAAATAAGCACAGCCTGCTTGTTCCTTCAGCCTGGTTCTGCAGTACTAAGCCCCTCTATATCATGTGGAGACGCAGGTGGGTCAAACATCTACTCCCAGGTAATATTTCATTTCCATTCACAGTATCTGTGCACATACTTTCCTTCAAACCAAGAAGAGAACAAAGCCTGAAGGTTATGAGTTCCTTAATACAGTGTTGAAGAGTGAATACGTATTGAAAGAGTGAAGGAAGCAAGACAGCAAGAGATCCCCTACTCAGGCATTGTACAGATCTTAGCTATAGGCATAACCATATGACAATGTGGCACTTAAAAACAGAAAATTCCTGGTAGTATACAAAGAAACCTAAATAAGAAGAGCATCTTGACCTCCGAAGAAAGTTGTACAGTTTCAGGTCATGCTGTAATTCATCTCTGCTGCACCATCATACATTCCTTCTTGCCTATGTGATCCAGTGAAGCAGGACAGCCATGCTGTACATGAGATTAGCTTTGCAGAGAAAGACAGGCAGTGCAGACAGACACAGAAGGATAGAAGAAAGTGCCAACGAGCTGAACAGACTTAACATCTTCTATCTTTCTTGAAGAAGAAACAGTCCACCATATTGAGCTCCTACTATGGGTATCCAATCCAGAGAAAAGGATGATCTCTTAGGGGCTACTACAATATTTAGGATCCTAAAGCAGCTCATTGGATCAGCTGTGCAGGGGTAAACCATTTAGGATAATCCCAGCTATATCCAATAATGAACTGTGGCCAAATAAGAGGGCTATAAGTTTACTTTGACAAAAGCTGGCCAGGCACCAGCTTCACGCTACAGCTCCAGCACAAGGAGGACGAGCAGTCCTCCAGACCATTCTGTTTCCTTTGTGTCACTTGACTAGAAATTCTGCAACCTAATCAGATTTGAAGGTTGTTTTATTTCATTGTTTGTTTTGTCTACACTTTATTAAATCTATCTTGAGTTCTTTGTTAAATCTCTTTATGCATCCATTTTTTGTCCACTGCACTCACAGCTCTAAATATAAAGAAGTTTACTTTACATACAGAAGATTCGTATATTTTTCTTGTTTTCCTTCATGCTTTCCGCCTGTTCAGAGCTTAAAGACAGCACCTTTTGCATTAAATCATGACCAGGCCCATTAACATTAGGAAACCATCCCCATTAAAGCAGCAATATATTGATATGCAAACGCTCCACTCCCAGAAGCTTTTTTCCAACACTTCATTATCATTTTTCACTGCTGAACCATTATATCCTCCCAAAGCAGGTTTTTATTGTTCAGTTTCCTCACTCTACCATTACTGACACAACAAAAGGAGGGGCAATTGCAGATATATCAACCAAACTTCTCATTGGGCTCCCTTCTGCACCATTGCCATCTGTGCCCGCCACCACGCGTGCTTCGCCACAATAAGGCACAGGTTGCTCACGATAGCTTTGTGGCTGTCCCAGCCCAGTACCTCCACTGTCTGCCTTCAGATGCACATACGCAAGGGAGAGATTTCTTCCAAATAAGCCAAAGGTGCACAGCTGATGCCCTTCTCCTCGCTGCTCATCACCTGGTCTTTACCGTGCGATTTACAAACTACACATTTCAAGACCTGAGAGGCAACGAGTCGTGTTTTCAACAGTCTGCTTACTCCCAAAAATATTCCCCCGACATAAAACAGATTAAACCATCTTTGGCAAAGAATAATATTTCCAAAGAAATAAATAAGCAGGAAGCTTAAATCACAAACAAGGTTAGGAATACGTGATCGTTTCCTCTCACTAAATTAACGCTGCCAAAGGACAGAATGAAATATTGATCTGTGTTTCTGAATTAGCTGTCTGAGCTTTGCAATCACCTTTTCATATCTGTGAACACAGCGCAGCAAAAAAAAAAAAAAAAAAAAAACCTGATCATCACTCATTTCACAAGCTGAGCCACATGATCGTTAATGGTTGAGTTGTTAATTAAAAACGGTAGCAGAATCCCAGATTAGTCCCATCTTTATAAGAACACCATTAATAAACCTGTTTTTCAATTTAGGAAACATCATCTCTGCGTACAGTAGGCATTGTAATATTCCTACAGTACTTCATTCATTACCTTGACAGGTCGCATCACTTAGGCCATCCACGGGAATATTTCAGCAGCCTACAAATGTTATCTGTGGTTTCATACAGAAACCTCACATGCACAATGCCCGCTTTAAATCTTACAACACCATTTTTATAAACCAGTGCACACAACAACAAGCCCACAAACAGCACGCTCACAATAGGTTTTCTGATTTCTTATTTGGTGTTGAACAAAATGATTGCTTGGCTGAAGAATTCTCATCTCACTATTTTCCTTTTTTTTTTCCAGTCAGATTATGGTGCATATAAAGTGAAAAAAACACTCTTCCAGAAAAATTCAACCAGAAAACAAATCAGGGTCCAGTGCAGTTGTGTTCTCAATCCTCCTATAGCCTGTATTATGATATGAACATGACCATATAACACAGTGCAATAGCTGTTGTATCATCTGATTTGTAATGCATCAGTAACACTGGCCTGATCTAGCCCTTTCTTCTCTCGAATATGGTATCCAAAGAAAACACTTTATCTTTCAAAACACATACAGCAAGTGCCACTGGGAAGAACAGTCTCCTCAGAGAAGCCCCAGAAAACTGATAGCCAAGAGAGGATTCCTTTTGAAAGTTTCTGTATCTAGCAATCAATTTGACCAACACTCATATACTATATACATATGTACGTGTACACACAAATATACACGCACACCAGCCTTCAAAATTAAAAAAAAAATACATTAACTCAGGGACAGAAGCCACAAACGTACGATGAACGAACAAACAGCACACCAAAATGCTGAGGTAGCAATACTGCTAAAACATGAGGGCTGCTCCAAAAGTAACGCCTCCCATTTTATTATGTTAGCCCACAATGTTGGGGGCAGTTGGTGGTGGTACAGTAGTAGAAGTTGAATTTCCATGCCAATATCCCATTACAGATGGTAGCAGAGGGACAGTCTGACACAGCGGCGCCTGATACAGAAGCGCAGGTGAAACAGAGGTGTGTCACTGAATTCCTTCACGCAGAAAAAAAGGCACCCACTGACATTCATCGACACTTTCTGAGTGTTTATGAAGACCAAACAGTGGACGTGAACACAGTGAGAAGGTGGGTGATGCATTTCAGCAGTGGCGACAGCAGGGTTGCTTCCACTGGTGGAGACTTCTACAAGCATGACTCTTGTTCATTGTTAGTAAAAACTACATTGAAAAACAGAGCAAATTTTCAGCTACAAAACACTATCAAATAATGTTGTTACGCTCTCTACATGTGTTGTTGTTTTCATGAAAATAAATAGGAGGCATTATTTTCAGAGCAAACTGTGTATAGGCTGAGATTCAATCCTGCCTTTACTAGACAGAGTCAACAGTGGAAGTGTAAATATTAGCCAAAAAGACTATTTTAATCAGCCTCCAACTATGAATTGCTAAGAATTGTGAATAGTAAATGAATTCCAAGACTGGAGTATACAAACCATACAAACATATTGAAGACTGATGGATGGTTGCTAAAAGGCCTGTTTATTTCCTGTCTCTCAAATATTTTTTAATCCACTATTGCAAATCCTTAAAAAAAACTTCACTATTTCCTATTTTAACTATACAGAAAAGGAGGATTTAGGAAATAGTGACTTAGAAAGGAGAACCAACTGAAGAATAGACAGGATTTTTCTTTCCTACACCCTGTTTTTAAGGAGATGCAACTGATCTCCTTCCAGTGGAGTTTGTCTGATGTGTTCTCCACACAAATAAGTGAGTAATTTCACAGAAAGCCCTTGCTATTTTAAAATCTTTGCCTCCATTTCTGGGAACTTCTCATTTCCCAAAAACATACGACTAAAGTCTTGTCTTTAAGAACTTCTGTCTTTATGCTACATGCATACAATGCAGCTCTTTCTGACAGTAAAACAATCTTTATTTAATCCACTTTTAAACTAAACATAAGCTTTGGAAGTCTACAGACAAGAAAATGCACAAATTTAGTGTACTTCTACAGAGCTTCCACTTATAGGTATTAGAGAAAAAATGGAAGTCTACAGAAACATTACTACAGCAAACAGACTTTTGAGATCATGCCTTTGCTTCTAGAAACTGGTACAATGTCATTTACAGCGGAGCTAAATCAAATTACAGCCAAAACAGTGTACTTCACTGTAATTTTGCTGACACTAATAGTATTTATCTTGCATCCAACGTGAGAATGAATGGCTTAATCCCATCACGAAGGGATTCCTGTCCAGTTTTAAGCGCTGGCCAGAAGGCCTGGAAGAAACAGAGAGAGCCGTCACTAGGAGCCAAAGCCAAACAGATTTGAAAGAGTTGTATCTGTTCTGTCTGCAATTGCTCACATGAATTTTGTCAATTCTAGCTTTGGCAGCACAAGGTCTCAGTAGAGCAGTAGTCTGAGCAGAGATCAGAGATAATGCAGGGTGAGTTTTGTGTACACTACTGGGGAAATAGACCAGGGAGAGATTTGGCTATTAGGACATTAATGTCTGCATTCTGGAATACTAATACCTGCTTGAAAAGGAATAAACTTTAGCTCAGTTGCAAAGGTATTGCTACAGAATTTAATTCTGCAGTTCATTCTATTTTTAATGGATTTTGCTTGCTATTTTCTATCACATAGTACGTTATAAAACAGTTCACAAAATTATTATCGCAAAAAATTAACAGCATTTACTATGTTTCAGTGTTAGCAATTAAACAGGGAATATTTCCACACCACTACAGTATATGCTATTAAATGATATACTAAAGTCTTCTTTGTGCTGAGAGGAGAATTACAGGGATACTGAAGACACCTTATTTAACAAGGGAAAGTCTTTGCTTCTTTTGAATTACCTTAAATATACGATTTTCTTTGTTACAGAGATTCTGAATAAATTATACCAGTTAATGTGTTTTTTAGAAGGATTCAATATTAGATATTCACAGACAACATAATAGAGTAAATCAAGATCAACACAATGTCCCTCAAAGGATTAATAATTAAGTCTTAGCTGCAATATGCACAAAAATAGCAGATTGCAGAAAAAATTCTGACTGCAAAATTGCGGTTCCCATTTGCTTTGAAACCATTAAAGAAAATGCCTCAAAAGGCAGACTGCAGTCTAGGAGCTGTTGGAGAGGGTCCAGAGGAGAGCCACACAGATGATCAGGGGGCTGGAGCACCTCCCCTATGAAGACAGGCTGAGGGAGCTGGGCTTGTTCAGCCTGAAGAAAAGAAGGCTGCGGGGTGACCTCACTACAGCCTTTCAATACCTAAAGGGAGCCTACAAACAAGAGAGGAATCAACTCTTTGAAAGAGTAGATAACTGCAGGACAAGGGGAAATGGTTTTAAGTTGAGGGAGGGAAGATTTAGGTTGGATGTCAGGGGGAAGTTCTTTACAGAGAGAGTGTGAGGTGCTGGAACAGGCTGCCCAGAGAGGTTGTGGATGCCCCGTCCCTGGAGGTGTTCAAGGCCAGGTTGGATGGGGCCCTGTGCAGCCTGGTCTAGTATTGAATGGGGAGGTTGGTGGCCCTGCATGTGGTGGGGGATTGGAGATTCATGATCCTTGAGGTCCCTTCCAACCCAAGCCATTCTATGACTCTATGACAGCATCAAGCAAAATGCATCTTGTTTTCCAAAATAACGTTTTAATGCTGTACAGTAATGTCACACAAAATTGATACATACGTAATACATCAAAAGGATAAAGGTGCATTAAACATACATCTGTGGAGATACAAGAATACTGCAGATTGACTAGCTGTGATGCACAGAAGACAGATGCTACTTCACCTATATAGGGTGCAATTGGGAAGGAAGATTCAGGATTCCCATTGCAACTTATGTTGCCGATCAATGTATTTTTCTCCTTAAGAAATAAAATTTTTATCACAAAATTATATTTTTAAATATATTTAGTCTTGCTGTTCTCCAAGTACTTAAGATAATTTTATTCCTTCTTGAATTAAGCATGATCACAAACTGGTAGAATTAATACTTTAAAATGAAAGTCCAAGAGTTTAATGATTGCATATTAGCATGGGCTCAGTGTCTCAAAAAGAATAAAAGGAAAAATCTGTACTCATTTCAGTTCAGTATTTTCTTAAATACCATAGACTGTGAACCTTAACATGTAATAAACATTCTTAATCTGAAAGTTCATTTGCAGACTGCAGGATTTTATATTTATGTGTTGGCAGTCCATATGTTATTGTGAAGATTATAGTGGCAGGTTGACTTTGTGTAGCTGGCAGATGCCCACCCAGATCCTCTATCACTCCTCACTGCTCTGCTGAGTGGGAGAATAAGGTGGAAAAAGTCACGAGTCCAGATACAAAAAAAAATTTGTTAACATCACTGCTAAAACAGATTTGACTTAGGGACATGTAATTTAATTCATGGCCAATTTAGATGGAGCAGGATAGTGAGAAACAAAGACAAATCCGAAACACCTTTCTCTCAGCTCTCCACTCTCCCTAGGCCCAGCATCACATTCCTTCCGTCACACCTCTTCTACTTCCCCTACTGCCCTCCAAGCAGAGCAGGTGAATGGGGAACTGGCTTAACAGCTCTCCTCTGCTGCTCCTTCCTGCTCGCACCACGGCCTGCACTGGGGCAACTTAAGCTGATTGAAAAATCACTGTGTCCAGCACAGGGCAGTCCCCAGCTTCATCTCACAGATGCCACCCACACAGCCCCTCTGCTACCAAACCTTGCCACCTACATCCAACATAATTATTAGCTGACATATAGGTTGTTTCAATATAACATACCAGAGTATTCAATTCCTCGGTCTCCCAGTTCCTTGGTAGCTGCTTGACTCTAAGAAAAAAAGATGAGTTCTTCCATGGAGAACCTCCAAGGAAGTTCCAAGTGTGACTGTGGACAGGTTTTCCCAGGTGTAAGAAAATCCCCAACATTTTATAAATGACAAAGAGTTCCATAAGCTTTGGTGTTAGTAGAGTGCATTCTAAGGCAACCTAGCTCTGCACCATGCTTGAACACAGTACAGAATTGAATAGCTCAACTGGAAGGGACTTTCAAAGATCACTGAGCCCAAGTGCCTGACCACTTCATGGCTAACCAGAAGTTCCAGCATGTTATTGAATGTGTTGTCCAAATGTCTCTTGAATAACAACAAGCACAGGGCATAAGCTATATCTTCAGGAAGCCTGTTCCATTGACTGATCACTCTTCTGGCAAAGAAATGTTTCTCAGTGCCCAGTCTGACCCTGCCCTGGTGCAGCTTTGTGGCATTTCCATGTGTCCTGCCATCAGTTCCCAGCAGCAGAGTAGAGCTCAGCACTTCCCTCTGCTTCCCCTCCTCAGGGAGCAATGAGGTCATGTCTTGGCCTCCTCTTCTTCAGACCCAGTGTCCTCAGCCTCTCCTCACTAGCCATGCCTCCCAGCCCTCTTATGCCTATATTCAGTACATAGATCAGAATAAAGACCTTGAAGAAGCATTTTTATTTACACAGTAAACAAAATGCATATGAAATATAAAAATAGATTAACATATTCATTGTGGAGCTCTAAATTTGATACATAAATTCATTAGGGAAGCAATAAACGTGCTGTATAAATTAATTACTTTGTGGTTATCCTCATTAAATGCTACTTAATGAGTTAATAAGCTTGAAAAGCAATGACAAATTGCTAAAGTACATGTACGGGACTTTTTTTTTTAAAAAAAAGCATCACATTAACAGAATGCTGCAGCTCTGGATACAAACTAATAAAATTTATGACAGCTGGTCATTTTATCCTATAAAATTCACTAACAAGTACATTCCCATACAGAATTTGAACTTCGTAAACTCTGCACTTTCAGCTGCAGAAGAGATTCTAGCTGAAGTTTAAGAACCACCTACTAGTAAAAGAAAAACTTATTTGTATCACAGGATGACCTCCATGTTAGGCTCTGCTAAATCAAAATGATATATACACACAAACACAGGTGACTCTGAAAGTAATGCCTTCTTTTTCCATTGAAACCACAATTGCTACAAAGAACACAGTACCACTATCTGATAGAGCACATTATCAGCTACAAAACACTATTTTTTAACAGTTTCCACCATTAGCTCTGCATTTTCACCACCAATGAACAAGAGCCTGCATGCCGCACTCATACAATCCTGCACCAGTGGAGGTGATCCACTGTTGCTGTCACCACTGCTGAAATGTACCACCCACCACCTCACTGTGCTCACATCCACTGCTTGGTCTCCATAAATGCTCAGCAAGAGTCAGCGCATGTCAGTGAGTGCCTTTTTTTTCTGTTTAGAGGAATTCAGTGTCACACCTTCGCCTCATACTCACATTCATGTTAGACAACATTCTGTCAGGCTGCCCCTCTGCTGCCATCTATCACACAACAACAAAATATAACAGAATCATGGCAGGGAGGTTCAGCCTCTACTGCCATACCATCAACATCCACCTCTGACATTGTCAGCCAACATCATAACACGGGAGGGATTACTTTCGGAGCGGCTGTTGTAGATCTGCATAGACAGACACACACACAAAAAAAATATAGCAGTGCTTGATAGTTACAAACAAGCTTTCATGGCTTTAATATCTGAGGATGACAAACACACTTGTCAGAGTTAGGAATTGGGAGATTACATCCCAGAGTCTAAGCAGCACTGGGGGAAGGCGCACTGAGCACTTTAATTTTTGTGATGGAGTACGAGCATCCCAGAATTGACTGAGCTCTATCATTAGCATGCTATGGGAGACTGAAATGGTAGCCCTGTTTGTCACATCACAGACATAGGCTGCTTATGCTTTTATCTTGTAAAGTACAAAGGCTGAAAGAGGTGTTGGTCTGTGTTACAATTTACACACAGAAAAACCCACATAAATATATTTTTCACTTTCTCTCTTTCCATGCCATAACGTACACACGAGAGAGGATAGCACGCTGCATCCCACAGTACATTAGTCATATTGATATTACAAATACCTTTACTCTAAAGTAAAATATAGCCCAAACACATCTTAAATATCAGCCACATCAGCACATTAACTAAGCACGGTTCAGTGAATGCATCAATATGCAGTTCTCTCACCTTCCCAGGACACATACAATTTGCAGTGAAACCACCAGCGTAACCTTGAATAAAATATTTAAGGCAGTCTTTGACTATTACATGCTCAAACAATTCCTTAGAAAAGCTCAGGATATTAATCCAAATTTCCACACCCCTTAAACTGACTTTGTTAACTCCCTAAAACTAACTTACACCAACAAAATCTAACTTTCCTTAGCAGGAACATATTAAAAAAAAAAAAAATGGAAGTAGTTTCCAGTACCCTCTAGCATGACCAGTAAGATCTCCATATGAGCTAGCAGCATGAGAACTCTTTTTAAATAAAATTCAGAAGAGGTCAGTTAAGCATCAAGGAACATTACTGTATTAATTTTGCATCACCTAAGTTAGTCTGCATTGCTACTACAAAAGCATTAATTCCACCAATGAAAAAAATGTTTCTAAGTACACAGGAAGGTGCATGCTGATGGAGAAGAGCTACCAGCAATTCTTTCTTTCAGATGAATAACCCCATGGCTATTGTTTCATCAAACCTTGAATTCTTTTAAAACCTAACTATTCTGTAAACATAATCATGTCCATCAATCACACAGTCTTCAGACATCTTCAATTGATTTTGGTCACTTAAGATTAACTCACACAGGATTTGAAAGCCACAACACAGTTAAATGCCATCTCTGTGACTGGATCAAAACATCTATTAAACAAATGAAGACATAATGGTGTCCTGTGCTGAGACTTTGCTATGAGGACAGCTAATGAGAATAGCTTTACTCTACTCAACACTGCTTAGGACACTGTAACAAATTGTCCCTTGGTGGTTTGTAAAGTTACAGCAGGAAGAAGTCACATTGCTTAAAGGCTCTATCAGGAGGAGGAGGAAGAAAAAATATATATATTTGATCCCAGGCTAATTACTGAGATAATAGCAATAAACAACACTAGAAAAAAAAACATTTAACATGGAACAAGACTAAGCACTTATCTCAGTTACTGTATATATATATATATGCACTTTAACCATCATTCATGCCCTAATTTCCAACGGTCATTCTAATACTCTGAAAGAATCATTTCAAAAAGGAATTTAAATGCTGTCTGGGGCAGAAGAGACACAATCAGTCACTGCCTGCATTAAAAAAAAAAAAAAAAAACAGACAGGAAAGTCACAAAATGAAGGATGGGTGGTGCGGGCTGAGATTGGTTTTCTTTCACTTTTCCTCTAATGCATGTTATCTTATTATCTCACTTCGGAACCATTATGCCTGTGGAAGGGAAGAGGAAAGGTCATCAGTAGCCAGTGGCAGCACCAGCTGGGAGCTCGAAATGGCACTTGCAGTTTTCAGCTGTCAGATGCTGCCTGAAATTTAACAAGTGCCAATAAGAAATGATCTGCAAGCAAATCTGTAGCTTTTTTTAAGCTAGCAAGGATAAATGAAGGGTTTTGAGAGCAATTTGAAGGCTATTATTACGCTTATACACAAAGTATTTCAATTTATTCAGTTCCAGGGGTTTCCAGGTTAGCACAACTCCTACCTACATCCCGTGGTTAAATACCAAAGCAGAAGTGCATTGTGTTATGTCTGATCTGCTCTCCATTAAAATTGCCTGATCTCTTTTCCCTCCGTTTTGTTTTGTTGTTGTTGTTTTGTGAGTATGCATCATAAATAAAATGAGACCAAACAATATCAGTCCTTTTAATTTACTCTTATGAGTGGTAACATGAATTGCTCATATCTCCTAATAATTAAGCCAAGAATGCTGAAACAATACAATGAAGATGTGGAAAGCAACACAACACAACTACACGAGTGCTTTCTAGCCCCATTCACACAATGTTTTCGATCCAACCCCACGCTTTTTGTCCATAACTGTATTTTTGGTGACCTAGACCTGCCTTTCCCTAGCAGCAAGCTCCACCCATGTCTAAACCCAGCTGGAATTCACAGACATGCTCCCAGCCTATCAACGAATTGAAAAAAGGAAACGGCTGCCTCCACAGCTGCAAGTTCAGCAAATATATTGCAACAGCAGCCACAACATTGCTGCCCTTTCTTTGGAATACGACCTGCTAATATTTAAACACAGACATAGAAAGACACTTGGGGCCCAACCCTTAGCCACTCCCAAATGCCACTCTGTTTAAGAATACAAATAAGCTTTCAGAATACACAAAGCCAGCCTACCAATGCCACCGGCCCCTTCCACCTCACACAAGAGGTCCCTGGCCTCAACACAGAAGAGGACAGAGCATTAAATCGCGAGCCAAGAAACATTTAGCATGAAGATGAATGGCCTGCAGTTTTTCTACTGGGTACACGTTTCTTTGATCTCCAGAGCAGACAAAGCAGTGCAAACAGTTCCAGCATACTGCCACAGCACACCATCCTCAAAAAACAGGGAGACCACATCTGCCTTCCATGCCAGGTCATTGTTTCATGAAGGGCTGTGACTGTGCCCATGCATGACTTGACATATCCACAGACGATCTCAAAGGAGTAAGTGGCTTTATCCTGCAGACCAGCTTTATCATTCCCTCCCTCTGCTCCCAGCTTGTCTTGGATGAGTAAATTCCTTCCCATTCATTGGCACTGAACTGACTTATCTAAAATCCTACGTATTTTATTTAAATCACAGTTTTTAAAATATGAAGATTAGCTAGTCTAATGACCGCTTACTATATACAGCAGAAATTCAGAAACTGAATTATTCTTAGCTAATGAAACTCCTCTGACTTAAATTATATTTGCTATCTCATTTGTCCCTGTGGACATGGCCTAATTTTCCCCTGTTCATTTGATAGACATAAAGCTTTTGTGGGGCAAGGACTGTCATTTATTAGATGTCTAAATGGGACCTATGGCACAGAAGCCTGAAGGCTTTGAAATGTTACTATAATGAGGACGTTCTGCTGCTCTTTCTAGTGGATAAGACTTGCAGTAGCTGTATTCTAAACTAATAAGGAGAAAGTTTGAAAGTAGTATTCTCCATTCTTGGGAAACTGTGTAACAAAAATAGCAGAAAGAACAGAAATAGAAAGCCCAGATAGGAGTTACACTAACAAACAAGCACACAAATAAAAACCATTCAACCTATTAACCTATAAGAACTAAGTCTCTGGGTACGAAAGTTGCCACAAAACAGCTTGGCTTCCTCAGCCTTTATTCACTGGGATGGGATTTCCCACCCTGATGAACAGCCTACTGTACACTAGAGCACTCTACAACTCCTGTGTGCTGTTTCTATCAATATTTCCATTCACAGGAGGCCAAAGATTAAGTCTGTAATTGTAAAAAAGATCATTAAATACCAAAGTCTCACTTGATACAGAATTGGAATTACTGATGCCATCGCCATCCCCTGACCTCTTTGAACAGTAAGCTACAGCCACCATTGGGCTCTTCACTAGAAGTGCTTGCACCAAAATACAGCTAGGTTTGACACTTGGGAGCACTTCCAAGTTCTCTCTATCGCAGGCATGAGGGGGCAGTTAAGGGCAGAAGACCTCCCAGGAGAACGCTAGAGAAGTGTCACAAGCAGAGGAAGCTGGAGACTTGGCAGGGTTTGTATCCATACTGTTTGTTCAGAGCAGGCCTTGCAGCAAATTAGGCAGCCAACAATGCCTTTTTCTCCCCCGACCCTCTTCAGAAGGAACTACTTCACTATCTCTAGCAGGGATACTGAATTAATTAGCATATGTGCACTGCAAACAATCAGAAAACTTGAACCCGGTACTAAACGAAAACAGAAGTATTTGACACTAAAACATTCAGTGTGAAAGAGGTCAAGAAAGTACTGGGCTACTTGACATCCAAAAGCAGTATTGGTTGTAGGAAGTGGAAGCAGAGAAGAGTAGCCTGCAGTGTTTTTTGTATCCCTTCCTTTCTGTAGTTGTGTTGGCACACAGGGATGTAGACTAGCATGTCCTGCTGGGAAAGGAAGAGATGTGACAGGACTGAGGAATCATTTGCCAGCGCAGGGCAGGATCTCACACTCTGAAGTGATTCCTACTGCTTTTTTGCTAAATGCACATCCACTCTCAAGGGTTCCCCAAGCACAAAGCAGGTCTGCAGGAAAGTGAACCTTTTGTTGTACAAAGACAAACAAGCAAAAGATTAGTTTAAAAGTTTGCTACAACTGTTGCACATTAAAGACAAGTGACAAGCTTTTACACTTAATTGCTTCAACAGTCCAGTAAGGGAATAAGGTATTCTCAGCCTAAGAGCTCGTTTGTTTCTTTTTCAGCTACATCAATTAAATTAATAAACAGATCTCTCTCTATAGACCTTACTGATAGTATATTACTCCAGACCGGTTACAAAGCTCCCCGTCTCTAAACACACTAATATCTAGCATTTAAAGAAACCAAATTATTAGGTTTCAGCTCAGCAAAGCATGCATTGCCTTCCAGACCTAAGAATTTGTCACATTTATAAATTTCTGACAAAAACAAGGCAGCTTACCAAAAGCAAGAGAACACCTGAGAGACCTTCTATGGAAGCAAAACTTCTATGAACACCTACTTGATGGCCAGGATATCTTTTGCCAGGTTCTCTGACCATCTGAACCATACATCATAGACTAACTGGTAGCAAGCTACAAGGACAGCTTTACCCTTCTAAGGCCACAGGACATTTTATAGCAGGCTTACAGCTGCTCCAAGTTGCACCTTTCTATCTATATATAAAAAAGCTGTCTTGGCTGCTGTAAACTATGAAAGCCCATGGCCAGTGCCATCCTGATTACACCCCGAGTTCTTCTCACACTTCGAAGGCCAAAGATAACTGTGGTAGAAAGCAATTCAAGAATGTCTCCTCCACTGGTTACATCTGAGTAGAATCTGATCCTATAAATGAGAGTTCAAAAGCCAGTCATTTGGGTTGTGGTGACTGACTGTATTAAGTTTCTGTAAACCTTTGGCTCATGTCTTTACCGTTATGTAAAAATAGAATAAATATTACTATTTCCTTTTAGACATTACATACAGAACATTGTCATAGAAATAAAGCTCTCTATAAACATTGGAAATTAGTGGTTGTGGTTTCCTTAAGGGTATATTTTCCATAAAATGTCTTGCTCCATTGCTAATTACAAAATTAGCAAGAAGCTTATGAGTAATTAGATCGGGGTGTTAAATCACTAATGTTCCTTAAATAAAACTCCTAATTAGGACACAGCGCACATGTATCTACAAGCTAGATCTGACAAACTGCCCAAACTGCCCCTTTTTGCTAACATGTAGGACACCATGAGGGAAAGGAAAAGCACCCCCACAGTACTCTATTCATTTGACTCCTGCAGGTACAGGCAAGGACTCCTTTGCACACCCACTTTGTCTCCAAAACAAGCAGATATGGCAGACAGCATCATGGCCATACACTCACATACCAGAGGGTAATTCATCTCTGTCTTTCAATTACCTAGGCAGCCTGGGCTCTTGCTCTTATTGAGTTTCCATGATGGCATTTAGTTGCCGATACCATAAAAACATAGAACCATCAACACTACCTGGTCCTCCCTCCTCTTCCATGGTATTTCTCAGACAAAGATAAATCTAGCACAATAGATGGGGTTTTTTTTTTATTACTTCTAATAAAGTAGCACTTGATACAAAAGCATCTCACTTGAGAATTGATCCACAGTTAACTACCACAATACAAACAGAACAGTTGTAACTTCTTTACAGTCTATTTAGCTGAGACATATTTAACTGCTTCCAAAAAAAACAATAAAAAAAAAACCACCTATATTGACATTCCACACATCCTGAAGACAGCCTTCCCAGCCTTCCCAAACATTCTGCATCTTTTTCTAGTCTCAAATGAAATCATCTGCAATCACAAAAAAAGTAGATGCGCAGACATTTTAGCTTTTTTAAAAGATATCAGGAAGAAAAAAAAAACAACTTCAAAACTAGACACCTGTCAGCTGCTCAAAAATCAAGCTGGTTTTTTGGAAAGATTTGTATTTCCTCTTTCTCCCACCACCTCCAATGAGAGCAGCTCAAAACCACCAGAAAAATCAGCCTGGTCACCAGAGTGCCTATATGAAAATCAACACCAATGTCAGCCCCACGCTGCTCTTCCTTCTTTCTGAGGCCACTGAAGCTCTGATTTGATATCACCACTGCACATATGCGATTCCAGAAAGGGATAAGCCAGCGTCAGCCTAGCTGGAAACAAGCAGCTCCTTCCCTCTGCGCAACCCAAATCTCCCAGTTATTCCAACCACCCTGAAGATATTTACCTGTGAGGCCACACGGTTGGGATCTCTTTTTTAAGTTTACAGTTTAACATCTCTTTTTGTTTAAGACTACAGCAGTTAACTCAGCAAAAACTGAGTATTTGCTACATCTACTAGAAATAAGCCATGATCATACCCTTCCTAAGGATTCATACAGCACAAAAGACTGCTGATTGTTTTAAACATTACTCTTCTCCCACCACAACTTCCAGCAACCTCAATTATCTTCCACTCAGCCCCCTCTACTCAAATATTCATTAACACTAGAGATGACCAGAGATATTCTGCCTGAAGCAGGGCGCTTCCTCAGAAAGCGCAAGTTCTGCTGACACAAAAGCCTTTCTCAGAATGGTACTGCAAATCATTTTGGGGAAAAGAAACAAAGCACAGTAACACAATGGCCATGTCTTAGCTAAATCTCACAGTAGCTGAGACAAAGGTTTGCCACAAGCAAACTCTGAATCCTGGTCTTGCATAGCTTCCTAAGGCTGTTTTCCAGCCCCAAGAGGAACTACAGTCCCTAAAGGTGCACCATAGACCTTTCCAAGACCTCAAATATTCCAGGGAAGAGAGTACCTCACCCAAAAACAGGTCATGTTTACCCTAACAGTTCCAGGGAGTAGGGTTAGCAGTATTTTACAGTGAAACGGTTAGGGAAAAGGAACAAAAATCAAAATGTGTAACCAAACCTTCCTCTTCTGTAGATACAATAAGAGTGACCATGAATCAGAACACAATATATTACAAATTACTCGACAAAAAGGCTGCGTCAGTAGCAATATATACATTGCTGGGGATGTTTCTGTTATTTTTTTTTTCTTTTTATTGCTGTGGCATGTCTCTAAGGAGCTAAATGATTTAATAGCCAGACTTGGCAGCACATGAAACACACACAATTTAGGGAAAATTAAGAGATCTAAGCGTAAGGGCTAGAGCTAACTGCTTGCCAGGAGTGTTTTTGCACTGTATTGATAATTTTATGTCTATCCTACCCCTCCCCTCCCCCTTCAAGAAGATGCAACAAACCATAGTTCATGTGAAACTGGCAGAGTCTTAAACCAGCAGGCCTGGCCCACAAAATGGCAAGTATCTCCAGCAGCTGTTATTGTTGACAACGTGTGACAACACGGTATTTCCAGATAATATCAACAGCAGTTATTAACAGTTATTGCTAATTTCGTGCAAGATTACAACATTGTCCTCTGTTCATTAGCTACAATTATCTTGGTAATAACAGTTAGTAGTAGAAAGAAAATAAAGTTGAAAAAACACAGAATGTGCAAGTGAGGTTGGTTTGCTAGGCTATGATCTGGAAGACAGTATCGAGCCAAAATGCAGTTTAACCTGAGATACAGACCAAGTGCTTTTGGGCTGTACTGACTTCTTCACTCATTTTAAGGCAAACAAAATATTTTCCACTTTGTACAATTCTATAAAAAATGACAAAGAAAAAATGCTCATGAACACCTGGATGAAAGGATCATTCACATTTGAAGAACATTTTCTGCTATATCTTGCAATTAAACAAAAAAACACCTGTGGTGCACACCTGCTTAAACTGGGTTTTTAAGTATATTTTCTACAAAACAACCAATCAGATCACATTCTGAAATAACCTGTTGGCTGGATAACCAGGTGAGACGGAAGAGGCTCACGTTCAGATCTGTAATCCATCTCGTTAGAGTATCCCACTTATTACAGGCGCTCATTTCATGATCATTTTGTCAGTTTCCATGTCAAAGCTAAGAAATCATTCCCCTCCAAAAAAGTTAAAATGTGGCTGAAGCTGTCATTCAGTCAAAAATGGTTTAAGACGGCTTTAACCGAGACGGTTATTTTCCTTGGTATGACACCCTAAGCATGGTATTTTATAGATACTTTCAAGCAAAGATCTGAATTTAGCACTCAAATGTTGGTTTACAGGAGTGCTTGCCAAGTGCTTTTCATCTCATTATGCTGGTTTGAAATAATGGTACTACTTAAAGTAACATCATGCTAGCATAAAACGCAAGAGTGATTTCAAAGCAGCACAATAAACCACTGTTCCATGATGGTCAGTTGCCTCAACCAACATTACAAATTCCAAACCACTCAAGCTCCATTTAATTTCTGCCATACAATTTAAAAATATACTATGCCCAAAGCACGTTTACTGAAATCAATTTATACATTACACCCAGTTGGAAGTATTTTGATCTTTCAATTAGAAGATTTTGATCATTCCTCACTTTCCACATTAAACACGTGCTCTGTGCACTGTACTTCAAACATTATTGCTGCTACATTAATCGATAATCAAGAAAGACTGAACTCACAATGAGCAAACATCGTAACAGAACAGACAAAAACAGATTCAACCTGGAAACTTTCAGTTTTGGTCTAACCTGTGTAACACCAGACAAATCACTTCCCCTCTGTTCCTTCCTCCTACAAATTGCTTGCAGTACCTATGTCATCCCTTCAGGCCAAGGACTGGCTTTCTCTTTGTATAATGTGATTTACAGCTGGGATATCTTGAATGCTACTGTAACACAAAATCACTTTAACAGTTCAGAGCTCTGCTCCACCAATCACCCTAATCCCAGCCTTTATTGGTGCTGTTAATGGCATCCCTGCTGCTCCCCAACAATAGTCCAGCCAAGAGAACTTGTCCCATCGCTCTGAACCTTCTGCACATATGCACATTTTTCCTCCCCCTCGGGCCACATCTCACACACTGGCAACGAGGTCTAAACTTACTCTATACTCAGCAAAAGGTGATGGTTTTTCATCCAAAAAAAACATTCCTAAAGTAAAGTGCTGCCTAAAAGGTTACTGCATCTGCTCCGCCTGCTCCATTTCGGTTTGAAACACTGATGACAATGAGTGTAGCCAGCACAACCCTTGGAGAACGCAGAGCTCCAGAGCGTGGTCTCAGGGACCAAGGTCTGCCTGAGCTTCCACCCAGAATCCAGCCCTGCCCATCCAGCCCTGCTCGGAGCCCCGGCTGTGGCCTCGCTCACCCCTGCCCTCTGCGGGGGCTGACACTGGGCTTGGCAGCACAGGTTTTCCACTTAGAACAAGAAGTCCAAAAGTTTCCCACAGCAAGAAAGTTCACAGCACAAACATATAAATCTCCTCTTCTTCTCGGATGACTCTAACACGGAATCTTCCAAAGGGAAGGAGAATAGAGCCATTTTCCCCCTACGCAGCCCCTCAGAGCCAGCACTCCCAGCACTTTCACGACCGGGCTCCAACCCCAACCCCCAGTGACCGCAGCCGAGGGTCCCCAGCCCGGCACGGGACCTACCTGGTGGAAGCCAGCCCGGCACTCAGCACTGCCCGTTAACTCCCTTCGGAAGGCACTCTTCCTCAAAACCCCGCGATGGAATCGACTGACGATACCGACGAAAATCGGTGTCGATGAGGAAACCCCCGCCCCACCCCACCCCGCCCCGCCCCGCTGCCCGCCGGCCCCGACGCGTTCGGGAGGGCTCCCTCAGCCCGGCACCCCTCATCCCCCCACCCGCACCGGGGCAGGGCTGGCGCCGGGCTGCCGGGACGCGCGCACAGAAGATAAATACGAATAAAAACGTTAAAGGATTAAAAAAAAAAAAAAAAAAGGGGGGGGGGGGGGGAGAGACAGGAAAAAAAAAAAAAAGAGGAAAAAAGAAAAAAAAAGAAAAAGAACATCCACACACCAACCTCACTCGCGCAGAATCACCTCCTCAGCCGTGCCTCCTTCACAGGGGCTGTGCGCCCCCCAGCCCGGCACTCACCTCGAATAGACGCAGCCGAGGCACAGCCGCCTCTCCTCCAGTGGCACTTCCACTTTCCCTGCGGGTCTTTTTTTGCGGCACGGTGCGCCCGGTCGCTCCCCTGCCTCTCCGTGCCCTCTCTCCCGGCTGCCGCTCGCCGCCGCCTCCCCGCGGTGCTCGGCCACTGGAGCGGGCTGGGGCGGCCTCCCAGCGCCCCGCCCCGGTACCTGCCCGGAGCCCCCGCCCCTCAGAGCCTTTCTCCCTGTGCTCGGAATGGACCCGACCACGCGTGTCGCGTCTCTGCTTTTTCTTTCTTCCTTTTTTAATATTATTTTTTTAATTATTTTCCCCAAGTTCATTGTCTGCCCGTCTCCGCCAGCGCGTTGCCTGAGGGAGGGGGGCAGGGAGGCTGTTTGGGTTGGAGGAGCCCCGGTGGAGTTGAGCGCAACAAAGAGCCGCTCGGATTCCCCGCTAGCACTTAATGCTCGACAAAAGGGAAACGCTGAGAATGTCATAATTATCGCCCCGTGTGATGGTGGCTACAAGAACACTTGGTACGAGGTTTGGAGTTTGACGATAAATGGCAGCATGGATGCGTCTGTTTCTGCCCCGGTGTTGTAAGCAGCTCGCTCACACCCTGCTGCTTGCATGCTGTGTGTGCTGGCACCAGAGGCAGAAAGCTTGCAAACAGCATAAAGGCAGAGCAGCCACAAGTCCCTGAGGATGGAGCAGCAGGCTGATGGAATGGTGAAACTGGTGTGAAGGTACATCACCCACAGGTGAGAGCCCTGCTTGACTTCTGGCTAAAGTACCTATGCAGCTGTGCAGCAGCCATTTTCTAGGGTTCCCTAAAGCCCACGTGTAAGTTTTCTCCTCGTTGGTCATAAACAGTGCTCACAGGGTGATGGCACCCCCGGAGGTGTGCCCCCACAGCTGTGACCCCACCTCCAGATTTACTCAAGCTTTGTAGAGAAGCCTGAGGTGCTGGTCGCACACCTGACCAAAGCTCTAGATTCACGTGGAATTTTAGAACCCCCACCACCTGAATATTTAGCGTCCCAGTTAAACACGGTCTACATGAATGCTTATGGGGGCAGGGTGCTCTGCCCTGTGCCTGAGAGCAGCAGGAACCAAGTGGTTACAAGGCCTGAAGGAAGGAAACAAGGAGAGTCTATAGCTGGGTGCTGGGATGCTTGGTTAGGAAGTATGCTTCCAGAACAGTCTCTGTGTTGGTGATGTTCATTACAGGCAGGAGAGTAGAGACCCACATCCAGCTAGATGTTCTGGATGGTGTCCTCTGTCTCCCTTTGGCCTAGCGGGCCTCAGCAGGACTTGGAATCGCACCAAAGCATAGAATAGAACAGAATCATAGAATCATTAAGGTTGGAAAAGACCTCTCTAGTTCAACTGACAGCCCATGCCCACCATAGTCATTAACCACGTCCCTCAGTGCCACATCCACACAGTTCTTGAACACCTCCAGGGAACAGTGACTCCACCACCTCCCTGGGCAGCCTGTGCCAGCCCATCACCACTCTTTCTGAGAAGATATCTTTCCTAATATTCAGCTTGAATCTCCCCTGGCGCAACTTGAGGCCATTCCCTCTTTTCCTCTCACTGGCACTTTCCCAAAGAACAGACTGAAATCTTGGGAGGGGGGAGCTAAGGAAGGACTGCAGTGGCTTTATGGCTCATTGGGAAAACACTCTAAATAATCAGCTGCTATGCAAAAGGTAGGTAAATTCCTTCCTGTGCTTGATAAGCAACTTTCAGGCATAAGAGCTGTCATTTCCTATTGATTTCCACTCAGTCCAGAAAGACTGATGCCTTGGTGGTAAGGATCTCCTGGCAGCCTTTTGTGGTGCCTCTTTCCTTTGACTGCCCAAGTAATGTAGGCTTTCACTCTGAGGTCACCTTCCCTGCTTTGGGGACTGGGCATCTAAAATGGAAACGAAGCAATAGCTGTATAAGGTGTCAGAGATCATGCACACCACCTCCATATCTCTCTCTAGTTCATAGTTCTAGTTCACTTTGACAGTACCCTGTCTGACCCATTAGATTATCACTTCAAAGCAGCCATATCAAGCCAAACAGAAATCTTTCAGTGTTCCTGCAAACTACAACATTTTAAAGTTTATTTACCAAGCTAATTGTGCTGAAAGTCATTGAGGAGATTCAGGTGAGACTAAGTGTAGAGGAAAATCCCTGCAGGCTGAGAGGCTTTCTCTCAAGTGAGAAATCTGAAAAAGTTATGAAAAAAATCAGAGCTACAGGCTGTGACTTGTGGTTCTTGGGAGAATAGAAACTAGTACTGATACGGAAAAAAAACAAAACAAAACAAACAAACAAAAAAAAACGCATGCATCTTGACACTTGCTGATGTCTCAGAGCCTTGAGCAAAGCAATGAAAAGCTGAGATCACAGCGGGGACCCCAGCAGAGAGCTGTCACAAAGGGCTTGGAGCTACCTGCTGTCCTAAAAGTGGCAGTCCTACCCTGACACTTCCCCTGTTGGAGTAAAACATGGAGCAAACCTGATAGAAGGCCAATATTTCTTCATGACTTGTTTATCTTCCAGGATAGAGCCTGGCATTAGATGGCTGAGAAAGGAGCAGAGAGCAGATGCAAAGCTGCCATGGGAGCTGGGACAGCTCTTTGGGCAGCCATGAGTCTGACTGAGCCATCCTGCAAAGTTCCTCTCTCAGGGAAGATCCCAGGAGAGAGCTTAAATCTTAAATCTCGTTCCTCCTGTGTACACTATGTAACTTGCATGGCAAAAACGGACTGTTGGAGGAGGAGATACGCTGCTCACAGCTAGGACACCAGCAAGCAGAGGGAAGACCTCATACATGCCTGAGAAGCTACAAACTGTAGAAATGTTTTATGTGACTTTAGAAGTAAAGTATGAAGTTGGAGTGAAAGCTTAGTGAAAGTGAGGCAGGAGGAGGCAGTGCATCTTTTGAAGCTCCCGTGTGAAGAGAAGTGAGGGAAGCACCGTTCGTGGCCCGCGTGCAGCCTCCCAAGAGGGCCGCTGCCCCTGAGGCGTTTTCGTGGATTGAAGCCCTCCGAGCAACTTGGGGGTGGGGCTGAGGCAGCACCGCGGCACAGGGCGTTTCCGTAGTGTAGTGGTTATCACGTTCGCCTAACACGCGAAAGGTCCCTGGTTCGAAACCAGGCGGAAACATTCTTTTTGCCCTTCGACTCCAACGCCGCCTGCTTTCGGCCTGCGCGCTCCTACCTGCGTGGAAACGCGCGGAGACCAACTCTTGCACACCACACCGCCCGAAAACGACCACCAATTGCCCACGTTACAAGATGCACACGACAAACAACAGTGCGCGCTTGCAGACCAGAAGCCCAACCGTCTTCTCCGATGCATCAGCGGGGGGGGGGCTGGCCAGCAGGGACTGGAAGGTGATCCTGCCCCTCTGCTCTGTCTTATGAAGCCCCATCTGGTGTACTGCATCCAGGCTTGGGGCCTCGTGCAAAAGAAGAGTGTGGAACTGTAGGAGCCCGTCCAGAGGAGATCCATGAAGAAGATCAGAAGGCTGGAGCACCTCTCCTATGAAGTCAGGCAAGCAGCTGTGTTTGTTCAGCTTCAAGAAGAAAAGGCTTCAGGGAGACATCATTGTGGCCTTCCACAACTTAAAGGGAGATTATAAGCAGGAGGGAAAACAAACTTTTTACATGATGATCTATCAAGGAAGTCAAGGGAGAATGGCTTTGAACTAAAAAAGGGGAAGCTTAGATTAGATGTTCAAAAGGAATTCTTTACTGAGTGGGCAGTGAGGCTCTGGCACAGCTGCCCAGAGAAGCTGTGGTGCCCCATCCCTGGAGGTGCTCAAGGTCAGGTTGGATGGGGCCCTGGGCAGCCTGAGCAGGGGCTGGGGCTGGGTGGGCTTTGAGCTCCTTTCCAGCCCAAACCATTCTGTGATTCTATGATTCCATGAAATGCGTACTCCTTCTTTCATTTATAGTTATTTATCTAAATTACAATCATAACCTGCAAAGAAATTACTGCTGCCTGCCACTCCCTTGGAGCATGCCATTGTATATCTTTTCTGAATCAGAAGGAATCTGAAATTATTTTGAGCTGTAAGTCAGCTCCTTTCTTAACCTGCTACTGGTGGGAAATTCCAGGGTGGTTGCACCAAGAAACTTTCCAAGCAAGAGTACAGACTATCTAGAAGAAGCCTTGGAAATTCCTATGGTATGAACATTACCAAAATGCCAAGCATGCAATGGAATGCTATTCCATGCAGCTGAGACATTTTAGTGTAATGGGAAGAGGAACTGAGCTTCTGTGGTTTTTCTGAGGCTGCCTTCCTGTGGATCGATTTTCAGATTTTCACACTTTATTATTATTATTTTCTCCAAATCAAGTCACATAAAGATGATGTCAAGTCCGTACTATCCTCAGGATACATTCAACCTCCATATTTCTTTTATACTTTTTTTTTTTTTTTTTTTTTCTCCCTGTGGAAATATAATTTCAGCTACAAGAGCTGGAGAGAGAGGGGCCCAACATTGCCTCTTCTTGTTCCCAACTGCTATAGCACATACTGCATAGACGTGTTGGCTGCTTTTTAACAGGACAGTCATTTGTCGAAGAAAAATTTGTGTAGTTTGACAGCTTAAAGCTTGGGTAGGAGGTATGAATCATTGCCTGAAAGCTGGGAGACACTAGGTTCATGTGAATTGCATGGGGTGAAGTGAGGACAGCAACAGGTTTCTAGACAGAACTGCAGCAATGTCAGAAAGCAAAATTAGAGAAGCTGGGTCAGAGAAGATTGGAGTCGGGGAAAGGAAGATGCCAAAAATACCTAGTTTTCTAACTTTTAAGGCATTTCAGTTCAGCTGCGTAGACACATAGTCAAAGAAATTTATCTAATAGATAATATAGTAATCTACCATGGCCATGGAGATGTTAGGTGATGCAAAAATATGAGAAGAAAGTGACCTGGAATATACACATCAAAGGATTGCACTCTACTGCTTGCTATAGAACACCTACATTAAAGACCTTTATTTTTTAAGTTACACAGCATCACAAAAATGTCAGGAGAAAAGAGAACAGAGAAAAAGGAAAGGGAACAGAAAAGGAGCTTTCTTTTCAGAACAGAAAACATCTTTATACATAACCAATACACAACGACCCGACTTCCTTGGTTCTGGCAAATAAATGTCCTTGCTGAAGTTATCCACCAAGGTTAATGAAACATTATGAAAGGTAGTCAAGGAGAAAAAAAAATTGTATCCATTCAAGTATATATGAATTTCACAGTATTTTTGTGCCTGTCACTTCTAATTATACTCCTCAATGCTTATTTATTTCAGCTAAGACAATGACAAGCTCAGATTGCTTTCTTTCTCTAGCTTTGTTAGCTGTGTTCATCAGTAAGAACTGTTTTCTAGATAAAATTTCTATATCCTAACCCAGAGACTCATGTATCATTTTCTATTCTGACAGTAAATGAATTAATGGATTGGATAGGTCTTTCTAATACAGGTACAAATAAGGGAAATTAAAAGGAAGTATGAAAATTTATCTTGTGCTATATTCAGGGGTTTCCTCTTTCACTGCTTTAAATCTTCTGTTTGTCTAGGTCCATTCTGTACAATGGATCAAATGCTAAGCTTGGACAAATTGACAAAGCCATAGATTTCTATCAGTGGGTTTGCATTAATCAAGGTCCACAGTAATTTAAAACGCCACATATCTTCATGACAATTAGTTTGGGAAAGTACAAAATTGGAAATACTGGAGTAGCTACTAACCTCTGAATAACACCACTACTGATGTGAATTTATGACTCCATAAGGGCCCATCACAACAATAAAACTACTGATTGTTGATGTGTTAATTGAGGATTGGATTACCAAGAGCTTCAGCTGCTTCATGATGGCTCCATTTTAAATAATGAATTAGTTGCCCTTGGCTTCTACAGAGGGAAATATGTCGGTAGAAGTAAATATTCAGAAAACTTACATTTAGGCATTCTAAAAACTTTTGCCTGAAATATTCATGTCAGGCAACTGTGCCATATATTATTACAGTTTACATCTCTGCTTGAATGTTTCACGTTCTAGGGTCAGACACACAAAATTCATTATTTTAGGACTGAAAAACACTAGCTTCATGACTGTTGTACCAACATAAGGCAGGGGATATCTGTATTTAGTTGTGTTTTTTTTTACCTACTTTTTGTTCTGTTACATCTGGACAGAGTGAAGCTTCATTAATTTTAAATTATTAATGAATCATTTTTATAAACTTGTGTTTGGGGAGGGACTTTTCATTCACTGGAATTCCAACCAGTTCCTTAATTTTGCCAGTTCAAATCCTACTTTTGACAAGAAAAACTTTTTCAAAGAAAAGGTGTGCAGAAATGCAGTCAGATTATCAGAGCTTACACTTACTATGTATTAATTAAACAACAGTAAATAATAATGTCCTTATCCTATCAGAATTTCTAAATGGACGTTGATTAAAATGAGAGGATCTATTCCGCATTATTCCAATGAGGATTAATCCCCAGCCTGAATAAGGCAGAGCCCTAAAATGACTATGTGTTTCTGATATGCCAAACAAATACCCTATATACTTTTTGTTCTCCATGGGTCTTTTACTTCTTCTGATCTTTTACTTCAATTCTCTCTACAAAGGTTTTACTTACATTCTGATGAGAAAAAGGAGTGTTTTTAGTGTCTTAAGAAGGCAGTGGGTTGAAATTGTGATTTCATGGGCCTCTCAGAAATGCTGAATCTTTAAAAATGATATTCTTCTTTTACATCCTTTAATCAGTTTAATACTGCCTATAAATGCTTTCAGACAAAAAATGTCATGATCCTTACTTACAGAAATTTTACTCTCATCGCTTGCCACAGAAGCTTTCATTTTATTACTGATATGTGTATTATTTTGTAACAAAAATATTGTACAGCATTGCAAACGTGAGCCCCAATGAAGCAAGGCACTCAGCTAGACAGTCTATCTCAAATCATTGGCTGTATCTGTGCTCTCCTTCTACATGGCGTGTGGCAGCACTCTGCAGGTCACATTCCTCAAATGTTTACATTGCTTAGTTGGAGGCTTTTTCTGGGACATGCTCTTGGAAAAACATGGGGGAAATGCCAAAAATTCATAACCCTTACCATGCCCTGCATAGTTCAGGCAAACCACATCACTGCTGTGCTCTAGTGCTCCAGCACAGATTCCCCAAAGCCATTTAAAATGACTGTTCTGAGGCACAGGAAGCTAGCTGGAGAGAATCAGTTGGACAAAATTGAATCAAGGTACCTGCAACAAAACTAAAGATGGGAGAGAAGGCATGTTGTCTCAACAAGAGATGGATAAGGTGAGGATGTGAGGTGCTTCAGAGGAACTTGACTCCTTGCATGCAGTCAGAAAGGAAGGAGAAGAACAGAGAGAAGCAGGAGAAAGAAAGGAAAGAGGAGAAGGAAAAAAATCTCTCCAGAGAAGGTGATGATGATTAAACATTCCGTACTTTCATATAATTTAAGGCTAACCTCTACTTTCATGGATAAACAAACAGTAACCTCATTCAGGGCTACAGAATCAACCCTGCCATACCCTTCTTTTTCTGCAAACATCCCACATCCTGGGGAGTCACATCTGAACACAATCATCAGTGATATTCTCCCACTCCACAGGAAAATCAGCCTGGTTGTCTCCAACTGGTTGTTGATCACTGTCCATAAGTACATTGCCTGAACATCTCTAGTTTAGTCGATAGCTTAATAGCTGCTAGACCTTCACAGTTTGGTAGCAGGGTGAAATTCCCAAGAGTTTCATGTAGCTGATCAAAAGGCTGGGAAATACTACTGGCAAACAGAGATATGATCTTTTGGATCCAGTGTCCTCTGGGTTGGGCTAGAGGACTGGAGAGAGGGGTGTTTGTTTCTTAGACCAATCTGCTGATGCCATAACCTCAAGAGGGTCTTTATGTGCACCCACCAGAATAGGCTGACTCTCAAAGGTGCCAGTTATTATTTACTCAAGTGAACATCAGCCCATTTTAAGAAAACTTTTTAAAATAGAGATCTAGCCCAGTATTTATCCAATCGCTAAAGACAAATCTGTCTTAATTTCTGATAAATATATATTTTTAACTTTAATTGGAAACTCCTTCTGAAAATAAATTATTTGCTAACCCCTTTTACATTCATTAGGAAAAAAAATAAATCACAGATGAATTGAAGGTTTTTGTTCTGGAAATTCTCCAGCTATCACTAACAAAATTGGTATTTTACCTTATGTAAGGGAATGCCTTTTACTTCATTTTTTACCTTGTAAACACAAATAGAACATATTCTCATTTGAATTAACCTTTCAGTACAGAAAAGTTCAAACTCAGGGAATTGGTGAATTCCTCAGACAACCTAGTAGCCGTATAAAATATGACCTTTCCATCAGTTTTTCTAGATCTCTGACTTGGCAAATAGCAAAAAAATCCTTATTGAAATTGTTTAGTAGTAGAATTAAAACAGCATTGACAAGGCTGGGAAGTTCATGCATTGACTTATTTATATTTTTACACATTTACAAAATTCAGGACTTGTTTTTAAAGTGATAGACAGATAAAGACATACACCAAACACCAATGTGGCAGTGTTGAAGTTTAAATTATCAAATTAATATTCACTTGAAATGTATGGTTCAAATGAAATGACCTGAATTTACAAATTCAGAAGTTATTGGAATCAGCAAATAAACTATTAATGAAAAAATGACTTCTTGTCATTGTAGCTGAACGGACTAAGTCATTTCAGACTCCAAACTATGATCAGTTGTTCATGGCCACCTCATCTAAAGATGTCTTTACCAGCAGCTTACAAAGCTAAGGTTTAAACTGAGCAAGTTTGTTATGCACCTTTTTTTTCCAATTCAATTTAAATAAAAAGTTGAAACTTTTGTCAGTGTTTCCAATCATCTGCTTATGATAGCTTCGACAAAATCACCCAAGAGCAGAGATCTCTTGCATTTCCCCTTGCACCAACAGAGTAGAGAGCATCCATCTCAGACCATACAGCACAATCCTAATGAACCTTCACATTCATTTCAGCAAGATCCTATTTCAAATATATGATGCCATCATAATTGTTTCAGTGAAGCAGTGCTGAGAAATCTTGTTGTGGTGCGTCACTCTTGTTGTTGATGAGTTTTGTCTGAGAAAGACTGAATAAGTTTTCATTCAACCTAAGAAGAGCCAAGCATTAAGCAACCAGGAATGAAAGTGACTGTAGGGAGCTCAGGAGATATGTTCAAAGTTTGGAGACAGAAGGTAGCCCAAACACTATGGTAACGTGTTGAAAGTCTTCACTGTCCCCTACAAGGAGGATATATTATATACAGAATTTCATTTGTAGACGGAGCTTGGCAGAATGCTACCTCCTACCAAGTTAGCATGTGAAAAAAACTGCGTATTAACATGCTGTAGAGGACTTTCTTTGGAAATAATTCCAGCACAGATTTTTGAATTCTGCAACAAGACATTCTTAGCATAATTCACCCTGGCTGAACAATCTAAGTTGGCAAGTTCTTTCCTTCATATGTAGGATGGAGTCTTAGAGCTGAAATACATGAAACAAAAGCAGAAGACAGAAGAGGTGAAATAATGAGTGTGCCAGCATGTGAGAAATATTTCGTATGGTAATCTATACCTTCCAGAAATCCCACATCTGTTTCAAGAAGACCTCTCGCAGGTAGAATTTCTTTGGCTGCAGAATATTTGTTAGACCTAATTCTCAGTGTTCCAGGCCTTAGAGGGTTTATTAAGAAAGATTGGGCTGTGAAACAAGGAAGATAGATTATAGAAGTTACCTTGAAAAACTTGTCCATGAAACAGAAGTAGTCTCTGCTACTCTTTGTACTGTTGAATCATATTCTACACTGCTTGTAGTGTAATGCCGGCTTGCACAACTAGCAATAGGATTAAAATAAGCTACAATAAAATAGAAAGGCTAGTGCATCCACTGAATAAAATGTGTGGAAAATGGAAAGTTCAAGTGTCCACATCTAGACAAGTCTGTAAATTAGAAAATAAAGTAGGTCTGTGTATTTTGGTAGGTATTTTGAAAGACTGTTAAAAAAAATATATACCAGAAGCATATAATGGAATAAGGGTCACAGCACACATCCTTTATTGTTGTGATCTACTGGGTATTAGTTGAGGAGTATCCCAGATGCCACAGTTGAGATGTAATCATCTAGTACAAAGAGAAGATTCTCAGATTTCAATAGAAATAAGCTGTCTATTTCTGAATTTATTCTAAGGCCTAATTAGAACACCCTGGGTTTGTAGGCTGTGCCCATTAGTGACACCATTTTATGCTCTCTGGATAGGTTAGGTTAGGGTATGGACTAAAACACATCAGGTCTGCTCCTTTTAAGTCTGACTAGCGGTTAATACCAGCAGAATTAGTCTCAGAGGTGAAGAAACAGCAAATGTGACACAGATCTGTAGAGAAAAGTATGGTAAAATTCATGGAGGCTCCAGTAAGGCTACGCTGGATAGGATTTCCACAAATCCACCAGAACCAATCTTCAGCAAATTCATTTCCATGGCACTCCTTTCTCCCCTTATTTTAGTTGTACTCTTTGTGGCAAGAATAGTTTTCTTTTTCTTATCTGTCCCTTCAGGCCTGGACACAAATATTCTTCCTCTTCCATGCATATGGACATATGAAAACTGGATGGGAAAAGTTTCAGGATGAAGTCCAGTTGCCTTCCTTCCTTGACCTGGAAACGATGAAGAGCCCTTTGCTATTGCACACACACACACACCTCTCACTGCTATACATGAAAAATGAAGCTCATAAACAAAGGAATTCTAGAAGGTATAAAAGCTTCTAGGCTATATGTAACTCTACGTAAGGTTTGCCTTCTCCAGTTTGAAGCTATTCAGACTCCAGTCAAAAGGAAATGCTCAGTTAGCTTTAATTGTGTAAGAGGAAAATGCCCAACTTTGTGCTACCACTTCAGTAACAGAATAGCTATAGAATATGTACAATGAAAATCCTATTCAAACTTTATGTAATAATCTTTGTAAAGATACCTTAAAGACAAATGGCTTTTACTGTACAATATTAATTATCAGTAATAATGAAGAATGGGTTAAATTCAACTGAACAGATAAATATAAAAAAGGCTAAATTATTTTTCCTTAAATGAGGCAAGCTTACCTGCAATGCTGAGGTATCAGAAAGAAAGAAAAAAAAAAAAAAAGAGTGATACAGGAGCCTCCTCCACCATATACTTTATCTAGACAAGTGTGATATTCTAGCTTTTTCCTTAGCAATACCGAAGAAATTAAGTACCTGTAGGTGTATATCTCAGATGTACTCACCTTTGTATCTCTGGGGACCTGGTGAGACAAAGGGGTTAAATCATGTTTACCCAGAATGTATACTTGGTCTTCTTTAGCTCCCTGGAACTTGTTAGCACTTTGAGGACCAATTCACTAAGAATGAATAATGCCATGAATGACATCAGCTTCCGCCAACATGCAAAAGGTTACTATGGTAATGGGGAAAGTTTTTCACAGTACAAAACAAGTACCATACTTGATATATTAGCCAGCCAAAGAAAGCAGTCACATATAAGGTACAGCATCTTTCTAATGAATAGCCATTTATGCAGCATGCATGTTAGCAATTCTGCTGAGTTCCTCTGAACATCAAACTGCTGGCAGTTACATTGAAAAACTTGGCAGATTTACAAAAGTGTTAACGTTTTGTTTTCAGCAGCTTGTTTTTTTCTCTTGGAGCCCATATCTTCAGCATATTCACAGAGTCTTCAGCCAATGCCAAGTAGGACGGTCTCCGATGAGAGCTTAAATGTACTGTATACACACACTGAGAAAGCAGGATGTACAAACCATGCAAGTGGTTCAAAATAGACTCTTTTTTCTTTTTTCTTTTTTTTTTTTTTTTGGTGGCAGAAGAACAGATGGCTTCTTTGTTAGGTAGCCCTTTCTTTATTATTTGCTGACCACCTTGTCCATAAGAGTTTAAATCCACAAAACAATGCAGCGTGTTTAGAACAATGCAAAGCCCAGAAAATCTCAGAACCTTCCAGTCATGTCAGTGCACTGCACACAAATATACACACATGCATACATATGTATATGAAGAAATATCCAAGATAGAGATATATATATACACACTTACTGGATCAAAACCAACATGAAGCAAACCACAATAGTATCTTCTTAAGGCAAAAACAAATAAATCATTCAAAAGAGAACCAAGATATTATTTCATTCTACTTACACTTGTCAGAAGAAAAAGAGTGACTTTTTGTTTTAGGTATGGTCCCATCAAGTCCTTTCTAATCGGCAAAACAATTATTGCAGGGGACGATGAGGGAATGGGGGAAATGAAGAATCTGCAAGCAGCTACAAACCACTGATTCTCAGAGCCTGCTGACAGATAGCTCTGGGTTTGGCTTCTCTGGAGCTTTTTGTATACCTTGTGCCAAGGGACTTGGATAACAACTGAGCAGAACTTCTTCACAGCACTTCTCTGCTCCTTCATTGCATTTCTCTTGCCAAGAGTGAAGGAACAAATGAAAAGCAAAGGAATATATTTAGAGTGAATGAACCTTCGTAAAATACAACATTCCCGCATTCCAGAAGTAAGGGGTAACTGATCCTGGACTGTGTTTTCTGTGTCACCCATGTAGTATATTTTGGCTGGAGATGCTGCCAAATATACATATTTAGTATTCTGCCAAAATTAAATTTCACTGCCCAAGTCTTTCTTGGTACGATCGTCCCATCATTCAGCCTGCCATCATTTTGATAGGCACGAGAGACTGTTCCAACTCCACACTTGCATTTCTCATCAACCTTTCAAGAAGGATTTCAAAACTGATTTTAAACATAAAACACCACGGCTTTGATGATTTTTTTGGGGGGGGAGGTGGAGGGGACTGGGAGGGGGAAGGAGGTTATAAATTATTTTCTTCCTAATCTCAGAAACAGCAGAACGTTTTTTTGTTCTGAAATCTGAAACCTGTCAGCTCTGCATTTTCTGCTACAGAATTTTCTAATGCATTTTCTATACTGGATATCTGAGCTGCATATTTTGGAGAATATTTTTGGTAGTGTTTTTACAATGTAATTTTTCCTCTGTTGTCTCATTTGTTACAGTGTTAGTTGCTATGTTGATAGTGAGGAGGTTTTTTTGCTTCAAATGTTGGCAAAAGGGTAAACAGGAGGTGGGAAAAAAAAAACAAAAAAAATTTCCTTTTTGTTTGAAATCCTGTTCCTGTATTTATTTATTTTTTTCAGTTTTGCTTTATCCTTTCTAAGATATTTAATGCTTAACTGCCATTCTGTAAATGCAAAGATGCAGCACTTCCAAGAACAGATATCCAATTTACAACACAAACTGTCAACCACAAGAATTTTTTAAAATATCATATAGTTTATTCCTTTGTTTCTTCACAACATCACACCTTCTTCGCTGTGGTTCTACCTTCAATCCACCCACTGGGCTTGCATGAATTTCTTTGAGCTGTTGCACTCTCATGGAAATACCCCAGTGATAAAAAGAAGGCATTTAACTTGTAGGCTAGATGAGCTCCATGCAGGGTTTTACCTTCCTCTACATAAAAGATCGATGTGTAAAAAATGTAGGTACACTTATGTTGCTATCTGGAAATGGAGGGCAGGGCAGCACAGCATAGTCATCAACCTGAGAGAGGATCTCAGACTCACAGAGTGGCTGAGGTTAGCAGAGATCTCTGGGTCCATCTGATCTAAGCCCTGCTCCAACAGGGATACCCAGAGCAAGGTGCTGGGTCTGTAGGGTCAGTAGGCTACCAGTCTATTTTCCATGTTCTTTATCATATGCTTGAAGGCCAGGGCTAGCTATATTTAAGCACACCAGTAAAAATCACAGATAGTTTGGAAAGCACTGTTCTACCCAGCTTAAACAACTTGCTTGCATTTTGCCTGTTACTGTTATTTTTGGCCAGTCCTCCTGTGTCTCAGGCAGGAGCAAGACCAAGTTTCTTCTAGAAAACTGTTGAATGCCTCTGTGTTAACACCATCTCCAAGTCAGCTGCCGCTTTCCCTGAAGAAAACTGTGCCCTTTAACGTACTGCCACCACATAACATTGCTGAGGGGACCTGATCGGCCTGTTAAGCTTGTTAGATGATGAACTGAGCACAACCTTTGAGCTACAAATTCTTCACATAGGTTTCAGCGTCAGTGGGATCCCTGTTGAGCTGCAAATTGCATTTTATGGGCAGACACAACAGAATCAAGATTCTAAATTTAATGCTTTGCTTCCCAAGTTTCAGTAGGTTAAGCACAAAGAGCTAGGGAATTACGAATACAGCTCTGGCACTGAAAATACTTATCACCAATCACAGCACTGTGAAATATAAGTTATTTTATCATTTCTCTGTTATTCAGATAAATGTTAGCAATAATTTTAGTTTCACCCAGTCACTACTGGATTTCTCTGTTTTATTTAGACCAAAAGAAACAAGACAATAATTCAAGCTTAAGAAACATTCCAATGATGAACTCAAGGAATCCCTCACACTCCATCATCCTCCCCTGCCACATTGGTTACTGTTGGTACCATTTGCAATAGCTGCTTTTCTGGTTTAGTACCTCAAGTGCAATTATGCAGTTTTTCCTACCTAACCCTAAACCTCTTTTTTTTTTTCTTTTTTTTCTTTTCTTTTTTTCTAGTCTAATCTGAGTTAGGACTGCTGCTAAAATGAAGGTGTTTCCAATTTTCCACGTTACATTAGAACTTTTAGAACAATAACTCTTACAAAGATAGCTGTATTTTAAAAAATAAATTAAAATACTGTCTGATGTAGAAAGTTGTGAGTGCATTACCAAGAGCTGCTTTAACATCTTACAGCATTTAATAAGACAAGTTCAAAACAGCATGACTCCATCTCTACAGTAACAGAATTCAAATGAATGAGCAGAGGAAGTAATAGTACCAAATACTGCATCATTTCAACTTGTTCTCTCATCAGCTTTGCCAACATGAATTATTTATGTTGGCTGAGCGAGTAGAATCAGTCTCATTCACAGCTAAGCACAGGTGACAAAATGTAACAGTCATAATGATGATGATCTCTCTTTGCCCTCAGCTATTTTTCTACACTTTTCAATTTCAGACACATATTTTTGAGTTTGCTACTGCTTCATTTCCATAGCATAAGACATTAGAAAAGGTGGCCTAATAGATTTTTTGGGTGGTGGAAATCCTGGGACAGTTGAATTCAGCCAGCTGAGGGCACCACAGTTTTCTCAGCCCTCAGTTCTCTCATACCTAATAAACAGGCTGTAATGACTGTAAAACTTGGTGTTATGTAGCTTGGACACTGCTCTAAGCTAGCTAGGGAACTGATTATGCTAGGCCTGGAATTTCAGAATGACGTGAAGTTGTCTATTGGCTTGGAGCTCTGTCTGTTACCATTCACCTGCAAGCATATGATTTACATCTGTCCTGCTGCTCATGGCCATGCCATTGCACTTAAGACCTCAGTGTCACAAAGAAATTCACACACTTTTACATCTACTCTTGTAATTTTGTTTCTGCATCTCATTCCTTCTACTCACAGTCTCATCTTTCCATCCTAACCCAACAAATACAACTGCACATTTGAGCCATGCACACAAACACATACAGACCTCAGATATGACTGTCTCACTTTTGAACCCACTTTTCTAGTTAAAACACTTCATAAATGAAATGACATTAGATGAACAAGATGTCATGTAAGTGAACATCTATAGAGGAGAGACAACAGACACTGACACTGACTGTGACATCTCACAGTATTTCAGATAGTTTGTGCCTCCAGGAGGAGGCAAATCACGTATCAGAGGACATCAGAGGGGAAAGAAAGATGAATGGCGAAATAAGTCTCTCAGTGTGACCAGTTGTCACAAAACCATCACACCAGTCCTTGTCTTCTAAATAATGCACAGTACCATGGTTTCATATGATGATCAAGCTTCGTTCACAGCACGCTTCACAAGATTTCACAATCTAACACCAGAACTTAATCAACCACGTAACAGATTTCTGCCAGATCTATGCTGGTTAGGGTTGCCTACATTCACACCAGGAAGAGTTTGTTACACATTTGTGCCCAATTCAGAAAACCTCTGCAATGAGAATGGACTGAAATCAAGGATGAATTTTTAAAACAGTATTAAGCATTCATCAGGGTACTTGAAGGAGTATGCCATATACCACAGGGAAAGGAAGTAAAAGGATGAGGCCAAACTGAATATCTCCAGGGGGGAGGGGAAGGCAGAAGTCACAGAATGAAACATTTTTTGAGGGTGATGGTTAGCAGCTGGTTCACCATTCAGGGAAACCTGGGATACAGCTTGCAAGAACCTTAAAATGATAGCTGAACATTTTTTGTCAGATAATATACTACCAAGCACTGCTACTATGTGTATAGCCACTGTTATGTCTATATAAAAAGGGATATATTTGTCCTGGAAGAACATTAAGGTCTGATTAGACTCTCTGGGGCTACCACATTCCAAACAATTAATCAGATCCATAGTACCCAAATTGGTGAGGAAGGCTACAGGCAGTAAAAATGGGAGGGTTTTGGCCTGAAGCAAGCAGAGGTCAACATGAACTCAGGAGACCTGTCAGCAGGCCACCCATTAACAAGGATTTCACCATTAATTATTTCCTCTCTATACAAGACTGATGCAAGCAATAAAGAGCAGCTAACAGGGTTTAATGAGTTTATTACATAAATGTAGATAAAGTATTTGTGCTGTATTTGCATGTATTTAGAATAATTTTAAGAGTTAAGACGAAAGTATCAGATTTAGAAAAGAGAAAGATAGACAGGAAAAACTAATTTAAACATACAAAGATGTGACAGAATTAGCAGAGATTTAAGACTCCAACATTCCATATTAACACGTCTTCATTGTATTAACAGTGCTAAAATGAATAGCTGTGCTATTTGCAGTGTTTAACTAAAAAGAACGATCATGTTAGCTCAGTCCCTGTGAATAATGTATGAGGCTGAATTCAACTTATTCACCTCATCTTGTATTCAGACTAAAAACCTACAAAATAAAGGGCTATATTTAGCATTAAGTAACAATTTCTTGTTTTAACTTCCATAGCATTGCTTCTGTGCAGTTAGAGATCAGTTGAAAAATTGCATATAGAGTGGTTTTCCATTTGTTAGAATTTTCAGCCGTGATCTCCTTGTCAGATAGAGGCCAGTCTGGGATTTTTTCTATTTTTCCCATTTAAATCTTTTAGACTCTCAATGCATTTTTAATAGGCCATAGAAGAATCAATTAAATCTTGTTATTTGGATGCATTACAGGGTTATGCTCTTGTGGGTATCTAGCCAGTGTTAATTAACCAAGGAAGAAAGCATTTTGCACTTTAAAATTGTGTAAAATGCTATGTTCACAAATTAAGGATTTCACACAGCTGAAAATGAAAAGACATTAATGATAGCAGCACACTGGTGAGTTATGACTTCCAGCTGAAGAAAATTATGTGGAAAAGAAGACTTCATTATCAGCTCTATTTAAATCAACCTATTTTCATCATTTTATTCTCTAAAAGAAAATTATACTTCATAATCACTTTGAACACCTTAACGAACCAGGACAGTAATGACCTTGAAGGAATAAAATCACTCCCTCTCCCATAGCAGGTAGATAAGTTCCTGAGGACAATACCGTGAGGCTCTGAGGAATCTTCCTAGTTCTGCTATTGTTTGCAAAATTAACTACTGTCTCTGTCCAGAACAGGCTTACAAAGCAACTATCCAAGAGGAAAGAATCAGAATCATTTGAGTTGGATGGCACCCTTAAAGGCCATCTATTCCAATTCCCCTGCAGTGAACACCTTGTAGGGACACCTATAGCTCGATCGGATGCTCGGATCCCCATCCATCCTGACCTTGAATGTCTCCAGAGACAGGGCATTCACCACCACTCTGGGCAACCCATGCCAGTGCTTCATCATCCTAATTGTAAAAAAACATATATCCAATTGAAATCTCCCCTCTTTCAGTCTGGAACAATTTCCCCTTGTCCTGTTACAACAGACTCTGCTAAAGAGTGAAAGTGGTCAGTACCGGAATAGGAGACAATAAGGTCACTTCATCCCTTTGCTCTTCATTATTTTCCCATTCAGCATTAAAGGGAGATAACAACAGAGTTCTGCAGTCAGACAGCTTGGAGAAAATAGGACTGACTGGAATGGCTGATAGTCACCTGTGGCTGCAGTGGTAAAAGTGGACAGTGGTAAAACAACAGAAAGACATCCTCATAGCAACCCAGGACATACAGGGGACTGCCTGCGAGCAATAAGCAGGGAGAATGGAGCTGGAAGATGATAACAGACTAAAGGAGGAGAATAAGTGGTGATGGAAACAGGCGTCAGCCCAGCATATTCACAGCAGGATATCTCACCCTCTCTGCTTTCCTACTGCTGGGGAACAGCAACTCCTGATTCATCCCTTCTGGAGAGGAATGGGAGGCTTGCATGGTTTTCCAACTTTCTGTTTGCTCATGTAACACTTTATGCAATTAATTACTTGCAGATTACTTTAGACAGGCTCTGTTTTATCAAAAATCAGTTCATTCAAGGCAATGCTTACGGCAGCAAATAGCTGTTAGCAGTGGAGTTTAGTTTAGAAAACACTCAACAAATCTTGTTTTGCCTTTAAACTTATGTTTGAATTCAGTCCTCAGTTACCCTTGTTTCTCAGCATAGCCTTTGGCAAGCTGAGGAAAGATCCATTTGGGCTGAGCAGTATCATGAAAAGGTTCCCCTCTGTGTTGATATGACAGGTTTCTCATTGTCCCGCAATTACCAAAGAACAACAGTAGCTTCCTGGAACAACTGATGTTCATTAAGGGATCCTATCACTCATCGAGCACAAGCAGTTGGCTAAGGCAAGCCCTGTCTGAGGGAACAAATACATTCTTTGTATTCCTAAAGAGGCAAGGCACATGTTGTCATGTCTCAGTAAGGAGCTGGATAAATATTGTAAAATATTGTTTCGGTAGAGCAGATGTTCAGACTACACTGACACCTAGTAACAAACTCAGCCCCCCTGAGGCAAGAATTTAGCGGAATTTAATTATTCCTAAATGTGCAAGCAACGTGCTACCTGAGGCAAAGGATAATATTTCTCTACCTCTGTTAAAAGCACTAAACCAAAATCATGTATAGGCCCATACTTCCCTCATATTTGAGCTTGATTTTCAGAAAAACAGAAAAGGTCAGCAAGTAGTTAACATTTTTATTTCAAGAATAATAAGCTGATTTAACACAAAAATACAAATTGCAAGCATTTTAAAGTGCTTTTTTTAAAGCTATCACTCTCATCTGGACCACGTTTGATAGTATTTTATTTTGATTAGCATATAGACTTTCATCTGAAATGAGGTTCTAAAATAGGCCAAGATTAGGCACTTAACTAAATGGTAGGTGTCTTCTGCTCTTTATTGGGGAACAACACAAAACAGCTCCAGGATATCTCCGAGGACTTTCCCAGATGATAATTTCCTAATAATAGTTACAGTACTGTTACGATCCCCATTGCAGCCTGCTATCTTTTAAGCACTATTCATTGGAAAAAAAGAGCCCTTGAATCACTTTGAAATATCAGTGGCTTAAAACTGCTGGGGTGAAGAAGGTGTTAAGCTTAACATCCAAAAGTTTTTATCAACTCTTTGAGCACTGAGCCTACATGCTGCTGTTGAGTCGGATTTTTGTGGCTTTCTATTCCTAGCACAGAGACAACCTATGGATTGTGAAGACAAAAACAGCTATTTTACAGAGAGTAAGAGTGATAGGGAGCATGAGTATTCAAGCACCATAAATACAGAATAATTCTTAGTGAGGTCAGTTTACTCGAAAAAGAAGCAGACAATTTCTGTGAATTCATGATCCTAAAAATAATGAGGTGACAATCTATAGGACAGCGTAACCTAAACCTCAATCTGGAGAGCCAATATGGCACAAATCCAGCATTGCAACCCCTTTACGTTTTTTTTTTTTTTTTTTTAAACAAAGTTATTAAAGCCTATTGAAAAATAAAGGATATGAGAAAATGTTTAGAGGTATCAGTTCCCTATTAAAAGATTAAGGCCAGATTAAGCCACCTCATACATTGAGCATTAAGTTATTTGGCTGGAAACTCTGCCCTTGCTTCCTGTACTCTGCACACTGCTCTGTTCATCCTAACAGGGAACTACACACTGCTACCACCACAGCTAAGATCTTCTGCATTTTTACTTTTATTTATTTGTAAAAAAAAAAAAAAAAATGCAAATTCACATCTTCCCAGTAAGTGCACTATTTGTACCTCTTTAATCTTACAGAGAAATTCCTACAAGAGTTCAAACACAAGGCAGAAACTGCCTTCATAGAAGATCTCGCCAGAAGCTGTATTAATATGCATTTTGGCACATTAGTTTCTACATTAAGAGCATTTATGCCATTCAAACAATCTCACTAGCATCATGCCTTTGGCTGTCAAAGAAAAAGATCCTGCAGAAGGCAGATAAGCCCCACCAAGGCCCTTATTTGTAAACACAGTACAGCTGCCAAGTGCCTCCGAATACTCTTAGGTTACCTGGTCACGTAGCTGGGAGCAGAATGTAGAACAGACTTTGTCAGCTTGCAAACAGAATGTGTCTCCCAGTCTGCAGCAAATCCTGCAAATATTATAAATGGATAAGGTGCTATTCAAATCCTGCAGATGTCACATAACACATTTACTGTTTCACAGCCATAAAATCAAAACGTTGAGGGCAGTGTTCTCCTTCCTCCCTACCCACTTTTATCTTTCATTTTGGACTATATATATTATTAATCAATATTTTTTATATATATAAATTGAATAAACCTGAGCATTTTCAACATGGGATACTGGCAAAACTCATTCTTGCCATTCACAATTCACTCAAAAGCACAGAATTCAGGCAGCAGAGGAAGAAGTAATGTAGAAAATATTATTTAGCATTATTGCCCTGTACAAAGGACAGGATACGGAGGAAAAAAGGAGTAAAGCTAAGCATTTTCTGTCAGAAAGGCAACATATCTTGGTGACACGAATGTATGTATTTTCCTCTTTAAAAGTGTGTATACTGGGATAAGGTATGTGCTGATGATCAGGACATGCGAGTGAAAGGAGTGACAGAGCTCATGATAAGTGCAGGAGGAAAGAACGTCACAACGGCTTTTCTATTCATTGCTCTACCTCTCACTAACCTGATAGCTTTTAATATCACTTCCTCTATACTCCAGCTTCTTTATCAGAAATTTATCAGAAAAGGAGTACAAATTCTGCTCTGTTAAATGCATTTGCTGAAAGCGTCTCATTTTCAGTAACTTCTTTCTCTCAAGTGTGACAGTAAATTTCACATCTTCAGCTAGTGTGATCATGCTTTCACACTATGCCTTCGCAAACTGCCCTCAGTGTGAGCCATTCTGCTCCAATTCTCTCAAGCTACCTCTCTAGGCGCATTTTACTTTCTACAACAGCGCACCACATCATCCTGAAATATGTGCAAAGAGTTTGTGAGAGGTGTGGGCCCAGTGAAGAACCATATGGCCTAATGCCACAATCCTTCAGGATGATTTTAAGCTCTGGTTCAGAAAAGGTAAATGGTTAAATAAATGTAAGCATTATTTTTGACATAGTTTCATGTTCCTTCAAATTACATGAAATTGTACAAACACTGCGTGGCAAGGAAGAATTATAACTTATCTGTTGTGGGTTCACCCTAGCCAATACCCACCCAGAGTCTCACTCCTCCCCCTCTCCTGAAGAGTAGGAATCACACAAGCACTGCAACAATCATGACTGTGATGGTTTAATTGGGAAAGTAAAAGCAGCGTAAACCACAAATAATAAGGAATGATTTCACTATTTTCCATTGGCCCACAGATGTCCAACCATTCCTAGAAAGTACAGCTTCAAGCACAAGTAGAGCTTCCCCTGCTCCATGCCCCCTCAAATGTCCATAAGAACAGCTGATGGCTCAGCTGAGGTCTGAAGTCCCTCAGGAAAGGAAAAGCTGTGTGTTGGATTGTTGGGTGTCAAGACTTCAGCTGGGTTCCTGCCTCGACCATAGAGTCCACCAACATGGAGATTCTCCTTCCCCTGCTTTTCTGACAGTGCTGAACAGAGACTTGATAGGCACAGGTCAAGTCCCAAAAACAGTGCTAGGGGCTGCTGTGTCTCACTCGGGTTGGCAAGACACATTTTGCATCAAGGGGCACATCAATTCAATGAGATGACATGCCATAAGGTTTTACCTCCAATCCCAGTGGTCAAAACTTTGTCTCCCATCCCATCTCCAAAAGACCAGTATGCTGGAGGCGGGCAAGTGGTTGGGAGGTGACATTGCCTGGATAGAGAACCCAGATTCACCAAAGGGATGCTGTGTGGCACCTGTTCAGCAGGGAAAGCGCAGGGAAAAGAGGAAAAAAAAAAAAAAAAAAAAAAGGGAGACATTCATGGTTATGGCATGGAAGGAGTGAAAGAAAGTAGCTGGCATAACAAAGTTGAATCAGCAAGTTGAATTAGCACACTAAAGCATGCATTTCTCAGTTTGGGCCATAGGATTTTATTACATACCTTTTGTGTTCTTGGCAGCTTTTAGGTCAGTGAAAAGTCTCTTTGATAAATTTCATTAGAGCATCACCACAGGAATATGAAAGGTTATGTTCTGCCATCAGAATGACAGATGTCTCTTCTCCCTCCTTAACCTTTGAATCAATCTGTGCAGCACAAAATAAACATGTCAGCATTGTGCCTGTAAGCACTTCTTATCTTGCTGCTGTTTTGTAGCTAGTGAAAGTTGTAGCAGCTACCACATCTAATTTGGAAAACAATTCCAAAAGCTGATCTGTGTCTTCCCTGCAATAAAATATTTCTAACAGATTTAACTCATTAAAATGTGTTTCTTAAAAGAAAGATATTTATGTTTCCTTCAATGAACTCATTTTCTGGTTCTTAACAGTTTTCTTGGGTGACTGTGTACAAGGAGCAAGAAAATCGAAAGCTTTCTTTTATATTTTTGAATGTTCTTAATTTTGATTTTATAGAATACATAAATAGAACATCAGTGGAATTGGATGCTTATTTATAGGACAGATTAGAACAACTAAAGTAGCATGCAGGTCACCATGAAAAGATTTTATTGTGTAAAACTTCTGATAGCACGCTCCAAGCACCTTTGCAATACTTACTGAATTACGCTGCTTTTTTTTTTTTCCTCCCATTTTTTCTTTTTCATTTAACTAAAATCTTTTGAGACATCGTTGCAGGGCAGAGGGGACTCTTAGTTTACTTTCTGCAGGAGACTAGGTCAAAGAGGTGTTCATGGGCCATCAGCATCTACAAGTGAAAGCCAAGAGCTTGGGATCATCCGCTCAGACACAAGCAAGCAAAGTAGAACTACTGATGGACTACACAGAAAACAAGATCAGGAAACTCTTCTTTATCACTCTAGCTTAGTGACTTGGCTCATGCCCCTATGGAGTGTCTGCTGCTGGTTCCTGGCTCCTCCTTACTGCCGTGCTGTCACAGTCAGCACACCGGCTGCTGATTTGGCTGGTGTTGCAGCCTCCTTCTTTTTGCAGATACAGCATCTCTGGTGCTCAGGAAGAGGTCACATGACTACCACCAAGCTTGCAAACATATGGGGCCTGGTTCCCGATTACCTTTGCCCAGTATCTCACAGAGTAGAAATCATTAAAATCACAAAAGTAGAACTGGTGTAAAACCAGAAAATATTGTTGTGAACTACTTACTCGAATTAAAAAGTGATCTTTCAGTTACACAGTGGAACCCACGTTTCAGCAATGAAAGAAGGCTTATCAGTAAAAATCTCCTCATTAAAATATCTTCTAAACATACATAATCACAATATCACATGAAAATGAAAGCAATCCAACAAAGGAGTTTTTTGGGGTATTCAAACATGAAATAATTAAGTTGCTCTGAAATAATTCAGATTCTATCACGTTCTGTAATCACCAGTGGGAAAGAACAAACCACAGCCACCAAGTTATGGTCTGGAGGAGTTGGCTGGTCCTGTGGAGGGGAACTAATCATAGAATGGCCTGGGTTGAAAAGGACCACAATGATCGTCTAGTTTCAACCCCCCTGCTATGTGCAGGGTCACCAACCACCAGACCAGGCTGCCCAGAGCCACATCCAGCCTGGCCCTGAATGTCTCCAGGGACGGGGCATCCACAACCTCCTTGGGCAACCTATTCCAGAGCTTCAACACCCTCTGTGTGAAAAAAATTCCTCCTAATAACCAACCTAAACCTCCCCTTAGTTTAAAACTATTCCCTCTCGTCCTATCACTATCAACTCTTGTAAACAGTCGTACCCCCTCCTGCTTATACACTCCTTTCAAGTACTAGAAGATCACAGTGAGGTCTCCCTAGAGCCTTCTCTTCTCCAAGCTAAACAAGCCCATTCCCTCAACCTTTCTTCACAGGAGAGGTGCTCCAGCCCTTTGATAACCTTAGTGGCCCTCCTCTTGACTTGTTCCAAGAGCTTCCTGTCTTTCTTGTACTGGGGGCCCCAGGCATGGATACAGTATTCCAGATGGGCCCTCACAAGAGCTGAGTAGAGGTGGACAATCACCTCCCATGAGCCCAGGATATAGATGGCTTTCCAGGCTGCAAGCGCACACTGCTGGCTCACATCCAGTTTTCCATCCACCAGGACCCCCCTTCCCACAGGGCTGCCCTCAAGGGGTTCTTCTCCCATTTTGTATGAATACTGGGATTGCCCCAGCCTAAGTGCAGCATGTGTGCATGCACTAATGTGGGTGACACAAAGTTCACATCTGACTCTGCAATGAAAGTATGCCACAACACATGCAACACAGATCTCTTAGCATTTCATCCTCTCTCAGCCTCCAGCTTTTTATCTGCTAATTTAGCCCTTTAAAATGTCACCTGTTCATTCATGGAAACAGCACATGATCTATATTAATCATATATTAATTAAATGGTTGAGCATAAATAGGGAGCAATAAGTATTGCAAAAATTTTTTCCACTTTTCTTTGGTAGGATTCAGTTTGACAGAGAGCAGCTGATGCTGGAAATGAGTGAAATATAATTTCCTTGTTACGTAGGGCGAGAGGAAGGGTGATAGCTGCAAATCCAGGACTTGCTTTTCACTGAAAGCACTCATAAAGCATATTAAGATTTTCTATTTGCTGAAAAATCAGCATTTTCTTAAAAACATCTGTCATTTCAAAAGAGATCTGGGGGCTTCTTTGGTAGAATTGCCAACTAAATCATTGTAACGCATAGCTCTGTGTGTCATCTCAATGGTCTCACTGGGATTTCCCCTCCAATTACACCTTAGTTTCCTGCAGGGAAGAAAGACTTCCTGAGCTGTAGCCATAGGATTTTCATAGTTTTGTCATAATTGATTGGTGTTCACACACCATTTAATCACAAAAAAAAAGATACAGAAGTGTTTCTATTATAATTAATATTTTCAAATAGAAAAAAGTCAGTGATCAATCTAGAGAAAAGCATGCTCAAACAGTAACAAAATTCTAAATAAAGCCTTCACATTGCTGTGTGATTTTTATTGAAAGTGTGTTGTTGAACATAGTTGGCAATCACTTAAAATTAAAAAAAAAGGAAAAGATTCCTTATAACATAAATTAACTAATCTTTGCATGCAAAACTCACTTTGTTCTTGGATTTAAATAGGAGGACCTATTAACCTGCTTCTCAGCAGTACAGAAAATTAATCCACCCAGTTTAAATAAGGCAATAGTAAATGAAAGGCTTTCCTGTAGATTCATCACCCTCCCACATCCCTTCAGCAGACAGACAGATACTTACATATAAATAGCAGAATGTGGAGGATGCTATTGCTGCCTGAGACCAGGATGCATTTAGAAACCTATTAAACACCAATCTATTTGTCTGTATTTAGTGAAAGCTGTGTAATTTTTTCCTTAAGTTTCAAATGAAAAAGTGACAATGTGAGCTTTGAGACAGCGTGGATTCCTTTTGTACCTCTTGACCAAATAAAAGTACAGGCAGAAGGACAAGGAAGAAAAAGAAACAAGAAAAAGTAGAGGAAAAGGGAAATACTTGAAAAGGAACATGCAGCCTACAATGGCAGTAGAATGCTTTCGATAATGACCCACAACACTACAACAACATTTATTCACAGAATCATAAGGGTTGGAAAAGACCTCTTAAGTCATCTAGTCAACTGATCACCCCCTTGCTCACAAACCATGTCCCTCAGTGCGACATCCACACACTTCCTGAGCAGCTGGATGGAAAGTCCTAAGAGAACAGGATCTGAGAAATTGGCACAATGCTTTACCTATGGAAGAGAACAACAAAGCTGCTTTTAACTACACCGGAGTCATGCTGCTGTCCTGGTGTCTTCCAGTACAGCTCTACCATTAATCTCCTATCAGGCTGTGATTATATTATATTTAATCTGTGCCTATTTCTTTATTTGTTGGAAATTTTTAACAAAAAAAAAAAAAAAAAGAGGTGAAAGAGCATTTATTGTTACCCAGTCTTCAATCATTATCTGGCTATCTAGTTCTCAAAAGACGTCTCATCTGGCCATGCTAAATAAATTCAGTCCTTCCTGCTGAGTTTTATTAATTTTCAGTGAAACAGAAATAATGATACTTGCCTGCTTTTGTAATGCAATTTCAGATCTGTAAATGGAAGTTTAACATCAGAAGCTAGATAAAAGTTAAATATTCTAGCAACAAAAATCAATTAAGTATAAGCAAAAGCAAGCCACGTTACAAAATACAACTAAAGCATTTGCCATAATTAATTTACATGTATATTTAGACTCACTTTATAGACATTTTAGCAAATGGAGATTTTTCTACACACAGCGCTCACATAATTCACACAAACAATATTGGTGATCAATGGTTTTAAAGTAAAAGAAGGGAAAATTAGGTTAGCTATTAGATGGAAATTCTTTTCTCAGAGGGCGGTGAGGCGCTGGCGCAGCTGCCCAGAGAAGCTGCGGTGCCCCATCTCTGGAGGTGCTCAAAGCCAGGTTGGATGGGACTCTGGGCAGCCTGAGCTGGTGAGCATTCAGTAGAGGTATGAGAGCAATCTTCAAGGCACAGGTGGCAAAGTTGGTGCCTACCAAGGATATGGACACAGAGCTACAGACATTTGAGGTGGAAGCTGGAAGCCATTGTGCTGGGCATGTCTGGCCACATCCTGAAGAAATACATCTCTGCTGTAGCACAGCTCTGCAGCCACCTCCTGCCCCTTGTCTACTCAAAGCTCAGAAAGGTGTCCAAGTCAACTTGCTGTACCACAAACAACATCTCAGCAGAAATGATGCACCCTTTTGGGAGAAATGGCTCTCCCCTCTTCAAAAGTGAACTTGTACACTGACTACACACTCAGGCTACAGAGTACCTGCATACCAATATCTGGAGACTCCAAAATTACATGCAACAACTCTGAATAGATGACATGCCCTTAATGAATTAGAAGAATGATAGAATATTTAACGAGGGTTTCCATAGGCACTGACATCCATCTGAAATTCTTTGCAAGAGTTGGGTCACAGGAAGAAAAAAAACAAAACGTGCTTTTAAATACTTATAAGAGTTACAGACAAAAATAAACAATAGATTGACACACTGGTATTTGTCAGTTGTCTCAAACAACTGGAACTCAGTCCTTGACTACCTGACCACATTGTATTTTTTTTTTTTTTTTTTTTTAATATTTCCTTCTCCGATTCCTACTCTCACCATTTTCTTTGTTTTCAATAGCTTCTGAAGTTCAGTGCTTGAGACACTCCTTTCGTAATCTTTCCTGAAAAACTCACTTTGACTTCAGGATCTTTAAGTCTTTATTATCAATAATATTAAAAAAAAATAAAAATCAGTGACTTGAAGCTTTACTTCAAAGACCATTCTGTCACACATCAAGTAATCAGCTTTGATTTCCTACATATTTTCTACAAAGATTCTTCAACATCTAACAAAGCAAAAGATTATAAGACTTTCACTCTCCACGGCTAGTAATAACCCAGCAGCTTGCTGCCTGTCTTCAACAAATGTGTTTGATACACCTATACTGTTTTGTCAAATCTGATTGAAATTGGCCAACAGGTTAAAAATAAATATGGTGTAACAATTATACCTTACAAACTCCTTTAGCAGAAGGACATTTTGTATTTGCTCTTGATTTCCAATGACAATTAAATCTTAGACGTACGGATCAATTCTTATTTTCTCTCCCAAGCATACGTGAGATTTTCACACTACATACATTGTGATTTTTTGAAAAAAGTCTCCTATAAATCCACATCAATACAGTAGCTCAATGAAAGTAGACAGATGATTCCCCCTTCAGGCAAAACAAATGCCTGAAGGTTCAGTCTTCCATAAATGCACACATCAAATCAATCCAGGAAAGTGGATTGTAGTAGATAAAACTGCACCATTACAAACTAATTTAGGAACTATACAATTTCTAGCAAATTATGTTCAGCATTGCAAATTCAATATTTGGTGTGTGATACAATACTTCAGATAGAACACGTGCATTGAATAGAAGATACCTGAGGCTCATTTTTCCTGGCAGATTTGATGAGTCCTTACCAACTTCATGAAGAGGAACAGAAGTGAACATAATAACATGACAATATGATCCAATTGAAAATCTAAATGTTGCTTTTGTTTCCTCTATGGAACTTGCTGTGTATTTATCAACACAAATCATATGCAGTGGAGTCATCTGGCAGCATTAGTCTTTTTCCATATATATATTTAAATATTAGGAGCAAGTATCCAGTCAAGATTATACCATAAATAAACTCTAATTCTTACAACGTAAATAGGGTCTTTTTTTGTGAGAGGCCAAGAGTCTAATTTGTTAAGCTTGCTTGCTCTTGTCATATTAGTGTTAAATCCCAGTTTGACGCTACTGGAAAGTGTCAAGAAGAAAACAGTTGAGAGCTTGATTTACAGCATTAATGCTTACTTTGCCCTCAAAAAAACAAACAAACAAACAAACACAAAGTCCTGCATGTATTTCATTACCATGCTTCAGACAAAGAGTGACTGATCATTTTGCTGGTCAAAATCCTCCACCTGATTTTATTGTCGTTTATCAAGTGTCATGAGGTCTTCTTGTACTATAAGGTGTGGAAGGATTACAAGACAAGCTCTGTAAATGAGACTGGGGAAGGACAGTACAGATAAAAAGAAATTTTTTAACATAGTATTTTATTTCCATCTGCAGTGCCTTCTTAATGACGTATTGGAGAAGTGTATTTGGAGAAATAAGTAGTTGATGGAAATGCAAATCATCATTAGATGGCAAGCCAAAACAAATGCTGTATACAGCCATCCTTGAATGGAAGTTTAAAAGATACATTATTAATTGCTACATAGCAACATGCTATGAAATAAGCTATCTGTCTAATATCAAATTTATAGGTCTGTCTGCATCACCCATGGAACTTGCTGTGGTAGTGATTCCTGGCAGAGCCCTGCAGCTCCGCATGGTTCAGCTAAAGCTATCCAACATTAAGTATTTTTCGGGATTCCCCAGCTGTAGCCACTGAATTATGCTTTGTTCTTACATCATCTTATTTACCACAGGACCACTCTAACCTGGCGTCCCTTCCATCCAGCACTTGCTGACTCCAGGAGCCACTGCAATGCAGCTGTCTCAGAAAGAACAGCACCTTCTCCTCAGTACGTGGCATTTCTCACATGGTCAGAAATAAAAGACCACCAGATTGCACTGAGACTGCAGGGGCACTACTTGTAATGCAGCAAGCACAGCAAAAATACTACCAAGGCACAGAGCTGACACACACACTGTTGCTAAGAGCACCTTCGGTCCGAACTTGCCTCTAGCACTTAGTGTGTAGAAATACAGCATAACACTAAATACACTGTAATGCAAAGCTTGCACTAAGTGGGAGAAACAAAATAAACACATTTGAGACAACAAGAGCAGAAGGACAAAGTGCCATCTCAGGGATCTTTAAAATCTCTTACCTTTATTTTAACAGTCCCACCAGATAACTCTTTCTGAAAGACAACCGCTATGAACACAGAATAAGCACTCATGTATAGGGATTGGGGAAACTTTATTGGAGAGAAACAGCTTGCTCTCTTCAAGCTCTTCTACATAAAATGGCTGCAGAGTCCCTCAATGGCTCTTGAAGACACTTCGATCAGAAAAACACTCGGGATGACTGAGCAGCACAAAGGGAAAGAAATGAAGCTTTATTCCCAGCCTGATGTCAGTAAAACTTTCAAATGGGAGCAGCATAGGAATCACTCTCCTTCTTGTGAGGCGTACTGAATTCCTTAGACTGCACAGGAAGCACTCAGTTAAGGAACCAAAAGCACACATCACCTTGCAGTCCTCTGCTTATAGCAGTGCCCTCTCTTGTGGTTTCTTGCTCACAGCTTCCCAAACAAGACAAAGTCATCTGTAAGTCACTTCTTGCTAGGACTCAATTCTCGGCTGCCTTAGAACATGACAGAGCTGCTGTCACTCATTTTCCAGTGAAGTACTGGATGTCCTTTGCTACTGTTTTCATAAGACAGGCTCCCTACTTAGTGTAAAAATCAAAAACTTATCAAAGCCAAGAGAAGGGCTGGAAAAAATCCAAAAGGGCTGGAAACATTCATTTCCAGGTACAGAAAACTTTGACTATTTTATGAAATCAAAACAGGATTAGAGCTGTGGACAGGGCACTTAAGAACATGATTTCGCTATGGACTTCCAGGGTTATGCAGTTGGTTGGACATGAGGAACTTAAAGGTCTTTCCAACTGTAAGGATAGGAAGCAGTTGATATAGTTGCCTTTAACCACTTTCAGATCACCCATGAAAGGCAGTAGTTATAATCCAGTAATGAAGAAGCAATAGCTTACCCCCTTCCAAAGATGAGGGCTTGCTGAAAACTCCCCCAGGAGGCAATTTCTAAGTAGAACTGGTTCCCCTTTGGCTGCCAACTCTTGAATGAAGTTAGAGAGAGGTGGACCCAGGACCCACCCCTTCTGGGCACATAGATGAATTCCTAGCACCTGTGCTCCCAGGGCTGGTTATGCCCCTCATCAGGTGCTCAATCACTGGTTCAGGCCATAATTTAATGGTTCCCATACACCAACCTATATGAGTCTGTCATTTTATGATTTTTCATTTAATGACAAAACACTTCACAGACAGGGAAGTGGAGGGAGGAATAGGGCAAACTTTTCTCCTCCCTCTGAGAAATCACAAATCATCATTGAAGGGTCAGGAACTTCCCTCCATCAAAATGCAACACCTGCTCTAGTTCTATCTCTGATGCTGCTTAAATTATGTGTCTGTGCTGCAGGGCAGTCAATAGAGCCGATGCACTGGGGAGAAGATTAGAGATTTCTGGGGTAGCATGGTTCTCATTTAAACATCAGATGCCTTGCACACTACCAAGAGAAAAACCGGGTCATTGAGCTGTTTTACCTTGGTCATTTGTCTGTTGTTTTAACTGAGTCTTTACGTGACAAGATTGTAAGAAATATACTCTATAAACTCAGTTTGACCTTAGATCTTGCAATTCTCAAGGTACAATAGGTGTGCAAAGGTTAGAAAGACAGACCAAAATAATTCTTCTTCGTTTTGACTTTTCAAGTGAGATGTCAAATAAAGCATTTTCAAAAGTGCTGCCCAGAATCAGGGTTGCAAGCTCTTGAGAGACATTTATAGAGTAAATGTTATTTAGTTACCCTTTTTAGTTTGATTCCTTTTCTCCCTCTATTTTATCAGTTTACATCAGACGTTTCTCACACTCATTATTTAAGGTGGTACAAAAGAATTCACTAGGAATACATACAGCTCAGTATGAATTTTAACCTTTGACCAGACCATTCTCTAGAGTTAGTGTTAGGTAAGTGTTGTGCAAGACAGAATACAAAATAACCCAGATGTGATGGGGCTGTGAATGGGCTACTAAGGGAGGGGGGATTCTGCTGAAAGCTTTCAATTTTGATCAGTTTTTGGTGAGGGCCAGAGATGGGGCTGTATGTTGGACCTGGCCACTCTCAAGATACAGAGCTAGGGTTAAGATTTGGTAAGACAGAAAGGGAAGAGTCCTATTGGTTATGGGGCAATGAACGAGCTGCTAAGGAATGGTGAAGTCCATAGCTCCATTTTTATTCCTAACTGTGCAATTACAAGTTTGGAAGCATTTTGTATTCTGACTTTGATGTAAATATGAAAATTCTTAAAAGAACCACCGTAGGCATTTGCCATCTTCCCTGCCTCTGTGCAGTCTGACTAATGGTGCTGCATTAGAAATTAGAAATTACTCCCCTTCAAATAGTGTATGAATCCCTGTGCACTTTCCTCTACAAATGTTTAGGCTCACTGCATACTCCACTGTTTCTGTGGAGTTAGGCAACTCCAGCATTAAACTGCTTCTATAGAATAATTATTTACAATGGATCAGTTTGGAAAAGGAGAGCTATTCTCAAGGATACAAATTAAGTATGATCACATATTAGTTTCTGCTTACTACATATACATCTCAAAGAAGCTACTGTGAGAACTGGGCTATGAAGTGCAACTCTATTTTGCTTAAGTTTTCAAGTTTGGAAAGTATTTGTATCTATGTGAGTCTCCAGGAAGTAAATTAAGAATGAAAACTCAAAAATGTGCGAAATTTTAGCCCTTGAGGCAATCTACCCATTATAACATCCACTAGTCCTTAGTAGGCTGCCTGAAGATCAGGTTGTCTTCAGAGAAAACCTACCTGTCTCTTTCCAATACTTTGACAAAAGGACTGTATTTCCACAGATTAAACTGCTTCCTATGAGTTGGTATTTTCTCTGGGGAGAATTTTTCAGTATGAGCATCGTGTTAGTCAGCCACTGGCAGCTCCTGCCTTCAGAGAAATGGGTTAGTTCAGCAGGCAGACAAGTCCATAGAAAGGATCACAGCCATTGGTGGGTAAACTCCATTTCTTCTAGTGCTTTCTCATCATGGCAAGAAGGCATGAAGACAGAGCTGAGGGAGTCACTAGTTAGGGCTGGCAATTTTTGTTCATCACAACCTTCAAGGGATAGGAGATGAACCATGAGGAAACATCTTTCTCTATTTGGGGGACATGGTTGACTTCAGTACCTATATTGCAGAGTAGCCCACAAAAATTGGTGATACACCAGAATAAGATTTCCCTTTCTTTATAGTTTGTTTCTTTTTTCCAGAATATTTCCTAAATAATGAATGTGTCAACAAATTAAAAATTCCCTCCAGCACTATACATAGAAAAAGCACACAGTCACATGACTAAATCCTACCCCTCGGTACCAGGGTAGATAAGGTATGAGCCCTTTTGTTGCAGTATTTGCTAGCATTAGCACAGCGAGCCATGCTGTCTGGGCTGGGATGTGGAGATGGGGTCGATGAGGGCACAACCTCCCACTGCAAATTCTCACAGCTCTGACAAATAATTAACTCATCAGGAAATGCGCTTTCTGATGCAAACTCACTGTCTCTGTGCTGCAGGAAAATTTTTTAATCAGGAACGAAGTTACTTGTAATAAGCTAATCCCTGCTTTCTGCTACCCCTTTCTCCTCCTCTCTGAATCTCACTTTGCTGATTTTGCTTCATTTCAGCTTCCAAGCCTTGCATCGCAGGGACAAGCACATTGCTGCAGCACTGCCAGTAGAACTTTCCTCATAAAAATCTTACTTTGGAAGCATCTAATCTCGAGAGAACATGGTTTAATTTATACACCAATTAACAGTGTAAATTAATGCTTTACTGTTCATCCTATCTCCAAAGATTTTAAGTGCCAGCGGAGGTTTTCATTTTGAACACAGATGAAAGACTTCAAAGCAGAGCGGATGAGTCAACCTCAAAAAAAAAAAAAAAAAAAAAAAGGCATTTGAAATGTCTTGAGTGAAACTTGCTGTCGTGGGTTAAGATTCTTGCATGAATTGTCCCTGTGCACACAGCTGTCAGACCAGGACAGAGCTAGCTAGAGGAGAGGATTTTCTTGTGGAAATAAAGCTTCAGATTTCAATAGCTCTAAATCAGGAGGAAAAGCCACATCGTTTTTCCAGCCTGAGTTTTGATTTTAAAGAGTTTAAACCATTCTGCCTGCTTTTTGGACCCAGAACGTGAAAATTTGAGGATGCATCTGCGTGAATGCATTAGATCAGATAAGAAGTGATATTGAAGCGAATCTCCCAGTCATCCCAAATCTCCCAGTCATCCCTGCTTGCTGCACTTTGATTCACACCAAAGAGTGCTGAAACACAAAATGCTTTCCTTATGAAACCCCACCGTGGATCTTGGGAGCATTGTGCAGAAGGACAGCCAGGCACAGCAGCTTACAGGCACCAGGAGGTAAATGCTTTCTGGCTCTACTGGCCACCAGGTGTCTGGAAGGCCTCTGAATGGCTGACACCCGAGCTGGCACAGCACTTGCCTATCACCAACCCACAACCAAATGGATTACATCGGTTAAGGTGGCAGCCAGAGAGTTCCGGTGAACGGCTCCGTGCCCATGTGGAGGCAGATGACGAATGATTTTAGAAGAAAAGTATGAAGTTGGAGTGAAAGCTTAGTGAAAGTGAGGCAGGAGGAGGCAGTGCATCTTTTGAAGCTCCCGTGTGAAGAGAAGTGAGGGAAGCACCGTTCGTGGCCCGCGTGCAGCCTCCCAAGAGGGCCGCTGCCCCTGAGGCGTTTTCGTGGATTGAAGCCCTCCGAGCAACTTGGGGGTGGGGCTGAGGCAGCACCGCGGCACAGGGCGTTTCCGTAGTGTAGTGGTTATCACGTTCGCCTAACACGCGAAAGGTCCCTGGTTCGAAACCAGGCGGAAACATTCTTTTTGCCCTTCAACTCCAACGCCGCCTGCTTTCGGCCTGCGCGCTCCTACCTGCGTGGAAACGCGCGGAGACCAACTTGCACACCACACCGCCCGAAAACGACCACCAATTGCCCACGTTACAAGATGCACACGACAAACAACAGTGTGCGCTTGCAGACCAGAAGCCCAACCGTCTTCTCCGATGCATCAGCGGGGGGGGGCTGGCCAGCAGGGACTGGAAGGTGGGCTTTTTGAAATGGAAGGTCTGGAAAGTGCAAGAAAGAAACAGAATAAAAACTGCAAATACTGCAGATATTTCTTTGCAATAATTCAACAAGAAAATATACCTAAGCCTTACCCTTTCTTGAGTCATTGTGCTTCCTCCAAGTGCTTTTAAACACTGATGAAAGCATAGTAAATGTGGCAATCTGCTATGTTACCTTATTTAGTACATTGCCTTTAGGGTACATAAATGGATGTATCAGCAGCTGAAGGAATCTAATCTTTGAAATAAAACTCTAGTGTGTGTTTATCTTTGGTAATGGGAGATTTAGATACAGTTGTTCTATCTATGCTAATAATTTAATAAATCGTGTATATTGACAGTTAAAGTGTTTCCAAGCTATTACAATAAATACTTTGCATTAGTGTATAGTCTCCTTTCCTGTAATTCAGCAACAAGTTGCTCCTATTGGTTTATCAGCATATTTTGATCTGCATGAGGCCATTTAGCTTTTCTGCTCTGACAGCTCTATGACAACGCACCCCCTCACTTAGCATTTCCCGATCCAGCTTGAGAGAGGCGAGTGGCAGAAGCTGCATCTCTTTCTCTCAAACAAAATTTCTATCAACAACCAAGATTACATGAAAAAGTGTGCTTACCAGATTGTCCTTGCAAAGGTTCTGGGTATAATTACTATTACCCTGAAATTATTTTGCAAAACGAAGTTCCATATATCAGTATGAAAAGGACTGAAACACGCATTACGTGATACATGCAAAAGAAAACTAACAAAAAAACCAACGGTATGTTATGACCTAATTGTAGAGCTGATGTGTATTTCTTCGATGTTGCAGGCAAAAAGATTTTCACTCGTCTCCTAGCAGCCATAGCCAGCACACAGTTTCTCAGAATCTTCTTGATTTCTATAGAAATATACATAGCTTAAAGCTAAACTTGAAGTCAGAACTGCTACGCAAATGCAGTACCTAAATTCAGTGTGAGGAAGGAAATTAGATGTTTTCTTTTGTATATTTCAAGCTTTCTCTGTAATGTTCTTTTTCTTTTCTTGCTTTTGTTACATCCTTGCTTCCTTGGTTATCTGTTGATCGTATGAATCGCAGTGGTTTTTAAATGTGTTTGTTGTTTGCTTCTTTCCTATATCCACAGCTTGATTTTGTCTCCATGGATTTTTGCAAGCAAGCCATTGCCAAACTCATTCTCAGCCCGTTTAGAGGAAATATCTTTTGTTGTTTTTTCAAATGTCAATCTTTCAAAAGATTTCTACATTCTCTGATGGATTTCTCAAGCATTCACTTAACAAGAGAATTTCTATCAAATAAGTGTTACCCTCACATAAAGCTATGTTTTCTTTTTCAAGATAGAACTTTCAATATACTGTATAGACTTTCAATATTGGAGCTATCAAAAACCATTTTTCTGGTCTGTCGAACAAAGAAACATCAATATTAGCCACAGCAAAAAAAAAAAAAAAAAAAGTGTTCAAAGTTGTATGTGCTTTTAAATTATCCCAGAATTATAGAATGGTTTCTGTTGGGAGGGACCCATCTTGTCCAACTCCCCTGCCATGAACAGGGACACCTACAGCTCAGTCAGGGTGCTTAGAGACCCAACCAGCCTGACCTTGGATATCTCCAGCAACAGAGTATCCACCACCTCTCCAGGCAACCTGTGCCACTGCCTCGCCTCCCTTACTGTAAAAAACTCTTATGTTCAATCTAAATCTCTTCTCTTTTAGTTTGAAACCATTTTCCCACGTCCTGTCGCAACTGGCTCTGCTAAAGAGTCCGTCCTTTTCTTTCTTATAGCCCCCCTTTAGATACTGAAAGGATCTGAAAGGATGTTGATTTCCAGAGAGAAAAATGAGGTCTATTTCTTTTATAGTCTGCTTGCTTGAAGTGAAAGTGCCTCACACACTTTCATGAAGTTCTGCAAATAAAAATGACATATACCAGCAAATAACTACGTGTATCTATCATTGGTTACTATTCCACAAAATTCATCTTTTCTGCAATGGAAGGTTATTCATTTAATCAATAAATATTTCAAATTATTTTTTCTACTTACACTATCATAGCTTGGAATTGAAAATTATACTCAGTTATAATATCCCACCTTGCCTTCAGCTATTGCCTCTCCATTTGACAAGGTGACATTTCTACCAACTATATTAAGATTCAGGTTTGAGCTGAGTGCACTCAGGAATATATATGCTGTGATTATTCACTTTTTGCCCCTGAAAAGTGTGTATTTTTTTCTCTTCAGATGTATTGTCACAGTTTAGTAGCATTTTTGACACATGAATCTACATTAAAAAAAAAAAAAAAAAAGTTCTTCACTTGTTTGTTCCATTGGGGTAAAAATGTGGATATCTAAGTACTGTGTTTGATTTAGGAAACCATCTTTATTCTTTGCTATTCATGAATGCCACAGTAGCCATACTAAACCGGTCTCCAAACAATCTCGCATTTAAAACCATTTCTGTATTTTGTTCAAACACAGGAGATTTTTGTATCCTATTAAGGATCCCCAAGGGTTTCAGAAATTAAGAAACATTACACCTACATTAATATTTCCTGGTTCAAGGCACAGCCTGAAGTCTGCATAAGAATCTCATTATAAATGAAATATTTGTAAGTATTTTCTAGTAAGCAGCTAATAAAGTAATTAATTTTGCTTTGCAACACCTACTGGAGACTGGCCTTCCTTTTTTAGAAATCTTTTCAGCTATGTTCACTGAAGTTAGAGACAAGATACTGTCCATATTTATTTGTTCAAGAATTTTAGCTTATTTCAGTCAATTTAATTGGTCTAACTTGACCAAAATGATTTCTACTCTATCGTATATTCAGAAGGATATAGCTAGACTCAATGTAATTTATCTGGGGATTAACTGTGAGCTTAATGGAGATTCCTCTGAAGGGTAACGCCAGAGCACAGAATTCCTGCTTCTGCCAGAGTTTCCCTGTGGATGCTCTCCAGCCCCTCATCTAGTTGCTCTTGTCATAGCTCTGAAAAAAAAGTGGTGGGGAAAAGGGTTTCAAACAGATCTCGAGGATATCAAGAGGGTAGATTTAGACTAGATACTAGGAAGGAGTTCTTTACAGTGAGGGTGATGAGACACTGGAACAGGTTGCCCAGTGAGGCTGTGGATGCACCTTCCCTGGAAGCATTCAAGGCCAGGCCGGATGGAGCTTTGAGCAATCTGGTCTTGTGGGAGGTGTCCCAGCCTATAGCAGGGGATTGGAACTAGATTTTCGTAAAGGTCCCTTCCAACCCAAACCATTCCACTCCATTCCATTCCACTCCATTCCATTCCATTCCATTCCATTCCATTCCATTCCATTCCATCTTTTTGAGGTTATCTAGAGAGCTCTTCAAGGGACAGGCTACCTATCAGTACGTAATATACAGGCTAATAACACACAACAGAATTTTACAAATTTCTGACTCTGCACAGAAATACCAGATATAATAGGTTCTCTTCTGTTCTCAGACTGCCCATCAGGGCATTTTTTAAAAGATATTTAGAATTGGTTAACATAAAGCCCCACATCCTTTACAGACAAGTGAGATAGAATCAGAAAAGTGCCCATTGTCAAGGTTTCAGAACACAAATGCAGCTTTATAATCCTGGTGTGCCCATCTCATACCTCTCTCCTTTCTGCTTTACTTTTATTTCTCATCATTTCTTCTCTGTTGTTCCAGATCATCAGCAGTCTGGCCCTGTTAGCGTTCTTCAGGCCAAAAGCTGTTACATACAAATTGCACCTCATACATAGAAATGGTGATTGAAAAATTGCTTTGAAAATACTGTAACTGGAATGAGAAAAAAAAAAATCCCTCTATTTATCCACTGTTAAATTCTCCTTATCTTTAGTATAGGTAAAACAATGTTGCTAGTGGCACCTGGACCCCTTCTTATACTGGTTGATCTATAGAGCTGGTAGCAAAGGGTCAGTTTCTTTACCTCCATTTAGCACTGGTTTTGCAAAAGTCGTATGGATTTTATGGCACTTTCATAAAATCAGAGTAAGATTTTTTTGAGGTTTATTGACCAACTCTTTGGGAAGGACCATTGAAAAAATGCTGGAAAATAAAATAGTTGTTAAAGTTGTTGGATTTTTCCTTCATCTTAACTTCTCTTAAAGACTTAAGAAGTGGCCCACATTATAATTCCTCTAAATGCAAGAACATTTTTTCTGCAAGATTAAAGTAAACAAGGGAAGCTCCAGTATCAGACCCAAACCAAGCAATGCCTTTTACAGGTTTCAAAGAATAATTGTATTTGTTATACATAAGAATACACAGAACAGTACCTACTTGTGTTTTCTTCCTTTTTGTGTGCAGAATTGGCAAATGCTTGTGGGTTTCCCTTCAGGAAAGAATTGCTTCAATGTTTCCATATTTTTAATCCAAAGGGTATAATTTATTTCTGCAACATGATTCCTCTAGAAGAAGTGGAAAGCTTAAAGTGAGTGAGAGCTTTTCCACAGCTCTTCAACTGATTGTTCATGCATCCAACGGGAAAAGCAGCACCTCCAAGGGGAGCAGGAGATAAGATGAAAGCCCTCTCCAGGCTGTTTTCATGCCTTTACCAGTAAATCAGAGTTCAGCCTTCCAGTAGCTGCTTGGACTTAGGACAAGGAACAGAAAGTTTGTAAAATGTCCCATCATTTAACTGCAGTTAATGACAAAAATGTGCTATCCCACCCGCAAGGAAGGCCTGTAGCGAACCTTCTGCAACACAGTGTGTGTAAGCCTACATACACAGCTACAAACTGAGTCAGGATGCCACATGAAATGTAACACTAGACTTAAATCGTATTTAATGAAGCAAACTTCAAAGAAAATTGAAGCTAGAGCTTCTCCGGAATTTTTCAGTAAAACTTTTTTCCAATAGGCATTCTCTGAGGATAAGCAAGAAGCTTTTGTAGAATTACTTTACTCTTAAGTAAAATCATTTGTTAAGGGCCACAAATGGAAGACTGCTCTATCTGCCTCTCTTGATACAGTGTGAGGCCTTGAGTGCTGTTCTGGTGGCTCCACATCTCGACTAAGCAACGATGAAAGCTTTTGGTTTCTGATACGGGTTCCTGAAGAGCTGAGACTGACATGAAAGCACAAATGGCTTGTGAGGATGAAAAACAAAGGAATTGAAGGTGTTTCTGAATTGGCAAAGGCAGGACAAAATTGGAGGGAAAAAGGAGTAACTACACAGTGTGCACTGCATCAGTAGAAGTTTCAATGATTTACTGTTGTGAGTACATCAGAAAAGCAGATACACAGTTTTAGGAAATGTAGTGACAGAGAGAAATCTACCAAGGTGTAAAGCTACCAAGGTCCTGGTAGAATTTTTTTTTACATCTTCTGTGAATTGTTCATATGGTTTATCTTCCTTCCCTTGCTGTTGATTTGAAATATATAAAACCAAAATGGATGGAGAAGATCTTTGTTGTACAGAATGTGGCTGATGAATGAACTGCTAAGCTAAGACAGCTTGCAGGGGTGTTGTCTGACCATTTCTGACATTAATTATTCTAAATGTGAAGTTTCACGTAGTTCCGAGCCATGCTGCCGAATATAAGTTCCATTCTTCCCCATATTTATGCTGCATACACATTTTCTGTGAATGCTGGTACTGTAACTAATGAAGCATGGCAGTGAGAGACGCATAGTCAGAGCTAAAATTGCTTTTGCTGATGACTTTGATTTACTATGGAATTATGTTGGAACCAGACTGACACAGTTGGACTGTTAAGTTTTAATTGTACAAGCAGCAATCCCTTGCTGATGCTGCAAAAGTAAATGGGCACATCTGAATATTTTTAAAGACCTCAAGGATTAAGCTAATGAACTGATGAGGTTCTGCAGAACAGAATCTGTGAAGGCTGCTCTAATGGAAACAACGGCAATAACAAACCATTTCCTGCTCACATTCTAGGAAGTCTTGTATGAAGCCTTATGTATGCTGAACTTCTTTGATTATAGGGTCACAGATCTTTTTGTTGCCTACATCAAACAGAATATTCAATTTATATCAAACACTATTCTACCAAAAAGGACAGAACAAAATGCATCTAACAGAATTGCTTTGCAGCCTGAATTAATATTAAATGGAAAAATGAGAAAATATCATTGCAGAAAATCAGCAGAGGTAGAAAGGCAATCAGAGCTGTCAGCTCATCTAATAACAGTCCCAGAACTAAATGAGGTCAAAGTGGAGATCTTCAGTGAGTTTCACTGCTTTTTGGATCAAGGTTCCCAGTTTATTCCTCTTAGCAGCGCTTTTTCACATGTTCTGATTGATCGGCCATCTTACTCTCAGCTCTCTGCATTTGGCTTCTCTGTACATAGAAGTTCAAGGTCAGGAGATGCCTGAACAGCATCTGCTGAAAGTTTCCTGCCAGATGTGAAAAGAGGCCATTTACTTCATTGAAAATTTATGATCCAGGAAAGTCATCTAATTTTGTGCAATCTAATCTAATCTGTCAGATTTTGAGGCAGGACCCATTGCCTGAAATTCTGCTTGTGGCAACTCTGGAAGAATGAAGCAAAAATGACTACATCAGGCTTTTATCTGTGTAGAATACCGGAACTAGGGATGGGGTTTGTCCATAGCCAGCTGTAGGCATCTATAAAGTAAATGGCTGCATGTGACGTAGAAACATGAAAGTCTCTCACATGCTAATGGAGAGAAATAGCTATTTACAGGGAGTACTTCATCTGACATGCTTTGTTTGTCTACTTTAATATTTGTGTCTACTTCATGTGATTCATCTGTTTTGGTCTACTGAACGTTAGAGGAGCCTTAGGTGACCAGCTCTGATGAGCTATCACATAAAAATTGAAGACACAATAATGGTGAGCTAAATGTCTTTTTCTTTTCCAAGATGAGAAATAAAACATAACAGGATGCTCTGGAAATATCTACCACCTGGATTCCATAAAACTTGTGGTGATGGCCATGAAAGCGGAATTCTGGAAGGAAAAGGGGGGGTTGTTTCTGTAGTCAGACACTGAGACTGTTTATCTAGTTTGTGACACACATAAATCTACTTGTTTGTCTTCCCAAAGGAGATTCAAAGTCACGTTTTCTGCATCTTGGTATAGTTTTTCATCTGAATATAAACACGATTTCCTTTCAAAACTCTGCCTTTTTTTGAAGACTCAAAACTCACCAGATAAAACATAGAAACTGATCTCTTACCTGATAGGAGAGAGGTTTTCATTATTCTGGCCCGCATTTTGAAAGTCTTTCATTTACTTATAAACTGGAAATTCAGAGTTCATTACCAAACCCCAGAGATTGTGGAGGACTTTGGTTAAGGTCTGGTGTAAATTTCCCTATTGTTGCTTCTTTGACATTGACAGCTGCATTGCAGAGAAAAGGCTTGCTATAACATCTACTTCCACCTACTGGCACACCAAGTATTCTTCTATACAGAATGTTTGTATGCTTTCTCTCTCATTCTTTTGGCAGGAATGTTTAAAAGACTAAAACATCTTCCCGCAGCTAAAAGCTTTGTTTATATCATGCCATTGCTTCTACTTTCAAACAGTGCTCTATATTGTTTATCTCACTCAGAAGCCTTGAATTTAACACGTGACACATCATTATGTACATTACGATTTTCTCCTTTAATTACAGAACCACAGAATCATTTGAGTAAGAAGGGACCCTTAAAGGCCATCTAGTCCAACCCCTCTGCCATGAACAGGGACACCTACAGCTCAATCAGGGTGCTCAGAGCCTCATTCTTCCTGACCTCAGATGTCCACCACCTCTCATTTTAAACTTTCTTGTTATTAAAGAGCTGTTCACTTTGATTTTCCATACATTTAATATTACAGAATACAATTTCCAAAGTAAGATTTTATGCCAAATGCTCCTCTTGAAAGTTCAGGGTACAAATTGTACATAATCTGAGACAGAATCAGCATTACTTAGCTTTCTTAATTTCCTCATTCTAAAATTGGCAATGTAAAAATAACCTCAGAGTAGACATATTTAAGGTGGGGAAAAGCTAAACACAATGAGAGATTTCTCCAGCTCAGATAGAAATGGTTCCAGAGACATACATTCAAGGTGGGAACAGAAGTGCTGCGTTCCTGTACTACCAAGATCTGAGGAATTTGAGTTTAGTTTAGTCATAGATTTTCCTCACATAAATCCATAAACAGTTTCCAGGCCACTCAAGGTCACAGAATGCATACATTAAAACAGGGCTTTATATGAAGGAACAGGAGGAGGATAACCAGACTGCACATTTTTGCATATTTCTTATTTTCAATTATATCTGGGAAAGAGAACATCATAGATTAAAAGTTTATTGTGATTAATTTCTCATATGGAGTGAGAAATTACAAAAATAGTCAATTATTTGCTATGGTGTGGGAGTTTTTGAAGGTGTATTTTTCCAAAATTGCTTTACATTGATTCAAGGCCACTGTGGAATGAGATGATGACCACTTAGATATTGAAAACTACATAAGAGACATAAAAGAATGAGTAAAATAAAAGGTCAGTTACTGCAGATAAATGTTCACATGTTAACTCCTACTCTGATTATCTTGAATATCTTTATGATGAAAATAAATGAGCTTGACGAAATATGTTGAAAATGTTACCTCTATTCAAGTATCGTGGGAAATGCCAGAAAATAACATAATTAGGCATCATGATCACAAATCAAACGTATTATAAATGAGAACAAAATAAGCAGTTTCAGATGAAAGGTTTGGTTAGTAACACGCCACAGAAGGAATCACAAGTAATTTTTGTGTAAGAAGCAAAAGGCACTTTTGATATAAAATTACAATAAAACATAAAGATGTCCATCAATTAGAAACAGATAGAAAATGTGCTAGCAGGAGAGGTGAACCAAAAGTATATTTTAAACTCTCCAGGAAGTTCATAATAATAATTCAGGCAAAAATAACCACCAAGAAGTAACTTCTGAGTAGATCTATTTAAGGATAATGCTGCAAAGGGGAATGCTTAGTTTCAAAGGCAGAAAGTGGTCCATTACTGTGAGATTCTTGCAATGCATGGCTTTATGCTTTCTTAGACATGCAGCTTTTACCTATACTTCCATGACAATAAGTAACCTCTTCTGTCAGTGAATCTCCATTCATTGTAACTGAAGATCGTATCATGAAATCTTTCTTGGAAACCTACAGAAATTCACCCAAATTTCCCTCCTCCAGGTAGGTTCTAGCAAGGATGGCTTACTGTGTCTCTTCCCAAATCCTTACTGAAACTCGTTCCAGTTTTATTTCTGTGATGTTTTGAAATCTTCTAAATGTCAGCTAAATTCATCAAGGTCTATTTTCTCAATTTACCTAACACTCACCATTAATATATTATTCTTTCCCTTTCTGCTAGCAGCATTTGGTAATTTGAAGAAAAGTATATGAATGGTTGTAAAATGCAAGAATAATCTCCACCCTTCTTTTCCTCCTTCCTATTTTTTTTTTTTTTTTAACCTTTCAGTGCCTCTTTTTGCAGCAGTTATAGTAACCTGGATTTCCAAATCATCATTAGCAGCAGCACTACAGGTGGCATGTAGCATAATGTCAGACTAACACCTAAGTTCAGATACGAAGGAAGACCCAAATGTATGATGTATTCAGGTACATTTAGCCATATAGCCCTTGTCTCGCCGATCAATTTTCATGTGTGGCGTCACTAAAATTAATGAGGTCGCTAACAAGTACACATTTAGTTTCTACTTAGGTCTAAGTTAATTTTGAGTTTTAGGGGGTAAATAATCTAAATGTATGACTGGAAGGCTGATTTGTTTGACAGGCTTTGCAAGTACCTTAAAGCTTTCTTAATATGCACGAGTGCTCACATCTGCAGGATGTGAGTGCACGAGCAAGTGGAGCTGGAGGCTCTAAGTGTTTATGCCTCATCAAGATGTGCTGTGTGAAATGATGCTTGCTGCCAGTTTTTCCATCTGTGCTCATTACTTTATATGGCTGTGCTGTGGCCATTTTTTGAATGCAGATCCCTGTCTTTAAAACACCTGGTTGTGTACTTTAACTTGGCAAACAGGCTTATTTCCACTGACTGGTATAAAACTGGAATAAATGAAAACCTAAGAGAAAGATTTAAAACTGGTTATAATTACGATCTCCTTTACATGACAAGCTTTATTTTGACCTGTAAGTCAAGAAAGTGTCCTTTTGCTCCATTCATGGTTACCTGCTAGTAGAGCACACAAAACTGTTCTACGTGGAAATAACGCATTTGTGAGCTATGCTGTTAATAGTGCATATTTTGAAATGTAAGGAAAGTAGTTAAGAAATACACAGGCTGAATAGTACAACACTAATAATGTGATGCTGGCACAAGAACTAGATCGAATTGAAATGCAGTCAAAATAGCAAGAGGTAAGCATTACCACATGTGTGTACCATTTATACACAGTGAATAGGTTTGGAAGCTCAAAGATGTGTTTGCCAATAACTTCAATCAAATCTTTCTATGTAGTGCTTGCCACGATAACATTCAGAATTGCCCTAGGCAGCTTATTATCCCGTGGCTTCTTCATAGAAACTGTACTACTAACAGAATGGATGATATTGAAGATTTGACTTCTCAAAGGAAAATTGCAGGATGAGAATGCTGCTTAGGAGGACATCAATAGCATTATGGGAAGATGACTACATTGATCACACAGAGGAATTACACCACGGTGAAATCTTCAGCACACACAAAGTGTCTTTATTTTGTATCTATCCTCACTGTGAAGTCAGTAGAGCTCTTAACAGAAATACACCATTGTACTATAAATGCTGTGGAAATAAAGAGGAACACTTATCTGCTGTTAATCAAAGATACTTTGGGATACAACAGATAATAGGCGATGAACTGATTAAATATCACAGGGGGAAATATTCCACACATCACCTCAGAATGTATTTTCAAGACAGAAGGATATGCTATGTTAGAAAGTACTTTTTCCCCAGTTACAGCATTCATTTCCTATTTCTAAAGACATTCTGTTGGGCTATCTGTACCTCTACCTGAACATTTTTGAAAAGATGTCACCATCAAATTTTTATATAGAAAGAGTTATTTCACATCTAACAGATTGCAATAGGTTAATCATAAGCTGGCATTCATAATGATATGGTGTATTTTTATCCCACTAGTTATATTTCCTATTACAATAAAATCTCCTCACTGGAATACCCTTGTGGATACACAGCCATCCTATTTAAGTGCTTGCCCTGATTAAGATCATTTCAAAGACCATACAGAGAGATATTGATGCACTATTATTCCCTACTTTCCATCCATCTTTTTGCAGCGATTGCAGTGTAAAAATTATGAAAGGCAGAATCTTTAAAATCTGCACTAATCTAAAAAGTAGCTAAATATCATTTCACCCAAACGCAGCTCCACAGAATCTCTGTTACGTTTTCATGGCTGATCAAGGTTTTTTAGTTTACTGTTGACGATAATTGCATTGTTACAGAGCAGTACTAATGGGAGTCTCACTGAAACAAAAAGGCGAGCAGGGAGTGCAAACAGCTGAGAAACAAAGGAAGGAGAAAAACAGAACTCCTAAATTCTATCTCTCTTTTAATAACAGAATAGGATTTCAGCTTGGCAAGTAACGTAGATCAAGGGAAGTCGTACTACCCAGGATGAAACAGACCGTCAGGCTCAGCAGAGGCCATCAGGAATGACAGGGCTGGAGCGTGCCCCATGAGCAGAGACTCGGCCACAGGCGCTCATCCAGCTGGGACGGAAATGGCTCAGGGCACATCACAGCCACCCTACAGGCTGACAGGGGGCAGCCAGGCCCTTCACAACCACATGTGGCAGGTGGAGGACAGATAACAGCAGTAAGCTAAAATAGGAGAGGCTTGGTCATACAAGGAAAAATGTTTTTTACCAGGACAACAGGCTGGATGTGGGATAGGCTGCCAGAGAGGTTGTGCACTCTCTGAATTTGAAAGTTTTCAATGTCTGACTAGTCAAAGCCCTGAGCAATCTGGTCCGGTCTCACAAGAGCCATGAGGACCTCTGTGCAGTGATCCAAAGACTTTGTAATGAAGGCAATCTCTAATTGTGCTCGAATAAAACAGGAGTAAGTTTCTTTAATGGCCATATAAAACAGAGGTGCATAGACTTCACCACACTAACAGAAGATGACCAGACAGTCTTACTGGCTCCAGGATCAAGTCCAGCGAGTGGTGGTCAATGGCTCAGTGTTTGGATGGAGATCAGTGACGAGCGGTGTCCTGCAGGGATCTGTGCTGGGGTTGATGCTCTGTGATATCTTCATCAGTGACATCAACAATGGGGTCTAGTTTGTTGATGACACCGAGCTGTGGGATGCGGTCAACACAGCAGAGGCACAAGATGCCATCTGAACAGACCTAGACAGGTTTGAGCAGTGGGCCCAGGTGAACCTCAGGAGGTTCAACAAATTCAAATGCAAGATCTTGCACCTGGGTCGAGGCAACCCCTATTACAAGCTGGAAGATGAGAGGATTGTGTGCAGCGCTGCCAAAAAGGCGTGGATGTATTGGTGGATGGGAGGATGGACATGAGCCAGCAATGTGTCCTCACAGCCCAAAAAGCCAACCATATCCTGGGCTGCACCAATAGAAGCGTGGTCAGAAGGTCAATGGAGGTGATCCTGCCCCTCTGTTCTGCACTGGTGAGGCCTCACCTGGACTACTGCATCCAGATGCGGAGTCCTCAGTATAGGAGAGACACAGACCTGTTGGAATGCATCCACAGAAGAGCCACAAAAGTAACCCAAGGGATGGAACACCTCTTCTATGAGGACCAGCTGAGAGAGCTGGGGCTGTTCAGCCTGGAGAAGGCTGCGAGGTGACCTGATAATGGTCTTTCAATATCTGAAGGGGAGCTACAAGGAAAGAAGGGGCAGACTCTAGCAGGGTCTGTGGTGATAGAACAAAGGCAAATGGCTTCAATCTCATGGACATCTGTGGCACAGCAGCTCTTTGGGCAAGGCAGTGCCTACGTTCCACAGAGGGACCATTAGATCTCACACTGGGAAGAATCAGCACACAGATCTCAGTTATCCTGACATCTCTTCCAAATGGAGTCACTGAAAACATGCTAACAAGATCAAGCCATTCACAGCTATTTTCCTATAGTTGGAGCTATTTTCCTAAAAAAGTATAGCAACTATAATAGCACTCACCTTTTCCATATATCCTGACAACACTGAGAAGACTAATAAACATTTATCTTGGAAATTTGCCTGACGTCTGAAGTAAGGCTAATGGCTTTAGACTTGACTTGTTGGGTCACGAGGAAGAAGAAAGAGAGGAAGGCTTGAGATTCCCAAAAGGAGAAGAGTCCTATAAACTAGTGATTGAAGCACCACTGATGACAGGGGAAGGAGGGATTGTTAATCTCTCATCTCTTGTGATTACTTTTAAGGATCAACTGATAAGTGTAGAATGAATAAACAGCTCTAGGCCACCTCCAGCTCAACATCCAAATGATACTGGAAATTGCCCAGACTTTGTATTTTGTTTCCACTACCAAGATAGCACTTGCAAGATGAGCATTGTGCCATGTGTCCTAACTCCTTCACCGAGCCTGCATTTCGTACCCTGAATTTTAAAGCTTTTGGGGTCAGCACAGTATTATAAGCCCCAAGAGACTAAGATGGCCCATTTTCAGCTGTATGAATTAAAATACATCTCAAAACCACTATGTTAAGAGAACTTTAAAGTTACAAAGTCAAGGACTGAAAAAATTAGGATAAGGTTCTGTAATCTTACTCAGTCCCCTTGTGAATGCACCTTAGGATACTCTCCTTAATTGCATCTGTCCCTCCTGTCTCCATCCCTAGTAGGTTTTTTTCGTTTTTTTTTTTTTTTTTTTACCTCCCTTAGGCTGTCCTGTGCCAGTTCTCTGACTTCACTTCTCATCCAAAAATGTCTTGCTCCACTTAGCACAGCAATTCTCTCCCCTGTTGCACTTCCTCACTCCCAGGCCTCTTGTGGATTGCTTGTCCTCTGGGTTTTAGGCTCCTATTCTCCACGCAACAGGGAAACAAAGCAGCCTTCCTACTTTGCTTGGGGTAGGAGTGGCTGGTGGGGGTTTTCAGAAGAGATTTCCACCACCCAGATTTTTAACCTTCTTTCCTGAAGGAAAGAGAGACTGGACTCTCATATGTGTCAGGCAGTCCTCTGCTCAGGTACAGCTGCATCTCTTTACTTGTTCTAACCGAATTCCACAAAGGGGTAGAAGCCTCAAATGGATCATGCTTCTACAAGTCTCATAAAAGCCCTTATAGAGGAGAGCGATCTTAACGCAGATAAGGGGAAAGAGACTCAGTGCTCACTTAACACTTAGTAGAAGTTGGAGAACCCGTCCACAGTACAAATCTGTCACACATCATTTCAACAGCCCTATTGCTCGCAGAGCAATGTATTTAACTTGGACAAAGCAACTCATTTTCCTCTTCTCTCATTCTTGGAATCAATACCCGGCCTGGAGCAGACCGTCACTATGGAAAATTTCAGCCTACATGGTTAAGGTTTGGCAACTTTATAAACAACTCAGAACAGGGACTTAATAATAATAGGCCGCACTAATGTTCCACCTGGAATTATCTATTACGTTCCCAAGTGAGAAACCACAGAATGTTTCCTTCAGACATAGGAAAAGTGGTTGTATCCAGACAGTTTAGGGTTTGAGCTGAATCCAGTATTAAGGTAGTGTTTGTAGATGAGCACTGATTGGAAGAGGATCTGAAAACCGCTCGCAGTGCAGGGAGGGAATGGGGTAGCCAAAAAGCTGCTGGCAGAAGTCCCTCATATTCTGCCCAGTAATGACACGAGTGCTATTTCTGTTTTAATGGCATATGTTCCAAGGTTGGTTTAGTGCAATAATTATATATGATTGTAACCAAGATTGCAGTGAATAATACTTGACAAAAATAGAGGAGGGACCAATTCCTTCCTCGTGGAAAGCTGAATTCCTGTAGTTTTCAGTAAAAGCAAAATGACCATGGATTTCCCACAATCTGACATGACTGTCCACGACTTCAGATAGATCATGGATATATTTCAAAACTCTGACTTCTCACAGAGTCTGAATTGTGTTAGATTAGCAAAATTTGATCTTATGCTTCAAATTTCTGTGTATCGTTATGGCATCAATCTTTTAAAATTTTGTAGGCTGTCTTTATTCTCTTTTTCAATAAAAAATTTTGATGCAAGATTTCGTGCCATACTCTGTTAATCTTCTGCACATGTACTTCTACTCATTGCAGTTACCTTTCAGTCATCATTACTTTTGTCCTCATGGTTGCTATGATCCACTCACTGAAATACATACAATCACAGAATCCTTAATGTTGGAAAGGACCACTAAGACCATCTAGTACAACCATCAGCCCATCACCACCATGCCTACTAACCATGTCTGTCAGTGCTACATCTACCCTTTTCTGTTCCTTACAAGACAGGCTGCATTTTTCTAAGTGTAAATTATCGGCCAGAATAAACGTACTTGTGCCAGGTCAGCAAAGAGCAGGGAGAGGAGGATGTAAGGCTGAGCCCTGCTGGTAGCTGCCGCAGAAGTGGAGGGTCTGTTAAGTATGAGTGGCACTAATGCAAGTGTCTTCAAGTGAATGGAGAAAAGCTGAAGTACTCCAGATCATAGGACACAAGAATGACTGCATTCATCCCTGTACACACAGGTGTCTTCAAACGATGTCTTCATCATCGTCAGTGCTTGAGAAAGTCCTATGTACTCACAGAACAGCAGCACCAGCAGGGGTGAATGGAGTTACACTCCTTGTGCCATTGCAGATTCCAGGGTACCCCGTCATCCTGGCCAGCTGTTCGTTGTCTCTTTTCCTGACAACTGAATGCCCCTCAGAACTTCTCTAGGAGTCCAGTTCCATGGCGTCACTGTCCTTAACATATTCTGCTCCATGCAACCAAAGCTCTTTTCTTGCCAGTTACACTAGAGTTCATTTTCTGTGACTAGAAAGTGAAGAACCGAACACAAATCCTTTTCATAGAAACTTTCTATGCCTAGAGTTCTTTTTTTTTTTTTTTTTTCCAATATTGATTGAATTTAATTCCTTCAAATTTACTTCATGGATTGCTTCTTCAAAGCTATTTATCACTGCCAGTGACCTCTTCAATGCTTCTCCCAGTGTCTCTGCAGCTTTCTCACAAAGAGAACAGTATCTTGCACATCTCCTTGCTAGTGGACACAGTCCATGGGGACATAGCATGTATTCTTTGTGCTTAGATTTGGCAGTGACAGCACTACCCACTCTTATCTACAGAGGGTTTTTTCTATCAATACAATATTGATCCCAGAGCTGAACCTGCTGGAACAACACCAGTGTCCCTGTGGCTGTAGTACCACCTTTATATTTTTTAGTTTCCTACTCCTGCTGCTCCCCTGACGTAGGGCTTCATGGGGTCTGGCACAGAGCAGTGCAGGGAACTCAGACCAACAGAAGGATCCAAGGTGGGGGTGATGGGCCCCCTGGTAAGCCCATGTCTGCAGTGAGCCAGCTGATACTGGACAGCAAGGAGCTCTGTTTGGTGAAGATACAATAAACATGTATTTTCTAGAATGTGGATTTTTTTCCCTCATCTTCCCAGCATGTAAACAGAGGTATGAGCTTGTATTCTTACTGGCTGTAAATTATTTTAGAGGGTTTTTAACCTGCTTCTAAGGAAGAGCTGGGGAAAGGAGAAAATCTGTACCTTGTGGCTGTCAGTGAAATCTGTCTTCTGGTCTTAGCAGGGTTTTACAGATCCCATTCTCATTGAGAAGTAGGTGTCACATCGAGCGATGGTGGCAGGATGGAGAGCTTTCTTACAAGAACACACAGAACACCTGGTGCTAATGCTGTCCCTCTCTCACACAGCACTGCTATTTCATGAAAGATGACTGTGGATTATGCTCGGGACGTGTCCTTTTAACATGCATCTAGGAAGTTAAAACTAGGTCTCATTAAGCAGTTTTACCAGTTTTAATGCATTCCTGTAGTTCCAAGTCACACTTTTCTTAAGGGAGAGCATATCTTGTCCTAATGATTGCTTCATTCTTACTACTAAGAATAATTGACTTTAAAACTGGACAGAGGATGAAGTATCAGTTTAAATACCCACATTCCCTCATCTATCAGAATGCCATCAGAGCTGTACTATCTGTTGCTGTGGGCATGTCTGAATAAAACAGGAGTCCCTACCTCTCTAGCACAGACAGATAACTTTCTGCTTTATTAAAACTATTGAATAAGTAAGCTTAATAATTATGCATCTGTCTTGCTTTCTGCAGAGTTCAGAATCTGTTCCATCCATGTGAAAAAACATAAGCCAAGAAGGCTTTCACAAAAAAGGGCTGTCTAAGAAAGGCTGATTGGTTTGGGTAGAGCACTGCATACAAACACACATTTTGTTGGGAAGCAACTGAATGCAGCAGCCCATGGCACTGCCATGTGAAACGGGGTTGCATCGCAAAAGACAGAGAGGACACATCTCTACGTGCTCAACCTTTTCCAGACTAAATATCTACTTGCTTTCTGTATAGAATCATAGAATTGCTCAGATTGGAAAAGACCTAAAAGACGATTGAGTCCAACCACAACCTAACCATACTACCCTAACTCCAACAACCTTCTGCTAAATCATGTCCCTGAGCACCACATCCAAATGGTTTTTAAACACATCCAGGGATGGTGACTCAACCACCACCCTGATATTTTTCATTAAGCACCACATCATACCTAAACTGCCAATAACGTACTGCAGAGATTTTCAGTCACCAGTCAGTGAACTGCCTCTACACATAAACCCAGAAAAGAAAACTTCAGTAGGTTTCCGTTTGCTATTGGAAAGATCTATGTAAAATGGATACAAACTGAGAAACTGTAAAAGATTTAAGTCATTATAGCATGTTTTCGTTGGATTTCTCGTTCTTTTCTGTTTGCAAAGTATTCTTTAAATCTTCTCTGACAACCCACGTTTATTATTATTTCACATCTACAACATTCACAACACGACACATGCTTGCTTTGTCTCCCTCTGCAGTTGGATTTGAATAACTGTGTGCAAGCACTGCTATTTGCCAGTATCTTTTCTACCCTTGAAATAAATATGATGCCGTGTACTTAATTTCATTCATTAGTGTCATTTGCACCATCGCAGACACAAGACCTGGATACAATTTCACAGACACCACAGAATTCCAGTGGCAAAAGCTAAAAGAAGAGCAGTTGGTCTCACTACATCAGCACTATCAATCAGTTCTCCAAGGAACTGCAAGAATGTCAGGGGAAGCTTAGTCTTGCAGTCTTGGTAATGCTTCCCAGTGAAGCTGAAATGTTTCTAAATTCAATACTGAAAAACCTGTAGCAAAAATGTCTGTTTCATTTTAAGATTGGAGAGTACCCAATAATAAATAATAAATGCATACAAGCCCCTTTCTTTACAGCTTATACAGCCAGACAGCTACGTGGCTACTTGGTCCATTTCCTGCGCTTCCATGCTCAGTACTTGTGCCCCAGCAGCCCTGACTTACCTCCAAGGAAAAACAAGCAAGAAGCACCCATGCTAGGCAAGCTGGGCCACTTTCATACGGAGGATAGCACATACATTTCCAACAACGTGTGTTCTTTGTTGATGCTCCAGCATCACCCATACACTCTTTGGGCTTAGGGTTCACTCTGTGTAGAAGCCATGAAAGGGTAATACTTGTTCTGCTGTTCTCTCACTGTAAAAGTATAGACACTGTTGAAATAGACCTCTTTGTGGCCTTAGAGATTTTATAACATAGATCTCATGTTATAAAATCTCTAAAGCCACAAAGAGGTCTATTTCAACTCATCTGCCACTGACACTGAGAAGTAATAGCTCTCATAATGCCATTGCAATGCTGCACTTCCCCAGCTTTATAAATGAGGTCAGTTATAAAGAGTGCTGTAACCATTCTAAAAAGTCATCTGAAAGGCCTAAAAATGAGTCCTTTGTCAGCCTACGAGGGATCCCCCATGGGTAGGAAGGAAGGAAGGAAGATACCACTATATACCACTCAGATGAGCATACTGCAAAGGCATACATTTACTAGGCTTGAAAACTGATTCTCTTTTAAGACTTCATCATCAATAGCTGGAAGAATTTGGATTAAAACTTCTCTGTTTCAGTTCACTGTTTTTGCACAGAAAGCAAATTTTTGTCCTTTTTACAAAATAAATTGCTTCACACCTGACAGCTTTAATATAAAACTTCCAGCAAGGTCTACATCAAGGAGCAGGAAACTAAGAAAAAGGTACTTGGGTACAAAAATTTCAAATGTTTGATGATCAATATTTGAAATATGAAATGACATCCAAGAATGTAAAATCTTCAGTGTTCATTTCTTCTCCTAAGGTCATTATATTCCCCTAATAATGATTTATTTATTTTAATATTATTATTCCATAAGCTTATTTTGATAAAATGACTTTATATACAAAGTCCATTGAAATGAGAAGCAGAATATATCTGAAAATAGATACAGGCATGTGCTCATTCACAAGTAGTTTGTGTGAAATATATATATATCACAAACTCCTTTGGCTTTCACCTCAACTGATTTCATCTTGACTGTTGTTACATTACCAGAAGAGCCCGTTCGGCACTGCCAATGGAATCCCCTCCTCGCGCTGCCTGTGGCACGATGCGGTGGAAGCACACCATCTTCTGGCAGCACAAGATTACTTCTTAAAAGCTTAAAAAAGAAAGTCTTTGTGAGTCACTCAGGAAATTAAGAACTCCCCTCAGATGGATCAGGGAAACATCCTGAAGTATTTATTTTTCTTTTCTGTGGAAAAAAAATATCTATATGGAGAAGGTAACCTGGGGACAGCACAAGGCTTTCTAGCAAAGCACACTGCCAGTTAGCACTGTACTTCCAGCTAAGAGGCACGAGAAGGTGATACCTCTCCTTTCTCTGGATAACTTGGATAGGACAGACAAGTGGTGTTTTTGTGATGAAACTTCCAGTAGGAAATTAACAAGGCAGCATTTGGGGAGTTGCCAAACCCCAGACAACAGCTCACCCAAACCCCTCTGTAGTGCAAAGGAATCCAGACTTGTGTGATGCCTTCAGTATTTCATCACTAGGCATCTGCATTGCAACATACCAAGAAAGCTTTTCTCTGCTGTACTCCATTCTAGATGATTGTGTTGGCAGCGCACGTCCAACTTCTCCCATGAAGACTGGTTCTGAGACTTGTGGGAATCCCAGAGGTGAGCTGTCAGTACTGATGCCCTTAGAGATCTGCCTGGCCCCAACCACGGCTCCTCCATACCTGGCAGAAACCACCCAGGCGTTACATGATCCTCAGACAGCCCCTGTCATTCCATTATAGAGAAGCCTAGCACTATGTGGAAAGAAAAACAGAACTACCAGGTCATATCAAGGAGGTGACCAGGCCCTGTGCAGCTACGCTAAAGAAGAACCCCACCACAAGAGATCGTAACATTTTCCATCTGTGTTTTCTTAGAGCTGTTCCTCTAGGGCTTCTAGACATTGCTCTTGAGCTCTGTGAAAAATACAGGGATATGCTGTCCATGACAATCTTCTGAAAGCCATAAATATTTCTCTTTTTATATTTTGTTCCTCTCAAAAGTTCAGTGTTGCTCCTCCTCTGGTGTGGGCATCTCCACTCAAATACAGATCTTATATCCTCCCATCCTCCCCTTGCATCAACAGCAGTTCCTTTTTCGTGCAGCTTATTACAATACAGAAGAGAGAAAAAAAATATAAGTGGGATCTCAGAGATGAGAAATCACTGTTCATTCACCTCACAGAACACACATTCCATTTCAGCTTTTGTTCATGTGGGATATAATGGACTGCTTCCTGCTAATGCAGGAATGGATCAAAACTTGATGAGAATCTGGCTATAACAGTATAGGGCCAAAAGATGATAACAAGGTTCATATACCTTGCTGTCCCTACAACTGTTTTGTTGTTCCATTTTGTGTAGGTTGCCCTGAAAGTAATGCCTCCTTGGCATTATTTCCATGGAAACTACAACAGATACAAAGAGCACAGCAACACTACTTGAGATCAAATTCTCAGCTATAAAACACTATTTTCCACACAGTCACCACTATTGGCTATGCATTTTTCACCAGCAATGAACAAGAGCCTACAAGCCACACTTAAAAATCTGCATGGCTGTCTGGAACACGGCTTGTCTTTCACATCACTGTTGCCATTGCTGAAAGGCACCACCTACTGCCTCACTGTGCTCACATCCACTGTTCGGCCTCCACAAACGTTCAGCAAGCATCGATGAATGTCAATAGGTGCAGTGTTTTCCATATGGAGGAATTCAAGTTCATTCTCTACTGCCGTACCACCAACGTCCACCTCTGATGTTGCAGAACAACAGAGTAAATTAGCAGGCATTACTTTTGGAGCAGCTCTTGTACATGTCTTTCAAGAAAACGGCCAATAGAGTAGCCATGCAGATACAACTTTTTCAACAGTTTTGGGTGGAGGAGAGGTATTGGTCAAAACACAATTCCCAAAACTTTTTAGTTCTTTCAGACATTGCAAGAACACTACACTACCACCACACACACAAAACCAGAGCATTCCTACCCGTAAAGTGGTTTCTATTGTTATGATGCCAAGCTCTGAAAGTTTCAGCTTTCCCCTGGCACACAGATTATCACTTGCTTCAGTGTCCAGACTTTCTTATGGCTGAAATCCTGCCCGCAAATACTCTAGTGAGTTGAGGTGCATTGGCAGGATCTTTAACACAGGGCTAAAAGGCTTACATGTTTTATTTAATAAAAGCAAGAACCCCAAAACATTTTTGGGAGCACTGCAGCAGAATCCTGGAAGTCAAGCCAGCTATCCAGGCCTGCAACTTTTATGCATCATTCCCACAAGAGTTCCTGTCGCTCATGATCACATCAGCTTTGCCTGAACGGCATGGCCACTGCTTCTGCTTCCCAGGGGTTTAGACAGAATAAGGGCAAAAGGCAAAAAAGCCAGAGAGTTGTTTCATCAGAGGGAAGCTGGTAATTGATGAACTATATACAACTGTAAGAATGGATAATACCACACCAAAAGGCTGTAGTGGGCAGAGATCTGTAGGCCAATACATTCCCAGCTGTAAGCTCCTCCTTTCTTACCCTGTCAAAGAATCATAACTTTCCAATTACAAAAAACAAAGCCAATGTTTGAAAGATAGTTGTTTTTATTTTTCTAAGCTTGTACCTGTGGAACATAATAAATGACCTGATATAGTGACAACTTTGCAAAAGAAGAATCCCTCCTCTCCCCACATCTGGACAGCAATATATAAATATTTACAATGAAAAAATAGGCAAGGGAAGAGAATGAAATCAACATTATCCAATTTAGATTGCTTCTACACATCAGATTTTGAACATCAATTATTTCATTCACTTTAATCTTAATTGAAACTTTCACTTTTACAGTACTGAGTAACTTCAGTTCTTAGATCTTATGTGCAATAGATTTATTCCTGGCTCTGTTTCTATAGTTTTCTCCTGTACAGTAACTATAGAATTTGCCAATTATTTTTCTTTATTTCAAATTGTAAACTTTGAAAACAAAGAAAAAATTAAATAGAAGTTTATGTCTCCAGATACAAAGTTTCTTACACAGTCAAACACATCACAAAACTGAAAATCAGCATAATGAAATGCTGGATAGGTTCATAATGAGGACAAGAGGTCTGTGTCCTGATCCATTGGCTTTAACAAAAGCTCTTTTCAAATAGAACAAGTACATATAGAAAAAATAACCTTTTTATTTTCTTGTTAAAAAAGGAAACGGTGCTTTCTGAAACAAAAGATGTGATTTTTTTCGACACAAATATAAGTTACAGTGGAGAGAGCTTACAAAGCTTCAAATAAAAATGGCATTTGTTTGAAAGGATGACTTAAGGATGATTCTAACAGGTTCAAGAAGCCCATTTACTCTGATAATTCTATAAACATTAGTGTAAAAAAAAAAAAAAAAAAAAGAACCAAAATCCACAAACCTACTTTTTTGCTTCCTGTTATATAGTGTCACACAATCACATGACTGAAAACATGTTGTCTGCAGAAATGGTGGACACCTACTACACACAATTTGGTTTTATTATGTCAACACTGACTGCCTTGTCCAACAAGAGGTTCAACATCCTTCGGATACCGAGGTGCAGTCCTTAGCAGCTGTTTCACATATGTGAGCTTCGTCTGCCTCTAGTGCCCAAAGACACACGAAGCCTTGGTTCTCTTGCTTTATAATGCTCATTGAAGTCCAGTCTAAAGCTAAGAAATCGAAGGCTTTCATCAGAACTGGTTGTCAGCAAGACCAAGAACTGCTGGACGATTCCCTAAATGAGAAAAAAGAAATAAAGAAGAGACAGCTAAGAAGACAACAGTAGTATGCTTCACACAGGTATTTCAGGTGGTGTCTAAGCCTGAAAACAAGGAAGAGGGAATCCAGGAAAGGACAAGCACAAGAATTTATATTCAAATGTTAGCAAATGAGTTATATACGGGACTTATTATTTCTACAAAAAGCCCGCAGCTTGGTTTTACCTTCAAATTTCTGCCTTAAACACTTCAAAATTTTCAGTGCATAAAGCTCAGTCTTTCAAACAGACCATCCCCTTGCCCAGCTAGGACTCTCCGTCTGTCAGGCTTCAGAGGCTGCAGAAGAGCATTCCTATGTGTGCTTGCTCTCCCAGGGCAGCCCCGCCACACTTATGGTAATTCAGGACAAGGTGACCTTAATGTTTGTTTTTATGTTCTATGTACAATACAGACTAGAACAGCTATAAACCACTGCTTATTTCAAACATACATATATGATATTTGGAACAGCAAAAGATCTGCAAAGTAGGGCAGCTGGGGCTGCAGACTCAGTGGCTAGACTGTGTATCAGAAGCAGTTTTGACGTGGGACTTGCAATTAGGAGGCTGGAGGCACATTTCTGGCCAAGGGACTGCAGGAGCTCCACAGCGTACAGGAAAACACATAGCTTTGGGAGGATGGGAAAACTCCCATCGAGAGCTCATTCCTCATTCCCATTTCTCCATTAAATATTAACGTGGACATGCCTACGAGCAGGCACGTCTCATTTACTTCCTAAATACTTCCAAAGATGATAGCCTCATGGATGGCCAGAGAGGTCCTTGCACCAGAAATCTGTAGTAGCGTTGACAGGAATACAGACCAAGTTGACAAAGAACTATGCTGCCAACTTGTAGCAGACCTGCAAAGCACACAAACTACAATCTATTCACAGCTTACAGCCCTTAAGTTATCTGACTCCATTTTTCTCTGGAAGGGAGAAGTACAATATTTGGATGCAGGAGGCAAAATCCTGCCAGATTTGAAGTCCTCCTATCAAAGTCCAGGATCTCTACAGCCTTAAAAAAAAAAAGACACCAATATTTGCTAAACTGAGCACAGTATTCTGCTTTCCTTAAAATTTGCATGTGAAATCAACACTTAGCAGCACTTCATCCAGGACAGCTATATTTTGCCTGGCAAAGCTATAGGCAATACATAAATAGACTTAATGGAAACAATCAGATAGAAGGGCTGAGAAATGCTTTGCACATGCTTGTGGAGGTGCTAAGTCATGACTACAACTGCTGCAAAGAACCTAGTTTACTCTTACAAGAGAAAAATTAGACTTTGGGTAACAACTAAGAACACGTTAACCTCATTTATTTACATAGGGAAACAATGCATCCTTACATGTTTATTACACGGAAATGCATGTTTACAGATGTTAAGTAATAGAGAAAAAGTATTAACAAGCAGGAAGAAAGCAAATCCTGCAGCTTTAATTCAAACTTGGCATCAATATCATTATAAATCTTATCTTCAGGTATGCCAAAGTTGATAAACAAGAAAAGTTAAAAGCAGACTATGCTACATCAAGAATTTCTCACACATGAAAGGCAAGAGTGGAGTTTGGGGTAGGATTCTGGGTATCAGTTGACCTGGGCTCTGACTCTCAAAGGCTGCTGTGGCACACAGTGCTGTGCTCTCTTTTTCATTGCTTTTTGAACACTCTCCCCAAAATGTATCAGCTCATTTTCCTAGGAAATGAGAGCTCTAGTAGGAGATATAACATAGCAAGACAACGCCAGAATAATTCACATCACATCTGTGCTGGCTATTAAGGAATGTTGAACGCAGGCATCTAAGTACAACAAAGAAATAAAGACCTAGATCCACAAACAGAAGTTACCTGTATGTGAAATTGATTTCTACATATTGTAATTAATGATCCATATTAAAAATATATATATATATACATATCTAAAGGGTACCTGGTAAAAGTGAGTGAGTATTCGCAGCTGTGAGCACATTTTGGGTATTGAGTCTTGAAATTCTTTTATCCTTTTCTTCTCTTCTTCTTCTTCTGATGCAGTTACACCCCATTTGCCCTACACAGAGATAAAATGAGTAAGAATTCAATTGTCACCTGACAGAAGTTGCTAGCTGTGTCCATCTTCTGCTACCATGTTCACATGGTCAAATGCAGTCAAAGAAAGCCAAACACGGACCTTCTAATGCTGAAATTATCAGTCCTCTCCGTGGTTGTCCAGCACATAAAAACATTGAAGATGTGTTATTACATGATTTTTTACAATGTGAAGCTGTTCTCACATTCTTCACAGAAAAACTTTTACAACCAAGGAAGTCTGAAATCAGCAAAGCAGTTGGAGTCTTGTACCAGCACTGCACATCCTGCGTGCCAGTATGCAGGCAAGCAAAGAGCTATGGCATTCTTTGCAAGAAGATTCAGAATATTCAAGGCTCTACCATTCCCTTCACCTAAAACATCCCTAAATGTCTTGTCCTCCCAAGACCAGTGCAAACTCCATCCACTTAAGAGTTTTTGAGTAAGACACAAATGAAAAATGTCATTTGGAGGTTTTTGTTTAAACTCGCTACTATTGCTGACTTTCACATGCATCTCAAAGTATTTTTCATTTCTTTTGTAGCTGTAACTGAAATAAAAACTCTCCATATGAGATATTAATTAGATATTATTCAACTAGTTTTCATATTTTAGTCATGTTCTTACTGTACCTCAAGCTCACGTTGCTTCTTCCTCTCTTCAAATTGCAATCTTAGTTGCAACTCTTCCAGAGCAGCTCTGTACATTGCATCTTGGGCATTCTGGAGCTCAATGATCTGATCAAAAACAGCTCGAAGTTGGTTGAGAAGTACCTGTGAGAAAGGTAAGTAACAAAACAATGAAAAATTATTACAGTAAAAGCATTTAATTTGCTACCACTCTTGAGAAGGTAAGTAAATTAAATCTTCCCATGTTCAGCTGAAGAAAAGTTTGCTTTGCTTTGCAAAGTTCCCAGTCAATTGTTGCATAACAACTTTGCTTCTCAGGACTATAAGCAATTGGTCCACCTTGCAGCAAGTTTTTTCAGCATCTATCAGTGCGTGCAAGGAGCAGCCTCTTACAACAAGGTCTTATTTGAGAGGGAGAAAACTGACTTTTCTCCTTAGTCCTGGAACGTAAGAGAAGAAGGTTCGAAATTCATAAGGCAAGCTCACAAAGCTACAATTTAATGCAAAGGAGAAGACTTACCCTGGAATCACTATCCAGCAAGCACCGAGCTATGATTGTGTCCAGAAAAACTTCATGAGCTGCAATGATGTGATCCAAGTCCTGCGCTTGTTGGACCTTGTTCCAGAGTTCATCCCACGAGCATTCAAGCACCTGGAGTACAATGATTCAGGATTGGGCTGTTTGGATTTGCTAGATGACAAGCTCTTTGAAACTTAAGACACACAACACATACAGAATATTAAAAGTACTTCATTTTTAAGCAACATATTGGATGGATAGAGTATACCTCAAATGTAATGTAATACTGCATTTGATGAATGAAATGGACCATTTCTGATGCCAGAACGTGACACTGATGCAGCACCCCAGAAAGCTCTGTAAAAAAAATTCAAAGAGATGGCATGTTAAAGACCATAAGGACAAGCACAGCCATCAAACCAGCTCGGTAATCTTTTTTCTACCAAATTGAATACCTCATAAAACAGGCATTAGTCTTACTACTCTTGGATGGCAGTAGCAACACTGGAAAAAACAGCTGAACAAAGAATATTGCACAATTAACTCTTCAAAAATGTTAGCCAAAGACACCAACTGCATGCTCAGACAGCACTGGAAATTTGCAGGGTATCACAACTGAGACCCTTTTAGTCCCAAGAGGCGAAAATACAGCATGTTCCATGCTTTCTTTTGGCTGAAAAATCTATGGCCACAGATCTGCAGTTCATCTGGGACCTCTTGTGCCTCTCGCCACTAGTCTTCATACTACTGGTGGCATACTTTGTACTATCACACTGAGAAGAGAGGGTGGCTGCAACAGGAGTAGGGAATCTGTGGCTCTGGTGGTCCAGGCCTGTTCACCTGTAAGACAGAGCATCTGTCTAAGATGGAAAAGGGTATCATCAAGATTATCATCAACTGCAAAAACCCTCTGGAATGGAGGATTCTTCCTTCTGGAATCAAGCAGATATCCAAACAGAGGAAATCACTTCTAAAATGCTGGCAAAGCTATGAGACTCCTACACAAAATGAATTCTGCATTTTCCTATCTACAATGTTACAGACCCATCTAATGATCTCCTTGACAGCACAACAAGGTATTCTGTTCATTTTCTATGCCTTTGCAGGAAGACTCTTTCATACATATGTTGCATCTTTTTTAAATAGTGTCAATTAAAAAAAAAAAAAAAAATTCCAGGACTGGTTAAACAACAGGAACTGCCCAACATACCTATGTGAGTTGGATACATCTATATTTTTTATCCAATTTCCTGATAAGAAAAGAGTAAGACTGGCACTACAGTTTAATAGTGGTCTTTTAAAGCATTAAAAACCCTGGCTGTTAGGGAATGCTGAGCAAAGCTATCCTAGAAAGTCCATGTTACCATATGGTGATTGAAAAACAAAGACCCCCCCCTACAGGCACTTCTATCAATTACTGTCTTCCAGTTGCTGCTCTGTGTCTAGAAGGGTAAGGTACCATTCTGGAGGAAGAGAAAGAAAATAAAGCAAGTTCTGCTTCATCTTTGCAAATCAGTGCTGTGGCAGTCTCTCCACGTATTGTACATATTGGAAGAAAAATCTACCCACAGCTTCCAGCTTAGACATGTCAGAGAATGAGAAAGACTCCAGTCCCTTCAGGCAGAAGGCAGATATTTGTAAAACACACGCTCCTCTGTCAGAGCATTACACTCAAATGCAACACTGAGCTCCATCAGCAATAGCTGTAACATCTTGGGTAGCATTTTAAATGCAAAGCATTACCTAAAAAGTAGCCAGATCTAAAGGTGACAACCAGCTACGATTTAATCTACAGAAGAATGCTCCATAAAAAAGCATAAGAAAGCCCTCCCAAGTATGTCTTCTGAGAATAAAAAATACTGTAGCTGTAGGAGATGGTTTCAGCCTGAAGACCTTCAAGTGATGAGAATAAAACCACACCCTATTCTCAAAGGGAACATAAGGAGAGAACACAATACACTACTGGCTTCGAGTCAAACAAGGACTTCTTTGGTATAAAGGAACAACAGTAAAGTAAATCTAAGGTTTACTCACAGAAAGGAAACTTAGTCATTCCGTATAGTCCAGAGATCAGCCCTGCAAGCTGATCTTTACAAAAGCTCCCAAGGCCAAAGTACCTGCTTCCATCCACCAAACAGTTCCCAATTATAAAAATAAAAGTATTTCTGTAAACACTACTATGCCACAAAGAACTGTAACCCCCAATAGCTTTTTGTTTTTTTTTTTAAACAGAGAAAATGTAGTTAGGTCAGAAGTCAACCTTGAGCCAGTGCAGATGCTCAAACAATTCTATATTCTCTACAGAAAAACACAATCAAAAGTTCCCAAGCATAAAGAGCCACTACACTTAACAGCTTTCCTGTTGCTGCTCAAACACCTGCTTCTCTTATCCTAGCGTCTTCTGTTCTTAGCTAAACAAAAGAAAAAGAACAAATAATGGTAAAACTAGTAAATTTGAAAGTGTGTATGTGGAAGACTTAATACTCCCAGCACAAGACAAAGGGCAGTAGAGGGTACAGATGGAAAGTCATCAAGGAAGATGAATAAAAGGAGATGAAAGAGTAATGGTCTCTTTCCAGAGACATGGGATGTTTCTTTTTCTCATTGCTACAAAAACTCATAATCAAGGACTAGGTTAAACAAGCAGGAAACTTCCATACACAATAAAGCTATTTCATCTTCACCATCTATCATTTAACAGTCAATCAAAACCAGCAACAAAATACAAACTTCATTTGTCAGAACTGATTTTTTTTGGCCATTTAAAAATCAGTTACAGTAATCTAAGCCCAGTTTATGAGTATGTCATCCATTCAGACCTCTCACCTGGCATACTTTTCAAAAGCTTTGCATTGCACATGTGTCCTTTCCATATATCAGTAAGAATGTACTCCATTCGCTTCGCTCTCCAAAGGAAATTAAATACTCTTAAATAGTGGCTCATGCACTCACGTGTAAACACCTACAAAACAAACAAAGTATCAGTACAGATTTAATAGATCTCACATGTTCTGAAGGACCAATAACATCTTCCCAGTTCATCTATTCTGACCCATGCAGTTTATTGTAAAATATCAGCAGAACAAAAAAAGCTCTTGGAAAAATGCTCCCTCAAGAACTGAGCTGAGCTCTCCAGCATTCAAGTAAGCACCAAGCACTGCTAACGGCAGAGCTGCAGCACTCCATGGTTGAGCACTCTGGAGTATGGTCCACAGTACACTTCAAGTGTGTCTTCTTACAGCACTGTCACTTTTAATTCTTTTCTAGTTTAACACAAAAAAAATTCCTGCATTATCAGTATTTCCACGCTGCATTCTTAAGAAGACTGAAGAAAAATGGAATAAAAATGCATTAAAGTTTATTTGTTCTGCATAAAAGAGTCTTCTATTTAAGTACATTGAAATAAATGTAAATAATTCTCAGAACTGCCCTAATGCTTTTGCCAGTTCCAATTCATTGTACAAATGTATTTGTTGTTCTACCAGACTGGCAGCTGAAAAAGCTTGAACCTGCAATTGACTCTTGAGAGGTTTTTCTCACTTCCAATCTCATGTGCATAGAAGGGTAAGAAAGGGTGAAGATGAAAAACTTTAAACACTTTGCTCTTCAAACTACATACGTATGAAACAATTCCTTCACGTTTTGGTGTTACAACATTTTTACAGAGACTAAATGCATTCTCATTAATACTGTTATTGATTCTATCAACACAATTATTTCCTCAATAGTTCTTGTGAACACTACCTATCAAATTTAAGTTAGTACAAGTAAGTTCTCCACAAATACACTCTCCAGTTTCTTGCAAATTATCCCAGAGTAGCTGCTACAGTCTGGTAATAATGGTCTATGAGGAGCAGCACTCCATTTATTAAGTATCTGCCAAAATCTCTTCTAGAACAAATGAACTCCTGATTTTCAGTAATTAATGTTTTGAACGTAATTTTTCAGCACTCACTGTTAATTTATAAGAACTGAGGTTTTGGCTCAGCTGTTGGATACATCCTTGATGCCGAAAAAAAACCAGGAGTCTCTCTGATCATACACTCCAGAGTAAGAAGGTTATTTGAATAACAAAATGTTTAGCAATCTAGCTCAGCATCTGAGACATGTTCACAACCAGTAGTACATGACATTACCGTTGCTATTGGTCCGTCAACATGATAGTCCAAACTGAAGACATCCCATCCGGTGTCCCCAGGAGATACCTGTATTGAAAAGACGTGTAAACTTTAGTGCTAATCAGAGTATGCTAGTGCAGAAGAGCTCCTTCTTCTTGTCTTATGATGAAATATGAAAAGCTGATATGAAAAAGCAAGCAACCACAACAATACGTGACACAGGAGTTCATTGTCAAGAGTAGTAGATTAAGCCAAAATTAACCTATGTTTTACACAATGGCAGGATTCACCTCAACCAATTGCTGATGATCATGCTGCCAGTGTTTTTCCACTGAAAAAAATAAAATAAATGAAGGGGAACTTCTCAGGCAGAACTTTGCTTAAAGAACAGGCTTACTTCAGTTGCCTGAGTTCAGACAGTTCCCACCTCTGGGGCTGGAACCTCCTCATCAACTCAAGTTTCTTAGTAGAGGTATCCTTCACAAAATGCACTTGCATTTCTCTACTCTTCATGACTACTGGTGAGAGAAAAAAGAAAACACCCCAAGATTCTTTTAAGAGCTGTATCAGCTAGAGTTGCTTGCAGAACCCCAAATCAGGGCCATCTGCATCTATTACTTGACCCAAATACTTGACCTTGTTTTGTCAATGAAATGGCTGTGCAAACACAATTCAAGATATAAATAGACAACAGTGGGAAGAGAAGGCTTAAGTAAGGTTTGCATATTTCAAAGTGGACTTCAATGGAAAAAGGGGAGGACAAAATAATATTTAGTATATGTATGTATCAAAATTTTGTTTCATACAGATGTCTGCGTACACAAACACTATATGTATTTTTATTCACTTATGTTTCAGGTCAGAGTCACCATAATGCAACAAACCTCCAGAAGTCGAACATCCAATCGTTTGAGAATCTCAGGATTATCAAACTGTGCATTAGTTGCCCTCACTGCTGTTTCAAGAATTCCTGTGAGGTTATGCTGGTACAAGGTTGTGGCTGGTCGTGCAAGCTCGGGTCTGAAAGTTAAGAAATAAAAAAGTCATGGCAGACTTCTTAGATAGTCTGCAGCAGCAACTGGTAACTGCAGCATGCAGTGAAATAATTTCCTGAAAATTCTAAACCTCTTATGTTCCTCTTCCCGTCTTAACCACAAAGAAAATCAATGAGCAAAATATTTATAACTGTTTATATATGTGCAGCTATACATCTGAGCATCAGCATGAGGAATAAGATTATCCTGATTCAATGCCAGTCATTTCAAATCACTAGCACTGCTATGAGAACAATTCAGAAATCTCAGTTGCATTTGTATCTAAAATGAGGCAAATTAATTCATCAACACATCAAACCACAAAAGCTGTTTCACTGTTTTGAGACACTTACTGATAGGCACCTCGTAGCCCTAGAACTGCTGACAGAAGCACACAAACCCACTCCCTCCATGCAACCTTCCAAGGACAACAACATGCAAGCTTTGCAATCCTCTCCCCCATGATCAGTGCTGGAAAGCCCCTCTCTACTTCTGTCTCAAATATAATGATGACTCTCATCTCTCATGCACCAAGCTTGTTCTGCTTCACACTATTTTCCACATAAAAAAGCAAGGTTATGTACAAAGAAGTTCATGGAAGCTTTATTAAAAAGCCTGCCTTTCATAACAAAGGAAAGCTTTGTTAAGGACATTTCTGGTAGACTAAGTAGCACCCGCGTGTAAAAGCAGCCAGCTTGCAAATTCACTTTATGAACTTAAACTTCTAGGTACTCTTGAATGCTTAAAACAGAGATTGGTGAGGCATCAATTAAATAAAATAGAAAGGAATTAAGGATGTTTTAGACCAAATGCATCCAAAATAACAATCAGAGCAATACTAATTAGAGGTGTCAGGAGCTCCAGAAACTGAACTTTGTTGCTTAAACTTGCTGACAGGAGCAAGCAAAGTATAAACACTCCTGGGCCTCCCACAGGCTCAATGAAAAGTGTAGCTTTTCAAGACACTATAAAATAATATTGAATGTACTTCCCACCTTCAGCCCTCGGGTTCAAAATAGGATTTCAAAGTTGTTCAGGTAAACCCTTGAGTAATAATTAAAGCGTCATCTTCTGACAGCAAAATAGTACTGATCATGCACGCTTGGGAGCATCAGAAATTCACCATAATTACCCTTCTTATTCTTACTTGAGCAAATCCATTAAATGTCTGATAAAGTCTCCTTGACCAAGTAGTAAGTAACGCCTCATGGCCTGCATGTGTTCCAGTAAATTGTACTTCTTATTGAGAACATCCAACAGGTATTTGCTGGTCTCAAAATAAGCTGCATCAATTTTCTCTTGAAATGCATTTTCCAGATCCGTGAACAAATCAGCAGCTAAAAAGCAATAAATCAGAATTAAATTTGTATTTTTCCAAAAAATGAGGCAAACAAGCTTTGAAATTGAAATGTACAAGCAGAAGAATTGCTATTTATTTTGATCCACTATATTAGGCATTAGGTATAGCCAAAGTGAAAGCAAGTCTAAAGCAGCCCATACTTCAACAATATTACTTTTAACATGTACCTAGCCTGTACCTTCCGAGCTCATATTACATCATCACTACTACACAGAAAGTGAATTTTCCTTTAGTTTGCTGAAGTATGGCAGTTTACAGAATGAAATCATTTGAAGGAGATCAAAAAGTACAGATTGGGAAAATCTTTGTTGGGGACGGATCTAAATTAGGAGTCCCATTTAAGGGTAGAAGAAAGAAACATTCAAAGAATCAGTCAAAACATCCAACAGAAAAGAGTTTCCACAGATACATCAGAACAAGAGATGAGGGAATATGCTCGCATTATCTGGGGGACAGTCAGAAACACTTTGCTGTACAGCAATTTGGGACTGGAAAGTAAGACATAGCTGTTTAGTAGGCAGTGTATTTCACTCTTTTCTATAGCTATAAGAAAGGGACTGCAATAAAGCTCCTATTAGATAGCAAAAGTAACATAGCTTCTTTCAGCAAAACTCCAAATATTGGATGATGAACTATCAGGCCTTCCTCAGCATTAAAGGATACACTCTCATTTTCATCAGTTTTTCATTCTACAGCAGTTGCTCTAAAAGGTAGACCAGAGGTCCATGTATCAAAACAGCACACTGTCTGTTCAAGAATTAGTTGCAATCTGTGCTGCAGATATGAAAAGTTAGAACCAAGTTTCACATGCTGCTCTGCTGAGATTCAACCTCAACTACTAAACTGCTTTTAAGCTTAGTAAACAAAAAAATGATTCTAACAAGAATTCACTCTTTAATGAGGCAAACTTCACAAAGTCCTATCACCTTTTGCAAGAGTAGACAGTGATAGGACAAGTAGGAATGGTTTTAAGCTCAAGGAGGGAAGGTTTAGATTGGATGTCAGGGGGAAGTCCTTTACACAGAGAGTGGTGAGGTGCTGAAACAGGCTGCCCAGAGAGGCTGTGGATGTTCCATCCCTGGAGGCATTCAAGACAAGGTTGGATGGGGCCCTGGGCAGCCTGGTCTAATATCAGATCTGGAGCCTTGCCTGCTGCAGGCAGTTGGAACATGATGATCCTTGGGGTCCCTTCCAACCCAAGCCATTCTTTGATTCTTTGTCTCTGAGTCTGGTTCAATGGCACACTGAGGTTTCCAAATTCTCAGTAAGCTATGAAGCTCTCCAAAGGACACCAAGTACAAACATACGTAAAGAATTTACAGATATTTGTGAAAGACAACACTGTGCTCAATATGAAAATTGTACCTCTATCCTTTTTGTAAAGAATATGCTACCACAGAATTACCATAAATGCCATATACATTAAAACTGGAATCTCTTCTAAATAGTAAGAATTAGCAATAAATACTCTGAGGAAGTTCTGAAATTAACCTTAATTTGGTTTAATGGTCAGTAGCAGACAAACCAATTTTAAAGTCTTCAAAAACAATTTTACTAGCATCCCACATATTCAACTTTAATTTAACATACTATCGTGGTAGAATGCATTTACAGACAAACTTCTGTCTTGCTCATTTTACTGCTCATTCCCTTACTTACAAATAATGGATTTTTAATTACCTTTTTTTAATCACAGAATTAATTATTATTATTATTATGAAATCATGTGATGTGTATTTGATGAGAAGTTTCAAACTCTAAATTCTCATAGCAACACTCAAGAATATGCCTGCTCTCATCCTACTTCTCCAACTTAAAGCCAGCTAAAAGCAGGCTGATCATGCCTGGATTCATTCAGAAGCTCAGTACATTAATAACCATCCAGCAAATCCATCAAATTAAGAAAATTATACACATGCATCTCCATACATGTTCTGTAAAATGCAATTAACCAGTAAAAAAAAAAACCCTGCATTTTAAAGGCAGATGGGACTTTTGTACTCCTTCCCATCTCGTTATCTAAAGTGTGAGTTTATAGTCTAAGCCACATACTGCACAGAGCTCAGTTGAAAGGGAAGAAGTTGAGCAACACTGATACCCTACCACCTTTCGAAGATTCTGCAGATTTAGCCACAGCAATCATCTTTGTGGATGGAGTTTGATCATGACAAACTTGATGCAAGAAGTTTATGGATTTTCCTATTAGGAGGACCTAAAAACAAGAGATTATTAGTAATTCAATAGTCACTTGCATGTTAGGTAAAAGTTAACAAAAAGTCCACCCACAATCACCACAGTAATAATTTATTGTCATCTTTCTTCACTCTTAGCTTCGCAATCTCCACCATAGCAACCCAGAACTCCAGTGACAAACACTCAAAATCTCCTTAAACAAAGACTACTAGTTAGAAAATTGCAAAAAATAAAAACCCTGAAACAGTCCTTAGTCCTCCTTGGTACATAATTCTATTTAGTTATTTTTAAGACGAATACCTACTCTTAACTTTGGTCTCCATTTTCTTACTAACTATCTAAATAGCAGCACAGGCCAACAAATCATCTCAAGATTCATTTTTAAACGTATACCTTTTTTGATTGTTCCATTGTAATAAAAGAAGGGATCATCGACTTCCTCAAAGTGTACTTGTCATGCCACAACCGGTCAGTTTTAACTGTAGGATCTGAAGCTACAAAGAACTGTAGATTGAAATAAATATTAAAAACAAAAGAAGAATGTGAGCCATAGAATAACTACAGGATTTCTAGAGGAACTCTGCAACTATCAGCTGTTCCAACTCATCTGACAAAGCAAAGATACTTATGAGGCTAGAGATAACAAGAGGTACTCTAAGTAGAATATTCATTCTAAATAGTTACAAAGGACTCTGTATACATTACTACTGCTCCTAAGCAGGAGGATACAGAGATGATGCTTTGTTCAGAAGAGAGAATTTATCATTAATCCATTATTTTGCATCTATAAATAGATCCAGGATACGATTTATTGACGACAACACATTGTATCACTGCAACCTCAGGACATCACACTAATACTGAATTCATTAAGCAGAGTCACATTTCATGTTGTAACTGTATACATTACTTATTTAATATGTTTATATCACAATTTACTTCTTCAGTTCTCCTCTTCCTACAGGCTTCCATAAAGCAAATGAACAAAGATAATATATTTCTTATATATTACCTCATGGTATGTATCCTCCAGCTCTCCATCATAAATCCATCGATAAAGAAAATTCAGTACAGGATGGGATACCAGGCCAAGAATGTGCTGAACCAGAGATCTCATGTAGGGATCTCCTGTTTTAGTATAGGCATGAACAGCTGAAGCTAGTTCACCACCTTTTCTTCCTGTAAGGTCATAGGGGAAAGAGACAGAAATGTAAGAAGGAATTAAAATACTCCACAATTAAATTCAACAGCCATCAATTTTAACTAGTCTCATGTCACTGAGAGCTTATTGAATACACTTCTAAAATGTACATAAAGTAAATTTTTTAGTATTGACTGGGAATGCTTAGGTTTTAAGGCATGAATGATTAATCTCACTGAAGTGTTAAGATGTGGCATTCTGTCTGGTATACAGTAGTTTGCAGTAACGTAAAATTTACAGAATCAGATCACCCACAAAGGATGACTTGATGCTTCCTTTCTTTCCAACCACATCAGTCAGAAGAGTGTTGGAGAAGCTATAGTATTTATTTTCTTTCTATCTTGTACTTGTTTCTCTCAGCTGTTCTGTGTGCATACATAAACACAAAAGTATCTTTTCTCCTCTCAGTTACAGTCTCCTCTACAGTTCCTTGCAGTACAGGCCTAGGTTGGTTAGTGACCAAGTTCTGAACAACTTCAACACCACTTCCCAGCTCTTCCTTGTGGATCACTACCACATACTTCTTTCAGATCAGGGAAGTTTGGCTGTTTCACATCAATCTGCAGACAAGTTGCAAATTGCTCCCATATGTCAGCTTGCATAGAAAAATACTTAGACCCAGTGAAAAGGCTGATCTAGTCATTTTGTAGTGTTAGTAGACCACAGTACAATATTCTCTGAAAGATAACTAAAATTAAATAATTGAAAACAGTGTCAAAGGTATGTCCCTAAAATTTGAAGGATATTTTAAGCATGTCCTAGTAAGACATTTAAGTGCATCTATACAGCATTCTAATTCATCAGTTTTCTGCTTGAAGTAAGAAAAAGAGATACTCCAGAAGATGAGCTACTCAAAATTTTCAGAAAAATATAATAGCAATGTTAGTGATATCCACAGTTAGCAGGCACAACCACTCAGAAGTTAAATTTCTTTCCCAAAAGTGTTAGATGAACATTAAACAGACCTTGACAGTGATCAACAAGTGCTGCAAGGGTCTTTAACCTTATTTTAGGATCATATGTCCAGACGAGAAGACGACGAAGTGTTAAGCTGCTCTCAAGTCCCAAATTTACACCCTGATCATCTTCCAATTGGAGCTGATCAAATAAGAAATAGACAGACGTATCAAGGAACAAAACTGGCAAGCACTGAAGCATGAAATGGTGTTTCATAGTTTTTGTTCTGTAATTAACATTTTACTAATAAAAGCTCAGAGAACAGAGTGGGGAAAGCAGAAAAAAGTTCATTGTGATAGCATTTGTCTTCCCAAGCACACTGAGCCCTGCTTTACAGGAAGGGACTGGACATCTGCCTGCTGATGGAAAGTAGTGGATGAATTATTCCTTTTCTTTTGCTTCTGCACAAAGCTTCTGCTTTCCTGTCAAACCATTACTAATTCAATTATGTTTTTGCTGTGCTTCCATTTTCTCACCACCTTCCAAGAAACACGACTGAGTGAGAAGCAGAATAAGAGCTTGGCTACTCACTGTGGTCAACCCAAGTGAGTGGCACTAGAACCTTCCTTTTTCCATCATATGCACCTTCTCCCACCAAAGCCATCATTTATTTGAAAGCAGGAAGGGTAAAGAGGTCTGAAAGCTGTGTTTCAAAGAAATCAAATCTTTTCACGGTGGAAAAATTTTGGAAATTATAATAAAGCTACAGCAAACCAAATCAAAGATATTATGGACAGAACAGGAAATAATTACTAAAAGATTAACAGGATGGCAGCCAGAAAAAAATACAAGAAGTAATAATGACAAGTGTTCAAAAGTTATAAATGTTAAAGAACTCTCCTTGTTCCTAGCTTCTAAGCTACAAGCTGCTTGAAATACAGAAAGAACATTTTTCTCCTTTCTCAAAGATGTGCCATGCCATTTGGAATTTGAATGACAGAAACATCACACAAGATGAAACTGACAAAAGTGAAGCAAAAAGGGACAGAGGCTTAGGAACACCTGCTACATTTCTTGCTCACAAAAAACGTCAAATTTCTGAGAGAAAAATATTTATGAATATCTACATCCAAAGAGTAAGTAATGTACAAGTTACAGAGTACTGCATCTACTTTCAATAGCATCTGTTGTACATCCTTCCTGCTCTAAAAAGGACAGCTACATGAACCTTTAGGAGTTGCTTTGTTTTACACTGTCTGAATAAGCTAACTAAGAACCATTCAGTTTACCTGAGAATGCAAAACAGACAGAAGTCGGTAGTATTCTTTGAGTTCCTGATGTAAGGCTGCACAAAAACTCTGTAAGAGAAAGAAAAGGAAAAACTGTCAGGAAACATCTTTCTGGTTTAAAGTAGACAGCCCTTTTTATTCTACCATCCTACTGTGAAGGTAGTTAAGTTTCCTTAAAGGAACTGAGCTAAAAGTTTCACCACATATGCTGAGTGTTAGAAAACTGGCTACATGTGAGTGCTTCCACTAGAGAAGTGAAATCTTTTTCCAAGAACGAAGTCAGACGACAGTGTGCCTGTATTATCATCGCAATGACAACATTAATCATTACCATAGGGAGTGCAAAGCAAAACTTAACCCAGAAGATTTTTTTTAAATTATGTAAGAGGCATTAAGTAATGAAGAGTACAATTTCAATTTCGAAAAGGCCTCTAATAAAGGAACACAGAAGTTAGACAGCTATCGTTATGTGTATTGTATAGATCATGGCATAAACAAGAAAACACAATAGTCATAAAGGAATACTCCCATTAAGTGCTGCTGTACTGAATAATCCAAGTTTCTGTCCTTTTACCCATTGACAGCTATAGATGATTTTTCCCTTCACATAAAGGAAATATTTAATACTGAGAATACACAAAGAAACTTGAAGAAAGTGCAAAAGTTAACAGGTCAGAACTAAAGAAAAGACTGTTCTCTGTATAACAACTCTAAGCAAAGCTACTTCAGGTTACTGAAGTATAAATATATAAAGATTATTTTAAGATAGTTCTTGAAGGAATACTCATTTCGTAATGGATAATGCCCCACAGTTTGGGAGTTTCAGGTAATTTGTTTGTTATTTTTGTTCTTAGCCTAGCCTGTAAACTGAAAACATCAGTGCAACATTTTCTAAAACTGAAGTAACAATACACCTCAATTTTGGACCAAGATGAAAAATTTGGACTTTAAGCACTTTTGGGGAAAAAAAAAAAAAAAAAAAAAGGGGATGCTCTCGATATTTTAACAATTAAGAATTACTCATTTTAAGTAATGTGAAAAAAAAAAGAAAAAATAAAACCACCTCACATGAACCCAAGAGCTTCAAGTAAAATATTTATTCATTAAAAAATGTATAATCCATAAACCATTACTACAAGAACAAGCAAAAAATAAATCTTCTTTCCTGACAAAATGCCTACCAACTAAGACACTAAGAGTCCTAGGGAAATAAAATACAATGATAAAAAAAAACCAACAAACATGAATCTTGCTATTGTATGCTTTATTGAAGAAAAAGCCTTCCTTTCTTCAGCTCTACTTTATCAGTTAGAAAGCAATACAAAATTCATTTTATTCCAAGGATACTGAAGGGCAAAATGAAATCCCCTTATGTGTAATTGCACTTTTCATTTCTTCTCACTTGCTTCTTCAGTACATTTTGAAACCCATTTAAGCAGCATTTGTCAAGACAGAGGGCAGAGTAGAGCCTCCAATGAAACATCTGCACGCACTGCAAGTGCACATAAAAACTGAAAACAGTATCACTGACTTTAAAGTGAAAATTTACATTCGATGCCAATTTCAGCATTGAAAATCACAGATGTTTGTTTCCCAAAATGTCATGGAACTGGACACTATCCTAGAATTAGGTTGTGGATGCCCCATCCCTGGAGGCATGCAAGGCCAGGCTGGATGTGGCTCTGGGCAGCCTGGTCTGGTGGTTGGTGACCTGCACAAGCAGGGGATTGAAACTAGATGATCACTGTGATCCTTTTCAACACAGGCCATTCTGTGATTCTATGAATTCTGATTTAGTCTGCAGCAAGACAGCTCAGGAAAGATAGAGAATGCCTGCTGAAGAGAAAACATTTTAAATGCCTGCTACTAAATGGATATTTTTTTCAAATGGGCAAAATGTCAAAATACAAGGCAAGTTTCATTTCATTGCCAATGATTTCTGAAGACTAAGTAAAACTTACATATTAAGCAGCAAACACTGAAGTGCAGTACATAGATACACCTCTACTTCAATAACTGTTATTCCTGGTATTTTCTCTGGTAAAAACAGTCATCTCATTCTACGTACATCTCATCTTACATGTTGTTTAAACATGTGTTTAGACAAGCATTCTTTTAAAATAGTAAGCAAATGAAGCTTTGAAAAGCACAAAGCATTCTTGTGCATAAATTCTTAAAGCACAGTGTGCAGCACCTGAAATTGTCAGCTGTATTAGCAATGAAGAGCAACAGAATATACTTTTTGCCCAGATACTGACAGTGGAGTAGAAATGTTTTTATTTGTATACTTAAGCACTAAAAATGAGGCAAGTATTTGCCTTGAGCAAAATTAACAGCATTAGAGCTATGCAGATTCATCTAGCTATCCGCACAGCCCTCTTCTGATCACCTGAAACTACAAGTGGTAGCCAAGATATTGAATATTTATATACACTGAAGAATTAAAGTTCTCCCCTTGCTGTAAGCTTGTAGATTAAAGGCAGAGACAGGGAAAATAAGCATAAATATAGAGCTACTAGGAAAATAATTAAAAACTTCACCCATATAAAAGGTGGAGAGTCTGAAGGAAACGTATATACAGTAACTCTACTTTATAAAACATGGAAATCAGCACTGGATCACTAGAAAATATGTATTTGTAGCTAAAAGGATTACTTAGAATAAGAGACAGAAGGGAACAGAATAAAACATTAGAATAGTAGGAAGCACTACAGTATCTCTACTGACCTCTTAAGAAAAATTAGATTGAAGGGAGAAGCACTTCAATTTCTTTGCAGATTAGGTAGGATGTAATGGCTAGAGGCAAGGACAACATTTCTGTCGACTCAGAAGGGATAATATCCAGTTTTACAGAGGAAGCAAGTGAGAGGAAACGAGAATGCCTTAGCAGTAAATGTGGTTTTGGGTATTACAGCAGCTGTGAAGTTACTGTAGACTACAAATCATGATGATGAAACCTATAAAAACAAAAATTGACATTCTTTTGATGTTGTATTCAAAAGAAAGGGCAGACGATAATGGGATATTTGCATTTTTATGTAGAGTTAATTAGTATTAACACACGACCATCAACATTAGCTGGCAAGACAAGAGCGTCTCCTCACAGGTCACCTTAACAACTGAAAGAGTGATTAGTTCAGAAACAACATCATCTCATTTAAGCAATGTTTTTGTTTGTAAACATGCATAAGAACTTCAGTAAAAAAGTGAGATGAAAAAACAAAAAAAGGATTCTATACAAGAAACCTTCCTGCAACATTCCCTTCCCTTTGACCCACACCAACAGTGGCAGTCCATAAAATGAGTAAATTGAAGGATGAAGGATCCAAGCCATGAATTCTCTGAAGTTTACCCATCATTCTAGTTTTGCATTTTACTCAGTAGTTTCTAAGGAAATAAGACCAAAATACTGTAGCAAAATCAATTGTTTTCAGTGGACATACCTGACCCACGAGTCCAAACGCACGATCCAAACTCCTTTGGTCTGTGTATTTTCTTATTTTATTATGCAGCCATCCCAACTCTGCAAGTCTGCTTGTGGTGTCTCTGAGAGATTTGGACAAGCTCACCTACAAAATTAACAGAAACAATATCTTGTAAGTTGAAGTCAAAGCATGCTAGCTCATTTCTTCCCTAAAGTCCTTCTCATAAAACAAGCCAATTCAGTAACTCATACTTTTAACTTTTACTGCAAGGACAGTACCAAAAACCAGACAGCTATGTAATCAGCATTAAGTAAATGCACGTAACCTATGGAAAGACAACAGCAACAAATAAATTACTGGCAACTTTGGGATCTTCCTTTTTGGGAATCTTAATCTTGCAGTATTCACACATTCTTTTTACAGTCAGCAATTATGACAGTAACAAAAAGGTGATCTAGTATCACACTTCATCTTATCCTGAAAATCAAGAATAAAAATACTGAGTCTCCAAAAAAGCTGCCAGTGACTGAAACAAGTGAAGAAACCTAGAGAAAATAATTAGTTACTACTACATGTGAAATAAATCTTTAATAGAATATAAATAATCCAGTGCCAGAGTAGGTATCAGAAACCAAAACTTATGAATCAGAATTCCAAGTTTAAGTTAGATCCACCAGTAACAGCTTTTACATGATATTTAATCATGTGCATCTGAGCTCTTCTACATTGCTTCTACTTTTCTTTTACCAAGTGTCTCACACCACGTTGCAAGCTTGCTTTAGTTCCCTGCAGTCTATTTAACTACCACTAATAGTTTATTTCCTGAAACAATACAGTTCTTCCTTCAGTCACCATCACTGAGGGCACTGCCTTCTCCTCTTGTTCTTGCTTGAGATGTGCTTCTACCCCATTTTGTCACATTACCAAAGAACACATGTAATCAAGTTTTAAAAATTTTGACAAAAGAAAACAAAGAATATGACTTATCCATTAGGCCAAGAAGCAGAGATTGACTTTCACCCACAACACTTAGGCCCATCTTATCTTAACAGAGAATTTTGTCTTTGAGAGCCACCTGGAACAGTCCAAACACAAGCAAGGAAGAGCACTAACAAGCTAACAGACTGATGAACATCTAGCTCAGTTGATAGTAAGACCAGAGTTCAGTCCTTAGCTTTCTTGTTTAGCCATGCAAACACGGCTTCAACTGCCTGAACAATTTCTAAAGAATAAATTCAAGCCCAAACAAGTATGGTTCAACACACAAAGAAATGCTGCCCACAGCTACAACATGCAATAAGAACTATTTAGAATTCCACAGTTAGAATGGTTGACAAACATTAAACACAATTACATATCCACAGAAATCAAATGAGGAACGAGCAAAATTGGCTTACTGTTATTATATTTGTATCTGTTAGAACTAATCAGAAGCTTTCAGCCTATACAGTGCTGAATGTCATCAACAGATCTAATATTAAGGCTGACATTAGAAAACATTCAAGTAAGAATCAACAGCTTGGCAAGTATGTTACTGTCTGGAAAATGACTGCATGTTACAAACATTTTTAAATAGAAGATTGCTTCCATTCTCTGTTTAGACAAAATTGTGCAGCTATGGGAAAATTACATGTTTTGACTTTTTTTTTTTCTTAACAAGCAGTCAACACAACTAGAGTAAGTACGACATTGCTGGTCCTTGTTCATCATTAAGCACCAGCTGCAGCTCTACCCATTCAGTCTTCACTGTAGCTCAGTGTAATTGCAACAAAGGAGGGAAGACAATTGACTTCACAATTAAAACAAAGCCAGATAAAGACACAAAGCTCTAAGGAAGCAGCATTATTGACCACAAAGGACTCGAATAATCCAAATCCCAGAGTTAATAGAACTAGGGGTTTGAAGTAACACAGTTGTTCACCCCAAACTAGCCTATGCGATGTGGAATTCATGCAGAAAAGTGGTAAAATCCGTAGCACTAATTTTGTGATCACTCGTTACATTTTCTCTATGTTCCTTTAAAAAACCTGTTGCCCTATCTTTCCTTTGCCATATATAATCTAAATTAGATACGGAATATAATTATCATAGTGCAAGTGCTGAGGAATTAGAAATTTTGCAGCATCTGCAGGTTTAAAACATGACATCCTTAATCAATTTATTAACAAGATTTAAATGAATATAAGGTTTCCATTCCCCTAAGCGGCCCTAAATGTCATTACAAACCTATGGGAGGAACAATGAGATATGCCAATTTTTGCAATTATTACAGAGAAAAAAAAAAGACAGTTCTGATATCATCAACATTAACATAAGTCTACTGTGCTGTTGGACATGAAACGGCCCAAACATAGTTCCCAACACTTTTACAATCGTATCGTATGTGCTCTTAATGCAAGTGAGATTTGGAGACATCGTCTTTCCATTTGAACAAGAATGTGAAAAGCAATTAGTGAGCTGAAATTGAATTGTGATGCAGTACCCTCTAAACACTGAATAAGATGTTAAAGCAGCTAGAGCCAACTGCATGACCTCATCTGAACCCCTGTAACTTGCAACCAAGTCCAAAAGGTCAAGTGGCTGCCTAGGATCCATTCTGTATCACAGCTCTTAGTCTTAGATCAACAAAAATGTGGTCAAAAGCCTGCATCTACTTTACATTAATTTTTTATATACTGAGGAGGGCAAATGATGACAAAAGTCCTCAAATTAAGCCATAACTTAGGAGTCTTTGTACTGGCTTAATATTTTGAGTCTATCTTAGCAGTTAGAAATTGTTGGCCTGATACTACCTCTGAACAACTTAGAAAATGCAGGTTTCTTTTGGGAACTAAGTTCAGTCATGATTTTTTAATTTCTATTGGTACATTTATGTTGCCTTCTGATACAGAAACACACGAGAACTTTCAGTCTTCACTATGACAGCTGTTCCCTAATCTCGCTCATTCACTCGGCAGCCAGGAGAAAGCAGCCAAAAATAATTCCAAAGTCCTGATTTCACAATATTTTTTTTTTTCACTTTTCAACTCTGATATTACACTTATCCATTATAATAATGACACTATTTGTGTGCTTATTTCTGAGTGTAATTATTTAGAGTAGGCAATACACTAACAGTAAAAGACATGTTCTTTCAAACATGCCGTAATACAAAAAAACAGAATTCCATGTCTTTGCTTTTGGATATAGAAGAGAAAGTAGGTAAAAACCCACATGGACTTGAACCACCTGAATTTCCTCCTCAAAAAAAAAAAAAAAAAAACACCCCAAAACAAAACAAAACAAAAAAAAACCCAAAATGTTAATTTCACTCCATACTGCCCCTGCATTTGTTTGATGGTGACTTTCCTTCCATCCATCTGAATGCATAAAGCAAGAACTTGGTTTGACTGAAAACAGAAGGTTGCTTAATAATACTTGAAATTACTCTGTTAAAACTAAACGGCTATTCTTCCCCTAAACATCTGTCTTCTAACATAAAAAACACAAATCCCCATACAGTACCTTCCCCTCAACTTTATAGCAATTTTCAGAATTGCACATTTTGATGTTTTTGCCATCTATTCCCTGGAAGACATACAAAACATCTCTTACAAGGTTTGCTTCAGTTATCTCAACAGAGCCTAGAAAGGAAAAAAAGAAAAAAAGTGCTTAGATTTGCCAGGAAAATTACATTCAATTTGATCACAACTTTAAAAATTTATGTAGACACTCAGCCAAAAAAAAAAAAAAAAAAAAAAAAAAGCTTGTGAAGAGTTTTTAAAAGACATATAATCCAACAAAGTGAAAGGAAAGCCAAGAACTCCCCAGTACCTGTATCGGGTCAGGTAGTATGTTATACTTTAACAACTACTTCAGCAAGTTTTAAACTTGTTATCTTTTCTGATCCAATCAACAATGCAAGTTCTGAAGTAAGCTTCTTAGAACAGCTGAAGTACTTAACTGGGTCTTACAAGAATAATCTGTAGCTTAGAGAATATGAAAGTTAATTCAGAATTTGCTTATTTAAAAGTGTCTTGCAATGTTGAATGTCGCTGTTCAGTGTAAAAAGGTGAATAAAAATCAGTCTGTCAACTGTGTAACAGCTACAGAGATGACCAGCAGAAAACAGTATTGTTTGTGAATCTTTGATTTAGTAAAGCTTTTGCTATCCCAGCATTCATTCTGTCTTCTGGCTCATATCTACAGTTGGAGATTAGATTACATTTGAGATTTAAAAGAAATAACAGATTGAGAAAGATGTTATACAGGCCACTGAAACTATTCCACCTCTTCTGGGCTATAAAGCATTATCTCTTTTCTTGACTTCACTTAAGACAGCAAGAATGAAGCAATTTCAACTATCCAGACCATCCAGAAACTGAGATGTTACAACACTGTTCTCCCAGATTTGACGGCACTCTTATCCTCATGACTTTACCTTTCAAATAGATCCACCTACCCAGAATAAAAGCAACAACAAAAAAAAAGCATTCCTCTTTTAACAAAAGTAGCCATTGCCTTAAGGAGCTCTTCAAAACTAAAATTTCTTTCATAACCTCAAGAGGTGCCCAAGTGTGGCTCTTCTCTTTTAGGAACTCTTAGTGAAACTGTAAATAGTACAGCAAAGCTCCCGTCTATACTGTCTGTGTATCAATAACCTACAGCAAACAACTTTAAAAGAAGAAAAACCCTTTAATTAGAAGAAAAGATATTCACAGAAATGTATCTTCTTGAAATGTATCTTCTTGAAAACAGCCTTACACATTCTGAGTGCAGTTCTACTAGTTCAGGAAGTGACTAGATGTAAAAGAACTGCTGGTCCTTCTACCTGTTCCACAATCAAGAGTTGTGGTTGACCAGTTCAGTGAAGTAAGTCTCTACTGCTCTTTGCAGCAATCAGTACAGCAAAAGTAGGAGGCAGGTCTAGATTTGAGAGAGAGAAAAAGTGCATCCATTCCCTTCCACATCAACAGTACTGTTAATTTGGTTTTAGCTGTCAAATCTCACCCTCATCTACAACAGTGCAACTCTGTTTGTTCTATTTGCTTTGTGTCCTGTTAGTAGTTAAGAACTCAGCTGCATTTTAACATATTTGACAAGTTCAGCAGAGGCTGGTAGATAGACTATTGTGACTACTTATGATTTTTTATAGAAGAGTTATTAAACAAAAAAAAAATAATATTTCTTTTTTCTTTTTTTTTTTGCCAGAGAACAGTAGTAATGTAGGATGACATCTACTATTAACTCTCTTACTCAGAAAAGTCTCCCATTTTTATAGTAAAAGTAGAGTGGGTTGAAACTTCCACAGCAGTTGCCTCAGAGATGATCTGCTAAACAGTTTATCCTCAATTACACTTCTGTAAGTTCAGAATACATCCTTTAGACATCAGTTTCAAGTTTATGGCCACTTAAAGGACTAAACTGGTAAAATTTATCTATTTTTAATTTTATTGACAAGATTTTTAGTAACTTCTTCAATTAAAATCACTATAAACACCATACTAATTTAAAAGAATAAAATAGGATTAAAAGTTCTATATCCTAATGCACAGTTTCAAGTTTTGAAATACAGGTTTTGAAATACAAACAATACAATTTGAAAATCACAAATGATTCACTGTATTTCAGCAAGTTCTATTTGATCTGCTCTTCTGACTTCCTAAAAGCATAGCATCTTTTCATCTACACTAGAATGACCAAGAATGCAGCTATGATCACTGGATTCTGACAAACATTGCAACAAAGTCACAATCTTGTCAGAAGACCAAAATACCTTATCAAACCAAATATGGGAAAAACAAATTAAAACCAATCAAAGATACTGAGGCCACATAGACTACTCTATTGCATATTTACTTCTATCTTTCTATAAAATACATTTTAGAAAAGCTCTTTGTAACATTCAACATGCTATAAAGCTGTTTCAAAAGCATTTTAAAAATGCTGGTGCCTATTAATAACAAAATTATTTCAGTTGTAGAAAGCTAACTTTATCAGACACATCTGTGCTTACCACTTGTATCTCCTTCTCGCCTTGACCTTGGCACGCCACGTGAGACAGCATTTGAAAAGCCTTTTGAGGTAGTGCTTTGTAAAGAAGGCTGGCTTGCAGTTAGAGTCCAGGCAAGACGTGACCCTAGTTGCTGACGGAGGCAATCTCCAACACCAGGAGCTTGATAGGATTGTCTAAAAGGACAAAAAGAAATATCTTCAAAACTTTGACTCTATAGTCATCAACTAGTTTGGGATATGCAAGTTATAAAAGATGCCCTTAGCTTGAGAGCAAGGAATGACTCTGCTTCCCCACTCATTGCACCAAAATTCATGGTAAGGCCATGCACAGAACTCAACTTGATTGTAACTAATGAACAAGAACAAAGCCTCCAAAACACAGCAACTGTGTTACGTTCAGCATTTTCAAAGCCTCAACATACTACACTAAAATTAGTCTGTTATGGTTCAAAAAGAAGGTACATCAAGAAACAAAAGGCAACATGGTGCACACAGTAACCTGATTTGGGTTGCCCAGCTAACTAGCTACAGGCCTATGGAGAGAACAGTGAAATTGCTATAAAATGGTAATCATAGAATCATAGAATGGCCTGGGTTGAAAAGGACCACAATTATCACCCAGTTTCAACCCCCTGCTATGTGCAGGGTCACCAATCACCAGACCAGGCTGCCCAGAGCCGCATCCAGCCTGGCCTTGAAGGGATGGGGCATCCACAACCTCCTTGGGCAACCTGTTCCAGTGCATCACCACCCTCTGGGTGAAAAACTTCCTCCTAATATCTAACCTAAACCACCCCCATCTCAGTTTAAAACCATTTCCCCCTTGTCCTATCACAATCCACCCTCGTAAACAGCCGTTTTTTTCCTGTTCATATGCTCCCTCCAAGTACTGGAAGGCCACAATGAGGTCTCCCCGGAGCCTTCTCTTCTCCAAGCTAAACAAGCCCAGTTCCCTCAACCTTTCCTCATAGCAGAGGTGCTCCAGCCCTCTGACCATCTTAGTGGCCTTCCTCTGGACCCACTCCAAGAGCTCCACATCCTTCCTGTACTGGAGGCCCCAGGCTTGGACATAGTACTCCAGATGGGGACTCACAAGAGCAGGGTAGAGGAGGACAATCACCTCCCTCTCCCCACTGGCCACCCCTTTTTTAATACAGCCCAGAACACAGTTGGCCTTCCAGGCTGCAAGCGCACACTGCTGGCTCATGTCCAGCTTCTCATCTACCAGGAGCCCCAAGTCCTTCTCTGCAGGGCTGCTCTCCAGGAGCTCTTCCCCCGGTTTGTATAAATTCCTGGGATTTAGATGAAAAGTTGGTTCCGTCATCACAAAATCCCACACAGATAATCTATTTTGACACAAATCTAAACCATTTATCAGATGTCCAAGGATACTAAACTGATGTTAAAACCAGTTAAAGGATTTCTGTCGACTTGAATCTAAATATGGAGTTCTTATTCTTATAAATATGAATAGGCCATTATCTCTAAGACATTGGTATAAACAATACTGCTCATTACCATTGGGTAAGACCTTACATTAACAACAATCCTCGTCAGTTATGAAGTAGTTTTTTGGGTTTTTTTAAATAAACAATTTGTAATAGCAATGGGATTGTTATATAACCACCTAAAGATTAAAGTATATATTTCCCAAGATAGGACTTATTCCACTCTCCTTTCATCTTAATAAGGAATCAAATAGAAACCCTTATTTGCAAGGGAAAATCCCTTCCCCTTGTAACCCAGGAGACATTACAATAGTCTCTAACATTTTCTCTAACTAGCTGTATGAGTCATCAAGAGGGGTCTGGAAGATTTGCTAGCCCAGAAAAACTTAAAATTGAACTGCACATCTTTAACAAATTCTTTAGAATTCTCCTGCCTTTCATCCAATCAAATCAAAGAACACTCCAGTGAATTAAACCATAAAAGATGAAGCAAAAAAATAATGATATGCAAATACCAGTGATGTCACACAGAAGAAACACTGATAGATTTGGTCATTGGTCAAATACCATACAAGAGGAAGCAGTAATAATGCATGCATGGGAAAGAAGTATAAAGATCAGAGTTCCACTCAACACAGAAGGACTTAGTCTATAGATTCTGCTGCCAGCAAACTTGTAAGTCATCAGGAAAAAAGAATTTGCAGCAAAAGGACACTGGCACAGACATCTCAGTAATTGCAGGATCCAAATAAAATCTCACTTCTTTTGAACAGTTTTCTACTGCTATTTCTAGTTATCTTGAAAGTACCCATAAACACTTTTCCTTTATCGTGAAAAACATCACGTTTTGATGAACATGCAATCATAACAGTAATCAATATCTGCAAATTTGAACATTTTAGAAAAGACTTCATCTATCAATGATGTGTACTGCCTATTAAGTCAGCTTAGTATGCTGTACTCAAAAAACAAATTTCACCTGAAATCCTGAGCTGACATGACAGAAAAGAATCCACCTATTCTGTGTCTTTACCAAAAGCTCTACAAGACTTCCCTTTTCAAATCTTCTTGTTAGCCTCCTTAGCAAGTAGCCACTATGAATCAGAAATATTAAAAGCCATCTGAAAGGCTAAGAAGAATCTCTTACTGCTGAAGAGCTAACTGTTAGTTTTACCTTCAATCACCATAAAACATACAGTATGAAAGATAACTAACACACTATAACATAATTTTCATCTTGGAATAAAAACGTAAATTTCGCCTTCATTTATTTGTTGTATTTATGCAAAGCACTATATACATCCCCACTGCTGCTAGGATGGCTCAATAGTGTACGACAGGCTCAGTATTTCCAGCTTCAGTAAGTCTGGTTAGGATGGAGTCTATTTTCATCATAACAACATGTGTGGTGCTGTGTTATGGATTTATGCTAATCATAAATCTAATTAATGCTTTTTTTTTTTTTTTTTTTTTTTTTTTTTTTTTTTTTTTTACTGTTACTGAGCAGTGCTTGCACTGCATTAAGCATTTGGGGAATTTTTTTTTTTTGCCCTCCTTCAACCCACTGTCCCCCACCTCTCTTATCTGTGTAGGCTGAGAGTACATAAGAAGCTGGGAGGGGACACAATGAAGACGATGAATCCAAACCAACCAAAGGGATATTTCATAGAACATGATATGCTGAGCAAGCAAACATCAGGAGAAAGACGATGACTCAACATTGCTGGTTTTGTCGTTTGTCTTCTCAAGGAACTGTTACCTACTTTGCAGAAAGTGAGTAAGCATCTGTCTCCCCATGGGGCATTAAATAAATATTTTGCTTTGCTTGCACTTACAGCTTTGATTCACATGTTAAACTGCCTTTACTTCAAACCACAACTTCTCTTCCTGTTGTCCTGCTGTGAGGAGTTGGGGCTGTAAGTAAGCAGCTGAGTGGGTCTTTTGCTGCTAGATCAGGTCAATCTAACACGTTAGGAAGAAAAGCTGAAAGAAGCTTTGTCTCCCCAAGTTTCTCCGTCACTTCCTGCTGTGTGTACATAACATATGCAAGAAGTCACCAAACAGCTCAAATTCCTGTCCTGAGATTCAGAGATGTAAACTGATTAAAAGGTTAGTCTACCTTTCAATTTAACACATTAGATGAAACAGTCATAGCTAACTTAGTACTACTTCTTTTGCTCAGTGTTACTTTCTCTGAAGAGTTCAGTTGCCCAAGACTGTTGTGGATGCCCCATCCCTGGAGGCATGCAAGGCCAGGCTGGATGTGGCTCTGGGCAGCCTGGTCTGGTGGTTGGCAAACTTGCACATAGCGGGGCACCTGAAACTAGATGATCGTTGCGGTCCTTTTCAATCCAGGTCATTCTATGATTCTGTGAGATGTCAGTCTCACTGGCCTGTTCAGTAGTATATTGGATGGTAAAAATGTAAATACTAGGAAAGATAATTGCACTTCAAGCTCAAACTTTAGGCCTGGGTAGATAAGAACAAGCAAGAAAACTTGTCCACTCAAGGTGCAACACTGTTTTAATATAGCACCCAAGTCGCTGAGAACATGCCTAAGAGCCAGATCTTGACTTGAAAATGGTAAACATCAAGTTTACTATTTCAGCACTGGCAGAGAAACACTCACTCTGTAAAAGGAACTTGCCTGAGAAGAACTCTTAAACTCTTAAGGAGTTTTTTTTTTTTTTTTAACAGAAGAATAATAAAAGTGGTTTTAAAGGATTTCAGAAAACTAAGATATTTAAGACAAGATTTGGCATTAGAATCCAAGAGTAGGTTCAGTAAAGCATCAGTTGCACAACAGGCACTTAAGCTTATGAATAAATAAACTTGGCCAGCCAATTACAGTTTCAGATCGTCATATAACAGCACCTGACATTCAGAAATTTCCAGCTGAAGAACTCTTCCACCTACAGAGGAATTCCCAAAGAGATACAACCAGAGAAAATGGGGGGCAGGGGTGGTGGGAAGGGGAGGAACAAAATAAAACCAAAAAAAACTCGAGAAGGAAGAATAAACAGCTCGTTGCCAGTCTTCCCCAAACCTATCTATCAAACAGAAAGGCTTAATTTACCCCGGAAGGAGTGACTGTGGAGTTGGCGTTGGGCCATTTAGGGCATACAAGTTGATGCTGCTGATCCCACTGCTCCCCATGCTGCCAGAACTCTGGGCAGACTGAGCACTGCGGTCTTGGTAATTCAGTGGAAGGCTCTGAGGTCTGGCATAGTAATAGGGAGTCGAGTGAGCATCCCGTGGCAAAGCTTGAGCAAAAAGTGTGGCATAACTTGACACCTGAAAAGTGATTTGGAAAAAAGGAAAGAGATGTGAATGGTCATAAGTCATGTCTTAATTGCACTGCAACAGTCAAGAATACAAAAAAGAACTGAAGATTATGATTATGCAAACAAAATAATTTTGTTACAATTAAGACAAAAGAGCAAGTCCCTGACTGTAAGGGAAAGTCCCTCTAGAAATACAGCTTATTTTTGCCTGTGAATTGTCATTAGCTATAGCTGCAAAAAAACTTTGGTGCTAACAAAGCTGCAATCAAAGAAGGAATTTTCTTCTTATTATTCCATTTCAAACTTACTTGCACATGAACAGACATTACACCACAAAACAGAAAGCAAAGTCAGAAGTCAGGCTACAAATGATAAATAGCTCATAATTTATAAAAATGCAAATACTTGTGCGCAAGACTGAAAGAACAAATACATTTGACACAACCACACATACAACCTTGTTTCCAGAAGTGTTCATTATGTCTGAATAGCAACTCTGTGACATCTCAACTAAACAACATAAATTTACTGTTTCTAGAAACTAATAATGTCTCCTCACTTACCTTGTTAGATTGTTTACGTGGGTCTTCACTGAGGCTAAGCAGGAGGTAGAGTATTGACCATTTATTTTTCAAAATGCCCTTTCAAAAACAAAAACAAACAAAAAAACAAGTTGGTCATAACTCTCAATAGTTTTTTTTGTGTTTCTTTTTTAAGTCATCCAGTCACTTTACTACCCAAATACGATTAACCTTGAGTAAACCAGGAATGTGCAACGTGGATTCTGTAACAGTATTATATGAACTTTCTCCACTGTGTTAAAATCATGAACTCTCTCACCTGCCCTAAAATCAGCAAGTATATTCAATTTAAAACTCATAGCTACTAAGAAAGACAATTATACAGAGTTGAACTTCTGCTGGCATTCTTACATACTTCACCATTTAAAACACCTTGGACTCGTAACTAACACCAAAAGTAAAGACAACAAACTTCTAGTATGACTGTTAACAAACAGCATTTTCTTCAAAGGTTGTTTCAGCAAAGAAGTTTTTTCTCCACTTTCCTCTTCACCTTTCTTAAGGACAGCTTCAAAAGTTTGAAGCTGAAATAAAAATTAGGGCAATTTGACTGTTATACAGAAAAATAGCAGGCCCAGCACTGCTAGCTGGGTAACGAGAGGAATTGTCCTGCTCTGCACAGCCTCACCTTGAGGTACTGGGTGCACATTTAGGCATCACAGTACAAGAAAGATAAAACTATTAGAGAACATCCAAAGAAAGGGGCAACAAAGAAGAAAAGGGTCTGTAGGGCAAGGTGTGTGAGGAGCAGCTGAGGCCCCTGGGCGTGCTCAGCGCAGAGTAGAGGAGCTGAGGGGAGGCCTGATGGCGGCTGCAGCTCCTCACAGGGAGCAGAGGGGCAGCGCTGAGCTCTGCTCTCTGTGACAGCGACAGGGCCCGAGGGAACGGCATGGAGCTGTCAGGGGAGGGGCAGCTGGGGGTGAGGGAAAGGGGCTGCACCACAGGGCGGTGGGCATGGAACAGGATGCCCAGGGCTGTGGGCACGGCCCCAAGCATTCAAGGTGTATTTGGACAATGCTCGCAGACACAGGGTTTGAATGTTGGGTGCTCCTGTGTGGAGCTAGGAGTTTTATTTGAGGATCCTTGTGTATCCCTTCCAGTTTAGGATATTCTACGATTCATTTGTTTTTGTGGAAAGATGCAAAACAAAAAACCCACAAAATGTACAAACGACAACTGGAAGTCTTATTTTATTAAGGCTCAGGATATTCTATTGTGCTGAACATTCAGTCTTTCTGAAGAAACCAGAACAGATTAGCAGTAGTCATTTTTTCACCTCCCTAGGCTAAATTTCTCTCCTCACATCTTTCCCTCCTTTAATTCAATATCCATTGTTCTCAACCATGGGCTTTCTATATGGCAACATTTTGTCAGGAAAACAAGACAGTATTCTCTGACGAACGCTGGTTTTAGCACAGCCATCAAATTCAGCAAGCCCTTAAGCTTTAACAGCAAAGATCTGGAGTATTTAAAAACTCAGAAGCACGAGGATTGTTTAAATCTGAGATTAACTAAAAAAGTAGAAACTTACAAAGCACTGCCATAAAATGAGAAAATTCTTCAATTTTATATACTAAAAAAGTAAACACTTCTATTTTTACAGTGTTAATTTCTTCCTATAAAATATCTTTTTTAAAACTGTACTCAAAAACTGTAACCTTTATTCTCTTCAAATTTAAAATGTTTAATTAAAAGCAAACTGCTGATATTTTCATATATAAATACATATCTAATTAAGATATACACACAAGTTTGTAATTTTTGAACTTTTCACAAAGATTACACAATGGTTGAGGTAGGAGAAGACCTCTGACGATCATCTATTTCAATACCTCTGCTCAAAAGCAAGACTATGTACTGCAGACTACCCAGAGCTGAGCCTAGTCAGGTGTTGAATTCATTTCCAAGAACAGAAATTCCACACCTTTCCTTGGCAACCTGATCCAGTGTTCAATCTTCCTCTCAGTTAAAAAAAATAAATAAATAAAAGGAAAATAAAGAAGTTAATGATCTGAGCACTATCCAAAAACAACTCTGTAAGATCAAAAGAATTTGAGTGTGCTTTCAGTTTCTTCACATCTTCATTACACTACCTGTGAACCGAGCTTTCTGTAGAGTTCTGAAAACAAAGCAGCATCTGCTTCCCTTCTTTGTCGCACAACTGAAAGAGATAAATATAGATTAAAAGAACTAGAACAAGAATAATAGTCATTTCAGAAACTATCTATTTTTTGGTAAATGGGAAAACATAACCAAGAAAGCATAACGATGCTTAACTGTTTTGCATTACTTACTCAGACTTCGGAGGTTTTTTTCACATTATCTGCATTCCTACCCTTGAAAGTTCTTGCAGGGGATATGACCCAATGTAAGTAGTAACTGTTTCTCTTACGGCAACAAAGACATTTTCTAAAGATATATATTAAAAAAAAAAAAGCCCTTTTAAAATTGAGCGCGCCTTTTTGTAGGGTTTGGGAATTAGAACATAATTGAAAGCAGATATGGGTTAAGAGCACTATAAAGCAACTTATTAAAACTATCATTTCTTTCTTGCTTTCACTGCCTAATAAAGAAATAAAGTAGCAATGCCACTTGTTCCAAGTTAAGAAGAATTTCAAGGTCACAGAACTTCAATATATAAAGGAAAGTAAGTTTTGATCCCTGTCTGTTATGTAACAGAAATCTTTGCTAAAAGGAGTATTTTTAAGCTTAAAGATATCTTCAGAAAGCCAACTTTACACCAGAAAGAGTCATGTATAAAAAAGGCAAGGCAAACACTAAAGAAATATTAATCATAAAACAGTTGCTGCTAAACAACAGAAATGCTAATTAGTATTAAAAGGCATTACCATGTACTTTTTTTTTTTTTTAATCAATTAAGTCACCTATCACATAATAACTCCAAAATAAATGCAAAGTTGGGAGATATATCCAGTCAGTTATTCCACGACCACTAAAATCAACCTACAAGCTGAAGTTGGAATGGAATGAAGATGGAAATAATCAGCTTCACTGGGGCAACAAGCCCCAGCAGAACAAGCGTATACACTGCGGTGCTGTCTAGTACTGGCCAAAAGATACAGAAACTCAACATGCAGGAAGTGTATACTGTAGAATACAGGGTTTTACAGCTGTATCTAGAGAAATTCTGATGAGCTTATTTGTCTGTAAGTAAGTAGCGGAAGCCGCGCATTAGCAAAAAAATACACAGGTACTTCAAAAGATTACAATCACAGGCTTCAGTTATTCTAATTCAATCATCCTGACCAAATGTTCAAAATTCCTGAGCACAAATAGAAGCTTTAATTTAATCAGTAACTGCTCCTGAACATCCTACTGTAGAGCTGAAAGCATTACTTGGCCTTATAAGAATGCCTCACGCTCCAATGGGATTAAGAGCTCAACACTTGATTCAGAGCAGCTCAGAGCAGAGTGGAATGTAACTGCAATAACTTACTGTCACAGTCTAATGTTTTGGCTTTGAGAAGGTTGTTGTAAATAAACTTCTTGGAAAACAAAAGGCAAGAAGTATCAGGTATGTTGCACGAATAGTGATTCCATCCATCCCCAGGATGATCATTCATTAAGATTCACATACTTGCTCATGAAGTTAATTGTGACAAAGTATACCTCAAAAGCATTGGTCTTCCAAAAAGAAGTATGAATTTATGAAGTCAGAATAACATTAAAATGAAAGAAAAGTAATGTAAATTGCTTTTTATTTCTGTGGTGGCTAAGATGGAAAGTCAATGGCTTGTACAAAAGCAAGGGAAATTTAAACTAAACATCTGAACTCAGAAGGAGCAACTAGGGAATTCATAGAATTGCCATCACAAGATTTTCAGGGGCAGGCAATAACAACAGTAATCAGCATTAGGTAAGTGAGGCAGAACATTTCCACTTTCAGAGGAATAAACAGAGACGCACGTACGTTCTTTCTTGATTTTCTCTGCCACGAGAAATTCATCCCGTTCAACAGTAGGAGCGAAGTTGCTTCCAATAACTCTCACTGCATACTGGAACTGTTGGGCTGCATCAGCTGAAAAAAAAAAAGGGAAACCCACTCAATTAAGCAGACTGCTAAAGTACTGTTAAAAGAAAAAGAAAAAAGCAAAAAAATTAAAGGCACAAGATTATATAGCTGTGAATGAACTTGGCATAAAGTACTCAGCTTAGATCAGATACTGTTATATTATGTTCTTCGGATACATTTCTAACCAGAGGGCAGTGAAGTCCAGCTTACTCTGGGGGAGATTAACAATAGTTCAAATACACCTGTATACACTCTGCAAATTAAGCATATGCAATTAAATACTTCCTATGCTGTGCTGGTTGAAGAGACACTTAGGCCTGCTCAGCTATTAGACTTAAGGAGGCTCTGCAGCACCCTACAGCCTGAAAAGCTGTGTAGGACTTGCCACAGTCACACAATTCAGCCTGCATACAGAAAACACTGCTGTGATTGTTCCTAAGGAAAATAACGTTTAGAAATTAACTTTTATATCCACCTCCACTATTCTCTCTTATCACCCTTTAAATTAAAAAATAATAACATTAAAACAATTCCCTGAGGACTCCATGAGAGGACTGGCAGAACAAACTTGCAAATAACCTTGCCTGAAGGGGTTCAGAATGCAGCATAAGCTCAGCAGTAAAGCATTCTCTTTGGTCTGCCAGCACAGCTTTAGCAATATCAGACACCACCTCTTGCCCAGACTGCAGCCGGAGAGCATGAATGAACAGATGTGGAGGATGGAGGATCTGAGAAATTTCTGAAGAGAACTACAAGGAATAATAGCACAAGCTGGCAGTACTGCAGCTGAATAATTGAGGTGTTTCGGAAGATACAACTTAAAATAGAACTCTACAGAAAAAAAAAGACATAACCTTAGTAGATGTACAGACTTCCTATATATTTACGATCCCGCAGTATATCACAAAACGTATACCTTACCACTTTTGTTTTCCCTTCAAGTTTACAGCAACTAGCAATGCACAGGTTTCCCTTGAAAGCAATGATGTACTTACTGTGTTTATAGAACTTTCTTCCCCTCTCCTCCCCAAGAAAATTTTAAAAAGAAAAAAAAAAAGTCAGCATTTCAAAAAGGTTAAAATGCTATGTTTCCTCTCTGCTGTCCCCTATGATTTTACAGTTTAAGGTCAAACTCAAATGAACATACAACTGAGTTTACTATCTTCAGTCATCTGCTGCAGGGATTACAAAATCCAGTAGAGATATATACAGTCTCCAAAGGCTCTCTGGAATTTTATTTCTTCATCAGAACTGACTCAGGATGACAGCTACGCAGAACTGTAAGGCGTTTTTTTTTTTTGTTGTTGCTCTTATTTGGTTGTGCACACCTGTGTGAGAGACTGATATCAGAACTGGGACTTACCTCCTAGCTAATGGAAGAAAAATCTTCTACTTGGCTATTTACATGTTTTCCAATCTCCCTCTGACACTAGAATTTAAGACTACCTGTGCTTCTAGTTTTGTGTTGCAATGGAATATTGATGACGAGAGAAGCAGAAATATGTGTGAAGATCTCCAGACTGAAGTTTTGGAGATTTAAACTTAAGTCCTCAGGCTAATAAAAACACAATAGATATGCTATCAACAGTAAGTAGCAGGGTTTGGTTTTTTTTTCTGTAATAGGAAAGCTTTAACAAAGCTCATAAATAACCTCATAAATAACCTTCTATGTCAACATTAGCGATAGCAAAACTAGTTAAAGCACAGAAACCTAGCCAAGTTTTTCCATACTGTCCTAACAAGGCATCTGAGAAAGGTCTCAGGTCAAAAACCTACAATTCCATTAAGGAATGCTGCAGATTAACAGTGCTACATGACTAACAGTATGGTTCAAAGAAATCCACTCTTTATGCCATAAAGTGGCTTGGGTTGGAAGGGACCTCAAGGATCATCAAGCTTCAACCCCTCCACCACAAGCAGGGCCACCAACCTCCACATTTAACACTGCACCACATTTAATACTAATACACATACAGATTTGCACTGGAAATTCAAAAGTACCACAGTAAGACTTTTTACATTTTAATTTACACAGATTTTCTCGTCTGCTTCATACAGAGTCCAAATTGTTGAACACATCGCTAAGGAAGGCTCCTCAGCAACAGATTATTTCTTATGAGTGTGTAACATAACTTTACCTGTAGTGCTTAAATGTAATTTAATTCAGATATCTGTCAATGGAATAAAGAATCACGTCATTTACAACTAATAGATGTATTTAATTGCCTCAAAGATCATTAAGATGGCAGGCAAGTGTAAAATACATAGCTGTGTGTCAATATGTGTACACACTTTCCCATCAGAAAGTGATTCAGTATGACTCTCTCACCCCAGAGCAGAGCAAGCTATCAATAATTCAATATCTACCATCTACCCAACCATTTATACTTTCCTACAAACAACACAGGATTCAAGATGAATTACAGCCAAAGGCAGATGACATGTTAAAGTCACAGAAAGTACAAGTGCAGCACGGAGAAGCAATGCATAAGAAGAATTTGGTGGAGAAACAGCACAAGATGAAATTCAAAGGAAGTGTTCATGAAAAAGGAAGATAACTTGGCCATTATATTTCCAAGGAACCAGTAGCTCAGACGAAACTGCAATTCAGAACGCATGCTAAAACTCCAGAACAATTATTTTTAAAAGAAGTTAAATAAATCAGACAGTAGTTACTTTCTTGAAGAAAGCAAACTCTCTCCACTAGTGATTCTTCTAGCCAGCTGTCTCTTCCCACTCAACACTTCTTAAAGTCATTGTGAAACAGTGACACTCTAAATCACAAGCAATGTTCCACATGTGGTTCTGAATGACTACTGTTGGAAACTACTCAAACACAACCATTGTAATCTAAGACATGCTCAAGAAAAAATGCTCACTAGAAAGGAGTCTGTATGCAACATGCCAGTGCTTGTGGGAGGAGGCTGTGCTGTAAGAGCCCACAGTCTTGTGCCCTGGTAAAGGAAGAGGATGACACATCTTTTTGTAGGAAGAACACAAGGGCTGGTGTGAGGTTAGTGGATGTAGAAACACCTGAGTATGATCTTGAGGGCATTAGAGCTACTGCCACTCAAAAGAAGGCCCAGCTCAGGTGCATTTATACTGCATGCAGCATGGATAACAAACAGGAGGAGCTGGAGATCACTGGGCGGTTGGAAAACTATGATACAGTTGCCATCATGGAAACACGGTGGAATGACTCACACAGCTGGAGTGCTGTGACTGATGGCTACTGACTTTTCAAAAGCAACAGGCAAAGCAGGAAAGGCAGTGGTGTAGCCCTCTGTGTTAAGAAAGAATGCAAATGCATGGAAATTAATGATAGTGATTATAGGGTTGAGAGCTTATGGGTCAGAATAAAAGCAAAGGCAAATAAGACTGACATTATCAGTCTGCTACAGGCCTCCCAACCAGGATGAAGAGGTAGATAAGATACTTCATAAACAGTTGGGTGAGGTCTTGAGGTCTCTTCCCCTTGTTCTTGTGGGGGACTTCAACTTCCCAGACAGCTGCTAGACTTATGATACAGCAGATAGAGAACAGTCCCAAAGGTTCCTAGAGTGCATGGAAGATAACTTCCTGACATAGCTGGTGAAGGAGCCAGCAAGGGGAAGCAAAATCCTGGACCTGCTGTTTGTTAACACAGAAGGTCTTGTGGGGGTTGTAAAAGTTGGAGACCATCAAGAGCAAAGAGATAGTGAAATGATAGATTTTTCAATCCTTGTTGAACCACAGAGGGGAGTCAGCAGAACTGCTGCCATGGACTTCCAGAGAACAGACTTTGGTCTCCTTCAGACCATGGTTTAGAGAGCCCCTTGGGAGGTAGCTCTGGAAGGCATAGGAGCTCAGGAAGGCTAGAAACTTTAGACACTTTAAAGAAGTGTCATGGTTTTATGATTTGTTACCAGTATACCACATCATAATATCATGTAGTGCATTGGGAGTTAGAGTTAACGCTGCAGTTCCAGGAACCTGTCCCAGAAGAGAAGAACTATATCTCCCAGAGGACCAGTTGCTGCTCTGTTAACATTTCCATCCAGAGGGAAAGATAAAAAAAGCTGTTTGCAGATCACGAGACTCCCCTTCTTTTTGACCATCTGACTCATCTCTGGTGCAGGTGCCATATCACATCAGCTTACTTAGAGTAAGGCCTTCAGCTTTTCAGATTCATCTAATTTTATTCATTAGCTCCAATTGTAATTATATTGTACCATAGCATGTTATTTTGCATGCCATTAACTTATTTAGTAAATCAGTTTGTTGTTCCTCAGAGCATTGCTTCTGTTTTGTTTTTAGGCCCATCTCTCTACCCATTTTCCCCTTTCCTGGGGCATGGGTCCATGGTTCCCCTCCCCTTCTCCACAATTAGTCACAGAACCAGGCTGAACCAGTCCATAAACCACTGACAGGAAGTTTATTTTAAAAGAGCAGGAGCTGACCACCCCCAATTAACAGAAGATGAGCTGATGGGAAAGGAGACCAGTCTGGCTGAACAGAGGCCTTTAGCTGGAACTCAGGAACAAAAGGAAAGTTTATAGTCCTTGGAAGATGAGGCAAGCTACTTGTAATCCTCATAAGTATGTAGCGAAGCTGTGCGGGGAGAAAATTAGAAAAGCCAAAGCCCAGCTAGGACTGAACTTAGTCACTAAGCTGAAAGACAACAATAAACATTTCTATAAACATACCAACAGTAAGAGGAGGGCAAGAGAGAATCTCCACCCCTTACCGGATGCAGAGAGCAACACGGTGACAGAGGATCAGGATTAGGCTGAGGTACTTAATGCCTTCTTTGCCTCAGTCTTTAATAGCAAGACTTGTTACTCCCTGGGAACACAGCCCCTTGCGCTGGTAGACAGGGATGGGGAACAGAATAGACCCTGCATAATCCATGGTGAGATGAGGCTGGATGGGTTGTACTGTGGAGTGTTGAGGGAGCTGGCACATGCGGTTGCAAAGCCACTCTCCAAAATTCTTCGGCAATCACGGCTAACCAGGGATGTCCCAGACTGGAGACTGGCAAACGCAACTCTCATCTTCAAAAAGGGCCAGAAAGATGATCCTGATAGCTACAGACCTATCAGACTCACCTCGGTGCTAGGGAAGGTTATAGAACAGATAATCTCAGGAGCCATCATGGATTAATTAAAGGTCAACCAGGGGATCAGGCCCAGTAAGCATGTGTTTATGAATGGTAGATTCTGTTTGACAAACCTGATTTCATTCTATGACAAGGTGACCCACTTAGTGGATGAAGGTAAGGCTGCTGATGTGGTCTACCTGGACTTCAGGAAGGCCTTTGACACTGCCCCCCACAGCATCCTCGTGGAGAAGCTGGCTGCCCACGGTTTGGATGGGCACATGCTCTGCTGGATGAAACACTGGCTAGATGGCCGGGCCCAAAGAGTGCTGGTCACTGGAATTAAATCCAATTGGCAGCCGGTCACAAGAGGCATCTTCTAGGGCCCCATACTGGGGCCGCCCCTATTCAGCTTCTTTATCAGTGATCTTGATGAGGGGATTGAGTGCACCCTCAGTAAATATGCACCAAGCTGGGAGGGAGTGTTGATCTGCTGAAGGGAGAAAGGCACTACATGGAGACCTGGATAGGCTGAATCGATAGCCAAGGTTAACTGTATGAGTTATAGGGGCGGGGACCAAGTGTCAGGTCCTGAATTTTGATCACAACAACCCCAGACAACCCTACAGGCTTGGGGAGGAGTGGCTGGAAAGCTGCCTGACAGAAAGGGATCTTGGTGTACTGATGGTCAGCCGGCTGAATATGAGCCAGCAGTGTGCCCAGGTGGCCAAGAGGCCCAATGGCACCCTGGCTTGTATCAGGAATGGTGTAGTGAGCAGGTCTAGGGAAGTCATCCTGCCCCTGGAGTCGGTACTGGTGAGGCCTCACCTCGAGTGCTGTGTTCAGTTTTGGGCACCTCAGTACAGAAAGTACATTGAGGCGCTGGAGCAGGTCCAAAGAAGGGCAACAAGGCTGCTGAAGGGCTTTGAGAATATGCCCTATGAGGAGAGGCTGAAGGAACTGGGGCTGTTCAGCCTGGGAAAAAGAAGGCTGAGGGGAGACCTTATTGCTCTCTTCAAAAACCTGAAAGGTAATTGTGATGAGAGTGGAAATTGGTCTCTTGTCACCAGTTATAGGATGAAGGGAAATGGCATGAAGTTGCACCAGAGTAAGTTTAGGTTGGATATCGGGAAACACATCTTTACAGAAAGGGTTGTGAAGCACTGGAATAGGCTCCCCTGGGAGGTGGTTGAGTCACCATCCCTGGATGTGTTTGAAAACCGTTTGGATGTGGTGCTCAGGGACATGATTTAACAAAGGGTTGTTAGAGTTAGGGTAGTATGGTTAGGTTGTGGTTGGACTTGATGACCTTTAAGGTCTTGTCCAACCCAGCAATTCTATCATTCTATGATCAAAGCTGTAAAACTTAACTGCCACATTCAGCAGTTACTTACTTATGCATTTTAGCTGTATGAAAGTTATATCAGTATGAATTACTATCAGAAAAAAAACAAAATAGTTACATTAATATTATGCCATACAGAATCACTAAGCAGCTTAGGTTGGAACTGACCTTAAAGGTCATCATGCTCAAATCCCTGTTGTGGGAAGGGCTGCCACCCACTAGATCACGCCGATAAACAGAAAAAAACTGATAAGCTAAAATGCCAGTGTAGAATGCCATCACTGTTCCTAGTTTAAGCTAGTTATGTGTAACAAAAAAAAAAATTATCAAATGTAAAAACATTCTCTTAATGTTAATTTTAAACATTTAAAGTATATTTTTAATTAGCAGTCCTTCTAGTTATCCACATCCCTCTCATACAAAAGGAGGAACAGAAACAATTGCAGAAACAGATTTGAGAAGACTTACCAGTGAACATGGGCAGACAGTCTGCCTGGAATTCCTTGCTATGTATGACTTTTTTCTAAATGATCAACTTGTATTTGCTTCTGTTATTGCATGCATTTCCATCTCCATCTCAATTTTTTAAGGAACTCTGTGTTCTCTCTCCCATGAAAATTAAACATTTATGCCAATAGATCAGAGCTTAAATAATAAAAATGCAACAAGAAAACCCTCTGAGATTATACATACTAAATTAAGACCATAGAGCAGTCTTTAGATAGCAAACTGCTGCCTAAAGACTCAAATACCACCTTCCAGAGCAGGCTCACCTCCAGAAACACTAAAGGAATCTGGCATATAAAAATCTTTTTATGATTCAAAACCAAATAGACATAGCCTGACTAGGAACTACAGTACTGTTTGATGTACTCAGAACTCTTACAGCTGTCATGCTAGTATAACAGTGTACAAAGTAGGACTGCCCAAGACTTCCCAGAGGTTTTTGAAAGATAGCCAAGACCATGAAGCTTTGTCAGGAGCATTAAATTCACACTCGCAGAGCAGCATGCAACCTTGTTTAACTGCTGGAGTCCCCAAGCAGGGATAACTGAAAACTGAATACCTCAGTTTGCCCAAAAACAATCACAAGCCCTACGCAGGAAACTCTCATCCCTTGGAAACAAAGGAAGCTATCCATATAGCAAATGATCTCAGAAACAGACAGAGAGAGAAGGCAGATCTGCCACTGGGAACTTCTCGTGGTCACACTGCATTCTAATACAAATCCACTTCAACATGGATTTTCAATGAGTGGGCCTCACAGGACATCACACAGCCTCACCTCGAGTACTGGGTGCAGTTTTGGGCACCACAGTGCAAAAAGGACATACAGCTATTAGAGAGCGTCCAAAGGGGGGCTGAAAAGGTGGGGAAGGGTCTGTAGGGCAAAGTGTGTGAGGAGCAGCTGAGGCCCCTGGGCGTGCTCAGTGCAAAGCAGAGGAGCTGAGGGGAGGCCTGATGGTGGCTGCAGCTCCTCACAGGGAGCGGAGGGGCAGCGCTGAGCTCTGCTCTGTGTGACAGCGACAGGGCCCGAGGGAACGGCATGGAGCTGTCAGGGGAGGGGCAGCTGGGGGTTAGGGAAAGGGGCTGCACCACAGGGCGGTGGGCATGGAACAGGATGCCCAGGGCTGTGGGCACAGCCCCCAGTGCCGGAGTGTGAGAAGCACTGGGATACCACTCTCAGACACAGGGTTTGAATGCAGGGCGGTGCTGTGTGGAGCCAGGAACTGTACTTGATGACACTTGTGAGCTCCTTCCAACTAGGAATATTGGGACACTATGGTCACAGGCAGGAGCTAGAGAACGTCCAGCAGATAAGGGACTCAGACTTGTTGAAGGCTTCAAGCACAGCACTGCAGGCTGCACGCATGGATGTCATCACCCACATCAGCTACAGCACACTCCCACAGACGTTATATGAATGGAATCCTTCAGCTCCTGCTGATGCCATGGCTTCCGCGTGAACGTAACAGCAAACAAGCACTGAAAACAAGCACAGCCAAACAGATGAAGCCCTCTGAAGTACAGAGAGGTCCAGGGAATGCACAAGTAGGAAAATCCATTAGATCATCTTGACTCTTTTTTGTTATTAGTCTACAACATTTTACCTAATTACTTTGATAACTTGTTTTTCATTTGAGTGCTTATTCTAGCAGGGTACCAAAAGCTAGAATTTCAAGCCAAGTTCAAAGCAAGATAACTACACAAGTGCATAAAGATGATTGTCTGCACTTAGCTTTTGCTTCTTGTTACTGGTTTATTTTTATTTATTTATTTTTAAAATTTCTTATTGGAATTTGAATTTCAATCTCCTAAGTAGCTAAGTCTCTTTTCCTATGCTGAAAGTTATTCAGAATTAAAAGCTTGGAGAACAACAAGAAGCTACTGGTTGTTCCCCTGCTACCAGGGCACATGCATGATACTCCAACATAGAGGATACTGGCAGCAACACAGCTCCCTTATTGTCTCAATTTGTCCCTTGGTCCCAGGAAAGAAAAGGAGACTCAGGGGAAAGGCACAAGAGAAAAAAAAAAAAAGAATTTGAACATCTTTCATGACTTGGATTTCTTCCACAGGGACTTTGTATTACAGTCTCCCAAAACTGTCTACCAATAGCTGGGCTGATGGCCAGCTAACAGACAACAGTTCACTGTTCCCTGTGAAACTTTATGTCAGAAGTGCTTGGGTCTCTTGTACCATGAGAATAAAGAGCAGGTAAGGATGGTCTGTCTATCTGCCAGACACAAAGAACTATAGCAATAGTAAACATAGCAGAAAGGCCACACAATTTTTAGTCAATATTTTAATAAATCCTTCAGTAGGAACTAAAGGAGTCAAGCAAATCCTCAGATAAGTGAGCAGACACAGTGGACTTGCAAGTGGCACAAAGCAGCCTACCATGATTTTGGACAGAATTTCCTTTTTCTTCATCAAGTACACAAGACATCTTAAGTGTGTGAGTAGAACCCAAGCACACTGGAATAGATTCAACACTTCTTTTTAATAATACATGTATTCTCTTCCATGCTTTCTGCAAGTAATGGTTGCAAATAAAATTAACACTCTTGACAGAAGACAAGGAAATGCGTAGGAACTAAGGCTTCATCCAAAGTCAGTGGAAGCATCCTACCTTTTCCCAATACTCACAGCATAAGTGGTAAGCATAGAGCTTTATGCTCTCATGCCCTATGTGTCATAGGCCTAAATAAGATACTCAACATCAAGAAACAATTCTAGATTAAGTTTAGGTTGCAGTTCCTCTCAAAACTAAGGAAAAGTCATTAGGAAAACAGGACCCAGCAACACAGTATCAATAGCATAGGAATAACGGCTTCAAAGATAGCTCTTCTATCCCAATAAATTAAAAATAACATAGTCTTAGGTAGAATTAACACAACTTCAGATATTAGGCAGTGAAATGCTACAAGTGCCCTTGCACGTGAACATATACACTAATTGGAGAGTAAAACATTTTCCTAAAGAAAAATGAAAAAAACAGCTTTTAAGTAAAAGCTATTATAGTATCTTTGAATGGAAGGCTGCTGTGAAATACCTTTTCATATATAACCAGACTAAAATAAATGTGATTACATAAAAGCACAAGAGGCGTTACACAGCTTGTAAGCTAACATTGACTCAAAGGAGGCTGGGGAAGAGTAGGAGCTGAGAAAAGCTTCACACCAGAAATTCCTGACACTGAATTCTTACAGAGTGGCAATTCTGGAAATGGGAATTTACGGTTTTGGAGATTCAAACACACAATGCTGAGGGTAACTGAATGCAGATCTCTAAAAGCACGGAGGGGGGAGAGAGAGGATACACCTAGACTTCATCTCTTATTTTCTGTACTTCAAGGAGCAGGAATTCAGTCAGTTCAAAGTTGTTCACTGCTGTCACGCAAACACCTCAAGGTAACCTGGGGTGACTTTCCAGGAGACAGTGGCACGAAAGAGGAAAAGAGCATACTGGACTTCACAGCTTCACAGGGGAAGAAGCCGTCACCCCACACGTGGAAAAGGCGACCACGAAAGCTTGGCCACGAATCGGGAGCAGCGCTCACAAAGAGAGCAACTCTTAAGAGCAAAAAAGCTTTCCGCCTCCCCGCCACAGAGAGCGGAGCCATCCATCGCCTGGGCTGCACCACGCACAACTTACGCAAGCGGCCGAGGTTCTCTCCCGCCTCACCAACCAACACAGCGGCCCCGAGCTGAGGCCGGAGACGAGACAGCGGAACGCGGCCCCGGCGGCCACCCCCGCCCTGACGGTCCCAGCGACCCGGAGCTGGGGAAAGCCGTTACCTTCGCTCTTGCCCAGGATGCGGCAGCAGAGGTTCTGCAGCAGAACGTTGGGGGATTTTTGGTCCGGGGTCGCCATCGCCGCCCAAGAGGACGGAAAGGCGGGGCGGTGGCGAGCGGCGGCAGGCAAAGAGGCAGGCGGAGAGGCGGCGCCGGCCGCCCCGTACAAGCAGCCGGCTGCACGCTGGGCCGCTGCCTACGGCGCCATTTTAACAGAACCGCCGAAAGCCGCAGCGGCGTCCGCTCCGCACCCACAATGCCCCGCGCGGGGGGCGGCATCGCTGCGCGCTGCTCCCAACTCCCTCCGCCGCCGAGCCGCCATGCCGGGGTTCCGACGGTCCGCCGTTCCGGGCGTGCTCCGGGTCCTCGTAGAAAGAACAAGTGGCACATGTGGCAGTGGCAGTGGGTTGGAATTAGGTTATCATTAAGGTCCCTTCCACTTAAAATCGTCCTGTGATTCTCTGAAAGAAACATGCTATTACAGCGTGACTGATGTGTGTGTCTTCAAGCAGAAGTACGATTACTAATTTAAACTTGTCAATTTCAATAAAACTGCATCCCATGTTATGCTGCTGAAATAGTGTCGTAGCAGTTGATTCTGTTACGCTATTAAGGAATGTATTATAATATATTATTAATGTATTAGGGAATGGATATATAATCTATTATATAGCCTCATTTCCCCAAGAAATGAGGTGTATGTAATTTTGCCATGTGTCAGTTTGTCCTGGTAACTGTTAGGTATCCTGACAAATTTCAAACAAATTTAGTAGAAGGATACAGCTCACAAATATATAAACTTAATAAAAATATGTCAAAGTCAGCAGATGAGAGCTGTAAGATCTCAGTTAATGCCCTCTCGAAAAGAAAGACGAGGAGGATTTAGTTCTCCCTGCTTGATCTGCTATTGGCAAACCTCCTGATTGGCATGCACATCCTGGACAGCATGCTATAGCTAGCTCTGATCCAGCCAAAGTGTCAGCTGCTACTTGCCTGGCTGAACAGATCTCAGTAAATTTCACCCTCAGTGAATTTGCAGATGACACCAAGCTGGGAGGGAGCGTTGATCTGCCTGAGGGCAGAAAGGCACTGCAGAGGGACCTGCATAGATTGGATCGATGGCCAAGGTTAACTATATGAGTTTCAATAGGGACCAAGTGTCAGGTCCTCAATTTTGGTCACAACAATTCCAGGCAACCCTACAGGCTTGGGGAGGAGTGGCTGGAAAGCTGCCTGACAGAAAGGGACCATGGTGTACTGATGGACAGTCAACTGAATATGAGCCAGCAGTGTGCCCAGGTGGCCAAGAGGCCCAATGGCACCCTGGCTTTTGAAAAACCGACAGTGACTAAACAAGGAATTTAATTTATCCACAGAAGCTTAAAGTGACTTGTGTTCAGAGTTCCTACATAAGGAAGAGCTTTATTATAGAAGAATGTACAGTGAAATCCAGTGGAAGATGGAAGTCTGGAAAAGTGAGGCTAGAAAAAACTGTGTTTTAAATTCAATGAGCATATTTAATTAGTGTAGAGATATTTAAGGGCACGACGTGTCTCCAAATCTTGAACATTTTAAATCAGCCTTCTGTTGCAAGCTTATTGAGCAAACACAAACTGACACAGGAGCTACCATCTAAGTGTTGAGTGTATGCTACCCACAAGATCAGACTAGACGGCATTACAGTCCCTTTTGATTATTAAGTTTTTTACATTCATACGGCAATGCTAAGAAAAGATTCTTATTCTTATAAAAAACCTGAGGCCTAATTGCTCTGGTTGTCTTAACTCCTTTATGATTATGTCTGCAGGGCACAGTACGTTACATAGCTCTAGCTATTGGAGGAATACCAAAAAGAGTAATCATGCTGACACCTCCAGCATTTCACTGTGCCAGTTAGACATATTTTCACTGTCATATAACAAACGTCAAGAATTATGGTGGTTGGAGACAATGGAGGATGCTATCTGTGCCTTAGCGAATGGAAGTCCCGCAGGACTTGAACCAGCACCAGTTGGCTTCTGTAGCTGAGCACATATTTTCCTCATCGGCAGCCCCATAATGCCAGCCCTTCTATGCTGCATCTGCAGTGTTAAGAGGCTCTTAAAGGTGTCTGCAGATCTAACTTTGGGAAGGCCATATGTTTTGGAGTGAAGTATTGTGACTGGATTTCAGTGGATCTTTTCCCTGTACATGAATAAGCCTCAGATAAAGAGATAATTTGATCCAAACAGCTTAACCCTCCTGAGAATATTAGTTCTGCATTATAGCCTAATTGTTGCAACTTTAACAAAAACATGACCAGCTCTTTGCTTTCACATTCTTCGCTTTGACTATTCTGTTGATTGAGGAGCCTGAAGTGTGTTCCATAATGCTATGTACCTACAGAAAGTCACAGAATTGACATGTGTATCCAAAAAGAAAATGGTTTTGAAATACTTAGGAGATGCCAGAAGCCTTGATATAAGCTGTATGAAAGCAAAATTACGGATATTTTCATTTTTTATTTTGGGACTTTTTTCAGTATTTAGAGTAATTTAGATACACATTTTATGCTGTGTGGTGATCAGAAGGAACCTCCTATGTTCCAGTTTGTGCCAATAGCCTCTTGTCCTGGCACTGGCCACCACTGAAAAGAGCCTGGCTACCACCTCTGTGCATCCTTCCCTCAGGTGTTTACATTGATGAGATCCCCAGGACCTTCTCTTGTTCTGACTGAGCAGCCCCAGCTCTCTCAGCCTCTCCTCATAGGAGGGGTATTCTTAATCATGAACAGAAATCCTTTCCAACATGAATATACACAGACACACACCAAAACCCACTCAATGTTAAATGTGATTTATTACACAGGGACAGGCAGCATGATGTATCTTTCTAATAAATAGTTTAACTGCAGCCAGCAAACAGGCAGTTCAAACTACTAGATATTTTCTAAGTTCCTGCCCTTCCCATAGCATCAAAGGCCTCAAGTTGGCCAGGGAAGATTCAGGGTGGATGTATGAAAAATTTCTTCTTCAAAAGAGCGGCCAGATACTGAAATGGAGTGCCCATAGATACTGTTCAGTTACCGTCCCTGGAGGTGCTCAAGAAATATTTAGATGTTGTACTGAGGGACATGGTTTAGTGGGGAAATACTGGTGGTAGGTGGACAATTGGGCTGGATGATCTTAGAGGTCTTTTCCAACCTTGGTGATTCTGTGATTCTATGATCACAGCTATGCCTCATATATAGAGTGGGAGGAAAAAAAAAACAGATCAAATTGTAGTTTGATGAAAATGTTTTGCAAGAACACTTCTGTTTTGTTAAAAACTCCAAAAATACTGTCAAAATATTTTTCAAAGTTTGTGACAAGTATTTCATTTTTAAAAGCAGAATAATAATGTTGGAAAAGAGCCTGCAGAACAAAACTCTTTAATAAAACTGGGCTAGTATTTCCAAATATATGTTTCATGTTGTATTCAGCTTTTCAGTAAGAGTTTTGACCATGTCTGGCTTCAGGATTTTAGAGCAAATGCTTTTGATCTTTCTCACTCTGTATTCAGTGTTGATGCAGCCTCACCTAGAGTATTACTGCATACAGCTCTGGGCTCCAGAATTTTAATCTGATAGGATACCTGAATGCATCCAGAGGAGGGCAACAAAGCTGGTACCAGAGCTGAAGACACATATTCTGAGGAGAGGCTGAGGACATCATCCCTGGATGCACTCAAGGCCAGGCTGGATGTGGCTTTGAGCAGCCTGGTCTGGTGGTTGGCAACCCTGCAGATAGCAGAGGGGTTGAAACTAGATGATCATCGTGGTCCTTTTCAACCCAGGCCATTCTATGATTCTATGACATTTGGGCTGTCAAGTTTGGAGAAGGCTGAAACATGACCTTACTGCTCTCTGCAACTTTCTGGAGAGGAAGTGGAGAGGGAGGTGCCAAATTCTGCTCCCTAGTGCTATCTAGTGATAGGACGTGTGAGAATGGCTCAGAGCTGTGCCGGAGGAGGGTCAGATTGGGCAGTAGGACAAACCTTTTTACCCTGTGAGTGGTCAAACACTGGAACAGGCTTCCTAGAGAGGTGATTGATGCTGTCACTGTTCAAGAGGCATTTGGGTAATGTCCCAGAGAAAATGCTTTAACTTTGGATCAGCCCCAAAGCAGTCTGAGAATTGGACGTCCCTCCTAATTGCCATTGCCACAAAGGAGACAAGAGAAACTATCAAACTGAGATGCTGAATACAAAAACGCAGTGTAGCAGGCTAATTTAAAAAAAAATGTATTTATGCATTTGTAATGGGATTATTTCAATAAAAGCAATAATACCACTGAGCAAAAATAACTCATTAAATATAGCATAAGTCAATAACAAAGCTCTACAAAGCCCTGCAGTGCTTTGTGAGTAGGTGGTTGGAGTTTTTTGGATCAATTTTCTCTTTTGTTGTTGTTGCTGTTTTAGCTAATTTCACTACAAAGCAGAAAGGTCAGAGATGATTTCTGTATTCTTTTCACCTTACTTTGTTTACTCATTTCCCCAGGTGCAAATGTGTCGTGCCATTGCCAACTCTCACATCTGTGTGAAAGCCTCAAGGTCAAAGTTTAGGATTTTCCTCTTGCCATGGGGGAAAGAAAGAGCAACCAGTGGGCAGGGGGAAACCAATTCTACCCATGCTTTTGTTTAAAATGTTAAAAATATTTGTAATTTTATAAGCAAGGGATATTTTTGATTGTATTTGAACCTGCTTTATTTATGCACTTTTCTCATAGTGAACTCTTGAAGGGGTGAGTCTGAAGGTACTGCTATGTAATGCTCTTAAAAATGACTATTGATTTTTATTTTATTATTTTTATTTATTTATTTATTTTGCTTTCCTGTTGGTTTTGAGAGAGTTTTCCTCACATTGATTCTTTTTCTTTCTAATGAACTGGTCAGGAAAATGATGGAACCAGCTATATCTGTGGCTGTACTAAATGTATAAAGTAAACAATTATTTAAAAAACGAGGGAAAAAGAAACATTTTCCTTCTCAAAGCTTTGTATTGACTATTTTAATTAGTCCCTTGAAAACAATATGTATCAACTGCTCAATTGTAGAATTGCTCAGAATGGAAAAGACATTAAAAATCACCAAGTACCACATTTCTAGACAGAAATGATTGTCAAGGTAACAATATCTCCTGCAGAACACATCCTGAGATTTATGTTCCTACAAATAATAAAAGAAAAAAATGCAATTCACTTTAGTGAAACATTCATACCTATGAAGCTGATCATCCATCTCATAAAGTCCATCTCATACCAGCCTGAGGGTTCTTTCATGAGAATTCTTGAGGATTACCGACTTCAGTCACAGTACGAGGAAGAACTTGTGTATACTCACGGATATTTGCAAGGAAAAACATAAACTTCAATCCACAGTCTTCTTGAGAGAATAAGACAAATTCCTGGTGTTCCTGCCATGTTCTGTCCTGGTGATTAATATCCTGTGTATCTAAATTTGTGAATTCTGTGCTTTTCTTTCCTTCCTGTCATAAAATACTGAATTGTTTTGCTATTCTTGGTTTTAAAATCTACCTTATTCCATTAAATTAAGAGGTGCAATAAATATGTCCAACAAGGTGACTTTTAAGACCTGTATTTACAGTGTAGGAGTACATCCCTTGGCTTCAACATGGCTTGAAACATCAGTAGATAACAGATTTGTGGATATGTTTGTAAATTGATGCTTCTATCACGTGCTCTCAGATGCTCAGATGAGCGGATGATGCTACAGGATACTGAAGTGCAAATTGTTATTACCACCACAGCTGAACAGCTATAGGAGTGCTACAGTTACAAAGAGCAGCACTGGAGCTACAAAGATTTGCCAATTTTCAAATGTGTTTTTTAGCAAGGAAGCAACGCTTGCTTCCTAACTGCAGAGCATTTCCCACTTCTGTGGCAAGACAGTCTTTTTTCTGTAGGTAACTTCCACTGTACTCTACTGATCAGAACTTTCTTGAAGGCACTAATAGCTGGTGGGTTGGAAGCAAATCTCAATGTTTTCTCCCTCCTGAAAATCTGAGAGACTGATAAAAGCATATTCTAGGATAGTGAGGCCCCCAGATACAGACATAAGGACACAAGAGCAGAAACATGCAGATAGTAAGTGGAGCCTCTGAGAATGAGGTTTGTTTCGTGGGTTTCCTCTGTGTAATTGGATCAGCTTTTAACTAAGAGCCTACATAGCCATAACCTGTGTTTCCATTTATAACAATAATCAGATAACAGCTTCCATCTCAGAGCATCCAGCCCTGCACAAACAATTTCAGCATTCTTGGAAGCAGACAAGGGCTAGAATCCCCATTTCACAGAGAATCAAATATGGAAATGTGAACAGGCCCCAAAGAAGCATTTTGCCCAAGGTTTTAAAGGAAATATCTATCCAGTCTGGGATTACAACCCAGCTCTTCTCTTTTTCTTATACATTAACCATGTAATCTTCTTTCCTTCCCACTTAGAATGCTTTCATTGTTTTTAAAAACTGCAGTTATCCTTTGAATGTTTTCTGCTTAAAGACAGGGTTGTGTACTTGGTGTGAAGTCACAGCAGCAACATAAGTTTGTATTAACAGATTGTTCAGATCTCCTAAACCTGACGAGATACATCATTATCCATCTAACTCCATAAGCATTTTAAAAGTCAGAAAATGGTATTCTCCTCAGTGTGAGAAGGAGCAGTGAACGCTACATTCCAAATGATTTAGAATGAATCATTTTTCTTGTGAAGAGTTGAATTCACTCGTTTATGATTGTAGTTACCACTATTGCTTTATGAAGGATAGAGTATAGTAACAGTGACATAATCTCTGTGTGGAAGTCTTCCAATAATCTTCTTTAGGAATGTATTTCCTCCCATGTGAGTTGCTGGTTATTTGAATAAATGAGATTTGCCTTCAGTTGTTTCTGATTTCTTACAGATCTCAATAGCAAGGATTATCATCCTGCCTTATATGGGCACTATGATACAAATATGTGATTGAATAATCAAATAAAACAGAATCTAGTCCAGGACACTGTGCAGATTCATTTCCTTTCCCAGCTGCTTCCTCTACTGCATAGAGACAGAGAGGAAAACAGATGGAACTGCTCATCACACAGTTAAGATGAAGAGCGCTATGCAGAACGAGACCATCACTACTTTATTGAAAGAAGGAAGTATTTCAACAACCCAGACTGAGCCAATACCTGAAAATATAGGACAAAAGTCAGAAATGTTCCTGAATTGTCTAATATTGAGGCATCTGCCCTCTGGGTATGGGCAACTTTGATTTCAGGTGCCCAGGTATATTTAACTAAAACAAATGCTTACTGTGGGAGAACTTCAAAGCATCTTCACAACATTACAGAAAGGGTTGTTAAGCACTGGAATAGGCTTCCCAGGGAGGTGGTTGAGTCACCATCCCTGGATGTGTTTGAAAACCATTTGGATGTGGTGCTCAGGGACACGATTTAGCAGAGGGCTGTTAGAGTTAGGGTAGTAAGGTTAGGTTGTGGTTGGACTCGATGATCTTTAAGGTCTTTTCCAACCTGAGCAATTCTACGATTCTATGATTCTATGATCTGAAGCTGTTGGAAAAAAAAGTGTTATCCAAGAATATCTGTGGCTGTACGACAATAGACTAGCCTGCCTATGTGAAACTGGAGTACTGCCATACATTCAGCCTTGGCTTATGGCTTCCATTTTCCCTTCACTGTTGCCGTGTAATGTCCTATATTACCACAAGCCAAGTGATGCTGGCGTGGATGCTGCGCTGCACTCCTCCAAGTCCTGCACTCCTGCTGCTCATTTATACACAGGGAAAGTTGTCCCAAGAAAGCAAACATTTTTTAAAAGTGCAGTTCTCAGATGGAAATGGTGGAAAGAGCAAATAACCAGCAAGCTCTGGATGTCTGATGTCGAAAACAGAGTTAGCCTACTACCATGTAATTTAATAAGAGCAGAAGGCCGGTTGGCTGAACAATAAGCAGAGTTACAGAGAGCCATCCTGCTCCTGTACAGAGCAGCTAGCGAGAAGGTGCAGCTGAACCACTGCAACATGAGCCCACAGGGGTAACAGAGCTGATAAAGAAGTGGGACAAACAGAACAAAAATGATGAGTCGTGGCATTTGGTGAAACAAGCACCAGGATCTGAGCCTAATATTGTCTTGCTGTAGAAAATAGAACAACACCCAAACCTCATGTTTGAAAGCTCTTCTTTGTTTGACATGGCAACATATTGGTAAGCTGTATTACTAACCTGTTGCTGCTTATCAGCACGAACCTCTGAAACTGGTTATGTTAATATTAGTGTTGATATAAGATGGGAGAAGAACTTAACAGGAGGTTTATTTTCTCTTGGATGGATCCCATCCCCTTGGATGTGGGCCCTGGGCAGCCTGATCACTAGCTTGTGAAGGGTGGCAGCTCTGCTTATGGCAGGGGGACTGGGACTAGATGAACTTCAAGGTTCCCTCCAACCTAAGCCATTCTATGATTTTATGATTATTTGAAGTCTGCAGCTGAAGTTACTGTGGGAGCAGAAAGGAGAAGAGCTGCAGTTGGCAGGACAGGCCAACTGGAGATCGCTGGCTGTGCACCTGCGGTAACAGGGAAAGGATGCTCGCATACATGCTAAGATTGGACTGGAAGCTTCAGAGTGCCGTCCGAAAAAAAAAACCAACAACAAAAAAAAAAAAAAACCGAGCCTGAAATCCATCCTCATTCAAGGAAGCGACGCCAGGTGGCACTACAGAAGGCAAAGAAAAGACAGCGGCTGCAAAACGTGGCCCCGCTAAGACCCAGAGCCTTGGCCGTGCTGCCCTGCCAGCTGCCGCACAGTGCCCGCATCGCTGATGCCAAGCGTCTGTGCAGACCTGCAAGGATGGAGAGAAGAGCACACACCATCTAGTTAATAAATGGCCTGCGTGATACATTTGTTTATTTATTTTGAATGCAGAATGTGTCTGTCACTTGGCCGAAGAGAGCTGCTCAGTTCTGCTTTGCTGTTACAGGATGCATTAGCTGCTGCTTTCTGCAGTCCTGCTTTCTGCCCACTGTCTGAGACGTTGCTTTGTTTGTGTATATGCTAGGGACATATATGCACAGTCCAGACACCAACCCCCTGAGTGTACCCCAAAGCTTTGGATCTTCTCAAAGCTTTTCTACTTCTGCTCAGGCAAATGACACAGCAGTAGCCTCACTGTCCAGACTGACACTGTGTCATCTCAGCTGCTAAAGAAGATGTTTGGTGCAGCAGGCAGAGATCTTTATTTCGTTCCTACTGTTGTTCATGTAAGGGAGGGATGTAAGCCATCCCCTCGTGACAAGCCAGGAGTTCAGTTCCCTCCTTTTCTCACACCAGGTGATGCTAGAAGAGCAGAGCAGGCTGAAGAACAAGAAGCACTCTATTTACAATGAGGCTGCCTCAAAAGTTGGAGAAGAGGATACTGGAAGGGGAAAAGGTCTTCCATCTGCACAGCTTGCTTAGGGTTCTATGTTACCTGTCTCACTACTTTCCAACTTCATAAGAATACAGTGAGGTACACCAGAAGTGTGTCTTTTTTGTCCATGTGACTCTCATTTTTAGGGTTTTTGCTTCCTGCATCTAGGAGGATTTGACATGAACTGGACTGCACATATGCTCCACACTTATTTGTGTTCTGCTCTCCTGAAGGCATTAAATAAGGAGCAGTACCATCTGCCATTCACTTCTTTGCCACATACAGTCCACAATAGCAGGACTTTGCAGTAATGGGGGAGGAGAATAGATTGTGAAAAGAGAACAAATACAGAAATAGTTTTGAATTTGATTAAGATTTGTTCAATATCAAATGAACTGTCAGTGCTTTTTAGGCGAGTATCTGAGATTTCAGCTTGTGACATCAGTGCTAGTCAGAAGAGACGGTAACATTCAGAATATAAATCTCAAGAGGATGCTCAGCTTCAGGCTCTAATAAAGAGTTTGCAGAAATCAGATCTGACTGCGCAAAAATATAAAACCACACCTCCAACATTATTCCTTAGAAACCTGGTGAGATGTTGTGCTTCTTAGACTATGATGAGCCCTTCAGTCAATCAAAAGCATCCTGTCCCAACACTGTGGAAATCTGCGGAGGAATCGCAAGTGATCTTTTGTTAATCTCCTAGATCAACAAATCCCCCAAGTGCATGAGAAGACAGGCATGTCGGAGGAAATATATCAAAGCAGAAAGGCATGATGTCACATTTGGGTGCATAAGACGAGGTATGCAGGACATCTGCTTTCACTGCTTTAGTGCATGAGAGCCTGAGGTTGAGAGGATGACCTTCAGAACGTTCTGCAAGACTCAACTGCTTACCCAACTCTTTTACGCAGGTGTGAGGAAGGGTCTTAAGATTTATTGCATATGTTTTGTTGAAGTTGTTGTTTTTTTTGCTGTGTACAGCTCACCCACATGATGAAATAGATCTATCAAAAGTCAGAGTGCATTGCTGCTGTCAGATGATAAGTTCCACCTTGTCTTTTAGAGCAGCTTGGTTTTGCAAAGAATGATGATGTAAATCAGAAGCACATTTAATGGGCTTTAAGCTATTATTTCCAAATTTCTTTTGTCTCATGTTCTTTTGTACCTATTTCTTAGAAACAGGAATAAAGTTGTAGAAACGGCTTGAAAAGAATGTATCGGATACTTAATCAATTTAAGTAATAAAAGAGGAGAATTTGAATATAAGCTAAGAGAATTGGCTGCTGTTACTTATATTCATCTATAAGTATTCCAAAGTGCCTAAAATTCCAGGAAATAAAAAACAAAAACAAAAACATAAAGCTTAATATAACTCAGGAAATGAATAAAAGAACTCAGTGTGGAAATTATGATGTTTTATTTTTCCTACTTCAAAGCTGTGTCATCATGTCAGGAGGCAAAGTGTATAGATCATATGGTTAATCACGTATACCAGAGATAGGACATCATGATACAGAGCACGAGAATATTCATATGCTGAAGGGGTTTTTTTGGTAGGGATACAACATACAAATAGTACAGAGTTTTCCATATCACAGCGAGATGATCAGGAATGATCAGGAGCTTCCAGAGCTCACTGCAAAAGAGCATTAAGAAACAGTTAGCTTCATTAACTCTACAATGTAGAAAAATAGCATTAGTTTTGGAAATATATTTTTCACCATTATTCAGTGAACCACATGTATTTTTGAAGGCACAAGCATATTTAACTGGAAAATTTCACAGAGAATTAAATGCACATGTCAATTAAACAGTCTTTAAAACATCTTACGTCAGTATAATTGAGATCAATTTTAGGTGCAGCTGTCAGCTAAATAAAGGAATCAAATTATTGATAGAGTTTACTTTCTAGCTCATGAAAGTTAATCTTTTGATGTTGCTGTCATCTGTGCATGATTGCTGCTGCTCTTATCCAGAATAGGTCTGGTCTGTGCCATCCCTAGCTTTATAGATGCCATCACAAGGCCTCAGTATTCTTTCCAGTGAACAAATTCCTCCAGCTCAGTAACACTTTTCTCTTGGTTTGTTTGATGAGGCTGAGGTCAGGAAACAAAAGGATTTTGTTCTCCCGATACTGGATATTGCGTTGCTAGAGTTGCTTTTAGCAGTCTATCCTGTTCTCCTATTTCAAATTTAGATAAAATAAAAACATTCCCACTTTCATTTGTAGTCACATTCTCCTTACTGGTGTATTATAGCACTTATCCATGGAAATCATGTTCTTCCCTGACATCAATTTCTAGAAGTTCAGGAGAAGTTTTAACAATAAATGAAATAGGATCTATCTGGCCTGTATCAGAGGAGAAACAAAGGATGTGCAGACCTTCAGAGCTCATTTGGTTTTCGGTTGCTTTCTCCTTTTTGTCTAGTGACACGTCTCACAAAAGAGTATATACACCTCAGCTGCCTTCTCTACCTTCAGCCCATGCAATTTTAAATGCAGTTTTAGGTATTTCACCTTCCCTTGCCATGGAAATACAATCTTTCAGGAAGGAAGTAGGATAGGCAGACAGGGATGGAAACTATTAAGGCATCTTAACATAATCTGCTCATGTTCAGTGGTATCAAAACTCAGCTACAGAGTCTGGGCGCACACTTCAGACAGAGCCCAGACCCAGAGAGACCCCAGTATGTACTTGTAATTCCAGTTGTCTGCTATATCTGGTTCATCACGTACTTTTAAACAATTATACATCCAAAAGCAATTAGTTTCATATCATGGGTTTTACCAACAAACAGCCAAATAGGAGATGGAACCAGACTTTCACTACTGTGATGTGCAAAATGCAATTTATAATGGTTTTAAAGAACATTTTAACTATATTTCCTACACATTTCTAATAAGACACAAATTAAGGCTATCTTAAAATTAAAGCAACACCACCAATCACAACATTTATACTTTGGTTTAATCTTGTAAATATTTGTGACTAAAGAACAATTATAATATAGGATTTAGTTTATCTTCACAAAGACTGTCTTCTTTTCCCATTACAAACTGACAATGAATTACTGTACTCTCTGCTGCAAATTGATTTTTGATTTTGATATTGATTTTATCTATCAGCTAATTGCAAGTAAACTCTTCCTTAAAATGCTTGCCAGGAATTATGTCCAGAGAGGGCTCTGTAGCTATAGTGCTAGGCTGAGCTCTGTGCTAAGCAAAGTTATCAGGAGCTGCAAGCAAATTTCTTGATAAATTACACAGAACTAAGTACAAATATGAAAAAGAATGTGGGACCATTTCCTTCATCTTCTTCGGTCTTGATGTTCTGTATAAAGATAGCGAAAGATAAAAGCCTAACAAGAAATTATTTTGTTAGATCTTCTCTGTAAATATAGAAACGTTTTTCCGGATCTGTATTATTTTACTGATTTAATGATTTATATATACTTGTTGATTTCACTAATCAGAAAAAAATATCTGATAGTAGGGCAAAAAGCTTAAAGGCCTCTAATTAGAGGTCACTGACAAACCAGTTTTGATGATGAGTTGGATGCAAGATGGAGCAAATTTATTTGCTGCTAGGAAGAGTTTCTCATCCATTTTGCATAGCTGAGAGCCATCCTTTTAAAATCCTTGGCCATTTTCCTGGAAATCTACATCTGCTGCCAAAAAGATTCTAGGTACGTACCACAAAATTCTATTTTAACTCTTTATGGCACTGGAACTCTACCTTGTTTTGTTTCACTGTCTGCATTTAGTTCTGATGCAATAACGTGGATTTCAAAGTAATTTTTCTTGTTTGCTTGAAAGATGAATATGGGTCATTCCATATGACTGAAATTCTGCTGTGGCCTCATGCACCTCTCAATACATACTTGTCCTGAAGTCTACACTCTCCTTTTGGCCCCCACGGTTCCTCTTCTGCAGAATGCCCTATCAGTGGCCAGGGTGAACTAATAGGCCATAATGACTCTCACATGGAACCTCCACCCCACAGCTCCATGTCACTGTGCTCTCAGGGCTGAGCACTCAGGCTTATCCTTCACAATGTTGTAGTTTATACCTGTTTCCTTTCTGTGCCAGCTCATAGACTGTTGATTCAGACCTTTGGACTTCCTAATCTGACCCTGGCCCTTCCCTGTAATCACGGACCTGCTCATTGAGAACTGTGCAGTATTTGACCCAATTAGCCTTATTAGACTTGACCCCGATTTGTGGTTTGACTTCTCCACCAAATTGCCTCAGCTGGAGGGCAGTGGGGTAGGTCCCTTACTTGTGAGGTCCCTACACTGCAGGCTACGTTATCTTCTGTGAATCACTGCCCCTTAAGAAGCAGCTGTCAATTGCTGACTGTAGATTCCCTGGTAGAACAACACTTGGAACACCACGGTTACTCCGAGGACAGTGAAAATGCTTGCCTTTTCTGGATTTGCATATTCTAAATGATACGGCTGATTGTACTGGCTGAGAATATGTTAGAAAGCAAGCAACCTTAGGGTGTTGAGGAAGGCACACCCACATTCCTCCAGCATGAAGAAAGCAACATCACACAATGTCAGCCTAACATAAGACAGATTATTTCTAAGATTCATGCCAGCTGATTAACTGATAAACTACAGTCATGCCTTATGTCTTCTCAGAACAAAGAAAGACAAGGAGAAAATTTTTATTTTTGTTCATTTTTACAGAAAATTAGAAGTGTTTTGGAAAAATCAAAGAGGTATTACAGATAGGCTTTGACTGTAATGATGTGACTATGGGAGAAACCCTGTCGTACAGGTATTTTTTTCACTATCACGATGAAAAATAAGTGTTAATGGGGTAAGTTGTGAGGAAAGAAGAATGGATTTACCGTTCCCTTAGCCAATCCAATCTGATTGTAAGTAAATCTGCCTCTGATAGATGGTGTCTGATGCCAAATTTAAAGATTTAATGAAACACACACTAAAAATGATCGTGTATTTACATCACATCCTGCTTGCATCTGTAAAGAGACTGAAGTCAAATAATGACTCAAGATGCCAGCAGAAGTCTCGTTTTGAAGCACACCTGAAAACTGGCAGTAACAGCTAAGATTTTTTTTTTCTCCCGAGGATGACTGATATCTATTATTAATGGAAAATATGAGCTGTGGCAGAACCATCTCTTATTATGAAAACTCTGATCTACATTCTATTCATTTTGAATAAAAATTGCTCATAGAAAATGAAAACAGCCTGCTTTAGCTGCTACAAGTTTGAAACTGGTAAGAATGAATCTGCATGAGATAATTCTGATCACATTCCTATGATTTAAATGATAGGATTTTAAAAGATTATTTCCCTTATTTTATATATTTTGGAAGAAGATATATTAAATTCCCTTTTAAAATACATATTATTTCCTGCCCTGGCCATGCACTCATGCAAACACATAAACATGCACACATAGTACTCTAAGCTAATTTATTTACTCAGTGATATTTGCCTTGGTCTGAAAATACAAAACCCAAAACCTATTAGTAAGAATAACTACAGTTTATGCTTAATAACAAGTTTTATTCTTATATATTTAAATGTAAAATTATAAGTAACAAAAAATAAGAAATTTTGAAAGTTTGATATTGTAGTACATCAGGGTTAACTTGACACCAATTTGAATACATTTTCTGAATGACATTACTTAACTTCACTGTAAATGTAGTGAAACTAGTTGTTGACTCAGTACAGATGAATGGTAAGTAGAGATTCATGGAAAGAATCCATGTTCTTTGGGCTTGGAGAATCTCCATTATGAGGAAAGGCTGAGTAACTGGGTCTGTTCAGTCTGGAGAAAAGACTGAGAGGGGGTCTGGTTAATGTTATAAATATCTAAAGGAAGATGGGATGCAAATGGATGAGGTGTGTGGATAGGACAAGGAGCAAAGACCTGAAATTTGAACATATGAAGTTCTACATGAACATGCAGAAGAATTTCTTCATGATAAGGTTGACAGAGCACTGGATCAGGTCACTGGATCAGGTTGCCCAGAGGGGTTGTGGAGTCTCCTTCTTTGGAGATATTCAAGACCTGTCTGGATGCCTACCTGTATGACCTACTATAGGGAACCTGCTTTAGCAAGGGGGTTGGACTCAGTGATCTTATGAGGTTCCTTACAACCTCTGCAATTCTGTGATACTGTGATTCTTCTCCACTAAAGGAAAAAATCCCTCATGGAAACCAGTATGTACAGGAGTTTCCTTGAGCTAAATACTTCATACCCTATTAGCAGGGGGGTTGGAACTAGATAATCTTAAAGGTCCCTTCCAACCCAAATCAATCTATGATTCTATGATTCTATGATAAAAGAAGGTGCATCTTATCAAGTTAATATTCAGATTCATCTGTTGGTAGTAACTGTCACTACTAGTATATGTTATATAAGCAGAGATGTTTCTTGAATGTGTAATTTACTTCCTCTAGAACATTACATTTATGTTTTCCTAATCAACTTCACACAAATGCGTAACAAATGTCAATTGAGATATTTCTTTGTCATAATGTATATAAAAAAAGTTTGTTATTGTAGCTCTAACATTATTTATGTTCCACTCTTAACCAAGATTTCACTAAATACTACGGTTATTATCATTCCAGTATAACTTAGCTTTACCTCTAGAATTTAAAGGTTTACAGTGATTTTCTTGGATTGCCTAAGAGCTTAAACTAACCAAGATTTGAAGAGTTTCCCACTGCCAAGAAATAAAAGTTAGATTGCGATGCTGAGAAAGAGAACTAATTTGGGCATAGTAAGAAGAATGCCTTAAGCTGGAGCAATAAAATCTCTATACTGAAAGCTGTTTGATCTGTAAAACAACTCTTATGTATCTGACATGCAGTTGTATAGGGTATAAATCTGTATGATCATATGCAATGCAGTGATACAGACCATACACCTCTGTGATAATATATGGAAAAACAAGATGTATATTAGGAAGCAAGCTTAAGTGTCAACTATCAACTAAGACATCATGTAAGGCACTAAAATTTAGCATGAAAGGTTGAGAATGCAACTGGGCACTGGAAAGGTTCCCCAGGGAAGTAGGCATGAACCCAAGCCTGAAGGTGTTCAAGAAGAATTTGGACAACACTTTTAGATATATGATTTATCTTTTATGTTGCCCTTTTCAGAGTCAAGAGTTGGACTCAGTGATCCTCATGGCTCCATTCCAACACAGGATATTTTACAATACTATGAATTAAAAAACAAGATGCAATTTTCTCTTCAAAATAAAGATTTTAAATGTTGCTCTATATAGTGTTCTCATTTAAACATTTGAATGGATACTGATATAAAATTACAAGAATGAGTAAACAATTAAAATGTGTGGTCACACCGACATTTTTGATGGCATTATTACATAAAATTAAATAGCAGGCTACATTAGTTTCTCTGTCTTGGCGTAGCTTTAACAGTTCCTAGATGTTTTTTAACTGCCACAGATGTCCACAGAATGTTATTCATGTACATCAGTTGTAGTCATTAGGGCAAGAATTTATATAACAATATTGTATTAAAAAATAAATAGCATTAATTTTTTTTTTTTTTTTGTATTTTCCTTTGTGTTGAATTTCAAGTCTTTTTAAAGAGGTACGACCATTTCTTAAAAATAAAATAAAAGAAAAATAATGCCAGCTTTTTCTTATAAATAAGGAATTTAATATTTTTGCCTTGAAATATGACTCGTTTTTTCAGCCTTAATAATGCCCCAATTTACACATTCTTATAGCAATTATATAAATGTTCTCTCTTAAAGAAAATCACGATTCACATAGCTGAAAAAACCAAGATGCCTCAGTCCATGACTCTGTAAGTAACACACTGTCATGCATATCATGGAGCCTCAATTGTGTGATGCTGATATAAGTCCAATCTCCAGGCATCTAGATATCTATTGTGTTCTGAAGGAAATTGAATACAATCAGTGCTGACAGCATGAGGTTACATTGAAAAAGGATTTAACTCGTACTTGCTCTGTAGTTCTACACCTATTTGCGATGTAGTGTCTTCCAAGGCAATAGCAGGGTAAATAAAATAGACTTGGTCCAAAACCGAGTGTGTGGTCTGAAACCAAGTGGTACCTACTGATATTCATTGATGCTTACTGAATGTTTGCAGAGACCAAATAGTGTTTGTGAGCACAGCGACCTGGTGGCTGGTATATTTTGGTGGCAGTGACAGCAGTGTGAAAGACAAGCCACTCCTAGATTTCATTCCATGCTATACACTTGCATTTAAATAGCATGGGCAGTTGGGTATAAAATCAAGACATAAGATGACATGAAATATTCCATGGATGGTTTTTCTACAGTTTCCTTTGGCATGTGAAAAGAAAAGGACTTTCTCTGCCCCACAGTGCTGCTGAGAAAAAATACATTGCTATTCTTACTTAGTTACTATAAAGCCTAGTATCTGGCATTCTTGCTTGCCCCTGCTAGGAGAGAGAACGCTAGCAGTCTAGCAAACTTCAGAACATACTATCAAGTATTTTTAGTATAATATCCTGTGTTAGTACTGGTCAAACTCTTATTTATATCCTTTAGTCTATGCTCTGGTAACAATTACTCAAGAGAAAGCACTTTTTTGCCTACTGCTTTCAGCTAAGAATGCCATGTAAGAGTCACTAGGAGTTTAACAACTAAGGTTTTTAGATTTAATGTGTTAAGGTCTAAGCCTGTTAGGAATGGAGTGCCGTTTCCCATTGAAACTGTTCTACCTGTAAATCTAAAAATAGAAGAGTGTAATTCAAATGCTTCATTCATATACCTTGTCTTGTCTTGCCTGACTGGATGAAACAGTAAGGAAAACACATCTATTTTGATCTCCATAACAATTGGCTAGGTCATATCCAAAAACATGGATAATTTATAGCAACAACAAAAAAATTTTGCTTCCCTGTAAATAGGTAGACCCTTGGTAGTCTAAGCATTTTAGGCAGCTTTCAGACAAACTCTTCTCATCCCCTCAGGCATCTAGTATCAATCAAAAGAATGAGCTTTTTGCTTTTGGTATCCAAAGATCCTTACATCCAAGTTCTTTTACTCTGTGAATAATTTTGAAGTTGAATTTGTTACAGACATCATCAACATATGAAAGATGCCAATCTAAGATTCTTCAGAATTCAGTAATGCAATGTTGGTTCAGAGAGATCATTTAGGTCAGGAAGACTTTTTCTAGCTTTTTCTAATCACCATGTCTTTTGCATCTTATAACGTTCTCTACTCATCCCTCTACTCAGGTTCTTCTCTGCCCTTCTATAAACTGGACAAATTTCCCAATTTTTCTTCAGCAGAGCCAAAAGTTTTAAGGGTCTTTTTGATCTGGCTGAGCTGAGCAAGAACAAGCAAATGATTTGCACGTCAGCTATTACAGTATGATATTCTAGACAGTATCAATCTACCTCTACCTTTGAAGCTACAGAATCTGAATTTTTTTTCATAGTTTAACTAGATATGAACTAACAGACTAAAACCTATCTGTCACAGCAGGGCAGTGTTAGGATATAAATGTATTCAACCTCTTCCTCTATGTGCTTAGTGTCTGCACTGACTGGCTTTAAATATTCCTTCCAGCAGGGCCTTATCTGAATTATTATGCAGAGGTGTGTCTGACTTCTGTGTTAGGCCAGAACCTTGCTGGGAATAGCCATTCCTAATCCTGCTTTTTCAATCATTTACAAAATTACTTTTCCCCAAATTGTATGTGTGAGAGGGCAGAGATCAAGAAAACAAGAGATATCGGCTCTCACCCATATTAGGCTAATTAGAGCTCTTGCCTCTCCCCATTTTTGTATCCTTCACTGAATCTGCAATTAGAATTCATGATTTTCCCTCCCTTTGCCTGGGCTTCAGGCTGCTGTGCCCCATACTCAACCCCACCTACTTCAGCCTTTCATACATATACTTAGTTTCTGTATTTATCATTTGCTTGAAAAATAAGACAGTGGTGAACATCATCTTTAACATTTCCAAGTAATAGGTAATAGTGAGAAAGGAATAATAGAATCATAGAATCACAAGGTTGGAGACGATCTGCAAGATCATCTGATCCAACCGTCCTCCCACTACCATTGCTAGCACAAGCTACTAAACCATAAAGTGTAAATGCAAACAGACTTACAAATCTGATGAAATTGCATGCAATAACATTTATCTTGAGTTTCTTGATACTAACTACCTTCAGTATCTCTGTTCTATATGGCATCTATTTAAATCTGGTGAGCATATAAAATTATGCCCAGCTGAGAGAGGAATTGCTGGATAAGGCCACAAATATTTAAGTCACTGTCAAAAGAATGTTAAAGGAAAGGCTGGAATAGTACACAGAGAAGTGGAGATAATACGGTCATTTTGCTGGCAGTACCAGCATATTTTTGGATTAATTCCACTTAGCTCCAGTTTGGCTGAACAAGCAGAATTTTCTGAACTGAATTCAGCAATCTAATTTTAGTTAAGCATGGTTGAAATCAAGCCATACGCATGAAACACAGCCAAAATTTGTGGATTTGATTTATTTGGACTCAGATTCATCAGAAAGTACTACAGAATACGTTACATTGAAGAGTATGTTCACCCAATAATCATTCTTTGAATCTTTAAAGCCAGGTTAATAGAAAGTAGAGAATATATTCAGAAAATTGCAGCTAATTACTTAGTTTGAGCCTGAAAACTGTAGAAACAGTAGGAGAACTGGATGTAACTATTTCCAGAACATTGCAATCCCTGGCAGGCCAATGAAGATGAACAGAAATTGGTATGTTTTCTAAAATTGCACAGAAAGGAAGAGAAATAACTGTCCTTTACATTCATACATTCATTATGTTCTTATCTAGAACAAATACTTTTAAAAATGTATTTCCTCTGGGAAACAATTGCTTTAAAGATTGCTGTATCTAATCTCTAAAATCTTTCCTGACCAAGAACTTTTAATGAAGGAAAGGACTCAAGTATGACAGCAGATTAAAATACCACAAGGAAAGTGAATTCAGAGGCTGAAAAAAACATTTATATTCCTGATCCTTCTCTGTTCTTCAGGAAGACTGACTGCACTCTTCAGAGAAAAAGACTGATCTCATTTCATCTCTAATTCCAATCACTGGAATCATAGGATCATAGAATTGCTCAGGTTGGAAAAGACCTTAAAGATCATTGAGTCCAACCACAACCTAACCATACTACCCTAACTCTAACAACCCTCTGCTAAATCATGTCTCTGAGCACCACATCCAAATGGCTTTAAACACATCCAGAGATGTGTGCAACACTCAACCACCTCCCTGGGGAGCCTATTCTAGTTCTTAATAACCCTTCCTGTAAAGAAGTTTCTCCTGAAATCCAACCTAAACCTCCCCTGGTGCAACTCGAGGCCATTTCCCTCATCCTGTCAAAGATAGAAAAGTCATGGCAGCATCAGGTATGGAAATGAGGCAAAATCCTGTAAAAGCAAAGACATTTCCTTCTTTCTCATAACTGTATGCTAGACTATTCTTATCTGAAAGCCAATATGCTGCTTAATTGCTTATCATTACAGCTGTCTGTTCTGAACAGAACTACTGCATTCACTCTGGATGAAGCATAATATCGTTTTACAGTGATCTTACTGAACCAGGGAGTTGATGCAGGATTAATAAAATTTCATTTGTATTCCAAAAAGATTATCATAAAACTGAATCTTTTTATTGGCTCTAATATATGGCTTCATTTTTAATACGCATTTGGCCTCATCCTGTCAAATAACAATCGTCACAACTTCAGTATTAGATTTTCTAGGATAAAGTATCAATTCTGATGTTATCCTATAAATCATATTAGCACAAACAATGATGTAGTTTCTGGAAGCTTGAGTCCTTTGAGTAACAAAGGGATTGTAGTCCTAGATGACTGCAGACTGCTTTCGTTTTTTATTGTTTCCTTTCATAAGAGATTTACTGTTAATAACTGATTCTGTAAATCTGGCCAAGTCCTTTAGTTTCTTTGAGCTTTTATTCCTGGCTTCATAATACTCCTCAGGATTGTGATCTCAAGATAACAGCATCCTAGAAAGTCACTGTATTCCTTTTTCTTTTAAAGAGAGATTATTTTAAAAAAATAATCCTTTTTCAAAAATAGGATCAAAACAGTATTTTGAAGCATTTCTAGTTTCTCCTTTCTCTTTACCTTGCAATTTAGCTAATACAGAGGATGATTTTTTACTGGCCAGAATTAGGGAAGTTAAGCCATCCCCATGTATCTGATTTCCACTACTTCCTCTCTTCTCCCTTCCATTACAGACTGAGGCAGAACTTCACCTATTGAGTGGAAGCTAAGAAATAACTTAGCGCAGGATTGGACTAATTCTGCAAGCTGCAGTCTCCTGCCTCCCCTTTGCCAGGTTGATGCTGAATCCTGCCTTGAAACAGATCACGAAAGCTAATTTCAGCATGATTGACATCAGATTATGAGACTGCTGATACCTTCCTATCAGAAACAATACATCTCCAGACTTTTAAATGCCAGGTTTAAATGTGAGATGAGTGTGATTGAGCCACTTCCCATTTGTTTGTCTCTTGCTATTCGACCTACCTGATGCAAATGAAGTCTGCAGGGACACACTTTCCTGGTTGCAATGAACTGCCGTGGAATTCCAGGCTGTTTTGATTTTAAGATATAAATGTCAAAGGCACAAAACTCGAGCATGGTAAATCAGTCACCTCACATGTGCCTGCAACGGATGTATGAATAATTCACAGATCTTTGAGAGGAAACCATGCCAAATTTTCTCGCTTTTACTAAATAATTCTTGGCAGCCTACCAATTTGGGCATTATAACATGCAAGCTTATTGAGAAAGGGTGTTTTCTCAGAAAAAGCTTTATTTTAACCTTAGTCGCAGAGGAAAGTTTGACATGTGTGATCACCTTGTTCTGGCAAATAGACAGGCTGTGTAAAATAAGCATGTTTGGTTTTGTCAGTAGTGGCTGCAACACCTGGAACGTGCACAGTACAGGAAGACATGCAGAATCACACCACTGTGCCGCAAAAGGGCTTGGTGAAAAGGAAGCACAGTTTATGCTTTTGTTAATGAAAATTAAACCTCTGTAAAAGGGGTGATAAGTAGTACCTATTTCAAGTAAAAATGGCTGTGTGTTTGGGATAGCAGCCTTTTTAAAAGAATAATAGAAGTTTGGTGATCTAATGCAAACGGCTTTTTGCTATTTTTTGCCCATTATTTCATATACAAGTACAGGACAGACTAGGTTTTCAAATGCATTTGCATAAATACATGTACAACACCCCGAGACTTCTTTAGGCCTTTGAACATGACTATGTTATTTTTTTATTAAATATTATTTTCTGGCACTATTCATTGAAGTTATTTTTACAGTATTTTGGTTATGTAATGAACACAAGAATAAACCAATTCAATAATAATACTTCTAGCAGTTTCCAATTTTGTGCTGAAAGAAATACCCAAGCAAGCTTTCACTGTAAAATAAAAGGTTTCTTAAAAAATTCCCATCAGAGCATTTCAGTGACTCTTGCTGAAATCCCATTACCAGTTTGCTGTCTGTACAAACACTACTAAATATGTCTTGCTGATACCCACAGATGCACAGCCGTGAGATAAAATTTTGTTTGTTTGCTTTTTAAAACTTTTGAGTGAAACATAGTATTCCCACAGCCTTCACTTGCCTGCTGAGTATGAGGCTGAATAGGAAGTACTGTGACTTAACAAATGCTTTTATTAGCCAGGGTTTCGGTGCCATTAAGGACTTGTCTAAAAACTACAGGGCTGTACTAGGGCCAATTCAAAATCTCTTTATAGTCACTAGCTTGGGCTCTGGCAGCAGTCTAGTCATGGAACTCAGATAATGCATGCTGCTTATGGATTAAAATTAGTTTATACATCCCATAACTCTGACATTTAGGGGATACACAACATAATGGAGCAGTACGATTCCAGCGACTACTGTATTCAAATTCCTTCTCAGCTGCGAGTTCTTCTTAATGTACACGCACATATATATATCTGCCCATTGCATCATCCCATAGGCATGCTATATATATACACATCTAATGCACCAGCCACTTAATGTGTTCTCAGACAGCTGCCAGGATTTTGTATCACTGTGTGTGTATATACAATGACTAGTACTAAGGAGCACTACTGTAATCAAAATGTTAAACAAAAAAAAATGTAGTTTGCATGTAAGTGGCTGTGTATGTATTTATAAATAATTAGTCCAGGAACTAAGTGATAAAATACGAAGCTATCAAATATCCATCCCTCCTCTATCCCATCTCCTTTCTTCTCTCTAGCTATCAGTTCCCCAAGTCTTGCTCATGCTGTTTCTGTAGTGCCACAACCATTCGCTCTTAAGGCAGTTCCTTGGAAATCCAAGAAGTCTTTTAGATTGATAACACATGCTGAGTGTTACGAGTAAATTAATTCCAGCTACACTCACGCCAGTGGGACTGCATAGTAGAAGACAAAGAAAGGAAGGTAGCCTAAAGGCTATGTATTGCAAGGGAAGGATCCTGATTCATGGCTTCAAAGCAGGGAAGCCTTCATAAAACATTCTCCCTCTGCTGGGTTCTTCTCTTAATATCTTGCCTTTGGTTAGCAGCTTGAACCACCTTCTCTTTCCAAAGGAGGGGAGTAGGAGAGGGCACAGCAGGAAAGAGTGGAATGAGCTGACATTTCCCTTACTTCCTTCTCTAAGCAATATGGAAAATTAAGGCAGATATTTGGAATTTCTGCAGCACATGTAATTGCTCATTGCTCATGAATTTCTCAGTACAGAGGCAAAGTGATCTCTAATTGATCAAATTCAATTTCAACAGCAGCACGATACCATGAACATAACCTCCCACATCTAGTTATAAGTCAATGCCCATTATAAGACTCATTTTGCCGGGATGATTAGTGATTAGGAAATGTCATACATGCACACACAACTCCTTATTCAAATGAGACAGGGCAGGTCTGTGCCATTCAGGACAGCACTCACACTTCACATGGTTTCAAATCACTACTGTATCTCCATGGATAGGTAATAGGAGCTACATTAAATTTCTGTAGTGACGTGGAAGATCCTTTTTGATGGTAATGTAATCTGAGGCAGTAACCTGCTAGTAAACAGTTATTTTAGGAAACAAAAAGAAGGAAGCATACTCAAGAAGGTAGTTCGTGTTACCTCCTTTCACTCAAGGAGATTAAAGCAGTAGTCATAGAGGATACAAACCATGCTATTGCACACCTGTCACACTCCCATCCTTTCATAGAATCACAGAATCACAGAATCACAGAATCACAGAATCATAGAATCATAGAATCATAGAATGGGCTGGGTTGAAAAGGACCACAATGATCATTGAGTTTCAACCCACCTGTTATGTGCGGGGTCACCCACTACCAGACCAGGCTGCCCAGAGCCACATCCAGCAACTTTCCAGCAACAGCCAGTTTTACTGAAGCAGTAGAATAAAAAATGGGGCAAAGCAACAGTAGCCTTGACTTATTAAGATCAGTCAACAGTGAATGACTGCTGCAGGACTGACCTAGTATACATCTTTACTTATAGAGCATCAGGTGTTTTTGGTGGCATGTAATCATAGTATTTAGCTTACTACCAGATACATCCCTCTTAAACACTCTCTTGTGTTATTATCCACCTCCACTATTAGTTCTCTACTATTAAGCATTGGTTCCCTGGAATAATCCCCAACTAAGTATATTTTTAATTTTGTCCCATCTTTCTGGACATTAGAAAGTCATATCTCCTTTTTCAGCAGTCTCTGCCTGGATCCAGAGAAGACTTTCAGCTACTGAAGGGGTGGTACCAATGTAGTATCTCTTGCCAAGATAGTCTGTTCCAGCAAACAGGCTAAAATCTAGAGCATATCAAGTCAGAGAAAGCTTTGGTTTGCCTAACTGGACCATAAGCCCAGTTGCACAGAAGCAATAGCTCCATCTGAGCAGTCATCTGAGTCAGCACAGACAACATCTCAGCAGAAAGTGGCACGTTGCAGAGCACTGCCTCTCGAGAAAATCTCTCCCTTCCCAGGCATTTCACACTGTGTTTCACACTTCTGGCTGGCTCTCCTTTCCATACAGCCGTCAGTCGGGTGCTGGTTTCAGGACTGACAGCTATTGGAAGTAGCATTGCCAGGCATGAATGTTGTCATCACAGTTCATTAATCCTTTTCTAGTTGGCATGAAATACATACAGCCATTAAAGACAGAGAAAAACAAAAAACCTTCCACTACTATAACAGCAAACACATTGAGTGGGAGCAAGCTGCTTTCATAGTCATGCAGCTCTACTTCCTCACTCTCAGCAAGCTACACAAACATCCTTTTGCTTGCAAACTTCACAAAAAGACTAGGAGATGTCAGGCACTTCCTTGATTTTCCAGTGAATACTTTTGTCCATACACAACATTAGACTGTAACAGACTGGCTCCCCTTCCTGCCTCTGCAGGTTTTCAGTGACAGGACTATTACAGGAAAACACAAAATTCAAACTTCTGTAGATATATACTACAGAAGTATTTTATTAGTCAACAGGCAATATGATGGGGAAGAGGGATAAGACAATAGACAAGCTAATACAGTTGTTATGTTTGGGGTTTTTTAACGCAATTCATCATTATTTTTATATGCCTTTTTGTATGGATGTAAAGGTTTCTGCTAGTGCATCTCTGTCAGGAGGAATCCTTTTTAGAATTATCACCTACTTAACTAAAACAGTTTATAAAACACAAATGACAAGTTGGATCAAACTTGTAGCAGCAAGTTTACTGCAGCTACAGTCAAAACCCTGCAGGAAAATAAAAGCAATGGCTGTGGCCATTACACATTTCACAGCAAGTGAGATGATGGAATTGAATGTTGTCATGATTGAAAGCTTCAGGGATTCATACACTTCATTGAGCCTGCCTACAAAATGCTAAGTCTCACCATGTTCCCTCACAGCAAGATTCCCAGTACACACAACGCGTATTATGCCAAGCCTCTGCAGTGCTCGAGATCAGCCAGACCTAGCTGCAGAAAGGGAAAACATAGCAGCATCTTAAAGAACCATTTCCCAGTCAATCAAGGTGGTCTTAACAGCAGGTTTCATTACTTGCTATACATACATGAAAAAGCCACGCATGGAGCATTAATACTGAAAACATTTGCAAAAATGCATTTGGAATCGTTTCTTTGAATACTGGTACATTTGTTCATCTGTAAGAAAGTGCTGATGCCTTTTGGAAATGAAAGGAAATGAAAAAGGTGGGGTTTGTGCCACTGCCATCCAGATTTACCTTCATGAAACAAAGGAATACGGAATGCGGCCATCCTAATTCCAATCCTACAGCCTGTGAGGGGCATCAGGAAGCTTCCATTCCCCGAACATCCTCTTCCCAACACCACCCCAGCCCTGCTGTGTCTGCTCCCAGCACGTGAGAATGCAGTGTCTAATAATAACCAGGAGTGACGGGAAGAGCAGGATGATGCAAAGGTATCACAGACAGCTCTATGTGGGACAAGTCAGCTTGCCCTAGACTGCAGTGCTGAGTGCCTTTCTTAGGAATTTGTCCTCCAAGTGGTGTAATTTCAAACTGGAAAATCTGATGATTGAATACTCCTTCATTTTTATCAAAGCAAAACGTTCATTTTTGAAGTGTTTAATATTTCTGGTACTTTATATATTGATTTGGAACTACTCATGCTTCCTAAATAAACAGTTATAAAACAAATTGAACGCAGTCAGGAGAAAATGAAGACATTCTTGAGAATCCTGAACCACATCTTTCTTGAAGCCCAGAATGCTGATACTGCTATATTTAGTGCCTTATTTGGTGGGAAAGAACAAACCACTAAAAGATTTTGTCCAGCTTCGATTGAATGCTACATCAGAACAAAGGTAATTTTACAGATGACATTAAGGTGGCCAGAAAGTTATAACCTTTTTATTTACAGTTCGTCTGGAAGATCAGCTGTGTGCTTCTTTTGCTAGAATAGTTTTGTCCAAAACTATTTCCTAGCCTGGAAATATGTTATGGTGAATACTGGTTGTACTCACTGCTCTGCCTGGTTATTATCATGGAATGTAACAGGAATTTTCATACACTTTATAAAGAGTAGTCCCTTGTTTCTTGATTCTTGAGGGGAAAAAATCCCCAGGATATGTAATTCGTTTGGAATTTGACAGTTTAACAATATAGAATTCATTAAATAGCTGAGAGAGGCTCATCAAAGTGATGAAAAAGGTGAAATAAAATTGTATGAAACAATAGGAGTCAGAACAGTGAGGTGCTACCAAAAATCAAAGCAAAATAATATCCTGTCCCTTTAAGAAACCAAAAATAAAACGGAATACTATCCTCATCTAGATCCCAATTCTGCACTCAGCTCTACAGTCACAGGACTCTGACTGTGGGGAGTTTATTGCCGGATCAACGCACTGAAGTGTAAAATACAGACATAAGGCAAGACTACTTGCAACACTAATGCAACCCAAAGTGAAGAGAAAACAGAGTTCACACAGCAAGGTCAGAATATTATTCACAATACCTATAGATTCCAGCACTTTCCTTCCTTCAGTTTATTCTCTGCTCATTTATATCATTTTTTCCCCCCTCTTTGGTTATGCACGGTTGTAACTAACAAGATTTGTCACAATTCCAAAACCAAATATGTATGAAGGTACTTGTGTACGGTGTTCGAATGGGAAAGCAGGTGAGCAGAGAAAGAATTAAATGGAACATCACATTAGTAACCATAGCAGCCAACAGCATTTCATCCCATGAGAAGCTTTCTCTGGTGGAGGCTGGTTTCCCTTTTAACGAGTTTACTACGCTGTTTCCAAGGAATGGAGGAGTCTTGCAAACGGTCCGTGTGACTGGACTGCCTACTGCTCTGTGTCACTATAAAGAGTGCTAAGCCTCTCCTGATGATGAGGATTACTTTGTGACAGAAAGGGACTGGATCTCTTGCAAAGATATCTTTGCTAATGATCGGTGTAATTTATTAAGTAACACATATAGAGGCAATGTAGATGAACATATCTTGGTCGTAATTGCAGAGAACTGCCTGAGCTGGCAGTCAAATTATTTTAATGAACATCCATTCACTTGATTGTGTTTGATACTCAGAAGTTAAACTATATTACTTCAGACAATTTTGTAAAGAACTTACATAACAAAAGTCACCTTTGTTACCAAGGATGTGGGAATTTTATATTGCTATAATGACAGCACACTTAGCATTTGAGAAAACCAGAAGATATGCATTATTGCCAGAGGTTGGGAACAGAGAGATCAAAAAGTCAGAAAGATTTTTCATTTTCACATGAACTTTCTGAAAAAATAAACCCAACAGATCTAGACAAAGAATGTCACAGGAGAGTGAAGCGATCTTCAATCCTTTCTCCTCTGGGCCACTCTGCTGATCATTAGGACGATGGCTTGATACTAGCCACTGTATTCTCTTTGACTTCACGTTTTACATTGCTCCGTCTTCAATTTGTCAACTGCTCTGCACAGTTACTGCACCCTGAGAATACTGCAATAACCATTGATCGCATTCTCCAAATGAAGTACATCCATCCATCTATCCATCATAAACACCTGGAAATGAACTTTTTTTAACACGAAACAAAGACTCTTCAAAATTAGCGTCATTTGAAATGTAGTAGAGGGAGGGGACACAAGAATTGAAGCATTTGTAGGGAAAAGCCAAAAACACTGCAGGATGAGTAATTTCACTCTAAGTGTACAGAAATTGCTCAGGCAGGTGAGATGTATGCAATAATGGTTTTTCAGTCTTCGTTGTTTCTCTCTTCTCGTGGTGCTCTCACATACAGCCAAGACAACTCTTACCATCTACAACTTTTTCAAAAAGTATTTAGCCTCTTTGCCTAGGACTAAAAGAGGTGGGTAGTCATTATCATAATAGGAAGCAGGAATCTAAACAGATACTAAACATAGTATTTAGAAATCTAGTGCCTCTCATACCTACCATATTTTCAGTGTACAATATGTCTCTATACCTGTGAAAACTACAGAACTTTATGAGGGCTTGGCAGCTACACGGTGTTTTAAAACCTTGCTTTTCCACCTTCCAAGGCTGAGACATTAAACCAGAGTTTCAGAGCATCGCTGCCTCAAGGAAAGAATTCAGTTTGAAGTGAGCTGCTGCCGTTGGACCAGTTTCCCAGCATTTTCAGTGCAATTATAAAACAAGGTTAACCAAAGAAGGATTGCAAAGTAGCAGAGGATACAGCTGTACATGAGAAGAGCAAATATTTTGCATGTTAAAATATTCACCCTGGTGTCTAATGCTATTTAAACAACGAGCAGAATGTTTCAAGCAAAGATGTACTGATAAGTAAATTAAAAGGGATGTGAAATTCTATACTAAGTAGTAAAATCTAGAGCATTTGGTAATTCAGCTGGGCAAGTAGGAGGAGGCTGAGAAGCACATAATAGATCAGGAAGAGTCATTTGGTAAGAACAAGAAAGAGTAATGAAGAGCATCAGAACAGGACTAATCTACAGTCAGAAAAGCAAGACATTTAGAAAGAACAGCTAGGTAGAGAAAGCATACAACTAATTTCAGAAATCTGTTTTTTACACATTAGGAGTGAAAAAGTGTAATGGCATATTCAAAGACAAAGACTAATTGCTTAATAAATTGCTTAGAAGTAAAACATTGCATAACAAGCAGAACAGATCCATGATCAATATGATCGAGGCTCCTGCTTTGGCTTGACTGTAAAGTCACAATGTGACCTTCCACTCGTCACTCCGGGCTAGATCCAATAAAGGACTCAGGCACCTTAAGCCTGACTTAGGCAGATTTGAGGTGCCTAAATCACACATTATGACCTAAACACCCTGCTTTGTGACTTATTAACCCCAGAGGAACTTGTCACCCCAAAAGGGAACACGTATTTACTGCTCAGCTCTTTGTGCACACACAGTTTGGTCAGCAAGAGCATGCTGTGCTAACTTCAAGTGGGCTACCACCACTCTCTCTGGGCTGCACTCGTAGGTTTCCTTTATCTGGAAATGTGGTAAAAAGACAACTAATGCAGGCTGTGACTTCAGTATGTGATCAGGATCCATCTGTCCTCCTTTTCTTAAGAGCACAGTGTCACAGCTTCAACAGGAAGGTCACAATAATGTCTCAGCTTAGCTTGAGCAGTAGCCTGGAAATGGCAAATGTATATCCACGCATGTGTGACCCTTTTCCCTGTCCTTGACTGAGGAGAAAAGTGAGAACGAGATCGTTGGTCCCACTTTCACCTTAGAGAACATGGAAAACATTTGCCTCTTGGTGAGACCTACACCTTTGAGTGAGTTTCGGGTTCTGGATTTGAGGAAAATATTTCTCACAGTCCCATCATGGTTACCTAAGATGAAAAGACATGGAGTACAGATCCTTAACCTCACTTTGCCAAAATTGCTGCCTGATGCAAAATGGGGATAGAGTCAATAACTGAAATTCAATTTCATTCAAGATCTAGGCAAGAAGAGAAGTCATTAAAGATATTGTGATAACTAAAGGCAAGGTGTCATTAAAGATGGAATAACTCGTGAAAATATTACAAAATACAAACACTCCTTAGCAACTCCTGTATGAAGCTGAGACACCTAGGGCTCTTCAGCTTGGAGAAGGCTGAGGTATCTCACTATGTTAATAAACATCTGAGTGCAGGAGTCAAGTGGGTGGGGGGTGAGCTCTTTTTAGTGGTGTGCAGCAACAGAACATGGGGCAATGGGCAGAAACCAGAGCACAGGAAGTTCCATACAAACACAAGAAAAAACTTTATATTTAGGGTGACAGAGCAGTGGAGCAGGCTGCCCAGAGAGGCTGTGGAGTCTCCTTCTCTAGAGTTACTCAAGATCTGTATGTTTTCATGAGTGGCCTATTGTAAGGAATCTGTTTTAGCAGGGGTATTGGACTCAATGATTATCTCCAGCCTCTACACTTCTGTGGTTCTTGGAAAATGGAATAGCCAGAGAGAATAGTATCACAAAAACAACTACATTCTCTGCTTCGATTTAGCACTTCGAATATTTGACATCATCAGTGAAACCTAATTCATAAATTAGGCTTTCGTATCATTTTTGCAAAGAATGGTTTCCTAAAGAGTGATGATATAATCATGGAGTATCATTTTGATAGTGAATTGTTCAAGTAAAAAAATAGATAAAGGAATTTTTGGGTTAACTCACACAGAACTGCTCATTCTAAAAAAAATCTTGTTGTTTCATGGCTCTTTTAATTCCTTTATTCCCTTTCATTTTCTGTGATAACTTCCTGAAAGTGAAATAGAGGAACAGAAACCTATGTTGCAGAAGTGTTAGGACTATAAATAGGAGCATGAAAAAGACAGGTGCTGCAAAAGGAATATAAATTATTAGCAGTAGCTGAGCTGAAAAGCACCGGGTTTTAGACCAACACCACTTTGGAGTCTGAATAGCAACATTAGCTCGACCGCACTGCACTTACTGCACATTATATACTTTGCAGTCTAAAAACTGCTGAACATATATAACGCATCTAAACTAAAGGTGACCTGGGAAGAATCAGTCATATGCCTTTCTTCTTAATACTAAAAGATGATCTCAAATAGCATAATCTCTGTGGGGTTTTTTTTTCTTTCTGCATATGTAAGTTGTACTAAAAGTTTGGATTCTCTTTGGTCTGGAAGGATTATGCAGTGCCTGGAGAGCGACTGAATGGTCAGGAACCAAAGGAGAGACAACTGATCAGCTGTGGGCTCAGCCTGGTGACACAGAGCAGCCAGCCTGACTGACTGCTGCTGAAAGGAGCAGATTTTCAGTCTGACTGTACAAAGCGATTTGTTTGCTTTATTTAAAGTTGACTTTTTAGTCACATCTTGAATTTTACGACAGCATAAAGTTCCAGTTAAATTTAGAGGAAGTATTTAGCTTAAAGCCTGGGTTTAGTTATGTTGAATCATGGAAAGCAATACTCAATTTGTTTGAGGCTACGTACAAGACTTCAGTAAAGCCAAGCGAGTGCCTAGGTATCCCTAAATCTACGACGGACACGAAAGCACAACAGTCGAGGGAAACTTCTGCACGTCCCCTCACTGTAATCCCTTCTGCTCGCTTTGTTGGGGCTGTAACGCCCTTTGGAAGCCGAGATGTCTTTCTAACGGCTCTCAGCCCCAGGACAGCCATCCCTCAGCTGCCGGCGCGCGAAGGGCTGCACTCCGCCAGTTCTGCCTCGAGCACGGCTGCAGCTCGCCCCGCCGCACTGGCAGCGGCTGTTTCACCGCGGTGTGAGGCGGGCGGGGTCCCAACGGGAGGGCGCTCCCCACAAGGGCGCGGCCGCTGTTCCCCGCCGCTCTCTGCCCGCTTCCCATGGCCGGTACGGCAGTTCCGAGCGCTGAGGTGAGGAGGGAGGGGCGTCGCCGCGCGCATGCCCGCCCGCCCTGCGTGACGTGCGCGGCCGGGGCAGCCCGGCTGGGATCAAAGCGGGCGCGGGGCGAGCCGGGCCGGGCGGTGGCAGCGAAGGGAGCGGCGCGGGGCTCGCCTGCCGGATAAAGCCCTGGGCCGGCCCCGCGGGGCGGGCGCAGTGAGGGGCGGGAACGTGGCAGGTCGGGTCGGGTGGGCTGTTGGAGGCGTTGTTCCTCTGTGCCTCCTCCTCACCTCGAAGGCGTCGCGGCAGCCGCGCTGTGGGGCATGAGGGGCCGCGGGGCACCGCGCCGCAGCGGCGGCGGTCAGCGCACGGCTTAGCCGGGACGGCGAGGAGCGGCGAGGGAACGGGCGCGGCTCCCTGCATGTGGCACGCGAGGAAAGCCGGGCAGCCCGGCGGCAGCAGAGAGCAGCCGGCCGCGCGGTCCTGAGTGTCGGGCAGCGGCGACCGGCCGCCCGCCATGGATTGCAGCCTGCTCCGGACCCTCGTGAGCCGATACGTGAGTACCGCCGCACGGCCACGGAGCTTCCGACGGAGTCCCCCCGGGGCGCCCTTTCCGAGCGCGGCACGGCGGGGGTCGGGGCGGCCCTCTGCCATCGGTGTGAGCGGCTGCAGGCAGCCCGGCCCCCCACAGGAGCGGCTCGGGCGCTGGGTGACATCCCGAGCTCGGTCGCAGTTCTGCTGCTTGTCCCGTTTGATTCCGATGGCTCAGTCCGGCTGCGTTTTGCGGAGCTGGCTGGCTTAAATAGGCGGTGGAGCGCTCAGGGTAATCCGCTCTGCCTGTAGATGCGCGCGGTAGGATTCGGGCGCTCCCAACTTGGCTTCGGGGACGGAGAGTTCACCTTACTTGCTGTTCTCCCAGCGCCAAAACAAAGCAGTACTGCTTTAGAGTGGGTCTAGGTGTAGAACGAGGTGCGTGAAGCACAGATCCCTGTGATCCGAGGGCTGGGAACGGCTAATTAGCAGGAGGATGCGGGCTGCTGCTTTTGGGTGCAGGAGAAACTTAGAAACAGTTGGGAGGTGATGTTGCAAGGAAGCAGTGGGGATTCCCATATGCACCCAGCTCTTCCTCTCTTGCAGGAAGTGTTGTAAGTCAGGAAACTTTCACGCTCTGACCATACCTGTGTTTGATCAGAACATTCTCAGTTTTGGGTGTATTGAGTTTTGTTCATGTAATGCACGCTGAGCTTTCTCGTTTATGTACAAATGGAAAAAAAAAAAAGATCCGGTGGGGAGTAATACTGGATTTTGTTTGTTGTTTGTGTTGTTCTGTGGGATGAGGAGAGAGAATAGGTGAGTACTGAATGCAGCGGTGTGTATAGGGATCCTTAGAAAGTAACCCCGAGGGGAGGAGGAAATACTGTAATAGCGATGAGGCGTGAGAGAAGTCTCTGTGGATGTGCAGCGCTCTAGTGAGCTGTGCTGGGCTCTGTTTAGAAATAAGATCAGTCTGAGTACACTGATCTGGCACTGCTGATCTTCATGTGGGGTTTAGCTGAAGATTTCTTGTGTCCTCACAGCTGAAACCTGTACAAATACTCCAAAAATCATACCACGTTCATTGTGCGTAGAGCAAACTGTGATTTCTATGCATTTTCTACAGAACTTTAGCTCTAACCTCTCTTTCAAACTGAACATCAAATGTGACTGAAGCAAACTTAAGATTAGCTATAACTTTTATTTTAAAGGACAAAGATGTACATAAGAGGACAGTATGTTGGAAAAAGTAAGACACTTGAACTTGTAAGTTGCAGACCATCATCATGCTCCTGCACTACTGATGAGGGTAATTCAATGGTCTAAAAGCCTGATGGAACAGCACTTGTGAGGAAGAATTTCCTAGATCACATTGCTTTCTGCATTATGTGTGTGCCGAGCAGGCTGTGCCTGGATAACTGCCTGGCTGTTCCAAGCTGCCTTATATATTCTCACCTGTTGCTTGTTCTTTTTGCACTATTTTTTCCTCAGTCATCAAGTCAGTTTCTTCATTTTTATTATAATATATATATATTTTTTTTTTCCAAGGAAAGAACACTTTGGAAAAAGCTGTTGTCAGGGATCATTATTTCAGTAAGGCCATTAAATCTGGCAAGCTGATTACTGTATTGTTTTGTTTCTTTTCTCCATGGTTCATCTATTTTTATACTGCTACGGCAGTGAAAATGAGAATTAATAGTTTAAATGCTGTGCCTGAAACTGACTGCTGTAACTGAGGAACAGATGTACATGTCAGCAGTGTTGCTCAACAGTTGTTCACCCGAGCTGTGTACAAAACAGTTATGGTTCAGAAGTGTGGATGTGCTTGCCTTTTTCCAGGCTTTTTAATGAGGGAGAGCAAGCAGTGGCACTTCTGCAGAAGTCAAAGAGAAAGATACAAGGCCAAAATATACCAAAGTAAGCTCGTACTTGGGATTATTTCAAATCTATGCAGAGACTATTCAGCAGTTGATGGCCTAGAACTATGAATTGTCATTCTCCAGGCTGCACCTGGGACTTGGTTAGCTGCGGATCTTCCCTGAAGCAGAGCAGTTGCTTCTTGAAGGAAGCTGGAGATGCTGTTGGGGTAATTGCATTGTACTGATGGAAGCTTCTAATGCAGTAGTGTCTGAGTCAGGTGTAACTGCTTTCCTTTCTCTCTGATACATGTTGTAGGGCGTAAGTTAAATTCCATTCAGGACAGTTCATGTTGATGTTCACGCTGAAAGGTTTTCCTGCAAACCCCCCCCCCCCATTTCCCCCATTTTCTTTGTTATTGCAGTCACTGTCCTGAAGCAATGCAAAATAGTTTGTATCTCAAAGGCTGTATAGAAGCATAGTGATGGCTGGGTGCTGTCAGGTCAAGCTGACGTCAGTTTCCTGATTAGCATTTTCTAATACGCATGCTGTTCACCTGCACTGAGTCTTCTATTTGTTTGTACCTTCTAGACATTGGAACCCTCCAGTGACATGGTTGAGTCAGACCCATGTTCAGCATGCTGGTCATACCATACCTTGCATCCCTTTAGTGAGAGATGGAATAGTCTCCTGGAAGGACAGAGGCAGTGATAAGTTTGTCTTACTCCATTTCAAAAGGAGTATTGTGGTGTTCTGCCTCTTATATCCATCCTGCAGATTTCTTTGATTTTGCTCTAGTCCTTTCTGTGCTCGTTGGCTGCAGCCCTACAAAATTTATAGGGCTGTTGGGGAAGAATAACTTGCTGTGCAGAGGGTGTCTGTTTCACTGCAGTGCAGTTGATCTAATGTTCAGAGTAGTTTTCTAAGCGCTTGTTGATCCTTCAGTCTGAAATGGGGCAGTGCAACTTCTTATTTGGGTTTGAGAATGTCTATATGTTTTGCTGCTTCAAATTGTATCCACCGTATTGGTGGCATCTTTGAATAATGAAGTAGAAAAACCTTTTTATACAGCTTTCCGCCACATGAAGCAACAACAACTGAATAAAGCTTTCTGTAATTAAATAAATCTTGGTGATTAATTTACTTTCCCAAAGAAGGGAAATAGTAATCCTGTGAATACTGTGAAAATCCCCTTTGGGAGTAGAGGTGGGGGTAAAAGGTTTGATATCACACATTCTTTATTAGGGTATAATCTTTATTTCTGAATGGTGCTTTTGCATCAGGTGTCGTGCTGCTGTCATACCTTTGGGTTGTTTGTGTGTTCCCTGGGAGATGGGTGCTACCCCAGGGTAGGCAGCCTCCCAGTCTGAGAAAGCCGAGTTAATACATCTGCCAGTGAGTGCCATGCAGAGCCTGCCTCTGTGATCAGTGATGAGCAAAACTGGTCAGCTTAACATTAAAAGTATACGCTAATTAGGGGTGAGTGGGGGGAGGAAACAAGCATATCATCATAATCAGTGTTGTGTCCATAGATGATTGGTGACCCTCAGTATTAGATTAGATTACTTAGCATACTCATTATTATTATTAAGCAATATGTTTTGTCCATGTAACTGGTGTTACATTAGCTTTGTCTTTTAATTTGTGCTGTGGGGGCGAAGGGCTTTGCTGAGCTCAGGGCTTCTGAAGTTCTTTGGAAGAGAGAAGTTTAGAGATAGCTAATACCCTTAAAACAAGTCTCAATGCCATCATAGCTCTCATAAAATAAGCACTGTTTTTCGTTTGCTTAATGAAATGTGTGCGAGTGCCTTGTGTATTCACAACAGCTGTTTATGGCAGACTGTGGATTTGCATATGCATGAATATTGTTGACTTGAATATGCCTGGGCAACCTGGAGAACATCACACTTAGCATACGTTTCTTTGAGCACTGGATGGTCACTCACCATCTTGCAGCAGAAGGTGACGGTCTGTTCTGAATCTGTAGGACAGCTGGCCCCTCGTCAGTAAATGCTCCTGCCCAGGTTGATTGCTTTGAACTGTATGATAAATGTTATTGGGCCAGGGATGCATTACTGAGCACTTCTGCCTCTATTATGTAGTATACTTAGAAATCCTGCCACTGTATTGCTTCCCCTCTTGTTCTTATACTACTTCAGGAGTACAAACATGGATGTTGTGCATTTGTTGCCTGTGTAAGCATTTCTAAAGGTGTATAGCAACATATAAAGATTCACTTTCAAAAGAAAGAATGATTTTCTACAGTTCTGGCCTCTGGGAACCTTCTGGTCTATTAGTTCTGTAGGTGGTTCTGAAAAATCTTCTTTTGGGGGATGCAATAAATGAAATTACAAAAGGATGCTTTATTTTTCACTTCTTTAGAAGGAGTGGGTTGACTTTACTTGTAGTTTGAATAAGTGATTGACTAATCTGGCCAGGAAGTTACATTAGGACTTTCTTTTTCAAAGTGTGTTCACTGCGAAGTCCAGTCAGCCTGTGAATTTTGGTTAATAGTTCAGACAGTTATGTTGTTTCTTTTTTCAATATAAATCCTAAACTGTTTTCTAATTATATTTCTAAAGTATTTTACTTATACATATAGTCTTAATGTAAATGAATACGGAGCTTCAGGATTTTCTTTTTTATGTAATGTTGATAGAAGGTGGGTGTAACTATTTTGACCTGAAAGCTTGAAAACAGTAAGCTTTGGTGTTCTGGAATTATTTGTCTAAAAGGACAGGCCTTTTATCAAGCAGCTGAGATGATCTGCGGTTTTCTAAGCTTTGCTAACACGTCTGAAAGCAGCCCAGTGTTCCAGTTCTTGCCTTCCCTCACAGTCACTCGGCTTTCCCTGAGAACGTACAGACCGGTGTCAGAGAAGCATTGGCTCCATGTCTCTTACTCAGGGTGCCTCTTTAAATGAACACTTTTTTTTTTCCCCCTGGCTGTCACTTGCAGTAAGTCAAAAGGGTTATTTTTTTCTTCCTCCAGTGATAGAACTTGACAGAATTTCAAGCTGTTATAAATGTCATATGAATGTGTTTATATCCTGACTTTGTCTGCAAGCAGTCTGAACTGTACAAAATACATTCTCATTAGGGGTTAGGCATGTATTTACAGGCCAGTAATTAGTACCTTGCATTTCTTAAGTGTTTGTGTCTGTCCCTGGCATGGAATCCTTTTTTTTTTTTCTTTTTTTTTTCTTCTCATATCTCTCCTGGATGTCAATGTGTCACAGATCTTCCTGATGCTTCCCATCTCACCTTTCCACTCTGTTGCGCAGGGGTGCCAGTTGTTCCTGGTGCCAAAGGTGTGACAGAGTACATTTAAACAGCATAGGTCACTTCTGAATTCCTGTCTTCCCCTAAGCATCTCCAATCTGCATGGGGTTGGTTGGTTTGTTTCCTCTGGGTGATGAACCTGGAGAGCGTGCTGACTTCATGCTTTTCAGCCCCTTCATCTTTAAAGAGGCAAAGATGGAAAGCTTTACTTCCTCCAGGAGTTGATTCTAGTGAGCACCAAATCTGCCTGGCTCCTGCACGCTGGTAGTGAGTTCTGTTTCATGCTCTTTCCAGCTTTGTAATCTATATAATCCGAAACTCCCCACACCTCAGCCTTACCTTCATTCCCTCTGAAAAAATGCAACTTAACGAACAACCAGAGGGACAGTAAACAAGAAGAACTGTGGGGGCTAATTAGCTAATTTCTTTGAGAAAGATGCAGTTTCTTTATCTTTTGAGATGAATGAAAGTAAGACCGTATGTAAAACAGTTTCAAGATGTCAGAGAAGCTGCCAGTATTACAAAGCTGGTTGCTATTGACTACAAGATATTGCTCACCTATATGCAGTGGGTACTTCTGCAATTTAAACCCTCCCAAACACATTCTCTACTCTCAGAGTGTATTTAAGTGACTTAAAGTAGACCAAGAACTTCTAATCTTGCCATTTTTAATGCCAAAAATAACTTGCAGTTTTTCTTCTCATATAACAACTGTGTAGTTGCTTTTGTCAACTTTTTTTATTGCAATACAGTTTTGCTCTTGTGCCTCTTGTAGGGTACCACATAACCCTTACTGAAAGTAGGAAGCCTCTTCAAAATCATTAGCAGGAATGAAAGAAGGTGCGATACAACGTAGCACGCTTACAGCTCGAAATCCACATGCACTGTTTCTCATTCACTCTTTGCTCCTGTCATACTGCAGTAATTGAAACAAGAAAAGTGGCATGGCAAAATGGGATTTTCTAATGAGCCTGCCTTTTTGAAACTGAAACACTTAAAAAGCAATAACTGGGCTGACAAGTAGAACATTTCACAGATATCATACCAGGCTGCTGCTTGTGCTGTCAAGGTGGGGATATAGGCTCGTTTAATTGAACAGTACTTAAATGCAAAGAGGAAACAGTTTTGTTTTAGAAGAGCTGCAGTCTGATTGACAGTGAGATGCTGCCTCCATGTCATGTGCGTACTGGCAGGGAGAGGAAACCACGAGAAAGCTCTGCCACAGAAAAGACAGAGCAGATGTTTTAGCACCTGTTATGTAACTGGATTTGACTTCACTGTTTTTGGTGGTGGGATTTTTTTTTTTTTTTTTCCTTAAACAAAATAGCCTGTCTCTCCTCATTTAAAGTCTTTTAGTTAGATTATATTTTTCCAGAATGGTGCTGCTTATACCGCATAATGGTAAACCAGTAGAATGATATTGCATTTCTATTTGTGTAATTGTCAAGGGACGTTTCAGTTGAAGTTCATCCTGAACTGAAGCAGAATGACACTGGAATGCTATTATCTTCTCTGCTATAATTACCATGGCAACAGCTGCAGGTAGACAAGGCAAACCAAGAATCCTTTATAACACAGATACCAGGTCTGTGTTTTTCTTCCCTCTTGGTAATGACTTTGGGATGCTTGTGGCACAAACACGCACCTAATCATCATGAGAAGTGTTTTCTTGGCCTTTGTTTCATTTAACATTTACTTCAATTTTGTTAAAGGTTTATTATTTGTGATACTATATTAGAATTGCACGCTTTCTAGGGAGAAATTGGCAGTCTAGCCTAAATTGTTCTAGGAGATGGATGGGATAAGCCAGGTTCTCAAAGTTTGGAACTTTACAGCCTATGGCTATTAAAGCTCTTAGGTCTCTCCTGTGGATCTAGATGTTAATTTATCTGCTATTCCTTCATCTGTTTTTATGATGAGGATGAGAGTATTGCCCAGCTCTTTTGCAGAGAGATGTTTTAAGGGTAGTTCAAAGCTTTGAGATGATTCAGTACTACAATGCAGGAAGAAAACTAGTTCACAGTGTAGGCCTATCACAAGTGTATGTAGTGGTTTGTTTTTTTCTCCTCACTGCTTAACTGTTCTACATGTCTCTTTCTTATGCTACCCCTGATTATAACCCCACTCTCATTCCTTCAGTTACACACGCTCACTTGCAGATGTGTGCACATGAACTCTGTGCGATTCCTTTGGCAGTGTCAAGAACTATGCCAAGTTATGTCTAGGTGCTCAGGTATACTGTGAAATTGTGATCTGGGATGCTTGTTTTTATGAGAGTTGCTTACAAGCATGAGAACATAAGAATTGGGAGTTTTCATAGGAACGTTTTTCTATCCTGCTATTCTTTGTAGATTAATTTTCCTTTTTGAAATACGAGAGTGGTTAATTTGTTTCCTTCATTAATCATTAAATTCATCTAGATAGTGGGTAGGGTGGGGGGGAATAATGTTTCTTTTTCCTAGTGGTGCTGACTAATCTCTGCTTCAGTCAAAAGAGGATTTCATATAACCTATTTTAAATAGAGGATTAAGGACAATTAGGTTCTTCTTCTACATCACTGCTAAGATAGGGTGCTGTGAAATCCTCTGAAAAGAGCATCTGTCGAAGCACCAGTGAAGTTTTACAAAGTTAATGATCAAAACAGTTATATGAAGGGCTTTTTTGCTTGTGTAGAGTGAAAAGTGGATGAAAGGGGAGAGGAATTGAGCTGTTTACCCAGTAGTGTTTTGTTTTTAAGGCTCCTAATTTGTGTTGTAAAGTGGATAGGTAGAAGAACTGAAACAGATTTTTTTTTTTGACTGAATTGCATTAGGAACTTGCATTTCATGCTTAGCATTATACACAGCCCTTCATATCTTCTCAAATTATTATTAATAAAGTTGCTTTCCCAAGCTATCATTATGTTTAAGTACAAACACTAGTGCCATTCATTTCTTCCATTTTGTGTTCCTTCATTTATACCATTTATTATGATTATGTGGCCTTACACTTAGACCCCTGTGCTTTCTGGGAGGTCATTACAAAATAAAGCCAAGGAACATACTACCATCGTTGGAAAACATGATGTGTGTAATGATTAATGCAAAGGAAAATTGTGTATTTTGAAAGAGCTTTGCTTACTAAATGAACCTTTAGTAAATGATAGAAATTACTTTTGTGGGATGTCGACAGTACTCTGCAAAGCTATAAACATTATTGGAACGATGCCTCTGAGAAATTGCTCTTGTAATCTTAACACTAACAGTTTCAGGTAGGATACTGAGAATTGCTGCTGCTGCTTCAGTTTGGTTTCCTACAGAACACTTGTCGAGAGGGTATGGTCTACTTTTGAATGACAGTACACTTGCAGCATGTTACCTTCAACCAGAATCATTCTAAGTGTTCTAGGTGAATCCAGTCTTTCTTGCTGACTTAAAGCTCTTTGCAGGCATATATATTCTCTGTACAGCAGCTCTGTAACACTTATGTTGGTCTTCAGCATTCAGGAGTCGAGGCTGTGATAATGAGTTGGTTCTGAAAGCTTTCGTCTGTCTGAACACAGCTGTTAATTTTTTTTTCCTATCTTTTAAGATGAAGAAACTGTCAGAGCTATCTTAATTTCACCTCCAAAGGCTGAAGTGTTGTTAATCTTCTAAACAGCATTAACTGGCTGTTAACTACTTAGAGTAGTCAGGTGACCAGATGGCCTCATTTGGCAGGAGGTGCCTTTGTGTGTGTGGGGACTGGGGGGGAAGAGAGGGGAGGAAAATGAGGGGGGGTGTCGGCATAGGGAAAGCTATGCCCTGAGCCCTAAACTGCTTCACCCTTCGAGTTGATGCATGAGTATGCTGACTTCTAGATTCTGCCTGTTTTTGTCTGATGTGAGGAGTCTAAGCATTGATGCTTAAGTGGCTTTAGCATGTAGAAATAAAAGGAGACCTTCAGGTGCTCTCATGAAGCAAAATACAACTGAGTATAAGCAGGTATAAACAGAGCTTTATATAGGACAGTCTGGATTCTTCTTTTTCAGCTTTGAGGTCTCAAATTTGTAACACGTGTCCCAGAGGTTCCAGCCTAGGACTTCTTCCCTAGAACGTAGAAAGGCCACAATGAGCATTTTTACTTACAGTACTAATGGTATCTGCTTTAACTTGTTCAAAGCGTGTGTGTGTGTGTGTGTGTGTATACATAAATTAAATGACTTGAGGCTAGACTTCTGTTGGGTGTGCAGAATTAAAATCTTGGTATTCCTTTGCCATTTTGTGGTATATATCTGATGATAGTGTTTAAAACTGAAGCTAATGATGTTTTTACCCATGCTTTTTTCTTGCTCATGTTAAAAATGGTAACAAAAGCCAAACAAGGTTTGGTTGACTCAAGGTTGTAGCGGAATAGTGAGGCAACGGTATTTCCAGAGCTTTAAAACTAGTAAGACTGTAGTGTTGATCTTTTGGCTTGTTTGTTTCAGCTCCCACTCAGACAACATAATTCTACTTATAAGATCCTGTCTTGCTATGGAATAGCAGTTGCTTGGTTATGCACCTTCTAGGGTGGGAAGGCAGTGCCTCTGAACTCGTCACCTTCATTGTGCAGCTGTGTCTCCATCCAGGGGAAAAGCAGAGAGCTGCAGAGTCTGGTGGGGTTCTCCCTATCTGGTGCTGGGCAGGGGGAGATCAGCTAAGGAGTGGGCAGGCACGGCTGTGCCTCTGCTCCTGGCTGCAGGCAGCCGTGCGCTGCCTCTTCCTTGAACTGCTTGAAACTGTGATCTGGAATTCAGAGCTTCTCGTGAGAGTGGAGCTGTGCACGTAGCTCTTCTAACCTTTGAAGAGCTGTCAGAAGGCGCTTCGGCAGTGGAGATCAGTTTACTCATTCTTTTCCCTTCTATTTTGGATGTGCTGTTGGCTTACTGATAGCGATATCTCTTTCACTTCACTCAGACTGGCAGACCGCTGGACATTGAGTAGAAGGGTGCATTTCTATGAAGATAACTCTTCTTTGGATTTGAAGCTGAAATGAGTTCAGTAGGAGAAAGTTCCTTGGTAAAAGAAAGGGTGCTGCCCAACACTGGGGTTCTGGGTAGTGCTTTGAATAGGGGTGTAGTGACTGAGGAGATGATCTGTGAGTTAGGACTCCTGGCAGATGAGAAACTCTGGCTAGCCTTGTGGGTAGCAGCTACCATCAGAAAAGGAGTAATTGGAAAAGAAAACACTTCATACAAATGACAAGGAGCATTAAAGAATTAGAAGTCTGGGTACTGCTAGTTAGTGGAAGTATTAAAACCAAACCAACTTCCCTGACTTAACTGTGTGATATGTGCTGTCATATAGTGCTCATGTGCCACATGGCTTGGCCTTTCTGAAGACCTAAGTGCAATCAAGGTATAATGGCTTTGGAGAGAATGGAACAGACATAAGCTTAGCACTTCCTACTGTGTGTTATATTAGAACATGCTTTATTGAAATAGGGATGCTAGCCAGAACAGGAATCTCCTGTTGGGATTGTATAAGCCCAGGGCACCTTTAACCCTTTCACAGGCAGCTGTGGAAGGCTGGTAAGAGAATATTTTTGCTTATGTGAAGGCCAGCATCAAAACCTTGAAAATCAAGGTTTTCTTGGCATGGAAACAAGATGTACACAATCCCTTTTACTAAGGATGTTTCAAACTTATTTTTTTTATTCTGAAAACAGTTCTCTCCTGAAATTTCTTCGGATAGGGAGTTGAGGGGAGGAACAAGCCCATCACAGAATGAGATACGCAGGATTTCAGAAGCCATAAGTGGCTACATTTCTTAAGAGCCCTCTTAGAGGAATATAGCCAATCTCTTTCCAGTTTGAATGTTTTGTTCTCTGTTCTTGTCTCAATGGCTGAGAGCAGCAAAGTAGTTCATGAACACAGAAGTGCTGTTTGGGAGATGCTGTGAGGGTTGTCCTGTCCAGTCTGCTTGAGGCAGAGCAATTACGGCTAACAGTAGATTGGATTGTTGCTCACTTTGCCCAGTAGGTTGTGTGTGTAGTATGTATGAGTAGGTTCTTTGCAGATACAAGGGCACAAAGGGAATAGTCCATACCTTGTAGCAACAAAAATCCCTTTCTTTTCTTTGCTAATAAAACAGTTCTTATAATTCAGTTGCTTTCCTTTTTTTTTTTTTTTTTGTATGCTTATTTCTCAGAAAATGTGTGTATTGAAACAACAAATCCCTTGAGCTGCCTTCTTTTTCAACTCCTCTTGCTTTCAGGGTTGATTCCACTCAACAACTAAGTATGCTAAATCTGGCACTGTTTGCTATGTAATTGTGTGCCCTAAACCAAGGTAAGCTATTTAATTTCTCAGGTTGTGATTCCAGTTCTTAAGTGTTTCTGAACTGACCACAGAATATCCTGTTTTCTTTTAAGGAACTGGTATTGGTTTCCTAATGTACACTGTAGCTTCCTCAGTTTTGAAAACTGTTTGCCTTGTGTAATCTAGCAGCTGCTGATGTATGGTTTGAATCACATGTATAGGCAGGAGCTGTTTGGGATTCTCTAGTGTGAAAACCAATATAAAGCTTTTCAGATAGCTTAGCCGGGGGACAGAGACATCAAAACATTTGTTGATGTCAGGCTAATCCAAAAATACTTTCTAAGTCTTTCCACAAACAGTGTCCAGATGATGTGGAGAAATCCGTTCCAGCCTGCATAATTCTGATTGTGAAATTAGAACTGTCAACTTGCTTACAATATTTTTTTGTCTCTTTTGCAGCCATACTGTTTTCTCCTCTGAGGTGGCATTAAAACGCCGTAGTTTAGAACAGGCTCTGTGGATGAAACTGTGTAAGATGGTAGTGATAACCTTTAGGTTTGATGAGTTGTTATTCTGAACAGTAATTACACCACGTAGTGTATTTGTTCATTCATGCATTAAGGGTGCAGTAATAGAGGTTCACAGTGCTTCCCTGTGTACATTAGCTCAGGTTTTTTTTTGTTTTTTTTTTTTTTGCTGGAGGTGGAGCTGAGGCTTTAATAGCAATGGACCTGAGCAGGTTGAAGTATTTCTCCTGGCTCTTGTTGCTCCAGTTGTAACAAAAACAGACAAAAAAATAACCCCCAAATTGTCATTGGTGTAAACGCAGTTACTACCTGAAGATGCTCTAATCTTTGTGATAGAAGATGGCAGCAAAGAAGAGAGCTGTGGGTGGGAAACCCTTCTCCCAGAGCCAAAACGGGCTACATGCCTACAACTTTTCCATAGAGCACTTAATTTGGAAGCTGTTGATGTATAAATGACCTCAGCAGCAGGAAGAAAAAAGCCACTAGACTTTAATTAGTAACAAATGGTGAGAAAATGCCTCTGCCCTTGAGACTTAGGCTTGCTGGTCTCAACTTTCATGACAAGATAGCTGTGTCACCATGGAGCACCAGCTGTGGGTGCCTGTGCTCTGAGAGGTTATTCTAGAGCTGTGTGTAAGGTTTGAAACTGCATGTATATGCAGTTTGAGGAATATGGGAGCAAAAGGAAGGAGGGTGAGCTCTGGGTGTCCATGTAAAGAGATTTGATTCATTTGGTCCTATTACCATAAAAATGTTTGTTCAAAATAGCAGGCTGTAAGCTATTCCTGAAAGACTTATTGCTAGGTTAGGAGCCTGACAAGCTTCTGGAAAAGTCCTGAGGCTTAACCTGGTTAAAAGGCAGCAAAGATTCTTCCCTTTAGAAGGGAAGTATGAAACTGGAAACTGCTTGATCTCAGTATATTTGCCTTACATTTTTGTAAAATAGTCTGGAGCGTGTTAATGAAGTGGATTTCTATCACTGTTTTAAAATGTCGGAGGAGGAATGTGAAAGAATATTCTGTAAAACAAAGGAAGTCTTTGGTTGAAGGAGATTCTTGAACACTTGATGTCATGTGCTTTAGGTCATGTGTTGTGGTATGTCCTTCTGTGGTTTTTGAGCTGGTTGTTGAGGGACAGCAAGCTATAAATGCATCTCTGTCCTCCACTTCTGTGGTCAGTTGAAGATGGCTGATACTCTTAGTGGTCAAGCTGTAAATAAATTGGCAAATTAGGCCAGCATTCCTGCTACTGATTGGAGTTTGCTTTTTCATTGAAATGCTAATGGATTCCCTTTGCTTAGTTGGCTTAAATTGTGGAATGCCCTCTTGTGAGATCTGGGCTCTAAAAGAATATCTAGAAGCTTTATGACACTACCCTACAGTGTAGATTCTGCTTCCTCTTTTTGGAAAAGAATTTTGGAGGACTAATACTCATTCCATACTGAGTTCAGCCTTTCCATCCCATTATATTAAACAAGCTATTGCTATGTGCTAATGGAAGCCAAACAAATGTGCTTATAATTCCGATCTTACCTTGCAAGGTATGTGAGTGTACAGTCTGTTTTCAGGAATGTCGTTAGTGTCTTAAAGGCTTAAATCCTGAGCCTGGGCTTTAGCTAGAATCTTTACCAGAAAGGATATAACTCCTGGTCTGGATGGTATCTAAAAGCCTCGTGCATCTTGCTGAAGTGCTGTTTGTTCTGTTCCGCTTCCTTTCCAGGTGATTCAGGAAGTTCTGTTCTCCTGTGCTCTGTCTCTAAGTAATCTATTGATCTTTAAGCTCAGATGTATCTTATTCCAGTACCTCAGTTTCTCTTTAGTGCTACCTCAGCTAATCTTACTACAGTTCATATTTCTTCCAAAAAGCCTTTCTTATAGGTCTCCTTCTGCCCATTGTCTCGCAGCTATCTTCCTGGAGCCTGTGTTGGGTTCATAGTCTTTCTCTGTAGCTTTTGTCCTAGCTTGTCTACCTGCTCATAGGCATCCCTTCTTAGCAGCTCTAGGAAATGAAGCAGTGAACACCAATAGAGCTCCTAGCCTGGTAGAGAAGTTACCTCTCTCTTCCTCAGGACTATGAATCATAATCATCAAGGTTGGAAAAGACCTCTAAGTTCATCCAGTCCAACCATCCACCTACCTCCAATATTTCCCACTAAACCACGTCCCTCAGTACAACAACTAAGTGTTTCTTCAACACCTCCAGGGACATTGACTCCACCACCTCCTTGAGCAGCCTGTGCCAGTGCCTGACCTCTCTTTTGGGGAGGTATTTTCTAACACCCAACCTGAACCTCCCCTGGTGCAACTTGAGGCCGTTCCCTCTAGTCTTTTTGTTAGTTGTGTGGGGGGAAGTGGCCGATTCCCCAGTTCACTGCAACCTGCCTTCAGGTAGTTGTAGGGAGCAATAAGGTACCCTTGTCTCCATACTGAACTATTCTAGCTCCCTCAGCTGTTCCTCATAAGGCTTGTGCTCCAAGCTTTGACTCTGGTCTGGGTCATCTGACACCCAGCTGATACAAATCAGCTGTTTGTGTGGTGGTCCTCGTGTGGGAGGGATAAATTGGATCTCATTTCCTGTGAAGATACAGCTGTCTTTGGTGCTTGGAAAACTACAGCCAACAAAACATGCTTTTGTTATTCCTCAAATTGAGCTGAAGCATATGATTGAAAGGATTATGCTATGCTAAGTTACTAAATATATTTTTGCATGACACTTCTATGCTAATAGGAGAGCACAATGATAGCCATCTCCAGTAACGCTAGGAGTATCTTCTGTTGGTGGGCATCAGTGCCAAAACTTCTAGTACCTTCTCAAGTCATTAGTACAGAAGGCAATGCAGCTGTCTTGGCAGGCTGTGCTAGGAAGAAGTGTGGATCACAATTTCTGTCTGATTGATGTGTATCAAGGAGGCAATTGAGACTGACAGCGAAAGAGGATGAAAAGCTGGTACTGAGCACAATAGTGATTATCTTGCAGCAATTCAGGGCTACTTCACAAAGACTTCCATGCTGTAAAGAATATTTTTATCTCCTGTTCTCAGAGAAATGGACTGCAGGATGGACAGCCTGGCACCATGGTTGCTTGTTGAGTAAACGGTGGGACTGGGTTAGCTCTATCAGAAAACAAAAATCTTGTGAAATAGATGCATTGAAGCTTGACCTGAAGTTGAATGCCTTGAAATTTTGGCCTTGCCCACTCACTGGAAAGCAAGGTTTTTATCTGAAAACGCTGCCAACCAGCGTGATTCTGATCTTATCCTGCTCTGTATTGGAAGACTTCTGTTTTTCTAAATATTAATCTGATACTTGGGCTTGGAAACTTTTGTGAGCACACCAGTTCCTACTGCTTCATTTCAAATAAAACTTTAAAATCTGGATGCACACAGCTACATGGCTTGCAGAGGAGTTTGTGGTGCATTGCAACATCCTCTAACAGTTTTGCGGTGAATGGTGGTGAGAGGGAAAGAATCTTTCTTTGTCCTCTTATTGCAGGATATGCAGTTGTACTTTCACATCTGAAAGTTGCAGTGGGATTGCTAAGTCTCTTCATTATGTATAACTGTTGCATTGATATGGCTGTACAGCTACTGGCAGGAACATAATGCAAAGTCATCTAAAGAAATACATAACATAACGTTCAAGTTTTTCCTTCTGTGGCAGGGAATGGTATGCTGAAGATAGCCTGTTACTTTAAGGCTTCCACATTCTGCATCATCATATGTTGGTGTTCTTCTGATTTAGTTTAATTGGTCTTGTTAGGCTTACACTTTTGAAAATAGAAATGTTTGTGGTGAGATGGGGGGGGGGTACAGTAAATTTGCTTTTATATGTACTTGAAGCTGGTAAACACTTGTGACTTCTAGAATAACATGCCATAATGGCAAGCTTTGACAGGAAAATGAGCTGATTGTTCAGGTAGAGACAAATGTCTGTTTTATGGAAAACTACCTGACACGTGTTGACCTCTGAGCAAAGAAAAAAGCTGTCTTGTGTGGCTGCTGCTTGTCCTGGAAAGAAGCAGCAGTGAAAATTAGGCTGTCAGCTTTATTTGTGTTTCCTTGCCATTGTCCGCTTGCCAGGATCTTTTAAGTGCTTCAAATGTAGCTTTCATATTTTTCTAATGCATAGCATTTGTATGTGGCAATTCTTGTGAAGATGCCAGAACAGCCATATAGTAAATTTTTAATAAGAAAGTAAAGATTTCTTCTTCTCAACAGGCTGAAGTCCTGATCTAAAGGAAGCAAAATTGCCATTTTAAATTTTTTATGAAGTACTGCACATAATGAGATTGGGTTTCTTTGGTTTATGATGGATAGATGGCAAGAGTAATGGTCTCAGTTTAGTTAAAACATAAATGGTGTGAGTTTTAAGCATGATGTAAGGGTCTGTATTTCTTGTTTTAGTAATCCCATTTTATGATTGAGGGTGACCTTCATCCAAGATGGTAGCTGTAACACCAGCCAGGTGTGGCAAGATCTCTTGTTGCTCCATGCTGCTGACTGAACATTACAACTACTTGCTTTTTCTGAAAAGCATGAATTATTTGCTGAAAAGTCTTAACTAGGAAGCTGTCGCTTTTTTCACATCTTGAAGATGGTGGGTGCAGCTATCAGCTGTCCCTAACCTGCACTTCGCTTTTGATTTGCTAGCATGTAAAGATCACAATGATTACTGATATAGCTACAGCTTAAATGGGAAGGGAAAATGCATAAAGCATGTGTGTTGATGCTATAATAATATAGCTGAGCATGGGGAATGTGCTTTTCCTTGTTTACATGCAAAAGGAAAATATGCAGACAAGTTGAGACTATGAAAGGAAGGAGCAGAACTGATCTGTTGTATAAGGTAAAGGAGACCAAGGTTGTTAACTGTAAGGGTACTCCTGTCCTGAGACATCAGACTTTAAAGCAGCAGCTTGTGAATGTTAAAACAGCTCAAACACTCCTTACCTACTCCCTTTCCCATTCCTTCCTATCACTACTCAGTTTCTGTCTCACGGAGTGAGAAGTGCTAGAACTGAGGAGACTCATGACCTCTGGAAGGGGTAGGAACTTACCTACTTCTAACAGCGAAGGTCCAGCTGTATGAGTGGTAGTTATCTATTGAGAATGTGCTTCATCACATCACTATCATATCAGCATCACTATTTTCAAAGGTGTCTCTTCCTGGGGACCTGAATTTTTGTTGCAAAACAGTGTGTGCTGAAGATGGGAGATGTGAGTGGCAGATAGCTTTTACCCAACTCGCTGTAGGCCTGGTGTGAAGTCACTGTAGTTCTTAAAGTATTTAAAAGAATGACCAGGATTATTTTGTGAGGGTTTTTTAATAGTAAATAGCTCAAATATGCTTCCTTTCATGCCTCTACACTGCAGTTTAACTTTGATGTTGAGGCTTACTTTTATTTGCTAGTATTAATTTCCTTTCTTGCTTACTGTTCTCAGAGCAAGCATAAAAATTGTACTTTTACTCCAGACACATTCAAATCTATAAAATACATTCTTCTCCTTAAAAATACATGAGTATGTCCAACAATTTTAAGGTGGATTTGGATAACGCCTGTTTTTGTAAACATAGAAAGACAAGAGATGCCAAGGACTTAGAAACAAGTGTAGTACAATAACAAAAGGAGTTTCCACTTTGTTTTGCACTTCATTGGGATCACGCCACTGTTGTCATTTGTTTTCCTTTAAAATAAAGCCGTTCTAAAGCCATGAGGGTGCATGTGTGTATCTGGCTATGAGTTTTCTACTTCTGTGTAAGTGAACTTTCAAAAAAAAAAGTTCTAGGCACAAAAGTCACATTACTGAGTGATACCAGCCCTGAAAGTGCTGGTAACTATTTTGTTTTAGGAGCCTGATACTGTCCTATTTTGGACAGGACAGAGATAAAATCCTGGAGATTTATTTAATGTTTTAACATTTATGGTCTTAATAAATACATTTGAATACTATGAAATATTTTCATAATGTTAAAGCATTTCTAGTGATTTTTTAAAATTTGTAATTAGAGCTGATTGGCTTCAGAATGTGGTGGTGGAGGAAGGGGGGTGTATGCAAGTGGTGGACATCAGGTGCAGGAGGTAGGTGAGCTTGATTTCATCCTTTGTCACAGTGATAATCCTTTAGGAGAGGCGTGGAAGCAGTTTTGTCAGTAGCACACAACTCTTGGTCTCTGCTGAGAGACCAAAATAGATCCTTGCTAGTTAGCTTTCAAAAAGTTGTTGTTCATAGTATAGCCTTAATGAAAGGATACAGCAGGTGTGTGTGTTAGTATTGCTTGACCTGGGAAAAGATACAGGGCATAACTTTTTGGATTCCGAAAAAAACAGTGAACCATTTGAAAATTTGCTTTTCAAATACATAGCTTACATAGCTGTCTATGTCTGGAAGGGAAATGAAAGTACAACTGTATATTGTTTGTGTATACATAAGGACATATGAAGCTGATTTGGTTTTTGTGTGTGTGGAGACAAATTGTTATAGGTGGTCAGTTGTGACCAAAACACACTCCAGTTCTCTGTACTTCTCCTCTGAGACTTGTAGCCCTTGCTGACTCCCTTATTTGGTAGCATCAGTTCGTGTGCTTTTAAAATAACTTGGCTTCCTACCAAATAAGTTTTTTTTTTTTTTTAAAAAAAGCTGCCCTCTGTGTCTTTTGCAGAGAATGCAAGTTGTTTAAACCAAGTAGCCAGTTTCTAACTCATGCCTGATTGAATCCATAGTTTGGTTTTCCTGTCACCATCTGAGCTTCTGAGAAACCTGTTTCTTCTTCACGTTTTCTGTTTGAGCCTTTTTATCAATGCTTTCAGTTCTCTACAGTATTTTCCTGTCTGCATTTTGAGACCTCCTCTAGAATTGTTTCTAGCATGCTCTACTCTATAACCTTGCTGCTTTGTGGAAGGGTTCATCAGTTACCTCAGGTCGGAGGTAAATCCCGTGTTTTATGTAGAAGCCTTTCTATCCAGGGCTGCCTTCAAAGCCCATCTGCCACATGGTAAACTAATAGCAGATTTGGTTGGAGTTCAGCTCTAAATGATCTGCACTCCTTTGCCAATATGCAAGCATATTGCTTGAGTATGTTTGCGATTCTTTGAAGTACTGAAAATAAGGTTGCTTGTAGGCAATGAGATCTTGAAACTCATAAGACTGAGGTGAAAATTACCTTGTTTTTACTCTGTTTAGCAGAACTGCGATTCAACGTGCAGGATGAGGAAGAGAGTTAAACCTACAAAATGATACAAAGCACTTGTTTGTGGGAATGTATCATATGGACTGGGACTTTATCTTTAAGCATCAACTATTTAAAATGTTTGAAGAATGATGTACTTGTTATTGTTAACCTTTGAGTTTGAACTGTGTAGTCCCAAATGACTTCTTAGATTCAGTTCCATAGGCCGTTTGATAGTACACTTAGCAAAATATACTGTTCCCTGTGTGAAGAGAAGCCTTTCTCATATGTAGGAATTTGGAAGGTTCATGTGTCAAGAAGCATGAGACCAAGAGTTTCTCTGATCTTTTCAGCAGAAGCCCCTGAAGGCTGCTGTTGCAGCAGAGTTCGTTTGAAAGATACCTCCCTGATGAATGCATTCTCTTGATTAGCAATATTACTGCGTAACACAGTCCTAGCATTACTCATCTATTACTAAAGAGATGTTGATAAAAGCCTAATCAGTAGAGATGAGAGAATGCTCGGATAGTAATGACTCTTGTCTACAGTGCTGTATTTCTAACATTCATTACCTAGAGTTATGTGACTCTTCATTTGACGTTGCTGCAGAGGAGGAGGAAGGTGTTGCCTGCATAAAGAATTAGAATATTTTTAAAAATCAATTTCAGACTTTTTTTATCTTCTGAATCTGGTGATAGTACATCCTATTACATCTTCCCAAATGATGTACAATGTAGTATGGTTCTGAATATTTGAACATACAGTGAAACCATTTTTCACGTTCTTCTAGTTGCTGCCTCTTATCCAGTACTGCACTTGTCAAAAAGTTGGCATTAATCTTAGAGGATAAGTCTCTCACAGTGTATTGTGGTATTTTATGTAGGCATTACGCTGTGTAAGTAAGTAAATCACTTTTTACTGTAGAAGTACTTTGGGATGGTCCTCTAATATAATCTGTATTCCTTGTGTGTGCATGTTGGAAGCTTTTATGTTATAACGCATCCTGCATGCTAAGTCAAAGTCACCAAAAAATGCATGGATCTCACTTGGTTCTGGCATGCAGCTTAGAATTATCAAAAACAGGTTTGTACCAGCTTAAGCCCTGAAGTATAAATGGCAAAATCAAAGTTGAAGTATCACGTAGGTATCTCAGCATCTCAAAGCTGAAAGATGGCCTGGAACTGATGGTTTTACATTCTTAAGAAATTGCGATAAATAGGATGACTAAAAGAATGTGTTGGGTGTTTGGCTTGTAGTGATGAAATAGCACTTTTGTTAAGATGTCAAGTATTTTCACCTCAGTATTCTTGCTGCGCTGCCATTTGTGGACTGAACTGCAGAAACAATAACTATTCATGTGCCTGTGTGGTGTTTCGTGGTGGTGGTTTTTTTTAAACCAGATAAGTCTAATACTTATTTAATCTGCTCAAGAATTCTTGTAATTTTGACCTTGGATCAGTAGCAAGGTCAGTACTGGGCTTGTTTTTAGACTTGACAAGGAGGAGGTCTTTCAGTGCTTGTGAATTGCTGCCCGGATTTGGGTGTTCTTTGCAGCAGTTGTGAAAATCTTGTGGCACTACTTTCACTGAAGTGCTTTTTGCTCTTCATTTCATGAGTAATCTGAAAGATGAATTCCAGATGAGACAAGCAACTTGGCCGGGTTGCTATCAGGTTTGCAACCCAAACTTACTGGCAACTGAGAAAGCCAGAATTGGTCTAGTGAATGCTCTTAATGGACTGGGCCTTCAGACAAAATTGGTCGCTAGTTCTTAAAAGCCAACAAAAAGCTCCAAACTCTTGGAAAAAAATCATTGCACCTGAGAAGTGAGACCAAGATTTCTAACTCTGTCTTTCTAGCAGCAAGAATTATATACTCAGGGTCGGAGGGCATTCTGTAACATGTCATTATTACTATAATAATAAAGTTATTCCCTGCTCTACTTGTTTTCATGCTATTAACAAAATGCTGCCACATCATATTGCATAGTTTCTGAGCTGTGACTTAAAATTTTTGCCCTTCAAGCAGACTGAATTCAGTGATCTGATGCCCATTACATTCTTTCATACGCAAAGCCAGATGAAGTGACAGAGTAGCTGCAGGTTATAAAACTTGGACATTTCAAGACAATGCAGCAGAAGGCATGAAGAGACTGACAGCGAGCAAACTCCTTCAAAAAGGCCAAATAGGGATTTTAAATGTTTTGTGGCAGTTGTTTGGTCTGATAATAAAGAGAAAGCTCGTATTTTGCTGTATGCTAATATATATTTTTTACAAGTATATATCTAAATTGTAGAAGTATACAATCCTGAGAGAAACAGAGCTGAAATTAGTTAGATATTGCAAGCAGAAATTAGTTTCTCGGGTTCTCACTCTTCATTAGATGTTTGCTAACAACTGCTGTTGGCTGGCTGGTTAGATCTGCTGTTTTTTGGCAAAGTCCAGTTTTCTCTAGACTGTTAAGCTGAGACATATTAAGTGATTATACTAATACCGTGATATTCCTAAATTCAAAACCCTGAAAAAGTTTAAACGTAACTGAAATGGAACAGGCCAGTGTGCAAACAAGTGTCTCAGTTTGCCAGTGAGAAGAAGTTAAGAAATAATGATAGAAGTGGGGAATTAAAAGTCTTTAAAAAGGAGTCAATGTCCAAAATTGAAGACATGTCTCAGGTAAGAAATAAGCTTTTAGGTATCTTCAGGAGCAGTCTAACAGTGTTGGAGAATATGACTTTAGAGTGCTAGTATGTTGTGTGTTGGTGGAGATGTTGATGTATTTACTGAAAAATATTTTGCTGAGAAGGAGCTGCTGTAGACAGTGTTTGAGAAGCAGTGTTGCTAAATGAAGGGGGGCTGTGCTGTTAGATCTCCCAAAGCTTGCAAAAGAACTGAAATTTCAGTGAAGACCTGTTGGGAAGGTGTTGGAGGGGGGCAGTTAAATTCCTTACTAGTCCTGGGGATTGCAGATGAGATCTACCTGTTGTCAAAATCTACTGTAATAAAATGTGAACGTACTGTAGCTTTGTAACCATCCTTTTTCCGCGTCTTAAACTGAAGCCAGAAAATTGTTAACTGTACAAGAAAAGTCTTTTTTAGATGTTCTGGGGAATGATGAAATCCCAAAGAAAGGGACAAAAGAGTTATTTCCTTGATGCTTCTTTCTTGAATTTTGTTGCTTCAGCAAACAACATCCTCTTAGATGCTGCATATTAAAAAAAAAAAAAAGCTTATTAAGAACACTGTCTTGTGTGCTTTTACCAAAATGCTGTGCCTTTCTTTAAAAAAAAAAAAAAAAAAAAAGTAGAATGGAATATGTGCTTAAAATGTGTGTACTGATGCTATAAGCATTTTGAGAAACTTGATGGAAGAAAGATAATCAATGAGACACTGCAGTATCTGGGTGCATAAAGGTAGAAATTGCATTACTCATAGATGAGTTGCTTCACTAGAAGAGTGCTGTATGATTGAGGAGAATTGAGTAGTGTAAGACGTGTTAATTGATGTGGATTAAAATATGCCTTAAAAGGAGATGGATGGGGTATAATCATGTAGCTGTGCCTAATTGTCAGTATTCTGATTATTTTCAAAATGTCAGAAGACATGAAAGCGGAACATAGTGGAAAAAATTTATAGCAATAGCAGGAAATTACTTTGTTTCACGGGGTGGGGGAAGGGGGAAGAAAGAACAAATCACACAACTCGGTGTACTGTAGAAACAACAGTTCAACCAACATGGGTATTCTTGAATCATCTGCCTCAATATGCAAAGAGGTGGTTTTAGTTTTAAATAGAACAAGACGTCTTATTTCCAAGAGAGTAATCAACACGCGTCTTGTAGACATGACAGGTAGTGTACTATTATTTGGCATCCTTGTGTGGATGACACCCTGTATAAGACTTAACCTTGCTCCCAAAGTCTAATCAAGCCTCATAGATGAAATAGAGGGGTAGTTGTGGAGCTGAGAGCCTTGTGTGTATGTCATGAAGACTCGATAATGACAGTATATTGGAGACCTGGAAGTAACATGTATGAAAAGAAATAACAGCAAAACAAATTTAAACAACAACAAAAAAAAAAACTGAACAGACAACAAAAACAGTTGCCTACTGATTAAATAGTGAAGAAATTGGGTGGTAGTAATTCTTCAAAGAGTAGAACTCTTAGATAAGAAAAGAGGAGGAAGTGAGTTGCAAGTTTGAAAGGAAAGCTTTAGGATAACATCCCTAACCATGGTGATGGAAGCATGTTAGGAAGACTAGTTGGTCAAGTGGCCAGAGTGCTCTTGCAGCACACAAGCTGCCTGCGTTCTTCTCTGTGTGGACTGTAGAGAAATTTCCAGACTGAAGGTATTTCTCACGGGCTGTGGATAACAGGAACTATCCTTAAATGTTGGTGGAATGAATCAATAAAATGAAGAGGGGGCACATTTTGCAGACCTTATTCTATTTATCATTGAGCAGTAGAGTGGTTTGGGTTGCAGTGGACCTTTAAGATGGTCTAGTTCCAACCCCTCTGCTATAGGCAAGGACATAGCTTCCCCCACCCTCCCAGAGAGGAACAGGTTGCCCAGAGAGGCAACCTGTTCCATTATCTCACCACTTTCACAGTAAAGAACTCCTTCCTAATATCTAGTCTAAATCTGCCCTCTTCCAGTTAAAATCATTTCCCCTCATCTCATTGCTACATGCCCTCATAGAAAGTCCCTCCCCAGCTTTCCTCTGGGCACATTCAGGTACTGGAAGGTTGCTATAAGGTCCCCCTGGAACCTTCTCCAGACTGAACAGCCTCGGCTTTCTCAGCCTTTGCCCTCTGATCATCTTTGTGCCCTTCCTCTGGACCAGCTTCAGTGACTCCACATCCTTCTTGTGTTGGGAGCTCCAGAACTGATGCAGTATTCCAGGTGGGGTCTCCTGAAAGAGTAGTGGGGCAGAATCGCCTCCCTTGACCTGCTGGTCACACTTCTCTTGATGCAAGCCAGGACATGGTTGGCCTATGCACTGCAAGTGCATGTTGCCAGCTCATTTTGAGTCTTTCATCAACCAGTACCCCTAAATCCTTCTCAGGGCTGCTCAGTTTTCCACCCAACCTATACCTGTGCTTGGGATTGCCCCAATCCAGGTGCAGGTCCTTGCACTCGGCCTTGTTGAATTTCATGAAGTTGGCATGGTCCCACCACTCAAGCCTGTCCAAGTCACTCTGGATGGCATCCTTACCCTCTATTGTCTCACCTGCATCACTCAGCTTGGTGCATTCTGCAATCTTTCTGAGAGTGCACTTGATCCCATTGTCCATGTTGCTTAGAAAGATATTAAATAACACCAGTCCCAGCATCAATCCCTGAGGACTGCCACTCATCATGGTCTGCACTTGGACATTGAGCCATTGACCACAACTCTGAGTGCCACCATCCAGCCAAGTCCTTATCCAGTGAGAGCTCCATCCATCAAATCCATTTTTCTTCAATTTGGTGACCAAGATGTTGTGTGGGACAATGTCAAATGCTTTGCACAAGTCCAGGTAAATTATGTCACTTGCTCTCCCTTTATCCACTGATGCTGTAACTCCCTCATAAAAGGCCTTCAAGTTTGTCAGGCATTATTTGCCCTTGGGTAAGCCATGTTGGTTATCACCAATCACCTAATCTTTATTTTATTTTCCATGTGCCTTAGTAGGGCCTTCAGGAGGACCTGCTTCATGATCTTGCCAGGCACAGAGGTAAGACGGACTGGCCTGTAGTTCTCTGGATCATCATCTATTTTTATTTTTTTTTCTTTCCTGAAAATGGGAGTTATGTTTTTCAAATCAGTGGGAACTTCACCAGCCTGCTGTGACCTTTCAAATATGGTGGATAGTGGCTTGGCACTTCTTCTGCCTGTTCTCTCAAACCCATGGATGAATCTCTTCAGGTCCCACAGACTTGTGCACCTGAGTTTCATTCAATTTGTAAAGCACCTCAGATATGGAAGTGTTATTATTTGAGCTTTAGTGTGTAACTTAGCCTGTCAGCTGTGGAAAATTTGTGTGATATTACAGGGACTGAGTGGGAAATAGAACTGTGAGTTTCAAGGAAATATAATAAAAGTTCTGTAAACACATGAACAGAGTGAAGAGATCATAGTGTTTTTTTTTCCTCTCCTTTAGCTAGAGGTTGTTTCTCCTTCAAAGGATTGTAATTTCTTTGAGAAGTACAATTATATGGCTGCTAAAAAGCACTTCAATTTAGTTTAAAACAAAACAAAAAAAAAAAAGAACAACAAAAAACAACAAAAGTTGGCAATACCTCTGAGCAAAGGCTTTCTAAGGCAGTCAGCTGTTGTGGATTAAGAAGAAATGCCTTCTGTTGTATTAATAAGTGGCTAAAAGCTGACAAGAGAGTAAAACTAAATGGTCGCTTTCCAAAATGTGTTTCCATTGTAATCTGCAGGGATATGTGGTCTCAGAAAATCCACACATCTTGTAGAGGGAACAAAACATGCTGATATTCAGCTAGTAGTACAAAATTAGATAATCCAGAGGGGTTGTGAGAGCAAGAGGGATTTAGAAATACAAAGTAACACGTGATGAATGAAGGTGATGAAAAAATTCTATTTATGTCTGATGCAAGGTAGAGCTAGTTAGCTGTGATCCTTTGGGAGAAATTGCATTGTAGGTAGTTCTTCAAAAGTGTGTTCTGTACTCAGTAGTTGTCAGTAATGGAAAGAGTGGCAGGAGTGCTTAGGGGCTGGCATAGAAAATGGAACAGAAAACATTTTTACTGTGATACATTGGTGCACTGGATACCGTATGCTTCTTTGGTCACTGCCTCAGACATGAGTAAATCTAGTAGGGATGACTGGGATAATCACTGTGGTGTGGCTTCCATTTGAGGGAAAGCTAAATAGGATTGAGTGGTGAGAGGAAAGTTTGTGGCTAAAGCACAAGCAGGAGGCTTTTCTAGAAAGTAGGCCTGAAGTGTGGGCTTTCCTTTTTTTTTTTTTTTTTTTTTCCCTCCTTCCTCCCCATCACATGCGTCCCACCACTTTAATGTAGTGTCAATTATACTAATTAATTACTGTATAAGAAGATTCCTGACCAGTGAAGTTTAAGAATTAATGCTCAAAGAAAATAAAGCACTGCAAAAATACCTAGTTTTTTGAAGGCTGTCATGTAAAGTATTAGTAATTCCATGAATAATTGTCTCCTGTGTGAAACCAAGATAATAGACACCAGCATTCTACGTACAGGGATACAACTGTGAGCTAGCTTGGGCATGTGAACTTTGAAACCTGATTAACAGCATTCTTACTAGAAGTATTAACAACTTACTGCACTGATCTACAACAGCAGAAACTTTAAAATCAGGGCAGCTGTCATTTGGACATCTTCCTTCAGGCCTGAAAATGTGAGATTTTTGGCCGTAACTTTCACTCATGAAGGGGAGGATTTTGCTTTGTCTTCAGAAGACCTCTGTGAGTTTTTGGGTGGCTAATGACCGTGTTGCTGTTGTAAAGAGAAATAGAGGTGTTACAACTGGTTATGGAAACCGTCTGTGCGTCACCTTGAGTGATTCATCAAGTAGATGAGCTGAACAGCTTCGTCCTTGTTTGGTGGTGGTGGCGGTTGATGAGCACCTTCTGTAGAATGCAGTCAGACATTATGAGTAGTAGTAGAAGCTGATAATTACCATAAGCTACCAGAAACCAATTTACACTTTTAATTTGATGTAAGGAATTAAGACTGTTAACCCTTTGACTGCCTCAAAAACTAGCAGAAATATAAAAATGTTTTCTGAGTAACATTTTTTTCACCTCAAGCTGGAAGCATAAATTCAGGTAAATTTTCTTACATGCAGTGGATAGATGTAGAAAACAGTTCTGTGTAAAGTTTTGTAGTTTAGTGCTATCTCTAAATGGGCACATTAAAGTTATTTTCTGTACTAGAAGATTTGGTCATCTTCTAAACAGAATGCAATACATGCTAACAGTGGATTCATAATCTAACAGGGTTATTCCAAGTTTGGAAGCAGCATAGGCTAGTTTTTCCTCAAATTTCCCTCTAGAAAACAAAAATCACCCAACCAAAAGAGCAACAACACATAAAAACAAACACACAACTCAGAGACAAAAACTCCAAGCCAAATAAAACCACCGCAATTCTGCAATTACAAGTGTCAAGTTTTATGGTTTTGTTTATACTTAAATCATTCTGTATTTTTGAACTGTACCTCTGTTGCAACTTATTCCATTTCAGATGTCATTTAACTGAGCTTTTCTCTTCCTTTGTCTGATCTCCTCTTGTCACACATACAAGCTCTTCTGTTCATCATCGTTTCCTATCCTCTGCTGGAATTTGAAGTGGAGGTTGAGGTGTGGGTTTTAAAATTAACTTGCTGGGTAGATACTGACTGTTGAGAAAAGGATGCGTTTCTGAGGGGCAAGGAGATAAAAACAATATGAATGTGTGTTAGCAGAAGAATGAGGCTTTCTATTGTCGTTTTCTTTATTTGACTCCATCGTGCTGAGAGTGACTGCTTCTAGCAAACAAGCCAAACTTAGACCAGTAAATATAAAAATAGATATTTCCATTTCATCTCTCGCTGTCTTCTAATTGATTTAGAATTGAAGAAAAAACACTTTGGAGACTGATGAGAACAAGGTAAAGAACAGGGGCAGACAAATACAAGCAAAATAAGATATCCTATAATTGTGGTACCTGAACATCAAAACCAATGCCACAGTATAACCATAGAATGATTTGGGCTGGAAGGGACCTTGAAGATCACCTAGTTCCGACCCCCCGCTATAGGCAGGGGCGCCTCCTACTTGACCAGGTTGCTCACAGCCCCATCCAGCCTGGCCTTGAATGATTCCAAGGTGGGGGCATCCACAGCCTCCCTCAGTGAAGCCATAGGTCGTTATAGGAGGATTCTTGGAAACAATTGTTCTTAGACACTGTGGGTTGGAGTATCTCTCTTCTTTACTTTCACTGATTATTTGAAGCAGCTACACTGAAGTAGTTAATGGAAGTAATTTCTGAATGCTCTTCATTGAAATATATGAAACAATGGAGGTCACTTTTTTAGTGTGACAAGCTCTTAAATTTTAAGTAATCTGAGAGATATATTTATTTTATACACATAAATTATATATATATAAAATTCTATTTATATATACACACACACACATATATATATATAAAAATATATATCACTGCTTTTATATATATATATATATATTAGCGGAGTGCTGTATTTAGAGCTACGTACTACCAACTCAGAGAGAGGGAGATTGATACAAATTAAGGATTTTGCTTTATGGTATTAGAAACTGTATCTTACGAGTACTGCTTCTGAAAGACTGTGTTATCTTCCTCTAAAATCTATGGAAAGAAAATAAAGCTATAGTTGAGACTTCTGGTATGCTTAAATCTGTTACAGCTGAGCATAATCTGCAGTTTTATGGAAAAATCAGCTTTTCTTCATATAGAATAACTTACTTAGGATAAAATGCATGTATTCAAGCTGGATTTTTGATTCTGCATTTTTAATCATCACGTAATTTCCTAGTTTAGTTTTTTTGAATTAGGTGTCCATTTAATAGTAGGAAAATAACTTTTAGCACTTAATGTTTTAAAAACTGAGACAATAATCATTTTTGTTTAACATGCAAATTAGGAGAGCATAGCATGTAAATATCTCAAGTAGTGAACTTTTTCTTTAATAGTGAGAAGTGATCAAATGTTCAGGTCACTAGATATGACTGTCTCTATAGATAACTTTTATGGACCGCTCTGGAGTTTCTGTTTTGCTTTTTAAAGAAAATAAAAGGCTACAAAACATTTCTAGTAGTAGTCATGATTGTTTCTCTAGTGGATCTGAAAGTTTAGCACTGGTACGGCATTACTTTTAAACCTTCGAATGTGCAGAATTTCTTCCAAGTTCTTAAAGGTTTTCTATTAGAAGCAAATTAAACTACAGTTCATAGCAGCCCAACCAATGCTAAGTCTAGTTTTTTTGTTTTTTTTTTAATAAAAATTGGATTTTGCAGTCTTTGTACCGGTTATTTTCTCCATAAGTGATTTACAAACTGGAGATAAAATGCTTATGTTCAAATACTCATTATTATTCTGTTGTCGTAACTTAAAATATTTTTTCCTATATGAAAATTGTTAGTTTGTACAGGAATAGAAGTAGAAGTCAGCTATGACAGGATTAAGATTGCAGATGACTGGAACAGGCTTGCCTTTAGGGGCTGTGAAAAATGATTTATTTAAAGGTAAAAAGGAAAAAGAAAATTGGTTTCATTTACAATTTGTGTGTGTGCCAAACTTAACTTTGGGCAAAAAGCTTCATGAAACCGACACCTGGTAATTCCTCATTTGCTAGAAATGCCAACATTTATTGGCTTAAATAATTAGAAACCCTGTTGTTTTGTTTTGTCTCTGATATTCTACAAAGAAATGACCTCTGAATTGCATCTGTTTTTTTTTTTTTTTTGTGGTTAACCATTTACACAATAAATTGCTTAATCTCTTATTGTCAAAGCAGTCAATGCTTTGTAGTGTGGATCACTGGCTAAAATGATATATACATCCATAATATTATCTGAATAGAAGAAATAGTGTGTGAACAGGTTAAGACACGTATTCTCTCTGAATGGCAGGTTTTCAGTAGTTTTTGCTTTCTCCATGTTTTTGGTTGGTTTTTTTTTTTTTGGCTTTGGACATGCTGAACACAAAATGAAATACAAAATACTTTCCTTTAGATTCAGGGTTCCAACTGTTATCACTTTTTCAGCTCAAAATGAATCTTGGCAATTCTGTCACTTGATGTATTATTGTTGGGGAAAGTAAGCTTGTGTGACTTCCTGCCTGTGCCAGTGCAGTGGAAATTATCTGCAGAGTTGTGTGGTTCACAGGATTCTCCTCTCAGTTAAACAATATCCTCTCAAAGCTGAAATCCACATTGTTCTCTCACTTATGTGTAAAGCACAGAGCTTTATACTGAGATAGCTTCTAGGCCCGCTTTTAAAAATCAGTGTATGGAGGTATCATTGCAACTAGATTGCGGTATTTGTAGAAGTGCTTACAAAACAAAAATCTCTGATTCCAGCAATATTACTATCTCAGCTTACAGCATGACAGATAATTTTGTAAGTACTTACAGACCGTGAAGTAAAACCCTTATCTAAGTATTGTTTGAGTGTCAGTGCCACTTAATAATTTGCTAGTAGAGCACATCTTTCTTAAATGACTTCCTGTCAGGAATAGAGTAATTGTTTCATGCATCAGACCTTGTTTTAGGGTGGCATTGTTACTGAACTAAATTCTTAGGAAATACATCTAAATATGCCAGACTTACATCAGAAGAAATAACGCTTCAATTTAATTTCCATTCTTATGTTCCTGATTTTGTTCTTTCCTTCAGGAAACTTTTCTTTATTCCAGCCTCTCTTGCATCTGGTATCCAGCAGTGCGATGCTGTTTCACAGACAGTACTGTTGCCTGAAAGAGCTCATGAATTGCATCAAAAGTGAGACTACAGGGCCTACTGATCTTCATAGCGTGCTCAAGGCACTTTACCTTTTGAGCTGATTCCCTTCCTTGAAACTCATTCTTTTGTCACTGCACCCATGAAGTCTTTTTGTTCCTGTGCTCATTCTGAACTATTTTCTTTAAGGATGTTCTTTGTTGGAGCTTGATTTGAATGCCTGTTGTACTGGAGAAACAAAAGCCTTATGTTTGACTCCAGTGAATAATCATATCTGAAAAGTGCTCAGCAGCGCTGATAGAGTTAGTGTTTTCAGCTTTCTCAGTTGAGTGTCAAATAAGTCTTTGTGGAAGATTTTAAGGAAAACTCAATTTTTGTTTGTTTCTTTGTTGTAGTCTTTCTTAATGGCTTCCCAGCTTCCTTTGTTTGGTTTCTGAGCGCTGCACCTGCAGTTAGGATACTTTAAAGCCTCTGCTTTTGGCTTTATGGCAAGATCAAGTTCAGTGTAATCAAACTCATGTTAGATAACTGTGAATTTACATCAAAGTCTATGAATCTTCTGGCCCTTTTACCCACTCACTCTGCCTTTAAGTCTCGAGTCTGCTTTTAAGCGTTGAGCACAGTTGAATTTCTAGTGGCTCACTTTATCCAGGGAGTCATCAAAGATGCCTATTAGCAACACCGGGAACAGTACCATTCTTGGTAACTTCTAAAAGCTTAGGCAGCACCAAAAATTCAATTGCTTTTGCCTGCAGCCAACTAGGTAACCAGCGTTTTGTGGCTAACTATTAGAAATACTAGTTTAGTTAGAGGCTAACTATTAGAAATACTAGTTTTACCTCTCCAGGCACACAAGCCATTCTTATGAGGGAGGCATGCAGTGGGTAAAAATGCATTGCTCTTAATTTAGCAGCCTCCAAAAAATGCTATCTGTAGTTCTTTTTGAAACTCACATAAGTGGCTTTCCACTAGCCATGGCTTGCCAAGCTTAGGCAAGTATGCCAGTGCTGTTTTGCTTGTTTCCTTCACCAGAACAACCTGTTGCACGTAAGTAAACCAGTGACTGTTGCACAAGCAAACATCTCTTCCAGGAAGAACCATCAGCTGAGGCAGAAGAAATTTCTGTAGGGCTTGCTCTTGTCGTCTTGTTCCTTATCTGTATCTTTCTGCAGTAGCTGTGTTGTCCATCTAGCTGTACTGAATCTGTGCACAACAGAGTTGACTTGTTCTTGCATGTATCTGTATGATCAAAAGTTGCTTCATTTGTGTGACAGGCTAAGTATGGCCCAACAGGAAACCCGGAGGGGAAGACAGATTGCCTTATGTGATCGTTATCTGGATGCTTCTTGTTTGTCACCTTTTTAACCCCGAAACATTCTGTAGAAATCCTCTTGCGAAACTACAGTAAGTGTAATTATGCAAAGGTGTTTGAGATACGTTTTCATACATCATCCCTATATGATGCTGTCAGGATACTCCCAGTCCTGGGCACTGTTTTCTTGGATGGGATACCATATGGATAGGTTTTTCTTTAAGCAAAGAAAAGCCATGCTAATTGCACTTGATTTGTTTCGTGTGTTGTGTGTTTCAGCTTAATACAGCTACTAATCCAAGAACTTCAAAATCCTTTATATAAAAAAAATCGTTTTTAGCTGTGAAGCCCCTGACTGTGATGAAATACCATCACTAATAACCAGCAGTCATTTCAGTAACTATAGCTAGAGTCCAGTGACTTAAACTTGAAAATTCTGGTACCACACTGTTCATAGTTTTCCTCGGTATCCAAAGCTGTTTCTTAGCAATTAGTAAAAGCTTCACCTTTTAGGGTTATGGTGAAAATGTGAAGTGTACAACTCTTCAGGTTTGGGACTACAACCTGCAACACATAAGCAATTGAAAGATCTGAGCTGCTTCTCTTCATCTGAGAGGGGAGCTAATTTTCAGTTCTGCCTTATTGTTGACTCTGTGGCTATGTAATAGGTGTATCCAAGAAATACAAATGCAGTCTTCTGTCTGATTATGTCTGTTAACATTGTTAAGCAAAAATCATATGGGATGAAAGGGTGTTTAAAGTATAGACTAGATGAGCAATTTCATAGGTTAGGTAGAAATTTCACAGTAGTCACACAAATACATGTTTGGCAGGTGACTATTCTAAGCTGTTTTCTGAAATGTTCTCTGTGGACACTCATTTCATAAAATCAAATGACATCTCTTCTATTGTTATAGTAACAAAAAATATTGTAGGAGATTAACATTATCTACTGAAAAAAATGTATAGATTAGTGGTAACTTCCTCTGTGAAACAAGTTTCATGTTTTAGACAGCAAGTATTTGTAAATCATCCAGGCTTTTTTGTCATCAACTTAAGTTCATGCTTAAGAACTGCTACATCATCCCCACCTTTGCAAAGTTGTGGCTCCTTTCCCCCTTCACTTCTTTCCTCAGAAGCCTTTTAACTTGCAGCCCCACTTCATGTACAACTTATCTGTTTATAAGGCAACATTATACTGTTACTTTTCATTGTTTCCATCTTATTCTTGGAGGACAGCTATATCTCATTTTAGACTTCAATTTCCTAGATTCCAAGGTGTCCTAAAACTTCCTAGACCAAGATAGTCTTGTAATGAAAATAAACTAAATTAGTTATTGATAAGCCCAGTTCTGTGCCTTTCTTAGTTGGAGTAGATATTACCTGAGTGAAGAAGACCAGTATCAAATGTTTTCCACAGCTCACCTATGTCTTACACAGAGTCATCATCATGGTAATTTCTTTACATGCTATAAACTGCCAGTTTATAACACAATTCTTTCTGTTAATCAGAAGTTTCTCATCTTGTACTCTTTACAATTATATTTTATGTAATTTCTTCAACGACCATTTCAAGATGTTCTAGTACAATTAACCAGTCCTCTTTTGGTGTCCAGCTTTGTTGCCATCAGAACCTACTGCTACTCTGTATTGAACATTGCCATAATTATTTGTGAAATTAGCTTGTAATACTAATCCCAGACTTTTTTTTCAGTTATTGCCTCCACAAGAAGTTCTTTGTTTTACATAGTCAGCTGCTTTGTGGTACTTTATATAATGCTATGTCAGTTGTCTAGACAAGCCAAATCTCCTGCATCACATGAGTACTTAAAAATCAGGAGAAACAAACAGTGTGAGTCTGGTCTACTTCCTTCAAGGTAAATCCATACTACATTTTATACTGTTTTCCATTTTGCTTCCACCTTCAATTATTCTTCTCTTTAAAACTTGCTAAAGGTTTTATTTACCACTGCAGTCTAGCATGCATACCAGTTCCCAGCCCCTGAAATTAAGGCATGATATTTGCCCTTGTTCAGATGCGTGGCAACACCTGAACTTGGTTGATTTGTGTGTAAGACTATCTGCCTAATTTGCTTCCTTTATAAGTCGTTGCTTTTCTGAATTTTGGGGAGGTCATCTTCCAATTTCATTCTGAAGGTATCAATAGAGGAAGTCATCTCATATGCATGCAAATATATTCTAAATATAGTACTTCTGCTCAAATGAAGTGTGTATTTTTTTTTCTGTGTGTCACAGAACCACAGCATTATTGACATTGAAAAGGACCTCTGGAGGTTGTCTGCTTCAAGCTCCTTGTAGAACCTTGAGTCACAAGTATGGCCATCAATTCCACTGTAATGGAAGGAGTGTGTGCCTCCTATTTGCTGGGCATACAGATAGAAATATTGGAAATGGCAGTAATTGTGAATCTAAGAAGGATTTTATAGTTTGGAAAGGATCATGCTTTATGGGATTCTCTGGTCATCTTCATACTAGTAAACAGAACAGTCTGGGGAGTGCATTTATTCCAAGGGAGAAGTGTCCAACCCCATAGCAAAAACCATTTTCCTGACAAAAGAATATACTCATCCATACCATCTGGTGGGGAAATAGTTTTTACCTACCTGTCATTCCGTAGGTTGTTCTTAGTCATTCTATGATGTGGTTGTGAACACAAGCCAGAACTGTGCAGGGAATAAGATAATCAGTGAAATGGATGATCCCAATTTCACCCTTGTCCTAGCTCTGTTTATTCTATTCCTGTTGCTGCCTTTGTTTTGTTGGCCAGCATGCTGTCTACCTGCTGAATGTCTACCAGTTCATCTATTTCCTTGCCTTTTTTTTTTTTTTTTTTTTTTTTTGCCTAGCATTGTAAGAGGTCGCTATAAGGATCTGGACATCTGGTTTTATACCACCAAAGTCCACTTGGCAGATTGCAGCTTCCAGATCATTGTTTCAAGGCACTTATCCACAAAAAGAAACCTGATTTATTTTGTTCTGAAATTCATTTGGCTTTGCGGTGATAAAATGCAGGGTTATGGGATGTTTTTCTTTCTTTTTTAGAAGAAAAGATGATATCAGCCTTGAGATTTTCTATTTATAGAATGGGGCTGAAAGAAGCCCAAACAAAACAGTTCATGTAGCGCTCCTAATCGTTTCTTGGGGCTGATACAAAATCAGAACACAGCTGGTCCAATGCTGGACCTGGCTCAAGGTTCTGTTGCTCTTTATTAAAATGATACCACAAATGCTGCTGTCTTGTGTTGATTCACTTTAATCTCTTGTTGGAAGATTAATGATGTAAAACCATTCTGTTTGTCAGATTTATGGGCTTTTGTATTGCATTTGTATATCAGCAAAGCACAGGATGAGCCCGCTTGGTTACAAGAACGCTTTGATGGAAGACTTTCTTCAGTGTGGATGTAGAAAAACACTTTAACAGAGGAACACAATAGAAGGGCACTTGTAATAACTGAAATAAGTAATGGATTAGTGAAAGAGCAGAGGAGGGTTTTATTAAAATGCTTGTATTTAAGGAAAAAGAACTCATGCATGACTGCCTTGAGGGAATAAAAATGCAGGGGTAAAACTTCAAGTAGCATTCAGAGGACCTTTCATGTCTTACAAAAGAAACTTTCTTTTTTGTTCAGCTTGTGTTCTATGCTTTGTTTCAATTTCAATGCATCTAGGTTATAGCAATTGAAAATATATTAAATATTGAGCAAGTGACATTTGCATAAGAGGATGCTTCTTATTGTATTATGTGTTGGTGACTTAGCAGCTTATGCTATGGCTTATTTTTCCTTCATGAAAGAGGAACCATTTTTATTAATAAAAGCTTTTTCTTCTAGAATAATCCTTAATATTTCCTATCACAGCTGCTTAGATCATATTGCTTTGAACACAATTAGGAATGAAGCTGCACAGGACACTTGAAACCCTACATTTGTTTTTAAGTTGACACTGTGTAGCACTCTGTAACGATATTCTGATTGATGCCTACGATAAAACCTGGAATATTTTGTGCTTAGTTCTTGCAGATACACTTTGTCTCCTTGCAAACACCTTGTCATGGTTATGCATAAATGTGACAAGGTATAATGGCCACAAAACTGAAGCATGGGAAGTTCTGCACAAAAGCGCATAAGAACTTCTTCACAGTGAGGGTGAAGGAACACTTCTTTCCAACAGGCTGCCCAGGGAGGTTGTGGAGTTTCCTCTGCAGATATCCCAGGCCCACCTGGATGCCTATCTGTGCAACCTGGTCTAGAGAGCCTGCTCTGCAGGGGGGTTGGACTCGATGATCTCTAGAAGTCCCTTCCAGTCCCTACAATTCTGTGATTCTGTAAAGCATGAATTAATGCGTCCTCCTGTTTCTGTCTCATAGGTCTTCATTTCTGATGCATCATGTAGAAAATTATCCCCACTTGATCAGCTTCAACTATGTTTACTATCATGCCTAATGTGTTGCAGAACCATCAAGAACTTCAGTAGGAGCAACAGTTATTGCACGGAAAGGATTTGCGTGACAGCATCATGATTAGGTGCAGCTGACAACTTGCTTAATTAGTACAGCTAGTTGCATTTTCATTTATTTTTTTATTTTTGGTAAATAAGAGTCTATGGCCAAAGAACCTTTTCCCTTAAATGCTGTGTGCTGTTATCTGCTAGGGCTTCTCTTCCACTTATTCTTGGAGGTCAATTTGTAGAGTTTTTCTGACCTTGGAAATGGATCTACCTAGAGCCTGAGATCATGCTCTGTGGTTTGTTTGCTCAGAAAGTCTAGTTCTTTTTCTGTTTGACTTTTTATTTCTTTTTAGCTAGTTGGCTGCTTGGCTTGATACTGTACATAGCTGAAGAAGTGTACACACTGACCTGATCAAGTGTTCTAAGAGAGAGGTGATCCTCATGGGTTCTTTTCCACTTGCAAGATTGCATGATTCAAATCAGTATTTGAGTGCTAGGCTGATACAGCATTCTTTGACACAAACTAGCTGAGTTTTCTAGAGCAAAAAAGCTGTAATTCCAACCAAACAGAAGTACTTTTTAGTATGTTTTTTTTTTTTCTCCCTCCATTTTTTCTTTGTCGGGAAGAAGCAGTGTGCTTGCGAATGGAAATTTCTATGTTGCATATTGTGCTTCAAAGACACAGTGTAGGCTTGTAAATTTGGTTCATATCCTATTGAATGTCAGTATTCAAAGAGAAAACTGGGTATTTTTGGAAGGTCCAAGCAGGAAAACTAAAATGTCTGGAGAGGGTATGATTTCCAGAGTGTCCCAAAACGAACATCTGCTATTCAATTTTTTTAGTCTTTTATTTTCATCACGTTAAGTAGTTGTTGTAATTGGAGGTAACTTGAAAAAGCTGTGACCTGTTATTTGAGTGAAGGAGAACTGGGGTGGGCAATAACAACAGTAACAGTTTGATGTGTTGCTTCATAATATTTTTATGACTTAATTGTACGGGCTTCACATTGGCCTTTTTATTCATTTATTAATGTTAAGGAACCGTCAGGGTGATTTCTATCTTAGTCTATTATTGTTCTTTAACCTAGAGGATTTTTTGAACTAAGGTCATTGGACGATCCAATACATTTCATTGTTTGTCTGAATTTAATGTGAACTGGAACGGAACTTCTCAAATCAATAAGTTTTAGAGCTACCTCATTTTGAAGGAAATGGCACCAACCAGTAATGACAACCTAGCAATAAAAGAAGAATGGCCTTTTGGAGATACTTCAAAAGAATAAGAGTGTTCTTAGATCTTTTACCATGTTGTAATGTTTAACTGATGTTGGAGAACCCAAAACAGAAATCTGACTAAACATTGGTTCTCTATATAAAATAGGAAAGATGTAAGATTTTGCCAGGGTGATCAAACATGCCATCTGCAGCTTAAATGTGTCATATTTTGAACTGAAATACAATGTTGGAAGACCTTCAAATTTTATATTTAGGGAGTTCATTAATTTATGGCTATTTCAGTACCAGTGCAGATGACAAAGGCAATCTAAGAGAAGTATAAATGAGTTTTAGAAGCCCGTTAATACAAGTTAAATATGGTTTTAATTTAAAAGCATCAACAGCAAAACTCACTGTCCAAATTTCAGTTGATTTAACTGATGCTACATACAGGAAAGGGCTTTCAAAGACTAATAATTACTAAATTTTCTTCAGGCTTACTGTGTAAAGTGATGAAATCAATGCAGTATCTGGTATTGACATACTGTCTTTTTGATGCTGAGAAAAGGCTGTGTTGTTCCGTGTTATCAGTTGCAGTTACAATAGTTTAACTGTTTCAGTGGCATAGCCAGATTCACAGAGTTGAGAAAGCTCAGATTTGAAGATGCTGGCAAAAAAATTGAGATTAAACAGAACAGCATTATGAGACTAGGTCATGTTCTCACTCTTCTGTGCAGCTCTATACTAAATTAGTTGTAACCGAGTATGTCATTTAGAGCAAATGTTGGCCCATTAATTGCAAGTCTTATCACAGAACAAAAAATGAACATTGCATCTAACTTCAGGCCGCCTTGAGGAAGATTTATGATTGCTTTTCATTAGCTGCTTTGTGACTTCAATTACTGTAAGACTTTTGCTCAAACTCAGTTACTTTAAAAAAAAAAAATACTTTTTACTTCTGCTAAAGCATCTGATTTGTTTTCAAATTTATGTATACTCTTGTGTATAAAACGGAAGGGGAAAATTATATTCTCTGTGACAAGAGAAAATATTTGTGTCATCAGAATCTTAGAATAGTGGAAGACCCTTATTAAGTCTAGCCTCTTCTATTATATGGCCCTCTTCACTTCTTTTGACAGTCAGTCTTCTATTAAATTTGTTTAGCAAAGTCCCAACATGATTAAATTAGGGAAAATTAAAATAAAATGGAGCATATGTAATTCCTTTTTCTTGGGCTGGAAATTGTGAATGAGTGGCTTGTGTATATGCTGCATCTTTGAAGTATACCAAGAGTGACAAATCTTGCATATTGGTCGTGAGAGTTTTCCTAAATATTGAATATTTGGCAAATCTAGCACTATGTTCTTCAAAATATTTAGAAATGCTTGGACTGATATCTCCACTATGAGATGGAAGTAAGTTTATATTAGAGGATAAAAGCAGGGAAGCATGTTCAATTTCATCTTGAAAGTGAAGCATTTATTAACAGATGGAGTTTGTTTGTTTGTTTGTTTTTGCCCATACGCTTTCTAGCTAGCATTACATCTGAGGAAAATCCTTTCCCATCTGTCCAGCTTCATATCTGTGCAGATGTAGAAATGAGGCATAAAAGGATTTCTAAATCCGTCACTTACCTCAAATAAGTACGTAATGTTAAAAATGGAAACAGGATTAAACAGATTTCCATGCCATTAAAAGTGGCACTGGTGTATACTGTTTCTTGCTTTTTTGGTACTTACACTAAGTTAGTTGTTAAAATATTAGAGAGAATACAGTGAAAAGCCTGAGGTAGTATCTAAGAATTAGGGAGACTAAGTTCACATGAATTAAATGGAGAGAAACAGAAACCTTCTGGGCTGTTTGGTGTATTATGATCTGAGATTTAAATATCTTGTGGGTTGAAATTGATTCTACTAATATTTGTAGTTTTTTAAGATATTGTAACCTGTTTATATACTTGAAAACATATTGGATATATGAATATTCTGCAGTACAATAGTTTCAGGCTTCAACTATCAAATATTTTTGTCCTTGAAATTACTTCTGTCATCTTCTACCAATTCAGGTGTACAGTTTCCCTTTATTTTGTTTCTGTGCTCTTGAGAGTAGGCAGAATTTCTTGCTTGAGCATTAATTGGAAGGTGTGGGTATCTGAGAGATGAGGCCGGTTCCCCAGCATGAGTTGCTTCACGTTGCCTCATCCTTCCAGTCTCTATTGCATAGCTCGCTTCCTTTTAGTTACATGCACGAAAATTCTTTCTTCTGAAGTTCATCCTATTTCAGCTTCCTGAGTGAAAGAATGAGAGTTTTTCTGAAACTGATCACATTATTGTTTTTTTTTTGTTTTTTGTTTTTTGTTTTCAATTTACTGCTGTGCACCCAAAGAAAAGGAATATGGCTGTAAGCTCTGCATGCTTTCAAAAGATGTGAAGCAAGCAGCTTTGTTAGTTGGTCATAAATACTTGGAGAAAAATGTTACTTTTGTTGTTGATCTGAATGAAACAGTCATTTAATAAGTACTCAAAACTTGAATATTCTTCAAACATAAAATTTTTACAGTAAGTTTGAAGATGTGTGGTGAAGTGACTTAGGATTGTTTAGTTCTGTAGAAAAGTAAGCAGCTTTTGAAGAAATACTGTCATTTATACAGGGCCATTGGGTCAGTACAACTCCCATTTTGTACATAGCAAGCCTTTCTTCTTGCAGTGTTTTCCAAGTCTTAATACTGTGATGCTATGGAATACATGACAACATGCAGCTCAATGTTTTGTACTCGTTCTTTTTTAACAGCCTGACATCAGCATTGTTATGTACAGGGACAAACTTTTATATTGATTTAGTGCTGAGACTTCATTTTATCGCTTTTTATAGGGTAAATGTAGTGGAAAGATACAGGTTCTGATGCTGACAATTTAACTTGTGACTTACTCAAGTTTATCAGTTCTTGTTTTTTTATCGAGCTGATTCATACCAACGAAATCAGTTATTTTTACTCTATTTACAATGGAGACAGTGAATGGACAGTGATTCAGGAGAGGATCCTGTGTATGATGTGTAGATGCCTGCAAACAAAATCTGTTCTGAACTTGCCTCCATTACATGTTTTTATAGCACACTGAAATTATATGAATCTAAAGGCATAGGCTTTTGAAATGGATGGTGATTGTAAGATTTCAACACTTTTTATTTGGAAGGATCTATGTTAAGGGCAAATACTCTTTGGTATGTCTTCTATGCTCTCTTCTTTTTGCAAATGGAAAAAAGCAAAACAAAACAAAACAACCTAACCAGCAACAAAAACAGAAGCAAGAAAACCTAAAAGAAAAATTTCCTGGCAGATAAGTCATTATCTGCTTCAAGTTTGCATCAGCATCCTCCCAAAAACACCCAAAGGTTTTGTCTCTAGAAATTTGCATCTGAAGTCGATTTTCTTCCTTCTCAGTGGGTGGCAAGTATATATTAAAAATAAAAATAAAAATAAAAAAAAAAAAAAAAAAACAAGAAACAAAAAACCTATGTTCTAGGTTGTTTTAATTTCTTCTGGCTATACATCTCATTAGGAGTTGTAGTTTTTTTTCTTTTAATTCAGAACATTAAACTCACTTGTGATAGAGCTGGCCTTACAATATTTTCTGTATGTGCCAGAACTTGTCAGGCTGGCATGAGTCGTGACTGTTATCTGCTGCTGAAAGGAAATTCGAGTTGGATTTCCGCGACACAGTGCTGCCTTGGCTATAGGCAGTGGCTCAGCCTAAGATGTTCCAGCTGCCACCGGATAGCCTCTTACATAAGCACTTAATCAACTTACGTTAAGAAACAAAGTAAGTAATTATCTCTTACAACCAGAATACTTCCTTCATTTGAATTCAACTTAAAAGGAACAGTTGATTCCTTAGAAGCCATGTGTGCTATGAAAAAAAAACCCAACACAACACGATAAAATAGGGTAACTGGTAATCTCCTGACCTTTCTCTGCACTAGACTTGAAGCAGCTATTTAGTTCTGAGGTGTGGTTGTTGCATATGGTACCTGATGTTGTTAGCTGTGGCAAGGCGTCAAAAGCAGTCGTGTACTATAGAGTAAAGAAAGTATTTTCTCCTTTCCTTGTTTTCAGTCATACCTGTTTGTTTATAAGACAAAACCACAGACTGATGTTTTTATTTGTGCTATGCATGACCTGAAGTCAACATCTGTGCATAGAAATTTCATCTGCTTTCATTAAAAGCAGTTGTTTTATTTCTGAGGAGTTTTCCAATAGAATGCCTCTTAAAAACAAAGAATAATTGTTTATAGAAGGCAAAAGTAAATTACTTTTCCACCTGAAATTGCCTCTCTTGTTTTTGGATTATATCTTATATTGGGGATGCGGGGGGGATAAGTATTGGAAGAAATAACTCTGGTAAGAGACTTGACTGCCAAGCAGGCACCGGCAAAGAATTAGTTTAACTTATTTGTAGCAATACCCCTTGAGATATCACCTGAAGTTTTATTTGCGGCAGCAGAGGTTTGGTATCTTCCTCCATCTTCTCTGCCTGCAGCATTATGCTGTGGGATGCATTGGGATTGTGCAGCATTTAGTCCAAATCCTTTGTAAACATGCAGATAGTACAAGACTGATCATGTACTCTTATGCAGAAGCTAAACATGCCTCATTCATTCAGATGATATGTTTTTAATATGATTACAGAATGATTTTTCACATCTTTTGGCTTTTTTCTCCAAAAATGGGTACAGAAAATTGATTTCTGATATAATCTGAGCTTTGCCTTCAGAGGCCTGAGGTTTAGAAAAGAATAAATAATAGGGTAAGGTCTGGAATGTTTAGGCTTTACAAATGGCTGTTAGTGAAAATGACCTGGTATTCTGTTAACTCCTGGTGTCTGGTTTTAGACATAGTGTCCAATTACCTGTCCTAAAATCACCTGAATTATATGTTTTTGTCTGGAATTTTGTGCAGCGAGTAAAACTTCCATCTGAAAGTCGTTTGATCTAAACCTCTGCTTAGAGTATGGCTAGTTTTGAAGTTTGATTTAACTTTGTTGTAAGATCATATTGCTCAGTGAATCTGTCATGATTTGCAAGGATCTGTGAATATGGAAATGGGACTCGAAGTGCAGAATTACTGTGGCCATGTGTTTTCTAAATAAGAAATATTTGCAATATGTATTATAGTATTTGATACACACACTATTTCCTAGATGTGGAAATGAAAATAAATAAATAAAAAGCACAACAAGCTAGTTTTAAATTCCTCATTGCCATTCCTAGCCCAGTTGTGCAGCAGCTGAGCATTTGCAATTTTGGTTTCTGTTCCTTGGACTGGCTCCAGGAATTCCTGGCCAAATCAGAAGAGACAGACTGGGGGAGGAGCCTGCACGACTCTTTTATGGGAACAGATGAGTTACATTGAGCATAACAGCTAAATATTTAAAAAGAAAATCAGTCTACTGAGTCATTAAGTGATAACACTAAGAAAACAAAAAAAAAAAAATAAATTCTGTTGTTGCAATAACTATTTCTTAAGTACATAACGCGTTTTAAGAAAAATGAATGTTGCTGTAGGGAAAAAATATGATGTTATTTTCCCCTTTTCACATTTACCTGTTTTAGACTGTGATTTCTTTAGCTTTTCTTATACAGGAGATTAAAATAGATAACATCAATGATCAATGATTTGTTGATTTATTCTGCAGTTGAAGTAGCATTTCTTCGTTTATATCTTCCTCTTTTCTTTCTTTTTTTTTTTTTTTGTGCTCCTAAGTTAGCTAGAGAATATCTGTAAGCCTGATTTTTCTCTAGACTTGGTTCTTTAAGGTCCTGTGAGGGGCTGTCATGTCCTCACGTACATTTGTGCTTTCTTTAAGTTCATTAAAAAAGGTCTTTTGTGTCAGTATGTACTTTCTGCTGGGAGTTTACTTATGATATGGGTTCCAAATATATAGGATTTGAGAGTCTACCAACCCTCTGTAAGATGCTCTTGGCCAACGTTGGTTTTCTTGAGTCTTCTGTTGAGAAAATGATGTATTTTGGTGTTTGTTTTTTTTTCTTGTTGTTGACTAACGGAAGCAGTGGCAGATGGAAATACCAACCTTCAAAGTCTGAGGAAATTTCTTTGGTTCATTATGACTTACCAGGTGTGAATTAATGTTGTGGGGTACACTTATGGGGGTGAACAGGAAGCATTTCTCAGTTAGCTGGAGCCTCTAGGGATTTTCATATTGGAGGATATCTAACCCCAAGCTTTTTTTTTTTTTTTTTTAACAGGGTATTGTATTTTGACAGCTCACTTCTACCCCTCTGCACATCAAAGAGATCACAGCAGTAATCCAAGGCCTAGAAGTAGATATCTTGTTTTTATGTATGTTTTTTTTCTGCTGAATAGAAACCTTAAAAGGTTGCAACATCAAAAGGATTGTTTAACCTTTTTTGTGTCACTGAGTGGCAGACATGTGGAGGTTGAGATTACACTTATCGTCTCATCCCAGACAAAGCTATGTAACCTCTTTTGCCTTTATTGTCAAAATCACTGCAGCTCAGAACACATTAATCTCAATGTACAGTACAATCTCAGACTTGCTAGGGAAGTCTTTCTTTAGAAATATCTTGATTTTTTCCTGCATGAAGGACACAGAACAGTCTTGATGTATTGACATTGAATGCAGACATTTCTTCTCCCATGGATGAATAAAATGAAATACTGGAAGTATCAAAGGCTTGTTTCCCATGTTCTCTAATTATATTGACATCAGACCCTATGGCATTATTGAGGAGCTTGCCTGCTGAGCTATAGATAAAATGTTGCCGTGTGAGACTTGCATTATAAAATGGGATGTTGCCACAGTTTTTTTGTTTGTTTGTTTGTTTTCTAGAATAATAATCTCTATCTCATAGTGTTTAGGGTGACCTTATCCTTCATGCTCTGAATGCACGTCCACAGACCAGGCCAGTCTCTTGGCTTCAGGAATGGACTTGTGAAGTGTGTCTAGTTAAACACTTCTGCTCAAAGCAGGTTGAGCAGATTGCTTGGGGTTTTGTCCAATAAGGTTTTGAACATCTCTAAGGACAGAGACTTAGCCATTGTAGACAGCCTATTTCAGTGTTTAACCACCCTCACAGCGTGACAGTATAAATCATACACTTGAGATTTTATTACTTCAGTAAAACCTGACTGCAGGTTAAAAATAGAGTTTCATTTTCCTGTTGATCATAGCGTTTAGTCATTTCTTTTTAACAAAATTAAAGATGTGCAGCTGATAAGCAGTATTAAAAATTAGGCCAAACCTTAATTTTCAAGCAGTTTAATTTTCCTTTTTCTCCTACAAATAAAACCAAACTAAATCAAAAAGTGCTTTACTTTATAAAAAATGAGCTTGGGAAGAGAATAGTAAACACTTGTTCCTTTTTTTTTTTTTATAAATAATACGCAGTATGATATATGAAGTACATCAGATGTGGGGGAAATATCTTAGGACCAAAAGATGAAAGTGTTCTTTGTGAATAAATCAATGCCATACACCTGCTGCATATATTAAAAATGAATGCTGAAGCTGTGTTTGGCATTAAGCTTGGGAATCTCTGATCTTTGTAGCAGTTTCTCAGTGTTGAGTAGAATATTTATTGGCAACCTTATTTCATCCACTTCTGTACTTTATTTCAGGAGATGGTCATTGGCACGTGTACTGGAACCTTACATCAGATGTGTTGAGCATACCATATTCATCTTGTTACGGATTTCTTCGTTATCATTAATGCTTTTATCAATAGTATTTTATAAGAATGGTTTATCTACGTAGGCTTACCTGTCATTGGGAACCGACTTGTGCCTTACATATCACTAAAAAAATATATGTTGGAAAAGTATTATACTTGAGTGTTCCTCACCCTTAGAATCGTAGAGTTATTTGAGGTGGAAGAGATCCTCAAAGGTCGCAGAATGGCCTGGGTTGAAAAGGACCATAATGATCATCTAGTTGCAACCCCTGTCTAGTCCCCGTTCATAGCAGGACAGTTGGGCATTGACTGTTAGATAAAGTTGCTCACAGCCCAGTCCAGCCTGAGAACTTCTTTGTTATATCAGAAGTTCCCCTTGACTTATTAATGATATTTTAATTTAAACTTCACCTATCTTTCACCATGGACCTGTTTAAGGTGTTTAAAACTGGAAGTCTGTGCTTGACTTCCTATGTCCTGTCTGAATGTATTGTAGTATTTGTTGGTCAGTCAGGAATTGACTCAAGATCTAATTCAGTGACTGAACTTGTTTTCTATAAGTCTGTCTGTTAAGTGACTGGTACTGGTTTCTATCTAGTTAGATTTATGTTTTTATTTGGTATTATAGACTAGTTTTTTTTGAAAACTTCTTTACGTTTTTCTGGCAATATATATATATATGGCAAAGTAAAAAAAGCTGGAATATAAAATACTCACTTTATATGAACATTTAACTTATAGTACTGTGAACAGTAGAAAGCAGTTGGACTTGATACTGTAGAAGTGTCAGTCCTTCAATCTTTTGATGTTTGTAATGTAACAAGTTATGAAACCTTGTTGTACTTGACATTGGTCAGTTGCAAATCCTTAAGGCTGTTCTCTGAACAAAAGTAAATATTTAAAAATCCAGTGCATCAAAGGAACTTTTAAGAAATATTTAATCTTACTGGAATTCACGTTTTCACTGCGCTTGAGGAACAAAGTATTCTAAAACTCTCATAAGTATTGGTATCAGAGGTTTTTGTGTGTTATGAGTAGGTTTACTCATGATTCTTATGCTAACACCCAAGAGTGATGAAAGTCCTTTAATACCATGAGTTACTGATGGGGAAAAACAAGAACACTAACTTTTTTTATTAGGTATATTATCCTTATGCCTACTAGATTAAGAAAACTTGAGAGAAAAAAAAAAAAAAAAAAAGTCATATGTATGTGTAGGGATTGTACCAGGTATTATTTCACCAGCAGCATCTATGTGATGGTAGGTAAAACTGTAAAATAAAACTTGCGAGTCTGTGCTTGAATCAACACATCACATTTTCCCTTAAGTAGTTGAACGTAAGACTTTGTTTGGCAGCATTGCAAGGAATGATTAATATTTTATATTACTTTAGTGTGCTGGAGTTGTACTGGAATACAACTGTATGGCTATGTTAGAGTTTGAAGCTTGTTGAAACTCAAATAGCTCCAAGTAAATGTTTCAGTAACCTTTTTAACCATTTGCATTTAGGAGCATTTCTCATATCCAAGTAACGAAGTAGTGCTTTGTTATTCACTGAAATCTACCTAACGTGGGATTTGATGCTGGTACACAGAACTTAAAAAAAATATATTGTAAGGAAATAAGGGAAAATACTAAGCAACTTCTAATGATAAATAATTAACCATTTGACATTCTGAACTGTCAAGTTACTTTTGTGCTATAAATACAAGACTTATTCAAGATGGAGTCATGATGATAAAGTCACATTAAGATGTGACTTTAAGTAGCTCACAAAATCAATTACACATGAGAGAAGGTGAGGTAAATAATTCACAATTTATAGTGCAGAGGATATGGAAAGCACAGTTGTCCATAGGAAAACTTGTCTAATATTGTCATTTTAACTAATGCCAAGGTTTGCAGGCTGTCAATAAACATACCAGTTATGGGGAGAGAGAAAGAGGACGTCATTTGTATTTTACCTTTTTACTTCTGTGGGTATTATTTAGGCATTATTTAGAGGCAATATGTTTGGAGCTGAATTAAGTAAACTTTCTTCTTCTAAACTTAGCAGAATTAGCAAGGGCCACATTTTGATTAAAGGTTTAGGTTTTTCTGTATAGGTGTGGAAAAAACTAGTGCTAACAGCACCAATGTAATGATTTGTCCTTTTCTTTTCTTTGGAAATTTGCTTCTGAGCTTCTGATGAACTTGTGCTCTCTTAAAGGAGAGTGGCACTTCTGTGAGTGCTGCACTGGAACAGATTGCCCAAGGAGGTTGTGGATGCCCCAACTGTAGAGGCATTCAAGGAGTGATGGCTGATGCTCAGTGCTTCTCAGTGTTCCAAAGGCATTTGGACAGAGTCTCAACAACATGCTGTAAGTTTTTGGTCAGCACCAGAGTGGTCAGGTGGTTGAATTCAAAAGGTCAGCTTTGAAGGTCGCTTCCAACAGAACCATTCTGTTCTGTTCTGTCTTAAAATTTTTTATCCATCTCAAATGCTTCTTGATGAATTACTGGAAATAGTTCTACTTTCTGGCAAGCAAGATGATAAAATTACCCATGTTCTGAAGTATCTATGAAGTACTCTTTAAAAGTGTGTTTACAGACACTCCGAGTTTGGCTGGCAGGGCAGCGTGGTGTTTAGTTACCTGATTACCAGGAAATAGAGTTGCTCTTGTTTTGCAGCTTTTGATAGCAACAAAAGAACGGGTAAGATTTGTGCACAAAGCTGAATTTGTTGGTACTACTTTAGATGTAAACTTTAGATATAATTTCTAAGTGACAAAGCTACAAAGTATGGTATCTTATGTGATACTTTTCCCTCTAGCTTCTCTTGTGGTTCTACTTAGTATAGTTTTTCCTCATTTGACTTTCTAATTGCAATTGAGACACTCTTGAAAGGATTTCCATGTAACAGTTCTTCCTGAATGGGGTCAGGTAGATGTACAGAGAGGCACAGCATTTCTCTCTGTGCTATGGTATCTTATCGATATGCCAGCAAGGAGCAAAATGTGTCAGAACCCTTACAGCGGGAGGAAGGAAAACAAATAAAGTAAAAGCATCCACTAATTAATGTATTTTTGCCATTATCCCAATAATTCCTTGAAACATGTTGAAGATCACGGGTGAAAAAGACTTCTGATTGTAGTCTGTCTGCTATCCATATTGCTATCTTTGCAATATTGTTTCTCTTCCAAATCACAGGCATCACAAATAATTACACTCAGTGGTCCAGCATATAAACGAAAGTTGGAGTTTAAATTGAGCAATTGTGAAAGATCTTACTCTTGCTTGAAAAACTTGGTTTGGATATTATGTATTTGAAACAGAATTTCTGTGACTTTAAGGAGGTTGCTATAGTGCTCTGTGTGCAATTGCAAGGTCCTGCACCTGGGTCAGCACAGAAACACAAGCACAGAAACAGGTTGGGCAGAGAATGGCTTGAGAGCAGCTCTGAGGAGCAGGTCCCCAACAGAAACAGGAGATGGAGCTGTTGAAGCAGGTCCAGAGGAGGACCACGAAGATTAGGGCTGGAGCACCTCCTCTATGGGGAAAGGCTGAGAGGGCTGGGACTCTTCAGCATGGAGAAGGCTCCAGGGGACCTTATAGCAGCCTTCCAGTACCTGAAGGGGCCTACAGGAAAGCTGGGGAACACTTTTTATAAGGACGTGTAGCAACAGCATGAGGGAAAATGATTTTAAACTAGAAGGAGGTAGATTTAGACTACGTATTAGGAGGAAATTCTTTACTGTGAGGGTGGTGAGACACTGGAACAGATTGCCCAGCGAGGCTGTGGATGCTCCCTCCCTGAAAGCATTCAAGGCCAGGCTGGATGGGGCTTTGAGCAACCTGGTCTAGAGGGAGGTGTCCCTGCCTATAGCAGGGGATTGGAACTAGGTGATCTTAAAGGTCTTTTCCAACCAAATCATTCTGCAATTCTGTGTTGTCATCTGTTGAGTACAGGTGGTGTTCAGTTAAATGTGGCATTCTAAACTGAAAATGAAAGGAACATGACTTTCTACAAGGGACTATATTAAATTGTAATTGTGCAAACTAGTATGACATCATTTGAGTGTAACTGTATTAGAATATTCTCAGAAACCTTTTATTCTGAGTATGGTGCTCAAGGAGGCATGATCTGGAAGGAAGAGAAATTTTATTAAAATGTTCGTATTTTGTAGAAGCTGGAATGTTTGCTTTGGTGAGAACAAATGTTCTAATTTATTCTAACTAGTAAGGAAATGTAAATTTTCTTTTTTCTTTAGAAGTAGTCTGCTTTGTAATATTTACAGAAGGGTTCTGCTTTTTAGGATTTACAGACCAGCTCTTCCTTTAAAATCTTGCAGATTTGATTTGTCTAGAATGGTTAGGTAGGCATTTGTTCTTTGCACCATTGTTTCCAGAGGGAGATGGTTGACATTTACCTGTAGAATGGCACAGAGTCAAGAGAAAAAGAGCAGGTACTTGGTATACTTGATGGGACAAGAAATAGATGAGATTGATCACTTAACCATGTTACAGTGTACGTGAAAGAAGTTAGTATGCTTAAGAAAATGAAAATGAGAATGAAATATTTTTTTTCACTTAATTGAATTACGTCTACATGAGAAACTAAAATTGTATTTTCTCTTCACTAAATACAAAGTTGGAATTTTATTTTTAATCTTTTTTTCAGTGATTACTGGATGGAATGTATCCAGTTATATCAGAGCAAAATATTCTACCTGTGAAAATTTTTTTCGGCTCTTTGCCATTATTCTTCATGCGGACTTCAATGCTAATAGCTGACCAGTGCCTGTTATCCTCTAATACTTACTACTTTACAGTGATGAACAGTTGTAGGTTTGGTGTGCAATTTTAACAATAGTTTTAATTTCAGTACTGAGATGAAATAGTAGCGTTTTGTTGAAGTACCTGAAGTGATGCCATTCTTTCCTTCGGGAATGCAGTGTTTGTAGAAAAGAACTTTTAGTCATAGCCTGAGTGAGCAAGGTTACAACTGATGCATGGAATTTACTACTAGCAAATCTATAGATAGTCTGCAGTCTGTTTATAACTCCTTCCGAGAAAGCATTTAGCGAAGAAGTATGAGAGAATGTTGTCCAACAAAATATATTTACAGCCTGACCAGTGGAGATTTTAGCTGTTTTTAGCAATGCTTAATGCATTATGAACCTTTTTTAGTAGTGTTTGTGTTTAATTTCTTTGAAGAGTGAATATAATTTTGAATCCAAGGTTGTTTTTCCCAATTATGCCCAAGTTAGTAGCTCAAGTGGAAAGTCAGGAAGTGTCATTCAGTGCTACCATTGATTAGCAAACTGTAAGTTGAATGTGTTTACTAAAAATACTTGGAAAGACCTGGAATCTTTCAAGGTCAGTTACTTTCCCAGCACCTACACACTGTTGTGACAACCCTGGTATGCTCAATTTTAGTTAATGAGCTAAAATTATCTTTGAAAGGTGCTAAAATAAAAACCGTTGACTGGATAATCATTTGTACTCTACCATGTTGCTTTTATTTTTATTTTTTTCCATGAGAAGTTAAAGGAGCATTTTCAAATTAACCACAGAGAGCTGCTTGGAAGACATCAAACAACTGCCAGTGTCTGTCGTCTTTTCACTTTCATCTGTTGAATATTTACCCCAGATAATGCATTTCTGTAAAAATTTAGGTAAGAGTAGTATGAAAGTGAATATTAAGATAGTGTCAGCTTGTTTTTTTTTTTCTCTTTATTTTCTGAATATTTGGTGTTCATCTTCCAGTTTATACATGTATTAAGGTATAATCCTGTTAACACCTCTGTTTAGCATTACGTAAGGATGACTTGGTCTATTACCGGTCTTTGCTTTCTTTGTTGCTGACCTTGCTTGAAAGCATAAAAGCTAAGTAATGCTTCCTCATTGATGTGCCAATGAAACCTGGTCTCAGCAGGCTGAGCTTTATACTATTAATAGAAGCAGATAATGCTAAGATTTATTTCTGATTTCTTCCCCATACCCTTAATGGGCTTAAGTAATAGAACTCAAAATAATAATAAAAAAAAAAGAACATATTTCATTGTACTGACAGCAGCATCTATTGTTTTTTTTTTTTTTAATTACCCTGGTGTCATTCAGCAAATGATCTCATATGAAGTACCTGAACAGCAAAAGAATTCTTGATTCAAAGCATTCAGTATTGTAGGTTAGCGTTACTAGATGTTAAAATGCTGTGACTTGATTTCTCTGGGTTGTGTGTTTTGTGATATACATCACTGTTTTCCCTTTTTCTGCTTCACGAAAGTGAGATACCTTGTGATCTTACTGAATAAAGCACTTTACTTTATGTACTGGAACCTGCTTTAGCAGGAGGTTGAATTCAGTGATCTTTAGGGCTCCTTTCCAACTCATACAATTCTGTGATTCTGTATAACGTTGTCTCTCCCACAAAATTTAGTGTATGGCCTTTGAATGTTTGAGAGATTTGAAGTTTGTGTCAACTTGTTGAATTGTGTAAAGCGCGTATGTTGTCCAATTCCTGTCAATATGTTGAAATGGAAAATTGTTTGGTGCTAGGAGATATGTAATTTTAAGCTATGTAGTTGTATTTTGTGGTGATTTCAAAATAAAAAGTAGGTCCAATTAAGCTAACAGAAGAATTTGTCTTGATTTTTTTACATCCGTTTTTAAAGTAAATTTTATAGAACTTTTCTTTTTGGATGCAAATTCTGATCTATGACATTAAGCTAGTTTACTTAGTGGTAACACAATACACAGGGGGTATCAAACCTTTGCAAACTGATACTAGTGCAGAAGGATACAGTTCGAAGAGATCTATCTTTTGTGCTTCCTAGCTTGATAATTAATTTCTCAGTGGATTATTTTAACTCAGTCAGGATAATGATCAGGTTACATTGTAAAATAAAAATGATTGTAATAAATAAAACCCAAATATATTTGAACTAAGATCTTTGTCAAGCTGACATAAATAGTCAGGCACGGTGTGTGTGTGTGAGGGGAAGGAGAAGCTGAGGGATTTATTCTTGATGTTCAAAGATTCGTGCACTGTATTCCCATTACCCCTTTAAGCATTTGTCTGTGAACTCAGCCACTTCAGTGTATTAGCAATAATCTTTGTGTTTCTTTGATGTCTGGAATATCCTTAATGAAAAATTAACACTGTACAATTTGGTCTACTTCTTAGGAATATCTCTCACTCCTACGTTTCCAGAAGTACTGCTTGTCCCAAGAGTCAGTAAATCATTTGCATACATTGCATGTTCAGGTGTATTGAGAAAGTAAAAATATCATGTAATAAAATGATAGAAAACACTGATTTTTTTTTCTTGGCACAGAAGTGAGGTAGATTGTGGAAAGTTTTTTTTTTACTGCTTTACTTCTAAAATGTTTTGACATGCTGTAAGAATACTAGCTAGTCTTCAGAAGTGGTATGAGCATTTAGAATGGCAGTCTGCTTTTGAGATTGTGACAAGCCAAATTAGAGATGTGGGAGTTGTCTGGCTGGAAGATTAGTGTACTTTTCAAAATAACCCACATCATAATTTTAGGTTCCCACTGCAAGGATCTGGCATGTGAAATATATGTGCCCACCCTCTGAAGTCAGCAATAGAGGAGTACAAGCTATGACTGGGGCTCTGATGTATCATAAGAAGGGCTACCATCCTTCCTTCATGTAACTTGCATTCATATGATATGGTTAACTAACTCCTTAAAATTACTGAGTTAGATAAAATGTACATATTAAAAGAGCTAACAAAAGCAAACGTCTTTTCCTTTAAGTTTTATTCTGAATTCTGTAACTTAGAACTGTTCAGTAGCTTCTGAACTTAATTGCTTTGTTTTCTGTCATAAGTAAGAATTAGTATGATTTAGGACTTTTTCCTAACTAGTTCAAGTTTAAAGGCATGCGGCAGCCAAAGTTGCTTTTTGTTTAAGCCTCCTTGTTTTTCTCTTAATTCACCTCACAGTTTGCTTTATGGCTACTCAGCTATTCTGTGCTTGACAGCCTAAGTTTTGAAGCTCTTATTCCAATACTTTCGCTTAGCATTTTTTCTTCTTTCCACAAAGGAAGCCATTCATGTCACATAGCATTCATGTCAGATAGGTAACTGTTGTAAAAGTGCTGCTTCAGGTTTTCAGGGGATTAAAAGAGTTTTATACTTACATTTAAAGAATTCATATTGAAAGTTTGTTATTCACATTTGTTGTGCATGAAACAGTGGAATGATCACATAGAAGAGAAGCAATGAAAGAGAAGTGAGAATGCATGCTTTGGGTTAAGCTTAAAAATGAAATTTTAGACTTATCAGCCATATCTGCATTAATAAAGTAAATCTGCCCAGAGCTGTTGCCAATAAGACTGATTAGAAGAGAAGAGCTGCTGCTTTGGGGAGTGATGCTTTGGCTCCACTTGACTACTAAACTGCTTCTGGTAACTTTGGTGGTTACTTTGCCAACCAGCAACAGTGCCCACAGACACTTCAGGGAAGTTACACATAGTGTCAGGAAAGGAGCTTCCCTCTAATTTACTGCTGTGGTTTAATCCCAGTGGGCAGCTAGGCACCACATGGTCACTTGCTCAGTCTTCCACAGCAGGATGGGGAGGAGAATCAGAAAGGTAAAACTGCAAGATCTCATGAGTTGAGCTTAGATGTTTTAATAGCACAAAATCTATACATGCAAGCAAAGCAATTTGCTAATTCCCTTTGGCAGGTAAATGTTCAGCCATTTCCAGGAAAATGAGACTGAATCACACATAACAGTTACTTGAGAACATTTATTTTTACTCAAGCATAACTCTGATCCTGTCCGTCCCACCCCAGTCCTACTTTGTTGCACTCCCTCCCTCCCAACTTTTATTGCTGAGGATGTTGTTTCTATAGTACATGACTGCTTTTGTTCAATTGGAGTCAACTGTCCTTGGCTGTGTTCCCTCCCGGCTCCTTGTGCATCCCCAGGCTGCTCGCTGGCAGGGCAGCAGAGGAAGCAGAAAAGTCCTGGAATCGGGGTATCCCACCTTGCTCAGTGCCAGCTAAAACATAGCTGTGCTGTCAACACTATTTTCATCCCAAATTCAAAAGGTAGCACTGTATCAGTTACTGTGAGGAAAATTAACTATATCCCAGCCAAAATCAAGACATACAAAGCGTACATATATACATAATTACAGCATAAGACAGATTTTAATTTCAAATTGGTTATACTTAAACATTTCATTTACTCATCTTTTTACCTAGAGATGGTTTCAAAATAGGGGATGCCTGGTTTCTCTGTCTGGATCAAGATATTGGAAATGTATTCTGTTCTTGAAGCATTTTTCATAACTTGGATGGGAATTGGTGAAACTGTGGGCTGTGGAATTAATTGGCTTATCTACAGCAAATTGTATGTTTTTACACATAGTGTAGAAGTACTAATTAAAATACAAACTGGGTGGAGTTTCACAAAGCAACTATGAGCATTTCACTTTGGTTCATCTACTTGCAGACACAGCTTTCATTAAAGAGCAAGGAATCTGAGCTGACAAGCTGAGTTCTTTCCTGACAATCTAAGATTCCCTACTGTTGCTGTGTATCTCAGGATATTGTTATTGCTAGTATTTTGGAGAAGACGGGGTTTCTTTCCTAAAAGAAAGATATTTACAAATAAACTACTGAGTTACCATTCTTCTTTTTTCTGTTATAAAACTAAGAAGTCAGAATAGTAATTTTCATGTTTCCTCTTTAAGGAAAAGTGCTGTTTGGTGTATATAGGGAGTTCTGAGAATTGACTTAAACTTGTCTTTTAGTGGTCTTGAGATTATACAGAGAAATGCAAGGGATCGGATGTTGATAGCTGTGTGTGTAGTGATTAGGCATGTTTAGTTACTTGAGTCTGCTACTCATCTTACTGCAGAAATACTGAGTGAAGTGATAATGACTTTTTTTTTTTTTTTTTCCCCTCTCGTAGTGTGCTGGAGAAGAGAATTGGGTGGACAGTCGGACTATTTATGTTGGGCATCGTGAACCACCTCCAGGCACTGAAGCATACATTCCTCAGAGATTTCCAGATAACAGAATAGTCTCATCAAAGGTAGTGTTCTGTCACTCATTTGCATAAATCAGTGTAAGTTCCGCTTTGTGTGCTTATTTTATTCCTCCAAGATGATCTTTCTGTACTTGCTATGTTTCTCCTTTACCATGATTGGCAAAGGTAAATGAACATCTCAAGTTTCTTCTACAAAAACTAATTGTCATATATGAGTTAGAATAAAGTAACTCATTCAGTGTTCAATGTAGTACATAGCAAGGTCTTAGAATGAGGCTGTGCTTTTTCACAAAAGAGTGAGAAAGTAATTTTCATTTGGGTTGACGCTGGAGTAAAGAACATCTTCCCAAGGCAAGACTTTGTAATTGTACATCTTCCTTTTTAATTGAGAGCATTATCTCAAAGTACAAGAAGTACTGCGATCGATGTATGTGATCTCTGCAATAAGTGTTCCCTTCAAAAGCTGACACAAAAACCTCTTAGAAATTATGGGATATTATTACCCATCTAACAAGTGTATCAGTCTTAAATATATCATAAATACCAAGATTTTATACCTTTTAGAAATCATACAGTTTATCACTCACTGTAAGTTTACAACTTCCTGCTTCAGCAGTATTGTGTGAACAAATAAGTTTCTGGTTTAGAAAGTCTGGGTTGTCTTAAATGTTTCTGTTCTAGTAGCATAAAAAACTGAACACTTGCAGCTTTCTATGTCGCAGACTCCCCAAGAACTTCATCTATTGAATGTGTTCAGATGTCAAACTTCATGCAAGCCAGTTATGCAATAACATCAAGGGGAAATGATTTCAAACTCAAGGAGGGAAGATTTAGATGAGATGTCAGGAGGAAATTTTCCGCCGAGAGAATGGTGAGGTACTGGTACTGATACAGGCTGCCCAGAGAAGTTGTAGATGCCCCGTGCCTGGAGAGGAGGGTCTAGGCCAGGTTTAATGGGAAGCTGGTCAATCTGAACTTGTGCATAATCTAGCAATTGGCAACCCTGCCTGTGGCAGGGAGGTTGGAAATCAAATCATCTTTGATGTTTCTTCCACCCCAAGCAGTTCTATGATTCTGTGAATGACTTTAAAATAGCTTTTACTGGAAAAAGTTACTTTTAAGCAGTATCTTAGATTTGCTTTGAGAACCTTTCTAACCCTGTAATCTCAGAACTGTATGCTTGCATACCTTAGTGGATCTGAACACTTACCTTCCACTAATATATGGCAAAGCTGTAGTAAAAGTTGTGCTTCTCAAACTGCCTCATTTCTTACATAAATTTTTTTATTTTACTATCTTCCTTCACTACAATCTTTATTATCTTCTTTCTATATCTCTTCCAAAGACTGCGTGCCTAGAAAAACAGCCTAGTGTCTGAACATCTTTACTTAGATAAAATATTCAGAAGGTAATGTAAATAATCCAGATGGAATATGGTCAGACAAGTACAATGGGAAATCCTGTACTTTGCACATCACTGTGTATTATTGCAGCATAAACACATTTTATGCAAATCTTTGTACTTGTGACATTTTAATCTTGTATATTTCATCTAGAGCTTACATACATAAAGCTATTGAAGTAAGTTACTGCCACTGCTTTTTGAAATAAAAAGCATCCTACTTAGTTCTACAAGGTGCTTGACATCTTTTTTTGATAGTGAAATTAGAAGTTTTGAGTTACTATGCTTTGTAGAGTGAGATCTTAAATGTGGTTTAGTGTGAGAATAAGCCGAAGCTTCTTGCCAACAGTTATTAAATATGTGGAATTTTAATTAGCTCAAGGAAAAGATTTCACTTAATTTTGATATACTTTCAGTTAGATGTTTGAAATATTAGATTCTTACAATTAGTTGACAACTAAAAAGCTTTTCCATAAACAAAAGGTTTTTAGTAGAAATATTTTTATACACATATCTCAGACTTGTGGTTTATATGTTAAACTTGTTACTTTAAATAAGTAATCTAAGTCTTCACTGTGAAAGTAAATACAGTGATGATTACATAGGTAACTCCAAAAGTAATGCCTCCTATTTATTTGTATGGAAACTTCAACAGATGCAAAGAGCACAATAACACTATTTGATAGAGCAAATTCTCAGCTACAATACACTGGTTTCCAGCATAATCATCACCATTATCATTTTTGCCAGCAACGAACAAGAGTCTGCATGTTGCATTTATTAAAAAATCCGCACCAGCAGAGGTGACCCTCTGTCACCATTGCTGAAGCATACCACATCATTGTGCAGACATCCACTGTTCAGTTTCCATAAATGCTCAGCAAGTATTGATGAATGTCAATTGACGCAGTTTTTTCCACATGGAGGAATTTAGTAATAACCCTTTGACTCATGTGCACTTCCTTGTCAGGCTCCATTTTGTCAAGCCACCCCTCCATTGCCATCTGTCATACAAAATGTAACAGAACATTGGTGGAAAGGCTCAGTCTCTACAGCCATATCACCAGCATCTTCCTCTGATACCGTGGGCCAACATAATGCAATGGGAAATATTACTTTCAGAGCAGCCCTTGTTTTTTAGGAGGGAGTAGAGTTTGCAGAAGTCCTTTATACAGATACATACTTTTTACAGTATTGTTCCTAAGAGTGCAGAAAGTTCAACTTGGATTACAATTGTCTTGAAATAGAAAATTTCTCTTGCTATTTTACCTATGCTGTCCTTTGCAAGAAAATTTGATTATTCATGTGTTCTATCCCAGATATTCTGGGTAAAGCGCTACTGTGATTTGGCTTGTATTGATTCTTGCTCTGTAAGCTAGCTAGCTCACAGCCTTTCACTCTGTCCTTCTTACTGGCTCCCTTAGAAGCTCTCTGAAAGAATATCTACTGCAGCTTAAAGACAGCCTTAAACTTACTGAAAAAATAATGAAAGTATATTGAAATGCTATTGAAAAACAATATTATAATCGGAAATTCATAATTGTTAGAGTAAAATACATACATGCGAGCATGCTATGTAACATTACCTCAACCATGAAGGGTATTTCCTTAGTTTTTCATCAGTAGGACAGACAGTAGTTTTCAGCTGTGGTTTTATAGGTCTTTAAGGCTTATACAGGAAAGATGATGATTGCTCTTCAAGGATGAGAAACCCTGAACTTTGAAGTACAAATTCTGCCAATTTAAGACAAATTGAGTTTCTAAAAAGAGCACCTGAAGACCATGAGGAAATTTCGTCAATTGGACTGTATGCTCCTGTATTAACAAATGCCCTGTCATAAAACCCTGAAAAAATATGGCCACTTGAAGTAATTGGAAAAGTCTAAGGTTTTTTTCTTCCAAAGGTAAACTTCATGATGCTGCACAAGAGGTTTTCTAGTGTCAGCAAGATGATAATTTGATTCCGGTACAGGGGAATATTTCTTGTATATTGCGTTGTCACTGTGGAATGTGGTTAATGCTCTATCTGTTTAATGGCATATTCCTGCTTGTGAAAAAAACCGATCAAGACAGACACTGGGCAGACAAAAATGCTTTTTTGATTTCATATGACTTTTAACAATGTACTACAAAAAGTGTGTGTCAAATTAATAAAAAGCAAAAAAATTGTTTTAGCTTGTATATGCAGTTAGCTTATGTTCAAAGGTAGTGACCTTTGTAAGGTAGATTCTTACATGGTTCTAGTTTTTAACTACTTCACCTGCATGGACTGTTAGTCTTTAATGTAGCTGCTGTGTGCCCTTTATTGGACTTATATGGCAGTGATGCAGCATGGCAAAGTAACAGCTGGCAGAAAACCCTGCTGTTTCATATGAGGAGTCAAAAAAAAAAAAAAAAAACAACACAACTTCATGTAAATGAGTTGGCAGAAGTTGTTTGCTTTTTTTTGTTGTTGTTGTTAAAAATATTCATATTTTGAAAGAATGTACTGATCATTAAAACTACTATTTCAAAAAGAAAATCTTACTGTAGTAGTGGTTAAAAGAATTTGGTAGGGAACGCCTTTTGTTCCTTCTATTTCTGAATTGGGAGGACGTCAAGTTTTTATCAATTCTGCTTCTGAAAAGTGATTAATCACAAAATAACTAATATGAAACTTCCTTAAGGTCCACACTTCATCATTTGTGCTCAGGGTGTCCCAGGTAGTATGCCAATGGGTGTATATATATATTATTTTTTATATATATATAAAATAATACATCACAGTGTGTGGAAGTGCCAAACCACTTAATGTGCTGTCATGGGAACTGCTGAAGTCCCACCTAGCACATTATCTTGTCGCCAGCGGTAGATGTTTAAGGAAGGAAGCAACAAGTAGACATAGAATGATACTGCTCAATAGGATGTTACTATTACAGAATGTTAGGGTTGGAAGGGACCTTAAAGCCTATCCAGTTCCAACACTCCTATACTAAACAGGGACGCCCTCTGGATTAGGTTACCCTAAGGCCCCTGTAGCCTGAGCCTGAACGCTTCCAGTGCAGGTGCATCCTCAGCTGCTCTGGGCAGCCTGTTCCAGTTCTTCACCACTGTCAGTATTTGTTGATTTGTGACTTAGCCAAAACTGATGACTTTACATTTAATACATGAGTTTTCGGCCTGAATTTCTTCATTATTTTTTGAACTCACGTGAATTTTTAGAATAATTAATGCACAGTGAAACTTTAGAAGTTTGATAAAATAAAACTAAACTTTCATTTTGAAATGCCTACTTCCTAATTTTCCGTGATGATTGCAAGTCCTTCAATCTGAGAGCAACCATTATCGTTATCTTCTTGATGCTGTTAGCGATCTTCTGCCATACTCTTTCTAGGCTGAACATTCTTAGCCTGTTCAACAGTTCTGTGCAGAAGTAGTTCATACATCTGGTCAGATTTGTCTGTATCTTTTCCCAATTTCTGTTAGCATTTAAGATTGTGAAATGCACAGGCCATTCAGTGTGTAGGCTAGCTATAGATTTACACAGTAGCACACCTAATTTTTTCTTGTTTTATTTTCTAGTAATTTTCAATGTTCCATTTCCTTACTGTTGATTTGTTATCTTCTGTATCTTCATAGAACTGCTGTATTTCCAGGATTTTGTTCATTTGTAGACAAAATAGAGGTTTACAGTTTCAATTCTATTTGAATTAATGAACTAAAGACTAACTGCCTTTTTTGAACAAAGAAGGTACATAAAAAAAAAAAATTGGTGGGAGCTGTAGGGAATTCTCTGAGAATGTGCTTAATTGGAGCTGCTTACTGGTTTAAAGACAACATGCAGAATGAACCACAAGAGATAAAAAAAAAAAAAAAAAAAAAAGATTTTAAAGATTCCAAGATAGATATAATCTGAGTGAAGGAACATCGAATTTCCAGTGTGTCAAACTGACAAAAATACTGGGAACACTCTGCAGGGAGATGACATTTTTTCTGTACCACCCATAGAAAAGGCTGGGTTAGAGAGCTTTACAGAAACTCTGGGTAAGCATTTTGTTGTTTTCAGTCTGTGGGTAATCAGTAGGTTGCATTTTGCTTTAGTGAGCCTGTCTAGCTTCAAACTTTCGTGTCATAGTTTCATGAAGGGAAGTTTGTACAGCTACGAAAGATACTTGTGCACTGGCATAACTGGAAGCAGTGGAGTCCAAGCCTCCAAAAGGTTGATGCTGAAAGCAGTAGGCTGAGATTCCCTGAAATGCAAGGCTGATTCTACAGTAGAAGAAGAACTGTTACTTGAAGAGTTTGCTTTTGCATAAAGATTTCATTCAATTTAAGTTATGATATGAAATTATGAAATGCAGACTTATAGTACAGCTTTATTTTCTTTTGTTGCTTTTTAAGAAGCAATGCAGTGAATTTTAGATGGCAAAATAATACTATCACTTGCTACTTTGAAATGCTATATGGCTATATTCACTGACCAGAAGTGCTCCCATTTTTAGTTTCACAAATAATACTATTGTCTGTTGCATGCTTGTTTCCTTGGGGCTTCTCTTCAAACACTGATCCAAACACTGATTTGTATGAGAATAGCCTGAAACAATAATATTGCATATTGAGTGTCCTCTGAGCTGAAAGCACAATCTTAGTTCCTTTCAGTGCTAATCTGATTAATTGTGAGTCATCTCAATCTCAGTGACTAATAGTTAAATAAAATTAAGTAATTCTGGCATTTTTCAGAGGATGCTGTTGAAATTTTTCCTCCTTTCAGCAGAAATTTGTGCTCACTTCCATGCAGCGCTCACTTCTGGCATCCTGTTATAAAACCACAAAGACTGGAGGCAGTGAGCTCTGTTCTTATTGTTGTGCTACATTTGGAAGAAATCTTAATTCTGAAGCTTGAGAAAGTATTTAAGTACTTCCACCACGACTTGAAACTCAGGAGACCTGGGCTGTCCCAGACCTCTCCAAGGTCGTCATGGTTTTTATCTGTAAGAATTTGTTTGATCGCTATGAGGACATGACAAAACAGCTTTAAGTTGAGGAGTTCAAACATAGCCCTAAGCATTGGCATTTGAAAGTCAAAAAAGCATCTCAGGCCCACAGTGGAAACTGGCACGGCTGTGTGTGTGTGAAGCACAAATATTTGTTCAGTGTCCCTTGTGGTGCAGAAAAGACAGGTAGACTCAAGTGCATATGGGAGTATTTTGTGTGCCTTTTAGCATGGGCAGACTGATTGGCTCTAAAAGCAGCTGTAACATGGAGCTCCTGCTGTGTGCCCAGGCACTCTGCTGACTTGTAGCTATGCAGTGTGAAGCAGAAGATCAGATCTGATGCTGCAAGGGTTAAAATAGCAAGGTTTACCAAGCTGTATCTACGAGTGAGTGGTGCAGGTGCTTTTAGCAATGAAGAAGAGTAAATGGGCTTAATCTGAGTCAGTTGCAAATCTCATCAATGGACTTGTCTTAGTCCCAGCTAATGGGAAGCAATACCTTTAGAATGAAGTCATAGGATGCAGTGCATCATGCAATTTTCCTTATAGGCATGGTAACGTGGTTTCTTTCTGTGGATAATGCCCAGTATCTCAAGAGAGCTAGAAATAGCTATTAGCTCTTCATGATCCTCTTGGTAGGATTTCCAGGCTATTGGCTCTCTGCAACCTTTCTTGTGCTCCCAAGAGAAGTCATTTGCCAAACTCCCCACTCAGCCTGGGATTAAGTTGTTTTTTATTCTCTGCTGGTACAGAGTAAAGTTTGTCGTATTTATATGGAGTCTGCACATTAGGGGGGTGGAGGGGGCAGAGAAGAAGAAAGGAAGGAAAGGAAAGGAAGCAGGCCCGAACTTGATACTGTTCCACTCACTATAAAACTTAATTCTCTTCCCTTTGTATATGAAAAAGTGAAGCATGTCTGATCTCATACACACTCTTGCATCTCTTTGCTAACATTCTCTGAGACTGTTAGTTTCTTTAACTTGTAATATAATAATATATAATAATATAATATAATAATCTTCAAAATGCTGGGGGATACTGTTGTCAGAGGAGTTCCTAGAGATATAGCCTCAATCTGATGAAACTGAGAATTGTTAAATTAATAAAGGACTATGAAGGATATCATTTTTTGATATAATATTTATCATATATATGATATATGATTCATAGATCTCCTTTGTAGCAGAAATCTAGTTTTACAAGTAACTACTTTTAAGGAACCTTATGACTGGATATGTTTGTCCATTCATGGTCCTGTATTTTATTTTCTGACGGATAAGACTGAACATAGGAATACTGCAATTAATGTGTTTCTCACTGGGAATTAGTCTTAGATTTCATGCTTGCTACCCTTGACCTGGAACCCCAAATGTGTACTCACTATTCAGATCACTATTTCTGATATGAGCCAGGATGCCATTGGCCTTCTTGGCCACCTGGGCACACTGCTGGCTCATGTTCAGCTGAGCATTTACCAACATCTCCAGGTCCCTTTCTTCTACACAGACTTCTAGCCACTCTGCCCCAAGACTGTAGCATCGCCTCAGGTTGTTGTGGCCAAAGTGCAGGACTGAACTTCATCTCGCTGGCCTCAGCCCAGCTATCCAGCCTATTGAGATCCCTCTGTAGGGCCTTCCTACTGCCAGGCAGATCAACGCTTCCCCCCAGCTTGGTGTAATTAGCAAACTTACTGAAGGTGCACTCTGTGACCTCATCTAGGTTATCAATAAATATATTGAATAGGACAGGCCTCTATACTGACCCCTGAGGAACACCACTTGTAACCAGGTGCCAACTGGATTTAACCCCATTGACCTCCACTCTCTAGGACATCCAGCTAGTTCTTTACCCAGCAAAGATTGTACCTGTCCAGGCCACAGGCTGCCAGCTTCTCCAGGAGAATGCTGTGGAAATCAGTGTCAAAGGCTTTGATGAAGTTTAAGGTAGACTACGTTAACAGCCTTTCCCTCGTTTACCAGGTGGGCTGCTTGATCACAGAATGAGATCAGGTTAGTAAAGAGGGACCTACTGGCTGGGCCTGATCCCTTGATTGTCCCACACGTGCCCTGTGGTCTTCCTTAAGATGATCTGCTCCATAACCTTTTCTGGCACAGGCCTGTAGTTCTCCGGATTTTCCTTATGACTCTTCTTGTAGATGGAAGTCACATTGGCAAGCATGACTAGAAAATATTCAAAGAAGATAAATGGTATTAGCTTGCTACCTGAGAACAGTATTCTGATGCATTTCAATATGTTCATTTTTAAAGTCTTTTTATCCAAGGTTTTGATTTTGCCTTGAATACAGTCATAAGATAAATCATGTTCTGATTGGCAACCTCTCTGTTTCTTCTGGGCGTGATTATGATGGCTAAATGTTAATTATCTATTTGTAGATACTGCACTGAACTAATGGTGGTTGGGAGAGTGAGGGAGGGAAATGTCTGTGCAGACATCTTAGTGATCTTTCTTGCCTAAAATCCATAAAAAATAGTTAGTTTCCCTTTGGAGAAGAATAGGCAGAATAAATACTTGGTATGTTTGAAATCCAGTATAATAAAGTTCTGAAATTTGTCTGTGTATCATTGTCACCATTTAAGCTTCTCAGTAATGTGTGTATCTCTAAGATTAGAAAGAACAAGATACCTTATTGCCGATTCTGCTCTGTCACTAACTACTAGGGAGAAAACGTATGGTGGACTTCCCTTCTCTGGATTCAAATCACATCTCTCTTGTTGCTTATCACAACAGGAGCTTTAAATGACTGGGACTATTGTACAAGGAAAACTCCTAATCCAGTCTAGCCACTCTTATTTTGAAATTGTGCAGCCAAAGCAAGTAACTGGGTAGTGGGCAGTGTGAATAGGATTCCAGTCCAATGCAAGTATTCTGTCTGCAAGATGAGAGTACTTAACTTTCCAGCTCTTATGTGTACGTTTGCATGGGTTTTGGCAAACAGCTGATACAATATTGAAGTAACTTATTAAACAAGTGTTTATATAAGTGTATAAGTGTTTACTTCAGAAATATTTTTTGACACATCATAAAAGAATAACATTTTGTTCATCTCTTACGCATGTATAGGCTTTAGCCCCAAATAAATAGAAGCATAGAGCAGGGGTCCCTCATGGGTCTGTATTGTAAGTGGTATTGGATATTTTTTCTGTGACATGGGCATTGGGATTAAGTGCACCCTCAGCAAGTTTGCACATGACACCAAGCTGTGTGCTGCAGTAGACACACTGAAAGGAAGGGTTGCCATCCAGAGAGACCTTGAGGCATGGGCCTGTGCAAGCCTCATGTAGTTCAGCAAGGCCCTGTGCAAGCTCCTGTGCTTGGATCAGATCAATCCCAAGCACAAATACTGGCCAAGTGGAGAATGGATTGAGGACAGCCCTGAGGAGAAGAACTTGAGGTGCTGGTTGATGAAAGACAATGTGAGCTGGCAGTGTGTGCTTACAGCTTGGAAGGCTGTGTCCTATACTCCACCAAAAAAGAGGTGGCTACCAGGACAAGGAGGCTGACTGTCTCCCTCTGCTCCACTCTTGCATGACCCCACCTGCAAAACTATGTTCAGCTCTAGGACCCCAAGCATAAAAATTCTTGAGAGCAGAAGGCTTTAGAGACATTATAGTGGCCTTTTGGTACCAAAAGAGAGCTGACAAGAAAGCTGGAGAGAGCTGTTTTATCATGGAGTGTAGTGTTAGAACAAGGGGCAGTGTTTTTAAATGAAAGAGAGCAGATTAAAGTTAGATCTCTGGGAGTGCTTAGGACCAAGTTAAATGGGGCTTCTAGCAACATATTCTACTGAGGAATGTCCCTGTGCATTGTAGGGGGGTTGGTGTTTAGGGTCCCTTTCAATCTCAGCAGTTCTGAGATTCCAGACTGTACATAGTAGGGTTTTCATGTGCAAAGAAGGCATACTTCTTGGAGTTCTTTTTCATCTGCATATGGAACAGAGGTTCCTTCTGTAACTCTGGTTTCATTTTCTTTCAGGGCCAAGTTTAGGAGCTGTGTAACTTGTGACATAATTTGTTTATCAGTATGCATCAGTACAGTCTGAGCAAATAATTAGTAGAAGCTTCTTAGCTTGTCTTCTTTGGAATGAATGTTAATTTGAAGTTGTTGGTTTATGATGTGTCAAATGATAATTTGGATAATAAGATGATACAGCATTAGTTTTCTTAAGCAGTTTTTCATGTTTGTCGCACAGTTCTAGATGATATTTTTCACGTACATTACAAAAAGCAATGCTCTGATCCAATTTTTGGAGCTACAGAATGATTTGTATAAGAAGAGTAAGATTGAACTTGCTGCAGAGGAGGGGAAGGGACCCAATGTCACAAGATTCTTTCTCACACACTTTTACGCTTTTTTTTCCTTTGAATTTTTTACATATTCTGTTTGCCCTTCTCTAGGTTATATTTCATTTTATTAAAGGCCAGGTTGAATGAGGCTTTAAGCAACCTGCTCTAGTGGAATGTGTTCCTGCCTATGGCAGGAGGATGGGTGCTAGATGGTCTTTAAGATCTCCTTCAGTCCAAGCCATTCTGTGAGATTTCAGTTATTTTTAAGGTTAGTACAGAAATATTGCAGTCACACACTCTCATTCAGAACAGTAGTTTATTTTGAGAACTATGTTTGCATCAAAGCCAAGGTACAGAGGCTGGCAATTTTTATTTCGTTCTTAATTTGCAGTGATTTCATAGTTAATGCTCAGAGTGCCATCTACCTCCTCAAGTAACGTGTTCAAAATGGAAGTGAATTAAAAGCAATGTTAAGCATCTAGGATGTTTTTGTAAATTTTTTTTCTTAGCTTTAAAGGAACTGTTCTGTAACTGAATCTCTGAGTGTTGTTACTGTTCAGAAGGTCCTTGGTACCCAGATTATCTCAGCTCAGAAAATCCTATATAACGCAAGTGATGTGATTTTTAGGAATATATTATTGCCAATTAAAATTCCGTTTCAGTGAGCTATTAAATAAAGTAACAAAAATAATACAATTTACTCGTGGATTGTGAATTATGCATTTGTCTGATTCTTAGAAAAAAGAGTGTGAATGATATTTCTCTCAGAAGCATTGATAATCTGTGCTTTGTTTTCAGTACACATTTTGGAACTTTATACCAAAAAATTTGTTTGAGCAGTTCAGAAGAATAGCTAACTTCTATTTTCTCATCATTTTTCTTGTTCAGGTAAGCTACTCCCATTTTGTAATAAGTTTCTGAATTCTTCCTAAAAAAAAAAAAGCACAAGGAGTTTAGAAAAATTTAAGAAACAACTGGTTTTATTGAATGGAGAAGTAAATAGTTGAGCTTGGTTAGGCTTTTATACTGATGATGTGAGAAAAGTGGTTTTATTCGATTCCCAGGTTGTAAATGTGAATCTAACCTAAAGACAAATTGATACCATCACTGGTTTGATAGCATCTCTTGATTAAATGCAATAGAATTTTAATTTTTATTTTGTAGTAAATAAGCATCCAGATGAGTGAAACCATTCTTGTAAATTATGTTGATGACTAAATTTTGTTAGTTTTGCTAAAAGTTACATTTTTTATAAGAGAATGATCCCTTTACAGAAATTTTCCATGTGCCTGTCATTAGGGCCTGTAGAGAAATCAAAGTATGGATGCTTCTTTAATGCTTGCTTAGCATAATACCAAAATACTTGTTTTTGTAATTTTTACCTCCAGTAATTAATTTGTTGCTTTCTAGACATCTTCATTCTGAACCTTTCACAGTCACTTAAATGTATTAAAAAATAACAATCTATTAAATGAAAGGCTCTATCACTTGGCTTGCCAGACAGCATAAAAAGAAGAGCTATTTGGATTCTCTGGAATAATTTATCTGGAATAATTTAATTTTCTTACAGACTGAACTGTCCCTTGGATTCTACCTCTTTCTCATATAATTGTAAAAGTCACAGCTCAGTATTTCAGAATTTACTCTTTGTATATAAGAACATCTGCATTGTATAACATGAAAACAGCAGTAATCTGATTTCAGATTCTGCTCAGCTTTGTCTCCAAAGCTTTAGCTTTCCAGTTTCTCTCATACTTAAGCTCTTGCAAGTAAATAAAATCTATTTCTAGTCATTAGTATCTGAATGTGATCTAAATATACGTAGCTTGCTCCAAAAGTAATGCCTCCTATATTTATTTCCACGGAAATGACAACAGCTACAAAGAGCACAATAACACTATTTGATAGAGCAAATTCTCGACTACAAAATGCTAGTCACCACCATTAGCTATGCATTTTTGCCAGTGATGAACAAGAGCCTGCATTTTGCACCTATAAAAAATCTGCACCAGTGGAGAATGACCCAATGTTGCTGTTGCCATTGCTGAAATGCACCACCCATGACTTCACTGTCAATTGTTTGGTCTGTACAGAGTTCAGTAAGCATTGATAAATGTCAGTCGATGCCAATTTTTTATGCATGGAGAAATTCAGTTCCACATCTTTGCTTCAGATGCTTTTCCATGTCAGACACCATTGTGTCAGAGTGCCCCTCTGCTGCCATCTGTTGTATGGCAATGACATATAACAGAATATTGGTGGGAAGGTTCAACCTCTACTGCCATACCACCAATGTCCTCCTCTTGACATCGTGGGCCAACACAGTCATACAAGAGGCATTATTTTCAGAGCAGACGTCGTAGTATTGTACTTTTTTTAGCCTATATATATTTTTTTTTTCTAGGTATTACGTATATTCTTAAAATCATATTAAAGTACTGTTCTTTTTAGTTGAAGTTCCTTGGTACTTTGTAACATACCAGTGAAAAGAATACTTGAAACATCTTGATTGCATAATTCACTGCTTACATTTACCAGAATATGTAACCAGAATATATTTGTTCCTTTTGTTGCAGTTGATCATTGATACACCTACTAGTCCAGTTACAAGCGGACTTCCACTTTTATTTGTCATTACTGTAACAGCTATCAAACAGGTGAGGAGACTTCTTAGCAAAAGTAAATATAAGGAAAAAATTTCTATTTGTGTAGCATTTCATTTCTCCCTGTCTTTTTATGTTATGCTATCTTAGAGCAATGCCTAAAGAATTATCGTGATGAAATTGGACAGAGTAATGGTTGTTATGTTGGATTTTTTTTGTGTGTGGCTGTAGAAGTTGGTTGCTATATGATGTCTCATTAATTCAACACAAGTTTATAAATTATTTTAAAACTTTGATGTTCTTGTGCCCAAAGGAATCATCTGCATTCTTGTATTTACTCAGTACATTTGACTTTTGTCTGCTACTAAGCAGCTGTCCACATCCTATTACATTTTTTTCCCTAAAGACTGAAAATGAGCTTAGTAAGAATGAGAAAAACTTGTAAGATGAATCTGCTGATTCTTTTTATATTTCTGTATCCTCTGCAGAATGAAGAGATAACAAAAAGTATTTTGGCTGAAATCTTCAATATATGTTGATGATAACGTACAGTTCATAATGATAGCTGCAGTACTTTCTAAAGACTACTATTCAATAGACGTTACAGTATTCTCTCATTTTCAGTGTGGAAATTAAGCCATGAAATGGAAGTAATTTTTAGAAATCAGTTCTTGCTCCATCATTGAGTATAAAAGACAGTAATAAAAGTTGCTTTCACAAAACAAAATTGCATAATACAGGTTTGTATTATTATACAGGTTTGTAATTTCATTTCCAAGCTAGTACTACCAAAAGGAAAAGGTTTTGGTAGTTTTTCATGCTGTACCCTAATGCTGCAGTGTTCCAGTTAACGTGAACACTTAAATGTAGATGGAATCTCAGATGAATATTGAATATTTTAATTTATTAATATTAATACTTTTATATGATTATCAAATCTGTGCATTATTAGAGCTTCTGATACTATAAATTTGGTCTGGATCAAGATTTAATCAGGAGTGAGAGACGTTGCACTCTGATTAAGCTAGAGCTGAATTTGTTGTCTTTGGCAGTTTCAGGCCCATTGAAGGAGTGCAAAGAATAACTTACCTGGCATAAACCTTACTTAACTCATCAAAAATTTTACTAGATTTGAACTAGAATGAGAGTTTATAACAGGTGCTCCTAGTGGCTATAATACTCTTCATCTTTGTGTGTACTGTACCATCTCACTGCAGCCACAAAGAAGTTTCTAAAACTGTGAGCTCCTAAAGTAATAATTACAAATATTGAGTAGAATGGTTTTATTATTTATTTGGCTTTTTACCTTCAGTCCAATCTAACGATAACTGCTCTTTTAGGACAGCCTCTCAATGTGAGAACGCAGTGGCACAGTGAATTCCATTTCATGGGCATCAGTGGGTTCAGGCACCAATAACTTCTCTACATAACAGGGAGGTGGCTTCAAGCAACTTTTACAAGGCTACTCAAAAGAATTAGTACTTTTCATGAGCACTAAAAAGGTCTCTTATTAATATTCTGTGTTTGGGAAAGAATAATTTCGTGAGGTAGTTGGATATCAAGACAGTGTCTAGGACAGAATGCTCCCCATTTTAGCTCTAAACTTCTGCATGGGTGTTCTGTATTACCTACCTTTCATTATGCTCCTGGACTATGATGATTAAAGAACAAAACAAAGAAACAAAAAAAATGAGGGTGTAGTGAGTGGACCCTGGCCAGCATCTAGCTAACATTGCTCTCCCATGGGATGGGGAGAAAATGGAAGGCAAAAAGACACAACAATTGAGTTAATAATGGTTTGATAGGGAAAGCAAAAGCTGTGTATGCAAGCAAAGCAAAAACAAAAACAAACACAAAAAAGAAATCCATTCATTACTATTCAGCAGGGAGACATTCAGCCACTTCCTGGAAAGCAGGGCTTTGGTACGCTCAGTGCTTGCTTCAGAAGGCAAAATACAATCACCACAAATGTACACTCCTCCTTTCCCTAAGCTTTTCTTGCTGGGGATGACACCACGTTGGTATAGAATATCCCTTTGGTCAGTTTTGGGTCTGTTCTCAAAGCAGTGGCAGCTCCCACCCACCTTGCCCATCTCCAGGCTACTGGCTTCCTGGAGAGGGGAGAGGTTGTAAGGAAAGCCTTGATGCTCCATATCCCTTGTTCAGTATTCACAGAAACATTGGGGTGTTACTAACACCATTTAACCCAAAATGCAAAGCACAGTAGTGTATCAGGTACTGTGAAGAAAGTTCACTTAATTCCAGCCAGACCTAGTACAGAGAGTAGTTTTGATTGTCTCTTAATATGATAACTGGTTATCTTCATTGTCTTTATGCTAAATGCAGATTTTTCCTGTTTCAGTTCTCCAAGAAACTATAATATGTTGTGTTTTCATGCCTTTCAGTGCTAAGTATATGTAGTTGAGTATTGTCTGTAGTGGGATTCAGCTCTTGATTATGAGCAAAAGTTACGATCATAACTGGCTAGTAATTTAGTGTGGTTTCACACCGTTAAGATTTGAGTTATTGGACTTAATGTAGTCTTAATGTAGTTAAACAGTGGTCTATTGAAGTCTGGATTATGACATGCTGTGCATAGTACAGCAGTTGCATCTTTCCAAGTCAGGTGCCAAAGTGAAAACCAGTTGTCTGGAGCAACTATTCCACTAGATTTTTAAAGACCCTTTGACTTTCCAAAGTATCTCTGAGAGCGTCCAGAGTAGTGATACTCTTGTTCTACAGTGGATTTTCAAATGCACCTAAGAGAGTCAGATGTGAAAAATTTTATGGTATTTTTTCTCTCAGCCACTGGTGTCTTTGTCATCTCCAACCTTTAGCTCGTTGCAGGACCTTTTAAATGGAAACTCATTTTGACTGTTGGCATAATACACCAATTCATAGGATAATTCAGTGATCAGCATGGCAATCTGCAAAATTTCTTCAAACAATGATCTTCAGCACTCGTAGATTGTATCTAGGGTTAAAAAGTTTGACATAACAGTACAGCAGTCAGGAAATATGACCTTCAGTCATGGTCTCACTTTTGTCATCTTTCAATGTGGAGTCGTACTTTACCAAAATGTGATTTTCACACTTCTACGTTTTTAGCAGCAATTTCTATAAATACTTTGTGCTTACTCAAAGTTAGAGTGTGAACAAAAGGTGATCACTTAAACATCAGAAATTGTTCCATATATTATAGACATCCCTATTTATCAGAATTTCTTCATTAGAATAGATAATTTTATTAACCACTTTTAACGGTGAATTCTCTTTCTCATATATGTGCAACATGACTGTACCACAATTTCATTTATTTTCGTGAAAATCTTTTCTTTTTTTCCTTATTTTGGTTAAGAATCTGCTTTGGTTAAGAATGCTGTTCTGTGTCGTTATAGCCAAATGTGCATCACTGCATCATTCCATTTTACTGTTTTTTAGGGTTATGAAGACTGGCTTCGACATAAAGCTGACAATGCAATGAACCAATGCCCTGTTCATTTCATTCAACATGGTAAACTGGTTAGAAAGCAAAGCCGAAAATTAAGAGTAAGTAATTATGACTTAATAGACTTTAGGAGTCAGGTTTATTTTGCACTTTTTGTAAAAAGAATTACACAGAAATGTAGCGTAGAAAATGTATTTATTACATTTCATGATGAGCTTCATGAAATGGACCTCAAATAAACTAATTTTTAATTGTGTGCCTCTGAATTTAGTATTTTAAGAAGCTAGACATGTTTCTGCTTTATCTATGCACTGTTAAGTCTTCTCTCATAACTGTTGCTTTTGTTTTCCATTTTTTAACTTGAAATGTTTCACTCATTATTTGTCTTTTGTCTTTTCTGCATTTGCGGTTCTCTGTGGGTATGCACATTAATAACTTACTTAAGCCCAATTATGACAATCAACCCTATCAATTTGTCCTATTTCTTATAGAGAAAAACACATTCAGAATACCTTCTTCATTTCCCATCAAATCACAGCCTCTTCATTGGGCTTCTGAATGCTTCTACATTCTTTTCCTGATAATTTGAGGGTTATTTTCATAAAATATCTCTCTCTCTCTCTCTTTTTTCTTTTTTCTTTTTGTGTGTGTGTGTGTGTGTGTGTGTGTGCAGATGAAGTTGTCATTGTTATGATATTTAAAATTTAGCAGGTCTGATAGATACTTTTTTGGGATCCCCAGGTTTCTAATATCTTTGTTAGGAATATCTTTTTCTGTTCATCCTCATTTGGGCATAAATAGATCTACAGGGTTCGCTGCCTTTCTGCTGTGACCATTCATTTGAATATGGTAGCTTCTGCCTACAGCTTCCAGATAATAAAATAAATAAATAAATACAACTAAGACATGATGTGCTGCTCAGTATTCCATGTACCTAAACAGTTATCCATTCTATATGAAGTGAGCGATATAGCATAGAACTGGAATTTGTATTATAGTAATGAATCCATTGCATATATTTTCTCAACTTCTCCCCACTTCTTTGCCTTTCAGAGTCTATTTCAAGGAACTAAAGGGTGGGAGAGAAAGACATAGGGAATACTTGTGTGGAGAGGGTATCTGTCCGTGGGTGACAGAGTAAAATTGTTGGACCTGTACTATGCAGGAAAACAGACTATATCACATAAAGGCAGATTCTTCTGCCCCTAAAAGCCTATGGACACTTCATTAAGGGAAGGAAAAAGAATTGCTAAAAGATGAGATTTCTTTTTAACTGACACATTGGCAGATATCATCACAAGAGCACTTTGTCAGTATTTTGTTTGCTGTCTTTTTTCTTGACTCCTGCCCTTTTTCTACTGCAAACTTTTTAGGTTTTTAATTTATTTTTGGATAGGCTGTTTTATTGTAGTTTGCTCCTGACTTGCAGACTGACTTGTATGCCATAGCTCACAGAGACAATCTTGCTAGATAAATTAGTAAATAATAAGGACCACACAACACTATGAACTGTGAAAATCAGAATGAAGAGAACTTGTTTGTCTTTGAGCTGTATCTGAAAATTCACTTTCTGATGTGTAAATATTTTTAGTGGCAACCTGAAAAACTCCAGATATTTTTTTCTCCTGCATGTTCTTACTGTGACACTTGACTGCCAAGATGGCTTTGATCGCTAAACCAGCCTCCTGGCTTTCTCTCTATCTAGATTGAAAGTTCTGAACAATTTGGGATCTTTCTTCAGTAGCATCTGCAGAGATGATTAAATTTTCCATAATGTCACTGTGTTTTAGATAGCTGACAGTTAAATTAATGTTTTCAGTGGTAAAGAGAGCTAGTAAAACCAATCTAATTACCTCATCTTCTTAAAATTGCCTCTTATAATAGTTGGATTCTCTGTTTGTGCATAGTTTATTTAAGACAATGCCCTAACAGTGTTTTATGTGCTTTTGATAAAGTTCTTATTTTGAATGCTTTATTATAGTTCACCCACATAACTGTCTTTTAGAAATAATGATTTTGTGGCAAATTGGCAAGTTCTCTCAGAGACAATTATTAGATTATGACAACTTCAGCAGCACTCTGGTCAGACAAACTCCACTGCTCTTCACGACGAAGGCTCCATGTTGTTCAGGCTGGCTCCAGCTAAGGTGTTCACTGCCTCTAGTTCCAAACCTACCACTTCACTGTCTCACTACATACCTTCACTTGCCTGAGTCTGCAGAATGAAATATGAAAAATCATGTAGTAAGAAGAGGAGGTACATTAGAAAATTAATCCCTTCCTAAATTTGAACATCCCAAGACATAACTTGTTGGTAAAAGTTTTTCCCTAGACATAAAGTACCCAGTTGTCCTTACGTATTTTGTAAGGTCTTTAATTAAAGCTTTATGCTTACCTACAAGTTAAATGTTTTAACATCATTCTTCAGTAGTTCTTCAGTACATTTTAGTAAACCATATCAATGCTATCACAATTTCATTTTTAACTGCTGATAGCAGACAATTTTGTTTAAGTGGAATTAGTCAACTCCTGGCAGATTGTTAGGGATATTAGAATTCAGCTTGATAACTATATCATGAAAATAACAATTAAGCTGAATCTTATGATAATGGCTTATGACTGAAAGGTATCTCTAGTAGATGTTTGATGATTTTTTAAATTGAAACTTACATTCTTAAAACATACACTGTATCTTTACCTTTTGTTCATTTTTTTAATTTTTTCTTTGTAAAATATGAGTTTCAACAGTTTATAAAAGGCTGCTACTCTCAGAGAGATGCTTTACAGTAATCTCTTGAATTTGTAGTCAATTGGATGTTCAATTGCACTGTTTAACAGACTGTAAGATGCTTTCTTATGTTTGCATTAATGATAATTAATTTTTTCATCTTTAAACGTGGATAAAGAGTAGGATGGACTTCTAATGACAAATCCTACTGAAAATATATCTTTGTGTTCATTGGCAGACTTGGAATTCTTAGGTTTCTTTCTACTGTCTCTAATTACAGTATTCTGAGATGCTTATCCCCAAGAGCAAAAGAAAGCAGTCCACATCTCTAGCTGTTTTTGAAATAATATTTTGTTTTAATTATTTTTGAAGCAAGAGTATATCTTCCATCTCTCAAATAATGTCAAAAGCTTAATAATTCAGTACTTGCACAATGGTTTGAAATTCTGAAAGGTAGCACACAGTAAACCTGATTCATTTCACAAAGTATAATTCTCAGTTATAGTTCTGTAGTTATATAATCCTGTGGTAACATACTGGTCTGAATAAAATTTATGAATTTTCAAGATATTTGAATGAACCTAAGTTTTTGAGCTGCCACGTGATACTTTTTTTTTTTTTTTTCCCTCTAGGTTGGCGATATTGTGATGGTAAAAGAAGATGAAACATTCCCATGTGACTTAATATTTCTATCAAGTAGTAGAGGAGATGGAACATGTTTTGTTACAACAGCTAGTTTGGATGGTGAATCCAGTCATAAAGTAATAAAATGTTCTTCATTTTCTTTTTAAGGCAAAATTTGCTTTCAGGTTTGGTATTGTTTTTTTTTACAGAGAAAAAAATACCGTGCATATATTTGTGAACAGATATACTGACGTATAAGTTTCTGACAGTTCTTTTTTCTTGATGTTACATCAATTTATGAAAATATTCAAGACTTTTTTTTTTGCAGTTGGTGTATAGTATAAGCATGTAGATTACAGAGATGATTCCCAAGCATTTTTGTACTTAAATACTTTCATGTTAACCTGATTTATGAGTACACTGTAAGATACCTGCAAATAATGTATGCAAATAATGAATCCACTGAGGAACATTTAAAAGTGCTTCATATTTGAAATGTTAGTTCCCATGTAAAAACTAGTATGTCTTTTTCACAATGAACCAGAGTGTATCTATGGAAAAATGCCTTATATCTCTGTCCTTATTTTTTCAATGTATATACATCTTTTTATTCATTCCAGACTCACTATGCCGTTCAAGATACAAAGGCATTTCACAGTGAACAAGAAATTGATGCACTACATGCTACCATTGAATGTGAACAACCTCAGCCTGACCTTTATAAGTAAGAAAACAATTCTTATCTCTTTCATTTAACATATTCTACCAATATAAGGATATCATCATTAAAGACTCCTGACTGCATCTGCATGGTTAGAGTGGGCCCCAAAATGAGTCTGGAGTCAGTTTAGTGTTCCATCCATGCTCTTCTTCTGCAGGTAGGTCAGAGGTCTCCTCTAGGGCAGGGGTCTCCTAAGTGGACTGCACACAATTCAGGGGACGTGCAGGACTATTCACTGAGGTGTGTGAAGGAAATGTTAGAACTTCTACTTAGATTTTTTTTTTTAATCTAAAAAAAAAAAAAGCTTTACTAATATTTCATGTACATACTAATGCTGGCATACTCGTGCTGTCTGTATGTCAGAGGATCCACAGTTTGAGAAGTATCCCTGGGGAAGTGTGGGTGTTCTGCAGTGTGGAGAGGTTGACACTGACACCCTGACTCGTGTGTTCATTTTCAGTGTATTGTGAAGTACGGCAGTTTGTTTGTACCTGGTAAAGGAGAGTTATATTACCTACTTCTAACTAAATTAACCTCACAAAATAAGCAAGTGGCTCACAAAGATTCCTACAAAGAAACTGCAGATTAATAATCCGAGCACAAGCAAACAACAAGAAAATGGCAGAGCAAACATTTCTCGTGCTCCTACTGTGAGCTCTTAATCAGTAGTTGGCCAAAAAAAAAAAAAAATCAAAATTTTCAGGAAGATTATATGAAAGATGGATTTACATCTGCTGTTGTTAACAATGAACCTGATGTATGTTATGCTCATGTTACATCTTTGCGGACTCCTTGTAGATCCGCTCTTAGTTGTAGGACTGTCCAATTGTTCATTAGCTATTCTTGTATTTAAGAACAAATGTGTGTTTAATTCACCCCAAGGATACAAGAAAAACATGTCAATGATCACAGAACATTAAACAAAAATTTTCTCAGATAATCTGTTCACATATATACTCCTTAAAGATTTCAAAAGTGAGAGTAATTTGCCTTGTTTGTTGTATATGTGTATGGCGTATACATATCTGTATATAAATAGGATTACGTGTCCTTGTACATTAAGAAAATAGAAATGTTGAGACATACACACAGGAATACACCATCTGCTGTTAGCAATAACACTGCTATTAAGCTACTTGTATATTTCCCTTGCAGATTTGTTGGTCGAATAAATGTTTACCATGATAGAAATGAGCCTACAGCAAGGTAAGGAAAATCCAGCATTTCTATACACTTAATTGTTGTTAGGGCTGAGTATGTGTCAATAATTAAATTACATTTGTTTCACCAACACTGGGTTGTCTTTTTTTGTTGATGAAATATTTTTCTCTTACAAGTTTATAGTCTGTAGTTTTGTACATCATGAATATTTCATTTTTTAACTTGAGTTTTTATTTGATCTATATTTGGTTTGTAAATGATGTTGATAAGTATTTTGGCAGAGCTTTGATAAGACTGCTCAATTAGCATGGGGTCTCTACAGTACACCAAACAGTGTGCATAGAATTGTGTGTATTCCTGTCATTCTTCTTCTTCCTTCTTCTTGGAGATTGCACATGCTAATATCATGTTTAGTTTAACTGAGGAAAGGATTTGTATATTTATCTAAACTGTCTGCAGTGTTGTGAGTGATTAAGAATGCAACATCCAAGAAAATGATTTTATATGAGGTATAGGAAATGATCTGTTACCTTGGGTCTGCATCTAGGAGGATCTGCCTCCTGTGCAAATAAGTTTCATTCTGAAGTGGGTGACATGCATTCCATACATGGAGCAGTCTGTAGCCCAGACCATTCCAGCAAACAGAGAAGAAAAACAATGCAGTACGAAAATGTCACGAGTCTTCGTGTCTCTTCTGCCTAGGAACTTCTGTGTGCAAGTAAGGAAAAGACTTTGCATACCTGATTTTGATGAGGTGAAGAGACAAAGAGACAAATAAATAACAGGAAGTCTTCTCATTTATTACAGCATGTGAGAATTTACTCCATTCTGGCAAAGTGCCTTCTTAAGCTCATATGTCTGTAGATTGGTAATTTTCTACCAGTAAACAAAGAGGGAAGAAAGCATGGCTGCTGAGCCTGTTAGTGTCAAAGATCTCTGAGGAAACACATGTATGCCTACACTGTGAAATAGTGAAAATCTGCCAACATCCAGGGCAGTTCACACTTCTCTTGGCTGTTTGGGGCTGAATTCGTGCTAGGGATCCCTCAGATCATAGGGCTAGGCAGAGCACTGGCCTCACGAACTGTCCTAGTTACAGCTTCCCTCTTCCAGGTAGTGGGCATCTTTACCCTCCCTAGGATCCTCCTGTCCTTTCCATGTTGAGTGATGTGTCACTTAAAAGCAGATTACTATGGTCACTTAACATCACACTGCTGGTTTTGATGGAACTGGATGCATGTTCTACATCAGTTAGTAGCCCTGGAGTTTTTGTTTGTTTCTTTAGAGTTTCTTGATTTGGGTTTTTTTGTAGTTATCCTTTTTTTTTTTTTTTTTTTTTTTTTTTTTTGGTACCACAAGAACACTTTTAATAACATCCAAAAATACTGACGTTACTTCTTGGATGGTTTTTTATTGTTGTTTGTTTGTTGTTTTATCCTCCATGGTTATATAAATAGAGCCTGGCTGTAGTTTAAAATGTCATCCATGCAATTCTGCATGCTGTCTGTCAATAAAGTAGCCCTTGGTTTCACAGTCTTATAGTGGTTTGTGTTACATATGCTCCAAACATCTTTAAACAGCATGGGAAGAAGTAGGTAATTCCACCTTCTTCTCAGT